>NC_047534.1:11572346-12999846 GCF_012275295.1 Melopsittacus undulatus | reverse complement strand
AGCTACCAAAGATGTACACGACTATCCAGGGAAAGCAGCATGTTGGGCAATCACTTTAACACATGGTCTTAAACTCAGGAAAATATGCGTAAAAGACATATAAAACATATAGTTCATCTTTTGCATCCAGTATATGGATGAGTGAAGGATTAAATCTTTATATGCATTCCATTTTAATCTTGGTATCCATGGTCTACAGAAATTATTCAATGCAGTTAACAACAAAGAAACCAGGCAGTTCCCACTGAAAAAAATGGAAGAAAAAAAAGCTCAGATCAGCCTATGTTGGGTAAATGACACTTGGTGATCCTTTGAATTGGAAAGGGGGCATAAGAGTTCTTTGAGCAGGTTTGACACTGACTCCATACTCTGGAGCCTCTTTGGTTGGAAAAGCTTCCATAAACCTCAGCCTTGGTTAAACTTCCACGTTAGGATGCAAATATTATAATATTTAGAAATCTAAAATACTTAGCTTTGATGATAGACATAACAATCTCTTATGTCTTGTTCATCTACAGGGAAATGAAGATATCTTATTTTCCTCTGTATGCCCTTTTTAAAAACTCTGAGATTCCATTTTAAATATTATTATAATTTTAATTCTCTCAAGCCAAATCTCATTCAAACAGCAAGAAAACTTCTAGAAAAGGAAAATTATTAATTTAAAGCTAGACTTGTTCCCAGCATTATAAATTTCCCTTATGTCCTGAGTAATATGGAGGAGGAATTGCACATACTATTATTAGACACACTTTAATGTCATGACAATTATTCTTAAAGCAATGGCAATCAGTATATTTTCACTTCCTTTTTTTTTTTCCCTGATTAACTAGTATTACTGCCATCCTGAGCAAGGACTTCAAATTTAGATCTGTAAGAATTAGTTTTGGCCTAATGTAAACTATTAACAAAACTGGAACTTTGTGAGTTTCTTGTTTCAATTGCTCTGATCCATTTCCTGCAGTCAGGTTGCTTTTTGATTACATACTATATCACATTGTGCAGGATCCTTGACTATGTTAGAGTACCCCGCAAAACTGAAAGACTAATGGGTCACCCATTGCAGGGGATTAAATGGCCCAAATTCAAGGGCCACTTGTAAGGAAAGAAGAGTTTATTAAATTATTAGTATATTTAACCCAAATACTGAAGTAACTAGCAAGTTTATAACACTGGTGTAATAAAACATCTAGTTAATGTATTATATAAATATTCTACACAATTCTGGATGACTAAGAAAAAATATAGATAAACAAACACATTAAGCAATTTCAAAAGAAAAAAAATGACAGCTTCAACCCAGCATTTGCTTCTGAGTACATTTTTTATTACTCTTTTGCCAGAATAGAAGTAACTTATTGTTAGTACTTTGCATTGTTGTTTTCATCCTACTGTGTAAACCATGTTTATTCCTTAAAATGAAAGAGTTGTAAAGTAATCCTAATGTGAAAAATGTGACCTAAGTTACTCCTTGCTCCTTAAATAGAATATTTTACATATATATTATGATAATACTGAAGTTTGTACTATGATATTAACATAAAAATGCTATTTCAGAATTAGCAATGCTTATATTCTTGTTAAAATAAGAAGCATTTTTACATTTTTAAATTCCACTTGAACAACTGTGTGCAATGTAAACATAAATAAAATATAAAAAGCATTCTTCCAAATCTTCTGTAAAAGAAAATACAGTATATAATATTAGAATGCAAAAATTCTCATTCTTGCACACTCCTGAATAGACTTGAGATACATAAGCACACACGGAAGAATATTTTTCCTAAGGGGAGAGAATACATGCTCAGATATTATCTGGAAAAAAAAATGCATTGACATTCCTCTGTGTTGAATAGACTTTTTTTTTTTCTCCTCAGGGTGACCTCTACCTTCAGAATATGATGGTTTTATTATGATTAATAAATTTCATTTCCACAGAGGAAAGGACCAGTGTCAGCTTAAACTTAAAGCAAGTGGGTTTCTTTTTAAATGCTAATTTTTAAACACGCCCTTGCATGACACCAAATTTAGAAGCTCAGAAGGTTAGCAGAATAGATTCCGATTTCCATGCTGAAAACAGTAAGAAGGATTTAAACTATATTGTCACACTGACAATCAGTAAGCTAGTAGAGTCACACAGTCATTGGATTTATTCACTATCATGCCAGCATGCTTACTTCTCATTAAAATTAGTGGCATTTAAATTCTTTGTGATAATTGACACTGGAAATAATCATTCTAGGTAAAGAATTTACTAAAATTTAGGATATGCAAATGGAAAACCCTTCTGAATAAATTAATAATCAATGTGATTATCTGCTTATTTTACAGAATGTTAAATCAATGTAACAAAACCAGTATGTGCACTTATAAATTCTTGTCTAAGAACACATCTGATGAACAATTTGATGCAGCACTAATTAGAACAAAATAAGTACCACTGTTTTCCAACATATCTGAAACAAGTATTCAGGACATAAGCAAAAAAATAGTATTTGCTAGCATTTTGTTACCATACTGACACTGGTTCTTAAGCAGCTGGACTAACAACTTACAGGGAAATAACTGAGAAAAACAAATCAGTACAGTCATGTTACCATCTGTAAATGTAGGTGCAAATGTAGGTGTACAATGTAGGTGCAATGTAGGTAGACATCTAAAGCTTGGTGCATGGTATGCTGTTCTTTACTCATGCTATGTCTCAATCCCTTAAACCATTTTCAGTACAGGATCTTAAATTGCTAAAATACTACATAAAAGGCCAATTTGTTGTTCATTGCAAAAATAATGATAAAAAAAAAGGAAAAAGGAGAGTTACAAATGGTAATTGTGAGATTTGTTTCAGTAGGGTCTTTGAAATTGAATCTCTCTTCAAATCATCAATAGTATGTGTTGCTGAAGTCTCTAAAAATAGGGAAAGTATGTGCCTCTGTAATTATAATTAGCATATTAGATTTTTAAGTTCTTCGGTACTCAGGCTGTATTCCATAGACATCTAGGACAGGCAGTGGAACTCTGATACTAGAAGCATTTGGAAGTTTCTTAATAATTTAAACAGTATAGATTTTCATAACAGCATTAATAAGGAAAAAATTACAGTATAAAATACGAACCAAGTTATCACATTTTCCTCAAGTGATTTGAGAACTACTGAAGAAGAATTTGAAACATTATTTTATTTTTTAGGAATTTGATGCACATATTTTTCTGCTCATTATCAATTCCCCCTGTTCTTGAAAGTCTACATATTACTAGAGGAACTGTAGAAAATGATGAACCTTTTTAAGAACTATAAAAAGAGAAGTTAAAAAACTGGTACTGCCTCAGCTAAAGCTCTCATCTAATCCCCTACTACTTGCCATATTACAAGCAAAGTGTATCACTGGAAAGCTCGTATTTCTAACTTTTTCACAGTATTATCTATTCTTCACTAGCTTTGACTGTATATAAAAAAATCAAGCAATAAAATTGATTCTTCTTCAGACCTGTATGTGTTGAGTCTTCAACCAGAATAATCTTAAATTACTGAAATTCTTGTATTGAAATTTATTACTAAATTTCGCAAAAAGACAACTGAATGAGTGAGGCTTGCTGAGGTAGGAGAAAGGATAGTACGGAGTGCTTTGGTATTCCTGCCCTGCCTGTCCACCTAGGAAACTGGCAGCATTGCAGAACGTGCTTCCTGCTGTTGGCAGGTGGTATGGAAATGCCAATCCACATCTCTTCTCTGTGTCAGATCTCAATGCAGAATCGCAATAACATTTTAAACAAAAGGTGAAGATTTAAGTAAAGAATTGGTAGGAATACAAGGAAAACAAGGTTTACCTGGCCTTATCTATATAAATAATTGCAGAACTAACATTTTGCTCATTTTCTTGGTCACACAACTACAGTGATACCAGGACACATGACACGAGTAACAGAGCTCCTTCATATATACACCAGTTAGACACCACATTGCTGAACAGTATTTTAACCTCAGTGGGACAACACTGTGCAGCAGTGGTAGGCATTTAATTTAAAATTCTTTACTACAGTAGGATGGTAATCTGCTCATGGTGTTCAAAGCATGTGCAACCAATCAGCTTATTTCATTTTGGATATTAACACTAAGCAACTTTTGGCATTTCAGTCACCTGAATGAGCAATGAGTCTCTTTCTTTATACATCTGAGAAGGCAATGAGGAAAGATGTCTATCCTACGCTTTTACTTAAGATAATAGAAAAATTATTGAAATCTGCTGGTAAAACAAGTTTCCAGTGATTTTTCTTAATTGCAAAGTTTAAGGACGTTATAATTCTCTATGCAAAGTTTTAAATGCATAATATCGAACACTAAGATCATTCTACAAGGGTGGACCATAAAATAGTTGTTGCATATCATCTACCTCTCCCACAACTGATAATGCTTTACAGATTTGTGATGTGGAGCAGAGAAAGAATTGGGAAGATGCAGTAGAGACAGACAGCACAATGAAACAGTAAAACTTCAAAGTATACTGCTGTGCTGAACTCCTGTAAACCTTGAAAACGATGAGGGATCTCCTATTAGTATAGTATTAACATTCCCAGGTTTTCAGAGATGAAGGAACATGACCAGAAGTCTACTATAGGGATATTGCTATACCAAAGGATTTCCATGAAGGAATCTTCATAAGTAAGTCATTGATGAAATATTAAAAGCAGCCTTTACTTTTTCCTGCAGGTTGAAGCAAGAAGGAACTTGAGAAGCCTATTCAGGATTTTCTATATGCAGAGATGAATTTCAAATTCTTGACTGTTTACTTATTTATATCACATCAGAATCTGGCCAGCTAATTTTCTTGCTGATAGGCATGTTTTGCAGAAGTTTTGATCACTGATGCTCAGACTTGATTTTAATTTTTATTTCTCTATCCCAACCTGTAGATTCTTTTGAAGTTTGTTGCATATTTACAGCCATCCAAAGTTGAACTGCCTTGTTAATCATTTAAATAAATATGATTGATATTGGTTAATCTGCAGAAATACAGAAGTCCAACAAACAGCAGCACAGGTGACTCTCCCCTGTGCTGATGCTGAATAACTGCTATGGAACAATCCCAGGGACAGACCTCATCTTAAAAGCTTTCTTTCAAGTTTCACTCTTGCTGTCTGGATTTACACAAGTGTGGGCATTTCACTTGATGCCTGGTTAAAAATCTAACATAATTCTGTGCTACCAACAATATCTGTCTGTATAATCTCCATCCAAGAAAGTCAGACTCTATATAAAATTCATTAAAAAAAGCCACTGGGGAAAATGAGGCTTGCTATCAGGTGATACCTAACCCCCAAGTATTTCTTTGATCTGTAAAGCATTTTCCTATTGCTATTGCTGTTATAGTTTGTTACAATAAACCTTAAATAAATTCTTATCTAGTTCAATTAGAAATATATTGGGTACTTTGTTTATTAATTTTTAAAGCAATCTTTTGTTCTTGTGTTTAAAGTTCTGTAATATGCAATTATACTATTTTTTATTAAATATTTCAAATGTAATATGATAACCTCATGATATTAAAACTGAATCCTGTAATGTACTTGTATATAACCATTCATACATGCACAGACACAAACCCCACTTCATGTGGACTACTTTCAGTCTACCAGAGAAAAAAATTCTGGTTGTTTCATGAAAAAACCCAACAGTACAGGAGATGCACGCATGCTTACACGCACTTGTTGAAGGCAGACACAGATTATTCACTATTTGTTACCAAAGAAGCTTCACATTACAAATCCTTCATTTACAAATCACAGAACCTCAGCTTTACTTAATCTTGTCATGTTGTCACATTTGACTAGCCATGCGAACTGACCTAGAACTGTAAGCACCGGGAAGGCAAGCTGTCAAAGAGATAATGACAAAGATGCCAAAAAGGGCTGCCAGTGTTTTCACTGGGTGAGAAAAAGGAATTAATCAAACTTCATGAAAGAAGAACAGAGGATAATCCAAGTGTTTACTGTTTTTTATCAACTGATCCAACAGCTGAACATCTCTACCACATGACCACTAAGAGCAGTAAAAGCTGTAACAAACGGAATTCCACATAAATGACTATTTACAGCAGCAGTAAACACAAGTTTAAACTGCCAACGTAAAGGACACTTGAATTTATAGAAAAAGTTTAATATTGTGCTTTAGTGCAACACTTTCTAGCCTTTCCAGAGCAAAAGCTTCAGTATCTGCTGGTTTTCACAGGGAAAAGAAATATGGCCTTAACTGAAAAATAGCACAAAGACCTCACAAATGCTCCTTTATTTTTTATCTGATTAGTGGAAGAGCATAATGTAATAATAAAAGCACCTGACTGAAAACGGTCATTTGCCCAGTCAAACTGCTTCATGAAGTCAAACCCATAGGCAGCAATACTAAAAGGGAAGAACTTTTCACAACTGAACATAAGTCTTAGCACAGTAATTCAAAGAGGTTGAAGGACGTATCTCTGAAACTGCATACTTCCGAGCAGTTTGGATTGTATGTACTTCTCAGAAATTTCTTTGAAAGAGTATAATGTGATCAACATCTCTTACCAGACAAGTGAATAAGTCAATGAGATGTATGCATGCATATATGGCAAAATTTTGACCAGCTATGATTATTTATGTACTTAGTATTTATTATATTTACTATATTTACTATATTGTACTTATTTATGTACTTAGAAGAATGCCATAACAGGCATCACAACCCTTCTAAGTACTTAGTCAGATATTAATTTGATTTCAAATAAGTATCTCTGTATTTGTTTTTGTTTCATGAATTAAATTTGTGGTAGTGTTAGTGCTGACAGTTTAATCATAGCATACAGAAAAAATGCAATGATTTGAACAATTGCATTAGTTAAAAATTACCAATAATCTGTTGAAGCTATTTCAATTGCACAAACTCCAATGTTTGCTTCCTTAAGCTGCCTGCTTTTATGAAATGTTTTTCCTAGAATTATAAAATTAAACCTTTCAGAATGTTTAATCTGTTTTACATACTGTATCTTTCTCCAAAGAGAGGTCAATGACTTAATCTGAGACTGTCAAATTTTAAAGCTTTATAATGCATTTCTTTTGCACACACACATACAGTCTCACCTCCTGGGAATGATTCTGCTCAAATATGTAAATAAATACAGTCATGATTGGACAGATGTTATATCCACTTCTACCATACTTCATTCCAAATTCAGGTTTATATACACACTTTCCTCTCTCTCTCTGTTATTTCAAAATCATAAACTGCACATACACTTGGGAGAAAAATAATACCAAGCATGCATCTGCACTGGATTTTTTTGTTTGCAGATGGATAACTGTTAAAATTGGAGGAAGAAAGAAAGAGTAATACAAATACAGAATAATGATTCCATCCCATATAGACAAAAACTGTACAAGAATAATAATCTGAGAATGTACTTTGAAAAGACACCACAAAACATTTTCCTTTTCTTTCAAACTATGAATTTCAATCTTGCAAAACCTAAATTTAAAATAAATAAAGAAATAAACGAACATTGAGCACTGGTTTGAAAAATTCACTAAAAATGATAAAGATTCAATATTAACAATGTTCTGCAACCAACATGTAAATAAGCCATGGGTTTATTCTGTGTCTCATCCTGATTTATTATGAGCTGGACAGAGCAAGATGCCCATTGACCCCATCAGCCAGGAATCTCGGGATAAATTCTCCCCTAACATAACTATTATTCGAGATTTGCTAGAGGAAGGTCTTAAAAGATCCTTGCTAAAATTCTATCATCAAACTGACAGAAGGTTTCTGATAGTTTCCCTACTTCTGTTCTAGTTCAGGTGTGTTTGCAAACTCTTTAATCATGCCTGCCAGAGAAGATCTATCCCAGAAGTGCAGAACTTCTCTTCTGCAGAGTAATTATTTTTAGCCTCAGAATGCACTGGATGCAATCAAGAGTGAAATATTTTTAGATTTCCCATGGAAGGATCCTTCCTTCAGCTACTTGAATAGATTTTCTTTATAAAATATGCATGCAAGAACAAATACACGTACATTAATAGAAATGTATATATAGACATGCTATCCATCTATTAACACATTTATTTATTCAAGATTACTTTATTCCCAAATCAAAAAAGGTATCTTGTGGCTGAGAGCTAAGTATCCTCTGGCAGGAATGATAAAGTATTAGGAAGAGAACAATGAATATTACCAGCAGAATCATGCAAGACCTCCCATTATATTTGATGATAAAGTTCCAACCAAAAATTTCATTTTATCTTATTATTTGAAATCTACAAACACACACATTCTTTACAGGGAAACATTACAAACATACATATACTCACAATTCAAACATTGAGCATATTATCATCATCTTCACTTTATATCACTTTTACAAACACAGTTGAATTACTGTAAATGAACTTAGAAGCACTAAAAAAAAAAGCACTATAAAATTGTACTGTAGTTGTTTTGCATGCATCTGAAAAACCACAGGAAGGTTAGCTTCGATTCTACAAGTTTACATATCTCTATATATGCTCCACGTATTAAAAATAAAAACATCAGATAATTGAAAGTTAACTTACAGATCTGAAAAACCAAATGCAACTTTGGCAACTGGTACCACAGGAATATGTGCCAGAGAATTATCTTTAAATAAAGCCAAAAGTCCTTTAAATTTATACGACTAAAATTTAGGTATAAAAGAAACAGAAGATACAAGCTTTTATTAGCTTTCTGCTGCAGATCATCTTACAAAAAAAGGCACCTAAGTCACCTGTGACAGATACGTTTATCATATGGTAAAAAAGATACCTAACAAAAATATCTTATTGTTGAAGCAATTCAACAGAGTTAAGCAACTGGTAAACTGAAAAGTTTTAACAAATATAAACAGAGCTCCATTTCCTTCTGTGCAAAGTTCACTGAATTTGCTGGTACATAATAGTGCTGTATTTTTGACTGAAGTTCCAAAGTAGTCATAAATGGAATACATATAATACAGCCTTGGACACTTAAATTGAGAGGGGAAAAATGTCTTTATTAGAGAAATAATTACTTCTTAGAAGGGTTCTCTCTGCAAAACAGAAAATTGCTTTCAGGACAAGAAAATTGTTAAAGACCCCATGTCTAGCTCAAGAATTCCAAGTTAAAAAATTGCTAAAATAATTATATTTTTCTTATTTAGCAAGGCCTAAATTTATGAATTAGTAGCCTTCCTACTACAGCTCACTCTAATCCAGAGCTGAGCAGGAAGCACAAGAAAAATAATGAAAGCCAAAACCCAAGTCTAGTAAGATCAAGAAAGTATCAAATATTTGCTTCTAAAATGTATTCTCTTACTGATTTAGAACACTGAAAGTCTGTATTTAATCAGGTTTTACTATAGAAGAACTTTTCAGATTACCACCAAAAATGCGATGGCTATCATACAGATTATTACAATCTTAGCACGTTTTGGCTTTAGCTATGATCTTCTTTTTCATAAATAAATGTTCATTATTTGTTTCTATGTAAGTCACTATAGCATAAACAGCAAACATTTATTTCTGCTAATGTAAAACTCTATTAATAAGTACTTCTTAATACCAACATTTTGTGTCATACTCTATATACCCTTTCATCTTTCAATACAAGCAGCTTCTATGAACTCAGTAGATGTTTTTTTGCATAACATTATTGGTAGAATATATCCCAGCACTCCTACTACTTATGTTGGCTTTTGTTTTCTTATGTACCAACATAATAGCAACCTTACCTGAATTAAGACTGTTCAAACACTATTGCTTAAAAAAGAGAAAATCCCTTGACATATTCAACATAATTTTCCATTACCTTTTCAAAACATCATTCTTTCTTCTATGCCCATGGCTTACAACATGATAGCATATGAAGGCTTTACTTACTAGAGAGCGATCCTCTGAAGACATAGACCCTCTCTCCCACTATCTTATCCATAGGATAGACTTTGTGAGTGCTTTAGGGTCTGCGCTATCCTTGTGGGCAATATTTGCCCCCAAAGAGTTGAAAAGAAAGTTGTTAGATCTATAGCACTTACAATGTCCTACATTCATCTAGGACTTTTTTCATTATTTCTGTTTGTTTTGGCTTTTTGAAAGTCACAGTCTTGATTGTACTGCACAGGAAGTTTTTATTAGAAGGTTTAATATATCCTTACTTACTGGCCCATATATGATATTTAAACTAGAAATAAAACACCAAAGTCAGCAAAATAACCTAATGTCTTTTATATGGCAGAACCTACAGGCTGAAGCTGTAAATTAATTAAACTATGCCAAAGATTTATACTATGGACTTTTCTATGCTTTCTCTTACGATTAAATGCAGCATGTGAAAAAGGATATTGAGACCTGGATGGATGCATCAAGAAGTATCAATGATTGTTACCTGCAGAGGTGTTACAAGAAATTTCATCTGCTGCAACGAAGACGAATTGATTTCTGCAAGAGAAGATAAAATTCACAATACTGCTTGCTGACTGGGAAATGTGCTAGCTGCCAATTGAGTTGATGTTTACAGATGGGGTAGGGTAAGGGTGCTTAATTTTAATGAATGTAGCAAGAAAAAGTGTTGACGTATTTCAGTACTATAGAGTTTATAAGGATCATGAGGTAGACATGCTGGGATCTTTTAAATGAAATAATGGTGACATTTGGATATGGACTATGTACAAAGTCTTGCATTGGAAGCTTCATGTTTAGTGTTACAGATATGTCATTATATTTATGAAGTCTAATAAAATCCCCAATATTTATCTTGATATAGCTATCAAAGGGCACTACCGCAAAATATGTAAAAAGCATGGTTTTTTTTTTAAATAATTGCAATTTACTTTGTGCATCTGAAAAGAGGATACTGAAAGTAAAATACTTTGGTTTTTATATGTCTAATATGATTGCAATCAGAAAATGAACTTTCTGCTATTTATTAAAAAAATGACATAGTATATTCTCATATACTGTTATCCAAATACATAGAAAAGTCTTGCAGAATCTAAAGAGAATAAACTACAGATAAGAGTACTTTAATAAACCTTCTCTTGCAAAATTCTTTTTTAAACCAGGTAAACATATAAAGATAAATGCTAAATACTCTACTACTCGAAAATGCAGAAAACTTCATTACAGCACAAATCCTGTTTTGTCCTTTCCAACGGCAAAGCAAACAGGATTTGGGTTATTGGAAACCATATTTAAGTTATAGCATCAAATGATTCTCTTATAAGCATCTACACAGATTCCTTGAATTATTTTTATGCTGTGCAGGATTAATAGAGAACCTGGGTGAAATTTTAACACTTGAGTGCTGTTTTACCCCAAATTACATGTAGGTCCTCCAGCCTGCACTACTAGGCATGGTGAAAAACTGAGGTTTTGTCTGCACAGCTTTAATGCAAATTGGAGCTAGAAGGAGCTAGTTCCAGCTTGTACTAAGGATTACTTGGAAAACTTAGTTTTGGAAGATGATGAAAGCTTTGTCAAGCTTTAAGTACTCTGAAGATCCTATTGAAAACTATTCAGTTCAGGAGCAAACATCTCTTAGGGGGAACAGAATCTTGAAGAGTTAAGCCCTAAGAGAACAAATCCTGCTTCTATTACTTCACCTCTGATACATTACAGAGATTTGAAATTCTCTTTTTAGAAATCTGTAAGCCTCGTTATACTTAGAAATTCACATTCTGGGAGAAAAAAAAAACCCAAACAAAACAAAGAATCTGTAATCTGTATTATAGGGACTGGATTGATTAAGATCAGAAGTGGTAGCTTATCACTGTCTTTGCCCTGTCTCAGAGATACTTATACCTGCCTTTTACTATGAGTGAGCTTAGTGATTAAACTGTATATTCTTTTGTTTTCAATCGGATGCACAGGTTGGTAGTTTTGCTCTTTATTTTGTCATCTGCAGCAACTTCACAAACTAGTAAGATCTACCTTGTATGTAATGCTAAAGAGATGAATAAAAAAAAGGGGGGGGTATAAATTTAACAATACAGAGGTAATCTGTATTTCATAGGTAGTATAATTGTCATTGTGATAATTATATAGAAACAGTTAGATGTTTGCCTAAAAGGGATTCAGCCCAGTAGCAATGCAGATTTACTAGCTACTGTTTCACAGAAAATCTTTTTAATTCATTTCTATGAAGCTATTAAACTGCCCTCATATCTAAATGAAAAGATTACTTTTCCTTAAAAAAAGCCTCTGAAGTGGCTAGCTGAGAAACTCCTTTATCGCTATTCCGAACATTTGTTATGGAACACTGAGCCACAGATACTCTATCTTCAGATGCCAAGTACAGAATTATCTGCAAGAATAATATTCTGGTTTAGTTACTTACAGAAAGATCCCAGAAAACTAACTGCTATTTGTCTTTTGGAATAATAGAGGTTATTGAAACTGTTCTGAAATCTTACTTTTTACTACCAAATCTTTACTAATAACTGGTAGAAAATGAATTAAAAAATGATTTAACCTAAAGTGATACCTATTTAAAACACATCTACTACAAACATTCCTTGCTTTACTGCTTCAGTTTACATAGGAATACACTATTTTCCCTTTATCTTGCTTTTGTAAATTTAATTTTATAACTCCATAATCCAGTTTTAAAAGGAGAAATTTACATATCAGTCAGCATAGCAACTGTGAGAATGTAAAGCAAGATTAGATGCTGAAGTGAATTCAGTAAGCCAGCTCAATTTTTTATAATTAATTAGGTGTTATTTGTAACAATTACAAGAAACTGGTTTAGTACTTTGATGGCTTTAATGTTTTATAGTTTATAGGTTTTTATTTAGTTAAATGTTATACATAGTCCTAGGAGGAGACCTGATTATCAGAGTTGTCACTATGCACATATATCACATCTGATGTCCAAATCAAGCATTATTCCTTAGAGTAAACAACCCCATAGCTTGTAAAGGGAGTCCTCCTGAGTTAAGTTGATGCATATTCTCTCTATCTTGAAGTACCTGAAAAGCAGACCCGGAAAAAGGCAGCTAACCTAACTCAGTCTTTGTAAATTTAAGGTTGATCTCTTTAAAGACCAATTTTATGCACTAACTGTATTCAGCATGCAAGGCTTAAAAGCCTCACAAGTGAGAGATGTTCAAAACAACCTAAAATGCATCATGAATTTTCATGTTCCCCATCACTGCTACATTTTTATTGATACAAAAAGATACAAGAAATGTAAGTGGATCCAACTTTATTATACAGTAAGTCCTGCTCAATTAATAAGATACAGAATTACTTCCATAATTTAATTTGTATATTAACAGTGAAAATATATAACTAAATTTTTACTGCATTGTTTTATACTTTCAGTGTAAAAGAGCACACATTTAAAATGCAGATACCTTATTCTTCTTTAAATAAAATTTTAAAAGTTTTTACTGGTTGCAAGGAAGATAAACAATAAAAAAAAACTGCAAGAATAACATGACAAAATACATTAATCTGAATATACAGTTGCATGTATTCAACTTGCCACTGCTGGCTTGCCACCCTTTGGCAGCCTGAGCTCTACGATGGAAACCCAGACACTGCGAGTCATGAACATGTACTTCTGGGATTCAGAATGGCTGTGGTCCATCTGAGCAGCTATTTCCCAAGGGCAAACATTTCTGCATACTATTATTTCTTTCAAGACTATATATCAATTTTTTATTTCTTCTAGTAAATTGAAAATTACTACAGATTTTTACAGTAATAAAGATATTTTTATGTTGGGAAAAAACTCACATTTTTAAACATCTGATATATTTCCTGAATTCATACAGAAAAAAAGGGGAGGATAACAAAAGTAGTATTAAGCAATTTAGATGCTCTTTCTTATTTTGGGTAGTTATTTGAGATATGTACCTATATAATACCTAATATCATATACATATATTACCCCAATTTTCAAAAGGTTCAAATACATTCTAATTTCCTTTGTTCTGTTCCCCACAGTCCCTTTGGCAGACTCATAACAAATATATTCCTTGAAGGCCTCAGATCTTACATAAACCTATAAGCTCTTTTGCATATCCAATACATTAGGTGCTTGCTTTCTCTCTCTTTGATGCTCTTAGAATGGTAAAACCAGGCCATACTACAGCATAAAATTCTTCTAGTTTTTAATCTTTAATCACTAGAGTTCAAGCCTTATTTTCATTATGGGACTTTAATATACAGAACTACTTCTGTAAAGAAACTCCACATGTGAATTTTGGTATCTTGCTAAGCTGGCCTAGAAAGATACAAGCTGTGGTAGAATGGAGAACACCTCTAAGAGAGGAGTCTTTTGCAACCCTCAGTCAGCATTTCCATCTTGGCATCTTTTTCACATGGTAGCTTGGAAACAAAAACCAAATATGATTTTCTACACATATCTCTGTACCGCACTTCTTATTACAGGAGACCTTTCACTACAACATCCTTGATCAGCAACATTAGGGTTTATGCCCCAAGGAATGACTTTTAGTCATTATGAAAACTGCAATTTACATTTAGGCAGGGACAAGACTTGCACTATAAAACCATGTTTGAAAGCTTTTGTGATGGCATGAGGAGGACAAGAAAAGTCCAGTTGTCAGAATCGAAACCATACTCAGCATCAAACCTCAAAGAGCATAACATTCCAGGTTCAACTTTATCACCTGACTAAAAGTACCCTGTTCCAAATTAAAGCATACCACTGAACTGAAAGACTTAGATTATAAAGTATTAAACCAAAATAGTGAAGCAAGTTAAGAACAGGAATTTAAGTGAAGCTTGACTAAGCCTTTTCATTATACAAACTAGTGGAAAATATTACTAATTACAAATTACTTTAGTAAATGTTATGTACTTACAGAAATTAGGCTTTCTGGACTGTACAATTTTTTTTAATATATTTTTAAATACCATAGCCCAATTTCTTCAGCAGGTTTGTACTACCACAAGTTAATTAAGAGGCCTAAGATATTTCATAAATATATTTGTCAGTACTTTCCCTTAACAAGATGTTGCATCTCCTATTTTTCAAGAGTTGTCATTACAGTCTTGCTTCTTGCAAGTCACCTTAACTGTGCTGAAGTTGTAGAGAATAAACTTCTATACATTCCTTCTAAAACATGATGACCCAATACAGAAGCTACATGCACATCAATGCTGAATTTAAGCTTTCGTAAGGTTAAATATATGAAGTTTAGTAGAAACATGTCAGCAATTAGTAATTACTATGTAGTACTTTTAGCTTTTATTTCTACAGGTTTATTTTCTGTAAGCATGTTTAGTTTTGACTCTCTTTTTGAATGGCTTTTAACCCACTTCTGAGAGATTAGTTTCCAGTTTGAGATATTTGATATTCCAGTGAGGTTAATTCACTTGAAGTGTATACGTATTTTAAATGCTCTTTCAGGAAAAAATAAGAATATTAACGGTATTTCTGTTTAATGAACATTTATGACTTTCTTTCAAACTTTTCCAAAATTCCCTTAACATTTCCCATCCTCATAAACACTAATACCAATGATCTTAGTTACTGTAATGTCAAATAGATACCTGAACAGAGAGAAGTTTTGGCTTGTACCATCTTTGATACAATACTGAACTTTAGGCTCCTTCACAAGTGGAAATTTGGGAGTTTTTCCTCACTGATAATATGGAGTGAAAGTTTTCTTAAATAATAAAGCTCTGATGACTCCACATAAATATATACAGCATCTATCACATTTTCTACATCTAAATAGACTTGATTTTGAAGGTCAGTGGCAACTTAAAGTGGAGCTCAGAAAGAGCATAAAACATAAGAGAGATTGGGTGCACAGTACAGACCTAACCAGTGATCCTACCTGGATCACTGTGACTTAGCTACTTTACAGTCAGTTGGAAAATTCAGAATGTGGAAGATAGGAAGAGATTCAACAACTGGGTCTCAGATGCTCTTTTTTATGACTTGAAGGATCTGATCATGATGAAACACAACTCCAACCTAATTTCAGGATAAACTGTTACCCTGAATGCTACCCACAAAAGTTTCTATAAGTCACCCTACCATGGAAAAAGATGTGCTTGTCTTTGTGCTACTACATATTCTTAAAAAGCCCATGAACCACCACATTTTCCTTCCAACAGTCACTGGCATGCTGTTCTCTGGATGTACAGAAGTATTCACAGCCCTGGGAAGTTTATGCACTTAGGTCATTGTGGGTGTAAAAACCCATAGAACCTATGTTTATAGGGCATGTGGGACAAATTACTGACTGTTCTTTCTCTGTGTCCTATCTTCTGCCTAAAAGACTGGGTGACAGCTGGCCTTTTCAACACTATATTTTACACAGCACATGATTAAAACCAAAACACTCACATAATCTCACCCAGCTCTCCCAGTTTTTAGTCCCTCTTCTTGGCAACATAGAGTTTCCATAATATAGAATCCATGACAGACATTAAGAAATCAAGACCTCCCTAAAAATAATCACACTAACTCCAGGAAATTTGAAACAGAAAAAAATTATAATCCACTAACATACTGTGATTATGTTTCGTACACCAGAATTTTTGGACTTTGCTTACTAACTTCACAAAACTAGACAAATAATTTTGCACAGGGGTAAAGCCACTCCCAAATATAGTAACTGCTGAAAACGGTGCAGAACCCCATAACAAAGGAAATGAAGATGAATGCAAACACAACTCTAAACAGAAGTTAGAATCATAGAATAGTTAGGGTTGGAAAGGACCTTAAGATCTGAACTATAGGTAGTCAGCTGACTACTTCTGATAAGACCATCATGGGATTTACAAATACAGTCAATACTCAGTATTCATGGATCAGAACTTCAGCTCGTAAAACTGAATTAAATGAAAGCACTGACTTCACTGGAGCTATTTCAAATTCCAAGGATCTGGGTTCTAACTATACAGCACCCATTATATCATTAAAACCATTTTATTTTTCCTTCATGCTCTAAACTTTAAGGTTTTGTTGCTCTCATTAGGATTCTAATGTTGAGAGCTTTGTCACTATGAATTATAACATAGCTGATGGCTGGTTGCCTGAATAGTTTTTGTAATATTCAAGTATGGGCAAAGTTTCAGAGTTTATTAAGTCCTCCCCAGCTCCCTCCTCCTGGCATCTTAAATTTAAATATTAAGGCTATTGAAGAATTAAAACTTTCTAACAACTGTAGGCTTGGTTTTGCTATTATCATGCTTTATATTCACATTACTGTAAGTTCAGTATCACACTCATTACATTTGAATCACAACACCAAGACAACTAAACTTTACAGCCATACCTGTAAGATATATTAAATGAAGTAAGAATAAAAATATAAGTAGAAAGTAATTCATGTGGTATCAAGGTTCAACAACACCAAGAGAAACTGGTTTGGCCTGATGTGCATTAGGAAAGTATATTTTACTTTCAGACTGATTTCTCGCATGTCAGAGATTCTTTTATTTTTTCTCCAGAACTGCCTGTTCAATCTAGCTAGTAACAATGCCAAGACAAAGAGGAAGACACAGTTATTCTGCTTTCACTTAGGTATTCTGCTTTTATTGTCAGAAGACAACACATCTCCCATCTCCATCATTCCTGACCATTTTATTAAATGCTCTTTCTGAAATCTTGAGGCATGCCTTTGGAGTTTATGCACAGAAACGAATTAATGCAACTACTTTTGCAAATATTACCTTACAGAGAACACTAAAGCTCATCTTCACTGCAAAAGTGGAAGCATCTCATCCACCTTCCTGTGCTCAGCTGCCACTCCAGAAGGTCCTGCATCACTTCTGCCTGCACAGGTGTCCCACATGCCCTAGGATGTCTCAAATGGCACGAGATCCCTGTTTCCAGGCAGCCTCACCAAGCCCTTAACTGAAAGGTGAGTCACCTCTGCATTGCCTTTTATGTCGTCTTTGTGCTCAGTACAGGACAATTCAACATGATTTAGCCAATGGCACTCTAATGTAATTCAGACTGCCAGAGCCAGCAGGAGGCAGCAAAGTTTAGAAATCTCATTAAATTTTATCCTGTCACTAGTTACACCTCTTCCTGAACAGGAATAACTTTAATACTATGAAACACCTCTGCAATTGTGAAAAGCATACCTTCAGGAAAATGAAAAAAAAAAAAAAAGGAAAATGGCAAAAAATCCGTAACTCTTCTGGACACTAATGGAAATGTGCACTCCCAAGATCAGTGATGTGCCTGAATTATTCCATTTATGCAGAGGTAAAAAAAAAAAAAGAAAAAGGAAAACAAAACAAACCAACCAACAAAACTAAAGAGAAAAATGGTCAATAGAAAATGCCTTCTCATAATCTGTGCTCTTATGATGGGCACGCATCTTATTTAGCCCTTTTACTGAACTACCTAAAAAGCCATTCAAATGCTAAAAGACACGGAGTGATTTAGCATAGCCTAATACTAATGCTGTAGAGCATGTTAGGGAAATTAAAAGGTGTGGTTATTTATTTTTTAAATCAGTGCTATACAAATATACTTTCTAATTCCTACTGCCTGCTGTATCAGTGGAATTTTTCTATGTATGAAGGATTACATATACATATATAAATTATTAATAATACAGCATACATCATACAGATACGCATACTTATATGCAAGAGGAGAACAGGTGATTTTAAAGTAGATCTTAACATTTTAAAGTAAAACCTAAACTAATACACGAAATTCTGAACACCACATAAATCAGTAGTAGAATTCATACCGATCTCAGTGGCATAACTGCTCTAAGCTTATTTGCCTTTCACTCTGATTAACACAGTCTACACACTTAATGTCAACCCTTGAAGAAATAATCCAGTACTTTACTTCAGGAGTGCTCTGTGTCTCTGTGTCAGCAGTGTAAACTGTTGTCAGTATGATCCAGGACTGCTTAATTAAAACTATTTTTGAAGTTTGCTTATATATATTTGAAAATTTTGTTTACTATATTTTGGACATATTTTCACTCTCTTTAGGGTGAAAACTAAAAAAATTTTGAAGTCAGCTTTGTGTAAAGAATCAAGATTTTATCCAGTAAAATACATAATATATATTAATTTTGTTGAGGGATTTATACTTTATGTATAACATGTCATCTTTAAAACAACATCTTGTCAAAATATATATTTGTTTTTGATTTCATAATTATTATTATGGTTTACTAGTAACTACCATTTTATCCACAATAAAATCTCCTAATACAGAGAGGTATAATTATAAATTTCTTTAGCAATTATGAATAACAACAATTCTTTACCTTTAAATTATTTTAAGGTTTGAATGACTACACATTACTTGACAACATAATTTTCTCATCTTCTAATTCAAATACCATATATATGAAAAACTTGCCAGGATTATTAAGAATTCATCAAAGAAACACAAAATGAAGTTTAGAGTCTGGTACACACCTGGTTTAAAGACAGACTTTTTTTCTGCATGTATATGAAACATCCTATAGTATCTTCACAAAGAAGTTGTTCTCTAGGTTACATAGTTAAACTTCATCTCCCACTAGTGCTGTACAGTATTCTTACAAACTTCCTAGAATATTAGGAACTTGAGAAGCCCAAAAGTATGTGGAAAAAAACAATGTATCCATTTAAATAACTAATCAAATGCTTTACACTCCTTTGAGGTGGGAACCCCTACAGTAAAAACATGCAAAAGTGAAACTGCATCTTTCTGAACATATGTAGTTATTTCAAGTTTCTTCTAATACTTCTCCTTGTCTAAAACATACTGCAAATTACATGGCTAATCCGTGCAGACTATATCCACTTAATTCTGTATTTTATTAATAACATTTCATTCCATCTTCTCTCTGACTCGTTCACAATGCTCTTACTTCCTTCTTGCTTTAAAATACTCAGGTTGACAACACTTAGAGCACTTTCTAATCTGCCTCTTTGTGGTCTATCAAGTCAATGATCTGAAAACTAAAAAGTGTATAATTAGGGGCTGACATGTCCAAAGGAACTGTTATGGTCTATCATGTCACAGGCATTGACCCAACAGACTGCAACAGTTTTGGTCTGTTGGATTAGGAATCAATGTTTTAGTAACTCCCTAACTCCGTATTTATCCAGTCTGCTGAATATAACACACTTAAAAATTTAAAAATCACCCTTTCTTTGAATATCCTCTAAGAGTGAAGAAGCCTGTATAAGCTATTAATGGCATTATTCCTAATTAAAAAATGTTAGCCAATCCTTTTAAGTCCTCTTTTTAGAGAAAAAGCATGACTAAAAAATGAATCAAAAGAATATAATCACAGCTATTTACTATGAAATTTTATTTTAAAGAAACTCCCAAGTTAAAACTTATCTAGGCTAGATGTATTAAACAATAAAAAAGCAAGGATACTGAAGTAGATACGGAAATGTCAGAACAGGTGCACTGATATGTATTTTTTATGATAAGCATTTTGCAGTTCAAGAAGAAGCTGGCAGCAAATGCAATCAACATCTTTTAACTTGGAGCACTTTAGGAAGCCAGGTATAGAAATCTAGGCTTCAGTGCTCCTCTACCTTCTCTGTCCCTACCTCCCCCCCCCCCCCCCCCCCCCCCACTTATTTCCAGCATGGATGTCAAAACAGATTTTATACGAATAGCCAAGCCCTTCCTTGTCTGTGGGGATTCTTATAATATCCCCTGATTCTACAGTGAAGAATACAAACTACAGTAAAGAGAAGTAGAAGCAGGATATGAAGAATACAAGCTCTGACATGGTAAACGTTGCATAACTGGTGTTTACCATCACTCTGGGCCAGGAACCCCTATGCTTTTTCAGTACTGTATTACCTCAGTTTTGGACTAATAGAGTAGTTTTAATAGTTACATGAATATCAGTGATATTCATACAGGTAAATGAAGCTTTTAAAGTATCAGAAAACATTAATTCTACCAAATATTAGAGGAATATATTAAAATATCAAAGTATATAAAAGTATATAAATGGACTTGGTAGGAGACTATACTTTTATGAAATGTAATTGTTTGCCATGTTTTCCTACATTAATATGATTCACTGTGTCTCCCAAAAAAGCATTCTCTATCCAGTACTTTAGAATGAACAGTGTTTCAGTCATTAGAAAGTGCTCAATGCAATACATTTTTATTTCAGGAAGTTCCTATCAAATTGCTCTAGATGAAACTCATTTATAGAATTTTAAACTTTCTGATTGTGTTTTTTTCTGCTACATTCTCTTTATATTTAATCAGTTGCCTTTTAATTCCTTCACTAAAAGATACTGTTATGGCTATAACATGAATCATATACTCCTGGCAACCCCAAAACTGTGATCTGAGAGATGAATATAGATTATGAAATATTAACATGATGCCAGTGATCCTGATAGGCCAGATACAGACATAAAAACATATAAGCCTAATAGGCAGATGCCTGAATCCATTACCTCTCTGCAACAGCAAAGTGAATTATTTCTTTTTTATTTGCAGTACCAGGAAATAAGCAAGCTTTAGCTACCATACACGGTATCCATAAAAAAACAGACCAAGCAAACATCATCACATCAAACCTAAGTGCTTGAAGAAGAAAAGTGTTATATATATATACTATGTTATTGCTGTTACAAAAGGCAAACACAACCTTTGCACCTGGTTAAGATGCTAAATGATCCTTTTCATTCTCAAAATTTGAGTAGCCTAGAATATGGGCTGTACGATTCTTGCTTATCACTCATCTTGTCCCCCAAACTGGTCCATTTCTCAAGATTCAACTTGTACAGCAAAATTCAGATGAAGGTTTGATAAAAGACTAAAGTTATCACTGTATTCTATTCTTTTTCTTTCCAACCTGATTACTTTAGAAATTAAAACTGTATAGAAGATCTTTTTCTTAAATCTTAGAAAGTATGATCATGAAGTACTACATTTAAAAATATTTATCCTTCTATAAAATTATTTAATGGAAGTTTAACTTCTGACTGAAGATGCTTTTCTATTTATATGCTCTTGTAACCTGAATTTTTAGTATAGTCACTAGTAAGATCCACTGTAAGAGAAAATAGTTTGAATAAAACTATATTGGTTTTCATTATTTGTAAAATAGATCTTAAAGTCTACAGTATACAAAAAATCACCTCCATCTATGTTCACATTTTATGTTTTGTATATTTTTATTCTTCGTTCTATTTTTTCATTCTTTAATAAGTATGTTTCCAATTATATAAAATTTGTAATTTTCTATTTTTGAATTCTCTGACCACAAATATGAAGTATTATTCTGAATTACTTGCCCCAAAAGAAGTGGAAAATACATTAGATTATATCTCTGTAGACACTAGTACCTTGATAAAAGTGAATACCCTACATAGGCATGTTAAAAATATAAACTATTAGAATATTGGGATTTTATAAGGAGAAAGATTTCAGATCTGGAAGGTACACAACTTCCATATGACAAAACCTCCTGTCTAATTTCATATAAAATCCTGTAGATGACTACAGAATATGTAACACAAACTGATAGTAAAAAAAAAAATCAAACCGAAGTGTTATGTGCAAAATATTTTTGAATATACCTTATTTGTGTTTAAAAAAGATCAGTGAAAAAAGAGAGGTCAGCTTCCAGTGATGAGGGATCTAATCCAGACAACAAAGAATTCAATGGGAGTCTTCCCATTGTTTTTAGTGAGACTTAATCTGACTCTTTATTAGGAAAAAGGTATTACAGTCAAAGCAAAATACTTCTGCACATATGTGTGTGAGGGGGTGTTTGTAGGTGAGTGATGGATGGGGAATGTGTGTATATATATGAATACACAATTGTACATATATAAACACACATAACTCATTATTCAGTGTAACAGGGTTAGCAAGCAGTACAAATGAAATGACTGCCTTTCAGACAAGGCTAGTTTACTGTTATTGGGGTTTGGTTTTATTATGCTACCATATACACTTTCATAAATATTGTTGACAAAGTTAATATGCAAGAAAGGAACACTTTTCTTACTCCCATCGAAGATGCAATAATCAAATCATAAAACACAAAACCAATAGCCAACCAATGTGAATAAGTCTGCCCATAGGCTTAATTCAAGCAAGCCATTCACTGAGCTATGTGATGGATCTGTCAAATCCAATACAGCATTACAGACATACTAGCAACATCAAGTGAACATGCAATGACAAAATGACAATACGCCCCACTGCCATGCTTTGACTTGTTCTACCTCGTAAATATAAAACTTGATGAGTTGGCTAGCTTCTCTAACTTCAGACTTGGACAGAAATCTAACAACTATTTTATTTTTATTTTTAAAAATATTTCATGAAAGCTGAATAAAAGCTGCACAAACATTTTACTGACATCTGATTAATTTTTTCCAAACACTGTTTACGGAGTTTGGCAGGCAAAGCTCCAGAATGATGAAGTACATATATAAACTAGTAGGTCTTCTTTTATCAGTTTTACTATTTGGAAAATTTATTGGAAATATTTTAAATATTTGAAAGTTAAACATGACTGTTTGTTTCGCTTTCTGCAAAGAACTTTGAATCTTTAAATGCAATTCAATATGATGGTAGATCACATGGTATAAAGTCCACTTCTAAATTTATCTGAAGTTGTAATCAGTTATTATATTGCTTCATAAATAGAACAAAATGTACCTGTTTGTTTTGCTGTTTTTATTTTACAAGCTTAAGAAATCACTGGAGAAATCTGTAATGTCTACCTCCACTGTGAAATTGTTTTTAGGAGCACATGATTTGTTGTAACAAATATGCAGGGATTTACATTGATTTGTTTAATGAGATTTCCTTGCCACCTGATTATCCCCTATATATTTGTTCTTTGCCTGTTTCCAGCAGTATTTCCAGCTGTGACAAACAAGGATACCATTGCTTTTCTTCACAATAGAGCTCTCTTCCAATGACCATAATCCATTGACTTGGTTTATTGATTCTGGAATACCAAATCTTTCTGTTAACCATTATTTTTAATTTACCAAAACATGTCTCCAATCTAAAGATTTCCTCTTTCCATCTCCTGACTTAAGAAGCATGTCAAATATGGAACATTTACATTCATTTTCTATACAAGATGTGATAAAAAAATAAAGCTTTTTGATTTTTTTTTTAAACTAATATGAAGTATTATTTCCATGATATGTCACTGCTTCAATGGTACACACTCACTGGTCCTCAGTTAATTTTTCTGGGCATTGTTTATACATAAACAGCAATGTATTTCGTGTGTAATTAAATTAAAAGGAGCTCAAAGACTAAATAAGAGTGGTGTATAGGGAGATATGGAATGTTCAACATTGCCAGAGGACAGCAGATAATTATTACATTGAGAAGAAAAGAAACAAGCAGTGTTACTGAACTATATTTTAGTACTTTCAATATCAGTAATTGATGAAAGTTGCTGAATTAAATTCATTAAAAAATGGAAAGCTAATCAAGTTAAGCAAACTGGCTGTGGTTAATCAGAGGTATCCACGTTTGCACATAGTTTCCATATGCAAAGAAATGTTTGAGCAGATTGCTCTTTATTTTGTTCTCTGTGCTAGTTTTAGAGTTTTCCCATAAAGAAATTCAGTTACAGTATTTGTAATTAAGACAAGAAACCATATCATTTAGGGGAAGCAGATCAAAGATGAAGGTCAAGCACATTTAAAAGAAGCTAAATTAAAAAAAAAGTAAATCCAAAAGATATAAAATTCATTTAAGATATTTATGCAAGCAAAGACATGTTATTACAATTCTAATTATACACAAAGTGTATCTGAAAATTAGACATTTTTTCAAAAAGTAATTAAGGATTGTAAAACTGCATTACTACTGATGCCATCTCAAGCTTCCTTTACAGCATTTAAAAGCACTATCTTCTTAAACAAACCCTTTACTTTTTTTCTCAGCATAATTCTTGGTAGTGTTGACTCTCTGCACATAGGAGAACGTGTGATCAACTAATGTTTTAGCTTACAGCATTTGATTTGTTTTATGAGAAAGTACATTAATTCATAATTAAAGCATTTAAGATATCTTGATATTGTTCAGTTACTCTATGTAATGTACAGGTTTTCAGAAATTCATTTATTCATAGGAATAAACATCCTACAAAATGGTCCTGAATACTATCTGGCAAAAAATTACTAACCACAGGAGGTAATTTATAATTTTGTCCTTTAAGTTTAGAAACCTTTTAGAAGCAGGAACTGCTTTGCATTAAAAGCTCACAGAAAAATAACAGAGCTGCGACATGCTAACACACCTTTGTGGAAATGAAATGAAACTATTGTGTAGCGCTTCACCTGTGTAGGTTACCCTAAGTAGAAATAGTACATTGTGAACACAGTGCATACAGCACATATCTAGTTGATATTACTGATCCAAAATTAATAGAAAGTAACTTGCTTACCTGTCTGACACAGCATGCCTCAGCCATACATGCAAATTATTTTATTCACATAACTTTAAAAAAATATATCTTCATAATAAGATAAGCATTTGAAAGGCAAATATGCATGCATAGCATTGTAACATTCATACCATGGTACTTTGTTCTAAAAATACAGAATCCATGAACAGCACTTCAATCTAACAAATAGTTTACTTGAATGTCTTAATCTGTTGATTTCTTAAAGAAACAGAAACATTTTAAACAATGTCTAATTTAGCATCTAAAGGAATTTTTCAATACACATTCAGGACTTAAATTATCTCCATGATTTCAAGGGAAACTTTCTCATATCAAGAACTGAGAAGTGTGACCTTACCTCCTGCTGCTAATGTGAAGCAAAATATATGCAACTGTCTGTCCTTCACAATACACATCCTCCCTTTACAATTGTACCCTATTCAAGCACTTGAAAAGTATTAAGGATAGCATAAATTTTGTTAGGGTACATTTTGTGAAGTAAACATATGATATTCTTTGTTTTCATTACAAAATCACGTCCACATACTTCAAAGACTTAATTTTATGCAATTTGACAAAATCTTATTCCTACTGAAGTCAGCAGCAATTTAGACATTGACTTCAAAGGGGGTCTCAATTTTTGTCTTGCAAGAAGACAAGTTAATTTATCTGGCATCATTTTTAGTTTTTAGAAGTTAAATCTTTGCATGTTTCTATTATGCAGATTTTAATAATCTTTTATTATTTATTCCACCAAATGTGGTTTACATTTTGAGGAGAAAAATACAGAACAATTGAAGAATAACTTAGTTTTTATTAAAAGAAATCAAATCCCTGGACAGAAAGCAAATGGAAAAAAATCTTGAGCCTTGGAGAGCTCAAGCTTAGACACAGTTCATTCTCAATTTCCACTGACTAAAACAATGTCAATGAGAACTGAGAACGCTCAATAGGTTCAGGTTCTAAATCAACTGAAATAATATTCCTAAGACAAATAATGATCTTTAGTAGCAAACCATCATGAAGCTGTACATATATTTATCTGCCCTGTACAAGGGTCACAGATATTAACTGAATGATCTACAGCTTGGGAATGTGCACATTTCATGCCTGATTTTCAATTAAGGCCTAAAATCTCTCAATTTATGGCTATTCATGGATTATAATAAAACAGCCTGCTTTAGATATCACAATTATCTGCAGAGCAACAAGACAGTTATGAGACTTCAACAAGGCAAATTCATAGAACCATCTTCAACTTCCACTAGTCAAATATTTATTAGCAGTAAATGAGGACTTACCTGTCACTGTAGGCAGCTGCAGTGGCAGTGGCAGGCTGGGCATACCGGTAGGCAGCATAACCACCCTGAAACACAAACTCAGGCTCTAACTGGATTGCTACAGCACCCTTAATAACATTGCACAAAATTTAGCAAAACTGAAAGTGTATTCTCATGCTGTAAGCTCAGTTAAGGAGTGAAATACATAGGAAATATTTCAGTGAATCATTAAGCAAAATTTATCATGACAAACTTGTAATTTTGAAGATTTGTCCCAAAGATCAGGAGAAAGCAACAAACAGTATGCATCAACATAAGCTTTTTTATAAGACAATACTGTATTCTTCCACAAGTTTGCAAGTAGCAATTGAATGATATGTACTGTATATTACTAAAGCAGTGCTAAACTTAAAAAAGAAATCCTCAGCCAATAATTAATTATTTTTTGTACAAAATATGATTTATCATGCCTGGTTTATTAAACCTACAAAACTGTGCACTCAATTAACACTTAATATTTCATCGGTTTCCAATTTCTACATAAAATTATAATGAAGCAGCAAAATCCTCTTCGTCCATGAATTAACATTCAGTTGTATGTAACAGTAATTCCAGCTGTTCAATTAAGCAAACAGGACAAACAAACACACATTTGAAAGGAATTGTGTGCAGTGATGCATTGATTATCAAACTGTGAAAACAGCAGAGCTTCCTGTTCAATGGACTACAGTGTTATATCAACCATTTCAAAATGATCTCAGCATGCCAATTAACAAACACAGGCCAGTCTCCACAGATAACACAAACACAATTTAAGTCCCAATTAGAATTCACCACCCCACCATCCTCTGGGACAGGGGACTTCTGTACTTCTTCTCCCACCTTCCCCTACCTTAACAAAGAGCTGAATAAGAAAGGATCAGATCACTCAGCTTTGAATAAAATTCACTCTTTTGGTGAAGTGTTCACTTTAACAGATTGATTTTTCCCTCTCCCTCTCTCCCTTTCTCTTTCGCCCTCTTTTTGGAAGGCTGCATTCACACATGGTATTTTGCTGAAGCATGAAGAATAGGCTACAATGTGTCAACCTCTACTGTAACAGTAGTACATTTTTACTGCAGGAACTTTTGTGGGGTTTCTATTTTGATTTTATAAATCAGAATTCACACCTTTCAGAAAAGTGATTTCAACTACTTTTACAAGCTATTTCCCCTCCTACTACTCTTTGCTTGGTAGAATTGCTTTCATCCCAAACATGTATAAACATTTGTTGGTTTGAAGATTGGAAGTAGGTCGGTCTTTGGAAATCAATCATTCAGGTGATAGCATCACATCACCCTAAGAGTAAACATACGTTTTACATATAGTGACAGCTCATCAGAAACCCCAGGCTTTGAATTTTCAACTTACTTGAGGAACATTCTTTCTAAGTTTTTCAAGTGCTAACAGAGAGGATAGCACATTTACCTCCCCACTCTTGGTCAGCTCCCTGCCAGCAGCAACTGTGTCACACAAGCACAGGAATAAGGCAGGTGCTTTCATAATACCATATAAAAATATATATATGGCCTCTCTTTTTCAGCAGGCTGCTTCTCTGTGCAAGCACGGAAGCACTGAGATGAAATACTTTCTCATTTTAGATCAGTTGATTTTTATAAACCAATAGAAGGCTATTACTGTCAAAAAAGTATAATAGGCACATACTGCTTGCAGGTATGTGCATACAGGCAATCAAACGTCAAATAATGTCACCAAGTGCAAACTGAGCAACCAAACAGTAAGGCTGGAAGACGATAATGTAAGCCACACATTTAGTCTGGCTTCTGCTAAAAGGAGCAAGCAAAGAGATTATACAAATTTATCCACTCTCCCCTCCTAGTTTTTGAGTGCTAAATATAGCATCCTATCATTTAGTTTCTTTTTTCCTTTCCCTTTTCCCCCGAGTGCTGGTATGAGGAAGTACAAATAGTGAATGTATAGAGAAGATATAAAATTCGTTTTCTTTATCCAGTCCTGAAAACGTGTGGCAGAGTGCAAGGCATCCTGCAGTATGACACAATTCTGTTTGCAACATGCGTAACTCCTTCACTTGTCCTGTAGTCCATTTCTAAACCACCTGATTTAAATGTGAGAGCCACTTCACTTCAATCCAGTCACACACAAAATGACACTGCAGTACAGAAGTGAGAATGGCCGTCCATGAGAAGTTTTGGTGCTATTAATCAGACAAAAATGAGACCCACTCTTCACATACTGTCTATTCTTAAATCTGCAGGTGGAAGGCTCTGTGAGAAATGTTTCTCTTGCCTTTAACTAATTGCATAGTTAAACTATCTATTCAACTAAATTGGTCTATGAAGACAGACCCTTTCTTGTTCCCTAAGTATAAGAATTAGATTCCTTTTATGTTTACATTATGGTTTGGTTTCATCAAAGAACTGCTGCTGAACAATGAAGCTCAATTCAACAATTAGTATGACATGTGTGAGTCCTGGAAAGACTGAATCTAAAGCAATACAAATAAAAAGAGATCAAAGTTATTGAATTTGCCTGAATTATTTGGAGAACTAAAATCCAGGATGCATTTGGTTACCAGGAGAATCATAAACTCCTACCAGCCCATGTCATGGTTTAATGTTTTTAACGTAAACTATCCTGTAAAAAAAAAAAAACATTCTTAAGCATATTATTTTTATGAGGTTTGTGTCCTGCAGTACTAAGTTTTGCTACTGTCTTCAGATGATCTATCACTGCAGCAACAAAATGTTTTAAATTGGGGATCAGGATGGGAAACTGATTCAAATCCCTGAACTTTAAACTTCTGTGATGAGTTCTACTTTATTTTCTAATTTTGAACTTGGCTGGTATCTTGGATGAAAAACACACAAGTGATATTCACTACATGTACACCTCTTGAGTACTACAATAAATATTTATCGTAGTACTCAAGTATAACTATTTAAATAAATATTTGCCTTAGACTATATTACAAAATAAAATATCTAGAACAAAAATAATAGTTACATACTAATAATTTCCAGTTTCTATGTTTTATAAATACTTAGGAATGCTTTTCCCCCTCCCCACTCCATACATTCAAACTGAAGGTACCTGTTATGCTTTAAATTGTTACCTTGCAGATTCAGCTGAAATAACAAATTCAGCTAAAATAATGAAAAATAGTTTGCTGCTTTATCTGTGCTCCCATATTTGCTACTTCCAAAACAACGATAACACAATGTTGGCAGTTTAAGTTGTCTTACAAAATTAAGTATAGAGTCAGTATACTCACAGTCCAAATACAGAGATTTATCTCACTAGCATAAAATAGTGAACAAGACACGCAAAACAGTAACTGTGTATTTCATGGGTTATGAAGAATATCTGTGATTTTGTGGTAAGAGTCTGGAAAATAAAATGCAACTGTCTATTCTTATCACTTATACACACAGAATCCACTTTCTCATAATTATTTGAGTATTAGTATGACTTTACAAGAGTCTAAATTCAGTGTAATGAGTTTTTTTCCATCAGTCTGTATGTCATACCTGTGGTAACTTATTGCCATACACAGGCTCTTGCAATACTGCTCTATAAAGAAACAGAAACGAAATGATTTGAATGAGTAAGAAAAGAAGGAATGTAAGGAAGGAATTCAGACAAATTCTCCAGAGCCACACATTACAATTTTTCTTCTGATGTTTCATAACTCTCTGTGGTTCAGTCAAATTGAAAAAGAGTAATGGGATCCATTGAAGATCAGTAGCCAATTGTTACAGAGAATCTTAATAATTTTTAGAATGAAATGGTAGAAATTTTATATCAGGTATGATAAAATGGAAATGAACAGGAAACCAAACGCATCTGAATTTTTAAATAAAGTCTGTATATCTGTATATCTGAGTAAGTATAACTCCTACAGAAAAGAGTTATACAAACACACATCCATAGATTACAAAATGATGTATATACATGTGTGCACCTCCTCTTAGAATACCTGAACTTTTATTTTATCTTGATCTCAGATTTACTGTCACTTTTTACCACAGATAAAGGTAAACAAAGTGACTCTATATGATAGACATTTCGTCATTAGTTTTTCCTATTACTAACATATTTTATAGAATCATAGAATGATTCGGGTTGGAAAAGACTTCTAAGATCATCTAGTTTCAACCCCCTCCCACAGGCAGGGACACCTTTCACTCAACCAGGTTGCTCAAGACCCTGTACAACCTCATCTTGAACACTGTCAGGGATAGAGCATTCACTACTTCTTTGGGCAACCTGTGCCACTCTCACAGTAAAGAACTTCTTCCTTATATCTAACCTAAATCTCCCCTGTTCAAGCTTGATGCCATTACCCCTTATTACCACAGTCCCTGATGAAGAGTTCCTCTCTGGCATCCTTGTAGGCCCCCTTCAGATACTGGAAGGCTGCTATGAGGTCTATACACAGCCTTCTCCAGGCTGAACAGCCCCAACTTTCTATGGGAATGCTCAGAATAATTTTTTCCCAAATTTTACTTCCTACACTTTCTTTCAATCAAGGATCTCCAAGTATTGTGTGAACGCAAATTTATCAAAACCTTCTCTAGTACTGAGAATGATACCTGCCTTATTAACTACAAATAGAGGAATGGGTCTAAAACAGGCATGAATTATACCCAACCCTTCCAAATACAGAAAACAGAAGGAGTCATTTCCTCTTCCTATACTCATATGCTATTGAGGTTTAAACAGTATTTGTTCTGCTCGTGCAACAAAACTTTGAGTGGGAGAATTAAAAATAAAATATCCATCACATCTTTGTGCTGGCTCAAGCCAACTCAAATGAAATGTTCATGTTAATTCTGTGTTGTGTTTCCAGAGGTAGCTGTTGCCTCACTGACACTATCTGTATTAATTCCAAACAACTACAATCACCAGGGCTGATCTAGCATTTTTTTTTTTAATGTATTGTTTATGTCACAAATGGAGATCAGAGAGGTGAAAAGACATTCTTCACTAGATCCCAGAACTTTTTTAAAAGGCATTACATAATGTTCCAGTGTATGGACCGCTAGGAGGAACAACCCACTGCTACTTGGGGAACTCTTTTTCCCTTGGAAAAGTCATTTCTCCACTGTTCTGTTCTGTGACAGAAATGGCACATTCTTTTGTTTACAAAACATGAAACACTTTGGTACTTAAAAGAAGGACTTCAGTCTTAATTGAATATCCTTGCTTTTCACATTAGAACTGCACCTTCTGGGATTCTGACTGCATCAGTGGTCTTCTACCTAGTATCAAGGGAATGTTGCTTTGATAACTCTATCTGTTTTTTTTTACTTGGGAAGTATGTAAGCACTTCACCCTCAATACCATCTGACCTTTGAGCTAATGGCAATGGCAGTAGCTACTGATAACCTTGTTCCATACCCTGATCACAAAAGTATGCCTTGATCTTGATTGGCATGTTAGGAAAAAAATCTTGTATTGTTGTTGCAGTATTACAGGTCCAGCATCCTGAGAAGAGGTTAGAAAATCTTGCTGTGAACAGTAAGACTGACTAATGTACATGGTTCAATTGTATAACCCAGGGACTTCTGAAGCTGGTGATGACAGAGTCTGGAAGTTACTCATATTTCTTTGCCTTTCCACATTTAAGTTGTGGACTGAAGACTGACATATTCTGAACACATTCTTTATGACAATGGTAAAAAACCCAACAAATCAGATTTAAGGTAAAACAGAACAATAGTATCGAGCTATTATTCTAACTGCACATTTCTGTGTATGTTACTATTTTTGCTCCATTTTGTAGAGTGTATTTTGTTATTTTCATAGGTGTCAATCTTCATCTAGGAACTCCTATATTTGCTGGCAGGCAACCTTAATTCTGTTTTAATGACTTTTTCTCTTAGTGAATCAATACTTAATTTTAAAAAGTCTTCCTTAGTTCCTAATAATCTCCTTTATTTTTCCCACTCAAAGGCACATTTAAAAAAGACTTCAATATCTCTGCTATTTCAGAAGCATTATTACCTTCCATAAAGAACTACATGAAATACAGAATATATTACATCTAGAATCATGGCTGTTGATTTTTTGTTTTAGACTGTACTTTCCACTTATTCTTATAGTTCTATTCTCTTCTATTCCCCTTGTTAGTATTAAGCAACTCTGGATATTTGCTGTTCTTGGCTCCCCATGCACTTTTGACCCAGTATCATTCTTGGTCTTCCCACAAAATCAACCATCAAAATCTATATTGATAGTTATGAAAACAACAGCATGGTCTATATTACTGTTGGTCCTCCATGTAATCATATCAGAAAGAAACACCCTTTGATATATTTGTTAATGCATATTTTTGGTCTGGCTTCTCAATACTGTGTTCCTTCTGTTTTGCTTTCTATGGTATTTTTAAGGTTCCTTTCCCTACATCTACTATTGAATCTACTATTATCTACTATACTATTGAATCTACAGAATCTACTATAGAATATACCATTAAAACATGCATTGTTTATTTTTCTCCTTTTTTTCATATAGCATAGTTCTTTCACAAAGCTTCAGCACTGCACTTAAAATGAAAAGCCAGCTATAACTGAGTCATAATAAATTGGGATTTAAGAAGTGACTAGTCCATTGCAAATACAATAAGAACTAATACACTGTAAACTGCAGGGTTTCTTTTCATTTATACCAGTTTTCCCTCTCTCTCCCCCTCCCTGCAAAATGTTTTATATGCAAGAAAGAGCAGATGTGAAGAAAAACTAATTATAAAATAAGAAGCTTTGTACATTATAAAAAACCACCCCCAAAACACAGAAAAAAAACCCCAAACCAAACAACCCCACAACAAACAAACAAACAAAAAACCAACAAACAAAAACACCCTCAAAATTTCCAGAAGAGTGTTTTAATTCTGTCAATGTCTGCAAAGGTAAACATCCTGCTGCACTAAGAAAACTAAGAAATGCAATCAGAAATACAAGGCTGCAACTGAGTGAAAAGCAGTGCACCAGTATAATTATTCTATTTCCTAATGCACATGACTATTCCAGACCACAAAGCTGAGGCTACACTAGAAATTTGTAATTTCTTTCATATCTCCGTCATTGAAAGCATTTTCCGTTTGGAAACACAATGTTAAAGTCTGTGAGCAGGTGTGAGGCCACCTAAAAATAGTACTGTCAATCACAAAAAGAGATATTCCTGGTTTTAAGCAACAGTGGGTTCCAAAAGTACAAACTGTTACATTAACAGTTGGTTACCACCTGTACTATCACATTCAGCAATCCTGAAAAAGATGACTTGCCTTTCAGATTTTGGGGTTGGTAAACTGAGCAAAATGAATGTCACATTCTTTTGGCAGTTTGAAGAACTATGGAAATTGGAAACCACACCTAAAGAAATTCCACACTCTACCATGTCTCCTACATAGCTCAGAAATTCAGGAGGATTGTGTTGAGAGATCAAAGCACCATACTATACCTGAGTAAGCTTTTGGCAAATGGTTGATTATTGTGTGTTGCAAACAATATGTTACAGACTGCATGACTAAGTACATAAATACACAGGGAGAGAATTTTAACCCATGCTAATTTATTTTAAATCATAGAATCATAGAATATATGTTATAATCTACACAAATGAATTTTACCCCCTTCTACCTCCTCAGAAAAACCAAAACCTACTTCATCCATAAATTCTTTTTTTTTTTCTTCTTTATATGACTTATTTAAAAATCTGCTGTCTTGGAAATAGTTCTAAAAAGACTGCTGCTAATGAATACAACGAATGTTTTCTATGCTACCTATTGAATTTTTAATACTCATACCAATTTCAACTCATCCATCTCTTTGTTTCTCAACAGAGACAGTACAACAGAAGTACAAGTAGGTAGAGAAAGCTGTCTGGTGAAATAAAGATACCTGTAACTTAGGACCAGACTGCTTTATCAGAATAATACAAATGTGAAAGATTACCATGACTAAAATATTTTCCATTTACATATATAAGAATTAGTTATTTTAGAAGAGTGAAATTAAGCCTCAACTTCTTGCATACTCAGACATAAGTAGCCTCTTTGCATACACCCAAAGTAAAAAATTCAGTATTGGAAAAAAACTTGAATATTATTTAAAAGGAAATTGGTGACCAATGAAGTGAACTATATAATGATGGATCTAGGGCTATAAACATTTACTAATAAATATAGTCAATTCTTATATCATAAGCACTCTCTATCCTTTTAAACTGAAATAAATGGATTTTAAAAGAGCAGATGGAAGTGTACTCAGATTACAGAAAATGCATAGCTGTACGTTACGCTTACTATGTAATTCAGGTCTTCTATCACCCTGGCACTTATGTATACCCAGGGTCGCTGGATTTAGGAAATCTATCTCTCTCCATAAAGTATTTTCATACTTCAAGTATTAATAATGCTCTGCTTGCCTTCCTTTTTTAAAAATGAGTTTCTGGGGATTTGCAGAAGAATGTTTCTACTTTGGTTTTGTTTTTTTTTTATTTTGAACTTCAATTTTGAAGGGAGACACCCCTCCAAACATGCACACACATTTTTCACATATTTTTGCATTTATTCAGCATTTGATTGAAGAGTTAATTCAGCTCCACTGAACAATGATAGATGTAATGAACAGAAAGGTCTTCCAATGTGAGAGATATTCTTCTCAATTCTTTCTGACAGGCAAGGGATGGTAAATAGACAATACAGAGTCGGGCTAGGCAGCAAACTTGTAAAAAGAATGACTCTGGTAATGTACAAGGACAGCATGCACATCAATGAATACTTACATAAATGTCTGCACCATAAAATCCATCCTGGTATACAACACTGCAAGGATGCACACACAAAGAAAAACATCCATATTAGTGCATTTCCACATGCAAATGCCACCAACCCCTGACAGCTGAGGTTAGTCTTGTCACAAGAACAGAGGGAGGGGGGAAGGAAGGCACTCTTCACATTGGTTAAGGAGGTTGGTAGTAATTATCAGAAGATAAACTGTACCAAATACAACATCTTATAAAGTATGCCAAATGCTTAGTCATAGAGAAGCAAAGCATGGCAGGATTGGAAAATACCTTTGATAAAGTTTTAGCATTTTTTTATTTCTTCTTTTTTTTATAGGAAACCACATATTGGCAGCACTTTTATAAAAATTTTTAGTGGGCCAACTCTACAATCAGTTTTAATAGATCAACAAAATTCTATCTCCTGAACTACTACTATCTTGTCCTGCAATTATGTCAACCCTCTGAAACAAAGCAGTAATTGTCACTACTTGGACAAAAAAACCCTCCACATTTTAAGTTTATATGGTGAGAAGAATGTATGAAATAATTATACTGGTGGCGTTTTACCCATTGGGTCAATGTACACAGAGATGAGAGTATTCACAGGTACTGCACTGTTGGATTGATACACAGTTCTGATAGTGACAACAGGTCTGTTAAGTATGTCATGGTGTTATTCTTACTAAAAAAAGTATTAGCCATCCTCACTGTATCATTTTACACTTTTTGTGAACATGCCAATGGTTCTGAGCTCCCCTGCAGTTTCGGCTGGCTCCGTTACTATCCTTTATTTGAAAAAACGTAGTATTTTACATTGCTGTTAACAGCTTACCCAGAGACTGCTGTGTTTCAGCTAAGATAAATCATCAGTGAAAACAGCTTAAATGACACAGTATGAGAAACATAGTTCAAATGATTACACTAAATAAAACTGGAGCTACACACCAGTGGCCTACCAATTACACACATTGCGCAAGTACTGCAATTTTACATTCGTTTGACAGTTCTGCAACTTAAAACGGGTATTTCCAGTATCAGAATCAACCCAAGCTGTTTTGAGAGCTAAATATGAGAGCACACAATAGGCTTTTTGCAACAATATTTTCAATTTAGGAATACCATTATCTGGAATAATAGTTACTATCATGTTGCTAGCCTAAGCTGTTTTGCAATTCCAACAAGAATTTTCGTGTCAGAAATATAGCTGATCTATTGAGGTCAATGACCAAAACCCACAGGGCTGAGCTGGTATGTGTCTAAGTAACAATCACTTGAGAAAATCATAAATATGTATACATGCACACAAATGACATTGATAAAACCACACTGCCAATAAAATTTTGCTATGGAATAGTAATGTGTGAAAACTCAGCTCCACTTAAGAATCCCATTTGCTTCAGTAAGGTCAGACCTTTCCTCATGTATTTTTCTATCATGTCTGCGGAGCAATACATGCCAAAGCTGGTATACATCAGTAGCTTTCAGAGAGCTACACTGTAGTGTACCTTCATTTTGGTTTCAATATTCTGATTATTTTTAAATATTATTTGTCTTTCTTATACATGTTTAAGAAGTAAAACATTCCACATGACTGTGAGGCAGAAGTACACAATCCTGAACAACATGGAAGGACTTTTATGAGATGATATGCATATGATACAAAGTTTACTGAGGATGGGGGCCCCACAACTCTCAGTTTCTCATATCCCTGTGCCATTTGTCCTGAGAGGAGGTAGGATTGGGAATGAAAGAGTGAAAGTGAGCCTGGGAAGAAGAGGTAGGGAGGAGGTCAGGGTGTTTTTATGTTCTTTGTTTCTAACCATCCAACTGCATTTTAATAGGCAATAAATTAAATCAATTTCAAGTCATGTTTGTTTTACCTGTGATGGTAATTGGCAAGCAATCTCCCTGTCTTTATCTCAACCCAAGAGCTTTTCTATCTATCTTCCCCCATACTCTTGAGAAGGGTGAATGAGAACAGAGCTGGGTGAGAGTCTGGCAGCTAGCCAGGCTCCACCTCCCCCCCCAACCCCCCCGTATATTAAAAAACATTACTTTCAATTATCGTTAAACATTGCTATTGAGAAAATCATGCTTTTGAGAGGATATGTATCAGAAAGGGGACCTTTTTTCTTCCTCCTCCTGGTGATCTGTGGATATACAGTGAGTATGTCACAAAACAAATAGAGGCTGATAAATTTTGAAATCCCAAGTGCAGTTGAGTGCAGTCTTGGGTAGCTCACTTCATTCAGCTAGACCTTACTTTTCCATATAACAGTCATGTACAGAAAGTTAGTTATTTTGAACTTTAAATATGCAGCTGCTTGTTGAAGTACTCAGCACTAAAATGAGATATTAATGCATGACTTCATCATTAAGAAAGGTTAGTATTAAGATGAAGTGACAGATTCAGGCAAATAAGCATAATGCTTCCAAGCAGGACAGGCACTATGAAAAGATATCAGCCGATTTTATCTTATTTCCGCCATACAGTCTTGTAGTGTGATAGTGATGTTAAATATAAAATCTACTTCTTTTGAGGTATGAAGAAAAGTAATTCTTCACATCTTCACAGGTTTTTTAGAGAATGTTTTTTATTCACTGTCCTTGTCATTCACTGACTCCTGTGACTGAATCTTTACCAGTGGAGTCAAATGTATTTTCTAACAGCACTTTTTATCAGAAGAACAAATTGTAAAACACCAAGAACTATCTTTTGCTGTTGTGCTTTTCTTTCCTTCAGTATATAATTTTCCAAAGGGTAATTTGCTTGGCTTATCATCCCCTTTTCTCCCTCCGAAGCCGTAGGCAGAAAACAGATGAGAATTCTCAAGCATGAGAAGAGACTGAATGCATCACATAGGGACCCATCTGAACAGAGCTCCTTTTACACTTTATATTCTAAAAATTGTCTTGGCAGACAGATAAATCTAGAGTTCCTCGTAAACCAACACAGGATCTGGAAATGTCCATGTTACTGAAATCTGAATAACTTCACCCAGATATGGATGATATGTTAATGCACTACCTAGAGGCATTAAAATAAAAGCAACAAATTTGGGGGATTTATTTGGTTGTATTTCATGATTTTATTGTGCTAAGGAAAAGTCAGAGAAGAGTGAGATCTTAATTTGATAAGAAAACATGCATCTAAATAACATTTTATGTGGCAGTTATTTCCTGAAATTATTTTTCTAGAAATATGAAACTGTTTTCTCACCAACTATTATACATTTGCTTTGCATGGTTTTAACTGCTTTATTTTGGTCTCTGTGTCCTATAATCATTTTTTGTAACTATATTAAGACAAACTCTCTTCTAGTTTAGATTCTGTCTTTATAATATCCTGGGAGGACTACATCTGTCTTCATTATCATTTTTGTATCCTCATCTTTCAAAAGGATTGGCTTGAATAATCTATCAATGACGTAAGAAGACATTTCTTGACTGCACAAAGCCTAGTTCAGCTATTTCATAGCAGCTGAGTATATACGGCCCTCAGCCGTACACACAATCTACGTAAGTTAACAAAAATAACCTAAGGCAGATTAAGTGCATGGAGTGATTGATTCATGTAACAAACAGGCATTACAATCATGATTTCATTCATTGCAATAGGAATCATGGTTATAATTAGCTATTTCCCCTCCATTACTAATAAGAAAAAGCACCTGAGGAACAAAGGTTCTCTGTTTTCTGATTGCTGGTAGGGTTGCCTTCACTGTCTACATATTTTCCAGTTTCTGGTCTTGGAAATCACCTTTTATATGAAACCTTTCATATATGATGTTATGATGCCTTCATGAAACAAATAATGGAAGAGATGTTGCTACAGTCTTATCTAAAATAAACCAAACACTGAAAAGTAAAGTAGCGCCTTTCAACACTCTAATAACAAAACTTCAACTGTTTCAACTTTTTATAACTTTTAATTCCAGGTATCTTGTCTTTCCAGTTTCAGCACTTTCTGCCACAAACAAGCTACATTATCTGCTTTGGAAAATTCATTGAGGGCATTGCTGGAGAGAACAAAGCTGGAAGACATAAATCACTATGCTGTGGCAAAACACATTTTTTCCCCCCAAACCTCACATATATATCAAGCCCAGAGTGCAAAGTAAGAGGAAGTTGCTGTGAGCCCAATGAAATATATTGGAAAAAAAACATAACCATGGTAGCAGATGTAGCAGCTTCCAGTAATTATTCTTTTTTCCTAAATTTAGAATAAGGTATTGGAAAATAAAGCTTTTTCATTTTGAATCAGTTAGAAGGTAGCATTTAAAAACATTTATTTTAATAAAAGGGAAGAATTTCTGAATAGTCTCTGTTAATTCTCCTCTACCCTTCCCAAGAATTTTTTTTTTTTTGTAATTCTTCTTTTCAAAAAGAAAAAAGCATATTGCTATCTCCTGCCTTCCCAGTAAAGACACCAGCAGTAGAGGTAAGGACTGAAAGCTAATTCTGCATTAGCTTCATCAGAACTGGAAGGAGCAGAGGGGAAATGTGAAGACAAAGCCATCGCACCCTAAACTTGTGAATTACTTGAGGCAAATGATGATGCAACTTTAGCTTCATTAATACTACCTACTAGTCCTGTTTGCAATACTACCAGATATACAGTGACAATGGCTTTTCCTGACAGCAGTATAATGATGGAGCATCACATTCATGATGTTTTACTACTTGGCAAATGATTTCCAAGAATGCTGAGGTACTAGTTGCTACAGAGTTCAGAAGCAATTAGTGGTATCAAAATCAGATCACCTGCTTCCAGCAGTTTCCCAAAGAGAGAAAAAATCCTACTGCTTCTTTCTCCTTTCTTTTGGCAATATAAGTACTGCTAACTGCATCCAAAATCTGTCATAAGACTCCCTCTGCTAGTAGCTTCTGCTTTATTAGGGTATTTCTCATACCATTAGTAGACACTTTGTCAATAAAATAGATAATCCTACAAAGACACAGGTAAAACTAAGAGGATTTTCTTTTTTTACACTGATAATTTGTTTTGTTTTTTGTTTTTTAAGAATTTAAAAATAATTATTTTGCACAAAACATTATCTTAGTACCCAGAGAGACTGCAAGAATGGTTGAAGAACCACTAAGCTCAAATCCTCCCTCATGGAGGCTGTCCCAAGAAAGAAGGTATGAAGGATTTTAGTCAGCTTAAAACAGTAATTGCTTTGATCCTCAACCAAGCACTCAATCCTGCTGTGAACTTTGTGGAGAGCCCCCTGGGATAAGCAGACAATAGCTCACAGTTCCACAGCTACATCCTCATATAGTGACAGGCTCTGATCTTCATGTAGCTCTCACACCATCAACACCACCATCTCTTAATTCCTCCTGCAACAGTGTTGAAGCTAAGCTCTTCATGCAATGGAGATCTTTAAACTCTTTAAATTTCAGCATTCAGATTTCTCAAACAAATGAAACCTTACTCCCATATTTCAGTTTCAGTAGATTTTTATGGTACATAAATGAATTATACATACAAAGTTGTAAGCCAGCTGCACATTGTAGTATTTCAAGGCATTAGAAATGATGCCACAGATCCTAAAAATTAAGTATTTTCCATGAGCTAATAAACAAGATGCTATCTCAACGAATTAGTGAAATGCCTCGCTCACAAGCAAAGGAACCATTAATTATTTATGTAGTGCTACATATCTCATGAACTCTGATTTCATTTTTAAAAGACACATTTTAAAGTATGTGTGCTCTTCTTTGATTTATAAGATTTTTAAAGCATACGCAGTTCTTTGATTTATAAGAAAACAATGCCTTCAAATATGGCTATAATCAACAATTGTCCTCAGACTTAGCAAAGTGTGCCATATTTGCTGTTTCCCAGTAACTGTGAGGCGCAGCCGAAGAGAGCTTCCTATATGAACCACACTACCTTGTATTGCGTAAGGTCCACAAGAGCTTCCATATTTACTTACAGCCTACTACAGGACTCATTGTCTTTTCTTAACTTTGTTGACAGTTTCTAAGTAAAGGTCACAGTATCAGACACCAGTGAACAAGAACAAGAACAGATCCAAGGGGGACTGGATAGAAAGAAGGCTTTTGTTCTGGAGAGGGAAATACTGAGACAGTGCTGCTGAAATAAACACTAGTAAGCAGCAGGTTGGACTAGCTGAAGAAATACATGTTCCCAGCTTTACAGCTGATTTCCATATTTAATGCAAAACTATTCAGTTTCAGTTCCAAAACCTTGTAATGCAAGCAAGTAAGCATGAAGAAGATTATTTCAGATGAACTATTATATTTTACTTCACTAATAAGCTTTTGAATGTTAATGAAATAAAAGAAAATGAAAAAGGTAATTTCAATCTTCAGCTTTGTATTTTACACTTACATGTGGGTTCTTTCTTTAAAAGGAAAAGCAATTTTTTTTTCTAACTAAACATTGCTGGAATTTGATGTAAATTTATAATTAAAATTATATCTATCATTATAAAAAATAAGTGTCTTTTTTTATGATTGAAAGTATTTCAGTATGAAATTGTTGTTGCCTGGCTCTAAAGCTGGTCTGCTTCCTAGAGTGAAAAATGAGAAATTGCTACTAAATGAATTGCAAAATAGCACTCAAAGCTTTTTCCATTTTTCTTATCAACAAATGATATTCCAAGTTGTTTGCTTCCTTCTGTAAGTTGATTCGTTCTCTGTGATCTCTTTATTATTTCTGTAATTTTCCCTGACACCTACTCCCACTGTGACTGAAAACCACCTTCTTATGATTTATTTTCATTGATTAAGGATTTTTTCTGATGAAAATTCCTTTTAGCTTCTTTGATAGGTCAGAGTACATAATCGTTGAGCAGAGAAGAAAGCATTGCAAAGCAAATCCAAATTGTACTATTGTATCAGTGAAATTACTAGCACAAGATCTAATACTCTAAATCAAAGAAACTATTTCAGAATAAAGCCTTATTAATCCAACTGTGAGTCAATACAACAGAAGTATGTATTACTTCTGCACTGATCCATGAATTACAGAAGTTTTATAATTGTTTTGTGCATCAGAAAGCAATGCCTTTTTATAAATCATGGGTGGATGGAGAAAATTAAACCTGACTGATACTTGAACTGAGACCTACCTAAATTAAGACAAAGCTTACTAATTGAAAACTGTTGCAGAATCAAATTGTGTTAGAAAATATATTAACTGCCAAGGTGAATCCCAGATTGCCAAGGATGAGTCTCAGACAGTCATAAGAACAATGAGAAGATGTGACTTCTTAATGATGCAATGCATGGCTCCCTCTGAAGTCAGCTTTAAGGACACGTCACAAAGGTAATATGTGAGATCTGTCCATCCTAACTGTCAAATCAACCTGCAGAAGAACATGAGTGCTGAGCTGACTTCTTGGAACCAGTTCTGAAACACTGTTCAACCTGACTGCAGTGCAAACTTACAACAGGAGTTCACAACACTTAAACATCTAATACAATATCTAAGGATGCTGAAAGTAAGCAGTACAATTACATGAGAATATAGGTGTATTACACTTGCAAATTTAATTCTTCTTGCTGAGTCACTGTAACAACTGAATTATAAAAATTTATATAGCACACACATATACACACACAGTGCACCCACATGTGGCCCCTTAAATTAAACTTAAGTAACTTACTGGTCTGAAAGCATTTACTCATTTTTGAAATACTAACAAAGACAGTGTTGTTCAATTCAAAAACTATCACATGTAACTGGTATATATTTTCTTACATAACTTTATGACTTTGTATTAAACTAAGGTATTATGTTTGTGACATCATGAAACCAGTAGTAACCCCTCTTGTTATCTTATTACATATTGCACTCTACGTTCAAATTTAAGAATTTACTTTTAAACTAAGTGGAGATGGAAAGAGTCCACTTTCTTTCTATACAGTATCCATTTTGTAGCTGACACATTCAGACTGGAATTGGCTCTTGCAGGGCATTCTAAAGTTGCTCCCATCATTGTCATGTACAATTACATGGACTAACTCTAAATGAGACCCTGGGAAACAGTAGGATAACTTTGGTGGGACACTATTCTTACCCAATGGTAACTCAGCCAATCTCCGAAAGTCATGGTGATAATCCAGTAGTGGTAATAGCTTTGCGTAGTAAATTAGTATTATTTTGCTTATTAAGCTACACAAAACACTAAAATTAAAAAAAAAATACTTTTACAAAGTAACTTGACTCTCTAGCATCATTTTTATACTCATTTTTAGATCTTACTTCTCTGAGGTGATAACGACCCAGTGTGAATGGTCAAAGTTCCTGTCTTCAATATCCCTGAAAATTTAGCCCAATGCCTGCCTGCCTAGAGTAGCACACTTGTCTAGGAAAGGACATGCCTTTTGGCTTAACAGAACAAAGGTTTCATGAGAAACTGTGGGAACTAGAGAAGGGCACCCTTCTACTGTAAAAAAGGAGGACAGGGTGTTGTGCTGCAGGCTACCTTACAAGGGGATATCTACAGCAAAGGGTCATGAGCTGCTGAACAGTTTAGTGAGGGTGAAGAGAGAGATCACCTTCACTCAGGGACTTAGCAGACCCTTCCTGACCCTTCCTCAGAAAGATCTGGTTGCTCTAAAAAGAGGTAGCAGAATATTTACTTCAATTTTTTTATGACAAAGTTTTTTGACAAGTTTTCTGACATTTGTAAATTTTCCAGTTTCTTCATAGCTGAAAATCTTTTAACAGTATTAGGAATTTTAAATATCATATACAGCACACAATATCTTTCTGCATCAGAATTTAGACCTACAGGAGATTTTGTTTCTATCTTTTTTCCCTCAAAAATACACTTTAAAAAAATTTATAATGAGAATATTATTGAGTTTCCAAAAATTATTACTACAAATTTCTCTCCTTTGTTCCTTTATTTACTACTTGGTTTTAGCAAATGTAGGTTGCTGCAGTGAAATCTTAAGGTATAACTTAAGCAAATGTATTGATAAACACATGGCCGTGACAGAAGCACCCCACATCTCTACTGTGGAACAGATAACAACTAGAAAAAAATAAAGAAACTGCAATAAAAAAGAAAAAATAAAGATAGAAAAAACATAACAAAACCCCCCGCCACTTAGCCTTCAGGTGCAGAGACAACTTTCAGTGGATGATTTGAAGAAAAAGAAGTTAACTTGATCCAACCTCCTTAATAACCAGATGCTTGCAATCATCAAAAATATATCTTTAGCTGAAACAATTTCTCTGTTCCAAAGCATTCAGTTTCTAAGAGCATTTACATAACAATATGCGACATTTGATATGCTTAAGGCCACCAACCATGGCAGTACAAATTACAGTCATTTTTCAATACTCCATGCAAGGTGCACTACTTCCAACACTGGGATTGGTCGCATTCTGCGCTGGTTTCTGCAGCGAAACACCATCAGCATGCACCACAATCACAAATAGCTTGTAGCCTTTGGAGATTCATGCTAATAGGTGGATGAGGCTGATCTCCTTACCCGCCGTAGGCTGGAATCGGAGGGGGGGGTGCTGCTGCACGAAACGTGTTGTACACTGTGCGACCTCGGCCTCTTAGATGTGCACCTCTGTAAGCAGCAGCTGCAGTGGCAGCAGGGTAGGGAAATCCTGGCACTGGGAAGAAGAGGAATGAATGTAAAATAGTCAGATCAGTCTAGCGTTTTAACTGGATGAGGGAGACACCAAATAAGTAAATCAATCTTTTAACCAGAGGTCTTGTCTTTTTACACAAAATCTGTGTGCAAACAGGAGATGGCAAACTGGCAATTTAGATGGCAGTATCATAGGTGGCTCTGATTCTCTTAAAAGACGCTATTAAAAATAATGTTGGCTGGTTTAGACAACACTGCTACAAGGAGACTCTTGAGGCCTAAGTCACCCCCCTCGGGCTCAAATTTGTAGTCTTAGAGACAATTCCATCACATGAATGGATTTATCTTCAAAAGTCAGCCCTCTTTGAGTGGAGACAGATAATCTCCAGTGATGTAAATTATCTGATGACTTTACCAATCAAACAGAGCTTTGTCTTCATTCAAGAGTTCATAATTAACTGTGTCTTAACTGTGAACCAAGTGAAAGACAGACAAAGCAAGGGTTTCCTCAGATTTTAGGGGGGTACATTCTTCATAACAGAACCCATTATTCCTTCAAAAGCAAGAGTTGCAGAGTTTGGAAATATCTATCGTAACTGAGATAATATTCAGACTCAATAGAAAATTTAAACATTAAGAAAATAACTCAGACATTTTTGTGTTGAAATTGCAACCAATTACCATTCCAAGTGATACTTAAAATATTTTAATCAGAAATTGAACAGTAATGCAGTACTACTTAAGAGTGGGTGGTTTGTTTGGGTTTTCTTTTCTGTAAATGTCTGTAAAACATCTCTCTTTATAAACTTAATTGAAAAGTTAAAAATAATTAACCTTATTTTTTTCTTTACTTTCTCTCTCAGTTTTTTAACCAATGCTTCATTAGTTCATTTCTCCTCTGTTCTTATATTGCTGGCCAATGTTAGAACAGGTTTTTTTTTTACAGAATTCATCAGTGAGACAGTGGAAATCAAATCCAGCTCTGTTGGCACTCAGTTTACCTCAGTTGTGCTTCACTGTGTTGAAGGTGGTTTTTTTATAGTATGTAAATAAAGGACTAAAAAAAAAAAATTGCTTAGCAAAGCCCTAATAAGACTCAAGCAAGTGGAAGTAATAATGCATAAACCAGTCAGATTTACAAGTCTGAAATACGAACTGATTTCAATTGATATTTACCTTTCATCTGGCTTAGCACTGAATTTTAAAAGAAGCCCTAAATTTGAAAATGAAAAATTCACACCTTGAAGCCATATGAAGGAAAATACTGTATTAATGGTGACTTTTTTTTTACTGTGGCTTTGGGACCTTGCCAGGGGCTACTCACTGACAAAAAGATTATACAGTAAGTCTGTAAAGATTTACATGTATATGATAGAACATAAACTAAGCTTACAGTGATACAAATAAATTAAAAGTCTTTTAAAAAGTGCAAATTCCAGATTTTTGTTCCTCTTTCTGTAGAAAGAATGTGTGTCAAACTCAGAATGATTAACTTACAGAACTCAACGTACTATTGACATCTTTGCAAGCAACTGCACTTAAGAAGCCTTAAAGAAAGTCATAGAATGATTTATATTTTTTAAACATATATATCATGCATTGGAGATTTGAATGCTGTAAGTACTTTGGCATCTGCAATAATGTTGAACAGTGAACAGTATATACAGTGGTGCTAAAAACATGACCTACTGCACAAGCCACTGTCCTTCTCCTTTCAAGCAGTCTTGCAAACAAGTCAGCACAATGTGCATACAAAAAAGTGAAAGATAATTTTCAGCTGACTGAAGATACTAACATTATAGTAAAAATACCTACAGTGATACTGTGGTTCCTCTGCCAGAGTGGTCTGTCCTCCCATACCAACAGATAAATAAATGGTACAATGCTCTAATAAAATTTTGTAGATGTAATTTAGCAATACATATGAAAAATATGAGGGTTGGACATCACAGTATCACTATTCACTTCTGTCCCTTCGAGAATGTATTTGTGACTGCCACATGCTGGAGACTTCCTGTCTTGGCTTAGACGATGCATGCAACATGCACTTTAAATGGTTGTTAATCATCACCATAATCATATTCATTACTTCTGAAAGAGAAACAAGGAAACAGACTAGAACTTTTCAGCACAGAAAGGAAGTGACTGTGAGAGTTATGACAAAGCTCCACAATTGTAAATAATGGAGTAAATATTGAATTAAGCCACCATGGAACGTTCTGCCACTGGATGTTATGGATGTTAAAAGTTTAAAAGTTTATATGATTGAAAAGGACAAACAGTTTCTTTGCAGAAAAACAGTATATCACCTCTGGTTTACAAAGGCACTCCAAATTGTAAAATGCAAACGTGAATTCAAAGAACTATACACCTACACTAGCTCCAGTCTTACAACATTTCTTTAGGCATCAAGGTTTTGCTCCTTTCCAAATACAGAGTATTGGACTAGATGAAGAACTAACCTAATCCAATCCAGTCTAATCCAATCCAGTGTTATTATCTTGATTATAAGAGTAATGTTTAGCTGTAGTCTGCCTGCATTAGAAAAAGGACTCCTTGCATTAGAAAAAGGACTCCTTTCCACCTAAATGATGATAATTTCCAGAAGTACATTTCTGATAATTTGAAAGTTAATCTGTGCCTTTAAAAAAAAAAATTCTGCTAACAAATCAGTGCTGAGAAGAATTTGCTTGAGCAAATGGGAAGGAAAGGACTTGAGAAAAACTAGTACCTGAAACTGTGGATATGTTAAATGTTAATCCTGAAGGTTCGTGTTCTACAGCAAGCTTTAAAAAAATTAGTCTTTAGGGACATTCTTAAACTGCTAAGACTGACAGAAATTTCTCCAACCTAAAAGCCACTGACAAAAGAATTAGTGAAGTCTGACAACCTTTGAGCAGTTTGGACAACTTCTTCACTACCATGTGTATATGTAGTTCTCTACATATTAATCAAAAACACACTTTCACAAGAAAAACAGAAGCCGCGATAAAAACCAAACCAATGTTCAAAGATCTGTTTCAGCAATTAATCCATGGTAATTAACACCTATGTCTGGCTGTATTTAAAGCAACTGTCTGCTTTCAGTGAAATTCTCAGGGTCCTAGAAAAACCTTCTACTGTAAAAGTACTGTTTGAAATTAGCACATCAATTCCTCCATACAGCTACGTGTGAAGAGTAGAAATATCTCTTTATTTTCAGAAGAAGTGAGTAAACACAGCTCTAATGAAAACCAACTGGAAATGTGCAGAAGTAATATACTAGTCACTGATGACACGCCTCTGAAAGTATAAACTCCTAATGTAGAGTGAGCATTATTTTTTCCTTCTAATTGTACTATTCATTCCAGCTTTCACATAGATACATCAAAATATACATTTTGCAATAATTGAGCATTTATCCTAAATCATCTTTATTCTTCATAGTGGACACACCTTGGAAAGAATTACAAGGGGCTCTGACCTTAAGTCTTTGACAGTGAATGGCTCTCTACAAAGAAAAGTCACTGGAAAAAGCAGTGCCCCCATTAATGAAGGAGAAGAAGAACAGAAAATGTCGTTTTAAAAATATTACATTTGTATGAGGAAGACGTCTTTCTCTTACAAAAGAGGAGAAAAAGCTGGAAGACAGAGACTGCAGGAAGAATCACTTAGCTCCCAAGTGTTTACCAAACCCAGAACCCGTAATCGAAGCTGGGAGATGCAAATCAAGACAGTAATTTCTACCATTACCAAAGGATCTGCAACACAAAGGATGAGTTGGAATTAAAAGCTTTAAGTAATATAATTGTTTTGCTATGCTTAGCTTGGTTTGTTGCCCTCATAAAATCATGAAGCATAAAATGTCTACATTAAAGCAAAACACTAAAAATGCTTGTAGAAGCAATCAGTGGAAGGTAGAGAATGATCTGGAGTTTTGTCAGGAAGAATATAAAACATGATGGAAACAAAGCCTGAGAAATACACGACTGAGAGTGACATTGCAAGGTCTTATGATCAACTGAGGCATAAGAGTAGAGTGTATATTTAACAATTATATCCATTTTCATAAAGCCTGACTTGGGTCAGCCTGAAAATCAAACTATGTGAAAAGATGCCCTCTATTTCCAGGTAGTAATATCAAAGATATAGATTAGAGGTAAAACTATCAACAAGATCACGTCACCCTAGATTTGAATTCAGGCAAAACCACCCCAACCCTACTTCAGCCAGGCTGAGAAACCAGATGGTCAGGAGAATGTCATAGCCACCACTTCTTAATATTCCCACCCCAAAATAACCAGCCAAAGTGGCACCCTGAGAACTCAACTGAAGAATGGACTTCATAAAGACAATTTAATGAGACGAGCTCTCCCATCAGGAAGTATTAAGTGCTATTAACCGGCCCCAAATGTAATGAATATACTAGCCAGGAGGGACAAATATTTGAATGACTTACAGTTTGTAGGTCAACCTTCCTTAGTGACTCAGTGCTAAACTGCTGAAACTCAGTCACTGAAAGTGTTGCTATAATGGGGTTGAAAATGTATTTGACTCTCAGTAGAGAAGCATCGAAGTCCACTTCTAAACAAAAGTACCTTAAATTTATAAAAATAATTTCAGAACTGGAATTCTTCTGTGATAAAGGCAAATTTATCCAACTACACATTGATGACATGAGGTGATAAGGTTAAAAAAAAAAGAAGTCTTTTCTAAGAACTATATAAAATCAAATATCGAGCTCAGGAAACAACTTACATTCACATCTAATAGCCCCATCAGTTCCATAGTTATTCATCTATTCAAATATGAATGAGAGTACAATGATAACAACAAAAAAATTGGTTCCTACAGTCAAACTGCAACTTTACTTTTTCAAATTAAAAAGGAAGAGTGAAGACAATATGCTGTGGAAGTGCTTGGCTTTGCTTAACATAATTATCCAAAAGCATACAAATCATCTTGTACTACAGCCTAAATGAATTTTTTAAAGGAGCATCATGCTAGTATGGTTCCTTTTTTGTTCTATTTTTATACTGCAGGACAAAATTTATTTAAAAAAATATTATTACAACAAATATTATCCCCAAAAGTTCTCTCTTCTTAATACCCTTTGTAAACATACCTGACAGAGAACACTGTCAGGGTATCACCTTCCTCAAGCTTCAGTTTAGAACTCAAACATGAAATCTAGTCAACAACTCACAACAACTAAGCAAATAAAAAGCCTTTGGAATTAAGAGGATTCATGTTTGTGTATCAGTAAAATTAAGGTAACTAGTGATATTATATAAAAAGCAAATAAGAGCATGAGGAAAGAGAGACGACCTTAATCTTTGTGTTCACAGATTAAATATAATCAATCCTATTTTCTCCCAAAATATGTAATATAAACATTTGTTTTATTTAAAGAACATGACAAGAAGGTGCACTTTCTAGGCACCATATCTCAGCATACGCCTTAGAAAACAAACAGTGACGAAACAATGACAAAGCTTGTGTTCCCAAAAGGAGGACTATAACCTGGTAAAAAATACTTAAGGGTTATACACTGTGTATTAAAGTTTTAAAGCTCTGGGATAGATGGAAGAGTAGCAGATGCAAAAAACAACAGGAGGCAGATTTTGTATCAAAGCCATAAAAATATACAGCTATTTTAATGGGCAATTATTCTTTGCATTTGTGCTGTAGTTTGAATTTGTATGAGAGTGCCATATGCCTCAAGAAAGGTATGCCGTCAAAATGGATGAATGAATCCACCTCTCATCACTCCTAAACTCTCCTTCTTTGCACAAAGTAGCAGGTCATCCACCATCCAGAGTTTTCAGATATTTTATGGTGAAGAATTTTAATGTTACATTATGTTTGAATCAGTTTATAGCTAATTTAATGCAACATGGTTTAACTGTTAGAGAGGCAGAGAGATGCATTTACATTATTCACACAGTTCAGAAGGATCCCTTCTGAGGAAACACTTCAGAAGTACTGGACAATAAATTAAAACCAAAGAAATATAATGGATAAAATGCAGAGAAAGGCTAATCGGAATAATCTATATGTTGTTATCTGAGACTTCAGGAAGAGAATTGTGAGTTTATCCCAAAATATGCTGTATAGTGAGTTCTTACTGTACCTTCATAGTAATAATTAGTATTACTTGGCATTCTTGAAAAGAATTACAAAAAATGCATTCAAGAGGATGTGTGCGTATCTCTTAGTTTAAATACACAGTCCAAAGCACACTGCAAGTAAAATTTAAGGTCTGTTAGTACAGATTTTCATATAAAAAGGCTTTTAAATGACATATAAAGATGAATTCCTAAAATTTTGTGGTAAAAAAAAAATTGAGAAAGGTAACAATGTTTAAAAATAGAAAACTGAAAATACATTTTTTTTTCACCTGTTACTTCTGTGAGATGACTATTCCTGGGACCTCACTGTGAATTAACTGAATTCAATGGAAATTTGCCATCTATGTCAGATACAGTCACAACTGTTCTGTTTCTTTCCTTCACAACCTATTTAATTTTTTGAAACACATACTTAAAATTACTAGAACAATTATTTCCTTACTACTGTACAGAAATATATGTCAGTATTAAACACTCTTGTTTAGGAATAAATAAATCTGTATTTTGGACAAACCATTACTTATAGGACATTCTCATTTGAAATGCATTAAAAAGGAAAACAAAAAATCTCTAATTAATGTAACAAGTCTAATCACCATTCTCCACATGGAAGAGTAATTTTTCACTCTTCATTTACTCAGTGTAATCTCAAAACTGACATAACAGAAAAGCAATGGCCTATAAATCTGCTCTCATTTGTTTCTTTAATATTCATATTCCATTGAACTACAGCTGCTTGTTGCTGCAGTCTATTACAACATGCAAAACTGTCGATAAAAATATTATGAAAGGCAAGATGTGTTTCTTCATGGCTCTGTGTGCCATTTACTTTTTAAAAAATAACAATAAATGACTCATGGATTGTCCCTTAGTTTGTGGCACACTGGGTGATTAGTGATTAATTACCATGCTTCAAATTGACATGGCACAAGGAAATCGACACAGCTCTGATTAATTAACTTTTTGTGTGAGACAGTTACTTACAAAACACTGCACATTGTAATTGAATCCCTTTACCCAACAATACTGCATTAAGATCCCAGTCAAATCCAAATTAGCACCAAATTTTACATAAAATCAGTGAAACCTGTTATAAGGCATACCCTAAAAATTACATAAATAATTCTAGAAAGAGGACAGACAGCTGCTTTAAGTCACTGTTTTCAACTATTTCATCCTCAGAAATCTGAAAAATAAGATTTGTTAGATTTTTCCATACTACATCACAACATAAGCAAATGCACTCAAAAATCACACATAAAATATTTCAGTATAAAGTAATCTCCTACTTAATGTGCTTATTCTTATGTTAAATTATAGGAAGACAACTGTTTCAACCATTTATTTGGTTATCTTTAGCTTAAATTTCTTTTCAGATCTAATTGGTCTACTATTTCAACAATGACTTGATACTGAATTCACATTTTCTTCATAATTAAGTCTATATGGAATTGTTCTTTTTCTCTTCCCTCCTTTATTTCATCTCCTCTAATATACCCATAAACAAACCATCACTGGTTTCTACATATATTGATACCATTATATGCCAGGAACTTAAAACCTTCAGTGAAAAAAAAGGTGATGCCAAAGCCTAGAAACTGTGTCGTGTCATCTTTTTGACATGATACATCCTAAACTTTTTCACTGTGAGGATGGCTAAGCACTCACATGGGTAACATAGTCTCCCATCTTGGAGATATTCAAAAGCTGGTTGGACGTGATCCTGAGCAGCATGCTAGAGGTTACACTGCTTAAGCTGCAGGGCAGATGAGGCAACCTGTAGAGGTTCTTTCCAACCTCAGCCATTGTGACATTCAGTCATTTGGTGATTCTGTGATTATCGGAAATCCCTGTATATATATATCATCCTTCTATTAGTGGACTGTATATGCAGCCACCTGAATTCCTCTGACATCAAGGGATTTCTCTTAACAAGCAGGAAAAAATTGAGGATATGGAGGGATTTAAAGAGGTCTTTATTTAAAACTAAATCCTACAGGTTAAGCTGAAAATCACAAAATTAACAACTTTGTATCTCACAGCCAGAGTAAATTGAGATGTACAGTCGACTGTTTGTGCCTACCTACTAAAAATGAGTAACACATTATCTAAAATGCAAAGTGAAGGAAATCCTGCATCTAGGATCCTACACAAAGAATCTTACATACAATAATATGATCATGATGCAAAAAAAAAAGTAGTGTAATTCTCACTATTTAGAGGCATATGGAGAGGAGTAGATAAAAACAATCCTATTGTCCTAACTCACAGGATAGTTATTACTGCCAGTGGCTAAATGCTGTATCTCTACTAACAGAAAAGCACTAAGTTAAGACATAAGATGCCCAACTACCCTTGGTCAAACATTGGTTTTAGTATTTGAACTGAAAGGCAAAGATAATTTCCACAATTTACTATTAAAAATGTCATGCACACCTTTCCAGTGATCTCCTACCACCCAGGTGTAGGATGGTGTACAAGTTAGAAAAAAACTCAGTGGTACACAATTCAGGATAGGTCTGTCTTTGTGATTGAATGTACTAGATCAGACACACTGCACCATCACTGAACAGATTAACAGGTTGAGTACAAACAGCAAGGCACTTAAATTTGCAGGAGTGAAATGAAACCCATATTTATAGACTCTGGACAACTACAATACATCTTACTGCTGGTTTATTAGTCACCATTTAAAATACTAGGTTGAAGGTAAAAGGACAGTTATTCTGAAAATAGTTACAGAAGAACAATATACAGTGATACAGAACAGAAAAATGCTGTAACAAGAATTTCAGACAGTGCTACCAAAAAAAATCCAAAGAGGCTGATTTAGGGTTTAAAAAGGCTGATACTTAAATTAAGAATATAACAATAAGTATAAATGCAATTTTAAACAATTTTGTGAATTTTGTATTATCTTTGTAACTATCTGGCTTAGAAGTCAGCGGAGTTACCCTGCATTCAAATTCCTGTGACTTTGTTCAAAGCAAGATCCCATGCAATAGGACAAACCAATGTCTAAAAACCTAAAGACATTTCAACAAGAGATGAATCAATAGTTTTCTCTGGAAGTGACACATGATTTTTCAACCTTTTACACTTCTATACATAGCAAGCTTACTAAAGTCTCTCCTTTACCAATAACAGTAAAAGCACAAGAAACAGACTAAGAAAAACTTCAACAACAAAATCAGAACAAATTCATCACTAATGTCATTAAAATAAAGCATATGTCCATTTGGATTGAATATACTCAGCCATGTCAGACAAGCATATACTGAATGTCAGCAGCACCTACACTTCCAGTTGCTTGGAGTCTTGGGATAATACCATCAGAAGACTATAATTATTACAATATAATTTTCAGGTAATTACATGTGTGCAGTAGATTAAATCTGACAAAAGATCAACTGAATTGGCATTTCTAAACTGAATGTTTCCACTAATGATTCTGCTCAGAAGCACACTTCAAATCACCTTTCAAAAACTTGTATTTTCCCCACGAAATCTTCTTAGTACTGGAAATATTCCAGAATACAACAGAAATGTCAAAGGTCTTCAAACCATTAACGATGCCACACAAAACCAAAACCTGGAATGTCTTCATTGGAACAAAAATAATGAAAATAGTTTCATACAGCATGTTTTAAGTAGTTTACTAATATTCCTAAGGCAAGTAGAATCATTGAATCATAGAACAGATAGGGCTGGAAAGGACCTTAGGATCATCTAGTTCCAACCCCCGTTGCCATGGGCAGGGACACCTCGGACTAAACCATGTCAACTCTGTCTGACCTGGCCTTGAGCACCTCCAGGGATGAAGCATTCATGACTTCTTTTGGCAACCCATTCCAGTGCCTCACCACCCTCACAGTGAAGAACTTCTTCAATATGCCTAATCTAAATTTCCCTTGTTTAGACCTGAACCCATTGTCCCTTGTTGTTGGGGGTCGAGCATGGGCGCTTTAACAGGCTTGCAGCAAGCTGTGAGAAAGTGAGCCTCTGACCCCAGGCTGGAAGAGGAAGCATCAAGGTCAGCAAAACAGGAGAGCAATAACAAGATGCCAGAAGCATGATGTAACGCTAAGCTGAAGCGAAGGTGTGAAACCAATCAGGAGAGGCAAAGTGGAGCGTGTACCTCTCGCGGGCAGAGTGAAGTAGCCAATCAAGTAGTGCGTGATTGCGTGTGGGACAGTATATTAAGAGCAGCCTTGTAATCAATAAACGGAGCATTTCGTGAACCTACATCGTATCGGTGTTTTCTCCCCTCCACCTGGCCGCGGCACCTTGTCCTGCCACAACAGTCCCTAATGAAGAGTTCCTTCCCAGCATCCTTATAGTCCTCCTTCAGATACCTACTTCTAAATGAGGACATTCAACAGACATATTGAATAGACAAGCTTTACTTAATTTTCATTTCTGTAGCACAGTAAGCCCTCGGATGAACTAAATCCTACTATTGGATGTGATATTTATACTTAATATTTATGTTATTCCCTATCTATTACAAGCATACTAACAAACACCTGACCTATTCCCCACCTATGAATCAGAACAAAACACCCACAGGAAAAAAAAATCTTTTAAAAAGTACTACATGTGTCTGTCATACATAAGTGTTGATAAAATTTCAATAGAGAACACAAATAAAAAGCAAAATTCCTGTATCATGTAATTAATACTTCAAGATTTTGCTAGAGATTTTCCTTCATTCTTGGTATATAACACATCACTTAAGATCAGTGGGATTATTAGGATAATTTAGGAGCATTTCTAATGCCTGCTCTGAAGTAATGGAATGTATTTTAGTGATTTGCTTTAAAAGAACTTAAGCATTAAAAATATTTCTTGTCAAAAATATTACAGGACCAAAGGTTTCTAGGGAATTTTCTGAAAGAACTGCCTTCCCACCTTTCAAAAACATCTCATCTTTGCCTTGTTGTTTTCTGGTTGCTCATAAGCTAAAATCCCAGGGCAACATAGTTTATTGTTTTAATATCTGTCTGACGCAAAGCACAAGTATTCTCTGGTGAGTGCTTATCTGTCACATGTACTTCTGTGAAAGGAATATCAAGACAAATAAGATGTTCTAGGACATACCATGTGATTATGAGTTTGGCACTGACTGAATTTTGTTTAAAAATAGTTGAAATGATAAATACAAAAAATATACTGGTATTTTGAGGATAGAACTTGAAGACCACTGGGGTTTAAATGTTTTAATTATAAAGGGTGTATCCTATTTCAGTATGAATAGAGAATGAACACTTAAGTCCATATGTAGGACAAAGTGAGAGGAAAAAAATATTCATCATTGAAACTGTAAAAACAGTAAAATTCTCCTCTAATAATACTTAGAAACGTGAACTTACTTTGTATTAATTAAACTCAATGTAATGGCATTTTCTATATTGAAATGAATAACCAGTGATCTGGAAATTCATTTAGACCATTAGGTTAATTACAGAAACTGATGGAATTTTTATCAGCCAATTACAGTTAAATAACATGAACAATGTGGGACAGATTTATAAGCATTTGTACCACCTCAATCATTTTTGGATACCATCACCTCTTCTTATGAAATCGTAATCAATATATCAATTAATAAATGAGCCATCAACTTCATTTGCCCTTGGGTATGATAAACTAAATATCTGATTTATACCTTTCATATTTTTCTTTTAATTCTATCACTTTATTGCAATATGAAATATTCCTTAATTTTTAATAAAATATTAAAAAATATGGAAAAAGAGCATATGTATTTTTGAGCTGATAAGCATACTCAGTGAAGATGAAACAACTCTCACATTTAGAAAATGTCAGCCAAAATTGACATAAGTTTAAAATGTACTCATTGAAGTCAAGGCAAATCCTCTTTTATGTCTATGCAAAACATTTGGGAAATACGGACATGTTTCTGTGCATCATCCTGAACAAAGATATGCAACAATTCGCTATTTCACCATATATGCCAGGTATTCTGTCTAGTGAACTGTCCCATTAATACATGCTCAAAAAAATCTAGTAGTTACCTGGTAAGTCAAAGCATCTTTATTTGTACTTGGTCCTAACATAAAGCCTGAAAGTTATGAAGATCAACATTCTGATCTAGAAAGTGAAAAATATTTAGCTGCCTTTGAACTCCTATTAAAGCTTCTTATCTTTCTCCCATTGCCTTCCATGGGACCTGGGTATGCAGAACTGTAAATTTTTGAAAAATATGATGCGTATCTTTAGGCTGGGTTCCTTGCTACACCAGCTAGTGCTTAATGAGCCTGGAAACACTGATAAGCTATTCCAGTTGTCTACTGTCAGGTGCATCTCCTCTTCCATCCCCTGCCATGAAATGGCTATCAAGGTTATCAAGAAAACGGAGCCAGGCTATTCAGAGACATACAGTAGGAAGACAAGAGACAAAAAAGTAGCTTGAAAGCAGAGAGGTTTCCAGTGTTAGGACATTCAAGCATTGGAACAGATGATCCAGGAATGTTGTGAAATCTCCATTATTAAAGGTACCCTGCTGCAACCTGGTCCTTCCAACCTGAATCACTCTATGATTCTAAGACTTCATGTCTTTCTTCTTTCCCATGTTTTGACTGTCATTAACTTTTATTTCATTCACATTTTCAGGCACTTCTATAATATGGAAAAATGGGGAAAATTGCACTAAACAGTTTTAAAATTAGTTGCATAAATTCAGATTCATCTTTTTGCCTTTTTTAAACCATACATACCCAGCTATATTACTGTCCTTTGTAGAACAGTAATACAGATACTCAGTGACAGAACATTTTCCATCTTTTGAATCTTCCTTTTCTCCAGCAGGGTCTTAATATTCTCATGGATCCTATTCATGAGTGACTTCAATTAGGAAAAGTTGCACATTTTTTCTTGATATGTTTCTTATTTACCAATAGATACAAAGTTCTTCAGGATTTTAAAATTTCCTGTGGAAGAAACTAGTCTAAAGAAGTGGGGGCAAAAAGAGACTGTCAGTTACATGCAGCCAAACTGTACGATTTATTATGTTTCAGTGAGATATGAGGATCATCCAGGAAGCTTCTAGTAAGTGCTTACTTATTTGCTGGGACTTGGTATACTCTAATATTTCTTTTCTGGATACATGTCCTTGAAATACTGGTCTACATTCTTCACTGAGATAACGATGAAAGATTTAGCTGAAATCAGTTGTATTAGTTCTCTCCTTGAGATGCCAATACTCTGGGAATCTACAGCAACCAAGTTGAGACCATTAGCTTCCTTATTTTGGTTGTCTCTATAAGGCACATAATCTGTCCTACCAAGGGATGTGAACATATTTGTATGCTGAAACTATGCTTCCTGCATAACGAATAATCTATTCCAGAATAGATGTGCAAATGAAAAAGTGATCCAGGTCCCATCTTCTGTTTCAGCATAAGAAAACGGATGAGGCATGAGAGACTATTGCTACTGATTTGTTCCACTGCTTGCAGAAGAAACAGCTCATTTCTTTCTGTATTATGCAAAGGGGCAGAAGCGATGGAAGGAAGCAGAGCCATGTTTCCACCTCCTGCCATATTCAGAGGTATAAGTGATTACTGTCCTGGGAAATGTACAATGTGATACATACAGTATATCCTGGGGAAATAAAATGCCAGAAAGGAAAGAGTAACCCTAAGAAATGCAATCTTCTTTCTGGCTAGACAAAAAAAAAATGTGGTAAAAGTGTTCAGAGACTACTTGTGACCAACAAAATTAAAAGTCAGAAAGGTAAGTGTGAAAAAAAAGCTAGCCAAATCAAGAAAAATATATTTTACTACCATGTGTCAGTTTTGGAATATAACGTGGGATCAAGGGATGAACAGTCAAGGCAAAGGCAGCATTTCTAAAAATGGGGACTGTCCTCTTCCAAATGTCTGAAAATTCCTAAGTGCCATCAGCATTTAATGAGCTCCAAACCTCTCACATGGCTTTAGAAATCTCAGCTAACTCTTTCCCTTCTGTTAAAAAATTACAAATTTAAAACCTCTTAATTCTTACATTGTGAGCTGTTCTAAAATATTACACAGTTATAATATCAATGGTAACAGTATTCAAAATTATTCAAAGATGAAGGCTGAAATATTGTTCTCTATATGGAATGATAAAAGTAAAAGTATTAGTCTCCTAGACGTTAATGTTGACTTATCAGTTACCATTTTAATATTATAAATGTGGATAAAAACTAGAATATAGAAGGTCTATAAAATAATAAAAGAAAATGAGACAAAACTCAAGCTTAATTTCTATTCACTTCTTAGTAGAATTTCCTATAAAAATGGAACTATTCTACCTCTTTATTGAAAATTTTGTAATAAGGAGAAATTAAAAAAAATTACGATCATTAATAACCAGGGTAAATTTGTATTATTAGGAGTTGTGACCCTGTGGGGGAAATTACATTTTGGCAATATGAAATACTATAATAAATAAAAGAAAAATCATGACTTCCAGACACACAGATTCAACAAAAGTGTAATGATTTCTACTGCAAGGGCTACTAGCAATCTCTGTTATCAAACTGTTTATTACACATTGCCCAGTGGGAGGCAGATAGGCAAAGTCTGTTTACATATGTATTTGGCTTAATTGAAAACAAACAGGTGTTTGTTAGGATATCATTCTTCAAGGAGCACTCCTGCAAAATAAGACTTTTCAAAGGGATTGACTTAATGGAAACAGTGAAGTATAGAGCTTAGCTAGCTATATATGACTATCTAGGGAATTAATAACAGTGGAAATACTCTATGATGTAAACAGCAACCCCTGAAATAAATTCCCTAGGCTGGAATACAGAGAGGAAAAGAGTAAACTCCAAAAAATAATAATAAAAAAATGCTTTATTTAGAGTACTTCCCAGAAAACAAATACTGCCCCATTTCCCCAGAAGAAGCTTCCTAACAGTGAGATGAATGAACTGTTTGGATAGTTTTTTAAGAAATGACTTCCAGTCAAAGATTACTGTTTCATTGAAAAGCGAATATTGATTTAAACAGTATTTCATTGTTACTATAAAGATTAAAAACAAAACAAAACAAAAAAACACTGCTTGGGAAACATGACATAGGACAAAATATTCTTGGCGCACCTGGAACCAAATGCAGTTTAAATTGATAATTTCATTTCCCATTTAAAACACTTCATATGTTTTGTTAGTTCATTATGTATTTGTAGACTCCAGATTTGAAAGTAGATCCCACATTTGTATTATAAAAGCAACAGCTGTAGGGATGATATTCATAGCCTTTAACGTAAGAGAGTTACATCATGGCATAGAGGACCACTATGGAAATCTTTTATCCTCATTTTTGGTTTTAATGAATAAAATCAATTAATCATTTAAGTAGACTAGATAAGCTTTAAATGAGTAAAACTGCTTTCTAAACTGAGTGCAATCTTCATAAAGAGCATATGAATTAATGTTGCTAATTCAGACAACGTAAAATATTTTCTTTACAGAGGACAGCTATGAACACAGAGCAAATGCTGCTGTTCACCCTACTTTAGCAAGCAGCAATTACTATTTCATTCAGCCACAGGTTCCTCATCTGATTAGATTTCAGAATGGGCATCAGTGGTGCCATCAATACTATGTAAAACACTGAGAAAAATCAGTTCTGCTTCTGTTTCAGAATTTTAGAGGACACATTTCTACCCCAAAGTTTTGTACAGGAAAACGGCTGATGGCAGTATCTATTGTTTCAGCTTGTCTTTGCTATTTTCATTAGGGTAGCATTTTACAATTTAAAATACCCACTTGTACACAGTTTTTATCTTTTGTGAAAAAGACTTCATGTCTATTTGCTTCCCAACACAATCAAATGATAGCATAACATAAGATTTCTTGTTATTTAAATCACAGTTGTGACCAGGACAGAAAAAGAAACACAAACTTCATCTTCTACACAAAATGCAGAGTGCACAACAGTACTGGATTCCAAAAAAACCCCACTGTTACTGCAGAAATTTTGACTGTTTCTGCAGAACACTGTAAATAGTTATTATTTTAATTATTATTTTAAAATATACCTTGAGGATAGAGGCAACTAAAACCACTGAATTATCTGTTGACATTACTTACATATAAACACATTTATCTTAACAAGAGCTATTGGGAAAGTTTACATTTTTAGGGGGGTTAATTCACATTAATGCGCTTTTGTCACAAAACAAAACAAAACAAAAAAGAGCCATAACACTAGCTTACTTGTGGATGTGTATACTAGTGAACTGGGGGCACTGTACACGGGAGATCCCTCCTGGTTTGCCTGGCACAGCAGCACCCTGCCTACAAGAAAGAGAGAGAGAGTGGTATCTAGTTTTGGAACACTCATACTAAACCTCAATTTTTATCTCAAAACAGAAATAAAGTCAGAACCAGAGCAGTGCAGTGAAGCTGGGGCACTTTTTGTCCTTTGACTTCAAAGCAGAAAAAGCCCCAAAGAACACATAAAATTTTACATTGGAAAAAGAAAAACACAGACATCTCCCCAAATATGAACACCCTTTTATCAGAGAGGGAAGCCGGCACAGGCTTACAGCACCCATCAGCCCCCCCCAGCTGCTCCTCCAATCTCTGCCCTGGCTCTCCCAGACAGAAGCTGCCTCAGTAGCTCTGCAGCTAACAGAAGCCACCAGCCCTCCCCACACACACCCGGCTCCTCTCCCTAACCTTGCCTGAAACGAAAAGCCACCAGAGAAAACACAGCAGATAAACCAGACCACAGAGCTCCCATGTACAGATGTTAGGCTGAGTACAGTCTCAGCTATATGGCTTAAATTAACACCGGTGCAAGCAGTTACTAATAAATGTGAAGATTTCAGTATTTTTTGCCTGAACACATAAACACAAGCTACTTTCCAGTAGATAAGATGGATTCTGAATTAAGAACAAAATCAAATAAAGGAAACTTTTCTTTTTTTTTTTTTTGAAAAAAAAAAGTAATAACCAGATCAATTTAAAACAACTCTTTTGCAATGCATGCTCATTTTGAACAAATAACAGATGTTTTGGCTTACTTCCGGTGCTTTCTGCTTGTTTGATCTTTAATGAAATTAAATAAAATGCCATGTATTTCAACATCTTCCTTAAAATTATATTTTAGCAGTCTTAGTTGAATATGGATAGACGAAGAAACAACTATACTTTCATACTAAGAAAAACACTTCTGCACTTCAGGAATACAGCCCAGCAGGAAAAGCAGGATGTGACACAACTGGTTTAGCACATACAGGTATCTATACACCTGTATACACACACAAAAAATTACATATACATATACACAGACAGACTTCAAGCTGTCAGGATTTGTGACTCATGCAATTTCAAAAATATTAAATTTACATGAAGATTTGTGAGACTTTAGAAGTTGTACATTGACACAAGAAATGTAACTTAACAGAGCTGAATCAAATATGTTTGGAAGGAAAAAATTAATTACAAATGGCAGGCATGTTTCTATGTAGTATTACAAGAGCAATTTTAACTTACATTCAGTTACCAGAGTTCTTTCAAAATATATATATATAAAAAAAATCTGTCATTAGCCAGTTCTTTGCTTATTGCTTGCAGCTGCCATCTGAAGTAGAAATACAGGAAAACCAAAGGAAAATAACTTTTGTAATTTATGCAATTTAGCTGTGAGCACTGGAAATGTCATGAAGTATTATGCTTCTAGCCTTCCCAGACAATAGCCTATCCATTAACTAAGAGGATCTGGAGATGCTTAGGGATTTTTTCCATCCATCCACTACTAATCTGAAAGATAAACTAAAAAATTTTGGTTTCTTCCATACTATATGACAGCACATAGCCAACTACATCGATACATCAATATCTATCTCTCAGCCTTCCCCAAAATTCCACAACTGGAAGCTGTTAAATGAACGTATACCTACTGAGATCCTAAGAGCATGCATTATTTTCAGGCTAATGATGAACAGGACCTATCAACACACTCACTTGAAACTAGGAAGGTGTACATTGGAATATGGATGTATTTTAACATCATAGATGCTTTAAAACTTATTACAGATGCCTGAAAATGAGTGAGCTGAAGACAGAGAGGCACTCATCCAGCAAAGCCAAATGTACAAACTAATTTTCATTAGTTTTTAAGATTAATGTAATTACAATGTCTTCAAGTATGTTTAGTAAATATATAAAGGTTTTTAGAAATTTAGGATTATAATTTATATTCTTTTACATATATTCCAGATTACACTTTTCTTGTTCCATGGTCCACAGACTATTCCTTTTTTTTTTTTTCAGCTAACATTCTTACATTACTTCTAATTTCATCTAACACAAATCTAATTTTCCTTACTCTAGTCTTCTAATTTCTAATGAAAGTAGTTCAAAACGGATACTTTTTCACCCATGATACTAGAGTGTATTTAATCTGTGGCATAGAGCTTTCTAATTGTATATTGAAAATATTCTTTCAAATTTGTACATAAAGTTAATACTAATACCTAAACCACTATTATTAGATTTTGTTGTAGAAAAATATTGACATTTTTAATCTACTTTTGTGAGAAAAGATTATTTCTGCTTCATCCAATTGAAAATATTTAAATTCTAATTAATACAACTAGGGAAAGATTCAATTATTTACAATAAGATCTTTCAGATAAACTCAGAACATTGAAACATTCCCTAATGGAAAAAAAAAAAAAACAACAAACACCAAGCCCTATTATTTTTTTTCTCCTAGAATACTAAATTCTAGCATGACTGAATATAGGTGTTTTAATTTCTTTTTTTTTTTTGTTATGGTTTTGTTTTTAAGAAAGTGAATTTGAATATAAATTTCTTAACATTTCTGTTCAAACTGCAATTTAATAATATCATGGAGCTGATGAACTTCCAAAACTTACAGTCATCTAGTCTTTAATTCCACAATGCCTTCTTCACCAGCATATTTAAGGCTGGTACTTCCTTATTAAGAACAATTTGCATGACTTCTTGCTTTTTTCTAATATAAGTATCTGGTCACAGCAGACCCGTCACCAGTGCTACTGGATTTTGGGGATCATCAGCAGAAATCCCTTCCCAACTTACTCCATCAGAAGGATCAGAAAAATACCAGCTTATGTATCTGAAGCATGTGTTCACTGTGGGCACGCAGGAGAGCTTTAGACAGGCCAAGGGCAGAAGGGAAACCCAGCTCTGCTGGGTCCACGGTGGCAGAGCAAATGTAGCACAGGCTGCAGTGCTGCTGCCAAGCACTGCTGTATCTTGGCAGACATCCCCCCAGACAGATGCACTGCTCACCCTCGCCATACAGGCTGCCAACCTGGACAAAAACTACTTTTCAGATAAAAAAATATTCCCACTCATACTTCTCTTCCCCCTGTGTTTTCTCTTATAGTCCATGATTAAGAATGTACTGTTTGATTAGGCCCTTTGTTGAAGCACTATAGTTATTTTGAGGAAATAATTACTCTAAAAATACTCAGAATAAAATTATGTGAAGCCATTGTTGTCAGAATAGTAAAAATTACATCCCTAATGGTTCCAAGATATGTGACTAAAAGGACTTCCTTAATAATTTTTTCATACTTTCAAAAATAAGTTTTATGCCTAGCTATTTGTAGGCCAGGCCTACTGGGGGGTGGTGGAGCTGCTCTGATAAAGAAAGGGAAGAGTGGTTTTGCTGGGAGGCTTCCCAGACTTGTCAAGGATGCTTTAAATTAGATGTATTGGGGGAGAGGGGCATCATTCCATCCCAACACACACAGTCAGTTGCCAGCACCTATAATAAATGCTCGGAGCAATGTAGTAATATTCTAGCCGCTCCAGCCAATGAGCTGGCTTCATTTGGAGCTTGGCTCAGATGCCTCTATACAAATGCCCGTAGCATGGGGAATAAACAAGAGGAATTAGAGATGTGGGCACAGCCCTACATAGATGTGGGCTATGATATAATAGGCATCACAGAAACATGGTGGGATGGCTCCTTTGACTGGAGTGTTGGAATGGAAGGCTTTTTAGAAAAGACAGGCCCGGGAGGAGGGGAGGGGGAGTTGCCCTTTATGTTAGAGATAGGCTGGAGAGTATGGAACTCTGTCTGGGGAGAGGTGATCAGTTAACAGAAAGTTTGTGGGTCAGGGTTAAGGGGAAATCAGTGACAGGACACATTACTGTGGGGATATATTACAGACCGCGTGATCAAGAGGAACCTGTGGATGAAGAACTATACAGACAAATAGGAGAAGCCTCACACTCGCAGGCCCTTGTTCTCATGGGGGACTTCAACCACCCTGACATCTGTTGGGGCAACAGTAGGGCCCGGCACAAGCAATCCAGGAGGTTTCCCGATTGTGTGGAAGACAACTTCCTTCTGCAAGCAATAGAGGAGTCGACGAGGAGAGGTGCCCTGCTTGACCTCGTGCTCACCAACAGGGAAGGGCTCATTGGAAATGTGACTCTCCAGGGAAGTCTTGGATGCAGTGATCACGAGAGGGTCGAATTTGAGGTCCTCAGGACAGTGAAAAGAGCATGCAGTAAGCTCACTGCCCTGGACTTCAAGAGAGCAGACTTTGGGCTCTTCAGGAACCTGCTTAGCAAGGTTCCAAGGGATGTCGCCCTAGAGGGCAGGGGGGCCCAAGACTCTTGGTTAATATTCAAGGATCACCTGCTACAGGCTCAGGAGTGTTGCATCCTGACTAGAAGGAAGTGCAGCAGGAGGGCCAGGAGACCTCCTTGGATGGATAAGGAGCTGCTGAGAAAAATTCACAGGAAAAAAGAGGCTTATAAAAGGTGGAAGCAAGGACAGGTGGCCTGGGATGAATACAGGGATGTTGTCAGGGTAGTTAGGGACCAAGTTAGGAAAGCTAAGGCCCAGTTGGAGCTGAACTTGCCTAGGGACGTTAAAAATAACAGGAAGGGATTTTATAGGTATGTAGTGGCTAAAAAACAGACTAAGGACAATGTAGGCCCCTCCGGAAACTTTCGGGAGAACTGGCTACACAGGATTTGGAGAAGGCTGAGGTTCTGAATGACTTCTTTGCCTCGGTCTTCACTGGCAAAGGCTCTGACCACACCACCCAAGGCTTGGAAGGCGGACACAGGGACTGTGAAAATCTAGACCTTGGGCCCACTGTAGGAGAGGATCTGGTTCGAGACCATCTTAAGAACCTGAACGTACACAAGTCCATGGGCCCTGATGAAATCCATCCGCAGGCCCTGAAGGAGCTGGCGAATGAAGTTGCAAAGCCACTGGCCATCATATTTGAAAAATCATGGCAGTCAGGTGAAGTTCCTGATGACTGGAAAAAGGGAAATATAACCCCCATTTTCAAGAAGGGGAAAATGGATGACCCAGGGAATGACAGACCAGTCAGTCTCACCTCTGTGCCTGGCAAAATCTGGGAGCAGATTCTCCTGGAAGGCATGCTAGGGCACATGAAAAACAACAAGGTGCTTGGTGACAGACAGCGTGGCTTCACTAGGGGAAAATCCTGCCTGACCAATTTGGTGGTCTTCTATGACGGGGCTACAAAAATTATGGACAGGGGTGGAGCACAAATCTACCTGGATTTGTGCAAAGCATTCGACACTGTCCCACACAACATCCTTGTCTCTAAATTGGAGTGTCATCAATTTGATAGGTAGACCACTCGGTGAATAAACAACTGGCTGGATGGTCGCACTCAAAGAGTTGTGGTCAATGGCTCAATGTCCGGCTGGAGACCAGTAGTGAGTGGTGTCCTTCAGGGATAAGTGTTGGGGCTGGTCTTGTTTAACACCTTTGTCGGTGACATGGACAGTGGGATTGAGTGTGCCCTCAGCAAGTTTGCCGATGACACCAAGCTGTGTGGTTCTGTTGATACGGTGGAGGGAAGGAATGCCATTCAGAGGGACCTTGACACACTTGTGAGGTGGGCTGATGCCAACTTCATGAAGTTTAACCATGCCAAGTGCAAGGTCCTACACCTGGGTTGGAGCAATCCCAGGCACAGCTACAGGCTGGGTAGAGAAGAGATTCAGAGCAGCCTTGTGGAGAAGGACTTGGGGGTGTTAGTCAATGAGAAAATGAACATGAGCCAGCAGTGTGCACTCACAGCCCAGAAAGCCAACTGTATCCTTGGCTGCATCAAGAGGAGCATGACCAGCAGGTCGAAGGAGGTGATCCTGCCTCTCTACTCTGCTCTCGTGAGACCTCACTTGGAGTATTGTGTGCAGTTCTGGTGTCCTCAACATAAAAAGGACATGAAACTATCATCACAAGTCCAGAGGAGGGCCACGAGGATGATCAGGGGACTGGAGAACCTCCCATATGAAGAGAGGCTGAGAGAGTTGGGGCTGTTCAGCCTGGAGAAGAGAAGGCTGTGTGGAGACCTCATAGCAGCCTTGCAGTATCTGAAGGGGGCCTACAGGGATGCTGGGGAGGACTATTCATTAGGGACTGTAGTGACAGGACAAGGGGTAACAGGTTGAGACTTAAACAGCAGAGGTTTAGATTGGATATAAGGAAGAAGTTTTTTACTGTGAGGGTGGTGAGGTACTGGAATGGGTTGCCCAGGGAATCTGTGAATGCTCCATCCCTGGCAGTGTTCAAGACCAGGTTGGATGAAGCCTTGGGTGATATGGTTTAGTGTGAGGTGTTCCTGCCCTTGGCAGTGGTGTTGGAACTAGATGATCTTGAGGTACTTTCCAACTCTAACTATTCTACAATTCTGTGATTCTATGACTGATATAAACTATCTACAGAGCATAAGCAGAAATACCAATGTACCCACGGGCTCATACAAGGCATATGATGAATTTCACTGCATTTCTCAAATACTCAGGTAGCTAAGTGGTACCCAGGATCAGCTACAGGAGGACATTCCAGGAAATTATAAAGGATTTTAAATCACTTCTGCTAAAAATAGCTTTTAACTGGAACTACTGTGTGACCAGTGCTATAGACAGCCTAAAGTAAAGGTCTGAAGTTTGACAGAATTTGAACAATCAGTTGGAATCTCTTATGGCATCCTTTGTGGAAGTATAAGTTCAAACACTTTCAGCAGAAAAAGAATTCATACAATTAGCTAAAATTATGCTACTGATGTAAAATTAGCAGTGTTGCAAGGCCATGATCACAGCTTTTTCCTGCTGCAGGACGTAGATGGAACTTTAAGAAATCTTCACCACTGGGATTGTATAAAAAGGAAAAAGTGAATACAGGCTAGAAATATTTGTGTCCCATTTTGCTTATGTTATTAAAAAATGTTATTTTATGACTCTAATCTAAAAGCTGCATTGTTTATTAAATTCAGTGACTGCTATTCCATTTTCTCTTTCTCCCAATATGGGTGGATATTACATAGTCCAATCTCCTCCCTGGGTTAGTTCTCAGACATTCTGATCACTGTTGCTCTTTGTACTTTCTGCAACAATTATTATGCCTATACACTTATTTTCTCTTCAATAAGCGATACACAAAGGAAACTATAAAGCTGCATCTCTCATGAACACATAATGAGATTTACTAGTGTGTCAAGGATCCACATAAACACTTCATCAGCTCTTGATTTCCTGTTCTAGAAGTATAATTTAGTATCATTCTTTCCGGACATAAACAGCATTACCTTTGTTCTGGTTTGAAATATTGTTCTATGATGGGTCACTTCAAAATGTGTCACAGAAATGCACAGCAACACCTAACTAAAAGGCCACTGTTGTACAACAATGATGTGTGTTAGCTTCTATTGTTCTATTTGACTAGGGAATTTAAAGACAGCCTCTATCCTGAATGCATAATAGCTGTTAAGTGCTCTCTTAGCTCTTTATTATCAACACACAAGCTGCATAGTTTAGAATGCTTTTGAATACGCAGTTAATTCCAAAAAAATGCTTTGTGAGTGTCTTTAGTTATTTGAAATCTTTCTCTAAATGGAATAATAGTCCTTCAGATTTTTAACACAACTAATCATGGATGGTTGTGTTGATACATTGAATTGTTTCATCCATTATCAACAAAGAACTCAGTGGCATCACCCAAACCCAGACACCTCCTTTCTACCAATATGTTAAAAATACAACCAAACCCTATATTTAACTGCCTTAAAGTTAATGAACTTCATTTAAACAAGAGACTCGCATATTAGGGAGGACATCGTGAAATAGTATGTTCAAAGGTGAGTTCTCTAAATCCAAATCAGTATCTATAGTACCTTTTGACAGAAAACGTGAAATGCATTCAATTATTGAATAACCTGCATATACTTGCTGATGGTAATGAGAATCTGTGCTCTATGCATACACTTATGTAGATGACGAGTTGCTCTAACGCTTCACGCACTTCATCACTGAGAAGTTAAAAGATATTATCTCCTGACACACTAAAATTCTCAAAATTTCTAAAAAGTATTTTAACTATAAGATACATAGATACACACACACAAATTCAGGTGCACACAAATCGATAGTGATATTCACTGCCATTACCTTATGCTGGGAGATGTTTCCCACTGAAGCTGCTCAAGACCTTTGAAAAGCAAATCTTTATTCCTGACCTTTCTAGGTCCTCCTGGCAGACTAGAAGGTAGGTAAATGATGGCCATTTACTCCTGGTTGATTGTAACCTTAAACTTGTTCATTTGTAACTTTGAGAAGCAAACATGAGAGTAATTTTGAAATATAAACTCAGAACTGATATTATACTATTCTCGAAATAGGATACTTGAGAATATAAAATACATTGTGCTGATAAGTAAAATGGGTAGCATTATATATTTTCCTGTTGAATAAAGACTGCAATATGAATAGAATCATAGAATAAATGAAATCGGAGCCTTTCTGCTCAAACATGAACACTACTGTTTCACTATGGCCCTAGAGGGATTACAAGTAGATGTGTTTTTACTTTATCCTCTCATATTGTGTCAAGACACTATTTTCTGTGTAGATTACCTATTTCAGTAAATCAATAAGACAGAGACGCAAATCTAATGCAATTAGATGCAGAGGTGCAAATTACTAACCCCTCCGTTTTATCTGCTTACCCCAGTGGATGCACATTTTAACTTACAAATAAAATTCTATTCTGAATGACAAACTGAGAATATAGGAAAGCAAAAATTGAATCATCATGCATAACCCTTGCTTTAGTTAGTCTATTTCCAGAATTTCAGGAGCCTGAAACATTACAAGAATGGTAATACAATGTTTCCAAACTTTCCAAAACACTCTTTTTTTTTGCTAGAAGCAGTTCTATGCTTCCAGATTTCCCTTAAAACAATTTTCACAAAGAAAATCTGACAGCACCAAGCTGATAAACATTGTGTTCCATTGTAAAACACAGCTTTGTCTCAGCTACCTCTACAAATGAGGAAATGAATAAAAACTCAGTACTTTGAAATTAATGCACAGTGAGTATTACGAAATGCAGTTACAATGCAAATATATTTGGGATTTTGTTATCCAATGCCCTAAATGTGGAAAAAAAAAACCCAAAAAAGTGCAGAAGATGAAACAGAAGACGTTAGCTGTATGTTTGGAATATAATTCATCATAATCTTAAACCGTTTAAGCATTAATTTACACATGCAATCAAGGTTTAACACACAGCAGAGTTGTTTACCATTCCAGTTAACTGTATTAACTTTACATTTCATATATTACTTTATTAATTTCCATTTCAGAATAGTTTGTCTGCCTGACTGCCCATTCAAATGCATGGATCTTCAAAACTTTGTTATTCTTCTAATCAGAGGAATTTATTCCACTGCATAACTGCTACTAACTTATCTAGCACTGCAAATATCCCACCCAGTCCTGAACAAGCAAGCATTTTAGTGATGATCTAAATTTTCCTCTGAGAGATTCTTAAGCCATTGCTTTCTACAGATATCCGTATTTGCTATTCGAATTACAGTCTCCATTTTATTCCATCAGACAACCACCATGCATATTGTAGCCTAGACCTCAGGTCCAGACAGCGCATGCCTAAGCTGATCTGCATTGTAAAGTAATTTGTGAGACAGTAGCAGAAGCTATAAACCAGCTACATTTACCTCTGGCCTCTAAAGCTACACCATACACAGTCAGGAGAGTTTACTCTCTCCAGGTTTAGTCTTCTCACCTGAAGCAGACAACCTCACCACACATGGTTCAAAGCTGTCCAAAAGCCAATCTACATGACATAGAACTGTTAGTGTGCACACAGAGCCTCCAGTACTGTTCCCAGTGCTGTTTCTTGCAAACAGAATCATAGATGAGGCCTTCAGTGATATGGTTTGGTGTGGTCTTGGCAGTCCTGAGATCATGGTTGGACTTGACAATCTTAAAGGTCTTCACCAAGACTAGGTGGTTCTATTCTATGATTCTGTGATTCTATTTCATGTGTACTAAACCTGCTCTGCAAATCCTAAACCACCATGTGGCAAGGGGGGATAACATTCAGATTTACTTAAAAACTATGCTAACACTGCAAACTAATGTATTAACAAGAGGATACCATGGAGATAGTTGTGGGAAAAATATTCCAGTATAGTGTTTACAATTAGATGGTTTTAGGCTGCCACCGTATTTACTGAATTTATTTGTGGTCTGTCACTAATCAGGAAGCCATAGAACATGTTTTTATTAATCACCAGAATGATGCTTAAATTAAAGAAGTCCAAACATTGTTTTTTCCTCAAAAGATTTTCTTAATGAGTTCTTAATGTTCTTTTTAGCTCTTTAAAAACTGATCAATTATATCCACAATAAAAAAACTTTTGAACAAATACACACTAAATTTGTTCAACGGCCATTCACTGGCCCTACTGCCTTCTTTACAATACCTGCTTAAATAGACTTTTTTGTGCTCTTCTATGCATTACATCATTCTACACATTTTTTCCATCCCAGAACAGCTGATACAACAATTCTTCACTTTGCCTCCCTGCTCAACTTTGTCATTTGCAGCCATGATTCAGTGTCAGTGATCTGACCTGTCACTGGAGAACTGAGTAGCTCCACTGCTGGTATTGCACAGTAGTGGGGATGCAGCACTAACTTACACTTAACAGCTCCAAATCAACTGATTCCAAGTAATGAGATAAAGTCAGTGAGGTTTTGCTGTGTAGTCACCTAAGACTAATTCAACTGTGAATTTCAGTAGTATTAACTCAGGCTGATTTGCAGGAAACTCAAGACCTGTAACTCAGCAAGACTGTACCAACAAACTAACAGATCCAAAAACAACCACCCTCAAACACCTACTTTCCCAAGTTCTGAAAGAACTCCAGCTTTCTGCAAACTCGCAGTTCCTTGTTTTTCTAGTTGTGCAGAAATTCATCGTAACCCAGTCTCAAATAATTCCTCTATACCAGACTGTGGTCAAAATTCCTTAATTTTTACACTGAAGAAGCAGGAACTCCCTCCTTAACTACACTCTAACTTCTGGTATTAAGCTCTATCTACAGTTCAAGATTTACCATGAAATCATCAAATGTATGGAATTTCTTTTAGAGATCATATAAGAAAAGTATCAAAGCCTCAGTGTATACTGTATTATTAAATATGCATCTGAACAGAGGCATATTTATATGAGTAATGCTGACAGTATCTGTGAAGTTCTCTTAAATGTGCAGAATTTGATACAATGATAAAAATAGGTTGATTCCAGATTTAAATGTATAACCAATTGACTAAATTAATTTTTCAAAATAAGTAATTGGCTTCATTCTTTGAAAAATCCTTGCTAAGTTTCCATGATGGTATACACTTTAATGAAAAACTCATTATAATGCAGCATAAGGAATAATTAATTTTGAGAGATTTTTTAAAGTAAACAGCTAGAATAGATGCTGAATTCCATTTTTTTACTGGCTTTATTAATCTTTTATAAACCAGTATGTCCACTCTAATGGCTTGCAACAGCTCTACAGAAGTTTCAGAAATGCATTAGCTGTCTCCAGAGGTGCTAATCTAACAAGACTGTCATCATTTGTATGATGGCACTTTAACATGATTTTTGAGACAAGAGTTACAGTTTTGTTTTATGTTTTGAAAAGGAGCATTTATATGTAATAGATGGAATATTAAACAGTATTTATTTTTTTTCTGTAGCTAAAAAATTACTTAAACTGTTTCACTAATAATACTGAGAATATATTTATTTAGGAAAATATGCTTAGTTGATGGGTAAATTGAAATCTAAGTGTATGTATTCGAATTGCAAAATTAATTAACCTATAAATTGACAGACAACAAATTTTCACCAAAATTATGCTTTAGAGACACGGTACAGTGAACTTTTACCCTAGGGTTAGAATTGCTGTGCAAGCATATAATTCAGCTTCACAAACTCAAAACACCTTCACTGAGAAGTGTTTCTAGGGTATTTGCTGAGCCTATGCCAGACTCATTTAAATTCAAAGAGAAACACTAGAAAGATGAAATGAATCCCAGGTGCTCTTACAATCCAGAAATAGACGCTTTAAGACATGAACAAAGAGTATTACTGTTAGCAAACACACAGGCATTCTCTCTTCTCCTGGATCCCTCTTGCTTAAATGCATGCTTTTTTATACATATCTGCATATACACTTATAAATATATATAGTACTTCACTTCTTACCTATATATAACATTATATTTCAAAGTTTTAACCAAAGTTATGAAAGGACGTTTATTACAAAATCAGCTTCTTGGAGGATACTTCTAGCTCCCAAATCCACAGCATGCTAAAAGGTCTGAAGCATCTGAAACTTCCATCTCTTCTAAAGATCATATAAAATAGTAAAAAGCACACTCTTTTCCCCTTTCTTCCATTTTAACTGACTGGGGAGATTACCCAATCCACCCTGGAGCCACTAACTGTCCAAGAAACTGGTGCCTACATAAGTTTCCTTACTGGGTTAAGACTATTTGTGAAGTGAATACAACTACTCAGGTACGTGGATGACTCTTGAAAGTAACTTGTCAAAAATTTTTAGCACTTCCTGACTATTCAAGAGAAATATTATGCAATTAATCTCTTCAGCAAAAGGTGAATGGGATCTCTACTACTTTTCATTAAGCTATGCTCTATGACTTGTTCTAATGGTTCTTCTCTAGTACTCTCAAGTTCTTTCTCCACTGCCAATTTACATTTTAATATTTTGTTTTTAATATTGTTTGTTGGTTATGACCAGACAAGAATATTTTTCTCATGTGGATCACTGAATTAAACTGATCTCTAAAAGAAGATTCCTGCGGATTTTCTGCAACATCTTTTCCCCCACCTTGCATACCAGAACTGTCAAAAAGAAGCCCCTCCAACAGGTGTGTGCCTTAATACATATACTCTACCACTTGAAAGGACAAAGTTTTTTAAAATGACATTATTGTGTCTCAAGCTACCTGCTTTAAAGGACTGATCTGATTGATGCAGCAACTGAAAGGAACAACATGAAACTTTGCTTTCAGACTGCCTGAGGCTGAAAGGAAGGCCAGGTATTACAGGTAAGCTACACTACAAAAAAAATAAATATGCAGATAAAAATGATACTATAAAGCCCCCACAGAAACAAAGAATGTAACAACTTATCAAGTTAAGTAAGATAAGTAAGTACCAAAGTACTATCATTAAAGAAACCAAACTGTGAATCTATTTTGCCAGCCAAAGATGAGTTTATGGGGGAAGAGAACAAGCTATAGCTTAACATAGCAAAATTATGTGTCACTATGGGATGGATTTAAAATCGGATGGATGCACAAATGACTGAATTTTTTTTCCTAGTTTCCATGAAGACTTTGTGAGATGAATCACATGGTGCTCCTTACAAATCCCCTCACTATGACCTGCCTGAGAACTTGACAGTTTACAGGAAAAGATAAGCTGAAATGGAAATAACAACTTCATCAAACATTTATTTCTCATGAGAAGGAAAAGGACCTTAATTAGTATGCTTTTACTTACTAGAAAGAAACTTTGTGGACACCATTCAACTTTTTAAAAATAAATTATGAGTTATCATATACGGAAAGATGGAATTCTGTGAAATGCTAAAAATGGCAAATGAAGAAAATCACTGTCCTTTTGTTTTCTGTGAAAAGTTAGGACTTTGTAGTGGGCCAGTGGGAGGGGCAGGTGGTGTGCTAGCCAGCCAGCTAACCAGCACAGCCACAGGCAGCAGCTGTGAGGGTTGCATGCTAAACCTCAGAATTACAACAGTATTCAAATGAACATCTCACTGGTAATCCCTATTAATGCTACCATGTGACATAGTCATGTTTCTGAAGTGTTCTGGTTTACCACAGCATGAGTTATTTCAAAGTCAGGAAAACAGTCTTAGAAAGGCTAATCAGGAAGAAAAGTGTTTCGTAAATATATTTTTCCAGTTCTCAAGTAATACTTCACTTACATAGTGTCTCTTGTGCATTTGCTTTGTATCTCAAACAGCCTCCATTTTTAGCTGTCATGTACTTCCTCAGTAAAGGTTCTGTTTTACAAAAGTGTATACTCAGAAGAAAAGTAGAGCTATAACAATCATGCCACTGGTCCTACTGTTTACCATTATCTTCAAAGTTTTAGGCTTGATTTACATTGCATTCCTCCCTATTTGACTTTAATTGTCTGCTTCAAGTTGTCAGGACATAACTATATCTTAGATTTGCATTGCATTAGGGGATCTTTTCCTTTCTCTATTGATCTTGTCTTATGGAGTAATTTAACTCAATTCTAATTTTTCTTCGCATGTGGGGTGCTCTCTATCCAAGGAAGTGAGTTATGTGTATTCAAGTGGTGCATCTTATGAATCTTGTTAAGCTTTACCGCCTTATAGCCTGCACTGATGGAATATTTAATCACAGAAATGAGTTGGCAGATATGATGTACAATACAGTTAAGCCTTGCGGCATGTGTCTTCACCGGCAATTGAGAAGCGGGTGAATTTGCCATTCATCAGCGCCATCCTGACAGCTTTGTATAACCTTCTGTTTTTCTACTTATTTATGAAGATTAAAGATACTTTAAATCAACAGTTTCTCTGAAAATGTATCATCTTTATTTCAGAAGTGGCCAAATTTTTCATCATTTATTAGGAACTAAAGAAACTTTGTGCACATCACTATGAAAGTGACGGTACAATTTTAACATGACAGTGTTGGAGACGATAATTAAACCAAATAACCAGAATTCTGACTGTCTTAAAAAATTCATTTCTGATTTTATAATCTTCAAAAGTACAATTGCTTCTTCTCTAAATAAGGTGGTAGGTGGGAGCCAAAAAGGAAATATATGTCACAGCATCTATTACGGCATGCAGGAACTGCATTGCTCTTCTACTGTTTCACTTTCTAATGAGATCTGCACAGAGCTATTTATTTACATGCTAATTTTTAGGAAATTGTTGAAAAGAAAGTTTAAATGTCTGAAAAAAAGTTATCTATTAGTCAGTACAGAAAATAAGCATTTGTTATGCATTAAAAAAACAAACCAAAACAAGCTGCCTGTATATATAAACAGAATGACAACATGAAATACATGAAGCAACTTGATAGAACTTTCTGCATAGGTGTAGTGGAGTGCATGTCATAATTCACAAAATTAAATTAATACTCTTCTAATGGTAATTAAAGATTCTCATTAAGAAGGGCAAACACCTCCCTTGTGTTTGCAATAAAAATGCACTTGGGACTTTAGGAGGTTATACAAAAAAATCAATAACCTGCCATTTTATAATTAAAAGACAAAATAAATGTTAAGGAAAAGTCCAGTAAATTAGGAAAATTACCTTCAAGAGAGATTGAAAATATTGATTTTAATTTACAAACTATGTGAACTCTTCATGCCCTACTTCATGAGACAATTATAAGTCAGATTGTTAATTCTGCATACGCGTTAGAAAATTGATTACTGTACTATGGGAATATTATTACATTTGTCATTAACACAAAGTCATTTATATAAAATGACTAATAACTCTGACTTTCTAATTTATGCAGGTTCAGGGCTGGTTCACTAACTACTCAAACGAGATCAATGTAAATTCCTGTTTTCAATGTAGGCATACATCAAGGATGGAAATAAATTTTGCCTGCACTAAGATTACAATTCCTTGAATGCCAAGTTAGTATTTTGATTAGACGGTGCCACTTTTATCCTAATTGGAACATTTTTATCTATCTTAGAAGATGGCACTGAATGTATTACAGGCAGCATTCTAAACATAAATATCTGTTTGTAACAGTAGTATTATTTAACAAGTTTTATATCTTGGAGCCCCTTGAACTAATGACAGTTTTTCAGCTTTGAAGAGTGGAGGCTTGAATATCTATGAATGGAGATTCCTCAGCTTCGGTGGGCAACCTCTTCCCATCCCTAACCACCATCTTTGAAAAATGCTTTCCTAGTATCTGCTCTCTATTTGATGTAAAGAATGTATTGTACAATTAACTCTTTATTCTCCATTACCCAAGTGTGTGACAAGAGATATTTTTGGTTTTTAAAGCATTATCAGGTATTTGTATTCAGTATAAATGCACCCAGACAACTGAAAAACAGACCCAAATGGAAAACTCAAAAATCCTCAGAATTTCCATGAAAGTCATGGAAGACTCATGTATGATTTTGGAACCTAAAAAAAAGGAAGGGAGGCATCTTTATTCCCTATTAGAAACATTTGTATTTACTACGATTATGTCTGACTTAGATGTAAATTATTACCTTTAAAAAAATGGTGTGTTTTTTTGTTTGTTTTTGTTTGTTTGTTTTGTTTTGTTTTTAACTTGCTAGTGATTATGTTTACAGGCAGGATTCAAATTTCTTGAAATCAACTAGGTTTTGGGTTTCATGTTTATTTTCAATACTGTTGCTAATACACATTTAGAAACTGTTGCTAGCCATGACTGATTTCCAGCAGAAAAAGACTGTATCTCATCAACTCCAAATTGTAACCAGGATCAGAATTTGGTCTCAGTGAAGACTCAAGTGGTAATACAGATTCAAAATACAAAAATTCTGAGAAATGCAACAACTAAAAATAAAATTTAAAGAAAAAATGTTCAATAAAAATTATTAAAACAAATTCTCTATACCTATCTGTGTCGATGTACATGTATATACAAAAATACATAGATTTTTGTTGTTGCTGCTCACTAGGCTTAAATAATTTCTGGAGAAAGTGATTGTACTGAAATATAAAACATATATAAAATAAAATCTTATATAAGACTGGGATACTGCAGTACATTTAATATTATACTATCTACTCTCCAATAAAAGATATTCATATATCTCAGTATAAACTGTAGTAGGCAAGTTAAAATCCTGCAACACAAATCTGTACATGACTTGCAGATCATGTGAAACGAAGAAACCAAACCTCACACCAAACACATATTCTGTACTATTGAATGTTTTAAAGAGTATTAAAATAAAATATGGCATGGACAACTATAGTGTAATCCTTACCTGCATAGAATTCTGGACTATAAACTGCACCAACAACTGGATTTAATTTCCAGCCTGCAGCAAACATAAAAACATAATGGAGTTAATATTGCAATTAGTGATAATAATAATTTTTTAAATTTTAATTTTGGATAGAGATATACAGATAGAATGGCTTCAAAAGGTCATTTTAATGAAAGATTTATAGGCATTTTAGATTACTGATCTTTAATATCAGACTCTGAAATATATGGCAATAAGTAATGAAACAAGGCATTCTCTATACATGTAGTATACTGGAGTAAACTATCAGGTGCATTAGCTTGGCTGCAATGCAAAACTGCTGCATATTTATTGCCTGAAGTTACAGAATTGAGACGGAACTAGTTTGAGTATCCCTGTATCATGCAGCAGCAAAGTAGAACAGTTCTTTCTCATGGCGTTAACTCTCTGGTTACAAGCCAGAGAGGCCAAAACAGTTCATCTGCTGGACAGAAACAGCAAATGAAATAGGAAAGGTTGTAAGGCAATCAAATAATCTGATAATTCGATTCTATTCTGGGAAAAATGAAAGTTTAGACACCATGTGAGAATGCCTATTGTGAGTTTAAAAAGATTTGTGCACTGTGGGATCCCAGTCAAACATCAGAGACTTTTGTTTCCATTTGCATTTTTACATCAGGCTGTCTGTACTGGAACAATTATAGGCAAATACCAAAAGCGATTGCACCACATGCATTTGCAGCTGATAAATGCTGTTATCATATTCTTATAAAGTAGCTGGCATGTAAGAAATGTTGCAGTCACATTCTGCAAAGCTCTTTAGTGGTACAAATGCAGCCCCTGCCTATGTCTTAAATAATCCCTGTCCTCCCACAGCTAGCATAAAATTAAAGCCCAGAACCAACAGATATTCTGCAGCATGTTATGGCCAAACTCTAACAAATTGCTGTTGTGTCCTTAGACCCAGCATCGCTTTTCCAGGTAAGACTGGAGTGCCCAGGCTCACTGCAGAAGCAGTGCCTGTGTTCAAAGTATATGTGATGCTAAACAGGAATGCTGAAGGAACTCAAGGGGAAAGGATAAGAGAACAGCAGAGGAAAACACTGGCAAACTCAGTGCTCTCAGCTGCACTAAGTGCCAATTACTGCTGTTTTCTCACAGGTAGATCTGCTCCCATATAACTCCAAACTCCACAGAACATCCCCCATGCACACTTTTTTTGGTGTTTTTTTTTTTAAGAGATTGAACAATTATTTGAACTAGAGAGACTGAAAAATTAGGGGTTTTCCAAAAGCACACTTGAATCAGCAGAGTGGGAAGCACCATCTGTAAATGGGAATAAAGAATAAAAACTGAGCAAAGGCATCTTGTGAACTCAAGAGCTGTGGTACTTTAAACAGATCCTGTAATTAAGCTTCTGGAAACAAAATGCAATCAAGATAGGGACAGCAAGACTTATCAAAATCAGAAGAGTCGAGATTATAGGAATATAAATGTAAACTGTGTTGAAGCTTGATTCTGCTTTGGCCATATCATGTAATGTTAAAACACAGTAGAAGATCATAAAACCATAATGCATTATAAGATGGACATAGTGTAATACAAAATCTCAATAATAATACACAGGAAAACTTCCTATCCTTTAAAAATACTGCTATCTCTATCTGATGCACAGCAACCATTTACCAGTACTTAACTGTTCAGTACCAGAGGTGAGGGGTGTTTTTTAAACGCAACCCTAAGTTCAAATAGAGTAAAGAACAACATTGCATGCAATCTGCTCAGCAGAAGTAACTGCAGCTGCTATACATACCTAAAAGACAATTATGGAAACTGAAAAGTGGACAACCAAGAAAGGCTAAAATTACTTTCCTCTTAAAAGTATCTCACCTGACCCTTCAATTTTACATACTACAAGAGTACATTTAGATATGTCCTGGTTTAACAAATACTCTTAGCCAAATTTTGTGTGATAGAAAATCACCCAAATTTTGGGACTCTCAGTAAATATCTTACTTCTTAAAGATTAGGAAAAATTTAACATTTCACATTCATTACTTCCTCAGAGGACCACTGATCAACACCACCCAGAATGAAATTACATGTCTGTCATATTACGCATCTGTCAGCTTTTGCTGTTAAAGAAGCTGACAGAAACCTCAGCTAAGTTACACCAACAGCACCACAATTTGTCTGAGAGAAAGAAAAGATCTTGGAAGAGGCAGATTGCTCTTCACAGCTGAAAGCCACTCTCATATTTCAGTTCCTTACCTCTCTTACAGTAATGGCTGTCTCATCTAACTTTCTGCAGCTTATACAGGAAATACTTCATTCATCATGAAAATAACAGTAATTAAACTTAACTTTATCTTGTCAGCTAGCAATGTGCTGGCCCATAGCTGTGTGGGTTAATCAAGTGTGATAGTAGTTGATGTATCTGAGCAAGCAGCTGCCAAGTAACCCTACTTCAGCAGTTGGAGGAGGCAAATTCTCTGCAGTGGGTGTAATTTTGTGCATTTTTCTTACTGACATAATATTAATCTCCTCCTCAACTTGAAACCATAAAAGCTCAAAACTTAAAAACCAAACAAGGAAACAACCAACCCCTTTGTCTGCCCCCAATTCCCGTACATTCATGCAGAGAAATGCTCATTATGTGTACTAAAGGGAAGGAAATAATCATACCACACAGTATAATAAGCATGGTAAGAAGTGGGGCATAGCAGTGCAGAGAGGACTGTTTTCCCTTCATAGGCCAGATAGGCATCTGTGGCTGGAGGAATACTCTGGTGGGAAAGAAGTCCTGCTTATGGTTTGCTTTCTCCCTGTTTGCATGCAGAGCAGGGAGGAAAGGGCCACGGGAGGGAATTTAACCATGGTAATAGTCACTAGCTATGATTTTGAATCTGAGTTTAGGACAACAAAAGGCTCAAACTCAAGGCACCCCAAGTATAAAGTTTAAAATGCATTTATCGCTCTACTGATCTCTGTTTCAAGTTCCTCATGTATTGCTGAGGTTCTGTGAATCTACTTGCACATAATTCTCTATTCCCTACAACACTTGGATGAGCACCCTGAACTGCAATATGGACAGCAGAAGAGAAAGTATGGGCTGGAACATCCAAAAATGTCTCAGAAGTATTTCTGCCAACAAATAAAACTCTTGACACTGAATGAATGTGCATAGAAAAAGTTCTAGCTCCAAAGAACAAGATCAGCTATCAAAATCATCCTGAGTGATAAGAAATATGCACTAAAAACCTCTTCTAGAAACTGATCATGTATTAACTGCTCATTTTGGCAACCATCAAAAGTCACTGGAAAGCACACTTATTTCAAAAACCATTTAGGACACAAAAACAAGCCACTTTTTTGAATGAAGCTGCATACACTTTTTAAAAGTCTAGAGATTTGTGCCTTAAAATCTACTGACTCTTCCAATCATATTTACAACATGAGCCCTGTATTCAAAGAACCAGCAGTGCTTAGGAATAAAAGACAAAACAGAGTGTATCTTATTTTTAGATTACAATAAATATTAGTGTCTGATGTTTTCATATAATATGTGCCCCAACTATGTTTTGAATACCTGCCAGTAACATGTCAGTCACCATAAACTATTTGAAAAATAAAGCCACACATTAAAAAAGAAGCATTTCTGGAGAGATAGGCATGTACAAACAAAATGTTTCTGGCTATCTGCCTCAAAAGCATCTTGCAAGAGTTAATATGCCCATAGAAGAACACAGAAAAACTAGCCTTATATTTTATTTAAAAGATGAGACCTTTACTTTAGACAACAATAATCTTTAATATTCGGCTACAGCACCGGTTAATTCCTGACAAAATGATAAAAGACTAGAATCTTACAATGTCAGGATGACTGATAATACAAGCACTGATTAAACTAAATTAAGCACCTTGCATGTCTACACTTCATTCCTTATCACTTGTAATGATTATGTAAGAAGAACATGATCCTCCTTTTGCATTTATTTCAGGGGACCACAGACACTAAAAAAATAAAAAAATTATGAATTACAATCAGAGTTTGTCTTTGTAGATAACCATCAAAAGGTGTGTAAGAGAATGCCCTACATGCCTACCATCCTACCACCTTGAATGTATAGATTCCAAAACATAAATGATGATTTTTATGAACTGAACGTGATATTCCTACATTGGGTGAGATCTAGTTGAGATGGAACAGGATGGAAAATGGCAGACAAAACTCTTCATGTGGGTAATAGCAGATTTCCATCATACTGGTTTTGGATATTAATAAAAGATAATGTATGACCTAAGTAATCCTACACTGCAGGACACAGAGGTGAACCTCCTCTAACACAAGATTCCTAAAATCCTCATATCTCAATTTTCAGCCTCCCCTTCCCTTAGCACTGGATGTGCTGATATGTAACAGGTTATTTGCCAGTTTAAGAGTTTTGTAGTCTTAGGGTAACATGAATACAAAATACACATTATAATTTATGCCAAAACTACTCTTATCCCTGTATCATTACAACATAGCAAAATTCATAACATATACATATACTTAATTTAGCTTCTTATTGCAACAAAATCATGTGATCTACTCAAGCTTCATGTTTCTTATGATAGATTCACTGAGATGTTTTAAAGCCAGTAAAAAAGGAGATTCTCCCATCTGCATTATTTTTCAAGTTCCACATTTACATACAAAATGAGGAAGAAAGCAGTTTCTGAGAAAGCATGAGGAATTTCAGACTCTTCCTCTCCAGTTCATTTTAACCAGCTCAATTATCACATGAAATGAAAATCATCACTGTATTTTATTTTTACAATGGTAGGAAAAAGTTTTGGCTCTTTCATTAAAAAATGAAGCCATGGTGGGCTCTGGGTTTTAGTAAAACCTCATTAAGGAGATCTCAGATGTAGAAAATAAGACCCATTATATTTCAAAATGGAAAAGAGTCTAGCCTATCTGTGAAAACTTTTACTGATGTATGAGTAGATGTCATGTGCTTTCTACTGGATATGAAAAAAAAAAAGTTAAACTGAAAAGAAAATAATTATAACTACATAGTCTACTGAAACTGGAAAATGCAATTGTAATTAACTTCAATTAATGTATTATTGTTTCATATTGTTGAGCTAGGAACTTGTGAGAATTGTCTGGAACTAGCAAATGCAAACAACTCAAGCACATTATCAAACACTACCAAAAGAAACAATTTTCAAATGTATGGCTTCCAAACCTCACAAATATCTGTGGATTATTTTTCTATCATTAATGTACAACAGTATACTGATTTAGGTCAGTATTAGAAGGATTTTTTTTAGATAGCTAGGAATTTAGATTTTTACACAAAAAAAAAAAAAGCTGGAAGTGGCACCCAATTACAGTTTGTCCTTTTCTTGTAACAAATTGTGGAAGGAAGACACAGAAAATTATCTTTGGCTAGATGCGTGTCTTGCTACTAGAAAGTATCTCATGCTTGACAAGAGACATTCTTCTTACTGGTCTCCCTGCCTCCACTATCCAAGCAAAACAGAATCCTCTGATTACTTCATTCATTACAACATTATCACTACACAAAGCTGGCAGAGAGTAACTTTCCTATCAATCAGGTGTATTTTCCTACACAAAAGCCACTATAGTTAAACATTGAGATTCCAATCAGGCAAAACAATGTATTCGATGCCCACACAGCTGTGAGTTAGCTGATCTACACATAAACAGAATTTATACCTGGCTATCTCATTTCTTAAGTCACTGGACAAAGCTGGAGCCTAAGAAGATGCGAGAGATGAGGACTACAACACTTCATGAGTAGATGAGTCCACACGTTCAGCAGAAGAGTGAGGTTTCACATGCACTGACATTAAAACAAAGCACTTGAGAGCTCATGCACTTACCATTCGTGTAAGGGTTGACGGTCTTTTTATTTGTCATTACACGTGCTGTTGCATTATTTACCTAAGCACATAGAATACTGGATTAGAACGGGCTATAGGGAGGATCCACGTTACTATCAAATGCATGCATTATTACTGCTATTAGTCATGTAAAAAATAAAATGCAATTTAATTTATAGAAGGCAACAGGTGCATAACAAAATCATACTATTTATAATTACATTTACTTTCATAACCATTTTAACTTACAAATCATTTCAATAAAGCAACATCATTTAAACTTTAATAAAAAGACATTAAAAGCAAATTAAAAGGTACTGCATAATTTAAGACTTAAGAGCATGCTTGTATTCCATGATAACACTGATACAATAAATACTCAGAAAAAAAAAAAAGATTATATGAAGGAACATGCAGTGGAGTAGAAAGGAAAGAGACAAGGTACAAGGAAACAAAGAAAATGTCAAAAAAGGGACAAACGAATTTTAGCAGTGTGCAACATAACCCTTTAGAAGAGAAGTACCATTGGAAAAGCAACATCTAGCATTCAACACTTGGAACAAGAGCCTTTTTCATTGCAAGAATTAACAAAATCATTCAAGCTTTAAAATCACAGCTAACAAAAGGATAAAAAGAGGGTGCATTATTTAACACAATATGGAGTTAACAATCTGAGTAAGATGTGCACGAAGTCATATCCTCAATCCAATCAGTGCCTCCCAGGCTTGCTTAAAACGTACACTCAATTACAGGCGTACCAATATAGAAAAAAATGTAGCATCAAGAAAACTTAATACAACAAGTCAAAAAAATTCACGTGGTATATCAGCGCTAAATACGTGAAACGGCAGATGGACTTCTCCACTTACCATTCAGCACCATCGCCAGCATGGGTATGTATACAGTTACCATGGTTACTGAGAGTTTGGTGAGGGCCCTAAGCGCTACCGTCGAAGGGGGAAAATGAAAAGGCAAAATATGCAACATCTTACTCAAAAGACGACAGCATTTTCAATTGGTATTTTTTTTACTCTAACAAATACGACTGAGGCAGTATTGAAGGGGATCCAGTGGTATTAAAACACATTTGTCTTGAGTTTTTAATGGACAGGAGAGGCTCAGGCCAGCCAGCCAAAGTAGCCTGATGGCTCCATTGCAAATTAAATGTTAAAATTGGTTGATCACTTGTCTGGATTTATTTCTTTTTCTTGTACATCTTTTGGATGCTTCTTTTCCAATCTGAATATTTTGAAAGCCACTGTGGATCCCACATCAACCCTGCAGAAAAAAAAAAAAAACAAAACAAAACCAAAAAACCACCTTTTGTTTGTTTTTGTTTTGTCTGTCACACTTTTTTTTTGTTGTTGTTCTCAATTTTTTTTCTGTTTTCTTTCTTTTTTTTGTTGGCTGGTTTTTGGAATCTACTGCACCCATTGATTTACAAAACATTCAAAATAATAACTTCCAAAATATTAAAGCTTTCATTTGTTTGTTTGTTCAATTCTTTCATCCACCTTTCAGCAATAATGATAATAATAATAATAATTACAAAAGAAATAATAATAAAAAACCCAAGTAAGGCCAGATTCTCTGTCTTTATATATAAATATATATATATAAACAATGGGAAGGGGGAAGGGGAGCACACAGAAGACACCAATGATGCATCTGAAACAACAAATGAGAGTGAAGCAGACATTTAGAAAAAAGATGAAAAGGAAAATATTTTGAACATGCACCTCGATTTTACGGCCCTCTACCACGGTGCCGTGTAATTTCTCCCTCGCCCTGTCCGCATCAGCACTATTTTCGAAAGTTACGAAACCAAATCCCTGCATGCAGGAGGGAGAAGGGGGGAAAACAACATGCACATTATTATTTCAGTCAATGACCACTTGTTTGCTTATGTTCTCTCTCTTTAATTTATTATTTTCTTGTCCTTGCTTCATTTCTGTAACATGCAAATTAGAAAAATTATAATTGTATTGAGATGTGCAGTAATAAGCGACAAATGTGAACAAATTTTTTCTGTCATCAGTTAGATAATACCCTCTGAAAAAGTCAAAGAATGATACCAAAAATACCTATCTACATGTCACTACAGAGGAAAATAAATCTAACAATAAGAAAATGAAATTAAAATAAATTACAGTGTCTTTACATAGAAAAAAATGAACTAATGAGAAAAGAAAATGAACCACGTTTTAATGACATGCAGATATCTCAATGAAATAAAAAACATGTGCACAAAATTCAACACTGAATGTCACTATACTCTAAAACATTGCCTACTTTATCATGCTGTCGTGATACTAAAAAACATTGTTCCCATGCAACACTAGGGTAACTCAAACTTTTGTCAAACTATACAGCCTTTACTTATTTTTTTATAAAAGAAAAAAAAAAGAAAACCACCAACAAAACAAAAGTACTTTTAGAAAAAAGTAGAAACTTCCTTGTATTAACAGATCAAATAAAATCACATGATGTGAATAGAAAAAGAAACTCTGATAAAGGAATAAAAATGCAAATATTTTGAATAAGTTTAACTGCTTTATTTACTACTTATGTATATTATTTCCCACACATAGAACATGCAACTAGTAAAACTCCAGAATCTCATGTTAGTTGAACAGCAGAATACTCAACAAATAGGAAATATTGCTTATGACAAATGCCTTGTTTTATACTATAAGGCTAAGCAAACATTCCCAATCCTACTACAACCCTTCATTGTGCAAAGTTAAATTAAACCCTTTACAATGGCAAATAGCTTGAAAAAAAATCAGACACTGAAAGCCATTTTGGAAACATACACCAACCCTTTGAAGTAATTCTTATGTTGGCACTACAATGCCTTTGCATGCTTTCCCAGAGGTACCCAAACAAATAAGTCCCTACATCCTTGGTAGTTCATAACAAGAAACATTTGCCAGTTATATACAGCCACTTCATATACAGACACTGCTGCACATATTTGGAGTTCTACTATAATCTTTTGCTTTCCTGCTAATTAAGCTTAAACTGGGTTAAAGCCTTCCTCTGCTCTGTTCCTCAGCAATAAGCCGTACATCATGTCTCCTCATTCTCCAGTCCATTCACTTCATTTTGTGGTCAGTATTAGCCCACTTCTTCTCTGTAGCTCTACCTATATGTACATAGTGACTGATTAAAATAAAGGAAGAATTAAAAAAAAACAACAACACAAAGGAAGGGAAGATATTTGTATATTTATTTATACATTCATGTACAATTATGAAACTAAGGCAAAACGGACACCAAGCATTGAGAAAAACAATGGACATGAACTACAAAGCTAATTACTCAACAATTGATGAAAACAATTAAGAAACTATCAGGATCATTATACAGGTTATTTTGATTATTTTACCTACTTATGTCAATTTATAACACAAAAAAGAATATTTATATAGAATAGTTTATGTTTCATGCTTTTCAAAGTTGCTTAAGCTTGAGCTCAGCCTATCAGCCGTTCCACTTTTACTTTCTCAAAACACCAGATTCCACCTATTTTCTCAACTCTGCCCTCCACAATTTTAGCACAAAGCCAATCTTGCTTGTCACAAGACACAGATGATGTAACTCTCTTCCCCAAAGCACCAAAGTGTTGAAAGTAAATTCCCCTCCTCAGTACTAATCCTGATGTTTTAGATTCCTGCATGGGCTTTTCTTATAGCTAAACCCATCCTCAACTTTAGACGTTTCTTTCTTTTTCAACTGCTTCCTCCCATCTTCCAAAAAAAAAAAAAAAAAAGGCTCACTACTTAGGATGCCATTAAGAAAATTTCACAGCAGACAACATTGCTGAAGCCATCAATCTGATGAGCCTAGCTCTGTGTCATAGCATCAGTTCTCCCAATTCTAGCTGTTCTCCTCCTTCTCACAGCGCAGCTGCTTCTTCTCAGAATTGCAATAATTTGGTAGGAGTTGTTTAGGCAAAATTTTAAATCAGATTTAGCTCACAGCACTACGAGTTATTTTTTTTTTCAAACAACTGAAAAGAAAAATAAAAACCTAATTATACTAAAAATTTTGAAAAAGTTATAAAGTAGAGCCACAAGCCAAGATAAGACAGGAACTTCAAAGATTCTGAATAGAATAGTCATTGTAATTTTTTAATTCCTTATGTTGTATTTATTATCGTAATTAACTATTTAAATTAAGCTCTTATTATTTATGCAAATCTGTAAATTTAGCTAGCTGACACAGAAACCCAAACACAGAATATAGATTCATTCATCACACATTCAAATACTTACACAAACAGGTTAACGTTAATTTTAAAGGCAGGTGATTCAGCATCTACTTTAGCTCTTCACACTATGTATTTTATTAACAGGTTATTTTCTGCATTTTATTTTTGAAGTCTGTCAAATGATTTAATAATAGCCAAGTTAGTATGTGAGAACATTCTGGTTTAATTTGGGAGGTGCTCTGCAGTTCTTATTTGAAGAAATAGATATTAATATACCAGATACTAGATAGACAAATACATATATACACAGATTTAAGAAAGTATATACATAGTATACAGCTGTATAGAGCATTCATTTAAAACTATAAAAAAAAATAAATAGTACTTTATGCTCCTGTACCTTTGTACCTTTGCAACTGTGCCTGAGACAAAGGCATGTGCAGCTCTGTGCAGTTTAAGTGTCACACATGCAGAGTAGCATTAACAAGCTCACAGTAATGGAAGCTATATTTCAAATTGTCCTTCCAAGCAGAGAAAGGTAAGTTACCAGCAGTTTTCAATGTTACTTTTATCAACAGCTTCAAGAATTGTCAAAGGTAAGCTTCATGAACACAGGTTGTAAGAAAGATCTGTATCAAAACAAGACTGAAATTCTTCCAATTCTTATTAAGAGTTTCAAAATTCATCAGTGTTGCCATACGATTCTAGCAAGATTATCCTGATTATTATTATTATGCCTCTGTACAAAGAAAATTTTGTGGTATGAAACTTATATTGTTTTAGGGTTCTTTTATGGAGAGACTCCCTTCTGTAAAATTATGCTACACTTTACGGTAGTGCTGCAGCACTATGGTTTTTGAATATGCAATTCTTTGTTATGGCATGAAAATAAGCTTACTTCTCTGTTTTTGTAAGAATCTGCTTAAACAGTATTTATTTGAATAAAAATAAATAAATAAAACCAGAAAAAAAAATCTATCAATTCTTTTCTGCCAAACTGCAGCTAGAAACAAATTTGACTCTTGATCCTGCAAATTTTTTTTTTACCTGTACTCAGTTTGAGACCACTTAGTAGTCCTTTCAGTTTCAGTGGGATTTTATGAAAGCAGAGATAAGCACTACCAGGAATGGGGCTTTAATCTGGTGCATCTTAAATCCTACAGAATGGACATGAAATGATCAGATTAAATAAATGAATAAATAAAAAAAAAAAACAACAAAAGTTCCCTTTATTCCTAATCCTGTTTTCTAACTTTTTATTTAATTGAGAGAATCTAAGGGTACTCTGCAAATCAAAATACTATGTAGCTACACCTGAAATAACTAAACAATATGAGAAATAGCATATATAAGCAATGAGATGCATCACAGAGCTGCTTTTAGTACCTTCAGCAGCTTAGAGCCAGCCTGGATGCACCAACACAGCACTGGATAGTGAAGTAGAACTTTAACACTAGGCCTTAAGAGTCTCTGTCACAAACTGTTTAACTGCAATAAGTGACATTACAAGGCTGCCTAGCAAAACCTCCTCCTTCAAAATCCTTTCTAGGAGCTTGTTTTTAGCACAAGGCTCAGAGATGCTTTCACTACTGCAAGATCACTATTAAAAACCTCTCAATTCAGAAATAACTCTTTACCCCATCCCCTGAATACTTTTTAAAAGACTTATGTTTATGCAGTCCTGTGCAAATGTGGTAGTTAGAAGTCCTACATATGTAAAATTTAATGGCTAAACAAAAGTGCAAACCACCACCAAAACACATGTACTCAGTTCCACTCCATCTTCAACAGAATCAATCAAGGTGGCAGATGTGGGATGTCTTCTGAAATTTACTATAATCTCCAGCAGAAGCAGGTTTTGGACAACCCACGTCTTTGACAAACATTACTGAAAAGCAGTAACTTAATAATGATAAATTTCTTGCAGGGTAGGAGATTCTAAGACACAAAATCTCATACATTTAGGTTGTTTACTGAAAAAGTGGCAAATATTCCAGCTGGGGTTGGGCTAACAGGCAAGGATATTAATGAATTAATTAATTAATAATTTTGGAATATAAACCAGGACACTTCAGCTAGTCTATCAAAAACAAACAAACAAAAAAAATGATGCCTTTAAGGTTAGAATACAAACACTTTAAAGGAAAAATAATAGAACTAAAATATATCTGATATAAGAGGGATTTTTGATATATCTGATTCTTAAAAAAAGACATATTACAGTATGGTTGTAACAGGAAAAGAATTCCACCACTAATAATAAATCATATATGAAAGCTACAGGAAGACTGAAACATTATTGGATAGACATTCTAGTGTGTCTGACATGGCAGGGATGAAAAAAGTTATCATGCATATGTCATACACATAAACCCTGATAATGCAGCTGATATCACAGGTGAAGCATTCTGAGCTACAGGTTTTGCACCAAGTAACAATGTTAATACAGTCATAGCCATCCTACCTTGCTTTATTTCTTAAATATCCAATAAACTGAAGTATGCATTTAAGGCAAAGTAATTTTCAGAAAAAAATTAAATGTTTGCAATACATTAAGAACTTTTTTAATCAAATAAATGTTAAAATAGATTATTTTCAAAGGGTTGGTGTACTGAAGCTTTAGCTAAAGAGGAAAACATCTGCACTTAGATAATCTGCAACAATCACATATTTTTCTCAGCTAATTACTAAAGAGGATAGTTGTTAGGTATCATTATCATCATTCATTTCAATAGGGAAAAAAAATACCTGTATTGATACAAACCTGCCTACAAATATCTGTAAGTAAGGACCCATCTTATAAAATAAGCAAGATAAATTACCCTTGAAGAATAAAGACAGCAGAATTCAACATTCCCGTAAAGTAAATGACAGTTTGGAGTAGCTAAAATTACCCCCTTCAAAAGTTACAAAATGATTTTCATGCTGCTTAGGAAACTCAATGACAGCTCAGATGTTTTCACTAACATGGAACTTCAGACATTATTTTTTTTGCAGCAGTGCAGTTGTTTCCTTTTACTCATATAAATATTTTAAACAAATTTTAAAATTCCAGAGGTGAATTAAACTGCTTACCTTTGAGCCTCGCTCATTAAAAATAATTTCAACATCTAAGATTTTACCAAATTGCTGCAAAGAAATAGAAAAGTTACATGAAATTACGATAATTTCAACACTTCTATCATATACAGTACAAATGTTGGTTTCAGAAAATGGTGCACCACATAAAAAATTTAAAATAATATAAAACCAAATATAGTCAAAGGTATTTGGCTATTTCAAAGACAGTCTGAAACCTTTGTTTCAGATTTTTTGCAGCTGCTTTCCAGGACAGTGTGATTACTTCTGCTTTACAGGGATAACATTAAACCAACAGGGAGTTTTGTTGCTAGATTCAAGGAATAAAGATTTCTCTCCAACCTTGCTGAAAATGGGTAACTGTTACTCCCTAAGTAATTCTTAATAAAGTCTAATTTGGAAAACTGGAATGGATACTTCCTCGTTGGCCATTTTTCCTTGCTCAGAAATGCACTTCTATTGTAATATTAAATGCTATTACTATTGACACTACAATAGCACTCACAAACATCTAGGCATTGTTCACACACAGCAAACTTGACCACAGTTGCTATTCCAAAGCAAAAGGCTTTACTGCATTTGTCCAAGTAAAAGAATACATTCTTGACACAGGCAGTGTTCAGTTAGAACACTTTGTGATATGACACATTTCATGATGTGACACTGAAGTTTATCAGTGGGTCATTTCTGTTGTTTCATATGTCATTAACATGCAGTGTGGAACAGTGCTAGCACTGATAAGTGGCACAATATATTAAACAGAAAAAGAGAAATTAAAGGCAGGCAAATGAAGAGTAATGTAGACAAAAGAGTCTAAGCAACAACCCACTATACTACAGTCCTTTAAGATATAAAACACAATTACAGGCCAGAAAGGACAGTATTCCCTCTCTAGCTTACTAAGGTGTTTCAATGTGGTTGTGTAAAATCAACCATCATTTCTTACCCCTTGGCTTGTTTTGGTTTTGCATTCACCATCTAATTCATGTTGTAACTGCAATTTTAGCCTATAAGCAGACATTGACTTAATGTTTAAACAATTCTCCTCTGCTATATTTATGTTCATGTAAAAAGATCTTCTGCTACATGTGTAACATGGCCAAGATGCAGCATTATCATACTTCCTATCAGATTCAACTCACATCTGCAGAAATTCCATTTTTTCAATTCAGAAGCTAAACTTTTACTGTTACTAAGTCATTCTAATCTGGAAAACTCTAGCCATTCTTCAGTGTCAGTCTTTTGAGACCTAAGACATAGAAATACTGAAAAGACATGTATTTTTTTATTCAGTTATAAATTACTACAAAATCTACACAGAACCCCAACTTTCAATTAATCTACTTTCAACCAATATATATCTACTTTAACTGGCTTGTTTGAGTTAAATAAGTCTGCATATTTTCTTGGAGGGGTTAATTATTATGACTTCTGCTATTTTGCAGATGAGCTGTAACCTGCTTTTAGAGGGGGTTGCTTGTAGCAAGTCAGATATGGCAAAATAGTCACTCTCATTTCCCAATACTATACCAGGATTCTTTTTCCAGTAACTTCCCTTAACTTCATGGAAATAAATATTGAAAACACAATGTCTTAACTCACATAGAGAGACATTAGAAATATTTAAAAATCTGAACTGAACATGAAACATGGAGAGAAGTATAGTGCCATGATGCTGCACTAACAAACTAACACAGAACAGAATTAAGTTTTAGTGGGTCAGAAATAAGAAAGCAAGAGTAACACAAATACTTAAAGAGTACTAACTTGGAAAAGGAAAATCTGGGTACTAATAGCTGATTAAGTACCATTACTAGTTTTTATTTAGTGACATTTTAAAATAAGAATTAAGAATTCTTGGAGCAGGAAGAAGAAACCTGGTCTAATCTATCATGAGCCTAGAACTGATGGCACATATTAGGTGCGTGAAACACATCCAATGCACTTAAAGGCAGATAATGGCCTGGGTAAAAGCAAAATATGAGGGACACAGAGAAAAAGACTGGCAAAAACTTTAGAAGCTCACAGACCTACAATACTTGTGGGGATGGGTGAGGATTCCTACTCCTGGACTTCCTGCCTACATTCAGCTCATATCTTACTTATACAGATTTGGGTCCCTTGCTCATGAGGTTAAGCATTTACTGTTTCACATCATGGTCTCCAAATACCAATAAATACTGGCATATAAATCCAAATGTGTACAGCAGGAATCTATATGCATTCAGTATTTTAAGTCAACATAAATAGCTTTTTCTGAATGTAATGCAAAACAACATAATACATAGAATACACCCATCTATATCCCACACAGAAATTCAGAAGAATTTCTTTTCCCAGTTGTGACTGGCAAATCAGATGTTTGGTTATATATAAATGGAAAGCAAATCTTTACTAAAAATGGTTAAAGAGTCTAAAACAGAAATACTGCTGTCAAGCTGCCTATAATATAAAATACCTGCAATGCTAGAAAAGCATAAGGAAAGAAATAAGAGTACTTACACCAAACATTTGTCTAAGGTCTGGATCTCGGAATCTGAACGGTATATTTGAGACATGAAGCCTTTTTGGCTGTGATTTGTTTTCTGTGTTTTCAGAAGATTGTGTCTGTTGCTGGCCATCGGTCTGTGCTGCATCATCTGTCTGCTAAAAAGGTAAAGCAAAATAAAACACACTGTAAGCATTTCTGCCATTTTTAGTATAAAGTGGTGGGCTTGAATTTTCAAAAAAGACTAAAAAGGAGTTAAATCTGCTCAAAGGTGTTGAAGAATACTAGAAGTTGTTCTTTAATTATATCATACACCGCCAAATTAATCACTGTGTACAGCACACATTCACTAGAAAAAGATTTTTCATAGGTATGTAAAAAGAGCATAGTGTTATCTTTTGTGTTGGTAGAAGGGATTTGGAAGAAAAGAGGAGGAAAGAAAATAGTTGAATTAAACTACGAGGATCATCTTAAAACTGTTACTCTATTTTCTCTGTCCTTCCTCTTCCTTCTGACCATATTCATCTTCCAAGGATTCATTTTCTTCTTGTGTTCTAATTTTCCAGTTCAGCTTATCTTTTTTACTTCTTTTCATTAAAGCAAAAGAAGAAATCTCATATTTTTGGCTAGTATAAAATTTCTTTTAAGAGATAATCATTAAAGCAAAATAGAAGTGGTTTAATAAAATAAACCTTACCACACAGTTTCAGTACCAATAAGCCTGTTAAGAAAGAAGCAAAAGAACTCAAACAGAATAAATCATTTATATCAGCAGTAACTATATATAAATCTAATCCTAGCAAGTTAAATTCAACATCATCTTCCCTCACAAATGCAAATGTTCTCAAATACTAAACATGGTATATAGCTGTCAAGAGACAAAAACATGTTCCATGCTAATCTCTTGCTATCTGAAACCAACTAAAAACCTAAAAAATTAGAATTTAGGTAACTGTTCCATCCAAAGACACCACAGAGATTACTTTGCACCTTTGGGCCTTAAAAGGAGAGGAATATGAAGGAAATTTGGTATATGAGAGCAGGTGGTGACTGGAAACTTGAAATACAACACTCCAGAAGAATTTAGGGTCAATTAGATGAATCTGAAGAGAATTAACGAATTCTAAAGACACTGTTTATCTTCAGGAACAGAGGGTGCCCCTTGAAGAAAATATATAATCAGCATACCGTACAAATGCAAATTGGAAAAAGTAATTTCTGCTCATCATAGATGATGAGAAACAAGGAGTAGGAGGTTTGAACTGTGCACTATTAGTGTATCAAAACATTAGAAGCAGCTTCCATGTGAGAAGCTGAACAGATATATTGTCAACAAAAAGCCAGTGAGGTTTCTGAAGATGACGCTACGATGAAGGAGCTACAATTTATGGGTAAAGTGAGTAAATCCAAGCACTGTTATTTTCTGGGTATTTCTTCTGGATTTTACCACTTTTGTTCACAGAAGCCTGAAATTTAAAGTTGCAGCAAAGAATGTCTCAGAGTTTGGGCAGTGAGGACTGAAAATCAGAATCTTCAGAAAATCATCAACATCAAAGATTCATACCTGTCAATACTCTTAAAGGAGTCTGTGCCAGAATTAACATAGCTAAGCCATTTAAGACGTATTAGAGGGTTTGAAAATGTAGCAGTCTCTTTACAAAGCATATTATAATCCAGAAATCTATGGATGTGACTAGCAGATCTGGAGAAGGATAATTACAAATTGAAACTGGAATGTGATGCTTATACAAAAACTTCCAGTAACACCAAGGAGGTAAAACACAGAGGACAGGCTGCATTTTGTGAAATCCCAGAAAAGAAAGTTTCAAAGCCCTGTGGACTGAAAGAGCTAAAATGCAATTTACCTTACACATACATAATACATTTCAAGAGAATATTTTAATTGCTAGAGGATCTAAAGACCAGTGTTCGATATTTCTTCCAAAATTAATTGAAATTAGTATAGGGGACTATCCTTGCCGCATCTCTGCAGTTTTGTATGCAATCAGACTGCTTTGTGGTTCCTATTCTACCACATATTTGCAATTATGAAATATTAAAAAAATTTAATGTATGATAGTCTTAAAACTTATAATGAAAGTTATAAATACCACATGCAAAAGTAGAAGACGAAATGCTCACATACACAGAAATAAATTGATATTAACTCCCGTTACTTCAGTGAGCTACTGAAGGCTTAGGTGTTAAATTAAAATTGAAACTATTCTTATAGGTAACCAAACCAAAGAGGGTGTTTCAGAAACTTTTTTTTTTTCATTTCATAAAAGATACTTGCAGTATAAATATATGGTATTCATTGAAACCAAATCCATCATCCGGACAGTTAAAATAAAATTTCTTGTTTTGTATAGAAATGCTTTATCTTTCCTAGTACACTAAATTTTTGTTTCCTCACCTCAGGTACAGAAACAGAAATCTTGTATTCTTTAAAAGACTTCACTCAAGTTCTTAAAAGACTTGATATTGAAGTCAACTTCTTAAAATCAGTTAAAATCAGAATGTATTTATTTTAGCCAGCCTAGTTTTTCCACAACTGTCACTACTACCAATTTTTCTGTTTTCACTGAGAGGAGGTTAAATGCAATAAAATAAACCAGTCATGCTGCAAGTTTTTAGAAGATGAGTAGTTGAAAAGGTTCTTTCTAACAACTGGCAACAGGCCACAATGACTCTTAATAATATCTGTTGTGCAGTGATTGTCCAAGTGCAAGCAGTGGTCCCCGCTGAACTCCTGAAGGACCTGTCAAGAGTGTATCTAGTCCTTAAAGAGCTGCTGCTCCTTCCGGGGCAAGTGAGCCCCAAGGAGTCTTAGATCCTTCCATCTCACCCCCAGGGCACACAGGATGCAGAGTGCTGCCTCAGGACCAGCTAGCACTACACATTCTAGAATCAGAAGAAATACTGTAATTTACCTGAATTTAACTGAAAACATTTTTTTAAAACATTTCAGCAAACAGTAGTAATTCCCCTTACTAATCCAAATTTGCACTATTACATCCCCAGAAATACATACTTTGGACTGGGGAGGGAGGGGAAGTATGCTTTAAAACCTTCATCTATCTCTAATACAAACCCATTTCCCAGGTTACTCCTGACTGGACACAGGAGTGCCATCTCCCATCCTTAGCACTTGTGGCACCACATATTATACACCAGAATGTTCAGCAAACCTGAAATCAGCGAGGGCCTCATGCACACCGTTTTGACAGAAAAAATAATTCCATTCTTCTTCCCAGAAAATACAGATTTTCTGTATGCTTTCCATCTATTACTGAGCATCCAGATTCGGTTTGTCTCTTACACTGGAACTGTAAGTGTTACACTTCCATTGACTAATCTCTTCCATTTTCTGCAAAACAATGGTGGTGTAGACAGAATCTTTCACCCTCAAACCCTCTTTTAAACGTAATGAAATGCTGTCACAGAAGAGCTGTTGGCATGCCACTACAGAAAGAATGCGGTCTTCAATTTCAGCTTTTAAAGAATGGAACATAAACAGTAGGAATGCCTAAAACTGAACTAAACCTGTTAACTCTTCTTGGACAAGCTGAAAATATGCTGTATTAGAATAGCTTGAAAAAGCTTTACCAAGTCTCGATCACTCTTCTATAACATGCAACCAAATACAAAGCGGTTGCGTATTTTTTAAACCCACACAAAGACTAGAGGAAGAACAGCCTAATTCTAGTAGGAACAACCTGTAAAATATTTACAGGAAGAAAAGAAAGGGAAGAAAAGCAATAGGTTTTTTTTATGTATATTATATATATGTATTATATTATATATTCAGTGGCAAACATAGATACTACACTGAGTTTCTCATGTATACAAACAAGCATAATGGTAAAGTTCTTCACAATTTGAAGTTTTGAAACACTCATCAAATTAAAAAAACAAAAACAAACCAAACCAAAACAAAAAAGCTCAAAACAGCATCTGTTTTTTCCTGCTGCACCAATCAAGTTATTTCTGAGACAGAAAGTGCTTGTGAATGTCTTCTAGGCATTATTTGATTAAGCTGACAATATTATGTGAGCAATGGCTGAATACCCACTATGCTGTACTTCTGACCAAATTGATTTGTGTAATGAACACTTGCTCTGTCTCTTCTCTAGCCTGAATAGGGCTCTTGATTTAACCAGTGGTGCTGGAAGCCAAGTGAATTTACAGCCCCCACAGTCATTCTCTCTCAATCTGGAGAGAATAGCAGCAGCAGTACATGAGCAAGCATAATTCAATACATTGTGCTATAAGTGCAGAAAATAATATCAGAGCTCTGCAATATACCTGTTTGATTTGATTTGTAAACCTGATAAAAAAAAGCAATCGAGAAAAGTTCAGCAGAAAAAAATATATATGCATCCTGCGCAAAAATATATCCAATACTGAATGCGTGCAAACTGAAAAAATCAGGCACAGTAAATCTACTTCATACTTTCCATAGATAATATTGCACATTTTCCATTTAAAAAGGATCTAGATTCTGAAAAGTTACTTTTCCATTAAAAAGCCACCAAAGAGAATAATTTAAAACTGAGTTTGGGACTTTCTGGAAATACCGTTTCCCAAATATACTACAAGCAGTATACTGACAAACACGATGGGCTTTTATGTTCCCTGTTTTCCTAAGTAGATTGTCTGATGAATTAATCATACTGGTTTTGAGAAATTTATGGTCTGAAAAGTCCCAGCTCTTCAATGTGCTTCCCAGAAGTATAACAACATAGAGGTAAAGGAGCTACTTATGCAGATACCTCTGTTTGTACTTAAACGCTTACACATAGGTGTACACATGACAAAAAAAAATTCTATCACTGTGTTTTTTTACAACTGTGATAAACATTACCAGAAGTATTGGTAACTTTTGTTGTCAGCTGCATCTCTGTTATCCTTTTCTCATGAGTAAAGATCAATAGTAAAGTCTTATTGCTTTCAGGATATTACAAGGTGAAATTATTTTTTTCAAATTAGTTCTAAAGATAAAAATATTCTAAGTATCTCATACTGCAAGGCATGCTGCTCATGCCACATCAATTTATCCCCTTAAGAATCCATTTCTGAAGACAATGTGCACTGTTCTTTGTTCTGATCTAGTGCAAACTTAACATAGATGTGGGACTTGCCATTAGGCACAAACAAATTGTAATAGATTAATCATGACTGCATTTGGTAAAGTTACTATATTTCCAGTGTAACTGTGAATATTTTGTATGCCAGGAAGGCTTGGTTCAAAACACTGAGCCTTAAACTCTCCAGGGTTAACTCTGACCCTTCTTGTTTTTAGTGGTAAAATTCCCTTTTATTTCAGCTGGGTCAGAACCTCACCTCGATATTATACATATTTGACAAACTCATTTCACAATCCCCATTAATTTCACAGATTACAAAAGATATACTATTAATGCTTTCATATCCCTTACAACATTTAGTACCCAAAGCTTCAAATGATAAAAAACAGAGCAATTACTTTGTCACCATACCCTTTTACAGTTCTAAAAAGAAATACAGTGAGCAGCCAAGTCCCTCTTCTGTGAGGCTGTCTTGCCCTGTCTCTAAAGCACTGACCCATCACACTGTCTACTGTTCAATCTATTAGTGCATAAGAGCAGTCCTCCTTCCATTTCATGACTTGCAAAAGCATGTCAGATGTTCAGTTGTGCGTTTTGTTTATATTAATAAAATACCTCTTTCAAAGTTGAGACAAAAATGATTAGTTTGCAGGCTGTATTGCTCTCACAATTGCTGTACATGGAATGGTGTTTAGAAACAAAGGAAAACAAAATAGCTGCTCTTCTGTACGACCTCGTCCAAAATGCTAACTACCTAATGAAAGCATGTGCCTTAAGTAAGTTTTGTATCAGACAAAGAAGTTCACATTTCTTTTCTCCCAGACACACAGGACCAGGGTAGTTCTGTGTTAAGTGCATGTGGTCTGAGCAGTATGGAGCCTGACACCAGAGCTTTCCTGAGCAAGTAAGAAAGATGACCCAACATCACAGCACACCCTGTCACCAATAGGAAACACTGCATTCTAAGTGAAGCCATGGCTCAGGGATACTCAGTGTCCGGATCACCTGGCAGCAACAGCCACTTGTGGAAATGCCTTATGAATGTGGGCAACACTTGCACCAGCTCTTTGACTCCACAGGCAGTGTGATTTGAGAGAAATGTACCTTACTGAGCAAGGTGTGAAGTGACCTGCCTGTCAGAAGGGGCAAGGTGTCAGGAGGCAGACACTGTCTGCTGTCATCATTTTTAAGCCAGAAAAGACACCACCTCCCCTCTGGAATATTGCATGTTAGAATTCCCTGATGAGTCAGCAAATACAATTTACTACCAGGAAGAGAACGTAAGGTGGTTGACTCTGTCTGGGACATTTGCTTTAGATATACTACAACAAAAACATACCCCTGTAGATCCCTTAATCTGATTTATAGACAAATGAAATAGAACCTGAGTATTTTTGCACTTTGCTTCAGCACTTTCTTTGGTTCCTGTTACTGAACATTCTCTGGGGCTTTGGCATACTCAGTATTGTTCCAGGTTGAAGACTTTAAAGCAGTACTGATTATTTCTTTCATTTCTAGATGGTTGCATTCTGGATGCTTATACCAAAGGCTACAAGAAAGTGCTGCTATTACTGTGATTGCTTATGCATAGAAAGCTAGCTGCCTAAATAAGAGATCATTAATTTTGAGGACAGATAGGAGCAATAAGATAGGTTTCTTAAGCTTCTGGTACTGCAGGGCAACAACAGAGTTATTAATAACTTGACTACATTAATTATTTTCCCAATCTATCTTGCTTAACAATATGTGATATAGGCCTTACATAGTGCTTTATGTTGCCATTGCTGGCTCATCAGTTTTCTTCTAAAAGAGTCAGCAGGATAACAGGGAATAGCATATCAATCATGTCTGGAGTAGAATCACCAGAAACCATAAATGTTTTGGATTCTGAACATGTTGTCTCAAAACTTTAGGAAAATTTGCTGGTATAAAGAGCAGATATGATTTTTAAAAGAATATTCATAATAGGTTTTAATAGCGTGTGGAATAACAAAGCAGTTGCCAAGTTCAGTTAAGGACATCCAATTGGTATCAGCATATCAATAACCTGAAATGGAAGAAGGAATTACAGCAGGTTGGCTTAATGCATTTTTATTGTTTCCATTGATTCAATAACAATTTCTGACCACCTACTGATCCTGTCCATGAGTATCACAACAATTAACAAAATTGTTCCCTCAACAGCTGCATCCTCGCTCCATTAGCTGAAGGGAAATGCATACACATATGCACATTTTTAGAAGTTCATTCTACATCTACAAAAAATAAATTATTGTGATATTTTCACACAATAATTTAAAAATAAATTCTTTGGGTTTATTCTTAAAAAAAAAAAAAAGCAGACTGACGTGGTTTAATCCCAGTCGGCAACCCAGAACCACGCAGCCGCTCGCTCACTCCCCTCCCTTTCTCCTCACGCTCCTGGAGGGATGGGGAGGAGAACTGAAAGAATGTAACTCCCACAGGTTGAGATAAGAGCAGTCCAGTAACTAAGATATAACACAAACCACTACTGTTACCACCAATAATAATAGTGATAGGGGGATTAAGAAGGGAAGAGAATACAACCACTCACCACCCGCCAACCGCTACCCAGCCCAACCCAAACAGTGATCTAGCCCTTCTGGGTAACTCCCTCCAGTTTATATACTGGGCATGAAGTGTTGTGGTATGAAATACCTCTTTGGCTAGTTTGGGTCAGGTGTCCTGTCTCAGCTTCCTCCTGGCTTCCCCTCCTCCCTGACAGAGCATGAGACTTGTTCAGAGTACACTTTACTGAGCAACAACTGAAAACATTGGTGTTATCAGTGTTGTTCTCAGGCTGAGAGTCAAAAACACAGAACTGCAACAGCTACTAAGAAGGAGAAAAATTATTGCTACTGCTGAACCCAGGACACAGACATACTAGGAAACCTTTTTCGGGTCAAAGGACAAAGGCATTACTTTAATCTAAATGAAATATCTTAAGCAGTGAAACACAGGCACAAAGAAATATTCAATTAATTGTTATTCCTCTTTCATCTTCTAGTCAGGACACTATTATTATTTCTGACATAATCCTTGTTGCTTTTTAAAAGGACTTCAATAGCGCCAATGAAATATTTAAAAACAACTTATTTTCTAAACCTGAAAGGCTCACATAAAATCCAAACAGGCAAGAAATGAAAAAGTATCAAAACCCCCATGAAAATAAATACACAAATTTTGATTAAAAGTTTTTTATCATTTGAAAGGGAGCTCCAGCTTAACATTGCACAAGATTCTTTGATAAAGTATCACAGCAACAAAAAAACCTATCGGCAGTAAAAATTACTTGCTCGTGTTGTTTTTGCCCAGAAATTATTCAACACATTTATATTCTAGGTTCATTTCTGTTATTTCTTTCACAACGGAGCTTGTTTTTCCATATGCCTAAAAAGAAACATAATGCTAAGGATGTGGTTACACAATCAGATAAAGTCTCAGTGATGCACCTGACACAAAGTCCTGCCTTCTGTGAACCCTTGAGACTCAGGTTCCTCCCACCCTGTGTTTACCCCAGCACTTGTACAGATGAGTGTTGGTTCAGGCCCATTGATCCAACTGGAAACTTAAGACTTCATTAAATGAGTCTGTGAGCTGATCCAATTCACAGTTGAAGAAAGGGACATAAATATGTTGATGATGTTGAATACAACAAAACTGAAGGATAGGCCTACCCCTTTCTATGGCAGCATGGCCTTAGGTCACCTGAAGCCAGTTTGGAAACTGCAATTTATCCTAACCACAGAGAAAAACTTCATGAATTACAGAGTTATACAGATAAATTATATATAACAGGAGCCGAAATGCTTCCTCTGAAAGCATTAATGGAGAATGGATATGGTATGTTCTCAATATCCAAAAATACAGACCTCTGATCTAAAAATGCATACCTGTAACAACAACGTTTAAGTGAAGAGGGGTAAAAGAGATGAAGAAATATAGAAATGAAAACATTGTAAAGCTTACAGGTACATATGCGTTACAGTTATGGTAGTTCTAAAGCACCTCCCAGGTTACACTTTAAAAGGCAATCACATAATAGCAATGAATTAGGACACAATGCTCTTGAGACCAAGACATTCTGACTGATGCAAAGCTTGTGGCAATAACCTGGAAATACACTCACTCTCCCTAAATAAGTTCTCTTAGCTGATGCAATTATCACCTTAATATATGAAGAAATTATTCACAAAACAACATAATACACAGGAAGGTGACTGTACTTTTACCTGGGGTCATGCAGTCATGCACAAGCATCACTCATAAAACAGAATGATTCTTTTCTTAAATGTTCAAATTAGCTTCAAAATTCTGTTAAGCATTATCCCTCATAAGTGAATACTATAAAAATTTGCAATAAGGCTTATTGATTTTTTTCTTTGAGCAACAGGCACTATCTAGACAAAAATATCTTTACAGTCTGTGACTACCTTGTACATTGCTGACATTTAACAGTATTTTTCCAAGTGAAAAATCATTAATGAAATACCATGCTACATAGCTTCAAAGAACACTACTTTCTTTACAAGAAAGGAAAGAAATGTCTTTAGATGGAATATTTGTAGGTTTGGTTTTGGAGTTGTTTAGAAAGCAATGTTTACCCTCAGCTGGAATCAATGTACCCTGCTTCCTGGAATTCCCCCCCTGAACTAGACTTGTCATGCATGTAAAGTCCTTTTTTGTAAGAGTTTTGTTGACATAACCAACTGCTGAGTGAACTTGTGAGAGCAGAGTTTCATGCTGAGAGAGAACGGTTGATTGCTGCACTGCAAACTCATGAAAAGAAAGAAAATGTGACAGCATGATGAAAGGTTTTCCATTGTTTGACCTCTGAATTCCAGCTATGACTTCCCATTTGCTCACTTGTGTGTCTTAGCCCAAGGAGTCAATTCCTGAACCCTCTGAAACACAGAAGCATTTTAAGGTTCACAATGTCACAAAAAAAAAAAAATCAGTTTAGTTGTTACTTATAAGAAATCACACACACACCAAAAAATCTAAAAATATCAGCAACAGATCTGAGTTGCTCATTGCAGTTATCTGGCCCACTGTTGCATTTTCTGCACACACTATTTCTTCTGAAAAAAAGTATTGCTTCCAATACGAGGATTAACAAATTTAATCATGCAAATGCTTATCCTGATCCAGTATCTGACATGAATTACTTCAAAAAATGCAAGAAATGCTCTAGAAAGGCAACTATTCAGCAAAGCTCTCTCCTCAAAAGAAAATTCTCTTCATTAGTCCAAGTCAGTACCTGATCTTCCTGCAAAATACCAGCATTACCTCTAAAAGTATTCTATATGTCTTTGTCTAAGTGCAGGTGGGGTCATTATTCTGATAATTCCTATCTGGTTTTATGCCACATCTATTTATGCATTTATAAAGACACAGCTTTTCATTCCTTTCTCCACTGTATAGAATCATAGAATAGTTAGGGTTGGAAAGGACCTTAAGATCATCTAGTTCCAAGCCCCCTGCCATGCACAGGGACACCTCACACTAAACCATATCACCCAAAGGCTCTGTCCAATGTGCCCTTGAACACCGCCAGTGATGGAGCATTCACAACTTCCCTGGCCAACCCATTCCAGTGCCTCGCCACCCTAACAGGAAATAATTTCTTCCTTATATCCAATCTAAACTTAACCTGTTTTAAGTTTGAATCCATTACCTCTTGTCCTGTCACTATAGTCCCTGATCAATAGTCCCTCCCCAGCATCCCTATAGGCCCCCTTCAGATACTGGAAGGCTGCTATGAGGTCTCCATGCAGTCTTCTCTTCTCCAGGCTGAAGAGCCCCAGCTTTCTCAGCCTGTCTTCATACAGGAGGTCCTCCAGTCTCCTGAGCATCCTCGTGGCCCTCCTCTGGACTTGTTTCAACAGTTCCATGTCCTTTTATGTGCCAAATATATGTTATTTCATAAAAGTATTTAAAGGACTTCTACAGTAGTCTTCACCTACATTTCCATTGCATTTTGAAAGATTGCATTTTAAAGAATTATTTAAAAAAAAATCAAGACACTGCTTTTCCTCTCCTTCTGTCACACTGAGTGCCTCATGAAAATCTCCACAATATTAAAAAGTGGTCAAAATTTATACATTCATTAATCCTTACAATGATCTTGCAGGATGTATTTTGTGTGCCCAGATAATTCCTGAGGTATATAAAATACCCCTTACACACTGGAAATCAGGTTTTCAATGATTTGTTGCAAAAGAGAAAACAACACACAAAAAGACTTGAAAACTTTGCTTTAAACTGCAGCAGAATCAACATTATGTAAACACACTGGCAGCAAATGACAACTGTATGTCACTTTTCCCCATCACTGTTCTACAACATCTAGCAGCTGATGGCCATAACCCAAACAAACAAGACACTCTTTAGAGAGGAAGGATTAATATGCTCCAGGAGAGTACTCCAGCATAATCACGTTCCTCATTGTGCACAGATTTGCACAGTTACACTATTTTCCCTTTATCTCACTTGTATATCTAACTTTCCTATATTCCTCTCTTGCAGATTCTCTTTACATATATATAATATACAATGTAGCAGTATGTAAATAAATCCATAATATATTTATGTTTTTTTTGCACAATCATGATTACTGCATCATCTGCTAGTTCTTAGGATTTTCATTCCTTTCTGCATTATGATATCCTTCCCGCCATTTATCCTGAACCTGTGTAACATAAGTCTCTCTATATGCACTTTGTTTCACATATTAGTAACTGTAAGCTGCAATGCTCACCAGGTTCCTTGAACCACAACTGAAGTCTGCTTTCTTATTCCAATTGAAAGGAAAAAGGAACACGTGGAAAACTGGCAAAAGAATACTACTGCCAGATGTCCATCACACAGCATATCAGCCACTACTTTCTGTGGGAATAATGCCAGTTTCTGATACCCCAAATCCAGTCCTTCATGAAACCTAAGGAATTATTTTCCCTTTTTTTTTCAATATATTTCAAACCTGCAAAAGAAAGTCCCACCAATCCTTACAAGTAAAGCATCTATGTAGATTAGTGGGCAGCCAAAAGTCCTTCTCCTCATGGCTGTTCTAAAACAAATCTCCACCCAGCCTGTATTTGTGCTTGGGATTGCCCCGATCCACGCACCAGACCTTGCACTTGGTTTTGGTGAGCTTCATGAGTTGAACTTCATCTAACCTATAATCAAAAGAAAACATTTAATGGTTCTTTTTTGCTCTTTTCTGGGTACAGAATTTTCATTCTACTTGAAAAAAGGGTTTGGACAACCAAGCCTACACTGTATATACCATACTTTAGGAATGTAAGCAAATCACAGGGTTTTTTTAAATCTATACACACAGATTTAATTCGGGATAAGCAATCTTTTTTTTTTTTTTTTTGTGAGGGGAACTTTGACATGAATATCAGAGGAAGTTGCAGCAATAATTACTAGCTATTGGGAGTAAAACTCATTTATAGATATAATAAACTAAGACTACTTTAACTGACTTCATCCAGAGAAAGATAAAAGAACAGTTTATAGAAATATGACATAAATTGCATTTACATTTAGTATCATCTCCTTTTGTAACACCTTCCCCTTCCTCTACTTCTAAAGGAAATACTGTAAAAATTACTTTCCCACACTTTTGGAAACAGATTTGTAACTAAAATAGTAAATTACAACGTTTACTGTCTGCTTATTTCCACCTTGGTAAAGAAATCATCTGCTCTAGAACACTGTACATCTCTTGATCACGCAGTAGCTAAAGTATCACAAGCATTTTTAATTATTTGCAAAATAAAAGAAAGCAAAACAGGTAAAAAATAATTAGTCTCACAAATAGTAGGTCAATTTGAAATTCCTTCAGCTATTTGCATAACCATATAGTATGTTTTAATGACTGCAGTTATGAGATTAGATAAATTCATGAAGAATACAGATTCATTAACACTTATACTGAGTACTCTTACTCTTCCCCAACTAGAATGTCAGATCAACACTTCAGCTGAAAGAAAATGAACTGCGAGCCAAATATGAGCAGTTCTGTCTCACCTGACTTAACTCATGTGAAGAGGCTTTCACAGACATTGTGGGGTGCATGCATTACAATAGAAACCAGGCCACTGATTTCTTTTTCTAATTTCCTCTAAGTAAAAAGACAGAAGAAAAGGTTAATTGTGTTTCCCCATGCAATTCTATGAAGAATATCCATGATTACTGTAGCATGAGGATGATATTTAATTCAAAATAAGAGGCACTATTGAAATATACAGCTAGTCAATCAGAATGACACAACAGCTGTGGCTGCTTCAATGGAATGGAGACTCCCAGAGTATTATAGCAAAAAAAGCCCATCCTAACAAACAAAATAAAAAAAGTAAGTTTCTGCCCAGAAGTATGATAGAGAAAGCCTCTTAACCTATTATACAAGTATGAGTTGGTCATACACAATAATTTTTTTGTGTTATAATCAAAATCCTGTACTTTGTAATATGAAGCAGCATTTGACAATATGAGTTATATATTTGTAACCTTATATACTGGCCTACTAGGGTTTTATTGTTTGGATTTCTAGCTTGATTGATTGTCCCCAGATAAAATAAACCATCTCAAATTTTGTTAAGACAGACATTATTTTCGGAGACCTTATGGAGGCTTTTACAGGATGTGTATTTCACTTCCTATTCTCTAAGAGGTATTACGTACTAATTCTCTCAGAGCAAAAACTGCTTGCTGTGCTCTTTGTAAATTTAAATATTGTCTTAAACTAAAAATACGAGATTTATTGAAGATGTATTTTCACAATCCAAACACTATCAACTTTTAATATGTATCTTAGTAAGAACAAAACTGATTGATTTTCAGCATCTAAAAATAATAATTACAAACATGGATGTATCCTAACAAATATTCTCCTGTAGACATTGTTATTGTTTAATTCCCCAAAACTATTTATATCTTTACTTCATTGAGAGAATAAATTGAAAGTAAAATACTCATTTTGGAACCAGAGAGCAGAGAAGGCTGAAAGCAAGTACCAAAAGTCAATGTGAAAATAAAAGTTTTTCCTACTTGATTTCAGATTTTTATTAAGTGCTTCAATTTAGCCTGACCAAAACATGGCACTTCATTGAAAAGAGTGGAACTGACTCAAAAGATTAATTACAGTAAAATTATCCTAATCTGTCATAAGCTCTGATATAGGAGTAAGAGAAAGTAATTTGCTTCAGTAAAAAGCAATGATCACCAAAGCATGAAAATTAACACTTCACAGAGGTAGATATTAAATGAAAAATATTAGCTGCATCAGCATATTGGGGACAATTATAAACTGCAGAGGACTCCTAAGACAGAGAAATATTATAGTTTATTATAATAAAGTAATTTTTGTCATTCAGTACACGCTTACTTTGTGAATTTAGCACTGTATTTTTTTCTCTTCAAAGGTAAATTGCTCTACTGCTTTACAGACTTTATACCACTTCTGTTTCCTTTATGCATTATTGCTTACTTTATCACATGGAAACTTATTAATACACAAAAGGCAAAAAAACAGAGTATTACTGTATTACTTATTCTGAGTATACAGACAACACCTGACATACACGTTTCATAAATTATATTAGTCAAAAAGAGGGTTTTTATCAGCTCAAGTCAGTGGGCACTTAAGAGCAGATGAGAGTCTTTTATTTATTTATTTAGCAAAGAGAAATAAATATAAAAAGATAAGTACAACTACACAGTGAAGATACTTTGGCTTTCCATTCTTGTATTACAGAATAAATTCAACCCAAAGATTTTATAACCACCAGCATTCACAGTGAAAGGTACTAATGCATCATTATGATCTAGCAGGTTGCTTGCTGTGTTTTACAGCCTTTCACACTACATTAACCTTTTGTACCTCAAGTATTTATGACCTCATAAGTAAGTATTTATCAAACTGAAAGCTCATATACAGCACTGTATTTTAGCTATCATTGTTTAGGAACATTTATAATTTCTTTTTGCCTGAATTTAAACTCACTCTGGTATACAGTCCATATTTTTAACAAAAACATTAGTGTAAAGCAAAACTATTTTTCCACTATCCGTGAAAACAACTAGACACAAAATTACCAAATGCCTTAAATACGGTCTCATGCCAGTATGATGAAAACCTCCTCATGCAAATTTTATTCTAAAGTAAAAAAAGATTTTTTTACAATCAGCAATTATAGCTGTTTTTTCTTTCTGCAATGTTCAACAGTGTATCATAGCAAAACAATACACAGAGATACTCCTGGTACAAGAATCATTGCAATTACTGAAGTCATAGATTCTCCACCTACATATCATGCTCTGTTTTTAACAAAAAAAAAAAGCAACAAACCCACAAAACATAGCAATTTATACAGTACATGTGCTGTGCTAGATGCCCCCATGCCATACGCATAGTGAATCTGAGGAAAAAAACTGCGGTTGATTAATGTATTGTACAAACATTGCCCAAATACAGAGCTCCTTGCAAATATTTTTTCCGGCAAACCAGTATGAAATCTGAGATACTGAAAACTACCATGAGCAAGGCAAAACCGTAAGCTTACAAACATTCTCATGAAATTTATGGCTAACAAACACCACTGCCTAAGCCGAGCACATCCCCAAGAGAAACAGTGACGATCTGAACCTGTGGTTTCTTTGCTCTATATCAGGGGTGTGTGGAAGGTAAGCCATTACCCTTTGACCCACAGGCACCTGAGTGATGGCAAAAAAGAAAAAGGGAAGAAAAAAGAAAGAAAAAAGGAAAGGAAGACAATAGGGATCAGTGCCACAAGAAGGGGAAAAGGGTGTCTCCTGCTCTGTTACTGCCTTCTGCACACTTAGCAGATTGAAAGAACAAGAATTCAGTATCAACCTCTGAGGGATTTCTGCTTGTTTGTATCTTACTGAGATACAGAGTACTATTGGTTTTGCCCACTGCATTATTGCAGAAAGAAACCTCAAACGTAAATAACTTTGCTACAGACTGCGCAGAACAAGGAGTTGCTGAGGTGCTCTGCTTTCTAGAGTGCCCTCCTCCAACAAGATGTTAATAGCTACTCTCCCCTCCTGGTCAAGCTCCTTGACCATATTGTAATCTCCTGCCACCCTTCTTGATGCTTTCTCAAGACTTTGCAGTGCAGTTTTTAAACTCAGCAGCTCAGTATATCAAAGGCCTGGTTCCAGTCTCCCTCTCTCTTGACAGCCACAGGTACCTGTATTTGTAAAGCTAAATAACACAGCAGAAAGCCTGAATACTTAGCATTATACAGGGAGTTTGAGACCCTGTCACTTGACTTCGCCATGACCCTGGCAGCAGCCTATCATATCATGCCCAATCTTTGACTCCTCAATCCCATTCGTCTATGGAAGAGAGCTGGAAGCTATGTTAAAGCAAAGGAGCAGAGGCACCACTGCATGTGGTAGCATCCCACCACATATCCTGAGGGGGGGAGGGTGCAGGAGGACAAAGAGATCTTAACTTCAAACAGTGTGCCTGGTATGTCTGTCTGAAAGTTAAACCAAGGTGCAGAGTTTTGCCTTTTTAAAAAAAAAAAAAAAAAAAAAAGAACAGATTTCCTAAGTAAGAGAATACGTTACCGATATTGTTTTCTTATTTGTGTTCCTGAAAGACAGCGTTCAAGCTTAGACTGTGATCTATTCAATACTCAATGCTCCGAAAGCACACATCCATTGAAGATTAAACTCAGCAGTAGCACTCTGTTGTTAACGGGGAAAAGGACCATTTCTCAGTCTAGACACTTGGGGTTAGGACAGCTAGCTTCCGCAATGTATTTTGTCACAGAGTTACCTCTGGGAGGTTATTCAAAGTACTTGTACCCTAGTTCCTCCTCTGCAAAAGTGGAAAAAAAAATAATTGCATTTAGCAAAATCTCTCAAAATGGTAGCAAGGATGAAATCCACCTTTTCATGAGATGCTTGGAGGGGTCCATCCTTTAACCTCAACAAAAAAGAAAAAATCACACTAGATTTAAGTAGTGGAATCACATTTAGAAATACCTGTTTTACAGCCCACTGCCAAATCTAAAGAACTCTTGAATATAAAGAAATACCATTGTCATTTGAGGTGGCAAACTTGCAAGCTCTCTATTTCAAACTGTTTATGCTACCCTTTAAGAGTAGTAGAAAATGTGATTCAACTTCCCTCATATAAGGAATCATGGTAGAATGTCAGAAATTTCAGAGAAAACACAGAAGGCTCGCCTTGCATTCCAAATCAGATTAGAGCAGCCCAATAATGCACCAATAGATTGCCTTGTGCCCTGACAAGCTGATAGTAACGTAAATCCCTTAGTCCCTCAGCTGCACCAAAGCAGACAACACATTCTAGTCCTAAGGCTGTAACACAGCATGTCATACATCCTCCTTCAGTCACTGTGACATCTGTATAAGGAAAAAAAAGCACAGGAAGATTTCATAATATTGGTTACATTGCTGTGACAAGGCAATTCATCAGCACCAACAAGCTTGTACAGTGCAACACTGAACACCCATGCTATATTCCTGCTGCATTAACATTAGCTTCGGGTATTTTGTGTATTTCCCACTCAGCCTTTACTACACAGGAGAGTGGACAGTGAATTCATGACTACAGATATAACACTGAAGCAAAGAAAGAATAAAAACCCCTTCAAAGCCCTCAGCACTCAAAGATCTTTGTCTCAGTGATAAAATTTGCCTAACTATGCAGTAGGATATTATCTTCACAAACGTTATCAGAAGGTCAAAGTACAAACATATTTTAGCAAATGTAAGAGCAACAAATTTACCTTCTTGGTACTATTTAATTTACCAAAGAGACCACCTGTAAATAATGTAAATAACAGTTGGCATGAAATATCTACTTTTACTGCAAACTGATGAGCAAATACTGCAATTTTATTGCTGCATTTTCTCAGTAGGGCAAGGTGTTACAAAGCATCCCCAAAGGATTAGTATTTTCCACTAAATCTCAGGAATTTCTCAGTTAATTCCCATTTCTTCATCTCAGAAGTATGATCAAGAATAATTCCTTGTAATAAATTCACAGATTATTGAAAGCCAACAAACTTCAGCAAACATACCACCAGCCAGTCTCAATCCCCCATTTTTAATCCCAGCAGCAAGAACATACAGCTGGGGGTACCTGGCTTTCCAGAAGAGAACCGAGTGTGCTTCTAATGCTTGTTAAACTATACACTGTAAACCAGATTCAGGTCTAGTCTAACCTCAAATGATTACTCTGACACCTGTGGAATACATGCAGTAACCTTCCTGTGAGTGTCTTCAGTAATAATGACCAACTCTATGCTGAACCATAAAGTCTTCTTTTGCTTGCAATAAAAACAAAGTGCCATTCTTCAAGGCAGAAAATGGGTATTTAGATAGCTAGACAAAATCACAGAACAGTTTGGGTTTGAAGAGACCCTAATGATCATCTAGTTCCTACCCCCCTGCCCAGGCATGGTTATCCTCCACTAGATCCATTCAACCTGGCCTTGAACACTGCCAAGGATGAGGTAGCCACAGCTTCTCTGGGCAAGGTATGAAGTACATCTATCTCAGACAGAGAGATGAAAAACTTGAATATTCAGGAATGTAAGCCCTCCTTCCTTCCCACGGAAGGCAAAAGGTATAAAAGCATAGGACACAATAAGTTCAGTCAAAATAAAAAAATACCAGGCTTGGTAAATTATACTTGCTAGCTGGTTCTAAACTTTGCAGGTCTAAAGACTCAGTATTTGAAATACATCCAATCAGCATGTCAAATGAATAATTCAGTTAACTAGAAAGCTGCTCAAATCTGGGCCAATATATTATGAGTGTTTAGGTTAAGGGAACTTGAGTCTAGATTCAGTTTGCTACCTGAAAAGATCATCTATAGAGATACTAAAGAACTGGGATAGTAGAAAGCAATTTTATATAGCGGGTGGCCAGGACAGACGTGACTAGTAGGGCCACCTCATTTCCCAGTCATAAGTGTGACATACAAAATGACTTATTTTAACTACAAAGAAGACTTGCTATAGATGCACAGTAAGGATTATTAACATCATCTATAACATTAGCACACAGTGAGTACATGCTACATTTCTAGGCATGTAATCTGTTTGTTGAAAAACCCCAGGCAAATAACTCTAGGCCACAGCCTGCATCTGGATAACAGTTCCAGGCAGAAAAATTCAATGCATTGGGCTAAGGTGGACACATGGGAGCCTAAAATACAGTAAACTTGCTGTCCTGAAAATACGCATTTGGACAAAACCAAAAACAACCACCAAAAAAATACCCCTCCTCCCCTACCAAAAGAAATCTGAAAAAAAAGAACTCCACACCTGGGTTGAAAACAGAAATAATTCTTGTTATGAAGATGATGATGATGATAACAGAAATGCCTTGGCTTTTTCCATTAAAAAGAACAGAGCAGAATCAATGATTCAGACAGCAGTACCTTTGATTGAACGTGTTTTGTCTATGAAACACATTAGTATCTTTGGAAAGTTGACTTTGCTGTACATGCAAAAAGAAAAGTAACATGGGAAATGGCTGTTTCTTTTGTCTAGAGAGAACAGAGAGATAGAATGGATCTGCAACAGTTTGAACTCAGTGGGGAAAAAAGAAAAGACAGCTTAACTCAAAAATGAGAGGAAGAAAATTCTAAAATTGGAAATGCATGATAGAGACAGGAAGAAGCCAATAGAAACATTTTATGCTGGTGTGAAAGTGCTTTTATTGCACACATGAGCCATTTCACAAGTAGGTACGCTGCCAGTTATGTGTTAACTTCAGCAATGTTACCATGAATGGAGCCTACAGCGCTGTTCAGCCTGGAGAAGAGAAGGCTGCATGGAGACCTCATAGCAGCCTTCCAGTATCTGAAGGGGGCTTACAGGGATGGTGGTGAGGGACTATTCATTAGGGACTGTAGTGACAGGACAATGGGTAACGGGTTGAAACTTAAACAGCAGAGGTTTAGACTGGATATAAGGAAGAAATTCTTTACTGTTAGAGTGGTGTAGTACTGGAATGGGTTGCCCAGGGAGGTAGTGAATGCTCCATCCCTGGCAGTGTTCAAGACCAGGTGGATGAAGCCTTGGGTGATACGGTTTAGTGTGAGGTCTCCCTGCCCATGACAGGGGGGTTGGAACTAGATGATCTTGAGGTCCTTTCCAATCCTAACTATTCTATAATTCTATGATTATTATGAACACCAGCATACAACCTTTCAGTTATAAGTGCTTGCAAGACTTATCTCTGAGGTTAAAACCATATTTTCTCACTAAAGCACTGTGCACCATGGTGCAAATCTACCAGGATCTAGTATCACCCATGGTGTAAATCTACTGGGATCTAGTATCACCCACTCTGAGCATCAAGCAATGCTCACACATTAGAAACCATTCAATGTCTTCCTTACAAACATGTTTAATCCTCCAACTTTTAACTTTCTGATTTTGTAAATCAGAAAGAATTTTTTTTAATCCAGGAATTTAAACAAGCCTCTTGAAAAAGCTCCACTAATTGTAATATTCTTTAAATTTATCACTAAGGGGTTACTGATTTTTATTTGTCTTTTACATCCTTTACTTTCAAACACCATCTAATACCTACAACCCTCCTCCCCCCCCCCCAAACACTGTCAAAATGACAATACATTCTTTATTAGAAGGAGAAAAAAGTCACACTTGTATAGAAACCACAAAAGTCCACTATTTCTACTGCTCCAGGCTGGGACAGTTCGCCACCCAACAAAATTAGAAATGAAAGAGCTTCTATATGAGAACAAGGAAATAAAAATATTCAGAGGTGAAACTCTGCATCTGCTAACACTGTCCTTGAAAACTATGTAAGAATGGAAATGAAGGAGAGAGAATCTGTCCATGAAAAACTGTATTTCTCAGCACAACCCAAGTATTTCCATACCCCTAAATCCAAACGAATAAGGACTCTGTGCAAACAGACAACAAAACTGCTGCATTTGCAAGTAAATGTGCAATTCAAAGCAAATTTGTCTGGCCTAAACTATTAATTTTTCCTCAGCTTACGTGAAAAAACACAAAATTTCTTTTTTAATATCATTTCATGTGAAGATTAATACTTTTGAATATTTTAAGTAAATTGAGAGTTTATATTTTTGGTAATAAATCTCTGTAAATAAGGGCAGCAATGATTTTTTTAAATATTAACATATTAACAAATATATAGCATAATTATGAAAAGAAAAATTAGGTGCCCTAGAATGATAACAACTTGAAAATAGTAAATTTGCAGATTTTCCATTTAGTTTTTGTAGTCATCTCTTATCTCACACATTAAGTGCTTATAACGCACAAGATCTTTTATTAACTGAAGCTTCTACTACAAAAGCTTCATCTGCAAACACTAATTAGCACAGACAGACTTAGATCTTTCAGGAAAGCTGGGTGATCATGCCTGCAGTATGCTGCAGTGTGGTAGACATACTGTTTTCAAATCAAATATTTAGATACTATTCTGGAACAGCTGGAACTTACGTGAATCCTTATTAAATTTAATAGCTGACATCTTTTGAAACACTTTTTATAATAGCAAAAAAAGAACACAGGCATAGGAAAGACTTGATGATTGTAACCATGTTTTCCACTTCTCTTTTGATTCAATCAGAAGCATTCTGCTGCATTTTTTTTTTCTTATAAATCAGGAAATAAATTAAAAGTATTTTAATTACAATCCAAAGCAAAAAAAAAGCACAGCAGGAGAAATGCTCCATTCCTCCTTTTCAAGGTATAAGGTATTCTTTTTCCACTGCACCAGCAGGTGTTACTTAGACCTCATGGCCCAGGATGATGAGCAGCTGCCACACAGGTGGTTTAATCCCTCCTTACAAGCATTTTTACAAAACTGATTGCTGTGGCTGTGAAGGACCTGAAGAGTACTTATACATTCTTTGGCCGTTTGGAGATGGATTTTAAATGGGCCTGTCAGAATCTGTATACTGGTGTAAGACTCTGACTTCAGTTCAGAGGCAGCTCCCAGACAGGGAAGAAAAGGATCAGTGGCAGTGGTATGTGTTTCAGTGGATGAGATTTACAGAGGTCTTGGCTGGAAAACCAAATGCATAAGTCTCAAGAGTAGTAGATGGCCTGAGGGATGTCTCAGAAAGCCATAGTGAGGCTTTTCTAAATCAAAAAAGGCAGCACAATATGATGATACTGCAATACAGCTGCACAGGATCCCCTCCAAAAATGCATCTAGAACCAGCAAGATACAGCAATCTAGATCTAAAACCACTATAGAATTCATGTATGTTCTTCTTCACATCAACAATATATTCCCTTCAGAAGATTACATACTCTCCCCATGCCACATTAAAATCAATAGTAGCTGGCTTTGTAACTCCTGGAGTAGAGGGAATGAAAATTAACCACTAGATAACCCTGGAATGAGCAAAAACTGAGAAGAAACAGGAAACAGAGACAAAGCACATATGTTGAAAATTAACATAACAGAAAAACAGAGGAAGATTATACAAAGGGAATAAAGAGTTGTAAAGCTGAAAAGGAAGACAAAACAACTAATATGCACACAAAGAATAAAGCAGGTGAGAAGCAAGCAAAAGGAGAGGCAGGTTTTGCATTTATGCAACTCTTAAACTAGCAATTATTTTATATACCTATATAAACATTCTCAATATATGAAGAAATATTTACCTTATCTCGACCCACAGGCTTTTTGTTGTATTTTCTCTCCACTGTGCTGCTGAAAGAGGCAGTGACAGAGCAGCTTTGGTGGGCACCTGGTGTTCCAGCCAGGGTCAGCCCACTACACCATGTGAAACTCTTGTAAAGACATGGCCATATATAAGTAGGATTAATTCAAGACAGAACAAAAGCAAGTTACTCTCATACTTTCATCTGGGATTTCTACCCATTTCTACTATACATTTATAATTGTAATTTAGTGTTTAGATCTATGAAATTTAAAATGACCACACAAATCCTTCTGCGTATCACAGAAAGACCAAATAAAGAACATTATACATACTAGACTATTGGCTCAGTCTAATTCCTTTTCCAGTAAAGTCTGAAAGGACGAACTTCTGTTTTCTGCATGCATGTCTAGTTAGTAATGAGATTTGTCCTGTGTTTTCTTCTGCCTGTAGTGTGTATATCACCCTGTCATGTCATCAGTCGACAGACCATAAAGGCAGCTTCAAACTTACAGATGGATTCACCTGCTTGCAGGTTAAGCCAAGATAGATTGATGTGCCTCACTACTGTCTTTCTAATACTGACAGACAGCAAAATTAAATCATGGAATCATAGAATAGTTATGGTTGGAAAGGACCTTAAGATCACCTAGTTCCAACCCCCCTGCTGTGCGCAGGGACACCTCACACTAAACCATGTCACCCAAGGCTCTGTCCAACCTGGCTTTGAACACTGCCAGGGATGGAGCATTCACAGATTCCCTGGGCAACCAATTCCAGTGCCTCACCTTACAGTGAAGAACTTCTTCCTTATATCCAATCTAAACTTTGCCTGTTTAAGTCTCAACCTGTTACCCCTTGTCCTGTCACTATAGTCCCTAATGAGTAGTCCCTCACCAGCATCCCTATAGCCCCCCTTCAAATACTATAAGGCTGCTATGAGGTCTCCATGCAGCTTTCTCTTCTCCAGGCTGAACAGCCCCAACTTTCTCAGCCTATCTTCATACAGAAGGTGCTCCAGCCTCCTGATCATCTTTGTGGCCCTCCTCTGGACTTGTGACAATAGTTTCATGTCCTTTTTATGTTGAGGACACCAGAACTGCACACAATACTCCAAGTGAGGTCTCATGAGAGCAGAGTAGAGGGGCAGGATCACCTCCTTTGATCTGCTGGTCACGCTCCTTTTGATGCAGCCCAGGATGCAGTTGGCTTTCTGGGCTGCAAGTTCACACTGAAGCTGGCTCATGTTAAGTTTCTCATCAATCAACGCCCCAAGTCCTTCTCCATAGGGCTGCTCTGAATCTCTTTTCTGCCCAACCTGTAGCTGTGCCTGGGATTGCTCCGACTCAGGTGCAGGACCTTGCACTTGTCATGGTTAAACTTTATAAGGTTGGCATCAGCCCACCTCACAAGTGTGTCAAGGACCCTCTGGATGGCATTCCTTCCCTCCAGAACATCAACCAAACCACACAGCTTGGTATCATCGGCAGACTTGCTAATGTTTGAATCAAGTCACTCTTTCATACTGACCCGAGGAAGGGAACAGATTAAGCAGAGAGAAGTGATAAACCCACACATGAGTAACATTTAATTAAAGTAATTGTGTGGGTAGGTAGGTGGGTATGTGGGAAAACTGAAGAGATGGATGTGTGGAAGAGGGATGGAGACTTGAGAGTATCAACAGAATGTTAAAAAATCTATTCAGGGTTGGGCTGGTGGGGCAATAAATCACTAAGCCATCCTGAACTGTGACCCCCATGTATTCATGCAGGAAAGTAAGTTTATCTCCTTTGTAACCCTGGGCAAAGACTGTCACATTAATAAAAATTCAGCCTTATGATCTAAGGAAGAGAGGAAAACTATCCAAATGATCTTTGTAGCTTTTGACTACCAGCCTTGTTAGTTTTACTTCTACCTGTGCTACTAGACCATTCTAACCCAGTTTCTTGCAAGCAAGGACTAAAGATGTTGCTGGTTAACTGAGAAGTTGCAAGCATATTCTCCTCATGCCATGGCACAAAACACTCAAGGCAATATACAAGTTTATGTGACACTTCCCCCTGGTGAAGGGAGGAATTGACTACTTCTGATAAAGTTGTAAACCATTAATTATCATTTGCATGCCAATTACAAGAGAACAGAAGACATTATTAGTCTTACCAAACCTAGCACAGCCACTCCTGTATTTAGAGAAAATAAGAGCTAATTTTCAACAAAAAAAATCCCCCCATAAGGATCAATTTTAATTGCCATGTTATAATGTGAAGCAAAGATGCGGGAAGTCAAATACAAAGTAAGTTGTAATTAGGTATTTTATCATACCAAGATTCCCTTTGAAATTTATGCTCAGTTTATTCAGTAAAACGTGCAACAAATGTTTTCTCAATACATCAGAAGCTGATGTGCAGCCAAAGCATTTAGATGCCACAGCTACCTAGACTGCATAGAGAAAAGCAAAAGTCAATATTGTAACAAGTAAAAGAATTGCTATGGAGAAGTCAAGAACCCAAGGGACAATACAAAGTACAAGAAAACTCAAGCCCTCTGTTAACTCTTTCAGGCCCAAACAGGAAGAAAATTATAAATTGATCGACTGGCCCATTAAGCTTGGCAGATGAGAAATTAATTGGTCATGCTTTTTAGAAGAATCTTTTCTAGTTACAGTAATATGACTATAACTCTAGTTGACAATGTGATTGAAAAGACTTCTGCAATGTTTTGTGCTTTAAATCTGCCTTAGAGTTGGCTGGAATTACCTGCCTGAGATCTAAGAACTGTTAGTCTGCCTCACACTGAACATTCAGAGGGTACTCAATGGCATTCAGCCAATTTATTTGAGCAACAGGACTAGAGGCCAGAACATAGTTGCGTACTTCATCCTTGGGTGCGTTTTTGTGGTTTTGGTTAGGAGCTTCCATTTTATTACTTCATCCATTTCAAGCATTCAAAAATCATGAGAGGAAGTTTAAATGACAGTATCTCAACCCCTTACTGCCTCCCCCACCCCCAAATAATTACTTTTATGTCTTTTGTTTCAGTATAACATTTGCAATCCTTTCTTGACATGGGAATCAAAAGGAAAAAGAAGTTGAGGCGACACCTAAGTCACAAGGATCGGTTGCCAAGATCTTGGAAGAACACAAGACATGCTGATACGCGTGCAGTGACACAATTAGCTAGCAGCGTAAGCACACTGGATGCCTGCTCACAGAATGACAAGTACTTTCTGGAAGCAAAGCCTAAATTAACTTAGCAACACAAGGAAAAAAGGTAGTTATCTTCTTACCAGGCCAAACAACTAAGTACACAAACAGGAGCTTTATAAAAGGTATCACAGAAAACAGTTGGATAAGGTTCTATGTATCCTTAAGAAGAATCCATTTTAGAGCATGCACTGACACATATGGCTGCTACAGTGAGCAATATGTTCCTGCTATTCCTTAGCATAAGACAGAAATACACACGGGGCACAGTTACAAAATTTATACGCAGGGCTCTCAGCAAGGAAGCCTCTTAAAAGTAATAATGCCTATGATCACAAGTCATTACTGGGCCTCACCAAACTAGCACGGCATAATGTTATCTATCTGGGATGTCAGTTTTGATCACTGCAGAGTAGGAGCTGGACCAGTTTGCTTGCTTCTGCAGCTCTGAAGCACTCAGGGTCTTGAGAAAAGCTCCTGGAAATATTTTCTTCAAGTAGCAGGTGGGACCAAATATAACAGGCAGCTGTTGTGGTAGTAGTATAAATGAAATAGCATACCATGCTGATACAATAGCCTACACCAGCAGGGAATGATTTAGATGAATAAACACTGATGTAACAATTGTCAAAGTATTATCAACTATCTAGCATACCAGTGGCAAACATCTATAGATAAAAATGTGGAACTGAAACAGAATAAAACGCAGGTCATTGATAACAGTTGGCAACACAAAATATCCAGGGGAAATCTGACTTACAAGATCGCTGCTTCCTGGTTAAAAATTCCTAGACCTCTACAGGGGGAGCACAGTCGTGCACTTGCCACTGTCCAGAGAAATGATTGACATGGGTATCGGCACTGCGGTTCTGCCCTGCATACTTTCCACACAGCACTACACACAGAGGCAAGCTAGTCACTTCTCCCCAAGCCACAAAGGCAGTTCCAGGATCTGTGTTCCAGGTGCACTACAAAAACCTACTAGGCAAATGCAGCCTATCCAGAGACAAGGATAACACCAGCTGAGCTCAGCTGCACTGGAAAGTGTCCCACCCACTAGGCACAGACCTGGCATGTTGACTTCAAAGAAGTTTATCTGAAGACAAGAGCAACTACAGATACATAATGAACCAGCAGATTTCGCAGAACTGTCTTTTAAACATCTCTACTTTAATAACACTGTTGTGTCAATGACAACTACTGATTGACACCTGTAAACCAAGTAGGATATAGCCCAATGTTTAATATGGAATAGAATTTTTTGCAACAACTAATGTATGCCACACACGGCAAGGGGATGGCCAGACCAGGAATAAAACAGTAGGAAAGAACAAGAACTAAGCATTAGTTATAAAAGAAAGGTGAGGGAAGGGTAATCAGTTATACCAATATAAAAATACATAAAGAATAGAGCAAGGAAAAGCTAGTAAGAAATAGAAATATGCTTTAGAAAACTGCAGTAACTATCTATCTACCTGTCGGCTTAGATAATGCACCAAAGCACTTTACCATAAATGCTTGTTACTGTCAGTTTTCTTACCCAAATTAAAAAGCACAATAAAGAAATCAGTACCAAGGAAGGGAAATAAAAAAATAAATAAAACCCCACCCACAAAACCCCAACCAACCAACCAACCAAAACAAAACAAAAAAGAACCAAACAAGGAAGGCTGTAACCAAAATCAACATGGTAAATAATATTTCAGTAAACATAATCGCTAAGCCTTCCCAAATACTTGGATGAAGGGGTGGCCTCTGCAACATGACTAAAGAATGCACAAACCTGGACATAATTAACACCAAGAAAATAAACCATCTAGTAGCAAACCATTAATCTCAAAGAATACAGAGATTTCAAGATAAATCAGGGCAACTGTAACAACAGACACCTAGTATCTAATATCTCAGTTATCTTCACAGAAAACTATCAAGTTCAGGCGGTGCCACAGGTGGCATTTTAGTAGTAACCAAGCTGAAATTTCATCATAACAGCAAACCTATGTGAAAAATACCTCATCATCTTCAACGTTCACAGACAACCCACAGCTCTGCACTACACATCTTCTACAAGACTCCAGCAACACTGCATCCAGGAATGCTGTGCTGGGTACCGATTCCGACCACCTTTGAAAAGCGGTATCCACAGAATCACCTAAACCCCTCCAAGTAAAGTGTATCTCCCCTCAGAGCACACAACTTATCAAGTCTTTTCCACTCCTGAAATGTGATGAAGTCAAAGCTCAAGGCAGAAATTCTGCACAATGACCTGTTTTGAATTTATAGTTTTGCATTATAGTTTTCTCTAATGCAAAACTAGAATTAAATTTAGAGCAGAATATTTTCCACATAAATATACACACAAAGCCACAGAGCATTATTGAGAGCATTATTACAAACTCAGTTTTTACTACACAACGAAATTTACTTCCATTATTCTTATAACATACTTTGAATAGGAATGACAAGAACAAATAAACTTTAGTACTACCTGCTTTCTTATATATGCCCAGTCAATGCCCTTTGTACTTATATCCTCATCTCCCACTGGTATCAACAGAAGTTGTGCATGAAAAAACACAGGCAAAAATTGAGAAAGATTTACTTGCAGAGCTATGCACATACAATAAGTTTGCATATATATATATATATATACACACACATACATAGGTAAAAGATGTTTTCACATTTCTTAAAATTATCAAATACCCTACTTAAAATTATTTAACTACTCAAAATAACCCTCAAAATCACTCTGAAAAAACTCCAAACATGGTATTTTTACTGTAACTTTGTAGCACACTTTGTAACACAGCCTTCTTGAAAGAATCAATTTACTATTCTTGTTAACGACTAAAAGCATGCTTGATGCATCAAGTATAGTATAGCCAAAAAGTCTACCAGCACTTAAATAACCCAGGCCTGGATGAGTATTGATTATGCATATACTCAGATGGACTACTTCCTTGATTAAAGTTAAACAAACACATGGATCCAAAAAGATGAAAACCATATTATTCAGAGAAGACTTGAAGTAATTTCTGACAGTATTTTATTACACACAGATGATTTTATATTATTTTAGCTAAATCATCATGTCTTTAAACATTTACTTCCCTTTCACCCTGTGCATTTTCTTCTGTTTCATAGCATCACACTACAAAGTTAGCAATCCCTATACAATCTAAGTACCTCTTATGCCCAACACTTACCCTAACAGAATACTGTTTTACACTATTTTATCAAAATACTAGATTAAAAAAAATTCAGTAGGAAATACATGTTTGGGAAGTAAAAGAACATTTCTATTCCTACATCTTCACTGCTAAATGAATGCTAAATGTTTCACTGCTAAACGGGGCCTACAGGGTTGCTGGTGAGGGACTATTCATTAGGGACTGTAGTGATAGGACAAGGGGTAACGGGTTGAAACTTAAACAGCAGAGGTTTAGACTGGATATAAGGAAGAAATTCTTTACTGTTAGGGTGGTGAGGTACTGGAATGGGTTGCCCAGGGAGGTTGTGAATGCTCCATCCCTGGCAGTGGTCAAGGACAGGTTGGATGAAGCCTTAGATGATATAAGGTCAGGTGTCCCTGCCCATGGCAGGGGTTTGGAACTAAATGATCTTAAGGTCCTTTCCAACCCTATCTATTCTATGATTCTATAATGTCCATTAAATTATATTTGAATTAGTTAAGCATACCATGCAGAAAAGTAAAACCCTAAAAATATAAGAACATTCTGTACTCCTCAACTGCAATTTTCAAAGTGCTTGCTAGTCAGTTCAAGCAAAAGCAAGCAAGAAAATGTTCTTTCTTAACTGAAAAGAACTTTGGAATTAAACTACAAGAGAAGTGTAAGGATAGTGGCATGGTTTTTCATAAGACTGTATTATTCAACTTGCTCAGACCATATGGTATCAAGATGCCCAAGCCAGCTGGAAGTGCACAGAAAGTCAGTGCTACAAATGACAAAAGCTACCCAGAGCATTATATTCAGACATTATGTTTGCTCCCTGGAGAAGCTCAAGGTATGAAAGGGTTTGTACAATATTTTGTTATAAAAAGTAAAATCCAAGAGGAAAAAAAGGATCACTTCCTATTAAGCTCTCAACAAAATATGTTCTGAATCAAATAAAAGCATGCATTCTTTTCTGATGAGATCTGTCTACTTTCATAGCGTATAAAAAACACTGTATATTCTGTAAGGCTGTATTCATTAATGTCCCTCACCAACTCAAAAGTCTGACTCAAACACTCTCTTTTTGGCTTGGAAGTACTTTACACACATTTTGAAAGACTCTGAATGACCAAAGGCAACATAGGAAACCCTTACTAGAGCCTACAGATTCTACTTGTAAGGAAATCAAGACTATAGACTATATTAATAGCATTCTACTGTGCACAAAATCACAACCCTGTAATAAAACTGATTATTGGAATCTTGTTCAATTTGTAGCAAATGGAATACTGACAGTGGTTCCTGCTGCACCATAATCACAGTCTGTTGCAGTAAAGAACTCAAGAATTTACATGGAACCATTTGATTTTTATCTGTATTATTTGTATTTTTACTAGGGTTTTGGTTGCACTAGACCCAATGTGATCTCTAGCTTCACTGCATGATTCTTTCAGACAAGAAGAAAGAAATTGGGACACACAAAGAAATCCAGAGCTTGTGTCTACCTTCAGCCTGGATTGAGACCTTCATGAATGAGTTTAAGTAATTACTGCTAGTGGTTCTACAAATTAGGTAATTGCCCTGTAGTTTATTAATTTCATATTTCAAAATCAAAGATCAATTATTAATGGTATATCCAGCTTCACATTTATATAATTATGCATGTGAATAAGGAAATTTAGAAAAATTGATATGGCCTCCAAAGCTTGTCTAATCTATGTTATTTGCAACAGTATTCTTTCATGAATTACTGATCATTTTATTATTTTTCTTTTAAATGCATGTAATACTGCCTACTGAAAGGAAACTGTAAATTTATCGGTACCCCGGACACTACCAAACAAATGCCACTATGTCCCCATATCAGTTCCACTTAAAATTTTGTAAGACTGGAAATCAACGATTCTCAAAGCTAGCAGGAGCTTGAAAGAAACATGCCCCATCAATGACAAAGACCACACAGAGTTACAATCATAGAATCATAGAATAGTTAGGATTGGAAAGGACCTCAAGATCATCTAGTTCCAACCCCCTTGCCATGGGCAGGGACACCTCACACTAAACCATATAACCCAAGGCTTCATCCAGCCTGGTCTTGAACACTGCCAGGGATGGACCATTCACTACCTCCCTGGGATGTTCACACAATGCTGTTGAAGCTCTATTTCATAACATAAAAACTTATGTTATTTAATCTACAGAGATGTACACAGCTGGACCCTCATAATATTATGAAACCCATGTCAAATATACCTGGGATCCATCTGCACATACCTATTTAAAATGTCTCCACAGTGTGTTAAGTGCAATACTAATTAGACACAGCATAACGGAGTTTAGATCTAGGTACCCCTAATTAAATTGTGCAAACAGTATTTGACTGTAAATTTGTAAAACTGACTGGTGAGAAATGTTAAAAGTCAAGGCTACTTTGAACAACAGAGATTCATAAAGATACACTTCTTGTAAACTTGTATTTTCAAAGCATTATTCTCCAGAGAGGGAAAGTATCCACAACTTTTAATATAACACTGCAATTTAGAAAAAGTATCTTCTTAAACAAAACAAAACAAAACAAACTTTCTCAAAAATAACCTAAAGTCACAAGTAAGGAAACCTAATTCTTTATAAACTGCATGGAAGCTACTTCAAAAAGTTACATGTGTTCCTCTGTAAGAAAGGAAACAGGAAGGCAGAAGAAGGATCCACAACAGAAGAGTAAATAACTATAGTATATTCCCCAAATACAAAAGGTTAGTGGAATTGAAGTGTTACGCTTTAGAGGATGGAAATTCACTCCAAGTGGAACTAGAAAGGAGAGAGTGTATGACAGATAAAATACAAGCTGGGTAAGAGGCAGGCCAAAAGGAAGGAAGAGCAGACAGCAAAGGATATGAAAATAAGTACTATACTATTAGTATATCATAAGCAGGAAGCTTTCAGGGGAATCGCTGGATTTGCTAAAGCTGGGACTGAACAGAGCACTTGAAGATGATTCACGACAACCCAAATTATGTCTTCACATCTGCCTTTGTCATGGAAAATGTTGGAAAAACACATACCTGACTTTTCTGATAAAGAAATGAATATTTCTTCAAACTGCGAAATCCAAAGGGGTGAAGAAACACAATAAATTGAAAGCAACAAAAGATGAGGGATGAGTTCCTGTCCCACTCATGTTGACGGGTGTTTTACCATTGGTTTTAGCACTGACAGGCTTTTACTTCAGAACTGAACAGCAAACAGACAAACAGACCAACAGCTTCAAAAAATGAGAAAGCTGAGCTGGGCATCACAGTGTGCTGCTGAATGTGTAGCAGTGGTCACAAGAGCAATCAAAATAGTAGAATAGAAAAAGAATGAGATTAGGACGGCAAGAAACACAATATTCAATATCCAGTATCTTCTCGAGTATCTATTCCGCTTAGAGTTCCTCCTCAGAACCAATGACAGTGGCATAGAAGGAGTTTGACAACAATCAAAAATTATTATGGAAGAAAACTTAAAAAGATGGAATGAACCAGAAGTTAGCTTAGCAAAGAGATGGCTAAGAGGGAACACTGCAAATAATACTATGAGATATACGTAAACAGGATGCTCTTCAAACTAAATTTTCTTATACTAGAGGAAAGGGACAATTGGAGCAATAAAAAATTACCAAGTCAGAAAAACTGAAACATTTTACTGCATAAGCCACAAACCTGTGTCATTAATTTACAAGCACATCTCCATGATAATAGCAAGGAATATTGTTTTGTGCTTTTGCTATTGCTTTTCTTTCTTGTTTATACCCATATAAAATAAAACAGTGACATGGCAATAAACATAGACCTTCAGAACAACTCATTTAAGGGAACATGTCTTCCTCTTGCCCTAATGCATGAAACATTTTAGGTTGAGATATTCCATGGGAGGCATGATGAGGAATGGAGCATGGCTGCGTCAAGGCTGTGGACAGCTAGTAGAGATGTCCAAGCACACGCTCATATTGCAGGGTGCTGCCTGTTTTGTGCTAGACCCTACACGTGTAACACATGTGGTGATGGCTCAGAAAGCTGCCAGCTGTTGGCACTGATATATTTGGTCCCAATCTAGAATTAAGACAGAAGCACTAAACTATCAATGTGTGAAATGTCTGACTTAAATTACAAGGTAGGGCCATCCAAGGAGTCTCTTGCATAATTCATGACACTTCAAAACTTCACATATAAATCAAATACAAGGAAAGTCTATAATTTCTGCTCTGTTGAGCACAGATCCATGCACAACTTTGGTAATGGTTGCACGAACAAGCTCTCTAGAAAATACAGTATTACAGACATGATCTTCACATTGCTCATTCACACAGTTCCACAAGTAGTTTTAGCACAATACCTTTAAATGGACTTTTCTACAGAAAACTACTCATAAGTCTCAAGAATACAGAGGTCACTAAAAATAACAAAATTAGCCTGTTTTCAGGGTGTGTGCTTGTGTTTTCCAAATGAATACTTACAATCACTCTTTTGCAATTTTTTTCCATACTGGACTTAGTCAAATTTTATTCTATGATCCGTGGGCTTGCTATTAATCATTTCATCTGTCTAATACCATAGAAAAAAACCCTACAGACTCTGCAAAGCTCCCATGCTTCCTAAGAGGCTCCAAAACCACCAAAATTGTGTTCTCCAAGCTCAACGATAAAATTGGACCAATTTTCAACCTTGAAATGGTAAGTCTGATACAAATTAAGTGCAAAACTGTTCAGTGTAGCGTAAGAATGCTATCAATAAAAACACATGTAAGTGGAAGCATACTGCTTTAGAAATAACCTTGACTTACTGTGGCTGTGCCGGAGACAGTTTGTGCATTTGTGTCAGCTGCACTCTGTTCGGAGTGTGTCTGAGCAGAAGGGTACATGTTTAACGTGTGCTCTGGAACAGTGGTTTGGCCTGTGTAGTCTGGAGCTGGATGAGGATGTGGGGCTGTGTATTCTGCAGGGATACCATTCTGAGGTGGCGCAAACTGGGCTGAGGCATAAGGCTGTGCCATTGTGTCAGGAGGTGCTGTAGCTTCCTGATTACCCTGTAAAAATCAAAGGAAAAAAAAAGGAAAAAGAAATGTGATGTGAGATAAAATAAGCGATTATCCTACACAGGTAACACAGAAAGTGATGGCAGTGCTGTTAAGACTGCTGGCCTGAAAAGGGCACAATGGCTGTATCTTGAAGAGAAAATTTCTTATCTGAATTAAATCCATTTTGCTAATCTTATTACATTTAGACAAAAAAATCTTCTGTTCTCTGGATAACTGTAGACTATTCTTCAACTGGGAAAGGTCAATGTCTCAACTTGGACAATGAAGAGGGACAAGGCTCAGTTTATTCCAGAAGATACTGAGTACAACTGCCAATGCAGGGCTCTGACAAGGCTAGCCCATAGTCTGCGATCCATCCTGACTTACCATCTGCATAACTCAATACAAACAATCTACATGTAGAGCAGGATCTGGATACATACTGTTAACATAACTGTATACTGAAAATATTTATATGAAATAATGTTCTATGAGATATTTAGAAATACTATCATGTACACTGTATTGAACAAATGAATGCTACAAATACAAAAAATAATGAGATCAAATCAAAATATTAAACATTTGAATCTAGAAATGCATCAGAGATAAAAAAAAATTTAAATTAAGATAAAAATCTTTAAAGAAAAATTCTATGTTGCAGGCTGGCAAAAGAAGTAAATTTAAAAATTTTTAAAGCTTTAAATATGAAGACAATTGTATATCATTTGCATATTCCAATTAAAAACAAATGCCCTCATCTTTTTCTAGATAGACCCATCTTTCTGTCTGATGGATAGATGAGCATGCTCATTTATCAATCAGTGACTTCTGACTCAGTACTCTGCTCATACCACACAGTAATAACTCTAGGGGCAGAAATGTATACAATAGTTTCAGAACCTGTATAAAAGATGTCCAAAAGGTGATGCTGTAGATGACACAGCATCAGAGGCCATTAATACAGGGACAACCCCAAACTCAAGATGAGCTGACATACACGATAAAATTATCCATCTAAATATCAAGCAGTGTAAAAATGAATATTTGAGTAAAAGTTCAATTATTTTTTAGAATACTATGTTATTAGTCCACCAAAGCATGTACAAGTACTTGCACAGGACTGCTGTAAGGATTTTGCTTATTTGTACTCATCAGACCTTGATTTCCTCATTTCAAAATAGGCTGGCTAAATAAAAGACATTCTTTCACATTTCATATTTACGAATATTTTCAGCCAATTTCAAGTAATTCAGCCATCAGTTCTCTGACGTGACTGGTCCTAAACTCAAGAGCTTTTAAATATTTGCAAAATCACAGCACAGGAATACAGCTTTGTACAGGGCAGGTTTAGAAAGGAAAAATAAATTTTCCTTTGCAAAAGGCATTTAGTGTGCCCTAAAAAATTAAAACTTTATGTCAGCAACCAAACACTCCCTAATTTTTTCCCATCTTTGCTACTATTTCAGTGGTCTTGAGCAAGTAGTTTGCTTTATTCAACCATCTTTAAAATGAAAACAGTGACATTTACCTCCTTCACAGGGTTAAGTCACTAAGGCTCATTTGAATACATCTACAAGCATTTCAAGGTTAATGCTACACTGAAAATTGCCCTTTTTAGCTTTCAGTGGAGGTCAAAAACTCTTGTAAATGTATACTTATACCCCCTTATATTAAAATGACAAGGTCCCTTTTCTTGTTTCTTTTACCTAACATTTTCACTATTTTAAAAAAAAAATCCAGATGAAGTTAAACCCAGCAATGACTGGATTACACAAGAGACATTTATTAAATGTTAAAGAAGTATTTTTAAAACTTGTGAAGAAGGCGGGTGACCTTAAATTTTTTAATCAACTGCTTCAGGAAGGACTTCAACAAGTAGTAAGAATGAACAACAGTAAACCAAACTTCTGCCTATATAAGCATTTTCACTGTGCTGGCTTTGAAACATGGTAGCTGATTACTGCTGGTCCTTAAACTATCCCTTCATGTCAAATGTTAAACATGGCATTAGAGTCAGCAGCTGTTAAAAAAGAACAATAATGGCAACAAAGGGACCAAGGGCTAATGTCCAGGTGCACTTGATCTAAAGGCTTTTATACTACTCAAGTCCTAAACCAGATGTTGCTGAGCCCCCCTACTGTTTCTCATTAACCTTGACAGCAGTTCCATGAGACCCTAATTAATATTCAAAGCATTCACACTCAGTGCTAATTACAGCTAATATTTAATTAAGAGGGTTGAACTTTTATATTAGTTTTACCAGCAAATTCCAAACAATTCACTTCTTAGATTTATTGTGAAAGGGCACACTGCGCTGGCAGTTCCAGCACCTTCATGGCACTGAGACTCTTCTGCCTCTTTCATTAGACTTGTTAAGCTGAGGTCTGGATCACTTATTTACACCTAAGATCTCATCAATAAGTCAACAGTGAAGGGTCAGGGGTTGGTTTGGTTTTGTCTGGATTTTGGTTTCGCTTGGTTTGTTTGTTTGCTTGATACATATGCGACTTCTAGGTACTTTGGGATTTACAGCCTTGCCATTAAAAAAGCACATAAACCTCACCATTCTTAGAGTAGAAAACTGTCATGCAAGATCTCTACTTGCACTGCATGGTCATTAAATTGGCTGTGTTTTTTTTTTGGAGGGGAGGTGGAAGGAAAGGATGGAAACACAAAATTATATTTGCACACTCTACTGTGGACCTCAAGTTTAAAATGATAACAACATATCTGAGTTGTTAATCTTTTAAAATCAGTGTCTACTGTAGCCTTTCTTTGCCTTTAAAAATCAGTGTGAATTTATGATTCACAATTAATTCAATAAACACAGTATCATAACGAAGTATAAAACCATATATGTATAAACATGTTCTCTACTACTCACATGGGTATCAAGTGAATAGCTTATTATTGAGAAGATGAATTTATATCGAGGACAATGCAGTGTCAGCTAGATACACATTTCTATATACATGTGATTGATGGAAATTCCAGACTACACAACAGTCTGATACATTTGAGTAGATTTTAAACAATCTTTAAATACAATCACCTAAAATGTCCCTTTGTTGTGCTCTTTAAAATTCAGTGAACTTAAACAAATAAATGGAATGATAGATTGAATGCATTAAGATGAAAATACCAAACGGTCCTAAAATCAACAGGAAATATTGAGGCTAAATTAGCCTATGAACTCAGGTATCAGAGTAATCTCCAAACTGTGGGTGATAGTACACAGACATTGCTTAATACAACCTAGGCATGAGAAGCTAAACAGAAGTTGCCCCTTCAGACTCAGTTTCAAGTATCTTTAAGAATAAATGATCCCTTAATGCTCACTTTGTGCATTAAAAAAAAAAAAAAAAAGTGGTTGTTGGCAACAGAAAGAAGAACAAAGGATGGCAGACAGTCAGGCTCTGCTAAATGTTCTGGCCCGCATTTTAATGAAAAACACATTTCAACTGAAAAATATGCTTTACGTGGCAGTGTATAAAATCCGATTTATTGCTTTCTGGTTAAATGTTGAACTCTCCAGAACAAAAAAAGAAAGGATTCCAATGATGTAGGTAGGTGAAGTCGCTCCTATTCCGTATATATTAACTCTACTTGAAGAAGAGCTTAGAATTTAAAAAATGCTTCTAGTATCTCAGATCTCAACATGCCTTTTCAGCATCTTCTGCTCTGAAAGGATTTCATAATTAAGAAACGCATGAAAAGTGTCAAAACATAATAAAGCAAGCTTGTTGTATTTGTACACAAAAGAGAGAGCACAGAAAACATTACTTATGCAGTGCTCCACATTCGCAGCATAAAAATCTATTCAACGAAAACCTTTCTGCTTGCCTGCATTTTAAAGTCTAACTAACAGTTTATTGTTTGTTTTACTCTATTTTCTGTTTGGTGCGTTCTGTTACTTTGGCAAGAGATATTTCACATTTAGAGAAAGCCTCTCATACTGTAGCTAAATGAGCCAAACTGCATCATATCCTTAGGGCACGGAAACAAGAAAATTGCAACATTGCTCTGTAAACGTGCTGGTTATAAGAATGGCTCCGTTAGATATATCAAGCATAGCAGATATATAATCACCGCCATAGTTTGCTCTCTTTCAGACTTAAGCAATAAAACATGTATTAGAAGTCTTGCATGCAGTGGTGCAGCTGGTTACAAGAAATGCCCTGGCTTGACTAAAATCATGAGTTTTAAGTGAAAATAAAAGTGAAAATACCTGCTGTACCATCCTGCTCCCTTTATTCTCCATAAACTTAGCAGCTGCTCTAGTCCCAGGCCATACAGCATCTGCCCAAAGCAAGCATCAATTACAGATGAGGGCGTGTGAGCAATGCAATGTGTGCCTGAGTGTGGATGATAGGGGTGTCGAAGGAGGGGGAGCTAATGCCGGGCTTACTGACCTCCCTCTCAACATCTGACTGCTCCCAAAACCTAATCCAGATGGGACTCTTTCAGTTTGCTGGGCCTCGCCCCATCAATCACAGAAGGCCACTCCTCTGTCTCCTGCTACTAGTTATAGAGTGCACCACTGAGCAGATGATTACACACAGAAGAAAAAACACAGCTTGACTACATTAATACCTGTTTAAAAACATTAGAAACGTTATTATGTATGATGCCAGAAGCTGAACATTTTGTTTTAAGACAGCTGTATTCAAAGTTACAACCCCTGCTAAACAGCCAGTGCTTTGGCTTTTTGATAGCCACGATGTACAGCAACATGTGTACGTTTCTATGTGATTAATTTGTCTGACATGTGGTAGAGAAAATACCAATAAGATTTCTATTTTAAAACTGCTGAACTCCACAAGTAAACCATCAATATTGAACTAGCCTGGTTTAGATTAAATGTACTTTATCCTTCCATACAAATGAAATATTGTTTCCTTTTTTGTTTCATTTCATGACATCCCTTTTGCTTAACAGGGAAATATTTCAGAAATGCTTCCAAGGCTTACTTGTGTGAGACACTTAAAGCAACTCACTTTAAGCAACACTTCACTATTAAAGGAACTTTCCTAGATGCTCTGGAGGTAGTTTTAAAATGATTAAACTAAGTCACATAATAAACAAACAAATGAACAATAAAAAAACAAAATACCCCAAATACAAAACAAAAATCCCCAAACCAACCAAATAAGAAGATACAAACAGCACCTAAGCATACACATTTATTGCTACTCTCTCATGGACTGCCTACAGATGCAAGAATTCAGAAACAGGGCAGTCATGTAACATGGGAATTATTCTTGCAAATGTTCAAATTCTAAGGGTTGGTCAGAATAGCAGATAAATAGCCATCAATTCATTATTAAACTTATATTCCAGCTGAAATTTATTGGATTTCTTTAAAGTGGCAGTGTAATACTTCCAGATTTGTTGCTGGTACTCCCCAGTTAATGATAATAAAAACAGCCACTTCAATTTTTTCAGAAGGAACCAGACATCCAGCCATATTGGACCAATAATCACAACTGACTGACTCTGCGAGCTTTCTCTGTTGTAGCTTAATTATCTGACCAGGCCACTTGACTCAGATCATTTGCTTCTGCAATCATACAAAATGAATTCTCCAGCCACAGCCCTTTTTTGGGAGGTTCAGTACAAAGCCAAATTCATATTTCATTTAAAAAACAATCTCCTCCCAAAGGTTATCCTCAAAACTATGAAAGATAAATCAAAATAATTGTTTTTCTTAAAAAAGCACAGGGGAAAAAGCTAGTAGTAAGCTTTACAAGAAAGTGCCATCTCTTTACTCCCATTACAAGGAAACATTTACTTCTTTTTGTCTTTTTCACATATAGTGTATTCCAGTAAAAGCCTTTGCTCTTGCTACTGCTACATATACATTTGAAGATGGAATGTTAATTTTGTGTCAGTGCCTGAAGTATGGAACAGACTAACTAATGAAACATTACAACACCTTGCAATGTAGGAAGGTTATATACGTTTACTTACATTTAACAGAAGGAGACAAATAACTTACCAAAACCTAGGTCCTATTCTGAATTCCTGCCCACATTCATGACCACACGGCATTACGGATTTACAGATACATTCAAAGAAAGCATTCCCTCTGACACCTCCTTTCTTTCCAGTTGTCACTACTGAAACTAACACTTTCATGATGCTGTGATATATTACACTAGCTTTCCTTGTCCTACATGACCATTCTTTCTCCTGCTATTTCCAATGGCCCAAATGGACATGACTGTCACTCTGCATTGTTTTGCTTCCACATTACCACCCAAATTACCCTTTTCCTTTTTAAACTTAAGTTTTCTGCCTGTCCTACACTTTCTCCAGCTCTGACTCTTAAGTATTTTATAATGGTCATCTCAACTGCAGCTCAATCTTCTATTCCATCAACCAGCATTTTCCTTTTCTAAATACATGGAAAGGTTTTTCCATCACATTTTGAAAATATGAGCCATCAAAATTGTCTGAAGATCCATATAGAAAGAGAATCTTGTTAAATGTCCCATCCCTGGAACTGTTCAAGGCCAGGTTGGACAAGGCTTTAAGGAACCTGGTCTAGTGGAAGGTGTCCTTGCCCATCGCAGGGGTTGGAAATGGATGACCTTCAAGGTCCCTTCCAACCCAAACCATTCTGTGAGTCTACAATTCTATGAATATACAGCATTCAGGAAACACACTTGCAAACTGGAGAGTTCAGTGGATCTGTTGCTAAGGCATCTAGAGAGCAGAGGACATGGCATATGAGGAGAGGCTGTGGGAGCTGGTTTAGCATAGCCTGCAGAACAGAGGGCTAACAGACAACTCTGTTGCATCTCCACCAACTTGGAGAATGGTTACAGAGACAGAACCAGATCTTTCCCAGATGTACACAGTGGAAGAGCAAGAGGCAACAGTCAAAAGTGGCAGAAAGCTAAATTCTGGTTAGCTATAAAGAATAAAATAATGAGTACGAGGGAAGTTCAGCACTTGCTGTTCAGAACGGCTGTTGCATCTTGGGAGACTTTGAAAACTCAACTGGACAAGCTACAGTCTTATATAGCTACCCCTGATTAAAAAAGGATGCTGGGATTAGATGGCCTCTGAAGTCCCTGTCCAACCTAAATTATTCTGTTACTCCATGTGGTTTTGACAATAGCAGAAAAGCTTCAAAATGGATTTTATACTTTTATCCTATATGTTTGCTTTCCTTATACAAGATTTACTGACAAGGAGACCAGCTACAACTTCTAGCCTGCTGTCTCACCTTAAGAGATGGCATCTTGGTTCTTTGAGACAGATCTGGAATGCTTTCTTAGAATAATGTATTTACATTGGTTCAATCCATGGCCAGAACAGTATGGAAGTGGCAATTGCTATAGTGCACGCAAGACGAGTTTAAGAAACACTGCAAATTAGTGTTGTGAACTTTGACATGACTTAATTTTCTCCAAACTGCCACCATTTTCATCATAATAGAGCAACACTGCCTTGACAACTCTATTTCCACAGAAAGGAGTATTTTTCTCTTCCTTCTAGATCATCTCTAAGACAGTAACTACTCCAGGCATGTAAGATTTCTATCTTTACCTGTAATTTTTCTACTGAAATGAAATTTTATTCTATGTCATATATTACTTCATTGAAAATCACTGCCACCTCCTAAAGCTGAACTGTAGTAAAGCTAGTATGTCCATTTCTACAAGAAACGGGTTGAAAAAGCAAGTTTATTTTTTTTTTGGTACTGCAATACCGATTAAAGATCTGTGTTTTTTAAAGCTGGATCAGTTCCCAAATCAGTTCATAAGCAACTCTAATAACAGAAGTGAGACATTAATGCTCCAAAGAAACAAAGGCAGCTGGAGAAAGACAAAGCAGGAGGCATATATTACGCTATACTGACGCAACAGATTCTATCCTGAGAAACCATTTCTTAATAATTTTAAGTCTCCAATTTGCAAGAATTAATGAAATAAGCACAGAGGTAAATTACAAGTCTTTTCAGGAAACAGTAAAAACATCAATCTGTTCATATCATCTACCTCATACAGATTTAACAGATATCACAAGTAATGTGCATGAGAGGAAAGAAAACATGTACTACAAACCATGGAGCCTGAATGTCTGCAAAGCAAGAATCACTGGGCCTTCTTTTATAACTACAAACAAAAATATGATTCACACCTCAAGCAGTAGAAGCAGTAGATGTGCTGACCAGACTTTTCTAAAAGGATGTATTAGTGCTTCTGCAAAGCCAGCCGAGGTGATAAACCATGCTGATCTTGACACAACCCTACTTTCTAAGTCTTTTTTTTACACCCCACTGAGACTATTCCTACCCTGTAACTTACATACAAGTATTTCCAGAATTTGAGTTCAAAAACCATCTCTAAATCCCACCTTATTAGTCAAGGTTTGAACACTGCAAAAGATTAGAGTCTGCAGAGAGGAACTGACAGCAGTTAAATCCAGCTGCAGGTGTATGGTTTTCAACAGGTAATTTCTAGAAATCTGAGAAATTCTTGTAACATAGCTAAAATAATTATTTTAAGATTTTTATTGTAAGTAGAATTCAACATCTCAATTGCAATTTACACACAAAAAACCCAAACAAAAAGAATAAATAAAAAAACCCCAACCCTAACTGAATTTCTCAGGAGACTGGGATTAATACAGCTGTGTTTTTTACATCTGTCTAAACCAGGCAACTTAATCTAGCTGAGGCTAACAGTTACACAAAGTATTTCCCAATTTACAGATGCTGCCTCATTCAGACTATATTAAATCTTCTTTTTCTTCTATATCTTTCTTCTATATTAAAACTTCTTTTTCAGTTGTTTTCCTAATGGACATACCATAAAAATGTAGCAATGTATTTACGATCTTTGTTAGCCACTGGAAGTGGTGAACCTATAGTCATGTGCAGGCACAACATGTTTGAAGGCCATTAAGTCTGGAGAAACTGTATCACCACTTCAGGTGTACCTAATTAGTTATTTTTTATGTACAAGCAAATGGTTTTATATTAAACAAACAAATAAACACCCCCCCCCCCCCAAAAAAAAAGAAAAGCAACAACAAAAACAAAAAGCAAAACAAACCCTAGGCAGAATAAGTGATGCATGTCACAAGTATTACATATAGAAAACCATGAAAACAGAACTGTGAACAGGCAGTGTTTCACTGTTCAGACCAGCAGACTTTTGTCTGCTTCACAGAAGCATCACTGAAGGTACTACATGAAGATGCAGCTTGCTCTGGGTATTCAGATTTGTAGCAAAACAAGGATACATGGACAGAGTGAGCTATTTTACAGAAGACTGAGGGGAAGCAGCAGTTATTTGAGTGCAAACTGGCATGTCATCTCTTCAAATGACCTATTTTAACCAGGGACAAAATCTTTCACTGATGAGCGGTGATTTAGCCTCAGAAAAGAAAGGGTACATTTCTCTTCATAATCTCTCATGCTGAATCATTTTCTAAGGCAATACCACAATAACCGCAGTTTATCCATTATATGTGAAGCAGGTCCAAGTTTCAATATCATAAATGGGAGGATCATTACTGAAATAAAACAAGGAGCACAGTCAGCTAGTAAAGGGAAATGAAAATGTAATGCTGTAAGTTGTCTTAAGGAGTAAAGCTGACTGAAGATCATACCTCCTTTGTTTGCAAACACTGAAGTATTGAGAGCTGCTTTGTAAGCCAGTTCACTTGAACCAGCCAGGTTAAGCAATAACTACTGTAAAAGTGTCTCAGATGAACTAATGGGAGTTGCTTTGTTTTACTTTGTTTAAGCCAGGTAAATTTAAGAGTTTGATTTATGAGGTAAGCTCCATAACGACAATGATACAATCGAGTTTGGGAATTTGGAGGAAGATAAGCAGCAGAGTTTAAAAAACTGGGCTTCAGGAAAAGACTTCAGCTTATTCAGGGAATTGTTATGAATCCCTGAGGTTCACCCATGATAGGAAACTGTCCAAGGTAGCTGATTAAGCTATTGTTTAAAGAGAAATTCAGAGTGTAGGAACAAACCGTCCATTAAGAAAGATGCTTAACAGAAAGCACACATGGTTAAGCAGGAAGCTTCACAATGAAGACGGACACAGAAAGAGAGCATATAAACAATGGAATCAAGGCTTGGCAACAAAAGAGAAGCACAGAAGTATTGCTCAGATGCTTGAGGACAAAATAGGGAATGTTTTTTGATCCAGCCTATCTGGAGCTCAGACTAATAAAGACATTAAAGGTGACAGAAAAGGATTCTACATACCAGGTCTGCTTGCTCCAAAAGACAGTTCAAGGGATGAACTTTGATGCAGGGAGGAGACAGCCTTGTGATGAAAAAGTTGTCGTGTCTTTATTGTTTTAGGTAAAGCCTAAACCATTGCACCCAATACAAGGCCAGTATGAGTAGGGAAGGAGAGGGACACTGAACAATGGAGATGCAACAGATTAGGAATTATTTAGTGATGCTGGGTGTATTTAAATACTTCAAGTCTTAATGCACACAACAGAATCTGTGGAAGGAGTAGAAGACTGTGATCATGGACCAATGCCTAGAACACCATGAAGTTTTATGCTGATAGGGGAAGGCTAGATGACTCAAAAAGCTAATATTATTCCTGTCCTTTAGAAAAGCAAGGAGGGTGATTCAAGGAACTCATCCCAGGCCCTGGAAAAACCATAAAGCACATACTTCTGGAATTCATTTCCAAGCACACTGAGACTTATGTAATTTGAAATGGACAACATGGATTTTTCAGGGGAAAAGAGGGCGTGATCAACCTGGCTGCTTTTAAAAAACAAAACTGTTCCAGAGTTCAAGGATTCTGAGATGAGAGAAAGGCAACACAATAAAGAATCATAACTAGTTTATAAATACAGGGGTACAGAGGTAACAAAAGATACAGTAAAGTATATCTCTGATGTTTAGTTATCTTACCAACCCCAAGGACCATGTAATGACAATCAGGAAACCAGCTCCAAGAAACATCACTGCAGTGCAAGGTGGCAGGCTCAACCTCAGCGGGCATTCCTGCGGAGGCAACACTGACCTGGGTGGTATGAGGTTCTGCCTCTCTGCATCACCTGAGGCTCGGGCTTTTATATTAGCAAAAATGCACACTCATTCTGATGTAGAGGGCCAGAGTACATCAGAAGAAGTGGCCAGCTATATCTAGAAAGGTCTCCATGGGTCATGACTTCTCTGGGGAAGAGCCAAACCAGGACCTTTTAGGGAAGAGCCAAAACGGGACCTTCTGGGGAGGAGCTACCACAGACAAACAGTATTTTTCTATTTTTGTGTGTTCCACCATGGACCATTATCTACCATCACTGACACAAAAGCCAATTGGCTACATAGAGAGAGTTAAAACACCAGACAGAATTTACCTCTACTTCAATAAAGCTTTGAATGTTGTGCCCCACAGCATTGCTGGTTGAGAGGTGAGGAAGGAAGGGCTGGACAGTCAGATGGGTTGAAAATTGGCTGGAGTGTCAGGCTCCATCAATGGCTTAATGTCTGCCTCATGATCAGCAGTAGGTTAAATATTAGCACCTCACATTGGTGAACAACTTGGAGCATGATATCCTCAGCAAATTTTTGCTGAGGGTAAACCTGAGGACTGGGGAATCAGAATCCTTATGCAGTTCTTTTCGTCACCACAGGCATCATGGAGTAAGTTTGAGGGAAAAAAGTTAATTGCGCATTCACTGAATGTCTTTCAGTTTTAATCTGTATATATACCTGTTCTACTATTAGACATATATATATACCAATTCTACTATTTCCTTTTTCCCCCCAAGAAAAAAACAAACCACAAACCAAAACCATAACCAACCAAAGAAACCCCACCCACCCAAACAAATAAAAAAACCCCAAACCAAATGCAGCCAAACAACCAATCTGTATATTGCTTATGGAGATCCCACGCAATAACGTCCAAAGGTATGTGCAAATTGCATATATTATTTTGCTTGTAACTTTTCAGCAGGCAGAATTTTTAGCTTTTTATGTCCGACTTCAGCATTTTGAACAAATCTGGCAAGTATTTCTGAATTCAATATATCCACAAATCCTACTTAGCATTTTCAAGAGATAAGAATTGTGATCCTCATCCCCATAAACTTGTGATTAAAATGAAGTTATTTCATCAGAGCTGAATATATAGTTTTATAGTCAATAAGTTCAGCATTCTGCTGTTTCTCTTCTTCAAATTTTCAGATAAAATTACAAAGAATGTAGAAATTATTTTATCACTGCTTTCAGACAATGCCCATTTCCCATCTCTGTTTAATTTAGAAATTTCCATCATTTTGTTATTTATGATGGAACATAGATGACCTAAGCAACTAACACAGCAATACCATCTTCTTAACACCAGTTCAAACAGCATTCTGTTTCTGGCACTGAAATAAAATGATGGAACATAATCTCCAATGTTATTTACTTCTCAGATTAGAATGACTATCAAAATATCATCGGGCACAAGAAACAGACAGACTGGCTTCCTGCCCCAGCTATACTTTGCTCTGCCTGTTTATCACTAAGATCATTTGTGTTTATCACTGAGATCAGTTAATGTTCATGGTAAGATGCTGTTATAACAAAAACCAGTTGCTGTTTACTCCAACATTAGTTTTTAGCAAACTAAGCCACAATACTGAAGGTAAAGCTCTTACCAATCAGAGAAAAATGGCAGTAAGATTTGCCTAGGCAATACGAAATCTATTTCTAAACACTGCTGAATGTCACAACTGCCTCGAAATAAACAAAAATCTATTACTAGAGTGCTGCAATGAATCTGCTGTTATAAAGAAAATTAACAAAAACCTTTAATGGTTCCCAAAGCAGTGGAAAGACTTTCCCTGACTGTACTGATTGGGAAGTTCTGCTTTGCAAAATCTCTAAAATGCTTCTGTTACTACAGAAGAAATGGCCAGTTTGTGTTTTAGTTTTCCCGTCTGTAGGATAGGGACTAAAATTGCTCTCAAATCTGCAGAACTGTATTGCGCATCTTCTTTGGAGGCTTAATTTCCTTCTTCACAAGACTGAGCATATACATATGGTAGCAAATCCTGCTATAATGCTGGCCTCTGCCACATGCCATAGGTGCTTAACCCTGGTAAGTTTAAAAAACATAGCTCTACCAATATATTATTTTTTTATAATTATAGATTGTGGAACTGAGTACAAATGATCTTTCTCAGTTTACACTTTTATTTTGTGCCTCTGTGTGTAAGGAAGGGAGGGTGGGCTGATAGAAGAAACGTTTTTTTCCAAAACTGAAACAGCGTGGAGAAAACTGCCATATTTACCAGAAGCATAAGGCTAATTTATAGCAACCACATCCAACAGCATTTGTGTTTATACAGTTCAGTAGCATGTGTAACAGCCACAGCATCCAAGCTCCAGAATTAATGAAAATAAGCATCTGCATAGACTATAAGAGTTATAGCCTGAAAACTGCTTTTAGTCCGCATGAAGAGAGCTGGCTGTCTTTTATACTAGAACACTAGTATAAAAGTGTTAACACTAGTATAAAAATGTTTTTCAGTATCTTATTTAGGATACTGAAAAATACTGAAAGAGTTCAGTATTTGCTGAGTGTGCACCTAGCAAGACAGAGACCACAGCAAATGTGTTAGCATTCTGGCTGTGAAACAAAGTCAGATTAGATATTGCTACACATAAATTGATAGTAGTAGGTATTCAATCAGAAAAGTGTTTTTTTCTTTAAACATTATAATCACATGGTGTAGTACATCACTTGTGTCAAGTTAAATTTAATCATATCAGTATATTTAAAGCAAAAAAACTGAACACCTACTCACATAAGCATGCCAAGCAGGATTATATGAGGCTTTATGAAGCTTTTTCCTTTTATTTAATATTCTGATATCTTAATTGGACAATTTTGGTATGTACTACACCCTCAAACTAAGGCACACCCATTATGGCCAAACTCATAACATCAAGCGTACTGCCAGTTACTGATGTTCTCCTCAAAACTGCCTATGTCAAAGGAAAGATATTTTCTTTGAAGCAGATATAGGTATAAGGAAAGTGTTGCTAATTTCCTTTAGAGTAAAGCAACATCATCCGCTGTCTACTAGTTAAGAGCACATAGAAAGAGAAGCAATAATTTATGAGCTCACTACAGCCTACTGATTTTTGTCAGACTTAGTAGAATGAGGTATGTGAAGGGCTGTACTTCAGAAAAGCTGCTGGAGCTTCACAACACAGAAAATTTAGAGGCTTCTACTGCAATGTGCTTTTTCTACTTATGTTTAATGGCTTATCTGAAAAACAATGAAAAATTATCACTATACAGTCTATCAGAAATAAACTAGTCTGCAGCTGCCAGAGACTAAATACAATGTAGAAACATTTCCACAAGTACAGAAACATTAATTTTATTCTGGAAAAGTAACTGAAACTGCTAGGTGGCACATGTCACTTTGGCAAACTCAATCCACCTCAGAAGACATAAAGACTGCATGGACAGAATTTAGGCTTCAAAACAGGGACCTAAAAGGCAGAAGTCTACCTCTAAAAATTTAGTGAGTTTATCTTGCCAAGCTTTTTAGTGCATTCATCTTTCATTCAAATCCTGCTTTAATTTTCCTGCTTTTAAATCTCCCCCTACCTCCCTCAGTCTCTTCCCTCTTCTCTTTATTACTTCCTCTGCATCCTTTTTCTACACCTACCTGAAAAAAAATCTGATTCTCCAATTTAATATTTTTTATCTTTTTTATTGCAACTGTTGAGAGTACAGTAGAAGCAAAATGCTGACATGGTAACATGCTAACTATGCATAAGTATGAACATGAAAAGCAATGAATGACCTTTGTATATACACCTTAACTGTTATGCAAAATATCTTGGGTAATTCTGAACTATTCTGAGCAGAAATCTGGGGCTCTAAAAAAATTCAGAGTTTTTTTCACCTGCTCTCATTTATTCTAGGTACAACTGTAGCAAATTGATCCAGGATCTGGAGAATGAAAAGATAATTTTTAACTTTACACAAATATGGCACTACCTATTTGTTGAAGAAGTGGTAACTGCCTTCACAAATAACCACAAAAGGGCCACTGCTCACCAATCAACTTCATGTGGTAACGAAAATGTTCAGTGTTTAAAATGGATTCTTAAATTACACAACTATTAATATTTCCACTGCCTAAGGTTCTAAAGAATATTAGGAAAAAAAAAGTAAACAAAACCCCTCCCAAACCTAACAAAGCAGTGAGCTAATTTCAATTAACAAAAGTCGAAAAAGCAGATTTAAATCCTCCAATAAAGGACCAATAAATATTCAAATCTCCAATGCAGACAAATAAAAAGGTCTGCAGTGACTAATCATCATCAATCAAGAAAGGCAACACACACATGATATTCAATTTTAGTGTCACACAAACATATGTATGTGTTCATGGTATCAAACTAAGAACTAAATTCAATGGAGAGTTATGAAGTACGGTAAATTGATCTGAAAATGTTGTTTGTTAATAAGGATTATTATAATTTTTTCAAATAATTGTTTTAACTCCAGATTTAACACAGATTGAACACCAGTTAAGTAGCCTGAACTCAAGACCTCACACACTTCAGAAGCAAACAAATTATGATATATTTTCAATTAAACAGAGAATCTGACATTAATTCAAACAATGTTAGCAATACACATTGCAAAAGTCTCTACTGCTCTATGCTGCATAGTGAGAGTGGGGTGAAGTTACCCTAAACTTAACCCTGATGTGTGTATGTCTCGGGCTTTAACAATTTAATACCTTTTGCTTCCAATTATTACATGCACAAACCAGAAATTCAAAAGCATAGTATGCAACTACAATTTGTTGGCTACCATATTACATTTTGTGAATCTGAAAGAGCAACATCATTGCACCATTTCACTTAAAATAATAATAAAAAATAAATAAAATAGCAAACTCCTAACCCCTGCACTGAGTCACATAGCCCAGCTAAATGGTGGTTCTCATCACCTTAGGTGACAAGAAACCTTTTAATAAAATTACACAAAGCAAAGACAAATAGTTCAAAAGTAAAAGCAGAGCATCTAACAGTCTGTGTGGAAGCTCAGTGTAACTAAGCTTTCCCTTAAACACTGCAACTTTTTGATGCAAACAGCTCCACATTCACACTGTAACTTGCACATCCTCAAATTCTCTTGTCTGCAAGTATTTAAAATACTCTGTCCTTTCTTTGAAGAATTATCTCACTTAAGTTTTATTTAGGAATCACCTGTGGTTCATCTACAAATAACAGTTTTGAAATACAAATTACTTCAGAATGAGAAAAGAATAAGTAATACAGCCCTAACAAAATCCTCTATGACTGCATTTGCAGGTATGTACCATTAATGCTTATGTACATTTAAGCGTCTGACACTGTCCCACATGACATCCTTGTCTCTAAATTAGAGAGATATCAATCTGATTAATGGATCACTAGGTGGATAAGGAACTCGCAGGATGGCTGCACGCAAAGAGTTGTGGTCAATGGCTCAGTGTCCAGCTGGAAAACAGTAACAAGTGGTGTCCCTCAGGGACTGGTGTTGGGGCTGGTCTTGTTTAACATCTTTGTCGGTGACATAGTGGGATTGAGTGCGCTCTCAGCAAGTTTGCAGATGATGCCAAGCTGTGTGGTTCCATTGATACACTGGAGGGAAGGAATGCCATCCAGAGGGACCTTGACACATTTGTGAGGTGGGCTGATGCCAACCTCATGAAGTTCAACCAAACCAAGTGCAAGGTCCTACACCTGAGTCAGAGCAATCCCAAGCACAGCTACAGGCTGGGCAGAGAAGAGATTCAGAGCAGCCCTGCAGAGAAGGACTTGGGGGTGTTGGTCAATGAGAAACCGAACATGAGCCAGCTTCAGTGTGTGCTCATAGCCCAGAAAGCCAACCGTATCCTGGGCTGCATGAAAGGAAGTGTGACCAGCAGGTCAAAGGAGGTGATCCTGCCCCTCTACTCTGCTCTCATGAGACCTCACTTGGAGTATCGTGTGCAGTTCTGGTGTCCTCAACATAGAAAGGACATGGAACTGCTGGAACAAGTCCAGAGGACCACGATGATCATCAAGGGACTGGAGCACCTCCCATATGAAGACAGACTGAGAAAGTTAGGGCTGTTCAGCCTGGAGAAGAGAAGGCTGCATGGAGACCTCATAGCAGCCTTCCAGTATCTGAAGGGGGCCTATAGGGATGCTGGGGAGGGATCCTTCATTAAGGACTGTAGTGACAGGACAAGGGGTAATGGGTTAAAACTTAAACAGGGGAAGTTTGGGCTGGATACAAGGAAGATGTTCTTTACTGTAAGGGTAGTGAGGCACTGGAATGGGTTGCCCAGGGAAGTTGTGAATGCTCCATCCCTGGCAGTGTTCAAGGCCAGGTTGGACAGAGCTTTGGGTGACATGGTTTAGTGTGAGGTGTCCCTGCCCATGGCAGTGGGGTTGGAACTAGATAATCTTAAGGTCCTTTCCAACCCTTACTATTCTATCATTCTACAATTAAATAATCAGCTGTATGTTAACTGCAATCTAGAAAATAACCCCCCATAGTTCAGATGAAACCCAGATTTTACATACACTTTCAGGAGTACGAAAATGTATCTGACATAAATCTATAACTATTCAGAAGTGGTTGAAGGTATTCATGAGTATGCATATTGCCATTCTGTAGTTCCAGTCTACTTAATCTAGTTAATGCAGTTAACTGTCATCAAAATAAATTTCTGAAAACCAGTAGTAGAAGAGACACCATTATTAATAAATAATTACCTTGAACCAATCTCTTTTTTCATGCATGAAACTTCTACCTCCTAGGAAAATTTATTGTGCTAGGTAATCTTGGATAAACAAAACTACCTCTCTACAGAAATGATAATGTTTTCTCAGTGATCATGGTAGCAAAAGAGGAATTTTAGATGTTTTCAAGACGTTAACTAAATAAATACAAACACTCAGAGCTTGGTCTCCAACAAGGAAGTCCTTCCTCCTGAACAACAATTCAATGGGACTGGAAGTTCACTAGAATCCATAGTTTTTATATTCAAATATAATCCAAACTTTTTTGCACGTTGCTGTAAATGACAAAACATTTGAAGTGTTTGGAAGTAAACAGAGCAGTTTGTGCAGACTCTTTGCACAAGGCTGCATTCATTTTTCAGAGATAACCATGTCCTGTGAAGATACTCCACTGAATGTATTTTTTTGTTTCACGTATCACTGTTTCTGCTTTGCAGAAATTGTTACAACTTTTCAACTTAAAGCTATTGAACTGAGCAAGAACAGTAAAGTAGAAGCATAGGTCCGGTGCAGTCAGTCTGACCTAATTATGGAGAGACTACTTTAGACTAAATGTTGGATTATGTACCAGTTTTAGGAATATACTGCACTTTTCTGTCAGATCATCAGCAAGTGACAATGCCCAACATGTCACCATCTGCAAGCTCAGAAGAAATCTGTGTGCTTTTGTGCACCTGCACTATCAGCAGGTTTGGATTTTTGGGCCCCATAATTGTTCAGTCTATGCAACCCAGCTCTCTCCATGAAGCTTGGGCACATAATATATTTTTGCCATCTCAAGCAACAGTCTGTGAGCCTCTAGCTAGAGAGCTTCTTAACGCATCACAATAATTTCTGGAATGACCTGTCTGGGTATTAATTACACTTAGCAGCAGGCTTCTGGAAAAAATAAGCAAGGTAAGGAACAATTCAGGGAAATCTCTTCACCAGTAATCAGGAAAATATGCAATAACTATTCTTTCTGCAAGAACCATTCATTTTGCCGACTTACTTTCAAATGTAAGCTGAAACAACGATACCTGGAAAAAGTCTACACTTATGAACTCAGGAAAACAAATGCCCATGCTATCTTAAGAACATACAGGAGGAGAAAGACTACAAAAGAATAAATACTTGACCTGAGAGAGTAGCAGTGATTGGAAAATGGAAAACTGCTACAATTTCAACAGAAGGGATGGTAACCCTTTAGGTTATACAAGTGCACATGTAAGACTGTTATTTTACATGGATTTAAGATATTTCTTCCCTTCTGTTTAGGTTCAACAATACTTTGATATAAACCCAAAGAGGCTGTCAGAGCATTCTATTCCCTGAAGAGACAGGAGAGGAATGGTATGTAGGAAGCAGCAGCTAGACCAATCCTACCCATGAAGTGGCAAACAGACAATAGGTAGGACAGCCCAGAGGGTGCAGATGACATTTTAAAGATTTGCACTTATGTGCTACATTGGTTTATCCATTATAAATGGTAAGAAATTACTTCTAAATTGTGTTTTAGGAAACATGTATCAGCTGTGGAAAATAAAAGTTATCTGGCTATGGAATTTAAGAGTGTTTAACTGCACTCTTCATTCTATGGTCTGCAGCCCAAGCTCCTGCTCAAAGCTGGGTTAGTTACGCCATCAGGCCCAGGGGCTCAGGGCCAAGAACAAAGAATACACACTCTCCAGGCAACCTGTTCCAATGCTAAACTGTCCTCATGGGGAAGGTTTTTCCTCATGTCTAGTTGGAATCTCTCTTCTTCCAATTTATGTGTGTTGCCTCTTGTCCTCCCACTGTGCACCTCTGTGCAGAGACTAGCTCCATCTTCTCAGTAGTATCCTTGTAGGCATCAAAAGGCTGCTATTAGTTCATACGGGACCCTTCTCCAGGATGAACAAGTACAGTTCCCTCATCCTCTTACCACATGGCATGTGCTCCAGGACAGGGTCATCTTGGAGGCCCTCTGCTGAACCTACATTAGTTGATCAACATTTTTCTTGTATTAGAGGGCTCCAAACTGGGCTAAATACCTTAGGTGTGATTGAAAAAGTACCAGGTAAAGGAAGATCATCACTTCCCTCAATTTACTGGCTATGTTCCTGTTTATACAGCCAGAATACTGATGGCTTCCTCTGTTGCCAGAGCAAATATACTGTACTAATACGATTACACTAATCCAGCAGAAATTCATTGATGAAAATGCTTGTATTACACACTGACATGAAGATCTGTTCAGCTGTAAGCAGGTCAGAATGGCTTACAGGAAAACCAGTGTGAGGGGCAAAGAGGTTATGAGACTATCTTTCTGGACAAGCAGAATGACAACATAAGAAGCTTGGATAGTCTCACTATTATCCTCTTGGTTCCAAAGAAACAGCTCTGCCATTACAGAAGTTTCAAGTTGGAGTCAGAATTTCAGTAAGAAGGCATTTTAGTAATAAGGAAAGTATCTGTTCTTTAAGAAAGTCCTGACCAATTTATCTTGCCTCTAAGCATCGAAGAAAACTTTGCATTCTTTCCTCACAGCGCACACTACCCAACATGATCATTTTAATGCAATAATTGAGATAAATACAAGAGTGAAAGGGTAGGACAGACAGTGGGGAATGTGTATTTTCAAGGTAAAAGTAGATAAAGATAATATGAGTACTAGCATTTACATAGGGAGTTGCATCATCCACCATAAACCAGTTATTTAGCAGGTTGCTTAACAGCTAAGAGAGCTCCTCACCCTACCTCTACCCCATTTAACACATTAGCTTGTACTAATGGTGAGCTTTCATCCAGAAATACACAGCACCTCTGCCTGGGGGTATTATCACATGATGCAAATGAAGCTGTAAAGAGAAATCAACTCATCAATCACAATCACAAGGGGACACTGAGCAATGAAAAAGGATTAGCATTTCAGCCCTGCTCAGGTCTTCCCTATCACCACCCTACTTTAATTAAATACCACCTCAAGTGCTTTATTACCATTAGAATTCTCAGTGTTGAAGTCTAGCATCCTGGAATCTCAGTGCTAAAGCTAATTAGAAATGAGAAAAAGAAAAATGTTCATTAAAAAACGCAGGATTCCCCTAATAGAAATGAACTACACCTTGGAATAAAATTCTGCCTTTCTGTGGATTTAGAATAACATGTTAAATAGCTTTCATTAAGGTGAAACCTTATACTTTGAACCACATGCCTGCCATTGTCTTTCATAAGTAAAGCTAGGTTTAGCTTTATCTACCAAACCACTGTTAGAATTTAGAAGATTCCTGGCTTATAGTCAGTTGATAAGAGCCTTAATTCCTCTTCTTCTAACATTTGATACACTAATTTGAATTTCTTCAGACTTGGCACACTCAAGGGCTTTTTGCCTTACTTCCCTGGATACACATAAGCTAGTCATTACTATTTATGAAGGCGATGAAAGAAAACATTAAACAGTCAAAGAAATATAAATCTTAGATTCTAACACAGAGAGTGCAACAGCAGGATTAAAAACAAAACACAATGAAAAAAACCTGAAGCAAATAGAAAGACATTTGCAATTTAAAGCAATACAATATAGCTGAAAAGCAGTTTTCGTTTCCACTTGACTGCCAAGTGACCTGAGTCAGGATTTTATGGCTTTCCCAGGAACAAGCTGATGATATCAGTTAACATCCAAAACTTAGCAGTGAAATTGCACTGTCATGAGCAAAAGTGAGAAGCAGACAGAACTTCTGATTTAAGTGATGTTTTTCTAATAGTTAGCTATATTAAAATGGAACATAAATCTGTTTTCTGTTCAGCACATTAGATAAATTTACCTTTATACAGAAGACCTGAATAAGACTTACACCTCACTCAGCAAATTAGGGTGAGACTTTCTTGTCCAATTTTGTGTTTCAGACTTATTTTTAATGTTAGATGATTTCCCAATGCAAATAATACCTTAAATATTAACAATTTAAGACCTATAGTTTTTAAAATATAATATACATTGTTATTTGAATAATGTAAAAAAAAAAGAGGAATTTACTTAAATTTAGCCCAAATTTATGGGTTTTTTTAAGTACCAGTTAAATGCTTCACACTAATGAAAATACTATTACTTCTAATTCCAAATGAAACAGATGGCTTGATATAGTTACTTATTCAACATATGGAAACCAATTACTGAGCTATGAAGAATCAACAGCAAACTCTCAGTCATTTTTAATTCAACTTGACTAGTAAGAACAAAATACAAGAATACAACACATAAATGAAAGGATCCAGCTTCTGACTGTTTTAGTTTGAATTGTAATGGAACAAGGAAGGTTTCAAAAATCAGCTATGATATTAGATATTGTTTGTAGCACTGTTTTTTGTTTATGAACAACTTTTAAAGAAAATAATAATTCGTAATGCATGTGTAATATTACATTCATATACCACCTTAAACCCCCCAAAATTAGAAGTTCCTCTGTAAACAGTTCTTTCATCTTAAACATGCATATAGATGCTGCTGAAGCTTCTTCTGAAACAATGTTGCTCTCAAAGCGAGACACAAAAAACATGCACAAACAGATCAACTGATAGAAGATTTTCTCAGAGACAGCAAAATAATATACTGTGCAGGTAGCAGGTTGTGAGAGCGCTGCACTGCTCATTCCTGGGACTGACCAACATAGCAGGACTTGCTTTTCTAGTCTGGCAAAGCAAATGAAAACTGATATTAAACTGCAAGGAACAATCAACACACCAGTTTTACTACTACTGTGAAAGGCATCCTCTCTAATAACATAACTGTAGCTGATGCTTTGGAAAAGTAGTAAGAGCAAATGATTCTTATCCTGGTCTTATCATTGCCATTTTCTTCAGTCAAGGATGTAGAGGTTTGCCAGCTAGGTCTACGTCAGTTTATCATTGCCTTAAATACAATCAGTACCTAAAGTGAATTCAACTACTTTATTTTCCATCCCAAGCAAACTGCAACTTTCTAAAGCTCTAGCAAAAGTTTACCATTTTTGCTTAATTTCTTCCTATAAGCTTATATAACAATATATTTTAAAGGTGCCCCTGCATTATCCTCAGCTGGTGGGCAGAACTGTACTTCAGAATATTTTTCAGAACTCCATTTGTTAAAAGGAAAAAAAGGCTGCTTAGGCGTTTAATGTTTTCTGTGCAGAACAGTCACTATGTGGGAGTGCCTCATTTGCATAGTGGTGTGTGGGTAGGAGTTGGACAAGCACACTGAAGGGTATGACAATCAAAACCAGATATGTGGGAAATTCTTTTAAATGTAAAGAGACCTCACCCAGGTTTTACTCACTTAGGTAAACATTATTTCTAAGGGAGAAATAAAATTCTGCAAGGGAGAAAGAAATAGACTACTCATGAGGTAAAAATTGGCTCCAAGCACCTTAATTTCTATGGTGTACCAAACTACACCCAAGAACAATTTCTTATTCTGTCCTAGGTCTAGCAGAGCAAAAATCAATGAGAAATGGAATTTTGATCAATGTTAAATATTTGCATGTGATTTTACCAGTTAATGACTTGCAGAACAAGTTATAGCTGATTTCTGCCACTGTCATTCTGTCAATTTAATAATAGATCCCTCTTTTGATGTAATGACTGCCATTAGCATTCCAAATATAGTGAATCGTTTTGTTAGTCTCTCTACAAAGGAGAAAACTGAAGTAAAAATGTAAAACAGAAGGCAACCTGGGCCAGTTTCTTGTGCACAGTACTTGTCTTTAATCCACTGCTCACTGGAAATGTAAATCCAGTTCCTTACCAAACTGGGAGAGAGTAAGATCCTAGTTTGAACCAATTTGAGACTACTGGCCAGCAAAAAATTACCCTGCAAAAGCCAAAACGAAAGCTTGATTTTTCAAGCAACAGAGATTTTGAAGCATTCCATGCAACTGCCTTCTCCTTTCTAAACTCAGCTGACCAAAGTGACTCATGCACTTGGCAAGAAAATTATACATTGGTACGAATTTTGAAAGTTGGTTCTGGGGCCTAGCTGTGCATGATGTAACCATCCACCAACTAACCTGATTCTAGGGAGACTCTGCAAGTTTTCATAAGCTCACAATATGGTCCCATCTACTTTAATGTATTTTATGAGCAACTGCTTTCTTCTGCTGGATAGCAACACAGGTATGTGGGACACTCAGCCTACATCAAGAGCCCATTCATTAAGCACTTCCCCCTGCCCTTGGGAGTGATACCCACAAAGCAGTGATAGACCTTGTCTGGACACTGTTGCCCCACATCACCTATATAGTCTGTTAGAGGTTAGGACAGTGTCTACAAACAGCTTGGGCTTAGCCTGCTTTAGGAAGCAAATACTCTGAAGATTCCCTGATCAGTATCCTCAGGTCTTTCCATCCTAAATTTAGCAAGTCATACCACACAACCTAAATAAGCTACAATCATTTACTCCCTATTAGTTTTTAAAAGAAACAATAGGGGTTGGTGTATTTCTTGCATTTCCTCTGCATTACCATAATTCAGACAATACAGATTTACACAAATATAAAAGGAGAGCATGAATAAGGAGATTTATTTCTCTCTCTTTTCTTTTACATGTGAAACAGACACATGAATTTCTCCTGGAAAAGGATTAATTCTACTTGGACAACTCCTCTGTCTATCACTCCTTGAAGACAGTGTAAGCTCAGGCAGTGACCCTTCAAGAATCCAGCTTACAGCTGATAAAAGAAGCACTGTATTAGCACAACAGAAGAATCTCACCTCATATATAAGAGACCCTCCACAGTAAGGGTGCCTTCCATATAGGAAGGAGCACATCCTAAGCAATCCCCCTCACCCAACCTGCACTCATGTGGGAGCAAACACTGAGCTGTGTTTTCTATGTTACTAACCAGTTATTTACAATCTGGTAATTTTAGCATGTATTTTATTACATATGACATTACATATGACTACTTCAATTTAATTTTACATAAATGGATGTAAACTGCTATTTAAAGTTACCATGTTCTAAAAACAACATATAATGGAAAAAGCAGGGCAATTAAATATACCAACCTTATATCCTGCTGTGCTAAACAAATAGTTATCTCCACTATATGTGTGTTGCATAGTTCTCTTGGGAATCTTCAAGTGTTTCAAGAACTGATGGACCTATTCAATTCCTTATTATTAACTCAGGTAATAAAATAATAAAAATAAATAAAATAAATCTACCAGCCAGGTAAAATAAATAAATAAAACTAAAATCCAACAAAATAATCCACAAACCCAAAACACCTTTCTACAAGGAAAAAAAAATCCCAACCCTTAAAGGCTTTCCAGAATAACCTGGAGGTGGTGAAGACCTTTTTAAGCCTTTTTGTTCTCTGGTGCGCAATGCTAATGTCTGTTCAAGACCAGTAAAACTATGCTATCCTTCAAGTGCCAGAACAACCCCTCATAAGCTTCTGTGAAAAAAGCTCAAGACTACTTCAAACTTTTTGATCAGCAACTTGAAACTACGACTTTTCCTTCATGCAGATGAACAGTCACACCTTGCCTTCTGCCAGCTCTGCTGTAAATATAGACTTCTGCACTTCAGCCAGTCTAGATGTTTACAGGGTGAGCTTTAGCTCCCAGTCCTGATAATTTTGTTTTATTCCATTCCATGGTCATTAACATCCAGGTTTAGTGGAGAAGCCATTTAATTGTTCAGTCAAATAGTGTATTTCAATTTGCTGTTAAGTTATGGCATTAAGAAATACTACTGCCTAGTCCATACTGCAGAATATTAAAAAGATGCTCACTTCACAAATGCAAGAGATGTATAAATGTGGCATCAAGTGATTCATCTGAAAAGCATCAATGACACAAAAAAGACGTGAAAACAAAACCAAAAGGTACTTCTATGGCTTTTATTTCTAAAACAGGTTTGGGTAAAATAAAACCTGAGTCTGTAAGAGGCACTGCATTTATCTGCTACAATTGCTCTAAAAAGCAGATAACTGTGAATTTGGTAACAGATATAACAATATGACTGCAATGTATTGTTAAAAATCAATCTTACCTCACTTTTTATGCAGATACAACATTAAAGGCTCCTTCCTCAAAGATATTCCCTATACACTAATATACCCTGTATCTGGTGCTTTAGCTAGGCTGTAAAACTTCCTTCATGTAATACATAAAGCAGGAAAGAAGTATGTCATAAAAGAGATACTTGTACTAGGTCTATGAAGTTTAACCTATTTGCTTATTATAAATCCTTGAGTGGGAATTTGGCCTCTTTTTATTCAGAGACTTTAAATTTTGCTTTTAAAATACCTGCTGTAAGAGCATCCACCATAGTAATGACTAAGTTGGCATTTCTTACTGATGTGTTCACAAGGCCCAAACATACATTGTGAGAAACACAATAATAGCGTAGTCCCATTGTTCCCAGCTTAGTACTATTGGGCTTACTGTTAATTTTCAGCACAGGCCTATATTATACAATACAGCTAGTTTTTCTCAGAAAGCCAATTAGGAGTCAGTTAATGTCACAAACTAATTTGCAGCTAAAAGCAAGTTGAGATAAAAAACATTACAAATGACATTTAGCCTTGGGTGATACAGTTTAGTGTGAGGTGTCCCTGCCCATGGCAGGGGGGTTGGAACTAGATGATCTTGAGGTCCTTTCCAATCCTAACTATTCTATGATTCTGATTCTAGGAAGACACAGATGATTCCCAAGAACTAAACAAGCAGCATATCGAGAGAAAAATCAGTTTTCGCAAATTGATCCACACAGTTTTAGATAACATACAAAGTGATTCATAAAAAATGATGCTGAACAGGGTTTTCTCAAAAGCTTCTCTTTCCAGAAAAGGTAAGACTGTAGCACTAGTTAAACATTCCCATACAAGATTCTCATTTCTGCTAGGAAAAGTATGCAAGTGCAAGAAACGTAGCTATTGACACATAACCAGAAAATGCTGCTGTTTGATTACTGTCTATAGAATCTGAACTCCAAATCTAAATGCAGTATCTGGTGAAAAAAAAAAAGGGGGTGTGGGGGAGGAGGAGAGAAAAAAGGACAAAAGCAATAGGGAGAGATTATGAGACTTTTAATTTAAATATAAAGTTTGACTCAGATATTTTTCAGGTTGGTTTGTTTTTTAAGATTTGAATGTATCACACTAGATCTTCACCTTCCACTTCTGGACTATGTAAAGCAGACAGGGAAGATATAACAAAGCAAATTTAGACAGGTTGTTAATTCTTGATCTCTCTTAGAAGCATGTATGTGATACTGATAAGCAATGTCAGGGAGGTACAGACGTAGCCAAGGAAATCTCTACTACCAGTTCTATTTTCTTAGAAAAACCTAACCATTTATACAAGCAATCCCAATACAACAAAATTAATTCAATCTTCTATATTTATAAAGTTTTTTTTACCTTTATTTTACAGAACAAGCACTAACCACTTTCAGATATTTTGTGTACTTTTCTAAGTTCTTTTTGCTAATGTTGTCATTTTAAGGATGACCTGTTTAAACCTACCAAAATGAATTACTTCAATCCTGTGAAAAATCAGAATAGATTTTTAAAAATCTTATAATGACATTCTTTTGATTATCACTGATAAAGATGGAAAATTCTAATATTTTATTTTATGCACAGTGTCTGTGTCTCAGCCATATTTTCTTTCAGTAATATTCAGTCACTTTAGGAGAACCTTTTCTTGTGACTGATTTTGGCTATCTGCCACAGGCAGCACAGATTTAAACATGCAGGAAAGATCCTCAGCAGCGCGAATTCTCAAAAACCCTCCCTGTCATTCAGGTTGGAAAGCTCAATATTTTGATGTAGCCAGAATATAGGTTTGACATTTTTCATATAGAAAAATAACACTAACTTGTTAATAGGTGAACCACAAACAATTAGTATACGAAGGCAACAGGGAAGGAAGAGACAGCAACAAATAGATTCACACTGTTTCATCACTTTTTTCAGAAATCTCTTGTTGTCTGGTCCATTTAGCACCTGCTAAGCCTAAACTGTATACATGCCTCTTAAAAAACTGTCAACAACAAAAGTACAGATTCATTTTTAAGTCTTCTCTCTTGCTAATAAGTACTGTTTGTAAAAGAAAGATCACCCTTCTGGTCCTTCTTTGACTCACATACACAAAAAATGGTATGGACTGGTCTCAAGGAGAAGCCAAAAGAATTAAAACAAGCCCCTGTAAACTTGACTTGCATGTAACTGCTGCCATCTTAATAAGGTGAGAGCAGCTTTTAATTCCCAAGCAGATTCAGAAGCTGCAGCCCAGTCTCTGCCATACGGAGACAGCCTGGAATCTGTCAAGTTCACTTAGTGAATTTTATCTTTGGGGAGTCACTCAGGCAAGAAGTCAGAATAAACAGGATGCTGTTGAGATCTGGAGGCTAATGCTGGTACAGACTGGACTAGTGAACCAAAATAAGACCCAGTTTTAAATAAACATGTGGTGACTAGACAAATTAACAATAATTAAAGCTGTATAAGCACAAAAGCAACTACATGTGATTTTTACTGGGCTCTGAAAGATACTGTTCTGTCTCTGACTTCAGGAATTAGCCAGACTTTCGATTTCTTTCCATTACTCCTCGTATAGTAATATATAACAAGAATATTTAAGGCTTTATATAAGCTTTATGTATTGATCATTTTAAGCACCCTATTTAAATGCTACACCTAATTATACAACCGTTTAACATTTGTTCAAGGAAACATAAAAGTACACAATGTCACGTTTATATGATCGATACACAAGTCGAAGCTGCTTCTTCATGCTTCAATACAGGGATACAAAAACTGGGGTCTCCAAACCTATCAAATACTTCTGATGGATGGGGATAAGATAGAGTTTGCTGTGCTCTGGGTAAAAGCCAGAATGTTAAATATAATCTTCTGCACATGCTTTTACTGATATTCAGCATAAAAATAAGCCTTATCCTTTTTTATTAGTTGGTCTGAGCCAGAACCAATTCTTTTGATGTCACCTAGCTTATAAAATGCAGCACTATAAGCAAGGGAGGTTTTAAAATGCTTCACAGACTTTATCCATTATATTAATGGGTTTCAAATTGCAATCTGTGAAGCACTTTCTGGTGCCGATCCATAGGCAGCTGGCCAGTCACCTGGAGCTGGCTCCTCTCCTTGTTTCCCTCTGCTTATTCACTATAAAAGACAGAGCTGAAATCAGGCAAACAAAAAAAAGCCAATTTTAATGCCATTTTTCTAGATAAACAGTTACAGTGCTTGCCACATGACCATCCTGAGAATAAAGGACTATGCAATTATGAAAGGCAACACAGCTTGCTGGCAGCATGCACAATGGACCACAGTAGGCAGGAGAGGGGGAACATGGAACACAACAGAAATAAGGGTTTTTACTGTAAGATTAATTTGATTACACTTTAAGGTGAATGAGTAAAATAGCTCATTTTTCAGTGATTCCCTATTTTCAGGCAACAAGCCAAAGTTTACCTCATACCCCAACCAGATGAACTTACTCTATGTTGTTATTTTCCAGAATTAGTTACAGTTTAAACCACTTCTTTTAAGAATATCCTGATAAATACTCTTTAGACATGACACCTTGCACTGGAAAAACTATTTCGTTGAATACTTTAAGTGACACCTACAGATTCATCTAGGGACTTCAAGTTATCTCTATATATCAAGTAAGCAAAAAAAGCTACACTGACCTGCATAAACCAGGGTAGGAAAGGCTTCTGGGAACCTCATCAGCAATCATAATAAACAAAGTATTAACCTAGCAATTAAAAAAAAAATAAATATACTACTAGCTTTTCATTTAAACTGTTTCTTCTTTTCAGATACATACTTGTAATGCATTCTAGCAGGTTTTCCACAGCTATATCACTTTATCTTGACTGAGAAATATACACACCATAGCAGATTCCAGAGGTTGTGGAGTCACTAAATTAAGTCAACACCAATAGTACACTATTGCTTAATAGTAAACAGATTCAACAGCTGAAATCATTTAAGCTATCAGTAATAGCTATTATTAGATCACAGAAAACATTTGTGAGTGCATGCCCAAACAAATTATAAATAGCACACAGCAGGAGATCAGTTCATTCAAACCAGCACTGGAACACATAATTTACTAGTTTCAGTTCCATTAAAGGAGGCTCTGGTACGGTCAAATCTGTGCTCCGCTGAAATCTTCCACTCACGAGGAACAGGACAGCCTTTCTAGTCAAGAAAAGCCTGATTTATAAGGACATCAGGGAGGGAAGACAGCTAATAAGAAAGACTTGTTCCTCAGTTTTTGGTTCATGAGATCCACCATTACTCCAGTATAATAATGTGGACAGTCTGGTTAGATATAAGAAACATCTCCAAATGCTCCGAGTTTGTCTTATTCAGTATAAAATGGTACCACAGTAGCCTAAATAAAGCCTAAGATCTAAGTATTTACTATGCCCAAAACATGTTTAAAACCCCTTCTGTTTTGCAATGAAGAAACTTCCTGTTTAGACTTAGGGTCTCTCTTGACCCAGAAGATGGAATCCCTCACAGTAAATTACATGTGCCTAGTTCAGACATCAGGAACAAAAGTCTTTAAAAAAGTCAAACTTTTAAAAAGTCAAACAAAACAACACTGATAAACAACACTCCCACCCCCACCATCCTTCGAAGCAACAAAACACGATAACCACCACAGTTTAAAACAGACTGTAAAGCCACAGATCTAACTTGTAAGGTTTCCCTGCTGCCTTCCTATTTTCCCGATACGTATACATCTGCATAATTTAGCAGTGGTTCTCAGTATGGAGAATCCATGGGTTTGTTCTGTGAAGCACACCAACTTCAAAAGCAGTATGAAAACATAAAGAGTAAAAATCTGGATGGTGACAACGATGGCAATGAAGCAGTCAGTCAGTCTAGGGTTATCCTGGTCCTTCCAAAACCAAATCAGGGTCACCTGAACAGATAATAAGTAGTTGTTTTCTAATACAATTCTGCCTTCTCTAAAGCGACAACAGCAATTGTGTCATTAAGTTGGAATGAGAACATGAAGAGGTTACACATAATTTCTGGAGAACACACTCAGGTAACTGAGCTGTGTTACTGAGAAGGAATGGGAAAGGGATTGGATTTTGGACTACTGGCTGATTAGACGCCTGTCCCAGAATAGACTTTTGGCACTAGTACACTAAGAATTGATGCTGTTCCATTTACAAGCACAGTTTTTCCAGAAAGATATTGTAAGGTATCAGCACAATGTAATTCAAATTGTATTATTTAAAAGTCAGTTCTCCTTCTGGATTAAAATAGAATGTAAATGGCTACAAAAACCTAATAGATGCTCCAATGATTGTACCTTGATATAGATGACGTGAGCCCTGCCATTTAACTTTCCTATGAAGGTACAGAAAAATAAAAAATAATTACCTCTTTAGAAGACTTGCAAGAAAGTCTTCTGGCATACTGTCAACTATTTTAATCAAAATACGTTTCAGGCATGGTTCAGAATTAAGGTAGGTCACATAGGATTTTATTTCAATTCATTTTAAAATGTGTATTCTTTCATGTACCTATGATGGCAAAAAGCAGGGTACAGAAGATGGGAAATTTTCATTCTTTTTATCGTTCAACAGTATGTTCAAAGGATCTGTCAAGTATTTTTGCTGGATGTGCTTAATCCTAGAGCTTTCAGGCACAGCTTGTTACTTCTTTTCTACTTCAGCACAGTTTTGTGATGTATTTATGAGGCTGAGACTAAACTAGGTCTGCTTCTATTAGATCACACTGCCATCATAAAGCACCAAATACACACATATTCTGAATATAACAGTAATGCAAATACTTGTATCAAATGCTCTTTTTATTTCTAATTTTACTACAGAACACTGTTGCATCACTACATTAGTATTTTAAATCATATGTAATTATTTCAATAAAGTGGTTCCTGCTGGCTTTAGTAATATAAAAGATATGTTGTTATTCCTACAGTTGTCTGTAAAAGTTTTCAAGAAGAGAACTCATTTATAAGAACAGAAGTACAGCATTTCTGTTTCCAGATTCCCACTCTGTAGAATTCTATTCTACATGTTTTCTGTTGCTGATTGCTCAATGCCACCACGTGTATATGTCATCATTTACAGGAAGAGCACAAGAAAATCTCTTCAGCGATAAATGGTGTGCTACATTTACATTTCACAGCAAACCCTCCCCCCCAAAAAAAAACAACACCAAAAAGAGCAAACAACCCCCTCCCCCCCAAAAAAAAGCCAAAACCCCAACAAACCAACCACAAACTAATCACTTTTTAATTAACTTTCACTAGAACTGGCACTATCAAATTGTTTAGTTGTCGGCTATCACAATGACGTCAGCTATCACAAGGGTGGGAGCCATCAGAGCGCATTTGCCTGCCCCACAGCATTGAGTATGTGGGCACAACTGGCTCTCATGCTCTGGGGTTTCATGCTGGGGTGATTCAGCAACCTGCTGCTTCAAGCAGTGTGAGCCACTCCTCTGCTCAAGGAGTAACTACTTCCAAAACAGATTTGAGTAAATAGGTGATGTGCCCACTACTCAACCAAAGTGAAAACGGTGGCAGCTAAAGTTAATCCTCCAAGGGCATAAACCATACTGTTATATGTGTGTATACTGCCTATTCTATGAACTTTATCTTGAGGGAACAGGAGGTCCCCTGGCAGAGGTAGGGCACCAAGCCAGAAGCAGCAATACCTTAAATCATCTCTATGTGGGTTGCCAGAGCTGGCCACTCAGACCTCAAGTATGTGCTAATTTTGCTGACAACTGCAATTTTTAAAAACTGAAACATATTATGCCCATTTCAAACATGGGGAAATGAAACATGGAGAGGTTTCACGATTTCACAACAAGGTCACACAGCTCTTCAGCGGCACAAATGAAAGTAGGATCCAGGAATATTCATTTATAGATACTAACCTAAATTCTCTCTTGGTCCAGACATTCGACCGTACAAGTAACATTTACACTCCAGAAAATTCAATCCCATAAGTATTCTCAATATTAAAGAAAAGGATTTCAAAAGTTATTAAAAATATTTTAAAACAACAGGAGAATCTGTTGAACGCTATAACTTAGCTTCCCAAGGTTTTTTATCTCCTTAGAACTTGCTTTAGTAGTTCTGAAATCCTAAATGCAATTTGTTAGTATATAGCAATTCTCATCCAAATAATTGCTGTGTCTAATGGTGTACATCACCCACATAACAGAAATAACCATCAGCCCATTTTTATTTTATGCTTCTGCTGTAGAGCAGGCTGAAAATAACATATTATTTGAGTATCTGCATAATCCTCCCTTTTCCTTCAGTTTAAGGAAGGACTGGTCTTGGTTATACAGGCGAAGTGAACCACTCCAGAATTTTCAGACTGCTTCTGGCATAGATCCACCACATTGCTTACAGCACATCCCTGTCTCTCCTGAAGAAACAGATTATACTGATTCCCTAACATCTCTATCATATATGTTGTCATAATTACAGCTTCAAAGGTGCTTGGAAGATTAAATTCTGCTCATTTGATTTTTCTTTGCACATATACTCCAAACATGCTTTTTCTTTCTCTGCACAGAAGAAATTTTATCTTTTACGTGAATTTTATCTTTTACAGGTTAAGATCGTTCTCTAGTGAAGGCTCAGTAATATACACTAGTTTATTCATACCAGACTCTGTTCAGTACTTCTTTCTATTTTAACTTTGTATCTCCAGTATGGCAACCTAATTATCTACAAGGAATATAATAGAACATCAGATGTAGATCTCCAAGTGTACTCCTTAACAGTGTGTTTTGGACTGCAAGAACAAACACGATCGTCTGTACCAACCTGTGTTTTTTTATTTCAAAACAGCAAAAGTCACAGGAATGGGTATTTTAAAATCTACCTCATCTTCCAAACCTGAGCCTTAAGCTACATCCAGCAGTTGAGAGTTAAAAGAACAAAGATGACACCCTCAGTCGCTATGAGTTTATGAAAGTACTTTCACTTTAAATGTTCATGCTCCATGTCAAACATACCCCTTTAAAAGGATTTTATACCACAAATTGCATTCAAAATTGCAACTATAAAGTATCTGATAACATTTAATAGCCTCTAGGTATAATCAGCATAAAACCAGCATAAAAGACTCTCAATACGAATATGAAATGTTTAAACCAAATGTGATGGAACCTCATGGGGAATCCTGCCACACACGCAGTCCTTTCTTCTAGGAGGTCCTTCAGCTGTCTACCTTTACTGTCCTTGTAGGGGGTAAAGCAAAATCACATGGAAAAGAAAAGAAACCTAAGCATTGGCATGCTGCAGAAGTGTTTAACCATTGCTTCAATGAAGCAAGCTTTGATCACTTGCTAGAAAAAAGGAGTGACCTGTCCTTTAAGGCGAGTATTTTCTCTTTTGATCTGTTGAACTCATTTAAACTGAATTCCAAGTGTTAGTGTATTATTTAATACTCAGTTATAAAAATATCATATAAACAGATAAAATTTCATGACATTCACAGATCTACACTTCAGTTATTTTATGTTAGCAGCTCTATTCAGATGGTAACTTTGAAAGATGTCGTAAGTAGGTTCTAATGTACTACAATATTTTCAGTAGTAAGTAGCAACTACTGTATATATCAGCTAAATACAACCACACTGTTTATCTATTATTTATACCCTAAATACCATATCTGACAAGGAAAGAGCAGGCATGCAGAACTGTCATTTCTGCATTTGTCTTAGTATAATATTAACTACCCATGTAAATGATATATAGAAAACTACAAAGCTAAATTTGAGTACCTAAAAGCAGAAACTGCATCAGAATCATCTACAACACATCTTTCATAGATTACAGAAGCTAATGACACTCCAAATTGATTGGAGTCCAAAGAATTAGACTAAAATCTGCCTATTTATTTTAATTCCATTAATTCCCAATTGATAAGAATTTGTGGCTTTGTAGACCTGGGATAAAATTCTGGAAAAGATAAATGAACTCTTCCTCCTCAGAGTGCAAGAGAAAATGCATCCTATTGGATTAGATTTGGGGCAACTTACAATAATGATCACTGAAATCAAAGTTACATAATCCTAAAAATAAATTGAGGGTGTTGAGGCCCAGAGAAGCTGTGGCTGCCCCATCCCTGGCAATGTTCATGGCCAGGTTGGATGGGGCTTTGAGCAACCTCGTCTAGCAGAAGGTGTCCCTGCCCATGGCAGGGGTTGGAACTGGATTAGCTTTGAGATCATTTTCAACCCAAACCATTCTGTGATTCGAAATTCATTCTTAAAAATCAAAATTCCTTTAATATTTCATGACCTACAGCTATTACAAATAATGTAGCAAACATCTGGACTCAAGATAGTGATACAAATTTTCCTAAAATCCTTTGATCCATGGAGATTATTATACCTAACCAGTAAGATTCATATTCCAAATTCTGACTTTAAATTTAAAAGAGTCTCAATTATTCTACCAACAGACAAAAATGTCATCGTTAAACCTGAATTACTTATTCCTCATTTTTGCTAGGCAGAACTCACAATTTTTAGTCTGCTTTTACCCAAGATAGAATAATTTCCATATGAACTGGAGCTAGCTTTCTCCTACACCAACTCCTTTGCTTCTTAACGCTACCACCTGGAAAGAAAATCTTGGAATTGTTGCATATTCATTTGTATAATTTTCAAGCTCTTCCTCATCCTAGCTCTATAGAAGGCATCTGACCTATAGAATTATTCTCTTTCCCACTTGGCCACCTTTACATTTTTTATGACGATACAGGGATTTATTTCAGTATGTAAAACGTGAGGCTTTTAAATTTGTATCAGGACGCTGAAATAAGTTCCTCTATAAATTCACCTGAGTTTGCCTTTTGTTCTCAGCAGTAATTGTCTGTTGTTCCATCTCTATATCTGACATTCTAGCACTTCTAGACAAGCAAGATTTTTATGCATCTGTAGTATCACGCATTTGAAAACTCTAATGTCAGTTACATTCTCCATGTAGTAGCACTGACCCTCTGAAATCATTTATTGCACAGCTGTTCTTTCCTATCATTTTGGGGCCTGAATATAGCCAAGGCACAAACTTCCCCACTTGTGTATTTGATAAATATCAGTGGCAAATGAAATTCCTGCTGTTTGGACCCTAACCCCCCCTCCCCCCCCCCCCAAAAAAGCACCATTTTGCAGTTTTGAACCTGTTCCCAGGGTGTGTGAATTTCTGAAGAAAAGTTTAATCTCTTCATAACTGTCTTAGGGTTAGGGTTAGTTAATGTTATGTTTCCGTGACAAGATGGAAAGGCATTGCTAACTGAAAGCAATACTTAAAACTTCACAATCCTGATCCTTTTCTCTGTATCAAAGCAAAGGCCACAAGATGGAAAAAAAGGAATGAAGATGAAATGTGCAATTAAAAACCCCCAAATTGTTATAAGATTTTGAGATGGCTAGAAAGCCTCTAAAATCAGATAAATACAGTTCAAATGTAATTAACGGTTTTAGACTCTGTGATCCTTCTGATCTATGGACTCACACCTGATTTTGAAGAGGAGCTGTAAGTGTGGTAGTTAACATCAGAAATTTAGAAGATATATTTACTTGTTGGGTACCTGTACAGTGGATGACTCTCATTTTAGAAAACTGTAGATTTCACTGTTAGCAAATATGTAACACTTCATAAATCTGTAGCACAACTTTAGGATTCATTGTGCTTCAGCATTAGAGGGAAGCAAATTTAACCATAAGAAATGAAAGAATAAACCTTACTACTTCTCTCTCCAGTCATGATCAGTATTACTGCATGCTCAGTATAAGTATCTTGCTACATCAAAAAGGGTTAAGATTAGCCCGTTGGCAAATCATGCTTGGGGATTTCTAGATGAATGACTTGTGTCTATGTTTACCACCTTTCAGCAGAGTGCTCACAGTTTACTCTAGAATTAATCCAGGTCTATAAAACTAGTGATACATCAATGTAACAGATGTGCTTAAGTGACTATGCATTATAAGGCGATTTGCTTTAGTTATAAAAACTCAGTAACCAGTTTTAAGTTGAACTTGACAATCACAATCTGAAACCCATCAGCACCTACTGTATTAATTACTGTTAGTGGATTGGTAATCTCTAATTCTATGGAGTTCATAATTTCACTATATAACTTTCAAAAATATCTAAAGGTATTAGAGTTGAAGCATAATATCCTAGAGGTCTTGGCATAAGTTTAATTTATCCCTATAGTATCACTACATTAAAAACAGTGTAACTTCTGCTCATCTCATGCTTACAAAATCCTACAATATAAATGTCAATTTCTTCATCTCCAGGACACACAATGGAGCCCAAGGAAAGGCTAGTGCTGCTCTCTAAAGCATCTACTCAGCAAATAAAATGCAAGCTTTGTTTAACACCTATGGTAAGAGGTCATTTTTATTATTATCTACTCCTCTAGTCAATTTGTGACTTCCTGGCAGCTTGCAACCTAACTATGAAACTTGAGCTGCAAGTTTTGAAATGTGTCAAATTCTTCCTCCTGCTGCATTAGACTCCATCAGAACTCTTGCAGAGAAAATGGTATGAACTGGCACATGTTAAATCTATTTTAAAAATCTATTTTAAAATGCTTTTTCTTCTTTTTCTTTGATGCTCTCTATTGTGAAACTTTTATAATGTTGATCATAGAGAATTTCTTTCTTCAAAGCTAATAACATCATTGAATTGATAGTGGAAGCCAGAACTTTAGGCTTCAGACTGGAATGTCCTAAAGAGAGTTCTGAAAATTTTTTGCTCTCCAGTTTGAAAGATCTGCCTGAATGACCTTCTGTCACAGCCAGCAAAGACTCTGTCTGCATTTTTTGTCACACAATAAGTTTACAGACTTGGCATGGAAATAGATCACCATATACAGTTCTGCAACATTATACACAAGTTGTCTTAGTCTATAGTCATTTTCAAAAACATACAGGTAGAAACACTGCAGGTTTCATTATGTGGAATAACAAGGTGTCAGATGGAAGCAAGTCTTCCATAAAGCATATCACATGGTTTGAGGTTTCACAGACTATAAGGCTGTTTTAACTAAAGGTAGGGGCAGAAGCTAAATTTTAAGTGTGATAAAAGCTGAGGATACCGAAGCCCTTAATGTACATATATGCATTTTGAGGTGATACATATTTGTATTAAATTGTCAAACTACATTGTTACTCTAAGTATAATATTCCTGAAATGCCTTTACAAAACCAGCTGGAAACCTTGACATTTCATCCATATTGTTATTTATATATATATTTACTGCTGCCACCTGTTTGTAACTTGGCTCATATCATGAAGCAGTACATTTCCCTTGTTTCATTATACTTTGACATTTCACTATAACTACATAGCTGCCCATTTCTCAGTTTCCAATTGCTCTGTAGCCACTCTTGAATTATATTGGCTTAGTAACAGAATAAAGATCTTTCTCCATGGTAGTACTAGCGTCTTTTTTTCATACCCAGATGGTACAAATCGCTGCTGGCACATGTAACAATTATAGCACAGCTTCTGTTGCTTAAATGAACCCCCATAAACCCCACAGAGTTAGATTAGATTAGGGAATTGGGAGGTGAGGAGGAGGTCTGGCCAGTGGTCGCAGCTGAAACAGATAAGTATTTGGTACAGGCTGTGTCTGGCTGTGATGGAGTATATAGCATGCTTACCATGTACGTTCAGTGAGCCTCTTTCTCAAGGTGAAAGAAAAAATTAGCTAATAAAGTTAATAAACCTTATTTCACAATCAGTATCACAACACACACTTTTACTATTATTCAAATAACTGGGTTATTTGAATACCTCATGATGTCTCATAAAACTGACGCTTTCAAAGCAATAATGCTGGAAACAGCAGTCACCAAGAGAAACTCAGATCCACTGGTCAAATTTACCCATATTCTTGCTTCACTCAGACCATCAAGTGAATTAACCAGCTCTTTGATATTTCTGAAGGAGGCTGATGACCACTATCCATGCTCTCAGGCATTTAAAAATACATAACATTTCCAGTTCCTTTCTATATGTCTCGAAATAGAAATGCCAGCAACTTGGTGTAATGTAATAAGATTAAATGAAGAGGTCCTATGAGAACACTAAACTAGGCTGTTTTGGAGGAGGAGGAAAATTCACTCTGGGTCAACTTACTTGACAGACAAACAGTGTTCCATGTTGTCAGTCCAAGAGTTTGTCATGAGCCATTTTGATCGTATAGCATGAAGATCCTTACATGTGAAATAAATCTTTTATGACTTCACCAAAATTATACTGCTTTAAATTTAATGCAAGCTAGGATGAAACTGTGCACACACATCTGTATGCATACACATATTTAATCAATTTTTTTTTTTAGAAAAATCCTCTAGCCATTCAGTATTTAAAAGATAATAAAATTGAGTGACAAAATATATGAAAGGACAATATTAAAAATTATGGTAAAACTATGTACATTGGGCAGTCATACAGGTCATACAAAATAATTTCAAGTGTTTCTAAGGATGCACCTGCTCTCCCTTTCCCTCCACTCTGTCCTGCTCAGAATAACAGAGGAAGTCTCATTGTGTACCTGAAAGGTGAATGGTTACAGACTTACTGAAGAGCAAGGGACAAAAGGAAGGAATTTACTGTCATTTTTCCAATCCCCAACTTACAAAGGAAATGGTAGCTTTTCACACAAAGTTAATTTAAAAGTCAAAACTGAACAGAGTGCTAAATTACTGCCTCATATAGCACCTCTAAATCAAATACAATATGGTTATTTACAGAAACCTGTACTTTTAATTGTTAAAATTTATTTTACAATGTACTAAAATGACTAGAACTGCAGGCAAAGCACTAACCTACTGTCTTGATGACAACCACATTTCAGAACAGAATGGGAAAAGGTAAAAGTATTTTCTCAGAAGGCAGAAATGGAAAAACAAAAACTTAGAAACTCAAGCACTGGAGAAAACAATCTTAAGTTTTTAAACCTCTTTGTTTTTAGCTGGGACTGAACAAACCCATCCTCATTCATCCAATCTCAAAACAAAGGCCAGGTTTCAAAAACCAGCTTAGTTTCTAGTTTCTGTTTAGTCCCTAGGAAAGAAGAGTTTTTTTTATATGGTCTAGTACCCTTGAAAATCTTAAACTTTTGAGGAAATTTGGCTATTTATTTTGGTATCTAAATTTGGTTTTATGAAAACTGTTAAGGATAAAATATAGGGATTTCTTTTTCATGCTAAAAAAAACAGGTACACCTCATCTCACCAGGGACAAAAGCTTCAACAAAAGCTTCACATATACTTCCTGATGAAACTGCAGGCTCTGGAATGAAAAACTGATACACATCTTCCAAAAGTGAACCCCAAAGATGTTTCAGCAAAATCACAAATACTTAGGAATCATCTACCATGGTGAGAGAATAGAAACTTGTCTGTCACACTCACATATAAACACACTGCTGAAAGCAGTGGGAACATATCACATCATGGATAGGAATATATGTGTATGAAATTAAGCAACAATGCAACCTGAATGAACAGACAAAGTTGCTTTCCTTCTTTAATCAACAACTCCAAAAGTAAGTCTAACACAAAGTTAGTACACAAAGAAGCACAGCTACAATCTATGTCCTTCAGAGCAGTTGGCATTGTGCTCCCCTAAAGCATTCATGCTCAGCGAATGCTTCCCATGCGCTCATGACTTTTGCTGTTTGCACTAAAGGCACTTGTTGAAAACAATGAGAAAATCACATTAATCAAAATTAGCAATAGAAGCTTATTATTTCAGTCTTTTTCAGAAATGACCTGACCAGCAGAAACCCTAACTTTGGAATCTTCTTTAATCTCAAAGAATCTGTCTCTGAAAAGAGCATTAAATACTTGTGTGATGGCACCTACCTCTTCCCACTGTTTTGCTTTTGAACCAGTGAAAACTTAAAAGAACTTTATTCACAAAAGGCTTTTCAAACATTGATTTGGAGACAGTTGAAAAATCTAAGTTTTATAATGAGAATCAGGCTTTCCTTTCAGTCAAAGCAGTTATATTATCTATTTTAATTAATAAAACAGTGTTTTCCCCATACCTCCTAAATTCAGTTCCTGTTTATAATGCTGCATACATGTGGCAGAGGTTGTTTAGTTGAATTTACAACTGTAAGAAAACCAAATGCAGACATAGCAGGAGTGAAGAAAGAAGAAGCTGTGATAAAATAGGTTGAAGACCTGCAAAGTATTCATGATATCTGAGGAAGAACATTTAAACAATCTATTTTAATACCTGGAAATAATATTTTTTGAAGTCTGCTACTTGATTTAGGCTCTAAAATGGCTAGGTATTACAAAAAGAAATAAATCAGAATTAAGATTAGGAGAGGTAAGCAACAAAAATAATATATGCATGGGAAAAACAAGTAGGAGCAGGGAAAAAAAGCAAGCAAGAAATTAAAACACAGCACAAGAAAAAATGTTACATTTTAAGAAAAAGACCTGAGAGAATAGAAACATGACATTAAGCCTTGGTCTCACTTTTCACAACTTTAATTTCAATTAATTAAATAACACAGAATCTTTGAATTTACTGAGTAATATGGTTCTGCTATTTACAATTACTTAAAAAAAAACAACAAAAGCAATTTGCAGAAATTTGTAATGCAACTGTTATCCAATTACTAAACTTTATGGAGTAACATAATTTTAAATGAATATTATCTCATAAATAACTTAAATTTTTATTCTTCACAAGTACATTTAATTTAGCTTTGTAAAATCCAAGCTTTATGTATTTATCTTTTCTCCACCATGGAAAATTATACATAAGACACAGATTCACTACACTTTAGAAATCAGAAGTTATTTTAAAAAAAAAAATCAATTTTCAAAGAACTTTTTCCTACACTTTCCAAATAGCACACAGTGGAAACAAAACTTTTACACTACTAGACCATAATCCAAGACCGCCACACTGTAGCCTGACCATCAAAAGCTGGTGTGAAATTCTGTAGTAGCTGTTCAGGGAAGGAAGGTCTATTTACATCCCTTACATGATCAACGTAGGTGCAACGTATCTCTGAGTATGGAAGAGGAAAAAAACATTCTCCTATATGCAATAAAGGCTGCTAACATGCGTTTTTGTAACCACCTAAGTCCCTAAGAAAATCTTGTTAGGTAAGTCAAACTTAAGAAATACTTTTGTTGATAGTTCTTTATATAAACAGGGGATGGACTGGAAACATCAAAAAAGAATTTAAGAAAACTAAAACACTGAACTAAGAGAATGTCAAAAATTCTATTTTATTTCTGCAGCTAACAAACTCCTCAAAAAACACAACTAGAAATCCATATAATTAAAAAATAAACTACCACAACAAAGATTATAACATAAAAGCATCAAATGATAAATTAATTTTTAACCCATCTTTGCATGAGAATAAGTACAAAATGGTGCATGTGGTCAGCCTTACTGCCCATAGCCAAGCATAGTCTGTCTGTACAAGACTACACCTGGTTGCAAACACCACCATTCAGAAACCAATTCAATAACATGTGATTATAGGAATTTTTAGAAAGCATCATATATTGGTCATAGAGTTCCTGACAAACCAAATCTTCCCTTGACATACATGCTACCTTATTAATTCAGGTTTGTCAGTACAACAAGCATGTGGCATGTCTTCTATTAGCAATCAGGTCCTACAATCCCTATTGACAAGACAGACAACAATCCAGTCTCTTAAAAGATTCATGACACAACTTTGCACTCTCTACTGCTTGCTTTCTCATAAAACCAGTGCAAATCCCATCAAAAATTTAGCAGAACCCCTGCCTCATCTGTTTAGGCCTGAAGCTAGTTGCAGGGACAACTCATTAGGGACAAGCTCATTAAAACCAGCCCTGGAGCAAAAGCAGTTTGCAAGTCTCCTCATTTTTATTCACTTTCACCTAGCCAGTTTCTTGTGTTTCCCAGATACAGAGCTTCTAATGGTTTTGCACAATAAGCAAGGCTGTTTCCAAACTTACGCTATACCAAGGGTTCCATAAATGCAGTTCCTTCTGTACACCAAAGCTAACACAGTTCTGTACACTTGTAAAGCTTAGATGGTCCTATACAGAAAGGTTGTATCATAAAACGAAGTGTATACCCTTCTGATTACATTAGCAAAAAGTACCTATGTGTAACAACAACACATGCTAAAATCCAAAGAGAAATCAAGATATGAAGAATTAAGGCTACTAGATACACACTCCTGACAACTCACGTAGGAGTGCATTTGGTATTTCATTTGGTATTTTTAGCACCTAAAATACCTAAAATACCCAAGAAAAAAAGGAAAGGGGAGAGGGAGGGAGGAGGAGGGAAGGAAAAAGCATGGATTTCTTCTCCTTAGAGTCAGCATCATAATAAATATTGACTAAATAGTTTTTCACTGTATGTTATTTACCCTATCATTTGCTAAAGTCCCTAAGTGAAACAAACCTTACTTTTGTCATGAGCGCAACCTGGGAAACCTTGCAAATACCTTCTAGATTTGATGCCTAAAGTTAGGTACACTAGTAAGCAGCCCAACTTCAAATGCCTATGTTTAGACAAGAGTATTCAAAAATCAAGTTATCCACAGTTCTGAGGGCTGGTGATCAAAATTCCTTGGGGTGATCACAAAAGCTGCCTAACTTTTGTCACGTAACTATAAAGGCCCTCAAACAGCGGATTTTCATCCCACAGCCTGCAATGACAAAAACTAGTCCGTAGTTCGTGTCCTGTCTTCAAACTTGCATACAAGGGAGGAAGAGGAAAGCCTCACAGGGATACAGTCTCAAAAGTCAGTTGCTAAAACTGGTCTTAGAAGAGCTTAATTCTAACAAATATTACTGCCATATGCATGGCACAACTATTAGACATAGATATATGCCCAGCCAATTTATTATACATCTGAGGAGTGTCTTACTGATTTTGGGGTAGCAAAGAATGGTCTGGACAAGAAGTGTGTTCTAATCCTTCTACAGGCCATCTGTTGAAAAGGTACCAAATTCTACTTGCCCAGTTAAGCAGTTAAGTCAAGAATGTCAGGTGTCAGAGTGAAGAAGCTCCTCACCTCAAATGTCAGAATAGTGACTTTAAACTTCTATTTTTGCAAGCATTTTAACATTCAATCATGTATTTTCACCTTTCTTGCACTTCACACACAACACTACACACAGGATAAATTCTTATTCTTGTCAGGTTCATTCTCTGCTCATCTTATGATGGTGTGTAACAGTCTCATTCAGAGTCTTCAGGCCATCACTCAAGGCGACACATCATCAAGGCCTACGGCATTTTTCAAAGTAAAAATTAAAAAATTGATTATTTTGTTTTCTTCACTTCTGTACAGATATGCACTCAGTAAGTCAAAAATACTTAATCTGGAAGAATTTATTATTTGGAAGATCACTGGTCAAACCAGTGAATTTTAGTAGTGATCTGTGTGATGCTGTCAAAGATTATAAAGTCTGTCATGCACAATTTTTCTAACAAAGATTATTGTCACAAAAACTGTTGCAGCAATATAATTACCACATTGTCAAATGCAATGAGCACACAGCACCTCAAGCAACACAGGTAAACTGATGGGGTGTGAAGTTTGGTTTATGCAAAAATTGTTGTCTAATTGCCCAATAGCCAGTATTACTTACTCTAGCATCAACACAACCTCCAGCACAACAGTCAACAGCCCTATACACAATCCTTGGCTGTCGGTTAAGCAAATCACTCTGACTGTGCAAGCAGGACCATTGAATGGGTAGTTTAAGGAACAACTTAGCATATAGGAAAAGAACAGTAACTTTTTTGATTGTTTTGGTTTTAGTGAAAATCTGACTGTTCCTCCATGCAATAGTCTACAGTGGGGGCTTCAGTTAGTTTACATTCTGGAGTATGAGACACCCACGCCACTAAAATAAAGTCTTTGTTGAGGAACATTAACAGCTATGTTTTACACTGTTCCCTCTGCTTCCCTGTGCAAAGGATAAAAGCTATAATACCATCAATGAAGACCAAATATTTAAGTTTTCATTGAAAAAAAAACAACTTAGGGAGCAAGTTATTTAAAATTAAAACATATAACAAGCTTTACACATACCCCTGACTTTATCAAATACACTAGCACAAGGTTTCAGTGTTTCTAAAACATTGAAGGGCTTAATTTATTTTTCTATTAGTCTCTCGTGTCTCTATTAAAAAATTACCTGAAGGCTGAGAACCTACATGTCTCAAGAAACTTTTTGCAGATATGGAAACTTCAAAAACCAAAGATTTGTAAAGAAAACAATGACAAAACAAATGGATCTAAACTGAGAAAAGCAATGTTTACTTTTCTCTTTGGAATCCCAATAAATCTTATCATAAAAAAAGCTTAGCAACAAAAGGTCTGAAATTCAAATGTTTTAAACCATAACTAAGTACACATTTAATAATGCTAGCTTTTTGGGTTTTAGACAGATATTATAAAGCCTTATTTAAGCTTTCTTATACCTTTTCAAAGACACCTTAAACATAACTCCTCTTTAATGTTTATGTATAAAGCATAAAAGAACTAGAATACAACTAATTACCACATTTGTTCATTTTTTTCTAAACTCTTTTCTTAGGGAAAAGAAAAAAAATGTAATTTTTCAGCTTCCAAGTAAACAATAAGATATAAGCAACTTCAACTGAAGAGCATTTAGAAAGGATATGAATGTATCATACAAAACACTGTCTGAGGAAAAAAACGAAAACAAATAGTCATGACCACGTTTCATTACTGCAATACTGACTGTTAATAGCATAACACCCATAAAACCGAAAGATGTAAATAGGTAATTTGAATTAAGCAGAGTTACTTGTCACTAGTTGTTATGTATTGCTCCAAGTGAACTTGTTTTAAGGCACTAAACCATTACAAATATCATGACTTCCTGAAGATGCTGGAAAGACATTGACACTATTAGACAGGAATTTAGTGTGAGTCCTCTAAGCAAAAATGCAATGCCTTCATTGAGCTTCATTACAAGTAGAACTTTCCCTTATTACAAATTCCAAACAAACAGGTGCTTCACACTATGTCTACTTCTAAAATTGCTTTCTTTTTATTCCCAGGGATACATCAAGAGCTGAGGGAGAATTCATGCAGTATAGATCAGTCAGGCATTGACAGCACATCACAATTTGACAAGCTGCTTGGCTCTGTTTAAAGTCTAAGTTAGGCCTTGGCCCATCAAGGCCATGGCTATTGAATTATTGACAGCCTCTCACTGTGGTGCAAAGGGAAAGAGTGCTACAGCCTCAGTTCAGTAAAGATGAAATGGAAACCCTCTCTGAAGCTTACTTTAGCACGTTAAAGGAGTTTTAATGGTCTTCTTTAAAATTCAGTAAGAGAATACATTAGACTAATTATATTTTCACCAGCTAAACAAAAAGTTTGGGATGCTGTGGAGATTATAAATGGGAGGAAAACTACACAAAGTACAGATGTGATCTATACCCAGAAGCTCACGAATGTTTCAAAACTCATTCCAAATCATCCAGCTTTACATACTTTACAATTTTTCACCATTCTGTATCATTATACTGTGTGTAGTGAAGGGTTAACAATAGTGTAGAGGTTCATCACCTAAAAATACAGGCCGTTTTTTATAATAGTTGCTTTCTGCTAATGCCATTAAATCTATAAGCTAATGCAACAGCCAGTCCATATTTACAATCTTTCAAGTGCATTAACTCTATATATCTTTTCCTTTCCAGCTATCAAAAGTGCAGTAAAGGGGTGTCAGTAAGTAAGCGGCAAGCCAATGTCCATTTTGTTTGTTTGCTTGTTCTTCCAACTCTTCTCCAGACTGAACTACTGTTCTTCCACAACCAGCTGATTAATATTAACAATTCTGATCTCCTTACATAATCTCTTTTCTTCTTCAAATTTATACCTGCCACGTTTTACTTGTATTTTAATAGCTGATGTCAGACAAGCAGCAAGCAGAAAGTTCCATCTCAGGACTATAATTTTAAATACAATGAGACTCACATCAACTGTCGCATAGACACGCGGAAAATTATTCCACATGGACTTCTAAAGTGCATCCTAAAAGCTTCAAAGAATGACTACGTTTTTCAAAGAATTTAAATTGATGATGGTGGGGGCCAGGGTGTTAAGCAATTTGTCTAATGTGACCCTATACTCATTTCTCCAACATCACTTCCAATATGCTGGCTCCTGTCAAATCAACAAAGAGAGCCTAACAGCACATCTAAATTCGTGTTCATTTGCCTTCTGCAGGATTATCTTTGCCACGTCAAGCATTATAAGTAAATCAAAGATGCTTCTTAGGGGCTGTAAGAGTAGGGCTAATCTCCAGACAAATATTTAGAAGGCAGCTTAGCCTGTTCTGGCTTTAATCGTTTCCAACTGATTTGACTTACTCTAATTACAGCCTTTATGCTATAAAAGCCATTTTTATATTGCTGAGGAGCAGTTTCACTGCAAATACATGAAATTTTGCTGAGTTTCTACTCCCATGTTGATTATGGAAATGGTATTCTACAGCTTTCCTCTAATTAGAAAAAACACACTGCACAAAGCATCAACAATTTTTAACATTAATAACAGAGTGACAGTGTCTTTTTGTGTGTCTTTAAATAATTTCTCAAAATATGACACCACAAAGCCACCATATCCCACTTGGGTATCATACTAGAAGCTATTTTCACATTTTTGCATATTATATTTATTCAAACACAGAACAATATCTTTGAAGAAGCTGTTTGGTAATTTAACCTAATAGAATAAGATAATTAAACTCCTGGATAGTTTATGATGAGGCACTTTCCAAGCCCAAAAACTTGGGAAATTCAAACACTCATACACAAAGCAAATTAAACATATCCTTTGACAGATCGGACAGCACAGCTATTTTTTACTTTTAGTATTCATTTACCATACTATCATTTCCCACAATGAATAGACAGCTGAGACAGTACTGTTTTGCTTTGCATCCACTCACAAACTTGTCTTGCAATTTAATGGAAACCTCTTACCTGAATGCTGTGGTCAACAGAAATCAAAGTGGAGGAGTTACAGAGCATGTAGCATACATCCATTCCAACTTCAACACATTATCAAATAATGCTTCCCTTTAACAGAAACGAGCTTTTCATTTATTGTCTAAGCTGCTCCCAGAAAAAGCAGTTGCAACAAAATATATGGAAGAAACTTGGTAATACATACAATTTTCACAATTACTCTGAGACAGACAACTCTAAACACTGCTACCTTCCTATCTTTGTGCAGAGGGAATCAACATTAACATCTTAACATTCTGAGAAGAAAAATAAAAGATTAAAGCATTGAAAGCTGGCATGATTTTTATTACACACAAATGATGCTTTAGGATTCAAAACCGAAGGAAAGGTAATTCAAGGTTCTATGTTGGATATACATGCTTCCAAAAATATGCATGCATCACTTGCAATTCTGTAACTGGTCAAACTAAACTGCTACAGAATAGGATGTATTTTGCACACAACTAGCTAGGCTGCTAGAACAGAGTTCCATAAGGTATTTACAGCACAGTCTCTAATGCTCCTATGAAATAATGGGTTAACACTATCGCACAATTTTGCACACTTCTGTTATGATGGTGTTTGCAAGCTCCTTTCACTTCTCTGAAAAGTCTAGCATTGTTGATATAGTCCTGTTAGGCGTCACCAAAAAAAGCTTGTATGTGCTCATTTGCTAATATGGAGGGCATAAATTACTTGGGCAAAAATTTTAATTGCTTTACTGTTACGGAGACTTGTTCTGTAATAGTTTAATTTCTTTTTCTTTCTCTCTGTAGAAATTAAGGCTGTACTATTAATAATTCTTTGACTAGACTTAAGTTACATTAATAGTAAATTCTTGGCTTTATGTGCAAGTTGCTTATCCTTTTTGTTCATAACTAAATTTTTTGAATGTAAAATTCGTAAAGAATCTGGAAAGAAAGCAAAACTGCATGAAATTTTGCTTCTAGCCTCCTATGCTGTTTAATTTACACATGTTGGGAGATGAATGTGTATTCTATGTGTTTAGTAACCCTTGCTGGCTTTATCTTGAGTTTTGCAATGTTATAAGTAAACCTGATGAAAACAATGTGGGAGCAGAAGGCTGTGATTATTATGGTTCTATGGTTTTATATTTTTTAGAACAGTAAGACAGCTGTTGGTTAAAGTATTTCTTATACAATATATGGTATATGATGTCACAATAATGGAAGAAGTTATACTAAGTGTCAGATACATTCACTCCTGAGACATGCAATCTCCTGTGGGTGTTTCCCACAAGCCCCTGAGATTACTTCTCTTCTAGACTGAGTGTCAGCCAGGTAGTGTATCAGGAATACCTTAGATGTATTTTTTTTTACTTCATGATAGCTCTCAGAATCATTGAATGGTTTGGACTGGAAAGGACATTAAAGATAAGTTAGTTCCAACCCCCCTGCTATGGGCAGGCATCCAAAAGTCTTGTCCTAATACACTGCATAGTTCCAATACAAGTTGGTTTTTTTTGTTTGGTTTTTTTTTTTTTTTTTCCCTGAACTGCACATTCTCACTGCATTGCCCATTTCCAGCACATATAAAACAAACATATTATATTGCTTGCCATGTAGGTCTAGTGCAAAAACATTCAGGAACAGAAAATTAAAAACATGACTACTTGTTTACTTCTTACTATTCTATATAAGGAAGAATACATAATATTAGAATCACTGGAACTAAGAATCTTTTTCAAGCTACTGAAGACAAGACAGCAAGCATTTTCAGATATTATTATCTCCCACTTTGATATCCCAGTGCAATTTTGTGTTTTCTATCGTTGTAAAGAAACAGACTCATCACTGGCAGGAAATTGAGATCTTGGTGCCTCTGTGAACAAAATTATTAGCATAGCCATGCTGACTGTATAAACTGTTCTGTTTTCTTAGGCTGGTTCTTCATAAGGTAATGCCTCTTCAACAATACACTGTATTTGGGACTTATTAATGAAGTAAGTACTAAGTTTCCTCCCCATGTTCTAAACTGGAAAGTAAAAATATGTCCACCTGTCAGGAAGAAGTAAAAATAGGTTGTCAGAGAGGAAAAATTCCTGTTAGTGAGCTATGGGTCTTGCATATATGAAAACTCAAAAATCATAAAAGCATTTAGCTGTTTTTACAGAAAAAAAAAACTCTGCAAGGAGCAGAGGGGCTGAAGCTGATAAACAATTACACCTTTTAAAAGAAAAAACTTCCTGATAACATACAGACATATTATAGTTTACATCAACATCTGTCTGCAGAGACTTAAGATAAAATCTTTGCAAAAGGCACATTATCTCTCATCTACTTATTACCTGATCTTTACCCCAGAAACATCTGACACTAGTCAGTTTTGAGGAAGAATGCTTGGCCAAAGAACAAAAGATATGCTCTAAAATATTAGCAATGGGGTTTCTACAATTTTACATTAAAGAACTAATTCCCAACAAAAAAAATGCCATAAATGTTTTGGATTTTAAACAATTCTGTAAAATAAAACCAAGAAAAATATTCTTGACACTCTGTAGAAGCTCCTCATAAAACTGAATAAAGTTTTTAGAGTATACCAGTCACCAGAATAATTTCTGGCTTAGACTGCCAATGATGCTTGCTTATATAGGGTTTTGTTTTTATTTTTTATATGCCAAATTCTGTGAGCAAACCACAGATAATTTCAGGTGCAAGAAGAAACAATTTGATAATGTACCCAATTTTCTCCATTCCATGCTGCAATGAGAAAACAAAGTAAACTTTTACTGCTGAGTGAAGATGCTGGGGAGTGGGGGGAAAGCAAGAGGGGGAGGAGAGAAGAAGGGAAAAGGAAAATCCCATCTCAGACATTTTAATAAAGCTAAAAACAATTCTGCTATAAACAGGTCATAAGCTAACAGCTAGATTAGAAAGCTGCAAGGTTGAGACTCCATTTCCATAACACTGGCCATTGCACAAACGCATCATCTTTGCCATTTAAGTAAGAAAGTACTCAGTATGTCCCATGCAGGTTATTCAAGGTTCCAGATGCAGTTCTGAGCTGTCCTGATTTGAATATATACTAGTACAGGATGCGTTCTTTAATATTTTTTATGGTCACAGGGAACAAAAAAACATTTCTGGAACTATCCTTCTATTTATACTTCTCTCCCTTCTCTACTAATGCTGTAGTTCAGCAATAAACTTGCAGAAGAAGGGACTATTTCCAAAGAGTGGTGTCAGTCTTGCAGATTCCAATGGCCGACACTGACCTTTGCTGTGCCCTCTTACATGTGCTGATCCAAATCTGTGTCTGAATATGGGTGAACAAGTCTGGAAATTTTACTCAGGTTAAATTAACCCAGAGCAAATTGTTCAGCTTCACCCAGATGAGTTTCATGACTTGGTTCAGTGAACAGCTGCACACTTATACAGGTACAAGGAAGGGCAAGACCTTCTCATTCATTTACAGTGTTACCCTCTTTCCCCTGGGAGGCAGGTGACGTTTGGAGCCATTTTTCCACTCCCAGCCTGCTACCTAAGAGAGTAATGGGAGGTACTACAGAATAAGATTCAATCAGACTTTTGCTGATTGTCCGCTGTTGACTGTTGACAGAAAAGGTGCTAGAAATGCTTTGGTTTGCTATAATTTCATGGAACCATAGACTGATCTGGGTTGGAAAGGATCTTAAGACCATGTAGTCCCAACCCCTCTGCCATGGGCAGGTATGCCTCACACTGGACTATGCCATCCAAGGCTCTGTCCACCTGGCCTTGAACACTGCCAGGGACAGAACATTTACCACTTCTTTTGGCAACCCATTCCAGTGCTTCACCACCCTCACAATAAAGAATTTCTTCCTGATCTTCCCCTGTTTAAGTTTAAAGCCATTACCCCTTGTCCTAATGTTACAGGCCCTGATGAGTCTCTCTTCAGCATGGCAATTCTCTAGAAGTTGATTATAAAAAAAAGTACGACAGTAATAAACAAAATATGAGCCTTAGTTACTCACAGTCATACCATTTATGACTCTGCCCTCCCTCCTCAACCCTAAAATTGTGGTAACATGAACATTACAGACCTGGCTTTGCCAAAGTACAGTCTGGGCCTCAGTAACAGAGCTGCTCACTGCACTGTAATTTTTGAAAGTCTTTTGTCTGAAATCAGACTCTAAAAATAACTGACAACCAACCCCAACCAGGTACACTAAAGCCTGCCTATTAAAGGAAAAAGAAGCACAAGTAACAAGGTCACTGCCGATGTTCCATGCTTGTATTACTCACGATACTTCAGTAGAATACAGTTAAATTTTACTGTTAGGCACCAAACTGATTTTTTTCCTATGGATGTTAGCAAAGGGGGATTTTTGACCTCTTCCCAACATCTACATTTTTATCCCAAAATCACAGACTAAGCAAACAGGACATCCTAATGGTATTTAAAGTTACTGTGAAGCAAGAAACTGTACTTGAGGGAATGAGAACATCAACATGCTAACAGATGATTCACTAAAAGGCAAATAAAATGAACTGCATGCCAACATCATACACCTGAGGAACCCAGAGTGTCTGCAACCACAAATACAGCTGTGCTTTGTTTATGATTTACTGGGGTTCTGGACACACTGTAGGTAGACACATTCTGAAAAACACCACAGTCCGTGTCGCTTTCTACTTGATGCACCTAGGTGTTCCTTTCAGAGACAGCGAGAGAGCAGACTGTGCGCACACCATATTTATCCTGACACATACTCACGATGTGTCCTGAGCACTTACTTGGAATTGTAAATCACTTCTAGCCATAACCTAAATGTGGGATACCACAGCATGCCCCAGGAGGAATGCTGCATTACATTAGACTATGTAGGGCATGAGAGACTTTGAGGATGAAAGAATAACATCCTGCCATGTACAATTTTATAACTAATCCCTGGGTAAACTACAGCAAGCTGTTAATAACACGACATCAGAATCCATTCAGATTTCATCCATCTTGCACTATTTCTTTCACCTTGACAAACGTCACTAATAGTCCTATTCCTTCAGGACAGTGATTTTGGATACTTCCACATATTTATACAGATTTTGTACATTTCTGGGTTGCAATCACCAATCAGAAACTGTTTCAGCTTTCTGCTACCACTGTCCATTAACTCAAGCCCTCCAAAAAAGAAAAGACAGACAAGTTTAACTAACAAAGTTACAAAGTAAGTCTATTAATGTGATACAGACATCTAGCATTTAGATAAATCCATCATTTTTATTGTTTAATAAAAAAATAACGCTTTTTCCTATCTTAATAGCTCACATTACTAAAATTAAGTTTTTCTTGCATAACTCTGGAAATTCAACATTTCAGCGACACTTCAGAAAAATCAAAGAGGTCCCTTTCTGTGTGAAAATAGCACAGAAGAATGTGTCCTTTAAAAAAATGAATTGGCAGTATTTCACCTTACAACTAAGGCCCCCTTTTACTTAAATAAAACAAAACAGATTTTAAAATCCTGGATATTAAGCAGATCAACAACTCTGGAAGACAGATGCCCTGGCAGGCAGCAGTTTACAGCAATGTGTCTTGTACAGTAACTATATACATTTCCTATGGTTCTGCAACTAGTACCTTCAAAAAGCATGAAAACCAATTCAGAATAGTTCTGAAAGGTTCTTTTGCTTATGGCTTTATAATACCAGAACCTCAACAGTTTCTGTATAATAGAATCTATGTAATTTTTAATGTTTAGTATTTCCCATATATAAAAAAAACCACAAATGAATATACAACTGAAAACTGTTGATTCATCTGTCTTCCATGTCCAAAAAAGATGATAAATGACTGGTGCTATTACTTGTCTTCCTTATACAAATTTATGGGATACATTTCTGCAGCCACATTAACAATGAGAAACACAATGTATAATTGAAAACAAAATAAAAGGACAAAAGGATTACAGAGTTCCTCATCAAAATGTTTCCTGCAAAATAGGTTCTGTTAAAAAATTCAATTACATTTTGGATGCCCTAATGATCCCACCATATGCTTTCAAGGATTTGACGCAAGATACGATTTTTTGGACTGGCATACCATGTAACATTGGGGCTTTTTCTATACAGTTGACAGCTCCAGACAGGACAACATAAACATGTGAAATGAAAAGTAAGAAACCACAATTTTGGAGTGACCCAACTTAGACTACTGTTACTGCCCTGTTTGCTTTTGCCAGTCAAATGGAAAGAGGAATGAACATTGGCATTAGGATTTTTTCATACTTTGTACTTGTCTTAAAAAACAGCCTAAGCTTGAAAATAGCACTGACACAGAGTAAAATAGTGCATACTGTTTTTAGAAAAGATGTTTGCTTCAAGATGCTTTGACAAAATATGTGATAGACCTGTGACAAATTCGGAAACTGTAACATGATTTATAATTTCAGGATAGACAGATGCATTTATTTAGCTAGCTATGCGTGTGCGTGTGCGTGTACCGCATACAAAATAATCTCTCAGCAACCTAAAAGCAGAAAACTTAGTCCAATTTTGTTTATTCTTGCCCTGTACGATCAAGTTAGTTGCGATTACAGGCGACATTTTAAGACTTCTGTATCTCTCAGTGGGATGAGCTGGCTGAGCTGAGCCAAAATCTATGTGGTTTTCTGTATTTTAGCAGTCTACTTTAAATTGTTAATGTATGTTAAAATACAACTTGTTCATATTATAAACTCTAAAGCACATAAATTAGATTCATTATATATACCTTCCTGAAATATACCTTTATCTTCAGCAAAATGAACTTTAAGAGTACAAAGGAGATCAGGAAGTTTAAATTCTTAACAGAGATTGGTAGGAAAACCATGAAACAGCTGGAGATGCCACTCTTTTGTTCCTTGCATCTCAACCAATCTATCTATATTAGAGATATGTGTTTGATAACTTCAACCTTTGTATTTTTGCACTCAAAGTAGCTATTTCAACTTGGACAGTAACCTTAGTCACAGTCCCTTTAATATGAACATGTAACCCAGTGGTAGACTCAGTAAAGACACAAAGATGTGTTTAAAATGTTACATATATCCCCTGTATTTGATGTATGCTGTTAATCTTAAAAAAGGACATTTATTCGCTGACTTAAGAAACCAAACACAAGACAGCTTCCTGTTGGACACTTCTTGGATTGTTGATCAGTATGGAGGTCTTTCAACCCATTACTATAGCTTCTTTTCAAAACAAATAATTAAATAATTAAGAGTTCTGTCAATAAAGTAGTAAAGTATAATTTAAAATAACACTTATAAAAGCCAGAGAAGGTAGGCTTCAGGGTGAAGCCTTCGCTTTGTACCAATAAAATAATAATCGCCAACTAATCTTCAATATATGGCTTACAGGTGGGTCAAAATAAAAAGTAGTAAATATTTAGATATTTTCACTCAGGCACTCCATATTATTCTTTATTGTAACTAATATTTGAAAAGTTAACTCTTCATTATCACCCTTTCATTGGTGCTGTTCTCACTTTTAAATGTATGCCATTATCACTTCAAAAGTATTATGTCAGTTACCTGTCACCAGGACTGCAATTAAAATAATATTTAGAGAAAGCAGAGTCTACTTTGCCTATTGATGCAGGGAGAAAATTCTCTGTAATTTAATCGGGGTTACATGCATGTGCTCATAAAGGACAAGACCATTTAGTTTCATTATTTTTCTTTCATCTTGGGGTATGCTGCTTTATGCTTTTTGTTCTCTAATTTTAAAAATGCTCATTGTGATGTTTTAAAAGGAATACCAAGTAACACTAAAATAGTGCTAGAAGCTGAAAACTGTTATTAGATAAAAGTGGCTCTAATGCATTAGGAGGTGTTGAGTTAATAGGAAAACAGCTTTGATTCACTAGCCTCTGTCTAACATGCCACTACAACAGAAGTAAAAAGGCAGTGGGCAACTCCCCTCTAATCACCTCCTGTTAGCTATAACTATAGGCAAATTGGTAGTGAGGATTAAGTGGGGAGACTATCACAGGATCAGTGTCAAGCAGAAAAAAAGACTCAATTTGTGAGCAATCATGACTCCCTAATCACTTCTGTAAGAGCCTTAGAAATTACTAACAGTAGCCTTTGGAAGTGTGGGCACATCGTAAGTATGGACCACAACAGATATGACTACCACAGATAAAATGAACAGCTCAGTATATAGATAACCAAACAAATCAAGGCTGAATATAGGTAATAATTTGCGTTCACCAATCCTGTACATCCTTCAGATTACTGAGATTCTGATACGTGTCTGCCAACACTGTGAATGCAAGCCGAGATAAAGTAACATTTGTGTGCTTTGGAGGCAGTATTATGAGCAACTCTGTCAGTGATAAGGTGAAGAAAATAATCTTCACAATTGCAATTCTGTTCCGCATAAGAACAATGGAAGCAATTCCACCCATATTTTCAAGCAGTTATTACAGAATTACTCCCCATAAATTATTTTATTCCTGGTTAGTTTCACTTTTAGTAAAAAATACAAACAAAACGAAAAATGCAAACTAATTTGGAGACAACCTTATTGATACTGACAACTTGATATTTTTTGGGATCTTAACACTCCATTAGATTACAAAATCCAGTGAAGGCTAAAAGCACCACCTCTGTAGCACCTGACAGTTCTGTAATGTTGGGGTTTAAAAATCAACATGCCCAATGAATTATGCCATTTTTAGGGATCACAAAGTCTTATTCTGCCTTTGCAGTGTGAGTTGCGATATGGTTGGTGTGACTGCTCGATCAAAAATTACATTCCTGCTGTTGTTTTACATGACCTAATTTCTTAGTATCACAAAGAACAAAATTAATGAATATTTAGCTGTACTGAATTAAAAACAACAACAAAACCCCAAAACAACTAACCAAATACCAACAAACCAAAAAAACCCCTATGTTTCAGTTTCAGCATAAGACATTTTCCAAAGCTACTACTGCACCAGAGCTAACTGTCAGCATAAGGCTTTACTTGATACAGGCACATCAGGCTACTGCTCACAAGAGTAGAGGAACACATACAGCATATGCAAATGGCAGAATAAGACTGGACTCACAGATACATTGACTGTTTTCATGTTTGAGTATGTTCCAACATTAGAGAGGAGCAATTATAAAATCAAAAGTAAAACCTATCTTTAAAACTAAAATGCATTATCATCAATATTCTTCTAAGAATAACAAGTCACAACAATTTCAGTGGTTTTGCTGCACTCTACACATCACAGTGTTCATGCATAACAAAACTTGGTATCACTAACATTAATATAGGGAAAAAGAATAAAAACAATTAGGGCTCAGTGATCAATCAGTGACAATCCCTTCTACTAATGTACTGATAATCTTACAGGCAATATAAATAAAAAAATAATTAAATAAAAAAAAAGCACCACCCCCAGGTTTACTATGCATTTCAGACTTAAACTGGAAACAGTTATAATTGCTTCTAATGACATTATAAAGTACCTTCCAGGAATGAAATAAGGTCTTCTGCAGTAAGGTAAGAATTCCTCATAAAGAGTAACTGAAAACTAAGAATGACAATATGTGTGTCACACAGAAAGACTTCATTTTGTAGGATATTGTTATAACAATACCAGTACACTAAGACTATGTTACAGTATACATTTTCAAAGACTGACAAGAAAAAGATTACCTTAAGTTTATAAAATACTTCCTTTTGGCTAAAGGCTGAAAGACAGATATATGATGTGATACGCGTGTGTGTGTGTGCATGTGTGTGTGTGTGTGTATATGTGTATATATATGTATCTTCAATACATATATTGAAGACAAGACTTCAATTTGGACTCAGTGATCCTAACTTGAGATATTCTATGATTTTATGATACCCTGTGCAGAATTTCTGTACACATACTATGTTCATATTAGGTGGGAAAATTTTTATATTTCTTGTATCAATTGTTTTTAAATCACAAGATAAAATATGAATACACAATTCTGGGGCAAAAATTAAACCCAGTTGTAATGCTTATGTTATATAAATCCAAAATAGCTGTATTATACTTCTTGTTTCTGTATCCCTTGAGAGCTATTGCACAGGTAAAAAGTACACCACCCTATCCTACCTTCAGATAAAACACATGAACAGTGGTTTCTTGTTACATTGTCTTGGCTGCTCCTGTCACAGACAGAACTACCAGCTGTGTGTACACATACATACATATATTTATTGATAAAAATTATTTGGTATTAGTTTACCAACATTTTTTATTTTAATTTACAAGTTTATATATTCAGTAATGTGCTCAAGCCAGGACATTCTTGGTATTTCACTGTATTACACTGTGAGTTAACAAAACAATATTTCTTAATCCTGCTATATTGATTTGAAATAATAAAATACATTGAAAAGTATTACAATATAAGAACTTCACAAAACTAATCAAACCCAGATATCTGCAACCAAAATGGAGCTCCTACATCACATATCTCCTTTATACAGACTGGACACATGACCAGGTCAGCAAATCAAGAGAGAGAACCCCACGGTACCATGCGTGCGAGCAGCACCAGTGCCTGCTGCATCCCATTTGTGCCTCCTTGTCCTCAGCTGGCATCAGGCTCCCCCACCAAAATATCACTGATCCCTAAATGATATTTTACCATAATTATCCCATGAAAATCCCCAAACTTAACAACGATATTTGTGATTGCAGGATAAAATCCATTTTCTTTACAATAAGGCTTGTAAAAGCCTTGTTAAAAAAGGGAAAAAAAACCACAAAACCAGCATCACCAACAGAAAACTAAAAAAAAAAAAAAACCAAACCAAAAACAGCTTGTCCAATTACCTACCATTAACTCCCATTTTCTATTAATTAGCACCCTCTCTATGCAATCAAGGTTTCTAAAGGGCCAATTTGAATTAGTTTGAATAACAAAAACCAATGTTTATCTGTCCATGCAGTGCAGTACTCTCCAGAACTAATAGGCAGACACTGCAACACATTTCTTGCCTTCTAGGTCAGCATTAACTCCAGTTTCAGCAGTTGTAGCTAAAGGCAACTGTACTGTAATCAAGCATCACAGGGATAGTTTTGCTCTCTTTCCTTTTTCCTTTTTTTTTCAGATTTTTTGTTGTTGTTGCTGCTTCCTTGCAGAATCCCCTATTTTAATATACAAACTCACCCCACTGTGAAGCCCTTGCAGGGTTGGATAGCCACGAGAATGTTAGTGGCTAGTGGTTAGCTCCATGGGGAAAACAAACAAACAATAAAAAGGAAAAAAGGAAAAAAAAAAAAAGAAAAAAGGGGGGGGGGATAGAAAAATAAATGCCTTTTTAAAAAAAAAAAAAGGCAAAGCGTCAGGGGTATGCGTAAGAGAAGGGAAAAAGGATGGAAAATTAATAATCCAACAGGCAGGTTCCCTCAGTGTTATTAATCATGCTGCTTCTCACAAGCTAGAGAGGAGCCGAGATTTGCACATGGGAGGGGAGGGGAATGCACACTATTGGCCAACTAGCTCATTCCTATACATCTCAGCCAATCCTCCTTTTTTTTCCACTTCACCACCCCCCCGCCCCCCCCAAGCCTTAAGGTACAAATATATCTGAGAAGCAGTTACAAAACCCTGGAAGATGAAAAATCATGCTCCCAGGCTAGGCAAAGCTTGGTCCAGTTAATGCACTATAAACTTTATTTGAGCTGACTTCTCATTTGATCCCCTTGTGACAGGGTCAGTGAACGGCAAGCAATTCCATCCCAAATCATGCCATAATCGAATTGCTGCCTATTTCCCGAACCTATAATGAAAAAGGCAACCGAAATAATGCAGGTAATGTTGGCAGCTTCCCCTCGCTGTCGTACATTATTACTGCCGATTGCTTGCCTCCATTTCCCCTGTACTCTAACAATGAATATATTTCACAGCTCACTTGCTTTACTGTGTGGGTGGTATGGCATAGACACCTACATGATATGAAAGAAAATCTAAAACAATAGGGTTTTGTTTCTGTGCACAGCACCTAACAGGCTGCTGGGAGAAAAGGCAATTTTGTCAAACTGCTACAGGAAAAAACAGAAGACTAGTGAGGCTTAAATAAGACTGGGTAAAAACACCACAAACTTCTTTTTCTATTTAACCCCAACTTCATCTGATGAGCTACAGAACAATTCAAGCACTTATTGGCAGTGCTCAAATAAATTACATTACACAGGTGTTTCTAAAGGATTATTGTAAAGTCAGGGTTTCTGAAACAAAACACTTTACAGACAGGAGATATTTCTTTGCCCATAGACACAATCTGAGAGATATGCCTATTAACAGCCTGAAATATACCCTAAGAATTAGCTTCATTACAAGCAGGAGAATCTCTAACAACTCACTGAATTATTACAACTACTGAATCCAAATTCAGAATTCCTGCTCTCACTTCTCCTCTCCTAGTAATGACAATGGGGCACGTACCAGAGAAAGAACTGTGAAATTTAGGTTATAGCCTGTTTAGCACTCCTGGGCAATAGCAACCTACAACATGACTGCTTTTTAAAAATGCAAAATAGGACTGTATAAAGCAGGCAATAATAATGAAGCAATTATATTTTCAAGTGACATAAATTAACCACAATTGTAAGGCATATTCCCTTTGATCCGCCGCAGGATGGCATAAATATGACTGTTTATATAACCCTTTACTTTGAATCTCCCTTTAGAAGAGTTTGAAGCATGAAGCATGGCAAGCAAAGTCTTACGTAATGAACAAAAAAAAAAAAATCTATTTAATAAGGACAAGGCAATATTCCGTTGTATTTCCCTCAAAAATGCACATGATGAAAACCAACACGTGTAATAGATGACAGCAGTATCCTATGCAAAAACCCAATACTGACAGCCTTGAGATCTGTTTAAGCCTGGATTCAGACCTAAACTTCTAACCAATCCACCACCCCAGACAACGGCAAACCGTAATTCCCATCCAAATGGGAAATTCAGCCCATTGTTTGTTCTGACTTATAAAGACATTTCAGGGTACACACACTAACTCATTTTATTGTAAATCAGCACCATACATTTGGATCAAATTATTTATCTCCTCTTGCACTGACATAAAGAGGAAAGAAACAATTTAAAACCATCACAGCTGGAACACAATGAGGATTCTGACATGAGATGTGAAATTACAGACAGCACATTTCTATTACATTAGCAACTTTGACAATATTTACAAGGCTAAACACTATGGTGTACAACTATAGGTATAAAGACGGGCTTTACCACACTTTCAAAACACATAATTTAATTTTATTTGGATTATAATTGTTAATGAAAGATGTTTTCATTAATTGGCTAGTACCCTCATTTCATTATCTCACACAAGAGTAACAGGGACCGTACGCAGGCATTGTAATTTTAAAGTAATGCACTCCCTCATCTGACTAGAATACAATATGAATATTTCACTGTCTGAACGACTCTACTTTTTCACTTACTGCTCAGGCAGAACTGATTTGAGACAGCATTCAATTTTTTTTAAAAAGATGCATGGGTTCAAAAGTGCATGCCAACATATGGACATAGAGTAATTCTTTAAAAACTCAGCACTGGAGGCTATGAAGAGCAGATCTTATACAGGAAAAAAAAAATCAATATAAAGAAAAAATTGTTCTAGATGTAATTGAAGTCATACATTTTTACATGGCTTCTGCTATACACCCAATTACTGCTATTTATCAAACAGCAGACAACATTGAACCTGGCAGCATAAAAAACAAATTTTACTAAGCTAGGAAAAAAAAATCATCAGAACGGAAAGCAAAAAAGATACAAATAATAAATAATTCAATATTCCTGAGGAAAGCTCTTGCAGAAAAGGCCTGACTGATTCAAACATCAGACGTGAGGCTGACAAGAGATATATCGATTTAGACAATTCTATCATTATTATTCCAGCCTGAGTCCTTCAGAAAAGCTGTTCTTTTTGCCCCTGTTTTTATTGCTGTAACTACCAACCTTTTTTCTTATACCTTCTTCTCTTTGAACTTGTATTCATTTAGGCTTTAATCTCAGCCTAGCTATAACACGATATATAGAAATCCTAGTCGCATTTATTTGAAATTTAAGTTCAGGGTTTTTTTAAGATAGTGCTGGAAAATATTTGCTTTATATACATGTGACTTTAATGCTTCCTTAAAATAGGTCAAGTGCTTCTTGAAGTTTCTAATGTAAGAACAGGACTTCAGGATTAAACACGCAAGAAGAAAGCAGTTTTTACCTCCAGTTTAACTTTGCCAAATGCCAGTCTTTACCAAACTTACCACAGAATGCTTCTACGTTTACTTTACAGGTGTAGGTAAACTACAAAAAAGCTAACCTGTTTTTTTTTTCATTAATTTTCCCCAAATAGGGGTGTTCTAAAAAAAAATAAAAAATAAAATTCTCATAGGTCAGTGCAAATCAGTAAAATGAAGCTGTGTAATTGCTGGAAGAAAGCATTCCTCCATTAGGCATCTGCAAGCACAACTATTTCTTCCCTGTTCGATGTGTTAATTACAACTAGATAGAATATGCCACAGAAAATTAACAGTCTTGCAAACACATCAGAGGTAAACACACAAAACAGGAACTGCTTAAGGGTCAGGAGAGCAAGTCAATTTTGAAGAAAGATAAAAGAACTGTCATGTATATGATTGCTTATGAAAGAGAAGAGGGCAATCCTGCCTTGTTATCATCAGTTAATTAGGCACTACAGTCAGGCATGCATACACTACAACATTTGCCATGGTAATCAAATGCATTATTCAAACATAAAACAAAACAAAAGTAACTGCAACTTTGACAGGGAAGAATACAATCTGCCCACACAGAGGTGCTGAATTAACTTTATGTAAGAGTTAAAAGGAAGCCCAGGAATATGCTATATTAACTTTCTCAAATAGCACTGCCTTTTAATTCAGACTACAATTCCACTTCTAAAGAAAATACTCTCTTCCAAATTTGATTCTCATGCAAAGTGATGACCTTTGCAAGCATGGACAAGGGTAATGAAAAGCAATTGTACTACAGTAGGATCTTGTTATGTCTTTAATATAAATATACAGTGAGAGTAACAAATGCACTCTTGACAAAGCATCCTATCTCATGAGTCAAGAGAAAAAGAAAACAAAAAGAAAAAACAACCCAAGAAAACAATATATACACATTTTCTCTGTCCTGAGCTATAACTGCAAGCAAAAATAAAATTAATAACTACTCTGCAAATAATGTGATGACACTATGTGATAACAAACCTTTCTATCTCACAAAGGCTTATACCATGTTACTATAGAACTAGTGTTTTCTCTGTTTATACAAAATGAGTACTTTTGGCCTAATTTTTATCCAATTGCACAGAAGACATCCAATACTAAGTTCACTAACAAAATTGGGGTATTAGCCTGGAAATTACAGTGACCTAATGGTTTCCCATTTCTTAATATTAAACTTTTAGACAACATAGCTTTGAGATCATCTATTTCCTTTACACAGGTTCAGCAAGAAGAATCCCACTGCACTTCTTTCAATTTAGACAAGCTGTATGTCCCTGAAGTGGTAACTTTATAAGAGGCATACTCCCTGCATGGTCAAGGAAACAGAGAGCTGGGCACACTTCCTCTTTCAAACTGGTAGAAAGACGGGGAGAGACGGAAGAGATGAATGACAATGAGTTGTTCCTTCTGTCAACCAGTAAGTTGGTGGAGGACATGGAGAACAGCTGATACAGTCCAATGTATGCACCCTGTACCCTAACATCCCTGCTTCTTATGCAGGCTCTGAACTGTCATCGTATGTCTCTTTTTCAAGCCTCTCAGTTCTTCGAAAACAAATGCAAAGAAGGAACATCAGAAATTGTGACAGTTTCCCAGTACTTTGTAATCCCTTTCTTCCTCCCTTTCTTGAAGCATGGAAGCAAACCATCTCAAACCAGCACAACCATCATTGCCTCTGACCTGTCAAGTAACAGTCTGATAAACCTGAACTAGGAAGTTGACAGTAGGCTGTCTTATGTAAGATGGAACATTCCCTGTAGCTCAAGACCCTTCTTCTGCAGAAGACCTACTTCTGCAAGACTAGAATAGAATTTATAAGTTCTCATGCCCATGTTGCAGAATCTCCTCTGCAGTTCTCAGACTTCTTTCAACTTAATTTTCTTACATGATATGTGGCTTTCTTGGATTTTGCAAAAAAAAACCCAAACATTCCAAATGCAATAATAAAAAAAAGTATTTGCTGAATACGCAGGTACTGACCAACTCCAATGATTGAATTATTCTACAAATATCAGTAAAAAGTTGTAACAAAAATACATTATGTAGCACAGTATTATCTATTATTCTATCATTTTGCAGACAGCTGCCATCAAAAGATATATATCCAAAGCGAAAATCAATGCCAACACAATACATCTAAAAAAATCTGTATTATTTTTTGAATGCCTCTCTTTTCCAATCCCTCTTTTCCCTGCACAATATTCTCAGTGTTTGGCCATCTCAATCAAGTACTATCAGAGAAAAATAACATGATACAGAAGTCTCTCTTCTGATCAAATTAGTCTAACATGGATCAGTATGAAAACTTGGTGCATCTGCAATCTCAGAGTCTTCAGTGTCCAGGCATACAGTAATCTGTGAAAAAAAAGTAATATCGGTTTCTTTGGCACGGAGATTTTCTTTTAGTCAGTCTGTCACTTCCCATTTCAGTTAACAAAATGTTGAATGCAGCTCATCCTTGGACAAATATTATGGCTCTATCGAGTACAAAATGGGAGGAATTGTTTCAGAGTTACAATTTAATACAAAAACAGAGCTACAAGAAATTCCACAAACTTCAGAAGACAGAAATGTATACATATAAAAATGTATTTTTCCCACAATCTTTCAGAAATGCCTAAAATGCATTTTGGAAGAAAAAAGCATAATAAAAAAACCCTGCAAATGAAGGAAAACATACAAGCAAAAAATCAACGTGAAGCAATTCAACTTTCTGGCCTTGCAAACATGCCTTGTTTTAAGTTCTCCTCAATACAAATGTTTACAGTGATGACAGATAGAAGACCTGACTACTATATTAGTTAAACATTCATCTTGCTTATACAAACAGGTATGTTTTCATAATCTAGGGATGAGGGTGTCTTGTCGTCAATACACAAAACCTCTGGATTGATGAGTGGTGTGGGTATGTGCCAAAAAGTTAGTATTCTGCAAAATTAAGTCTATTTATTCCTCTTTACGTTTTACTGCATTTGCAATTGTCACATCTACTTAGCTAGAATTTAAACTGAGAATGGAGCAATTGATAACCACCTGAGATTCACAGTTCACTGTTACCCAGTTTACATCTGCACTGCCTCCTGTTACAGAAGCTCTCACTGAAACCTTCTGGGATCTTTGTCAAGGACTGATAACAATACTTACTGTACAAAACCTCATAGAGCTATTTGATCTATAAAGAAAAGAATGGCTACCTATGGAAAATCAGCAGCATTCCTGTCACACTAGTAGACATGCTAAGACTTCTCAGACATTATTTTGTACCCACCTGAACTTCTTCTGATTTCTGCTGCTATGTGGGAAACACCTTTCACTACATATAAGGAAGCAGTTAGGACATAAAATTCTCATAATTTAACCAAAATCATCCATCTCTCCAATTACAATTTAGTTCTCTGAGAGCTTGCAGCCTTACTTTCCTTAGCAAGTCCTCAGAGGTAGAACTGACATGAAGCACATCTTGCTCTCCCCTCAGTTACAGAAGCTTTACCCTCCACCCAGGTGATCCAAGCAGAAAGAGGATTTCCCCACTTTGGGTTGGGATGAAGGATAATTTTTTTTTTTCCTTTCACATTTTAAAGATAGGTTTTCACATCTGGTTATCTGCTATCTTTGCTTGCTTCTGTAACCAGATAAAACCAAAACAAAGTCTGTCTTTTCATGGAACATAGTGTTAACTGAAGGAGAAATGTGAAAGTTAAATACACTACTTCTCCACAAAAGTAATCTTATAACTATTCATTTCAATGAAGATGTGACAAGCTTAATTCTTTTCTGTAATTAGGAGTTCAGTATACCTTTTTTCCTAAGGTATTTAAAATATTTATTATGCAAAAAAAAAAAAAAAATCACGTATTCATTACCTTATATTTCCAATCAGACATTTCTTAAAATCTGAACATTAAATTGTAAGAGCAGTGTACAAAAATATTTCTATCTTAAATAACCCTCATCTGATTTCCATTTGAAACACTTCTGTGGTAATGGAACTAACTTCCTATCCCCACACAAGATGAAATGTGTCTTAAGCAGCAGAACTCATTGATAGCAGATAAAAAAAAATATCTACAAATGAAGCTGGGCTTCCATATCTGTGTAATTCACAAATGTCCATTAAATCTCTTCAGAAGATCTTTCAAGTGTAAAGTCAGAATTTTTAGATTACGTGACACTTTAAAAGTTCAAAAAGGGCGTATCATTTTTCAGATTCCCAAAGTTGTAATATTTCATACTGATGCACAACATAAAAAATGAACTTAAAGAATAAGGGTCAAAAGGGCACCACAGCATTATTACCAGGAACTCAGTACTTCAGCCTCTTAATTTTAAGATGTTGCAGTCTTATAATTTTTTCCACACTTTAATTTGTTTGATTATTAAGCAAATACCATATCAAAGTAGTGAGACTAAAGAGAAATTTCATGCTCTTGAACTTCAGTAAGAAATGCCCATCAGCAAGAAAGTGAGTATAATACCATCTTGAATTTCTAAGGCTGATCTCAGTCCCAAAGAGAGCAGGTAGGTGGTGCTTCAAAAAATACAGTTGTCTGGGAAGACTAAGTGCATTATGAGAAGCTTTTATTTCACATGACTATTATTTCCTGATTATAATAGTGTCACATGATATTTTTTTCTACATCAACAGGAAATAACACTTTGGAATTTTAACAATCTCTCTAAATGTGTAAAATAAATTAAACTTCTAGTATTCTGCATTATCTTGCAATGGGATTGTGTTCCAAATCGGTATGGATATGATTATAGTATTAGGTTTTCCTCTTTTGCATTTAGAACATTTTTCCCCTTCTCACACTGACAGGAAAAAAACCTGTATACTCAATCCACTAAAATAAATACTTCTGTTATATTCTGTTGCTTCAACAATGAATAAAGCAACCATGCAGGTTTATAATATCAATTCACAGGGCTCTCTCTGCTTCACTGAACTGTTACTGAAAGGTTCAGAACAAAGCTACAGGCAGATCGGACAAAGCTGCTGTAACAGGATTTACATTATACTCAAACTGATAAGACCACATCAGAGAACTGCTCAATCTCCAGTACCTTCTGTTCCAATAGCACAAAGACTGCAAGTATTTTGGCTCTGAGCACCTGATCACAGCATCTGTATTACACCCACTAGCTTAATGTTGATCCAATCTACATCAGTGGGATAATTTATTCTTTTTTCTTTCCTCCCTCTCCGTCAGCTACATTGGGATGGTGATAAAATGGGAACCCAGGAAAGCTACAGTAATATCGAGCTATCTGTTATACATATGTAGTTATAAAAAGAAACCAAGTACTTACATACTAACATTTTTTGAGACATAAAGTAATTAAAATATTCTATATGCAAATAATTACTTGACACTTTTTGGTGGTAGGAGGGAGACACAACAAAGATGATCATATCCCAAGGGAAGGGAAACATAATGCTCAATAAATAATTAAATACTGCCAAGTGAAGTCACTTCCATGAATTTCTTACAAGCAATGAGCTTTTTTATGCAGACTTAGCTACAGTAACATTTTGGAATATTTTTCTGCTTAAATTAATTGCTACATTTTATTTTTTTCCTTCTTTTTGCCTTAACCACATTTATCTTTGCAAATTACACTGATTATGCCAGACTACTCCAAAGAATCTTTTTGTTTCATTTTTGCTACTGAACAATCAATAAACATTCAACTATAAACCATTTGTGCACGACAATAAACTCCAGGCTTTAATTAAATAAAGCACAAAAGAAACCAACACAGCATTTAGAGAATGCAGTGCCACCATTCTAGTGATTAGTGATTACCTGCTATGAGGCTAATCCCTTAAAGTTCCTTGCCCAGTGCGGTAGCTGATACAGGTTTTTTTGCATCATGAACACTAGCAGATGTTGATTACACCTTCTTTGGCACCCAATACCTCATTGTCCATGATCCAGCCTTTTTGACTTAAACCATACTACCACTTGAGCAACAGTTCAAAAAATAAAGTATAGCAATTAAAATGCACATTGCTTTTTATGTCATAAGCACAATGGCTGAACTCACCGGGGAGGCAGAACAGAAACTGCTCTACGCCAAGTCTCTGAATTGATTCCTGCTGCTACGAGTGCTGTTTGCCTGAACATTTCGCACTGCACTATTGTGATCAGTCACAAGTTTGGGGCTCTTATTACCTCAAGCAAACCTTGGCTTTTGGAAGCACGTTTTCTTTCCAGAATGAGACAAACCCTGAAACAGAACTGACTCGTTATATACAAAACTCCTGACTCAGCAAGTGAAAAAGCAAATGAAGGAAAGAAACATCCTTACCAAAGTATCTACAGACACTTTGCTTATTGGAATAAAACAAAACAAAAAACAAACAAACAAAAAAAAAACAGAAAACAAACCAAAACACAAAACCAAATCACCAAATACACTAAACTTCAGTAACTTGAACATCCCACTAAAAAACTACTCCGTCACCCAAAATTAAGATAGCAACGTAGTGGAATACTTACTAAAGCCTGTAACAATACACTTGTTAACAGTGTATTATTCACCTATAGTGTGGCAATTAATATCTTTGTGTTGTAAGACAAAACGCATTTTTAAGAATGTGCTACTCACAAATGATGTTACTCTGTAACGAACTGTTTGATTCCTAGTGCTTAGATACAGAGAAGAGAGGTTTGCTCTTAAATGGGTAGGGAAGATGATCCTGCTTCTGAAAAAGACTTTAAGGGCTGTATTCAGAAAGCAGTAACACATGTTCTAAGCAACTTTCACTCCAACTGTAAACTTTGCTTTGGCTGTATGTTCTTTGGCAGCACCTGGTGGAATTTGGGTAAAACTACAATAATAATGTAAAAGTTACCACAACTCTAGTTTTTTTTTTTTTTTGTCTAAATACTACTGATGAAGTTACTTCTTAAACTATTCACAAAGCACAAAATTCAAATTAACATGAACATTGACAATTTCTTGGGTATTTCTGTAATATTACAGTAACGATGATATCTAGCTTTAGTCTTGAGATTAGTAGTCAACTGTTTTGCACTGTTCTTTCGAAAAAGGAACATAAAAATATCAAAAAAATGAGATAATTCCATCCATTTAATACAACTTAGAGGAAAGAAAAGATTTCATATTTACAATAAATTAACAGTCACAGCAACAGATCAAGTGACATCTCTAAACAAAAATATACAATACAGTAACACACATGGTTTTGAAGATACTTTAGAGAAAGTATCTGACCACATTTTGTACTTGCCTCTGTCAATGACTGGCAAAACTTTTTCAATTTAGTCATCAGCAGAGAGCAATCATTCAATCTAAACATCAATCTAAACAAAGAACTAGTCCGCAATTAGGTGTTATCTGCTTGTGGTACAGAGCTTCTAAAATTATACTGTCCAATCAAAAGGTATTCACATGGAGGGGGAGGAGACTTCTCCTCAAAGTAATGCTATAGGAAGTATTCAGCATAATATGAGCCAGCAGCTGTCAAATTAGTCTCGTTTGAAATACTCTAACAGAAGGGAGCCCAACATACTTAGGACAGTTAACCACTTGGATTCAAATAATGCTGAAGAGTTCTGAGGCTCAGAAACTTTTTTTTTCTTTTTTGTTTTCCAAAAAGAAAAGAAAAGCACTAAAACCTGGCAGCATTTTATCCCAATAATAACATTATAAAAAGATTTGTAATTTGATTTCTCTTTATAGTCTAGGAATAATTTAATGAAGAAAACTACTGACACAGGTGAGACCATCTTTTAGGGAAAAAACTTTTGACTTGCTAAAATTTGAGTTAAAACATGGTATTAGGAAATCATTGCACCAATGACCAGTATTCAAACTTTTCTGTACCAATCCCTTCTACTGAAAACAATTCTTGATTCTTACATTTATAACTGTACAATTTGGCTTTGGGATGTCAAACATCAGTCAAGCAGTCTTCAAAAATACAGCATGAGATTAACTTTAGAGACAAATGTTCTAAAATACCTCACAGACCATTCCAGACGATCTTGGTTACATTCATTTTACAAACAGATAATACTGCATGCTGGAAGCTAGTCCAAGATGTGAGATGTATGTCCACAGGTACTAAAATATTACCATGACACAGCTTTCTCGCAAGCAGAGACATAACGCCATCCATTTAGAATTAGGATCTAAACTTTGAACAACAGGACTACTTATATTTTCTCCAGCACCTTTCACCTGAGCACTACAAAGCACCTCGCAGACATTAAGAAACTCAATCTCACAAATATCTGCAAGATCTGAAGTGTATGCATCACTTAACCCACCATTTAAATACAGACACTTTTTAGGTGAAGCACAGGATAGCCTACAACTACTCTTGACAGAAAATAAAAGAAAAAGTCTGCATCCTGTTAAAAAAAAAAAAAATCTAAGTTATAACCTGCCATGTCATTGTGTTTGACCATGATGTCTCATACCAAAAGCAGATGTGACTTCAGCATTCTGTTGTTACTAAGAACATCATAGAACCATAAAATCATAGAATAGTTAGGGTTGGAAAGGACCTTAAGATCATCTAGTTCCAAGCCCCCTGCCATGCACAGGGACACCTCACACTAAACCATATCACCCAAAGGCTCTGTCCAACCTGGCCTTGAACACTGCCAGGGATGGAGCATTCACAACTTCCCTGGGCAACCCATTCCAGTGCCTCATTAACCTTACAGTAAAGAACTTCTTCCTTATAACCAGTCTAAACTTCCCCTGTTTAAGTTTTAAACCATTACCCCTTGTCCTATCACTAAAGTCCTTAATGAAGAATCCCTCCCCAGCATCCTTATAGGCCCCCTTCAGATACTGGAAGGCTGCTATGAAGTCTCCATGCAGCCTTCTCTTCTCCAGGCTGAACAGCCCCAACTTTCTCAGTCTGTCTTCATACAGGAGGTGCTCCAGTCCCTTGATGATCATCGTGGTCCTCTGGACTTGTTCCAACAGTTCCATGTCCCTTCTATGTTGAGGACACCAGAACTGCACACAACAATCCAAGTGAGGTCTGACGAGAGCAGAGTAGAGGGGCAGGATCACCTCCTTCACCTCTGGTCACACTTCTTTTGATGCAGCCCAGGATATGGTTGGCTTTCTGGGCTGTGAGCGCACACTGAAGCCGGCTCATGTTCATTTTCTCATCAACCAACACTCCCAAGTCCTTCTTTGCAGGGCTGAATCTCTTCTTTGCCCAACCTGTAGCTGTGCCTGGAATCTCCCCAGCCCATCTGTAGGACCTTGCACTTGGTTTGGTTGAACTTCATGAGGTTGGCGTCAGCCCACCTCACAAGTGTGTCAAGGTCCCTCTGGATGGCATTCCTTTCCTCCAGCATAACAGCCGAACCACACAGCTTTGCATCGTCTGCAAACTTGCTGAGGGCACACTCAATCCCACTGTCCATGTCACCGACAAAGATGTCAAACAAGACCAGCCCCAACACTGAACCCTGAGGGACACCACTCATTACTGTTTTCCAAGTGGACATTGAGCCATTGACCACAACTCTTTGTGTGTGGCCATCCAGCCAGTTCTTTATCCACCGAGTGGTCCATCTATCAGATTGATGTCTCTCCAATTTAGATACCAGGATGTTGTGCAGGACAGTGTCAAACACTTTGCACCAGTCCAGGTAGATGACATCAACTGCTCTACTCCTGTCCATCAGTTCTGTAGCCCCATCATAGAAGGCCACCAAATTGTTCAGGCAGAATTTCCCCTTAGTGAAGCCACGCTGGCTGTCACCAAGCACCTTGTTGTTTTTCATGTGCCCTAGCATGCCTTCCAGGAGAATCTGCTCCAAGATTTTGCCAGGCACAGAGGTGAGACTGACTGGTCTGTAATTCCCTGGGTCATTCATTTTCCCCTTCTTGAAAAGGGAGTTATATTTCCCTTTTTCCAGTCTTCGTGAACTTCACCTGACTGCCATGAATTTTCAAATATGACGGACAGTGGCTTAGCAACTTCATTTGTCAGCTCAGATAAATCTTTTTCTATGTTTTCTATTCTGTTGGAAATTTTGCAAAGCTATCGCTAACATCAGCTACTTTAATGAATCAAGATAAGACCAGACTAACTTCAGATCTGTGAGCTGGTGCTGTGTCTGTAATAGACACTGCCCAGGCTCACAATACATACTGCTGGTATGGTCTAACCTTCATGACTGCATGTTTCCACATGTCTCTGATATTAAGAAAAGAATTTTTTTTTTTACGTTCTATAACTCAGAATCTTGCAAATCTGAGGTAAAACAATTTTTCAATTGACAGTTTTAGGCTTTTTTTTGTACTCAGTTTAACTACATTAAGACTTTTGCCTACTTTTTCAGTGGCATTATAACCTCTTTTCCTTTTAATAAACAAGATGGGTACCATTTAGATCATGCATATTTTTTGTTTACTTTAGATCTGCTGCCAGGAGCAGGGTGAAAGGTAGAAGACAAAAGGTCCAGCCACTGGAGCTCAAGATTCAATTTCTTTAAATACATTTACTTGAAGGCTCTAAAAGCCACGTTATAGTGTCTTCCCCAAACCATTCAGCTTCTGCTAGATTTAGCGCTTTTGTCCCTTTGTATTCACAGACTTCACATAGCTTCTCCCAGGCTGGCAGGACAACATATTAGAAATAAAATGCAATTCTGGTATCTGACACTTCAATTTAGCTTCTTCAGGAGCAAAGATCATCAACTGCACTGCTTTCTCCCATGACAGAAGATCACCTAAATATCACTTAACTGATGCGAGCTCTGTTGGTAATGCATACACTGTCTCCCCACTACATTACCAACATGCTGCCTAGAACAAAAATCAATTTTTAATTGACTGGCTTATTTGAGGAATGTGGCCCATCCACTGTGCACTGCTGAAAGATTCTCCTAGCTTTCCTGCCAGCAAAGACTGTAAAATTTCAAGCATCTTCAATACAGTAATTCAAGGATTTACCCAGAAGACATATGAACAAAACATTATCACAGTTTTTTCAATACTAGCTCTCCATTATTCTCTTTCGTGGGTAGCAAAGTTAGGTCTCTAAACCACAGTACAAATGAAAAATAAGAACACCGACACAGAAAAGATGATGAGTTTTTCCTTGAAATTAAAACCATGCAGAGGATGCAAATGGATAAGGAGCACAAAGGACTAAGGTGCACTTGAAAATTTCCTCTGAAGTTTGACAATGAAAACATGCCAGTGGATTATAATCTGCATGATCCAAGAACAATTTGCAATACCTGACCCCATCAGCAAAGTACAATTTCTCAGCTAAGTATCATTACTGTTTTCTTCAGTTATCATTGCTGCCTTGAGATAGAAACTCAACTAGGTAAGGCAAAGGGTTGATATTAAAAAAGGAAAAATCATACCATAAACATCAAAATGAAAATATGGAGTTGTATATAAAACACTTGACACTTTATCAGTAAACAGCGCATTAAATGATTTTATGAACCACAGTGTAAGGTATTCATTGACCATGTTGTACAGTGACTTTTCTGAAGTTTCTATCATTTCACGGACTTTTCTGACAGGTTAGGTGTATAATCTTACTAACTTTTCTCCCTCCCTTTCCTCTTGCTCAAACAAAAGACAACTGCACTGATGCACTGAATAGAAAATTCTAACATCATACTGCAAACCTTTCCAGCATACTCAAGTGCTAAATTCTGCACTGTACTCACATTAGGTTTAATTGATTAATTCTGATCAATGTGAAAAACCTGCACAGTTCCAGAAATTACAATGTAAGATACTTGTATCTTGCCAGTAAAGATGTATATGAAGATACATTTGGCTATTTAACTTTCTGAGTCTTATTTCACAAAGATCCTAAATACATATTTTTCTTGCAAGCACAGAAGCATTAGAGCTTGAATAAGTGGTCAACAGGATATTATTTTTTCATGTTTTCTGTGTATAAATTCGTAAATCTGGCATTTTATGGCAACATTATTGGCATGTTATGCCACAGCCTGCCAGACACATTCAGCCAGCACAGATGAGTGTTGGAAAGTCAGTCCCTGACCTGAGGCACTGAGTGCTGCACCACTTCCAGCCCAGGACAAAGGGTCCCATAATGCTTCTTCCATAGGAGTGCTGCTAGCTCCTGCCAGATAAGAATGCTGACAAAACAACACATCCTTAGAGGTTTCCTGACTGTTTCTTAGGCTGTCAGGATTCTGCTGTCACTGCTACTAGATCTGTACATTGTTGGATTACCTGCAATACAAATCTCAGCACATCAGGTATAGCCAGATTTCTACCCAAGAAACTAGAATGCATGGTACAGAGGTGGGGTTGTGCTGGCTTTTATAAATGCTGGGAGAAGACAGCAATACCTGATCTTGCATAAAGTTAGAGTGACACAGTAAGAGAATGCCTGATTTGGGTTAGTCCTGTCTGCACAAAGCAAGCCTGTCAAAGTTCCTATCAGATCAGCACCTTGTACTCTGTTAGAATGGCATTTCTAATGCAGTATGAAAAATCCTAAAAGCCAGACATCCTGGATCATCAAACCATAGCCCTTACACTTGCTGTCAAAATCCACAGATTCTGGAACTTGACATTCACAGAAAACTCTTCTCCTTCACTTTAATAACAAATAAAAACTTTGTGGGTTTTTTTTTTCAGATCTCTATCTACTTTCAAGCTGCTCCATGAGCTCCAAAAGTAGAAAAGAACAAAGCAAAAATTTCAACTGATTCTTTTTTTTTTGTTTTGTTTTATTTCCTGGTGATTCATGGCAGTAACATGCCCAAAGCTTAACCAGATGTCAGATAAAAACAAGCCACCTCTAAATATGCAAAACTTTCCGGGTCTCTGAGTATTTCACTAAATGTCCAATCATTATTCCAAGAGAAGCGTGCATTTAAAACTAAATTTATACTTTAAAAGAAGACAAACGCATGATTAAGATTACTTTAGAATACCAATTAAATTAGAGAGACTCTTTCACCTTGTGTTTCAGGTTCAGGAACACACGGTCCAGGTTGAAATCTGTATTTCATATACTACTAATGTCTACTTCCAAAGCATTTCTGTCTTCACCTAAACACTCTTGAACTGCTACCACCCCAAAACCATCCCATATACAACGACTACAATGTGAGAAACACATAGGACGAATCTAGGACATAGCGAATTACTACTATCAACTTTTAAACACATTCAAAGAAGTGTTCTGTGGCTCTAGAAACACTTTTTAATATGAAGTAACTCAGGAAGGAACCTTCTTAATCTATAGATTTTTTACAGACTTTCTGTTTTGCAGTCACACAAATGCTTATAGCCCACAGTCAGTGTTCTAAACTGGCTTTCATAATCCTATGTCAACAATTAATTCAGCTTTGCAACAGGAAAAACAGAAGCAATTGAGATCTAAGGTTTCTACAGTGTATGCTCACAGAAAAACAGCTTTCATCTCACCGATAGGCAGTGAGGAAATTCTCAAATATTTTCTAGATGTCTGCACATCTGCCTTGTCATCCTGCCTATATCCACCTCTCTTCAGAACTCAAGGCATCTGTTCAGCCTATATGATTGCTTCTCCCCTAAGAGTAAAGGAACTGTACAGTTATCCATACACATATAGTTGTTTATTATATTTTTGTTCATATAAAACATCAAAGTATAACAATAACTGAAACCCAAAATACTTTAATTACCTAAATTACTTAAAGTAATTCACTCATGATTTATTGGCTTCTTAACAATAGCTCTATTAACTCACTTTCACAGTAGGCCTTTTCAATACTGGCATATAACTCTGAAAGCAAGCTGCTTAGGATAATGCGTTACAAAATAAAGAAAAATCAACTTGCTGAACTAATAAAAATGACTAGATTTGATCTCTAACATGACTTTAAAAACCATAGACAGGTTTTGGTTGGAAGGAATCTAAAAGTTCATTTAGCTCCAACCTCCTGCCACAGGCAGAGACACCTTCCATTAGACTGGGTTGCTCCAAGCCCTGTCCAACCTTGAACGCTGCCAGGGATGGGGTAGCCACAGCTTCTCCAGGCAACCTGTGCCAAAGCCTCACCACCCTCACAGGGAAGAACTTCCTTATACCCAAGCTAAATCTAAATCATCAAACGAATCTTCAAGTTGCTGTTCCATTAACTTTGGATGTGTATACCACAGCTAAGCTTTGACAAACTCAAAGATAAGCTTTGACAAATTCACAGTTATAGCGTGTAGCACTTAAAAGCCAATCCATGCATTTTAGAAGATTATAGTCAAGTTCTTGTTTATTTGCTGACCATGATAACTCAAATACAGAGGAATTTTTATTTCTCTTCATGAGATGAAATTTAGCTCATGTATAACTGTGACTGAGAGTACAACGGGATGAGTCAACAATGCAAAAGATTCCAGTATTGCTTCTATAAAAATAGCAATAATACATTACTATTACACAGCACATTGCCTCTGTCAAGGCTGTTTTATAAATAAATAAAGAAAAAAAAAAAGAAGGATAGACTGAAATCAGAATTTTCAAAGATAACTTAAATTGCTGTAGATTGATCAGTTTTTCTGAAGCATGCAGGATCTCTTAGAAGGAAGTCTCGGTGTCTAAAATCTGGTATCCAGCTGCTGAGACATCTAAGAGAACAGACTCCCCAAACATAAGGAAAGCATAGTAAAACTCATACAAAAAGCCAGAAATACAGGTATTTTGGTCTTCTGAATTTACCTTTGGACTTCTCATGTTCCCAGGCAACTTCAGCACTTGTACAAGAATTCTGTCTTGGCACTAATTTCAGATTAGAAAGCATCCCTTCAGTAAGTGCCAAAATAAACTTGGGCTGCATTTGAATTGATGCAGTATTTGCAGTAAATCACCTAAAGGTTCCTCTTGTTCCAGATCACTACAGTGAAACTAGGACTGAACAACGAACATGCTAGCATACAGTAGATTTATATTCTCAAAATCAAAATTCTCCAGAATAAATCTGAATTTAAAAAATCTATTAAAATTTATATTATTTTACAGTTAGGGGGTGCATATAAAGCACTTGTATAAAATATGGCTAATAACATAACTCAAGATAGTGAAATCGCTGAATCCTCCTTTACCAACCCATTGTCCCTCAGATGATCACAATTGCCCCAAATGAAAAAATGACAACTTCATTAATTTCAGTACTAGCCAATTACAAAGCTGACGTACTTACTCCCATAAAATCAAGCAGATTATACTGGTGGGCCAAAATTATAACGTTCCATAGAGAAGGAAAACAAAGCTGTAAATCAGAAGAGATTTGTCCATCATGGAACAATAACCAAGTGACTGACAGTAGTATCTAAACAACATTGTGTCTTTGTAAAAATACAATCAGCAGACCAGTACTTTTTGTTCTCACCTATGTACAGTTTCACCCCAAATGGTGTCTCTGGTTTCCTATCTATTGAAAGCCATAAATAAGCCATGTTTTGGTCAACTGACTCCTACACTTTAGTCAATCTTGCTTGATTCTTTTCAAAACATCTTTTACTCGCTCTTTTGTTCAGAGAAAATTCTGAAGACATGTGTGTCAGCTATTAACGTAATCTTCTGTGCAGTTTTTCAACTGTAGGGTTTTATCCTCTGTATTATGTATTAAACTTACTTCTATTTTACAGTTTTTTTAAAATGTTACTTCAAACGAGTAATAATGGAAAGCAGTATCTGCCTCTGGCTAGTTGCAGGCTGTACTCTGTTTTTTTAGCTCACACACAGAGATTCCCCCGACCTATTTTACTTACTATTTAACTGTTTCTGTTAGAAAAATTTATATCCATCCTTGGTTTACAGAACTGTTAATTCCTTCATCACATTCCAAATACATTTTTATTCAGCTGCAGTTCCTAACAGCAGCACAGTTCCTCTCCTCTCATCATCCTACTGCTTTACACTATAAAGCCTTCTGAATTTAATTTAAGTATTTAAACTGGTAAAATTATTTATTATAACTCAGACACTTATTCTTCTCTATTTCAAACATTCATTTAATAATAATTGGCTATTAATGATGAATGCTAAGTACAGGACAATGTGCAGACACCTAATTTTGCCCAGAGGGAAACAAAGCAATTTCCAAAAAGCCATCACTTACTAGAGCTCTCTGTTGGTATTTCAGAAATGCATCTGTCCCTTGGATATATTCAGAAAGCATTCTACGAGTCTACAAGTACCTCTTTTTAATAACATTATCACATAATTCTTCAATGCAGCACCAAGATGAAAAAGTACAAATGTTTTACCTATCCCCAAAACAAAGGTAATAAGCCTTCATCTTTGCTTTTTTTGTGTGTGTGCTTTAAGCATTTACCTTAATGAGCTTTGTTTCTTTGTACCTCTGGAGATTAATATTCTGCCCAACAAAACAATTTATTGCCCAAAATGTTACTACAGCTGATAAAATCTTAGCTTCTCCAATACTTCTGGCTTGACAGTTTATACCCTAATGTTTCATTTACAGCTGAACAAAGAAGCTTATCTCTACTAGAAGAGGAATTAGTTAGCAGTAAGAAATAATTTTATCATCTGTTCTGTTTCCAAAGTAAAGTGATGACATGTGCACTCTTGCTTCTATCAGATGACAGGTATGTTGCAGTTCTTGGAATAGAGAACAGGTCTGTCACATAAGCTTTGTAATTTGTACAATGCAGCTACATGGATTAGGGAACAGTCAGCTCTTTGCTGTCAAAAAAAATTTGCTATCAGCAGTATGTGGCAGTCAGCACTTTATAGATAGGGCATGGACTCAAGGGAAAAAAAATCAGTTCTGATCAATAAATAGATTCACTTTGTATGTACAACTCTCTGTAATATTCCAGCAAGTGTATTTTTACGTGAAAATCACTATTAATAACAGAACAGATTTTGTTGACAGTAATACTTTAAGGCTCGTGCTTTGCTAAAATAGCTTTAATTATCTCCTTACTATGTAACTCTCTAATTATCTATATCTCTAGGAATGAAAATCTGCTAGGGTTTTATCTACATACCATTCATATCAGATTAGTTGTGAAATTCCTATCTACAGTAGCTGATACTGTAGATATTTGGAGATCTCTATGGCAAAGGACAAGGACTGAGTTTTGCTTGATGTCTAAATGACTTTCTTAGCCCAACATCATGTTTTCAATGTTACTACAGAATAAGGTCAACTGAATATTTGAGGGAAAGCAGTGTAACATTTGCCCACACTATGTTTTCTCTGTACATTTTCTCAGCACTAATAATTTTTTGCAAGTAGTAATTTATTTTTACCTTGTCTAAAAGACTCTCAGAAGTAATTAGAACTACAGTGCCATTCTTGAGTTCTCTAATATTTGGCACCACAACTTACAAGAGCATAAAATTTTATCGCTAATGCTTTTCAAATTCAGTATCAGTTTTATCAGACAAAAAAAAAATAATAATCATGGCTTTCAGGTGGCACCATTAAAAAAAGTAGTGGTTGGAGGTCAGAAATGCATGAAATTAAAATATTAATACCAGGAAACAAAAAAAATAAAATAATCCTTCAAAATTACCTGGGAAGACATTACATGACAATCTGAATTTATTTTCAACTGGTACATATGTATTTTTCATGTCATCAGTGATATGTACCACTGATTTAATTTCCTATTCACACATAACTGCTGAACTTGTGTTAACACTGTGAAATTTCCAGAAGTGTAAGTGTAAGCTAGGGAAAATGTGGCAATGCTTTTAAGCACCACATGATAAAAAAAGTTCTCCATGATTTCAGCACTGTGGCTTTGGTCTCTACCTTCTCAGAAATTTCAAAAAACCGAGAGGGTTCAGTGGTAGAGTTTTGTCAGAAGGTGAGCAGACTACTAATTGCAAGGTTCTTAATTTAGGTATTTGATAGCAAATCTTTACTTCAGCCTGATAGACAATGGAATGCACAGAAAATACATATCTGATTTCTTCTTATGCAATAATGGTAAATTAACTAAGTATGAGAAAGAGGCACTGGCATTTTTCAATCCTTCTGTATAATCCTTCACTCAGAATATTCACTCCATTGTCTTAAAGGAGTTCAAATGGATTTGAAATTAATTGTGCATTTCTTTCTGAGCTTTTTAATCCTGTCTCCCAACCTTACTTTCAGTAACAACTAAATATCATAAATAAATTAAAAAATAAAATATAATTATAATTATTCTAATACTATAAAGGTGTCCAACATTTGCCATCTGTTGCATGATATCAAAATCGATCTTTCTGCAACATGCATTTCACTGACCACTTTACTTGCAGTTAAATGCTCTTTCCCAGGTCTCAAGAGAGGCAAGACAACCTTAGCATTTTTCATACTCCTCTGTTAGTCCAGGAATCTGATCTAACCTTATATAGCTAAAAGGTCAGCTATTTCCTCTGCTGTGAGAGGTTACTTTATTTTAATTCCATGTGTCTTATGTTGGTGATAAAAAGAGGAGTGGGGTAAGCAGACTTTTTTCTGAAGGATGTATTTCTAGAAAAGAAATCCCAAACCTGTAATACTACAGAGATAGTGTCAAATGCCGATTTACAACAACAAAAAAAACAAACAAAAAGAAAGAAACAAAAAAAAACCAACCCCCTTCCCCCAAAAAAAAAAATTAAATCTGAATTTATATTTTAACTCAGTTGAAGAACGAAAATCTTAAATGCTTACTTGGCTGCTGTACTGCATGGCAAAGTCTGCACGACTGCCCAAAGGAATGTCAAGATTAATCAAAAGGTAGTGATCAGAGATGAAATATTCATGTGTAAATAATATTCAGTTAAATGCAATTAAAATTCAGAAATGTGGATTTCACTTGACTGTAAGTGCTTCTGAGATTCAAGTATACTCTGTAAAAGCAGCACCTATGCCCAGCAGTTCAAAACACAACACTAAGCCAATGCAATAGGCAGACTATCCTCAAGAAAGCAGGTAGCTGGACTAGTTGGCTGCAGGAAGTTAAATGAGCAAAACATTCAACACTGTCAAATGATCAAAACATTTAAGACTGTTTCTCATCCAAGATGTTGTATTCTACCAGCATGTAACATTCAGCTAAGACAACCACCATCACAGACCATACTGATTTTTATCAATTCTACTACACTATGTTCTTCTCATAATCTTTCCTTACTATCTGCCCTTTCACAGTTCTGCAGGTTTTGATACCACCTATAGAAATTCTTTTGTTTTTTTTTTTCTAATTAATTCTGCTTTTTAAATTAATTCTTTAAAGTTGTTGAAATTAGCTGATACCACAGAATCACCCCAAATATCAGCACATTTTCTGAATTTGAAAATGACAGAAAACAAGCAGATGTTCTGGATATTCTCCTACCTTTTGTTTGCATGCTACATATAGACACATGTACACAGGCAAACGGCTCATCTCACTTCTGTAATAAACATATCTAGATATAATAATGAAGACATACAACACTTTCTGTTCATATGAATTGTCAAGATATACATTGCCAGTATGTTTAGTAATTTGGGTGACCATTTAAAATACTTATTCAGCTGATTGCTTAACGTGAATGAACATTTGAAAATGCAAAGTATGGAAATACTCAAGAGTATGATGAAAGGTTTCACTCTGATAAAATAGAAGGAATAAAAACACTTCTATCTATCTACCCTGAAAGGAAAGGACAATTTTCTTTTTGGTTTAGTGATGATTCTTGATAAAAATATAAAGAGAATACCTATGAAGGTGTAAGCTAATGCAGCTGGAACAACAGACAGCTACATGTAAACTGACACTGGGAGAGGATGTGCCATACAAGATAACTTCAGGCACCCTGAAAAAGATACAATATATGAATATATATTCACCGAAGGCTAAGTCCTGTAGTTCTTGCTCAGTAGAACCTTATTGAAAACCACAAAAAGGTTTCTGTGAAGTGATATTATCAGATGTGGTCCCTCAGAATCCTGGACATCATGAAGGGTAAAGTTGGATTTTATCCTAATTTATCCCTCATGGCAGTAATGACAATGTCCACATACACAGAACCATAAGAGTTCTATTTGGCTTGCAGTTGTTAATTTTTAGTGCAGGCACTATGCTGTCATTAATCTTTGGAAATAGTATTAGTTTAATGATGCCTTTAAAATGTCAACACACAGGTGAACAGGATTTAACTCCACTGACAAAAGAAGCATTGAGGCAACCCTTCACTGAGATTTTAACTCTGAAATTAAATTTTGAACAAAATGTGTTCTTGAAAAGTAAACTATAAGTAAGATTTTACAAATGAAAAATTTAATTAAGCAGTTGATTCTGCAAGCACTAGAACTATGTCTTCAGCCACAATGTAGTTACTACAGCTGACATTCGGTACAGTCTCAAAACATAATTTTTTCTTTCTCTGCATTTATTATAATTTAAAAAATATATGAGTTTGACAGCATGCACAGGAAGATGTGGAAATTATCCATTTGCTGCATACTGTGTCAGTTCAGTTGTTCATAACTGGTTAAGAAAATGGAAAAAGGTAAGCATGTAGGCTGTATGCATTGACTGTGGTCACTTCTGTTATTTTTTTCCACATCATCAGACACTGTGTGAGCTCCATTTCCAATTAACCTCCCCCTGAAATAAGGTAACTTGATACAGTCTACACTTAATTTTCCTTTATACTGATACAAATCATAATTCCTTTATCACATAATAAGATGGGTTTTTTGAATATTTATAGATGCACAGAAGTTACAATCAGCATCACAGGGGAAGACTGGCATGCCCCTGAAGACTCCATGAAGCCAACATGTGGGAGCAACTGAGTGTCCAAACGTCATAAATTTCAAAGTAAGAATATTCTGTGGTTTCCATGGATAAAATACAACATTTAGGAAAAGTAGAACTATCACCAAATACAGTAATAATGTGTGAATTACTGAATACGGATGAGAAAACACAGATTTCCTATTATACATGGACAAATTTAGCTGGTTAATCCTATCACCTGCAGGGATTTTGGCAATTGAAAATACCAGAGCATCTGTGACTTTGACTTTTCTTGGAAAGAAAGCAGAACTGGAAGGTAACTCCTGAGTCAGTGAGTCCAGCCACCTGCTAGGAAACCACATGATGTAATTTTTGTTAAGAAATTCTGTCTTAAAATATGGTAACTTGTGACCTCCCCTGGCCCATGCTCAAACTGTAATCCTGTTTCAAATACTCCCTGATAGACTATGCAAAGGTTTATTTATATCTCTCCATGTAAACTACTACGGACAGCATATACCTATTTATCTTTGTGACTTTCAGCTTAAAATGCTGTCTATATCTTTGTTGCTTATTTCAAAATATACACAGTGAATAATGATATCCTCTTCTCAGTCCTTTTCTTTGCTTGACTCTTTTCTAATATGATCAATTCTCTGTTCAATTTCTCATCCTACTAACTTTTATCTGCACCTATGCCACTTCATGTCCACTTGTCATGATCCAGCTGTACCATTTGATTAACTCAAAACATCACATGTATTTCTAAGTCCCGTATATACCATTAGATTTTGAACTAGTTGTGTGTTTTACTTGGGGGTATGTAATTCATAACACAAGCTTTAATATGCTGTAACTATTATAGCATTCAATAATACCACCTTAGCTGCAAATTACTTGAATACAGGTAATGTGGGCTTAAGCACAAAACCACTAGGCCAGTAGTCTAGATTTGAAATTAGGCTCTATGGTCTGTTCATGTAAAACTAGAAGCTTTTGAACGCACAAATGCACTACAGATAAATTTAACAGTATGATCAGCCTTTGTTTCAATATGGTATTATACTTTAATTATAGAATTTTAAAATATGTCATTCTAATAACAGAATAAATATCTGTCATTTTAATAACAGGCTCTGTGATTATAGTGTGTAAAGACTACTTCAACAGTTTGAAGCATTTCTTAATACCCAGGTATCTGGAGAGCTCTTTGCTCGCTTTGGGTAATTTTCTTTCTAAATACCTCTCTATATATTATGATGACCAGCAGTAATTACAGACAAATTATTTTTTAATTAACACACCGGAATTTCTTTAGACTTTTTGACATTTTACAATAGGCTACAATGCACATTATAGAAATGGTGGCTTTGTTAGGTGGATGAGAGAAAGCATTTTACTGGATTAATCAATCAGTCAGATTTCCTAATACTATACCCCTACCCAACACCAACATCACAGTTCTAGAAAGTAATGGATAAATAGCTTAATATAATGTAGGACTATTTACTCACTATAGACTATGTTATGTCTGGTCCATCTGGCTGTATACTACAGGATATGGTGATGCCTAGTGAATGTGAGCTCATCAAATATATTAAACTGCTGCTGTTGAGTGCATGGGAATGTACTATCATCATCTTCTTTGCCTAGCAAAAGACATAGTTGGTATATTTAGCACTTGAGGTCAGGTCCTCAAGAGGAATAACTACAGTTGAGCTTTAAGACTTATAAAAGTGAAAGATCTGGTCTTCAGACTTCAGTATAAAATGCCGTCCCTTAAAAAATTACAATACGGAAGACCTAACTGACATGAAGTTTGTGGTCTACCAACTCTTTAAAAAACACAAAATGATTTTCAGCACCTTAAGAGTTTTAAGTTTACCGTAGTTCCATATAATTTAATATTATCCATAGATCCTTTGACCAATGACATATATATTATAAACTTATCATTAAGCATAGCTAATATATGAGCAACATGACCTACAAATACATCTCATTTACCAATATGAGACCACATTAAATTTCAAACACATTTAGCTTACTGCATTATTCAGGAAGGATATGTATGAGTCTGTTTAACTGGTGTTTCTTACACGCCAATTAATGTAAGTACTATAAGTATGTAAGTTACTGCAAACTATGAAAAGAGTATAAGAAAAGACTCATTGTTAAATAAAGATGTGCCTGAAAGAAAAACGTAAGCAAAAAGCTTATTTTCTTCTATTTACAAAATAACTCTTTGTTGGCACTTAATAATTAATGCAAATAGAAATAAAAAGAGAGTATTGTTGAACAAACTTAGTGTAAAAATTCTATAACCATAAATTATGTATACTTGGCACTGCATAAACACACAGGTATTTCTTAATGCAAAAATTATACAGATAAGTTCTGTATAAACAGAGATAAACACACATTTATGTACAAGGTACTTCAAGAAATTTTAACACCGGAATTTGAAATTTTAAAGATGATCAGATAAACTTGCCACCTAGGTTTACTACTTAATCTTATAGATGACTTATCAAACACGCAGACATACGAAAAATGTAAGTAATTCCACACATCCATCAAGTACAATACAGAGCTGACTGCCAAAAGCTATGCAAGCATGCTGAACCTATATACACACCTCATATTTTACTCAGGTACTGCATACTTTGAAGAGTACAACTAATCATATTGGGTGTTATCATATCTAGCAACTGACGTTTGGAATTTATTTTATTGATAACTAATGCTGAAGAGTGGTTCTATAAAAAAAACACTGATAAAATACATAAACTGTAAAGAAAGATACTTAGGAGGCAGATACTTACTTTCATAGTAGAAAGTCCCTTTCTCACTGCTTATCTGTTTTATCTGGTGTTGATAAAACAAGATTACTTCATAAAGACAAGGCTGATACTCTCCCAACCCCTTATTTACCATACAGAATATGCTATTTATAGTTTGGGGATTTTAGTAGGTTGGTTGGCTTTTTTTCTCCTTCCATCTTACTAGCAACTTTAGCAAAACAGAGTATCTAAATCCACCAAAACTGAGATTCCAGATCTTCCTTAAAACTACATTTTCCTATGATCTTCTGAGCACTTACCAGCTCCAAGTCTACTCATACATTTCTCACTCCAAACTCTACAGCCTCATTTTTAGCCAGATCTGCATAACTTCCATTCTGCTCCAATTTCAACAGAAGTACCCTCAACTCTACCTCTCACAGCACTGCTCAGCAGTTCACACAAAGGTCATAGAACAGTTAAGGTTGGCAAGGACCTTAAGATCATCTAGTTGTAACTTCCAGAAGACCTGGTAAGCACTTAAAACCAGGGAACAACATCAAGAATTTCTCATAGGCATTTTTCAAACACAACTGGAGTGGGATCACAGGCTTTTTCCACACACATTAGTAAGCTCGTAAGTCTGAGTAGATCAGAATACCCACAGAAAGGTCCTCAGCTTGGTTTTAGACTCATTCAGTCTTGTGAGTGCCATGCCACAACTAGAAGATTGCCACATGCCGTGACTGCTCTTTAGATGCCAGTTACCAGCATCTTTTGCATGAACTGCAAGCCACACTCACAGAGGTCACTGACTGTGCATCAGTGCTACATTTTCAATCACTACTGATGGAGCTCAAATCTGAACAAGCATGATGAAGGTGAAGAACTCTATAACTTACAACTTTTCCCTTAGTAAATACCTTTATCAGTGAAATGAATTACTATTTTAAGAAGCTAAGTAAAAATGTTACACAAAATATTTGCATATTGGTTTTGAACTATTTATAATCGTCTATTATTTTTTAATACTATTGAAAGCTAGACATTCTTCACAAGAAAAGTTAGCCATTTACCTGAGTTTCTAAGAGTGAATGGTTCATACTGCATTTTGAATCAAGTTATTCAGAACTGTTATTCAAAGCAGTTATCTGTGTTCTTCAAAATTCTTCAAAATGTTAAGGAGATAGTTGTATTAGGGAAGGATAAAAAAAAATGTGAATTGCTCCACTTTTTCTTTCTAATTATTTCTGGCATTCAAAAATATATTTGCCATGTGTTTAACATTTTAAATATCAGTGATCAGATTACATCATTGTGCTATTCTCTGTTAATCACATCTGACACTTGTTTGCGGATAACATCTTTGCAAATCAGATGAATAAAAGGAAACTCGAATTTTAAAAAATCTGTTCATTTATTTTTTGCATACATCAGAAAAGGAACAGAGCAGATTACAAAAATAAAATAACCATGGCCTTTTGCAGCAAATTAGGGACAAATAATGGAAAACTGACTACAACAGCACAGTAAAAATATGTAGCACTAGTACACGAACTATGAAACAATTTTTTTGTTGCATTCAAGAAGCAACAAAACCTTGTGCAAAGCAGAGTAAAGTGTCATTGAAAAGTATGTATTGATGTGTTTGATATCTGCAAGATGAATTACAGTTGTATTAATTCAAGCTGGCAAATTGGATTTGGCAAGCATAATAGTGAGATAGCTTTCATGACATGTTGAGCTGAGGGACCACAACCCACAGCACTTGGGATAAAACAATTTACAAATTGTCTGTCAGTTACCTGTCTTTAGTTCTTTAATAAATCATGCAGTATCCTCAGCTAGAAACAACCACAGCCTTTTCCATGTGTATTTCCTAAAAACCTCATAATTCACATAGTGCCAGCACTCTGATAAGCTAGTGAAAGAAACTAAAGTCCAGATAATAGTGTGAAAACTGGTATTCAAATTAGTACACCATTAATTCTGTCATGTGCTTTATAAAAATCAATAAAATAATCGTCTGTACAGCTCACAAGAATCACTTGCTGTTAATTACTTCTGATTATTTATTATCTATATTGTCTTTACTGTTTTGGAAAGCTCTGCAGCATATATCTTAAGAAGGTGTAAGCCTCCCAGATCTCCTAAGTTTTGTTTAGGTACTTGTATTTAATTGCTTGCATTACACATCTATAAGCAGAAAGCAATTTAGTCTGAAGTGGTACTTACACATTATTCCTTTACAGCTTCTCAGCAACACTGCTGTCAAATTCTTAGCATTCAATATATTCTGGGTTTATAGTTTCACCAGAAAAAGTAACGCTTAAGAAATGTCCAGAAAGCACATAATCTTTTAATTTTATAAACTGTAAGAGTACAAAAGCAACTTTTTTTCTCCATTAATCAGCCACTGTGTTATGAAATTACAGGTTGTAAACTGCTGGAAATACAATAACTTTCTAACATTATGTTATATGTACACAGGAGAACTGTCACTCTTTAACACGTTAGCAAGAATACCAAGCACTTATATTTAATTAAAACTATGTATCATTCTAGATAATTAGTAATAATTAAGAAGAATTGCCAATCTAAATGAGTCAAATAATATTATTTCAAATAAAACTTGAAGTGATTTCAAAACCCCAAAATAAATTCTTGGGAATGCAAATATGACATTATGCAAACTGTTTTCTTTAAGCATGATATAATTTATGTAATGGAATAAATCTATGCTCTTAAAATATTTAGCAGAACTGAGAATAATGAGTAGAGATAGGATTAGTTTAATTAGTTTACTGAAGTGGAGTTGTTATAGTGGCTAAGTGTGATATATTAGCTTTTGTCACTTGGAATAAAAAAAGGTAATTAGTTCTCATTCAAATACATTGTTTTCTTTGAAGAACAGATTGTAATATTTTAGCCTGCATAATAGAAAATAATACATGGAGCATAAAACTCATCTTCTTCATCCAAGAGTACATCTATGATAAATAAGAAAATCTTAAATACTCAGGAATGTAATCTTGAGTACATAGATTTAATTTACACTGGTGCAACTCTACAGATTCCAATGAAATTGCAACTGCTCAAATTGCAGAAGTCCATTCATTGTCTACCCCTAAGATAAGAGTTTGTAACTGATTTTGTGTCTCTATTCAGAACTACTTTGTTACTCAGAAAATCCTGTACTGCTGTCCTAAATCAATGCTTTCAGACTGATTCAAAATTAAGAAGAAAATGCTTTCCTCAATAATATTTATTGGGAAATCATAAGCATATCCATTGTGAGGTCAGGATCTAATTTTATTCCCATAAAATAAGAAAACACTTAAATATCCTTTCATAGAGTTAGTATCATTTCTGAGCCAGAAAACTACTTAATGATTATTGTACATTTCTGAAGACAGCTGCATGGAATGTATTTAACAACAAACAGAAAGAAAATGTTTTAGCCACTTTTTTTCATGTACACGGTAAATTTCAATTTTCTCTATTAAGAATGGGGTGTTATTTCAATCAAGCAATAGAATCTAAAGGCCCGAGAAATTAACACCCTGTAACAACTGAACACACATACAGAAAAAAAGAAATTGTGCTAATGCAAAGATGGGAAGAGGAGGAATACATAGAAATGGATGTCTTGCAAAGCAATTAGATATATTTTTCAGTTAATACAATAAAGAAGTTATGAGTGGATCAAATTTACTTTTACTTTAAATAAACATTCAGAAAGTGGAAACCCTCTGCTGTAGCATACTGAAAAGCCTCAGGCGTTAGTATAAGAGCACATGCTATCTATCATTTAATTTTGCTTTTTGTTTTTTTTTTTGAAGAGTATTGTTGCATATGTGGGAGCTATTTAGCATTCTGGATTGTAGATTTGGATGATTCCATAAACAAGCTTAAAACAGCTCCTAAATTGAAATACAGCAAGTCAGTCACAAAAAAATGAGCTTCTCCACTTTTTTTTATATATATCTTCCAGCCATATAGACTTATACACAGCACTTCAGCCAGAAATTCATAATAATTATGAGAATAAAAGAAACACAGCTTGTACTTGCAGTTCAGTTGAAGTAGTTATGTTGGTGGCTTGAACTGAAAGGTAACACAGAAAACCAAGTCCGTGGGGCACAAGAAACACAGAAGTCATACAAGGTTTTCACTATCCATGTCTTTGCCAATGTTTCCTTCTCATATCTCCCTAACCTCAGATATTCACCTCCAAGGAGAGTCTGAAAACTAAATCTTACTCTTCATAATGGCAGAAACATCAAATTTTATCTTTAAAAAAATTTCATTATGTTGTTACATTAAGTGAGTTGTCATACTTCTATTAGAAAAGTGGGCAGTGTTGTGATTTATGCACCTTAGAAAACCATCACTGTAGTAGTAATTGGCAAATTGAAATACATAAAAAACACCTCATGCACTGCTGCTAATGTTAGAGTCTGAAAAAATGCATCCTGTGATGAGGTAATACTGGGTCCAGGAACTGACAATGTGAAGTACCTTCCAACCCTAATCAGTCTATAATTCTGAGATTTACTGTTAGATTATAAGGAAGCTACATTTTAACAGTATCTGGAATTCTAAATATCAGTATATTAGTTATCCATATCATAACGAAGACAGAAGGGGAACTATACAATTTAATTTGCATATTTTAATTGTAAAGTCCAAACAATAAATTGAAAAGAAATGAACTTGCTGCACAATATAATGAAGATAATCAAATCAGAGATGATTTAATAAAACTAAAGCACACAAGTACTCAAGAGGCTGATACATAATTCAGAAGTTGACACATTTGGTCATTAGGTCAAATATATTAACTAAGTATTAAGTTATTCTGAGAACTGGCCATGATGCTGAGAGGTTCTAAAACACAATCAGTGAGCACAGAAAAACCTTTGTGCCCCATTTCTAGATATTGTAATTGACTGTTTACTATATGGTTTGCATGAAACTGCAGAGTAAACTGATGATTACAGTTTTTATACATTGTTGTAGGGCCTCATTCATCTCATGTCAGTCCTCCCCCTCCAAAGTACAGTGGGCTTTCAATATTCACTGTAAAAATGCCAAAATCACTAGAAAGTACACAGGATGATGGAACTCCTTTTACAGCTACCCGTTAGAGAGGGTCTGATGCAATACTGGACCTTACATTACAATTCTAGACATATCACTAATCTTCAGGTGCTGTCAGGAGCACTAATTCAACAAAGCTTTACTTGTTATATGTAAGAGAGAGGGGGAAACAAAAAAAGAAAATGGGAAGAAAAAGAAAAGGAAGAAAAGCCTTCTTTTCCTTATGGAGCTGCATAGGGTAAGGATGTAGTAAAGGAGTATACAACCCTCATAATATAATGACATATATATGGCCAGAAAAAGTGACCTACAGAGAGGCTCACTTTGTGTCTATCATAAGTGTGAAAAAAGAGCCAGCCTTAGCCTCCTTACAAAGCAAATACAGCCCTAGCACTGCAGCTACTAATGCTGCTCCATTCTTCTCTCCGAGGACTGGCCACCACCTACGAGGCAGAATTTCACCATTCATTCAAGGCTCCAACAGACAAGTGACCTGTGGTGACTTCTGTGTGGTGCCAGAAGAAAGGTAAGGCTAAAATTCCTCCCACAGCAAGAGTTAAGAGGAGAACAGAACAAGATAGTTATGAAGACAGAATACAATGAAACTTTGCAAAAATTCTAGCGTCTCAGCTGCATAAAATGCTCAGCTGACAGTTTTAAAATCCCTTTCATATTTTTTTTAAATGTAAATTTTAAAAAAAAAGGGGGGGGGGGGGGGGGAGAGAGAATTCTTACAAGCTTAGCAAGCTCTACCTGCATTCCTAGCGCTTGCACCCACCTACTGGAGACAAAGTACATTTCCATCTCCCAGGAATAACACATAATGCTTCTTAAAGCAGATCACCTACATAATCTATCTTCAGTAGCTTGGCCATGGAAATATTTTATCTGTGTTGGAAGAACTTTTATGTCTCAGACATAAAACCAAAAATTGAGAACTCAAGAGGCACAAAGAAGATGAGATCACCTTGAGGGAACTAGTTGAGTGCATCAGTGAATTATGGAAACCCGATAAGTTTCTGCACCGTGAACAGTCTTTTGACTTAGTAACAAATCCACTATTATCTCAAGTAACATACTTGTGACAGGAAGGTGACATAATGATAGCAAAACTTAACTGGGGGGAACGTGCTCATGCAAAGAATACCTCTTAACTCTACCCAAGTAAACTACAGTGTGTTCCAGATATACCTTGCTTTTTTAGTTAGATGGAGGAGGGATGGGTGCATTACCAACCATATATCCTGACCGTAAACCACAGGCAAAATACTACCTAGGCTGATGTAACTCCATGAGGTTCCTGAACAGCCTATATTCAATACAGTAGAACAGTGGTTTCAGTGTTACACTCCATTGACACCTCCACTACTGATGATGATGACATATTAAACCACAAGAATTATATGAACACATGCAAAAGTGGATGCTGATACAACACTAAAATAATTTTCCTTCAATTCAGTCAAGTGTAACAGAAATCACACATAATGAAAATACATTCTTACATTTTTAATGTTATATTTATTTATATCTATTTTATTGTAATAAACATAAAACACAGTTACACCAAATTTCACTGAAGTATCCATTCTTTGTCCATAAATCTGCATGCAATGCAGACAGCAAGAAGCATGTATTAAGCATATGTTCATTACCTCATTTCCAGCACTCAACTGATAAAAAAGGTTAATACACAATATTGTGTGGTTGCCTGCACAAAACAGATGGACTCTCCAGCGGTATTACAGATTGAAGGTCAAACTTGATGATTACAGTAGCCCCTTCTGGACTTCTAGCCTATGTATTTTATGGGAAAAAGTTGAGCTACACTTAAATCACATCTCTTATCTGGAATTCATTCTGTATTCATACTCTTTCTTTTCAGGTTATTAAAGGAACTGATTCAGCTTTTTTAGTAACTATTAAAACACAATTACTCAAAGAATCCAATTTTCTGTGAACTGAATTGTATGATGAAATTCAAACTAACCTAAGACATGTCATAGTATCACAAACCTCTGAAATAACTAACCAGAATACTTGAGTATGATTTTCTTTTCTCCTCTTAACTTTTAGAATAATAAAAGGTACAAAACCTGAGAAGAGATGCATGTTCTGCAACCTGAGAAAACATGCAGTTCGCTGGGTAATGCAACGTGTGCACATACAAGGAAGTAATACAATTACTTTAAAACCTTTTTTTCAGGCACAGTTCCTGCTTTTCACTGTGCAATCATCAATCGTGTGACTCTACCCTCTTGTTTGCCCACAGTTTTCAAGTCAATATGACTGAGGATGAATCAGATTCCCATGCATGAGCACGAGACCAAGGGAAAAAGCAACTGCACTGTTACACATGTGCCTCTACCGAAAGTGAACTAACAGCTAATACAGCAAGATATTATTTTTTTTCTATTTTGCTTTGGTTTGGTTTTTTTTTCTGAGACTTTGTAGTCAGCATACAGACATCTAAAAGCTAGATCTGTAACTGTCAGGGTACTTGCACAGTTTCAGCCATAGGCAAATCTCACAATAGAGTCCCATCTGTAGATAGTACTTAAAACTACTTTTACTTACAAATGCAACATGATACAAATGACTGGTTTTCAAATAAAACAATAATCTTCAGACTGGCTAAATGATTAAAACAGTTGTTACCAAACTTTTAGTGTCTGTGACTACTAGCAACATATTTAAAACGCAAACTACACCTGGCTGCTCAACTAAACTTAGCTGACTAGCTATTTGTTCAGACCACAAACACACATCCCTACATTGTACTGAATTATGTCCTGGGTACACAGTATTAAAATGTGTCCCTTAAAGCAACTTGCTGTAGTCACTCAACAAGAATAAGGAAAATTAACTTTAACTGGGGCGGGGTTAAGAAATGTTACTGTCCCTTCAGGACAAGAGATCAGTAGCCATCATACAAAATTTCTGTCTTCTATGAAATAATAAGAAATCACTACAATTTCCATGTTAAACAACAACCAACCAACTAAGCAAACAGACTTAAAACAAACCCAAAACAAATCTCAACAGTGTAACGTGCTACATTTAGTTTTTAAATAACTCTGAAGAAAACTTAATTCTTTAATTTTATTTATTCTGATTTAAATAATCTTGTGTAAATTGACTACACTCAGCTGAAGCAAATAAAAAAAGACAACTGGCCCACTATTTTGCTCAGCTATGAACACTTCTTTGGGACTACCATTGCCTTATGAGAAAAGGGATCTTTGCAGAGTTTTATCTGAGGGTCATTCTAGACTCTTCTAAGACAGAACTTTGCCCTTTATAGTGCTGCACAAGCGAAGAAATAATGGATTAGGAATGTACAGTCATGCTACCTGAGGGCCAAGATATTCACACTTTCAAACAAGGCTGCTGAAAAGTCTTCTGCCCTTAACAATCATTCTTGGCTGTCTGCCCATGCCATCTGCCTGCAGTGGCACAGTGCCATACTTAAATCGCTATGACCCTGAGTAACACAATGATGAGAATAGCTGATAAGTCCACTGACAACTACATACACGACAATATGCCGAAAATCACCCTTTAGAGAATAAACATATCACATTTGCAAGACACTTTTCTCATGGAAAACAAACGTTTCCAGTCCTAAGACAAAAAACCAGCAACAACAATGTAGCAAATATAAAAAAAAAAAACCCACCTAATTTGCAAAGTCATCTGGAAGCTTCCTAAAAAAATTCTGGAAAGATTTGTTCAGTATCTGCCTTTTTGTTTCAAAACTTGAAACTATTATTTGTGATTTAAAACTACAAAAGAAGAAATGCTGGAGATGATTCACAAGTGAAGAAGTTGGTATGCTCCTGCCTTTTCCTGTAGCACACTATTTCCCAGTAAGGCACAGCTGAGCATTAGTGTTACTTCTGATCAATGACACTGGTGAATTTTTGCCTCAGATACAGAAACATCTCTTCTTAACAGTACCTATTACTCACATTTTAGTAGAATTATTGCAAATTGCTTTCATTTCAAATAGTCTTACCAGTCATACCTGCAGTACAAGAATGACTGTGAACGTAAAAGCACTAAAATGTGCCCTACTTTTGTATCACTTTGCAATACCAGAGGTAGAACACAGGGGTACATGCTCTAGATACCTGTTGCTGGTATCTACTACTACTATCCTTATCTGCATGGATTTTCCTGCCAAGTTATGTAGGCTGACAATCCACAAATCTGAGCATGAATGCAAAGACTAGAAGTTAACTAGTTTCCTACTAGAAAGTGCTTTAAAAAAAAACATCCAAGATAGCCACACATTCTCAGTGTGACTACTTCAAAAAAGTTCCATAAAAGAGTACAGTGCAGAAGTAAAACTGTCTGCAGTTTTGGGCAAGCTTTACTGTGGTCAGTACTTTGCTCAGCATGCTTATAACTATGCATATGCATATCACACTATACAAAGAGTCAATTTAAGAAAAAGCAGAAAAATGCATATTCGGCTAACTCAACACACAAAGAATCTAGAGGAAACCAGTGATTTTCCATTGGTTTAGTGCTACAATGAGTAAAACACACACTTTAGCAGGTCCTTTTAAAGGTTTAAAAGTGCTGTTAAAACCTGGAATGAAAGGCCACACCAGACACCACAAATCACTGCCACTGGCAGTTATGATTTTATATAAATTACATCTTTAGAAAGACAAATAGACAACATTTACAGCAACTCTATTTAAAGGTTAAAGAAGTTTGAACTCCTACACAATTATTCTGCACACATACCCAAGAACTCAAACCAAGTGAACAGGAAAGGAAATGGTTTTGGTTTGTAAGGTTTTGGAAAAGGCTGAACTTGTAGTTTGGCAGTATATTTTCTGCTCGCCTACCTGTGCCATATTTGCTAGAGATATAAAGTATGTATATCCTCACGTCATAGACAAATACTTTGTCTAAACTTACTAACATGCAAGTCCATATTGACCTTTGTAAATTCAAGATTTCTGAATCTTCAGACAAAAAAAAGATCTAAATAATCATTTGATCAAACCTAAATTTTTCAAAAAATACATTTTATGAAGTCTCCAATAATCCTGAAAATTACATGCCATGTATTTGTATATAAGAACCTTGATGACTGCATAGTAAAACAGGGGAGGAAAATATCCCAGGACTCTCCAACTTCTGAAAATGTCTGGTTAGCTAAAAAAAGAATAAAAAGAAAAAAAATAAAGAAGTACTGCAAAAACTATGGCAGTGCACACTGAGCCATGGAAGCCACAGAAGGCATCCAACTCACATAAATTCAGCTTCTGCTGCCTAAGTTGTTACAAGCCTGATAATAGCACAGTTCTGGAGCCCTTTGCCTGCCCTCCATTCACATGCCTGGAGACATACAACCACCCTGGCAACACAGCTATACACATATGCCCCATATCTAGCCAAAGTTTGGGAAAACACTTCAGACTGCACAGAAAAAGCTGTCATCCCGAATTTTAGAAGGCAAATAATAGTTCAAATAATTAAACTACCAAACTTCTGCACTGCTTTTTCATCCAGTTAAAGCTGGAAAACAGTGAATATCTGCTATTTTTTTTCCCTAATCTCCAATAGCTGCTTTTTGTTTTAATACAAAAAAGCCCTATATTTCTACATTGCAAGCAGCATCCATTTAGCATTAGCTATGGTTTTGTTTGAAAGAGTAAGAGGTTTCAATGCAAGACTGGTATAAAAATCCATTTTAAATTTTGTTTTCACATTAATAACTGGACTTCCTTTTGCCCTGATGACTCACAAATGTCAAATAACTAAATAACACAGGCACAATAATAGCCCCAAACCTAATAAAGAATAAAGTACCTTTTCTGCCTGTCAGAGGACCCCATTTTCTATTCTGAGCAGGGAAGCTAAAAGCACTGCTCTTCTGTCATTCCTTGACAGTTATAGACTAGTTCTGCACCTTATTAAAGATTAAGGTTTGCCCAGGCACTCTCTTTTGGTCATCTCCTGTCCACAGTCCAGCATTTATTACAGGAGAGCTGGAGATTAGTACTATACATTCTGCCTTGAAAGAACGTCATACCTGAAAATGAGGCCACATAACCAAATGCCACCCAGCAATTCAAAAAGTACTCAAGGAAGGAACACAGTATTTCACTTAAATTTTATCTTTACAGATAACCATAACTTTTGGTTTACATATATGACTGATTTCTCTCATATAGATTATTTTTCATGGATTCTAAAACCATAGGGTAAAACTAGTAACATTGCCTTTTTTTATGAAAAACAGATTTCTGGTTTGTTAAAAATATAAAGAACACGGTTATAGTAGAATTTTATGAGGCCTTATTATGTATAATCACTTGCTACCTGATTTTGGCCTGATGCAAGCATGTTACAGCTGCAACATAAAAAACACTACTCGTTGTGGCACTTCCACAGGACACTGTACCCCAGACTATTTAGCAAATATAATTATCAACCCTCAGCTTTCTTAGAGGCCACCATGAACAATCACCACCTCATTTTCAACCTAAAGCTTTAGAAAGTCCACGTGATTCCATGGAACACTTCATACTGTTGTCTGGACCAGTCTGAAAAACTGTTTTGCAAGATTAGCAATTTTAGGAGCACTGCTAGTTAAGTCTAAAATGGAATCCTAAAAATACCCACTGAATATCTTCATACTTTTCCAGGCTACCATTTTACTTCCTCTAACTTTGGAAGACATGCTGAAAAATAATTGCAAAATCCCAAATGGCAAAAAATGTAAATAAATATAAACTTGTTCAATTGCAGAGAGCTAAAACTGGAGAAATAAAATTTTAACATGGGTTATGGTGGTTTAATTGAAAAAACATTTTGTTTGAGAACAGATCAAAAATATAATTTCCTTGCACTTCAAATTGGAATTATTAAGTAGTCTGAAAAATCTGTATCTTGAAGCCAACTTTCTCATAAGCAAACAAAAACTTACAGAAGGTACTGGAAGGGTTTAGCCTACCTCCCATGGGTGCTACTTAAGGCAAAGCATGGCAATCGAAAACTTACTGCAAGGCACAAAATGAAGGCCAGGAATTCTTCTTGCTTAAGGGAGTCCTATTTCTTTAGCTGTTATACAAAGGACATTTACTTGGGATCTAAACCAGCAGCATGATTTCACTGGACTAATGAGTCTACCAGTGACTTATAAATAATTAGACAATGTCAATTTTAACAAAGGAAATGTACAGTCAACTCCAAAACACTGAATACTTGGAAGAAGACAAGTACACATACATTTGACTGTTGTACACCATGTATACAGACCTGCCAGCCTTTGCCAGGTTTGTGTCAAGCTACATTCACAGAATCAACCATTCTCCTAGCTTTCTAAAAAGGAAGTTTCATCAGGGTGTCTTCATCTTTAAGAAGTTTTAGGGCTTAGAACCAGCAACCCATGAAGCATCCTTTAGCCCCACAGTTCCACGCGTTGGGAGCACTGCAATGTACTGGCATGTCACAAGATGTTCGTTGTGGTGGCAAAGGACCCAAATAGTATGGATCACACTCATAAGCTGGTAATGACACTAAGACGATGGTCTGTTCATTATTAAGATGGAAATTAAGACACTGATATGCTGTCTGCTGAATTATTTACTACTCAACATAAGCATGCTAAAATGTTATTAAAGCCTGTGTCCTAAGAGCATGGGAAGTTCATTTATAGGTAGGATATATACACCAACACAGATCCAAGAGAGTTCCTTGAAAATGCGTGCATAATTAGCATCAGAATCTTTTTTCATTACACTTTTCCTCAGAGAAACAAATCAATATAGGCTTTTCCCAGCTAGGAATTTGGTGTAGGTTTCCAGTAAAGCATTTGACTAAGTATTTCAAGCTAATTAAAGACAACACTGTAAAAATAACTAGTGATTGTGGCATCCTGGGGTGAGGTGCAAGAAAGTTAAACACGGAAAGAAAAGCAAAGGAGAGAAGACTATTCCACAGTTCTAAAACAATTATTTGCTATTGATGTAGAAATATCATTATTCTCAGTATGAGTCAAAATGCATTAGCATTCCATCTGCCAATGCTGCAGCAACCATTTTTCTCCATTTCTGTTTGACCTCAAGCCTTTTATGCATAAATGTCAGGGCTCTTTACAATTAATCATGTCTACCACAGACTAATTGTGGACAACAGTAGTGCAATTAACACAAATTTGCTTCAAATATTCATGAACATTCAAGAAGCATTCATTGGCATGAGTGTTAGTTAGCTAACCACAAAATCTAACAATTCTTTTCATTGCTGTTTTCAAGCAGCCTCTGCATTAGGAAGCCAAGCACACAATCAAGGGTCAGAGCAAGATGGAAAAATATTCTAGCAGTTCTTAAAATATGATTGCTCTGTGTTACTTGCTACACATAAATGCTAGGAGGAAACAAGTGAAGTAAATACAGGAACTATTCCCCTTTTAATCTTCAGAGTAGGGTAATCCAGTGAATCTAAAATTAATGAAACATTTTGTCTAATAAAAAGAAAAATCGTCATTCTCCCTCGGCATTTTTAAAATTATTATTATTGCTAGGCCTGATTTAAAAAAAAAAAAAATTGAAAAAAAAGTCTTTATAAATTAAGAAACAAGCAGACCTGTATTGGTTGACTTGATTCATTCTTAATACTGTGCCTGGCATTTTATTTGTATCTTACTAAGAAATTAATGGCAGAAGTCTCTCTAAACATAGAAAGGTATTTGTAAGTCCTGACCTAAACACAGCAGATGTAATAAACATTTTTTTTAAATATTTATTTTTCATACATGCTTTATATTAAAGAATTTCTTGGACAGTTGTGCTATATCTAATCAGGCCCCATGGCAAATATTCACTAACCCTCACAGGAATGAACTATTCTCACTTCAAACAATTGTTACAGTTTGAATCCAATTGACTCTAGACAAAAGTACTGAGATAATCAGCATATTAAAGCCAACACTATAACCATATGTTAATTATGTAAATGATTCATTTTAATCAGCTAGAACCATGTAAAGAGTTACAAGGAATGCAAATGTAGGGAGTTATTAAAAATCTCATTATTATTCATCTTGGTTCCATGCGTGAATGTATTCATCCAAACAGATGAATTAATAGTTAGATGAAAGAGCTAGAGGGGAAGTCTGTGGGAAACCATCTGTCTTGCTTTGTATCCCTCCCAGGCTTCAACCATGCTGCAATGGCTACATGAAGAATAACCCCTGAGAAGAGCCAGTGACTGTCTACACAGCACCTCAATGCTTCTACAGCAGATTTAAGAAAATCGCAACACTTCTCATCCATTCCCAAGCTGATACCCTCAGTAGGTCCAGGAGATGGAAAAGGAAACCTCAATAATAAGTTCAGATGAACTGCTGCAGGAGTATGATCCATACTGACCTAAGGCACATAGCAAGTATCAACTTATTCAAAGGTTCTGGAGTATTTTAAAGAAGTTTATGGAAAGAAAGCCCTCTTACAATTGTCAGCTAGGTTTTAACAGCTATTCAGTAGCTACCATGACTTGGACCCATAGTAGTATCTAATACAATAGCTGTTTGTATGAAGAAAAGTAAGGGTCAGATGCCATCTTCATCCCCAAATCCAGCACAATTTTGTCAGAGCTCTAGATATGGTGCAACACTATGTCTACTGTATAAGCAAATAAGGATTAGCTGGGAAAGTAGTGTGTAAAGCCACGGAAAGAATACAAGGGTTGGTATGTTTAATACAAGTACACATGCATTATAGTAAATCCACCCTGCAATTCTCCATAAATCTTAGGTAGCACCTTATTTAAAATTGAAGATACAATTTACTTTTTAAAACCTTGGTTAAAGCCAGCTTCCACTGTGCTATAGACAAAACTAAAACTCCATAAACAAAATGTACAATTTTTGAACTAAGCACTTGAATTGTATTATAGCATTTAAAAATACATCCTTTCCCAATAAATTATTTTCATTCTAATAGAGTTAACAAAAACTATTTTTAAAATGTTTGTCAGTTTTCAGACTCTTTATAAAGCTTTGTTCTTCATACTCTAATTCTTTCATGTTTTCCTGCCTCGTGTCTCCTAACGCAGTTTCACTGTAATCATTCTATTTTTGATCTTTAATCCTTTTATATTTTTTTTCTTTGCTTACTCTTGCATGCCTTTGTAGTTTCTGTAATTGGGTCTTTGCACCATTTTAGCAGGGTTTAGCACTGTGCAGCTTGTCAAATTTAAGTAGAAGTGAGAATAATCTATCACTAGTATAATACATAAGCAAATAAATTCACATATCACCAGCCTAAAGTGAATGTTTGCCACAAAAAATGTAAGCAGCAATTCTGCTCATTCTGCAAAGGCTGGTGAAGCTTTTATGCATTTTGTAATCCAAGAAAAAACAAGTGCAATTGCACAGAAAGTACTTTAGGTCACTAAAAAATTATTAATAATGGCTACACATTTGCAGTGAAACAAGGCTTCATTAATTTTTTCTAGAGGTGTCTGTGTAAATTCAGCTTAGGGAAAAGTGCTTGACAGCTCTGCAACTATTGACTGACATTCTTCAGCAAAGCTTCACCAAGTACGGAGCATAAATTAAGCACATCCTGGTGATAATAAAAACCACAAGTGAAAGAAAGAGTATGATTACCCCAACTGAAAAGAGGTGAACTGGTAATTTTTAAGTAAAGTGAAGTGAACAAAATTAAGTGAACTGGTAATTTTTAAGGAAAGCTTTGCTAATCTTAAAACACTGTAAACTCTATCTTATCAAGAAATTTCAGTACAATCTTTAAGTGTCCCGTATTTATTACCTTTACAGACATTTCATCCTTTTTTCTGTTTCCTGCTTATCTTTACAGTCACAAAAATGTTTATACAAAATAACTCATAATCTAGAAGCAACCTTAAAAAACAGTGCTGCATTCCGACAAGTTCACAGAATTTAAAACTACACGAGTCCTTTGTACAAGACTCCCAAAGAATGCCATTGTTGAGTTATTTTAATTGTATAATGCATACAACTAACTCAAAATCTTTCCCTGAAAGGATGAAAACAGCTGTGACAAGTTTAATGAAATGAAATACATGATCAATGTTAGGCTACAGGAGAAAGAGATCCCTTCTTACATGCTCCAGACAGAAATCTTTCTCATATAATTAAACAGGCATGCATCCTTGGATATATACATGAGACAAAGGATAAAGCATATTATTAAGCAAACTGAAAGGAGTTTCCAACCTTACACTCATGATTCTGTTCACATTACAAGGATCACTTCCTATTTATGCAGGCATTGATGAATATACCAGAGGTCAGGGAAGAATGGTAAATCAGAGTGCAAAAAAAGAAACTGAAGAAAATTATATTGATAATATGATAGCTTTAATTTACTAACATCTTGTTTATCATTACAAAGCATAAGGAGAAGAAAGCATAACCTTATTATATCCCCCTCTGTTCTTCCATGATACAAATGGAAAATTATGTATGAACTCTATAAATATTTCTTTGAAAGATGATTTATTATCTGTATTTTGTGAGTCATAAAGGCACTCTTTCATCTTTATATATTTCTTAACACATCTGACCTTTTACAAAGCTCTTCCCAGTGCTCATCGGTAAGAGGGGAGAAAGCTCTTGTTATTCTCTGAGATTACATAGTAAATTCCACAAGAACAAGACTTGGCAATGGTTATCTGGAGGCCCTCAAGAAGGGCTATGAGATTCCACCACACTTCCTGCACTCACAAGGCCACTGATTTTCTAATGGTTTCTGTGTTAACACTCTCGTAAGTAACTGAGAAAAAGAAAAAAAAAAAGCAAGCCAGGGCAAGAAGATTCCTAAAAGCAGAAACGGGGTACATATGGGGCTTTTTGAGTCACTTCATACAAAGTGATAAAAATTAAAACTGGCTAAGAAATCCCACTTTACTAAGGCTCATTTTATTTCACTTTATTTCTCTGTTTTTTTATTTGGTTTCCACGACTGCTTATCTGCCTTTTCCCGAACACAGACTGTTCTTGATCCATGACTCAGAGTTTCAGATCCTATCATCAATATTAACATTAGGGAAGAAAACCTGAGAAAATGTGATTGTTTACTGAGTGCCGGAATCTTAATTCAGGAAGGCACTTCAGTTGTGCTCCACTGTAATTTCAGTGCCCTATTGAACAGGACTGCTCCTAAACACATGACAAAATGTCTCTTTTTACTGGAGGCTGTCAAATGAAATCTGGATTAATTATGATTTGTAATGTGTGAATTTACAGCACTGTGGCTTTGAAAGACCTGTGTATTCATGCATTGTATTTTGTCACCTATCTTTACAAACTTTAACAAAAAAGAGAAGTCGTTAAGGTAATTCTTTAAAATACAGTGATGATTATCAAGAGAAAACTAAATGCAGGTAACACAATGTTAGTATAAATGCATTTTGTTTACTGATATGCCATTAATATAACCAGTTATCGCTACCAATAATACACATATTTACCATTACCCACATTGAGGTTTTTTTGCTTAAGAGAAGATCATGCTGTTCTTGTATATCTAAATAGTCTGTGGCTATTCTGCTGTAATTTCCTTAGTGGTGTCCACGCAAACAGTGGGTTTAGAGAAAGTGATCTCGAGTGTGCACTGAAGTCATTAAGTATCTCCTGTGTTAATGTAAATGCCATACAGTAAAAAAAGGCTTCATCCCACATTTTTGTAGTAACGAGGGTTAGGGTATTGTGACACTGATATAAACAAACCCAGATGGAAGGACGTGGTGCTCCTTTCTTTGGACATTCAGAGGCACAGACTACATGTTTTGACAGTTCCATGTACAGAAACTGATAGTGCCACACATACAGCAGCACCTCAAAAGTAAGCCTCAGTTCAGTTGTTTATGAGGAAAGGATATGCAAAAATCAGTAAGAGCTAACCTGTGCTTTAAACATGTTCTTCCTACTTCATGAAATCTGACAGCCAAAAAAAGGAACTGCAGACAAGGCTTCAGAGTGCTGATTATTTAAATAGATTATTTTACAAATGTCACTCTTTGCAAACACATAGACAACATGATTGCTGTTTCTTTCACCAGAGTATCAGAAATAGACTCAATAAATGGGATGTTTCAAAAAATCCAAACATTTATGAATCATTTGAACCTACTGTACTGTGTCTTGTTTACTGCTTCTCTAGGAAGCTTTTCTTAAAGTAACGTGTTAAATCTCAGAGGGATTATCCTGAAATGAAATTTTTAATAACAGCAAAATAAACTCATCCTTCACAGTGCTGTGTCTCATGACTTAGTGTTAACTCTCACCTCTCCTCCCCACTGTACATCTGTATCTTCTTATCTCCTACTCCAATTTCAGGTCTCCAAAAGAAAGTTGTGCTTCATACACGTTATTCTCAAAAAGAGAAATTACATACCTAAATAATTCTGTGGACCTAAAAATCTTATCCATAATGTCTTGCAGCTGTAGAAGGTTAAGGAAAACTCTAGAAAGACAGGCTGAAGGAATGAGGATTGCACTACCACAAGAAATCATTGTCTTTGAAAATCAAGTAGCTAATGGCCCACTGTGAAAAAGGTGGAAATAATGCATTTTCTATGCCCACCCTACATATAACAACAGTGAGAGATTAAATTACAAAATGAAAGATTTAACTCAGACATCAGGCAAAAAAAATCCCTCCTGCAAGTGTAAAACACCTGGCAAGGTTAGAGTTCCTGTAATTCAAGCTCTTAAGGACAGGCTCAACACATATCTGTCAGGAACTATGTAGGCCTTCAGGTAGAGAAGTAGATTATATGATCCCAAAACGTGTCATGCTTCCCTATTTTTCTCCATCTCTTCTAGGAGTGGAATGCTTCAACAGCTTCCTCTTTTGTTTGTAGGTATTTTGAATTTTCCATCTTAATAAAAAAAACAAAACAAGACAAAAAAAATCAAAACCCTAGCAGGAACCAGTGGCTAAAAGTGGAAATAAAGAGAAAGAGTGCTTTGCCATGTCCTAACCGCACGGGCAAGTAAACATTTAAACAGTTCAGTAGGGTATTGGGGAAATTGATGGAATCAAAATTACCTGGATGTTTAAAACAAGATTAAATTTCTTCCAAAAAGTCTACTTTAAGCCAGTCTCTGAGAGGAATTCTGTAGCATGTATATTCAAGAGGACAGGCTGAATTATCATAAAGATCCTTCCTGGCTTGAGCATCTTTGAATCTTAATCGGAAATCCCTCTTCACAGCAAGAAACATTTCTTACATAAATGTATACACTTACTTTCTGATTCTGAAAATAAATAAATAAATAAAGACAACAACAACAAAGGTTTTGTTCCATTATAGAAACTCTTTTCGTCAAAGAGTACAGAATCAATTTTTTAAAAAAATGTCCTGAGACAGGGAGAGAAAAAGAACCATTACCAGTTCAATTTGATTTTTCTATTTCTGCAGTAGGTATTATGTATTCAAAGTCTCCTATTCTGTCAGAGAACAAAAGCTAACTATTAAAGTCACAAACTGCAGACGCTGTTTTTTGCTTCAAAAAGTTGGGGAGGGTAATTAACACTAACTACTTTGTCTAATTCTTGAATCATAGCTGCTCTATAATAAACAAATAACCTCCTTCCCCCAAAAGCAGTAAGTTTTACCTAAATTTATAATTTTTATTCTTCCCTCCAAAGAAACAAACTGCTTCAGCAGAATTATGTATGCATACAGAAGAACAAAGGAGTAAATAGAACAAATATGAAGAATGAAACAGTATCAGTACACAGTATATCCACAGATGAGTTAATTCTTTAACTTTAGTCATTAGGTTAAGAAGCTAGTAGTCAAACAGATGGCATTTTAGACAGTACATTTCAGAATCACCTCATGAGCTAACAGCCACCATCCTGAAGAAATTCCACAAATACTTTTAGTGCTTGCTAGTACACAGTGTTCCCTAAAAACATGTCTTGGATCTGTTTCTGAAGGTGTCTGATTCCAGCTCTATTTTTATGGTGTGGATGCTGCATCATATTTTTTTGCAATGGAACTGAAGAATGATACTCAGAAGGTAATTTTAACTAATAAAATAAATATAAGTTTATGCCATTCTATTAACACAGAAGTGTTTCAAATTATATAAAAATATAAAACATTATTAAAGAAACAAGGTGAGAGAAATAACAGAGGCACATATAATAAAGTGAGAAAAGTGAGGTAGAAACTGTGATTTTATAGCAGTCACAGAATGGTATCAAGAAAATGGAGCCCTGAGCAGATAATTTGCTGTATCAGAAAACTGGTGACCAGAAACAGAACAAAACCAACCAAATAAAAACAGTCAACATATGAAACAGAGGCTTAAAAATTACAGTCTTGGCTCTGACCCAGAACTACTTCCAAGTATTTCAGGTACTTGAACTTGACTTCTGAAGCTCAGGGGAGGAGAAGACCTACAGTGAATTCACCTAACAAACAGTAGTATCTTGAAATAACATCTCCCATGCTATGTAAGATTCACTGGACTACCTCTTCCTTTCCTATCTCCCATTTCTTATTAGAACCAAGAGATTAAAAATACCTTTTCTCACCATTTTGTTATTATTCTGCTAGGGAAAGGCTTTCATTAATTTTTTTTGTGCAGTTCTGTAAGAATCAACAAATAATAATGCAGAAGGTAAATTAGCAGACAGAAACCTTCATCAGGAACATACTGACCTCAAGATGACCACAGAACAGCACATAGAAAAGTACATTCCAGACACTTAAGCAAGACAATGCTTCTCATGGCCCAGTACAAGAAATAAATCACAAATAGCCACCGCATAAGTTAACATGCATAGAATCATCTTTAGGCACATGCAAAGGCCTAAAAGGCTTCCTAGCAATGTTCTAAGTACTCCGCAGAAATCCACCAGTTCCAGAGGGCTAACGGAGAGATACTTAAGACATTAAGACCTAGGAACAAAGCGTATTCTTCAAAAAACCAGAAAAACCTCACTGTCATGCCTTTATGAAATACAGGCAATTATATATCATTATCTGCACAGGAGACTGCTCTCTATTTCTGCCATGAGTAACAGGAGATGCTAAACCCTACTTAAATCCATCTGAAGAGGAATTTAACAAAGACATTGTGAGAGACTGCTATGAAATCAGACTCCACTGTCCATAGTCTCAAAGATTGGTATGAGAAGCTGAGCTAAGATATGAAGCTGAGATGGGATTCCACCAACTACTGTTTCAGATGCGTGGGAGGAGCTAAGAATCCACTGTCCAGTGTCTGAGAGGAGCTGAACTGGGACTCAATCTATTTGCCTTTCACCCATTATTGGAGGATTAGTGCGAGGACTTGCTGCCCTTTATCCCAAGAATTGCTGCAGACATATGCAGCTGAAGAGTTGGCTGTGAGCTCTTCAACTTGCCAGGGAAACTGGTCCACCAGGAACACATAATACCTAAAGAACAGAGGTACTCCCCTCAACTCATTATAAAAGTAAGAAAAGGTAATCACCAGGGAGGCCATCTCTATGAGGACACTCTCCACCAGAGACTACTATGGACCCTGAGGGACACCTTCCAAGGGGCATTGTCATGTGGATAACTCCAGAAAGACACCTCCACAAGGACACCCACCTCCAGGAACTACTACGGACTCTTGGGGGACACTCTGCTCCAATACTGGCTACAAACCCTGAAGGACTCTCATCACTTCTGATGACAAAGACGGATCTTGAGGACACAGCTGGATCCACGGTGGTCACTATCTCTCTCTTTCTCTCTGCACCCCGAATTCTTGCTTCATTTCCATCCTTCTTTCCAATCTGTCCTATTGCTATTTCCTTTGTTAGAATAATTTCCCTTTCTTATAATAATTCTCTTTTCATAATAAACCAACTGATCAAATACAGTACTTGACCTCATTTGCATCTAATTTCACTGTTGGGATCACAAACCAAACAGGGTCCAACACTGTGGTTTTCTCCAACAGGACCTTGACAGACATTATGTGGAGAACAAAGGCCAGAGAAAAATAGGGAATCAGTATTTGCAGATTTGTGTCTCACTGCAGAAAAACAAGTCTAGACTAACACAAGTTTTAGAGTTCTCTTGCATATATCCTGCACCTGGGTCGGAGCAATCCCAGGCACAGCTACAGGTTGGGCAGAGAAGAGATTCAGAGCAGCCCTGCAGAGAAGGACTTAGGAGTGTTGGTTGATGAGAAAATTAACATGAGTCAGCTTCAGTGTGCACTCGTAGCCCAGAAAGCCAACCGTATCCTGGGCTGCATCAAAAGGAGAGTGACCAGCAGGTCAAAGGAGGTGATCCTGCCCCTCTACTCTGCACTCATGAGACCTCACTTGGAATACTGTGTGCAGTTCTGGTGTCCTCAACATAAAAAGGACATGGAACTGTTGGAACAAGTCCAGAGGACCACGATGATCATCAAGGGACTGGAGAACCTCCCATATGAAGACAGGCTGAGAAAGTTGGGGCTGTGGAGACCTCATAGCAGCCTTCCAGTGTCTGAAGGGGGCCTACAAGGATGCTGGTGAGGGACTGTTCATTAGTGACTCTAGTGATAGGACAAGGGGTAATGGGTTAAAACTTAAACAGGCGAAGTTTAGATTGGATATAAGGAAGAAGTTCTTTACTGTAAGGGTGGTGAGGCACTGGAGTGAGTTGCCCAGAAGTTGTGAATGCTCCATCCCTGGCAATATTCAAGGCCAGGTTGGACAGAGCCTTGGGTGACATGGTTTAGTGGGAAGTGTCCCTGCCCATGGCAGGGGGGTTGGAACTAGATGATCTTAAGGTCCTTTCCAATCGTAACTATTCTATGATTCTATGATTTCAGCAAAAAGACTGACTGCCAGCGACTTACAGATTCCTTTTACAAACTTGGCACAGTCTTTCATGTTATTAAAAGAAAGAAGCATTACACAACAGAAAAGCCACTCCCCTCTCCACCCTCCCTACCCCCACCAAAAGAAAACTGATATGCAATATGCAGTGACATTTTTGGGTCAACACAATCTCACGGCGTCTGTGTCATATTCTGATGCAAGGAAAATAGTCAATCACTACTGAGCTACCAGGAAGGCATGCTTTTCCAGAACAGCCAACAATAACGAGTTCAGTTACAATAAAATATCATAAAATACAAGAGCATTTTGTTCTAACCATCTTTTTCAATAGTAGGTGCTATCATATTGGAAATGACAAATCCCACTCTCTGCATTATCATGTCACACATGATTTTAAAAGTCTGAAGGTCTACAGTGCTCTTCTCACTTTGCTACCAGCAAAAAAGTAACTCATCTTTCAGACATAATATGCAAAAAAGAGGAAAATATATCCCTGTAGTCATTATAAAGCTGATTACAGTGACAATTAGACTGAACACGGAACATTACAAGCCATGATATCACAAGCTTTTTAAGTCAGTTGGCAGCATAATACCAAATGCCACTCAGATATCAGATTTCAAGTGTTAGCATCCCTGAAATGCATATGAAATATTCTCATGGATTGAAAGTTTCTCTTAAAGGTAAAGTTTACAGCACAGAGCCTTGCAGCACAGACTTGGAGCTGTCAGTCAGGTCTCCTATGTTTTTCACACAGTGACTCTCAAAAATCTATTGCAGATAAAAGTTCATGTAAACAGCTTTCTTTCCAAATCTGTGCTTCCCCATTCGGAACATATTCAGCAGACTTGGCTTACTGTACAGGATGTATATACTGGGCTTAATTGTGCCTAACAATTGCCTTGGCCAGGGGAAGGCATTTTCAGATGGGAAATGTGTACAAACATCTGTTATGTTTCCCTATGCCTGATTTTAACTGAGCCTTCATGGAGGAAGGCATAAAAAAAATCAAAGTACTAATTTTTGCAGTAAAATGACCCTGTACTCACTTCAATTCAGCGCAGTATGTCAGTTAAGGATGGTACTTTGAGAATCCTGTAATGCATTTATTTAATTTCCTGTAACAGCAGTGTTTAAAAGGCTTGAATGTGTTTCAACAATTTATGTCGACAAAATAAGTCACCATGCAAGCCTGCAAAGACAAGTTTCCCAGCATACACTGACCAATGCTATAACAAAACCAATCCACCTATTTATTTTCTTACAGAATGATTAGTTTGGAAAAACTGCTTTGAATCATGAACAATTAACCTTTGGAAGTGTTTAGAAGTAAATTCTTACAGACAATACTTGCCTCCATTTTATATTTAAGATTCTGACTGAATAAACAGAAGTGAAACTACCCAGAGCCATTTCTGAAAAAAAAAAAAAAAAAATAATGAATGGCAAGCAAAAGAACAGATTTAATAGGGTATGAATTTAATCAAGTATGAAGAACAACTTGACAAAGACTATATCATCTTTTAAGAACTGGGCATAACACAAGCTGTGTTGTTCCAGTCCGCCTTAAACCCTTTTCTGTTACTGGATCCAACTAGTGATAACTGCTAGGTCCCTCCTCATTATATTTAGGTAGTAAAAAGTGAGATGAGTACTTGTGTCTTAAATGGAAAGAGAAGACATAGAGAACATGGAAGCTAGCTTTTTAATTTTATGAGCCGGTCATAGGTTAAGATATTTTCAAGATTTCAAGTTTGCTTTATTCTTGTTTTAGACATAAGGCCAGAAAACCAAAAAAATATTCCAAATAGTGATTTTCAGAGCAATTCCAAGTCAAAGAGAAACAAAAACCCTAGTAAGTGTGAGCTTATTTCATTAAAAACAGGCTTTTGTGTATTTTTCAAAATATTAAATACTGATCTCCAGTATTTTTGCACAGACAAGACCTAATGCATCAGAGAAGAGAAATAAAAATACTAAAAAGCTTGTCTATCTAAACCTACTTTCCTAAAAACAAAACAAAACTCTGAACACATAAAATACATATCCAGCACTTGGAAAATAATGAACCATTTTGCATAGAGATATACATCGCATCAAACTTCAGATAACTGAAGCAGGTCCTATCTTAAGCACTCAGTTCAGCATCCAATCGAGTCCAATCACCAGAGCCACGCTTACAGACAAAAGCTATTTCTAGGGAGTAAGGAAGGAATTCACAGACTTACTAATTCACTAAAACTCAGCATCACACTGAGGCTAGTCGGGAAAGTGATTCATTTTTTATCTAGAAGACCATTCACAGATGCAGGAAGACCTGCTTTTCTTTACATCTAGTCACCTTTTTTTTCTCAACTATATGACATCTTTCTTGCTTTTGACCAGCTATGTCAATATAAAGTTTAAAAAAGCCTGACAGTGGTGGTGTTTTTCGTGTTTAGCTGGAATGTTTTGTAGTTTTTTTGTGGTTTTTTTTTTTAAGTTCTCAAATCACTCTTTGGAATTCTTAGCTATGTTCAGGTTCTGATTTAATATAATTCTAAGGTCTTTCTCTAGGATGGAAGAGAAGTAAAACACTTGGTAATTCCCATTTTTCTCTTTCTTGTTCTCAAGTGTTGACATGATTTGTTCTCAAAGTGTTTGAAACATGCTTGTATGTAGTACCACTGTCAGTGAAGATGAAGACAGCTGATGCATACTTGCACAGCTGCTGGTAACCTTCATTTTATATTTAAGATACTGTATTTGCATTTTGCCAGCCACTTTCTTCTCTGGGTTACATGAGTCACAGTTTACATGTCTAAGACGGCTGGAGATGTTTCCCACAGCCTTCTCCTGGAGAAACTGGCTGCTCATGGACAGGTGTGCTCTTCACTGGGTTAAAAATTGGCCAAATCCCAATAGTGGTGGTCAATGTAGTTAAATCCAGTTGGTGGCTGGTCACATGAGCCATTCCCCAGAGCTCAGTACTGGGGCCAGCTCTGTTTAGCATCTTTATTAATGATCTGGAATAACGATTGAGTCATCAGTAAGTTTGCAGATGACACCAAGTTGGGCAGAAGTGCTGATCTGTTGGAGGACAGGAAAGCTCTGCTGAGCCATGTGGACAGGCTAGATGACTGGATTGATGGGATGTGGCCAAATGTATGATGTTCAACAAGGCAAAGTGCAAGGTTCTGCACTTGGGCTGCAACAACCCCATGCAACACTCCAGGCCTGGGGAAGAGTGGCTGGAAAGCTGCCTGGCAAAAAAGGACCTAGAAGTGCTGAACATGAGCCAGCTTGTGCCCAGGTGGCCAAGAAAGCCAACAGCAGCCTGGCCTGTACCAGGAACAGCGTGGCCAGTGAGACCCGGACCGTGATCATGCCCCTGTACTGTGCACTAGTGACACTGCATCTCAAGTACTGTGTTCAGTTCTTGGCCCTCACTACAAGAGAGACATTGAGGTGCTGGAGTGGGTCTGAAGAAGGGCAACAAAGCTGGTGAAGGGTCTTGAGCACATCTGATGAGGAACAGCTGAGGGAACTGCGGTTGTTTAGTCTGAAGAACATAAGGTTCAAGGGAAACCTTACTGCCCTCTACAACTACCTGAAAACAGGATGGAGAGAGGTTGCTGGTCTCTTCTCCCAAGTAACAAGTGATACGACAAAAAGGAACGGCCTCAAGTTGTGCCAGGGGATGTTTAGGTTGGATATTAAGAAAAATTCTGCACCAGAAGTGTTGTCAAGCATTGGAACAGGCTACTCAGGGAAGTGGTAGAGTCACCATCCCTGGAGGTACTTAAAAAACATGTAGACGTGGTATTTAGTGACATGGTTTAGTTGTGGGCTCAGAAGTTCTACATTAACAGTTGGGCTTGATGATCTTGAAAATCTTTTCCAAACTAAATGATTCTATGATTTCCACAGGTTTAAACATTGATAATTGAAAATTTTTGTACACAAAGTAACACAGACCACATCCATCACCATTACCACTACCCTGTATCTCTACTTAAAAGGCCTTTTGATACAGAAGGGAGAAAAACTTTGCAACTCTTCGACTGAGAAAAGAAACTTGAGATATACTCAAGAACAGAACAAAATACACACGCATATGAAAAGTGACTGCAGTAATAAAACATGTTAGTCCTCCAGTCATGAAGTGCTGGGAGTATAGTACTACTAATAGGAAACCCTTAACCCCTGCTAAGAGAGAGCACCACAATCAGGCCAGAATAAATCAGCATCTAAGGTAAGTCATCTACTTACTGCATTCCAAATAGGCAATTCAGGCAGTGTAAACAGAAATTATGCACTGCATTCCACTAGATCATAATCTAAAATATAACCAAAATAACTCCACACCACTTCAGGCAACATGGGAAGAATTAAACCTCTCATCATTTCTATTCAAAATCCAGTATTCAAATAAAAATTTCTAAATTACAAAAGGCTTTTTAATGTAAGGTCACAAAACATATCCACAACATTTTCCAAAACTAGACTACCAGGAAATAAGCACGAATTTGCTTAACACAGTAGCATCTACAAGTGTTTTGAATGTATTCACTGCTAGCACTTCCCAATACAGCACTAAAATAAGGATTTTACAGACGGGTAAAGATGGAACTGTGAAGAAGTCTGCACCACTACTTTTCACAGCATATTCTAGGCAATTCTCTCAGCCTTAAAATAAAATGGAGCTGTCTCCAGATTACCACTTTTCCAGTTGTCAGTCAAACACTGTAGTTAACCAGTTAAAGAGAATCAGATGTGCAAATATAATTAAATATATATATATTATATAGAATTTAAGTTCATGAATTATGTAGTTATAATCAGCAGTTTATTAAGACAGTTAATCATCAGCCATGTATTTCCTACTTCTACCTCCCCTTTCCCACCACACAAATAAACCAGCAAATGAAAGGAGAAGAACAGAGTTAAACTTAGCTGGGTGAAGTCCAACAATGAGCATAAGCTTAAATCCTTGGAACTCTTAAAAGCTTTTTTGGTGACCATGCTAAAATAAAAGCATACTTTAAAAAATACTAACCATACTCAAAAACACCCCCCATCTTTTTACTTCTGCATTTTAAGTAGCTTATTTTGTATTACATACAACTATCTCTTTATTTAGAATTTTCCATTAGTTTACAAAAAGTCTCATTTCAACTTCAATAATTTTTATAGTAATGCATGTGAACTATGTTTTCTCTGCTAAATAGAAATCAAGCCATGTAGACCAGCCATGTGATAAATACTTCAGCAACAAGCACTAGATAACAAATATGGCATTTGTTTTTAAAATATTTTATCATAATCCTTATACTCCATATATCCAGAGTAATTGCAAAGAATTTATATACCTAAGTCACGCAAAGCCTAGAAATACGAAGCTAATATGTAGACATTTAACTTGTTATTCTACAAAACATATTACTCTTTGGAAATATTAAAGTTTTCTTGCTGTTGCACTTTAATGATAAAGAGAGCTTCATTTCAATTGTTTACTGTAAAGATGTGTAAAATGGTGTAGTAGCACACAGCCACATTTCTGGGCAACAGGACAATGGTCCCATACCCTGGCCACTGCAGATGGATTTTTTTCATGCCATACTCTACCAACTTCTTATCAGGACATAAGGGCTTGCTCATGGGAATCAAATGACAAAACCGGGCTATGAACCAAGGGCAGGATAAGAAGTCTTTCATTAGATTGCCACCTAATCTTCTATGCCATTTTTCTTAACTCACCTTCCAGGAGAAACAGCATAATGGTTTTGACACCAAAGGAGGCCCTACTACCCACAAAGGAGGCCTTGCTGCACACAGCACATGCAGTTGCTGGACTGCAGTACCTGCCTTGGTCCTCATGGCAGTGTAATTGTGACAGCCTGCTAAGCCACCAGCACATCTTTTGTGCCAAGTCAGAAAACATCTCTCCACCCACATAAGGCATAATGCTATTTATGCATCATTTGTACTTTCATGTGATCATTTCCTCCTACAGTTTCACCCAGAAGGAAGGAGAAGGTATTTTATTTTTCTCATCAAAAATGTGTTACGAAATCATAGGCAATAATAATGCCATCATTCAAAGAAGTTTTTTGAAGATGTATTTATTTATTGGAAAATAAAATTAAGTTTGCAAGCATACTGAATATAATTTGATACATTTTGACATATCTGTAACTCTGAACAACTACCTCCTCTCTCTTCAGGAACACATGAATTCCATTTTTCATCATCTCAAATGTATTGTCCAGGGTTCAGCTGTAGCAGTCATTTTGCTCATTTCTCAGTAGCTGGTGCAGTGCTGTGTTTTCGATTTTACCCCAAGAACAATGTTGATGACACACCAATGTTTTTAGTTGTTGATAAGTAGTATTTACTTCCATTAAGGACTTTTTCTGTCTCATGCTCTGCCAGTGAGGAGGGGCACAGGAAGCTGGGAGGAGGTAGAGACAGGACACCTGACCCAAACTAGCAAAAGGGGTATTCCATACCACAGCACATCATGCCCAGTATATAAACTAGGGGAAATTACCTGGAAGGCCCAGATCACTGTTCAGGTCTGGCTGTCTATCAGTTGGCAAGTGGTGAGCAATTGTACTGTGCATCATTTGTGTTTATTGTTTTCTTTTCCTTTTCCCCTCTTAGTTTTATATTCTCTCCCCTTGTTATTTCCCTTATCACTATTATTATTGGTGGTAGCAGCAGTGGTTTTGTGTTATACCTTAATTACTGAATTGCTCTTATCCCAATCTGTGGGAGTTACATTCTTTTGATTCTCCCCTCCCCATTCCTCTGGGAGCACAGAAGATGGGCCAGGGGGGAGTCAATGGCGGGGGGGGGGAGGGGTTAGAGGGAGCTGGGGGGGAAAAGCAGGGAGTGAGCAAGCAGCTGCGTTGTTCTTTGTTACCACCTGAGCTTAAACCATGACACATATGGTCCCAGGAAGAGGAATACAAATCTTAGTAATACAGACAATTGAAAACACACATGGTTGTTTATCTAAAGTATTTCTAGAGATGTATCCACAGTACATGCTCTTTTTTGTGTGTTCTAAGTTTCACACATTCCAGTACTCTGTAACAAGCAGGTGTGACAAAAGCAAGGCAAGGAGGTAGGATAGAGTTTACGGATGGATTTAGGAGGAGAGGCTGGAAAAGGCTGCACATACACAGAATAAATTAAAATCACATACAGTGCTTGAAGGTGTAGAATCCCTGAAGACAAGCAGTCTTCCAGAGAGACGTGAGCTCTCTCCTCCTCAACCATGAAACACAAAATACGGAAAAAAACTAAAAAGTTCCCCACATCCCTGTGCAGTATTCTATACTGTTCTTATATGCAATCTTGGTGTAAATCCAACTGGAAATCATGGGGAATCCCTAATCAGAAATACATCTACTTTTTGCAGAAATACATGTAAATAATTTGTGTAAGTCTCTTAAAACGTTAAAACTGCCTTGTATTCAAAAATACTTCAGGGTTTTGGCTCTCAACCTGCAACCCAGCAAAAACATTTGCATAACCAGTTTATCAAGGCATATGTTTGAAGAAAATTTCCATTAAAGTTCTGAACATTATGTAATTACTGCTTACAAGAGGATGATATAAATATGCCTACCAAGTGCCCTTTGAATTTTTTATTTTGGATACTAAGGTCTACTCTAAGAGACAAAAAATAAGCATTCTAGTACCATAAGCTGACTACAGATACTGCAAACACACATAAAAACTTGGGGTGAGAAAGTAGTTAAGCCATTTAATGTTCTAGTTCATCCACTAAGACAGTAACACAAATCTTTTGTTTCCAAAAAGCAATTTTCAGATATAATATAATGGAGAGGGAGAGAAGAGTCTAGAGAAGTATCCATACAAAGAACACTATTCAACTGTACCTGTAAACATACCTATTTTTTTGTAGAACAATTCTGATTGCTTGACTATTTCACACCTATGCTAACGGAGTAGCATAGGCCTAGATATATCTTTCTAATGAAAGAAAAAAAGATTGAAATAAGGCGTCCTGAATTTTCAAAGGGGCCTTTCTTCTAATCTATCTGCTTGGATAATGCATCCAGAGTGGCATTTTGTAATGACAGCAACTTTCCAACAAATCAATAGTTATTTAATTCCCAACAAGCTCTCAAGTCCATTAAACCTGATTACATTCACCCATTACAGTTGGGTGCAGTTATTTTTCCTACACCGGCATTTAATCTATAACAGGAACTTATGAGAACTTTCAAAAGCAATTTCAGCATCAATCAGCATGGAGTGAAAGGCACGATTTGCTTGTAATTATTTATTGGACAGGATGGCACAGGGTCTGACTGAGATCCAGCATCCGACCTTCACCCCCAAATTCTAATGGATATGAAGGCCTGCTTGATGTGTTCAAGTGTGCTGCTGTGTCTTAGTGCATAAAAAAGCAGCACCACCTTTCATATCCCAGAATACAGTTTTTTGATGTTTGATAATGACCACTGTACAATGCTATATTTCTTTTTTAGACATCTGCATCTAATATTAAGCCTAAAGTGAAGAACACAACTCCGTCTTTGATTACTGAAGGGACCTATATGGGAAAAAACCCTGTATTCATGGTGTGATTGCCCCTCTGTGCCAGCTAACTGTTGTAGTAAAGGAGTATAATGAAAATTTGCCTCCCTCCACCCTTAATCTGACTGATCACTAGCATGACACATAAATGCTATAATACAGGTGCGCATGTCTCATCCCTGTTCATGCACAATATGTAACTACTGCCATTTATACCATTTTTTTTATTTTGTCAGTGTTTGGAAATGGCAATTGAATTCTTTCTTAATGTCTTCTAACATTGTAAATAACATAATATTTTTTGCTTAATTAGCATCTATACAATCTATTCAAAACCCTAAGTCTAGCAGCAGATAGTACCACTTACTGATAAAAATAAATCAAAAACAAACAACAGAACATCAACTAAATCTAGTAATTGCCAGTTAACTTCTAAAATACAGAACTCTTGCCCTGAAGCAAGATCTTACACTTTCAGGGATCAAAAGAATTCATACGATGTGCACAAATATTCCGTGAAGGTGCTAAATTTCTATACACAAAAAACCACAAACCCTTTTTTATTCAGTGTGACGCATAACATACAAATTAATGCATATTTAACACTTCATATTTGCTATGCTAAAACACTTAACCTAAACACAAAATGGTAAGTTACTTTGTCTTATGACCTGCCGTGGGAATGCTGACTCCCTCAGAAACCTAGAATGGATAGCAAATCCTCTGCCCTGTGGTCAACCTCGTGAAGCAAAGGCATGAATGTTAAACAGCAGACAAATCAATACAAGCAAATATAGCTCAACTACACCATTTATTCAGCCATGAGAGATGTCAATACACAGATTAGGGTGATCCATCTTTTTGATTTCCTACTGTCTTCTCGCTGACTACATGAGAGCTTTTGCCTGTATTAAAAGTGTTTGCTTTCTCAACCATAAAAATTCCAATTATTACTCTAAGTGCACTAGAGTTAAGTTGCTTGTTGGAAGCGGCCTTGCATTACCTGAACAAGTCCAGCGAAGTATGGTGCTGCCGGCAGAATCATTGGCACTCCATATGGATGTAGCAAAACTCCTTGAGACGACAACATGGTTTAAGTGATAGTATTACTCCCACTAAAGCTAAACACATCAATTGAAAGTTAGGGGAAAATCTATATACCAACTTCTTCCAAACTCAGAGCTAGAACCAAATAACTTCTGTCAGGGGCAAAGCCCACATCAGCTGTAAAAAAAAGAAAAAAATTGACGTCAGCAACTCTTAATGTTAAAATTTTCTTCAGAGACAACAGATAGAGACAACAGCTGCAAACCTAACTCTACCAAAAAAGGAAGCTGCTATTTTGGGATCGGCTTAAGTAACATGACTAATCAACTACTCTTTATCACTTCAGGTTTTTAAATATTATACACATACAGATTATACTCTGTACAGATCTACAGATTAGAATTAATTTTCCTATTAGTTCTGGCATAAACATAACAACAGTTAATATTAGAAGCCACTTACAAATAATCAGGCTCATCGTGATTGCATAAATAAATGTTTCATGGTATCTATAAGCTGTTAAACACAATTAATGTGAGAGTTTAAACTTAAGTCTGTTACACTGGATACATATACTTATTTTTTATTTATTCATTTTCTTACTTACTTTGAATATTTGAGCTAACTAATGCAGGCTAACTACTATTAGTGTAAATTATATTTTAATGGCTTTTCTAACCTTTCACATCATCTATGCTGTTACATTTATCATAACTTTTTTAAAAAAGAATTAAGTTGATCTTTATAGTATTTCATATCTGTTCTCCAATTAAACTTACATTCTTAGTAAAAGAGACAAAAGAATGATATTGAAGCTATTTCCCCCCTAAACAAAACAGATTAGCTTTTTAATGTACTGCTTGCAAGACATTCTCCTCTACAGCTGATCCTTTTTAGTTTACACAAAACAAACTTACTCAAACACCTGTTTCATGTGCAATGGATCTTCTCTTACAGATATGAGTAATGACAAAAATCACAACTGAGCAAGACTTCTTAGATTTCATAAAAAGTTAGGTGCTTAAAACTTCATGTTACAAATAAAAAAAAAATCTCCTCCTACAGGTTTTGAATAACCAAGGTGCTTCACATAACTAATTTCAAGTACTTGATTTTGTTGCATAATTACTTTTCTAGATAACTAAATGCAGACAAGATTTGATGTGCCCTCAGCAAGTTTGAAGACAACACCAAGCTGTGTGGTTCAGCCAATACACTGAAGGGAAGGGATGCCATCCAGAGGGACCTTGACATGCTTGCAAGGAGGGCTGATGTCAATCTCATGAAGTTCAACCAAGCCAAATGCAAGGTTCTACACCTGGGTTGGGGCAATCCCATGCACAGATACACGTTGGACTAAGAAGACATTCGGAGCAGCCATGCGAAGAAGGACTTGGGGGTGTTGGTCAATAAGAAACTTAACATGAGCCGGCTTCAGTGTGAACTCACAGCCCAGAAAGGCAACCGTATCCTGGGCTGCATCAAAAGAAGCGTGACCAGCACGTTGAAGGAGGTGATCCTGCCCCTCTACTCTTGTGAGACCACACTTGGTATAATGTGTAGACTTATGGTGTTCACAACATAAAAAGGACATAAAGTTGTTAAAGCAAGTCCAGAAGAGGGCCATGAGGATGATCAGGGGACTGAAGCACCTCCTATACGAAGACAGGCTGAGAAAGTTGGGGCTGTTCAGCCTGGAGAAGAGAAGGCTGTGTGGAGACCTTATAGCAGCCTTCCAGTATCTGAAGGGGGCCTATAAGGATGCTGGAGAGGGACACTTCATTAGGAACTGTAGTGATAGGACAAGGGGTAATAGGCTGAAACTTAAACAAGGGGACTTCAGGTTAGATATAATGCAGAAGCTCTTTACTGTAAGGGTGGTGAGACACTGGAATGGGTTGCCCAGGCGAATCTGTGAATGCTCCATCCCTGGCAGTATTCAAGGCCAGGCTGGATGGAGTCTTGTGTAGCATGGTTTAGTGTGTGATGCCCTGCCCATGGCAGGGGGGTTGGAACTAGTTAAGGTCCTTTCCAACTCTTAACTATTCTATGCTTCTATGATGTGATAATTATTTAATGTTGCATTTTGACCATCTTGAAAGGTTTTCAGTAATTGATTCCTATGTATAAAGGCAGCCATGTTGCACGATTCAGAAGTCTACCTTAGCAGCTGCATGCTGGCCCTTGTTACTACCAGCCTTACATCATTTCTAACTTCAGATGTTGAATTGTGACCCTCTGTGATGCTCTTCTGAGAGACTGCCAAAGAGGACAGTAATTGTCACATGATAAAGTGATGGTTACCCAGATCCATCTGCTGTTACAAAACTGATTCCCTTCTGTTGGGGATAATGCCGTTCATACTGCTTATCTGACCATGCTTACTTACTAATAATCACATTTCTTGCTCTTATTAAGGAACAGAACCCTGCAGTTGAATTAAGCACATAGTAGGCTGACAAACTCTGGATTTTGCCAAAAGATTTTAATAAATTCCAATACAAGTTATTATTTTCATATAGAAATAGATATACAGGTATTTATGAGAAAGTGTCATGCCATTATAATTAATTTTTAAAGTATTTATTTTGTTTAGGAAAAAAGTTAGTTTTAATTGTTACCTATTTGTTTGGTCTAAAAAAGCTGCATTTCAAGAAAGATTTCTTTCAGCTAGGAATGGAGATTATAAAATGGATTCTGCAAGCTTTATTCAATGAGTCTAGTAAGACAGCTGACACAAATAAGGACTTTCAAACTGCTCTATAAAATAGCCATTTTTTTTTTGTTTCAGCATGTATGCATTTGATAAAATGTTAGAAAACCTAAGGAACAAATTAATTTTTGTACAGGGAAGCACAGGCTCAAGGAAAGCTCTTCTGTGATATGTTTTGGGACAGGTTTTGTTTAATGTTTTCATTAATTATTTTGGCACAAGGCAACATGCTGATTAATTTTCCTTATGAAATAAAACTGGGAGGTACTGTCAAAACTGACAAGGATAAGAATATTCTATAGAAAGAATTTCTCAACTTTAAGGACTGCATTAATAGAAATGGATAAAATTCAATAATACAAAATATAAGGTCATGCTTCTAATAACAGAGACTTCAGCTCTAAACTCAGAAGGAAAGCAGGACTTCACTGCATCTGTTTAGGGAATTTGAGCTCCTAGTGCGATACAAATACAAAAAGGCAAATTATCAGGTTTATTTCTCAATTAATTTCTTAGAGATACTTCCAGTACCATACAGTTGTCTTCACAAAAAAAAAAAGCAAAAAAAAGAAAAAAAAGCAAAAAAAAAAAAAAGGCAAAAAAACCCAGGTTAATTTCAACTACAAGAGCTGTAGAGAAAGTAATTTTTGTGTTGTTCAGGGGAATGCAGCTGCTATGTTGTAACAGGCACCTAAAAATGTTTGTTTTGCTAGGATAAACAAGTCAATCTGTGAACAGGGAAGAAAACAGTAGGAGGAGGAGATTGTTTAACCTAAAGACAATCCTGGCACACTAAAAATTAAGGAAAAACTAGTTAAGAACAGATTTAGACTAAAATTTTCCTTCACATTATTTCTTTTTAAGTACTTTGGTGTTGGTTAAGTGAGGGTCTAGAACAGTCTCCCAAGTTAAAAAAAGGCTAGCTTCTAAAAAAAAATATATTTTGTTATGCCAGTATTAGTGATAGGATGAACTCAGCAAGTTACAAGTAGACCCTTCCAGTCCTTTGCAAGCAGTATAAACATTGAAGAATAATGAAAATACCAAATCTCTAAAAATCATTTACATTTACTACATTGCAGATTTTAATATAGAAAAATAAACTTTGAAAGTAAACTGTAGTTACCTGTTTTAATGAAAAGATGCTTTGCTCGCCTCACTATAACAACATGCTTCTAAATGTATAGGTGTATGGCACTCCAAATCCAAGCTCTGACTTTCTGGTTGGGCTCTTTGATGATGTCCCATGTGTGCACCAGCTACCTAAGTTCGCACAAACCTCTGTGAATCAAAACCACAGAAGTACAATACAGCTTTACTTGCATCTCCACCCCATGCCAAATTCTGAATTTACGCCAATGCAACTACATCAGCTTCATCAGTTTATACCAATATATTTGTTCTCCCTCCCAGCCACACACACAAAAAAAAATTGGTCTTAAGTTTGACACTTCACCATTAGTTAGCATTAATGGTCACTCCTGCTCTGCAAGAATATACTAAATACATGAAATTTGACCATGAAGAGTACTGAGGACTCAGAGAATAAGCCAAAAGAATATTAAATATGCTAATCATCCTGTTTCACATTAGCAGGACCTCTAGCATGATTTAGGTTAAGCATGGGCCTAAGTGGTTTTGCTAGGACAAAGCCAGAATGGTCAGTACCATGCACATCAATTGCCTGTCTGAAGCCACCGATGGTGACAGTACTTACTTCCTGCGTACTTCAGGATTCTTACTCCCTGCAAAAAGTTGAGTGTGTGTGGGTGGGTGGAAAAGGGGAGCTCATCTATTTTAAACTACTCTACAGATTTCACTTCCATTACATTCTAGAAAATTATAATGCTGTTAGTAAAAATGACATGCTAAGGCATTTTCAGTATGCTAATAGAGGACATGTTTCTTTCAGCTACCTGTTTCCAAACCCTGGGGTTTTTTAGTTTGTTGTTTAGCTTGGGGGTTTTTGTGTTTTAATTATAAAATTTCAAGGATTTTCTGAAACTGAAAACTGATTCTAAAAACAGAAAACAGGAGAAAATATCAAGAAAATAGATGAATGCTAATTATATATATAAAATATATATAAACACAAAATATACAATCTTATTTGTTTCATTTCTGCAGAATTTTGCTGAAAGGCAAGCATTACTTATGAAAAGCAGGTTTTGAAGGTGAACAGCATAGGTTGAAACCAGCTAAGATAGCAATAGACGGTCACAAAATATAGAAGTATTTCAGTCCCAGCAGTCTAACACCATCATCTCATGTTTCAGCACGGAACTGAAGCTACTGACAGTAGTGCTAGTGATTTTTCTATGGGCTTGCTAAAAAGTAATTAGAAATGGGAAGGAACTGGAGACAGCTGTACTGTACAGATGTATATAGGAAGCAAGCCAGAAAGATGCCCGAAAATTCGGCTACACGTTCAGGTTGAAAGACAATTAAAAATTATGCAAGACAGACCAAGGTTTCGATCTCAATTACATACAATGCCTAAATGGCATATTTTACAATGACCAAATATTCCCCCAGGTAAAAGCAGATGCCTAGTTTTACTATGGACATGCTGCCAGGAGAAGGCAGGTCCCTGCAATGCAGTCATCAAAAATCAGTGACGTATGCTCTAACTGGATCCTGGCAAAAGTACTCTATTTGGAGCATTCTTCTGCCAAATAATTACTTCTTCCAAATGCCTAAAACTAGCTCAAAACACCACAAACTATGGTTCCTCCAAGTGCTATACAACATCAACAAACTTAAATAATTTCTACTTCCTTCCACACTGGCCCAACTTTCTCATCTCCCAGATCATAAATAATTCAGGGGCCACTCTGGCACCTTCTTCATGGTTTATGCTATATCATATTTGATCCCTTCAAGCTCTTTTTCAAGTGTCCCATTTTCTGGCCACCTTTCCTATTCTCCAAATGTTCTCCATTTTCTCTTTAAGATTTCTCAGTGGTTTTCTGTAAAGGAAAATCTAGAACTGAGAGGATAAAGCAGTTTCCAAGGGTCCTGGTAGTTTCCACCATTCACAATAATTTCATATTGTTGTCCCTAAAGAGGTATCACCAGATCAGTACCACACATGCTCCAAAAGAGAAGGAGCTGTCATTGATTATCACTGCCTGAGATGTTAAATGAAATACCAGTATGTAGAAAATGCTGTCCTGCATGTCTTCCCCCACCTACCATGACTGCTGCTGCTTTTATAACTATTACACTTCCAAAAGAGTATCTTCCAAAGACTATTTCTACCTTTCTGCAAAACAATTTGGGACCAAAGGCTCTTCAAGGTCACCCAAAGCACTATCCAGACTTAACTGCTGTCCTCAGCTGCTGAATCTATTTCACTCTTGCAAGTAAAGCTTTAAGTACATGTAGGAGCTGTTTATGCCAATTATCAATTTCCCAGCCAACCTCTACTGTGCTTAACAGCAGAACCAAAATACAACATGGATATCTTAATGACTTTTAAAGTAGAAAATATCACATATACGAATCAAAGATGTCTACTGATCTCATACTGATGTCAGTATGGTGGATGTTGCAAGAGTTTGTAGACTTTATTAAGCGTCTCAGTTTATTCTAGTATATAGCAAGATTAGAAACTGCTTACAACTGAGAGAGGCCATCTTTCTCAAGCTTGTGAAGCTCTTGTGGGATACTACACATTTGGTGTTAACATATTTTTCTTCTGAACTTAAAATTTCTACCTGAAAATTACATCAGCCCTTAGGAGCCAATTAAAAACCAGCTGCAGTTCAAGATGAAGCTAGCCAATTGTTTCAACCAGAAATTAACAGTGATTCAGTTCCACTAAAGTTTGACTTTCTACCCTTTTTCTTCCAAATATCTAATGGTGGCAAATATAGAGATTTCAAAGGTAAAGATAAGTAATTACAATACTGCTGACTATAAAAGCTTCAGAATCACCTCACACAAAAAACACAGGGAGCATATTTGGGAAACAGTTTGTAGGCCTAGAAAAATCCAGGCTTTCACATTATTGGCCAATTCATCTTACATTACTTGAAGTGCAGTATCTTGACAAATGTTGTTCTCCAAGTACATAGCCGTTCCTTTCTCTTTAGTTTGACTAACCAAAGTTGGTTAGTTGTCACTACTGTGCACTGATTCACCCACTGCTATAGCATCTCACTGGCTAAAGAACGGCATGTTTACTTCACATTTCCTTTGGAAAGCTCGCACAAAGACAACTTCTCCTTTCCTTGCCTGGCCCCACAACACATCCTTGTACTACCTCAGCAACTATACAATACTTATCAACACCTTCAAGTGCTCCCTTCAGCCTATTCCTACCCAAACTACCACTGTGAACAACTGAAAGACTGAAAGCTCCTTTCTATTGCCTTGAATATAAATATATACTCCTTCACCTCCTAACCACACTCAAAATGACATCAGTGCTTACTCCCATAATTTCCTAAGTAAGTAAGACTTACTATAAACATTTAATGAAAGTTTTTCAGTCCATAAAATGTCCTTTTGCCAGAATACCACATGAAAATATTGACTGGGGGATGAACTGACTGCCAAGAAGCATGATGACCAATATCCCTGCTCCTCTGCAAGTCAACTGTGTGTTCATATCCACTTAGACTACATAAATTTCTTTTGAAAAGAACTGTGTCTGGTACACGGAGATCACCACCTATGACAGTAGTGCCAAAGAACACACACACTCATAAGATATACACACCTACTTAGCTCCACTTTTTCAGGAACGTGTGAAGGCAGAGATTTTTACATTGTCCTCTTCTTCACCCTTAGAAACCTTCTGCTCCTGCTTAGCCTATATTGCTAGAGATACATATTTGTTTCCTGATAGCAGACAGAATGAGTTACCCTTCAGTGAATAACAAAACACGTTTACTTACGTAGGCAAAAAAATGTATGCTAGAGATTGGAAATAGGTTGAAAAAATGGAGTTAAGGGATGCCTCTGTGCCTGGACTTCCCTTTGGCTACCACAGAAATATAAGGATCTGTCATCACCCATATATATCGTGGCACAAAACCAGGGAACAATCTGTGCACCACTACCCCCTGGAAAAAAAACAAAACAACAGAAACCCCAACTAAATAAAGAGCTGTAGGTACCTTTCGACTTATCTGTGTTTTCATATGAATTAGTATGATTCTGAATCACAACCAGATTTCTCTTTTTTTGTGCCAACATTCACCCCAAATTAAAGCAGGATGAATGTGGGAACTTCAGTTATTTAATGTGCTGGGCACTGAACTAGGAAGAAGGGTAACATTAGTCTATCAAGAAGTCACACAGAAAACCATCTAAAACAGAAAGTGGCGCAGCACACATGGTCATGCAAGCCACTTCTACAGTTCTATTTGTCAAGGGAGTTTCTCTGTACCCTATTGTCCTGGATCACTCTGAAAAGTTAGCTGCAGATCTGGAAGAAAATAGTATTGCTTTAACTACCAGGAGTTGATTTTGACATGTGTACATAGCTACTCATTCACAACACCAAATGTGTTCCAAACATCTTCACTATTTTTGTTATGACCATTACATTGCTTTCCTTTTCTGACAGAGTTTCATACTGGCTTTTATTAATAATTCCTATTGGCTGGATAGCGTACCAAATCTATTGTATTTTCACTACTGGTTTGTTTGAGAACAGACTCTTTACCATCTCCAGGCTACTTCAGGTATCTTTCACAACCCTGCTCTTGAGTTTGCCATTTCTTAAAAGTTGAGATAAGCCTCCAATCTATGTGAAGTTAAGCAGTTTTGAAAATTCTGTATGAAATGTAGAACAGACACATTGAAGATCTCATGCTTGACATGACAAAGCTACACAGCCAAACTACTGAAAATGACACAAATTTTCCAGTGGCATAAATGGCAAGCAGTACCACACAGATCTTGATTTTTAAGAATGTCAGACTATACATATGTACTTCACAAAATATAAATTACTATCATACTTTCACATATCTTAATCTCAGTTCTCATTCATTTATTTTTCTTTTTCATGTGCTGGATAAAAGATGCCCGAGAAATATGTAATTTTTCATGTATTTTGCCAATAGGTAGGAACAGGCTCTAGTCTTCCCTTTTGAGTGCATTCATTTGCAAATACAGACCAGCAGCAACAAAATAATTTTTTTCTTAAAAATCAGTAACAGGCTGACTTCTAATCAATATCCACTCTTAATGAGTCCCAGTGATATACCCAAGCAATGCCATTCTAGGTCAGCATCCATTCCACACAATATTTTTGCTAGTACTTGAGCACACCACCAGCCTCACTCCATATTGTTTATGGTTGCTGCCTTGTTGATGCCAACATGCATAAAACAGGATCTCAGGAATGTAACAGTATATTCTAGAACAGACAAGTCTGTCAGTGTTATCTATGAGGCTTTGTTTGCATGGAGATGGTAGATAGCTGCATATTTTTATTGCCAAATCTGGTCAAATGAACTTCTCTGTTGCTGAAGTCAGGCTTCTCTGACTACTCTTATCACAGGAAGCTATGACTTCTTCCTGACCCCGATTAGCACGCTCATTACTTATCAAAGTATGGTTTTCATTCGCTTCCCTTGGGAAAAGCAGAGTATCACTGTGAGGATCTTTCAATACAACTTCACCCCCCTAACACACTTGGGATTTGCTGACAAGTAACAGCTACTCATTCCCCTGAGTAATGTTCATATTAATAGGACTGCATGGTGAATCACGAGATGGTATTAAATCATGCCTCCTGCCTGTATAAATACATCATTCAAGCACCCTACTGTGCCAAGTGCAATGATTTGATTGCAGAAACCAGCATAGGGTAGATATCCTAAGTGAGCAGAGTGCCTTAGAGAAATAACCTCCTCAAACCCCAAAATAATAAAGACCCTACAGGACTGTAAAAGGATAAGAGAGAATTTCTGTTCACAACTGACAAATTTTATATTCTCCAGAGATAAAATATCAAGACTTGAAGGCATTCAATTTAATGTAAGCTCTAAGTCAGCTGTATTCAAAAGATCAGCAATAGTTTTTCAGTTTAGCCAAGAACTAGATGCTAGGAGCATCTGATGCAGGCAGGATTTGGCTGCAAGCATTAGAAGGCACAGTAGATACAAAGCTTGCCTCTAAATCTGAACACCACAAAGTTAAGAAAGCTTTTTCAACTTCTTTGCTACTTTACATCTGAAGTCAGTTCAGTTTCATAGGTATCTCTTAATGCAACTATTTGGAGACATGTTTAGTCCAACATTCAGCAATTCAGGCACCACTCCTCAGCTCAGCCTGATGTCTTACAGGTAGCTGTTCTTCAGGCCGACCCAGCCGACAGATTACATGGCAGAGGAGTAGCTGCCTTCTCCTCAGAGAGGTCAGATCTCTCCTTCCGATAGCCTGAGTGTTTGTGACTGAGGCCATGACAATGTGACAGGAATTGCTCTAGTACTCTCTACAGGCATCTTGATGCAAACAGCTAATACACGTAAAATTACTTTGAAAGAAAGTTCCATGGATTAAACTTCAACAAAAATTCTTCGTAATACAGGAAACAGATCTCACCTTAAAAAATCACATCATGTGTTTTCTTTCCTCCCATCCCCCAAGACCTCTTAGACAATATTCTACATATTCCTTATGTATTCCAGTCCTAAGTAACTATTCTACTAAACAGGTGATTTTCTTCAGCAGTCATGGTGGATACTGAGTTAATGGCAAATACATGCTTTTTAATATCTCTCACAACAACTTCCTCAGGACAATGTAAACTTCTGGGGACTCTGCTACTGATCCAAATAACAGCATAGGATAGAATTAGCACTTAAGAAGAGAGAACCGTAACAATGTTGTAATGCCAGATGGGAAGAGCCTTTCCTGTCATCTACTTACAGAATCATAGAACGGTTAGGGTTGGAAAGGACCTTAAGACCTCTTAACTCCAACCCCCTGCCATGGACAAGGATGCCTCATGACAGACCATGCTGTCCGAGGCTCTGTTTTTCACTTTTGGTTAATTCCATTTTATATTAGAAGGGAATAAAAAAGTATGGCCTTTTTAATCTCACCTTCGTTTAGATTTTAATCAACCTTTGTCAGTGCCCTTGGATGACATCAGCCAAGGACTGGTACAGAGAAAGAAAACAGAAGAGGATTATTTCTATTTTTATTGAAATCAGTACTTCAGCTGACATTAAGGTTAGTAGTTGGGTACGACTAAGATTTTATTGCTGCAAGAAATAAGACAAAAAGTAGTCTACTTCTAAAATCCAAGATATGAGCAACTCTCCTGCAATGCAACACAGGAGGATCAGAAACAGACTTTAATTCAAACTCTTTGACTAAAAGCTTCTTACCTTTTTTTTTAATAGTAATGTGTCTCTAACCAGAAGAAATACAACCCGTGATACTGTTGAGTAAAAAAGCAAAACACCAAAATACACATTACTGAACACCAGGAACAAATGAAAACAAGAAATTTAATATTTCTCTACAAGTTTTGACTTGCATTGCTCAACAAACACAAACTGCACTGGAAGTTGATATTCTGTTGTTCCCACATTGCTTCTGCACATCTGCATTATAAGTGCTGTTAGTGGACAATCTCTCTGGTATTGCAATGTCAGAAAACTGCTACATAGCTGCTTCTACAGAATTGTCAGATTTCAGACTAATTAATGAGTCAACTGGGATTAGTGAATTCTTACTGAATTTTCAAAGGTTCTTATAATTCCCTTACTTTTTTCTTAATGGTAGGTTTCCTTCACAGCCTGCTTCCTCAGATGCTTGAGTCATCTAGTACTAGTGCATAAGCAATGGAAGTTCACAGCTTTTGTTGTCTACTAATCTATTTGGCCATTTGTGGTACTAGTAAAAAAAGCTACATTCCCTAATTCTTATCCCCTATTGTTCATTCCTGATTAGCTTTTTAAGATCATACAAACAAAACAGTGAACTATTTACTGGTCTGTAGCCCTAATTCCTCATAACGCTATACAGATAACTAGGGTCTCCTACTTCTACAGATCAGATGCTGCCTGCTCTAACTCAGTCATAAATCTGTGAACATAACTTTCCCTTAGTGTTTCCAGAAAGCACTTTCAAAGTTCATTTTCTGCTGGAAGTGGGCACACACCACTTGTATAATTTTTGTGCAAATAAGCACTTAAAACTGTTCTCAAGCAAAATAAAAAGGAACATGATGATGAGAGAAAATGCATATAACCTGTATGATGCATGAAGTTCACAGCAAAGCCAAGGATAACCTAATTAGTGGAAGTCAATAAACTGTGTTGATCTACCATAGCAGAAATTCTGATCCTGGTTTTTTTCTCCCATTAAAATCCATCTCTGAATTACATACCAGGAAAAAGCCTATGAATAATCCATTTTCACACATGCACTTTAAGACAGCTGCATGCTTGGTTTGGCTGTATACAATCACACAGGTTTGTTTATAATGAGCAGTTCCTTAACAAAGCATTTTGCAATAAACATTAGCGGAAAAAAAACCACAAACCAACCAAAACCCAAACCAAAAAAACCACAAACAAAATCACAGTTCCACCATCACCTTGCAGTGGGTTTCTAGAAACATCTTTTTCAAAGTGTTCAAAGTTAAAATAGCATTACCCTGGCATTCCTCCTTTAGTTAGGAAACTGCATTTAAAAGCTCCTGATTGAGTTTCCATTTGTTATATGTTTGTGCAGAGTCAAAACTGCAAGTGTAATCCTCCAAATCTATTAAGGAACATTTATCAACACTAGAAGGAACAGATTTGAAATCCCTGTTTTTCGTTCACATCTTCTGCTGCTGATGCACATAGATAGGTGAGAGGGAGATGAAGTACTTCTTACAAATTTCTTGCACAAAAAAAGTGAGGAATTTTCCTTCTACACTAAAAACTGAATGCCATTTTTGAAAATTACATTTAAACAAGCACCCAGAACATCAGTCCTACATGACAATTAATAATGTGGACTTTTCTGACTAATTATGCTTACTACACTTTTTTTTCCTCTCCTTTGAATTCTGTTAAATACATACAAGGGGCAGATTAGCTCATGTTAAAATTATATTAAACAACTTTACTCAAAGGAAAACCTGTGTACATAAACCCACCACACTACATTAACAGCATTTCAAAGGATGTACACATGTAAGAAACAGCTAGAGGCAACTGTAGCTCTGTGCTGGTATACAGTGGCTGCTCAACAATCATCAAAACACTACAAACTCATGCTCTCAAGCATTTTAATAGGTGACTTTCTGCAACGATAAAAGCTACAGAAGGTCTGGTCTCATTTCATTTTTGAGGCAAAACCAATCATATACTGTGTAGTTGGAATTTTTCAGTGATTTACCTTCATTCATTCAGGGTGAATACAGCAGACATCAGCATTAGGTAGAGAGTTAGAACAGCTGACAAGTACATTAAAATAAAGCAAAGAAATTCAAAACAGGAAATAAAACAAGCACTCTTCCAATAGGAAATCCATCTGTACAAGAGTCAATTTCTACAGTGTTGTCTCCTTGCTGGTACAGCACAGTTTCTCTTGGCAGGGGAGTACCAAGGGCTGCTCTGCCCTAAGACCTGGGAGAGTAAAAGCAGTTTGAGCATTGCTCACCCCAGCTGATGCTCTAGCAACAGTGCAAACTCTTTCTCAAAAATAATTCAAGTTAATGAATATTTTTTCTGTAAGCAGTAAGAGTTCATCAGCAGCTTTTTCAGTAATAAATGAAAGTTAATACACATTTCTGATTTTGGTATTAGCATTCGCAACTCAAGAGCATTATTTCAATATCAAATGCATGGTAAAATCAATTTAGTAGTGGCAAAATCAACTTAACCCATATATTATAAACTAGAAGTACACTATAAAATAAAAACTGACATAGATCATTGTGTATTTTTTAACAGAATAGCATTTATTCAACCAAAATAAAAGATTATTGTGCAAATATTAGACAGCTAATTACATAATGTACCTTTACAAAATTATATAATATGAGTGCAGCCTATTTTCCTGTTTTCTGTTTGAAAAATAGATTGTTTAATAACCCATCAAAGCTATCTGTAAACCAAAGAAACAATAGAGCAGATGTTGACTGTTGTCTTATGCCTCAAAGACATAATTAAATACAATGAAACACTCATGCACCCAAATAATAGAGGACAAACAAATACAAAAACGGTACTCTATAAACACAAACCTCATTTACTGGGCACCTGTCTTACATTAATCTGTGATATTTAAACCAGTGATGAAAATGGAAAAGAAGGTTTTTATCTGGCATCAGACTACAGAACAAACTACAAACACAAAATTCCTCTCAACATTAAGTAGCTTTAACTTATGCCGCACCAATTCCACAATGTTGACTTCCACAGAGCTGGGAGGGAACCATGTTTTCTATTGTAACTAAGCCAGGACAGGCAGTCACATTTTCCGTAAGCAAAAGCTACATGAATCAATGACTCTGAATGATCCCAATAGACTATAACTACTGTGCCTGCTGTGTAATATGAAGTCCTAAGGTTCCCATGGAAAGCCAGATTCCTTTTAACTGCAAAACACGTTCCCTGTCATTATTTTCTACATCCACCTCACCCCCCAACCTTTGCAAAAGAGTAATGGAAATTAAAAATGAAATTCTCTAAGTACTAAACCAAGTGTTTATTTTCTAGAAGCGTGCAATAACATCATTTAATACTGTACTTCATAACAGAATCTGAGCCTTTCTCAAAATCACCCTTATCTTCATTTCTATAATGAAATGCAGATACATATTTTCTTCAGTAAAATCAGTATCAATCCACTACCTAAAAAGAATCATTATGTAATACAAAATTACATACCCAATCCTACAGTTACTATTATGAAACAAAGTTTCCAGATAAAAAAAACTTTGAAAATTAACACATTTATTGCAAAAGAACATGGAAGCACATTTCTGCTAATTAAAAAAAAAATCTTGATTTTAAAAGGATAAATGCTTTAATAAGTGTAATTAATGTTTTTTTTAAGTAAAGAATACAAAATTTCTTTGTTTGCTGCAAACATATCTGCCTTTACACTTTATTTATTCCTGAGAAACAGAATAACGTGATCTGCATCTCTTTATGTTAAAAAACCATGCTATCCCTCTTTCCACAGACAACACCATAAAGCATAAATACCAAATGGAAAACAAATGGAAGTATAAAGCCACTGTGAAGCAGACCAGTCAACCCTAAAACAGCTGAGATCTCATCCAGTAGTTCATTCGTTTTTTATAGAAATAAAAATATTCCTAGGTGAATCAGATCAAAAGCAAGAAAAACCATCACCCTCAGTACCTGTGAAGGGTTATAAAGCACTAAATTCCTTCGATTCATGAAGGCCGCACCCACCACATTGAGCAAAACAACTCGGCATGCTGGGACCCTTTGCCTTGAAATTCCTTTATTAACACAACCTGGCTCTGCTAGTGAACAAAAGCAGTGGTGCAGGGTGTATAAATCATTAATACTATGCCATGCAATGGCTGACTTTCCTGTGTAAGCTGGAAAGCCTTCCTGCACAACAGGGATTTTGGAGTTGGAATTGGCTGCTATGAAATGTACTTCATCATTCTCTGTGTTTGACGCTTCCCAATAGCTTTGTACTTTTCCTCTCCTTTTTCTCCCCCAAGCCCAGAAACTGCAATAGAAATTTATTGGATTTTATGTCTGCAAATAAAGGAAGAGAAAACAAGGAAAGTAGCAAGCAAGCTTATTTATAAGTGCAATCCTTTCCCCCTCATTTAAAAACTGTCTGTGTTCAAATAAAATCTACTATTATTAAATAAATTTTGAATTTTTAAAGTGCTTAGTTTACCACTTTAAACTGAAAAAAAAAACCTACTGAAAGTTAGGTTAGTCTTAAATACAACAACAACAAAAAAAATCAACTACCACTAAAAAGGTGTTTTCTCTACAAATGAAGTAATTTTGAAAAGCAACATCAGGCCATAAGGAAATCCTGAATCCTCTATCTGTGCATGTACTTTAGGTGTACCAAAAATCCTTCCACAGAGCAACAGGCTGTTTCACGTGCATGCGCCAAGCATGGTTTTCTAAGTGGTGTTGAAAAAGATGGTAGCAATGGAAAAGGAAATATAATACAAAACTATTGGAATTGCACTCCTGTATTTTTGCAGCAACACACACTGAACTTGGATAGGGAACATCTAGACTACTCACCTTGCCCCTGAAGTATATACAACACAACAACAACAAGGTTGAATGTTTTTCCAAACTATATAATGAAATAGCAAGTAGTCTTCATAAAACATGCTGTACTAAAATATTCCTTTTGGGACTAGACCAAAAAACTGAAGAGCATGACACAGAGAGCAATGCTGAACAGGCAGCCTGAAACCATAAGCTAACCATCAGGAAAAATAACAGATATTATAAAGGTAACTAAGGGTACAATCAGTCTTTCAGCTGGGCCAAAGCATGATTCCAAATGTATCAAGCATCAGCATTACCAACAAATGGATTTATTGCCATCTAAGTAGCAAATATTTAAGACACTTGGAATGCAGCTTTGCAAAAGTGAATGAGCTGAAGTTGGAACAAGGTAACATTCCAGTGTCCCGTTTTACACTTCTACAGCCATCCAGCAGACTAAAGATTACAAGAATAAGCCTGCAATGCATGCACAAGTCCCTCTGCATTACACAATAATGACATTCTGAACGGAAATAAATGAAGCCCCTGCAGTGCTATTCTGTCAGCTTTTGAAAGTAAATAACTTCACTTCTGACAAGAGAGAGACATTTTTTCCCTCCTCCTGCCACAGAGCATTAATTGAGCTATGCAGCCATGTAACATCCCAGAGATAACACTAACACATGATGAGATAAAGAAAAAGCTTAAGAAAGGAGGGGACAGTCATTGGATATAGGGGCTGCCTGACTTCACACCCAAATTTTCACACTAGCTCTCTTCTGAGGAGATCTTATTCTCTAGGAGAACTTTTAACCATTTTTTTTTTTGCCGCCCTCTATAATGATTACTGAAACTTATTTCAAACAAACACTTTAAATTCACAGTGTCTTACAAAAAACAGCACAGTCAAGAAAACATAACCTTGTTTGTGATGGAAGTTTCATGCCAATAATCAACATGAGTAATTAACTATTTAATGAATAGAAGTCTTACTGGACACAGGACAGGTAATGCAGGTAGCATAAAAGAAAAGGTTGTGAGAAGCAAAATAAAAGCAGTCTTCAAAATGAAATAATAATAGTAATGATGTAGTAATAATAATAATGTTAGTGCAAATCATCAAGGAACTGAGGCAAGGTATGTAAGAACCATAGATACAGCTCACAAATCTTTATGAGATGATATGGTTAAATTTATGCACAGTTAGAAAAAAGGCATACTCAAGTTGTTACAGAAAGAAACACCAACAATTTTTGGTGTGTTTTGATATAAAGGGTCAAAAGGTAAATTTATAAAATTATCTAAGATGAAAGCACTTGCATTCTTACTCATGTGCATCTGAACATCTGAAGTATTTCTATTCTGAAGTACCACACACCCTCTTTCCGTATCTAGGGGAAAAAAATAAAAGTCAGTGACTCACCGTGAACAAAAAATAATTCACTGAATGCTTCAGTTCTTACTACAGTGGCTAATTTTGATTCTGCATGTGTTCAACACAACCAGAACGAGCAGGATCAAAACACAGTGAGATCTCTCCACAGCTGGAGCCTGCTATAGTGCAAAAGACCAAAGGCCCAACTACAACTACTCAGAATACTACAGACATTAGATATGCTATTTTTTTTCTAATTAAATTCACTGGGCTGCTGCACTGACAGAGAAGGAGGGGAAGCAAAATGTAAAAGAAGTCAATGGTGCTACACTAGGCAACTCAGAGGTAAATGAGCAATGCTAGCAAAGAAATGACAGGAATTCCTCAGGAGAGCTCTTGTACTACACTCACACTTTAAACCTGATAAATCAATCGCACATACACCTTTAAAAGGCAGGAAAGCTTGAAGGATTCTTAGAGGATGTTGACTTCTGCTTTCCACTAACATTATTCTAACTCTATAAAGGAAAGTGATAAATTCTAGTGTCACAATTTCCATCACTTTCATTTATCCTACCCATTAAATACTTAAATAAGTACTATCATCATGATAATATTAATTCTGTTTAAGGTATCCTTTTACCAGTTTAGAACTGCACTCATTGAAACCAAAAATCTTCATCATCTAGTACTGCATGTCTACTGGTCACAAATCTAAACAAACAGAATGAAATAACGACCAGTTGCCCTGAGAAAGCCCCGGCTTACAAAACTGCCATGAACCTTCCTTGGCATAAAATACCACACCACATACATTTTTCAGAAAATAACCATCCACACACATATCTGGCAAATATCAATGAAGAGTGACAACTTACAAAGAGCTCATAACAGAACAATCAGCCATCAATTTTCAGCTGAAGTGTTTTAAAATGTTCAAAGAGCCCTGTTATAAAAACAATGATTCTAAGTCAAAAATATTCACCTGCGTCTGCCACGTGGAAGCTCCTTTGCAACTGCTCTGGCTTTTATAATCCAAACCAGCAAGAAACCTTCTTAACTGCTTCTGGTTGGCTGAAGGGGTTTGGTGTAGGGTTTGTTTTTTTTTTTTTTTTAATTCCTTCCCCCTTACCCCCCCTTTTCTTCTTCCAGTATTTAAAGAGGGGAGCACTTAACTAAAGCACCTCCTCTTGCTATTGTGAGAAGGGACTGACTTTGTTTGACAAGCTGTCGTTAAATGCCCCAAACAAGCTCTCATTCAGAATGAGTACTGCTATAGCACTTGATCTCTAAGCCACTTCTCATTAGTCTTTGGAAAACAACAAAACAGCTCTTGTGAGACAAAAGATTTGTCAACATGTAAATTTGTCTTGAATCAGAGGTGGAGTCTCGAATATTAACTTGGAAGTTTATTGGTGAACACCAAACCATCTTATTCACCCCCTAATTAAGATAAATAGCACATCAAGACATCATTCCTTACTTCTGCTTAAGAGTACTTTGGACTCAAGAATTACACTCCCACCTGGGGGTCGATTTCATTCCCACAGAATTCCCAGAGTCCCACACTGCTCCCCGAGGTGCACATACAGCCGCACTGTACAGTGTGTAGCATGGCAATTCTTTTATTTAACAGCACTATGATTTATCTGCCAGAGTACAGTTTTTTACCCTACACATATGAATAAACAAGCACTGTTTTCTCTTGAGGCAGGGAAGCTGGTTAAATGAATCAGAAAACCCTGAAAAGATTGCCTACCCTCGGTCCATCAGCTACTGGACAATTATTCAAGGCCCAGCTGTAAGAAAAACAGATGGTGAGTGAGCATTAGTAACATGGACTTCTTTTCACTCATGCAGTCATAAGCAGAGGTTGTATGTTCTCACATGAAAATTAACGTGAAATAGCAGACCGAGGAACAAAACTGTGCAAATACTCCAATTTATAAGCACACAGATGCCTAAAATTTTCATGAGCTAAGGTGAGATTAATTGATTTTACAGGAGAGCCACAGAGTGAACAAGTACTATAAATGGACTAGTAAAGAAAAGCAGTGTTCTCATGATAGATTTAAACAGTGTCATCATAAAACATCAGTTACTGAATTCAAGTAACGTACCTACTCCTTTGAAGGCTCACTGATGTACAAAATGCAAAAGACACATATTCAGAACTGCAACTGTAATGGTGACATTCAGCGACTGGTGTGCTTGTGCTCTATAAAAGGGGTAAACTGTAGGCAGGAATTGTCCATCCATTCTAATTCTTTACATAACTTTAGCACAAAGATAATCTGTTCTAATCCTTATTCCATTATTGATGCTATTGACTACATCAACTGAAAAGGCTACCAGATAAATCAACATTGAATTAAGCCATGAAGAAAGAATTTTATAAAAAGTATTTCAGGCTTCTATAAATCACAAGATCCAGAAGCATGACATATGTAACTGAGTGGAGAATTCATCTTTTCTCTCTAGCCATAATGCTTAAGGCCCAAATAAAATTACACTAATTTACCATGTAAGCACTAATGGAATAGCTGGGGTAGAAATGGGGAATTTGTTGGGGTTTGTTTTGCTTTCATGGTGGATTCTTTTCACCATTGATACAAGAGCTGTACCGTGAACTACTTTCTTGTTAAAGACAGAAAAGGTTGATATTGAAGTTTCAGTTCAATCGTTTTCGATCTGTGAATGTCCACTATGAGCAATTGCTCCATTTAAGAGGAATTACCCTTTGTACAAACCACTTCACTATTTAAAACAAAGCACATCTATCACCATTAAACAGAAAGAAAAAATTACCAGTTTTAAAATAATGACAGCAGCACTGTACAGAATGATGTGGAATATTATGGGACGATTCAAAACCACAGCTGACTTCGTTACTTTACTCAGAAAATAACAGCTAAATAACCCTATGTCCAGGCAAGTATCTGTCACAGGGAAACATCAGTTAACAAAACTAAGCCTCCATTAATACATGCTAAATCCCAAGTTACAAGCGGTCAAGAATTTGTTGCAAAAATTACTTCCCGCTAGCACTTGATTTAAGCTTGTGGTCAGAAATTGTTTCTTGCATCGATATGTACTAATAAAGAGGAGAAAATAGATGTATTTAGCTGTCGCTAACACCATAAATATTACCAAATGACAGAGTGCACTGCAAATCCAAGTTCCCTTTTCCTGTATCTTTAAATACTGATACCAGGTAAAATTCTAATCCAAACGTATCTACTCTTTTCCCAATTGTCCCTATCTTTATCATGATACAGTAAAAACCTGCAGATCAAAACCATGTATCCTCCTGTTTGTTGCTCCCACCAATATAGTCATTTCAGTTCTAATGTTTGCAAACTCTTTCTGGATTTCTAAAGTTAGAAGCATCTTAGTAAGAGAACAGCCAAATATTTCAGACCATTTCAAACAGCTTAACTACCTTGGAAGCATCCTTCAGTTTCTGATGTCTTTTTCAAGTGAATATCTGAGTAACAGTTCATCTATAATGTGAACTAGGCCTCTGAACTTTATTTATTTTTAATTTTATTTTCAACAGTTAGGCTTTAAATGCTTTTAGGTAAAGCATCCTGTATGAACAAACTGTTTTAAAAAAAATTCAGTTCCTCACTAAGCTCTTAAAACTTTATATACATGCATAATCTGGCAGGTATCAGAGCAAATACTTAAGTTTCTCAGCCTGGACAAAGTAGTAGAGCACTTCTGTAGGTACACTGTGGAAAGCAATTTATCCATTTATACTAAAACTGACCAAGCAGTGTTAGTTTAGCAAATTAGTAATGGCCAATACCAAATGACTTCCAAAAACCAGATTTTCCAAAATGACTACTATAGCTCCACAGAAAACCACCATCATTGTGGCCACATAAATATTTACTGTCAGGAGGACTCATTTGCCCAGGTTGAGAAGAACATGATGCCTTTTATAGTCTTTCAGAAAAGACCTATCCAATTATAAAAGTTACATGTGACAGAATACTAGGGCATACAGCAGACACACAGAAAACCAGAGAACAAATATTTTAACAGATTCTAAATAGTAAAGTTTAAAAACTAAGAGCTTACTTATAATACAGATGTCTGAATTAATTTTAATTGAGTTGCAAGTGAGCAGACCTATCTGAAATGCAATTTATAGAGTCCTTGGTAAGTTCACATAGTGTCTTTATGCTGCTGGTCACTGGGTCCACAGGCAGGGGGAAATCACTAGTTATTAAGTTGCCACATAAAGCTCTTAAGTTATCAGTATTTAAGATCAATACACAACTTTATAACATCTAAAGTTTCACTGAAATACTGATATGTGCCCTAAACGTATAAATATTTTTGTAGGCTTCCTAGAAATTATCAGATATGGGAAAAATAGTTAAAAAACCACAAAGAACCAAAATCAACCCCAGCTAAACTGGCATGGTAAAAGTTTATTAACGTTTTTAAAAAATGTAAACCACTTCTTAGTCTTTCCTGTTTGAAACTAGAACCACGTTACCTTAGCTTTGTAGGTGATGTCACTACAGTACTATCTTTCTGCCTGAATAATTTTGAGATAAAGTAAAATTGTTGCTAAAGAAATACTTAACCAAATACACAAAACAATAAATCATATCTAGATTAAGATGAAAATTACCTCCCTAAGTATCCAGAATATCTAAAATGCCAACCAGCAATCAAAAGAAACAACAAGCAGAGAATTTTAAATGTGCAAAAATTATCATCAGGAATTCAGATAACTTTTTAACTTTAAATATAACTGTGATTACTAGAGGCAGTATGATCTCAAACTGACAATAGGATTAACCAGGTGAGAAAGCCAACACTTAAAAAAACAGAAAAAAAGATACTCTCAATGTGCCAGTAAATCCACTTAAAGAGTTAAAAATTATCCGCTAGATACAGCACTTTGTGAAGTGCATTAGCAATCACTTCTCTCTTTCTCTCAAATGGAATAGATGGAATTGAATTCACTGTTTTAAAGTAATTATTATGGTTGCAGTTTCTTAAACCTTAAAGCAGTGTTATACTATAGATGTGTTTGCATAATGATACTGTAATACCTCATACAAGAGGGTTATTTTAGCACCTAATCTCATCTTTAAATTATCTTTTATCAGCTCCTTGTGTGGCCATGTTGACCTCTCACCTTAATTCACATTTTTTCTTCCAAAAGCTCGATCTTTACCATACAAATTGCCGTTTGCCAAACTCAAATGAACAAATCCAACAAAACACAGGAGTACATTTTGTATACTAAGTGCATAAGTCACACTGGATCATTAAAACTGATCTACAAATGTAATTTCTAAAACATATCCAGAATACAAAATTACTAAGAGCATGCACTTTAGTTAAGACATGCAATTTCTTTAAATATTAAATACATCATATTTATCTGTTGCAAATTGTAATTGCAGACATACGAATCCCTCCCACATACATGTATAATCTAGGGTGTATAGAAGAATCTGTTATTATGCACTCACTCCCATGCTCTAAGCCAGAAATGGTTTAGCCTACACTACTGAAGAAGAAAAAAAAAAGCTACAGAAGGGTTTATATTCTGCAAACACTTAAGTTTTATTCTCTCAGCAGCAATAGAAAACAAATATTCTGAAATAAAAATAAGCTTTAGCTTTATTTTATCTCATATTCAGGAACAAAAAGAAAGACTGTAAAACATTCAGGCATTTATAAATAAAGAAATAAAGTTAGAGACGGCTTCATGGAAGTCAATATACATATAAACTATTGTAGTGGAAGTTGGAAGAAATGCCCCTATTTGTTACAGTAGGCACAAGAATTTTTTTCTCTAAAGTTTGAGCAGAAAGTAACAGAATAAACAGGATTAATCCTTTTTTGCATTATATTTCTGTCTTCGCTCTACATGCTTACTAGATGACTCCCTATAATGGTTGACTCAGTTATAAAACAGAGTAGTAGAATACAATCATGATTCCAAAATACTAGTTTAAAAAAGAATGTGTTATTATCCAGTTATTTATTTCATGTTGTAACAGAGAGAGGGTACCAAATAATAAATAACTGGAGAAGGGATGGAAATATGTAGGAAAATACCCCAAAGCTCTGAGGCAAAAATTATAAGAAATAAAATAAAAAAAAATCTTAAAAATGGACTAGAAATTGGTATTATTACCCTTGCTATCAGACCATTTTTTAAACCCATTCCAATTTACTTCAGTGATAGAAGTATTATTTCTGCACAGATACAGTTTTACCAATTTTTTTTTCTTTTTTCTTTGGTGAACTAAAAATAAGCTTGATTTTAATCAGCAGCATGTTTCACACAGACTTAAAATTCCTGGCTTCAAAGAAGGCTTAAACAAAATTGCCATTGGGCACATTTACATTAGAAGTATAATTTATGCCTGCAAGTGAATAAAGAGCAGTCCTTTATGGCTGAAACTCTGCAACAGTATCCACGAGAAATGCAGTCAAAGTACTGTGTTAAATATCTATAAGCAGCATCAATAGAGTCATTTAAAAAAAAAGAAAAAAAAAAGAAGATATGCAAAGGGGTTTATGCTCTGTTAAAACATTTTCTACTCACTCTCACCATTCTTAAGTGAAAGCACAACAGTCACTCCACACAGTGGGAGACATTTATACAGCCTATTCACAGAATATATATCTCAAAGATTACAAATCCCCCAAGCGATGCTGACAAAGCAGGCACTATAGGAAAGGAAAAAGTTAAGCAAACTTACCTGCTGTAAGTACATAAAAGTCAAGGCACAGGAGAGCTGGGGACACATGCCCACATTCGGCAGTGCCACGCAGGTTGCACCCGTAAGGGGATGCTGCATGGTGTTGCTCTGAAGCCTACGTAGAACAAGTGAGGGGGCTTGCATGCAAGCACGTTTGCCCTGTCTTGTCACTACGCTTTTGATTATTTAAGTAAGAAACAGTATTTCTTGAATGCCTTTTTCTCCCCAGCACTAGATCCCTAAATTCATCAGCTAAGGCAACTTGGTAGATTTAAAGTACGAATTTTTAACAGAGGAAAAAAAAAAAAAAAGACACAGCCTGCAGCCTATTGATGAGCAAATGGAACTTCCTCAATGACAGAGAGCTGAAGCTTGTCTCACAACAGTAGCTGCTGACTAGTAGAGAGAGAGAGAGAGATTGACTCAGTGAGGCTCAGTCGGCTGGTGCTGATGCTGCACAGCTTCTCATTTGTCAAATGGGTCCTAGGGCAGGGTCTTTACCACTCACCAAAATTCAAATACTGCATTTTAAAAATCCCTGGAGAGGATAGGGAAGGAAGAAAGTGAGCTCGCTGCATCACAGGCATCCATGAGATCTGGGCAATTAGTGTCACTGCCCAGCTGGGACTGAATGCCTGTTATGATTCCGCACGCACATATACACACTCACACGCACTTTTTTTTTCCCCCTCCCAGTACTCACACCTGACATAAAATGGGCTTTTCTCTTCTAAGCACAAAAGTATGAAGCACAAAGTGGGGAAGTGAAAGAATCCTGGCTAGTCAAGAGGCTTCTAGCAAATATGCAGTGCTGTCAGTAAATGAGTTTTTTAAAATACACATTAATTTTGTATCTATGTTTCATTCACCAACTAGTTTCCCAGAGAAGCCTATAAAAGCATTACAGTAGAACTGTGAAATATCTGTGTAACCACTGCAGCAGAAACACTAGGAATAAAACAAAATTCTATGGCATGTTCTATCTACTTTACTTGGGGGAAAGAAGCAGGCTTGGATAAAGACTGGATCTTAAAATTAGTCTAAACCCCATCTTATCTGAAATTCCGAATGTATTTGACAGCCAGTCAATCTATTCTAAAGAGCTGCTCTATCAGGTTACATGGAAAAATTACAGTTGCAATTTTCAGAATTTAATGTTTACTTTTTACTTTGAGAGGGATACCTCAAATTAGTATTCGACTCTTGCAGGCTTTTTCTTTCCCCCCTTTTATTTTATGGAGTAATAATTATTCATTAGTAGATCTAGTTAGTCTTTATGTAATAAAGTAGGATGTGACCTGCAAATCAAATAATTTATATTACAGTTTGTCCTTGAGGTTCTATATTACAGGTTTGGGTTTTATTTTTTTTTTTTTTTTTGGACTCCTTAGACACAACTCGGGTATAACAGAACCCTATTTTTAATTACAATTGGACAAATGAATTAAATATTAATTCTTCAGGAAAGGTCAAACCTCAAAGCATCACCTGAGCTTTTGAAGGGGTTCCTTTTAAAAAGACTGCAGAAAATGTTAAGATTACCTATTTCTTAGGATATCTGACACCCACAAAAAAACCACACCTTAGATCAACAGTTTAATGTTAACAACAATAAATAAATAACTCACATGCAAGAGAAGCTCATTTCATCAACAGCATAACTGGCTTCATATTAAGATCTACCCTTAAAAAAAAAATAACAGTCCCCCCTTCACTGGAAACAGATATAAACATGTCACTGCAACTGAGGCGCTGTATTAAAAAATATTCCTTTTCATTGTGCATGTGCACACACATACCTGCACCCACACAAGCTTCAGAGACTGATTTAGATCCACTAAGTCTTCTTCATGCAAAATCGACAATTTTCCAGCAGAATCAGTTATTACACAAGTTTCTTTTCAAAAGCAGTCAATACAACAAACCCAATGTATTTACAACTGAGCAATCAACACCAAAACAATCATGCACAAACTTACAATACAGGGATTGTAAGCTTAAGAAGCACCCACGCTTTTTCAGTTTATCATGGACTGATCTACTAGAACAGCCTAGATAAAGTGATCTGTGCTGTTCTGTATCAGAAAAAAAACCCAAAACAACCCCCCTAAACAACCCCAAAACCAAAAAGCAAACCACCAACATAAAAGCCCACACACACCACAGAGCAAAAGAGAGAGAAGGAGGAGAATCAAAGCCTCTCTCTGCCCTTTCTCCTTTTTTCATTCTTTCTCTCTGCCTTCAGCAGTCTCCTGTTCTGACAGGAGTATGTCATGCTTTTCTTCATTCTTTTTTTTTTTCCCCTAGCACAGAAAGGCTGTTATTCTGCAAATGACCTAAGCTGATAGAATTTTCCCTTCAGCTCATTTTCATACGAAATACCATAAATAATACATGGTACCTTAATCAGACCTTATCAAAATGTTTAATGAAAAACAAATACGTTATGTAAGGAGGCAAATAACCAACTCTTTCCACATTATGTCAGAACCAAAGGCAACATGATTCCAGCCAAACCGTTTGAACTATATAAATCTATCCAATTTCCCAAAGTGAAGTTCTGGAACATGGTGATGGTCAAGCAAAGTTCCTTCTGTCTGTTGCACTATTTTACGGCTAAAAGGACATCCATAAAACAGATTAAATTCTTAAAAGCAGTGTGTTGAACAATTACTTCAAGAGAATTCAGTAGTGTAAATGGAGCTAATTTTAATTATAAATTTCTCATTGGTCTTTTATCCTTAATTTTCACAAATTTCAAACTAAGAAAAAATGATCCAAAATACTATTACTTTGTTACAAATGTATTTTCACGTTATTAAAACTAGAACATTAATGTTTTAACTATCCAAATCATCTCTATACAGAGAAACAATAGATAAACATGCGTAATTCAGTAGTGTATGAGACCTAAAAAAGGAGAACTCCTGAGCCTGATATATGCTACTGCAAGAGATGCTGGGCAAAGTCATTGCCAATTTTCATCCCTTCCAAAGATAACTTGTCATTATATAGAAAAAGAAAAAAAGGTAACAAAATGTGTTTTATTTTTATAAGAATAAAATCAATGTCTCTTCTTTAAAGCCATTTCCTTGTCTAAAGGCACTCTTCTAACAAACCCAACCCATTAATCATAACCACATTCTAAGTTATGGCTATATATACAGTAAGTACCATGACAAGTCTGCCAAAGATCCATGAATGACCGTACACAATCTGACCTTCTATCCTCACACACACTGACAGTATCATTGGAACTACTATGCAATTTCACAGAACAGCATATAACCCATCAAGATCTCATCTGCAAATTATTATCATTTTGATTTTTCCTTTATTCTACAAAATTCAATGTGTGAAACTGCAAAGCCCACATTACCTACAGCATATGAACACCTTCCAATTACCCCAGCCCTGCTCTGCTGTGTCAGTAACTGAACCCAGTTGTCCCACACTCAGTTACTGATATCAATTACATATCACAGTTAGCAACAATCACAAACCTTTTTCAAAATAAAAGAAGGCTACTGATCTACACAGCCTTAACCATCCTCTGTGGGAGTTCAATTAGAAATGGAGAAATAAGAAGTTCTTCCACAGTAATAATAGATCCATCCACTTGATGTGCAATGCCTCCTGTATCACTGTGAGAAGCAACATTTCCTTTTAAAACCTGTTTGGATTTTCATGGTACACAGCACAGGCAGAGAACTTGCAGATATGCACCCTCTTCCCACATCCAGTGAGACTGCCATTTAAAAAATACCAACAGCAAAGTGCTGAACTGTCTTGAATATGCAAATAAAACCATGAAACCAAAGAACCTCTGAAACAAAGCAAAAAGCGCCAACAGCATTTCCCACAACTAATATACAAATACAGAAACACTCGTCATTTACAATGCATTTAGTATAACATGTTTCATTCAAAATCATCCATTCAATTTGTGATGTCATAGTCAACTTCTAGTTCTCAAGACTTAAGTTCAAATTTCACATTTACAAACATTCAACCCAAAAGTTAACCACTAGAATTATCACAGCAGACTGCCCAATCACTTTAACCTTTTGCATCAAAAGAGATCTGAAAGAGATCACCTGCAAACCCCACACCATTCTACACTTCAAACTTGTCTTAGTTCCCTACACTAGCAAATTTACACATTTAGAAAGCAGGCACTATTATAAAGATTGCATGACTCCAGACATCAAGCATTTAGAAAACCCCACCACAATGACAAATTATCCATACAAAGAATGTATGTGTCTTCTTTACTTTATAAAATGGCTGATGTCATATAAAAATAATTCAGGCAAGTGGTACAGAAACTAATAGTAGTGCAGTGCTCTCTCCAAGCACTCCTTTTCTACCACCGCAGGGAAAAATAGCTCACAGAACTTCAAGCCAGGAAAAGCAACATATTAAAAGCTTAAAAATAGAATGCTTCATTAACATATTTTGACAAATTGCTAGCAACCATTAATATCTCTGCTGTTATTCTGCACAGTATTCTGTTTTTTTACATGTGTGTTACAATTTGTTAAAGTAAACTAAGGAAACATCACTGATCTTTTTAAATATTTCGTTTTGTCTACAAGAATAAATAAAAGGGTTTCTCTCTATTTTTTTCAGTTAATGGGTGACCTCTCATCCTTCTAGTGATATTTTCTGCTCATGAAAATCTCTATTTCTAATTTAAGGTTTCTGTTAAGATTGCTTTTCTGTACTAGGTCTTTGCAAAAAGATCAAGACATTCCAGAGGCTCATGCTTACCTCAGGCAAGTAAGAATCACTAATTCTCTGTTTCTATTAAGCACTGTGTTATGTGTTGACTCCTCCAGTATTTCAGACCCAATGTGTACAAAGACTCTGTAGCGCAATTAACCTCTTCAGCACCACTTAATTCATATTTCATAAGCACTCAGCATAACTCTCTAGACTTTTTACAACATAAGAAACCAAGCACCCTTATTCCCACCAGTGTGTTCAGTGTGGGGGTGGGGAACATAACAAAATAAACGAAAATTAAAAGTTCCTATCTTAAAACATTAGAGACACTTCCAAACAAAAGATGTATGTTCCTTGCCAAATCTTATTTTCCTGGCCTACAGTATCTAGACATTGTTTCTACAGCAAGATGCAGGGGGAACAAGGGAGAGGAAAGGATGGAAAGAAACAGGCCTAACAATCCGATCCTGATTCGATTTTGTACGAGTTTACACCCGTGTGTGCCTTAAAAACTCTCCAGATTCACGGGTGATGTTTCACTGTAGAACACAAGGTCAGCAGCCAAACCTATTAGCCGTCTTTACCAGCCCAGCCCGAGCCCAGCTCCGCTCAGAGGGCTGTCTGTCCCGGCGCTGCCGGTACTGCTATACCAGGAACTCCATCTAGTGGAGACGCAGGTTATGTCAAACCAGCTGCTCAAACACACCGAGCTGTGCCCGAGTTTTGCGGGTGTCAACGAATCTGCTACTTCATTTGCATAGCAGATAAAAGACAGAAAAAAATATTTTATCAGGACACTTGAGTCCCAGAAGCGTATGATTATGCCTAGCCACAACAGTGCACTGAAGGCACAGGATGAGGTTCCAAAGTACCTTAAATGACTTCGGGATCACCCTTGCCTCCTTCCATCTATGTGTTGCCATCGTACATCTTATGCTACCATCAGCACAAATGACTCAGTTGCCAGGCAATTGGAAAGACAGTATGGTTGATGACTGAAGTAGCAAAAGCTTTCAGAAAGCACTTGTCACCTAACGGCACAAACATTATTGTCAGAACTGAGGAAGGGCTGCATCAAGCTGAGCTGGAAGCAGTGAGTGCAGCAGCCCGGACTCAGGGAAGTTTATGTGCAATTAACAAAATAAAAGAAATTTTAAAAAGCTTTCTCTAAACTTCTACCTTTGTAGTACAGACTCAAGAAGCAGGGAAACAGACAGAACCAAAACAGTGAAAGAAACTGGTGTGGCAAAAGCTTTTGTAAACCTTACTCCCACTTCATCTAGCACGAAGGTAGAACAGACACTTCAACTTTGCATTCGCAGAAGCAGAGGGTGCTCTCACCGTGCACTGCTGTCATAACACCAAACATTATCAAACAGACACGTACGAAGATTCTTTAAAGCTGTCACACTGGTACAAGCCTGTTTCTCAAAAGAATCCCTTTCACAGGAGTGTCCAGCTATAACAATTATCATCTAGGATATTCTTAATATTGTAATGTTAACAAGAAGACATCAATGTGTCATGTGCAGTGTTACCCTATAATATTCTTTCAGAAATTTCAGATGAAAAGACCTAACTATGACCTGTAGAAAATGAACTCATAAATAAAGGAGAAAAATCAGAATTAAAAAAAAAATAATGAGTATTAGTCACAGAAAATCACATCCAAATTAAGTAGCTGAACGCTTCAGTATGTACGATGGGAGGGCTACAGGCTACTCAGAAAAAAAAGTCTACAGCTTTATAGAAAGGGAGGAAGCCTACCTCTGTCTGCAGTGGGAAGTTTGTTAGGTCAGAGAGGAGAAAGCGCATCTGAATAGTAAGGACATACTACATATTTTCCACTCAAGTTTGTTTTTATACACAATTCTGTTTTCTTATGTTATATAGACAAAAGTAACAAGAAAAGTTTGCCCCAACTGTTTTGCTTCTTGATTTGCGCCACCACATCTCACACTTTGCTGTTGTTATGAAATCACAAGGAAAGAATTTAATTTGGAGTGCAAAATAAGCAGGAGTACATGACTTTAAGGCTTGTTTTCATGTGATAGTAATAAAAAACTCCAATCTACCACCAAATGTAAGTGTTCATAGTATGACAGCACAAATACATCTTGATGAAGTTTTAGGGTTCTGTGAAAGATTAATTATCTCTTATAAAAATTAAAAGAATGCCAAATCTCAGAAGGAGATTAAATGATAGATTAATTATACTCTGATGCAAAGCTTTTTTTTTTTTTCAGTGTAGGAATTAAATGGATATCAACACAGTTTCCTTCTACAATGAAACTACCTCTCCTTTTATTATTTTGTCTACAGCTCGATCTCTCTCATATATTCTGCTTGAATCTAAATCCACCAGACTTACTCCACAATGCAGCAGCATACTTTAATGTGTAACAGCTAAATATTAACACACTCATGTATCAAATCAGCAAATTCCCCATTACTGCAGATGAATATGTAAGTCTCCACTTCCCTGTCTTTTGCTTACAGATTACAGTCTGCCCATTCCCTGTATGTGATCCCTCCAGTGCAATGAACAAAACCTCCACAGCTCCCTTGAGGACTTCAATTACCATCTACTAGTAAGCCTCAAAGTTATTTCTCATAATTTTGACATTACCCTAGAAGATGGACTAAGTTTTAAATTTAGCTCAGTAACTCTCCAAAATGAAGACTTTCACCTCAAATTCCTTCTTGTGGCTTTCAATCTGACTTTCAACTAAAATATCTTAAAATTGTTATGGTCAAGCCTGAAGGGTTCTAGTTAAATACACAGCTTCATCCAAAGAGATAGAGATGCAGCTCAGGAGAATTAAAATGGAGAGTTTTGCAGATTTGAGCTTCGCTCTTATTTGAGTAGATTCTGTTTGTACTGAAGTACCACAAAATTTTCCAAAGTAGCAAAGTATACATTCTCCAAAATACCATTCCATAGAAAGACATCAGATGCCATGATCCAACTTCACTCCTATACCAGAATCTATGCGAAGGGTTGGCGATGGCTGTTGTTTAACCAAAGAATTTTGGCTTTTTATAACCCCTGCAGAATTACATGCTTTAACGTAAAGACAGCTCCGCATACAGAATTGATAAAAAGCTGCCTGTACAGGCATGCTCATTAAGCCTTGAAATAGGGACAGAAGTTCTGTGTGAGAAAGCCCAATTTTATATATGAAGTCAATATTGTATCTCTTTTTTTTTTTTTTTTTTTTTCCCAGTTTATTCTATCCACTGGTTTTGAAAGAAGCAGTTGTGGGTTTTTTTTCTAGCCATTTCCCCCCTGAAACCTTCAGGGATCCCATCCACTTTACACTACCTTTCCAATTGCTTCATTAGTATAACCTCTATCAGGACTGCTCGTAAGTCCAGCATCAGCTCCCTCTTCTCCTTACTCTAATTGGTAATTTTTTTTTTTTAATCTTTTCTATCTTCAATTGATAAGGTGTCACATTCAACACCTCCGAGTCTTCCTTTTCCTCAGCTAATAACTAGAGTCTGAAAATTCTTCTACAATACTCTCCAGAAGTTGTTTGCTTTCATCAACACTAACCAGCTCTCTTGTTATGGTGGCCATCCTTCACCTCTCCTACGTGCAATTCCTTCCTTTCTGATAATCTTTTATTCAATGAAATCTACAGTGGTAACACTGAATTTTCCTCTGCTGCTTTTTGGCACTGTCACCACTTCTTTTGTCTTCTACATAAAGTTCCTCATCTCCTGGGATTCAGACCATTAAGACTTCGCATTAACATCTACTCCTGTTGAACATTCACTCATGTATTACCTCACACTCCTTACTTTCTCTAAGACTCCTCTCAATACTCTATCTCACACATCTACAACCAGACTCTTGTATGCTCTACTCATGCATCAAACAACCTTTCACTTTGGATAGGAACCTCACCTCCTTTATGTCCTTTGAATCATGAACATTTCCCCAAAAGACAACTCAAAACATAACATACTGTTGCACATGCACAACATAATGTACAAAACATCACACTCAATGTATCAGAATACTGGACCCACTTAAGAGAAACAGGTATTCTACATCTGCTCTTAAGCATGACCAAAAGCGTAACAAGCAAAGCAGTACTTGCACATTGTCCAACTTCACTCTTACTCCCAAGAGTCTTCCAGTCTTGAGAGACACAAATATCCTTACAAATATAAAGAAAACATACATTGAAGCTTGTTTATTCTAACTATGCTTATGTCAGTCTTAAAAGGCTCGAGTAACAAAACCTCAGATAGACCAGTTCACATTTTTCCTTTCTACTTGACACTCAGATGACAGAAGAGAGCTGAAAATTACCTCAAGATCACCTAGTTTCAAACTCACTGCCATGGGCAGGGACACCAGACACTAAACCACGTCACCCAAGACTCCATGCAACCTCACCTTAAACATTGCCAGGGATGGAGCATTCACAACTTCCTTGGGCAACCTGTTCCAGTGCTTCACCACCCTCAGAACTTCTTTCTTACGTCTACCCTAACCTTCCCCTGTTTTAAGTTTGAACCCATTCACCCTTGTTTTATTGCTACAGTCCCTAACGAAGATTCAGTCTCCAAACCCATTCATATTTGTGTACTTTGATGAAGAAAAAAAAAAGGTAAAATTCTCTCTGAAATATGTTTATACACATAAATAATACTTTCTCATTGTTTTTCTTGAGTTCTATTAATCCTATGAAAACTCATTCTACAGTTAAGAGACTGTGGGTGTTTCTCTATTTCTTCTGTCAGGTAAGTATACCTTGGGTTGTCATATCACAGAATCACAGATTCCCAAGGGTTGGAAGGGACCTCGAAATGTCATGTAGTCCAACCCCCCTGCAAGAGCAGGGTAACCTGGAGTACATCACACAGGAACTTGTCCAGGCGGGTCTTGAATATCTCCAACATAGGAGACTCCACAACCTCCCTGGGCAACCTGTTCCAGTGCTCTGTCACTCCTACAGTAAAGAAGTTCTTCCTGATGTTAACGTGGAACCTCCTATGCTCCAGTTTACACCCATTGTCCCTTGTCCTGTCACTGGATATAGTATCAATACAGCATGCTGGGTTTTTTTTCCATTAATGCCACATAGACTAATACCACACCCACCCCCCCAAAAAACCCAAAACAAACAAAACACAACACACTGCCCTCCAAAAAAAAAACAACCACAACAAACCCCAGAACAACAACAAAAAAACCCCACAAAAAAAACTAAACAAAAACCACACCCCAAACAACAAAAACAACAAAGGAAAAAGATTTAAAATGGATTCTGGAGTTGTTTAGTCTGGAGAAAAGAAGGCTCATGGGGATCTTATTGCTCTCTACCGTCACCTGAAAGGAGGTTGTAGTGAGGTGGAGGTAAGTCTCTTCTCCCAAGTAATAAGTGATAGGATAACAGGAAATTGCCTCAAGCTGTGCCAGGGGAGGTTTAGACTGCATATTAGGAAAAATCTCTTCACTGAGATGGTGATCGTGTGTTGGAACAGGCTGCCCATGTCAGTGGTGGAATCACCATCCTTGGAAATGTTCAAAAAACATTGTAAATGAGGCCCTCATGATATAGTTTAGTGGTAGACTTGGCAGTGCTGGGGTAACAAAATCATAGAATATTTAGGGTTGGAAAGGACTTTAAGATCATCTAGTTCCAACACCCCTACCATGGGCAGGGGCACCTCACACTAAACCACGTCATTCAAGACTTCATCCAACCTGGCCTTGAACACTGTTAGGGATGGAAAGTTCACAACTTCCCTGGGCAACCCATCCCAGTGGCTCACCACCCTCAGAGTAAAGAACTTCTTCCTTATAACTAACCTAAACTTCCCCTGTTTAAGTTTGAACCTATTACCCCTTGTCCTATTCACTACATTCCCTAATGAAGAGTCCCTCTGAGTACCCTTGTAGGCCCCCTTCAACTACTGGCAGGCTGCTATGAGGTCTGACTGGATTTTATGATCTTAAAGGTCTTTTCCAGTCTAGTTAATTCTATGCTTCTATGATTCTAACTGCTTTTATTTGAATATACTTCTTTGTAAACCTGAATGGTAGATGAAATTCACCTACTCAAAAGCTCTGGAATGTACCTGTGAGGTTAGGTAACATGTATTTTTAAAGTGCCTCAATATACATTGCTAAATGCATTCTCAAAACCAGTATGAAAGCTTACAAGCTACTCCCCTATGACTTCTAGTGCTTACCAGGATAGTATCTAAGTGGTCACATACAGAGAGAAGACATTTTGCCCTAACTTAAATCTCCAATATATTGTTTCCTAGCATCACCCACCAAACCAAACTTCTCTGCTATGAAGGCCTCTATATCTACGTCCCAAGAGCACAGAAGAAGCAGTAACATTACTAAGCAGTAACATTACTATCACTAGGCCAGACAGCTAAGTTAAAGCTAACATGAGTTAGCATTTCCCTTCCTCTCTATGATTCTGGTAAAGCATAGACATGTTTCCATATATAACTGGGAGACAGTAGACTACTGATCCTCAAAACTCATGCTCAATTTCTGCTCAAACAAGGCAAAAAAGAACACATCAGATAACCTTATTAACAGCAATTACTGTATTTAAATGAAAGGATGGTAGACAGAGAAACATGTTTTTGAAATGATCCTTCAAAGCAATACAAAGCCAAGACATCACAAGCAACTCACTTTAAGTTATATTACCATATTCACAAAGCGCACATATCAAATAAAAAGTACCATCCTCTATCATCTTAAGTGTTATTAGAGAAAGTTAAAATCTAAAATTAATTAAATTAAAATTGCCAAATTGGTCACATCAGTTATTAACATACCTCTTCTTCCTTGTAACTCAGTGCAGCACAATGTAAGCTGTACTGCTTCCATGCATTTGCATCAGCTCTGACCTGTAAGATCTGCTCCTCAGAGAGATTGCACGGATGGTTCTGCATGCCTGTTCAAACCTTTGGCCTTCTTCCAGAGTCTACAGTCACAGGTGCCCATTGTGATGAAGATGCCTCTGCTGCAGGTGACTAATTGAGACCAGCCATAAATTTCATCCAGGCTACTAAATAGTCCTCAGGTTCTAACATCAGGTCTCACTCAAGTAAGCTGAGTGACCTGTGCACAAAGGGTTTCACAGCTAATTGTGAGTGCTTATTGCCATCCAGTTAACAGAAAGTGAATTCTAAAGAGAGAGACCATACTTTACTGCGTACATAGTAACCTCCCTTCTCCAGAGACAACCTCAATCCTTATTAAGATGTAGCATATATCTTACTGCATTAGCTCCACAATAAGTATAACAGATGTAGGTTTATTGTTGGAACTTGTATTTTTACTAGAAGCTGATCTTACTTGTACCAAAATTGTACTCCCTAATTCTGCTAAGAAACATTGCTAGGGTGTAGGAATCTTACATCTCAACAAAGAGGTAAACTATCAAATATTTGAACTCCACTGGAATACAGAATAACAAAATATAATAATACAAAAATACAAAATAACAAAATACGATTCAAGGACTCACTAGTCCTCTCCAGACACAGAAACTTCAAGATCTCACAAATTTAAAAAACAAAAAACAAATTCAAACCAGCAGAAGAACAAAAGCAAGATTAATTAAAGCCAGCAGCTAGACTACAAAAAAAAAGAAAAATAGTAAAAAAAATCTGTAGTATTGTTCCATTTACTGTGAGCCCAACTGAAACTGGTAGAAGTCTTAACACTCAGTGGGCACAGGCCTGGGTTCTCTGAAAGCAAAACAGCTGCAGCACTGCAGGTGTTAGCAGGAACATTTTTCTCAAGAATTTGGTGATCCTTTTCACATTAAAACACATGAAAAAATACCATTTAACTAAATTCTGCAATAAAATTTTACTAATATAAGGGGCAATACCAGGATTGGACAATCATTTCCATCTGATCCACACCACCACTCCTCAAAACATTTGTCTCAACACAAAATGAAGGTGTGCTTTCATTTGCCTATAATTCTTACATAAATATTTCAGAACCTATTGCTGAAAAGCCAACAGGATTTTCAAGACTGAAATATGGAAAGAAATACATTTGAAAGAAGCGAAGTTTAACAATATTATTTATCAAAATCTTGCCAAAATAACTCAACTGCCATGAAATAGACTTAGTCAAGGAACAAGACAACCATGCTACATAATTCATCACCCATTTAATACTATTTATGAGTATCAGGTTTTCTACAGAAATGTTTTTAAAGAATGTTTAAGAAAAATCATTGCTAGCTGTGTATTACTGACTGGTAAAACAATAAACCAAACCTCATCATATGGCCTCTGTAATGGCATATGATATTAATATAAAGAAAACCCAGGCCCCTCCCCTGAAATCACAAGCAAACTGCAAATGTTGCACTTTACATGGAAAACTGATTGGAGTTAGTAGGTCTTCCCTAGCATTTACCGCCACTGAAAAACATTACACACGAAATTTTTGCTGAATTCTGAGCTTGCTCTATATCTCATTTATTTCATTCAAGGTAAACCCAAATATTTGATCAACAAATTTGCACTGTACACACAGGGTTAGTCCTAATCACTGGAGAAAGTTTAATGGTTTACTCTTTTCACTTTTTTCCATGAGTACCCACCCCATTATAAAGTATACTGACAAAAGTACATTACACACATTACTAATATTGTGAACTAAATACTCAAGACTATGAGGAAATTTATCTGTGTAATGTGAATTCATACATCCTGGCTATTTTGTTACACATATCTTTCCCACACACCTTGACCCTCAGCTAATGTAAAACATGTAGAGTCAACATAGTATGTCCACTGGTATGATGGAAACACAAAATAAGAAACCTTTGGTTGTCTTCATGTCTTCACTTTTTCTTTTTTGTTCTCTAGCCTAGCATTCATTCATGCTCCAACAAAATCAGACAATTCTGTCCTCTACAAAGCTTCAGCACCAGCAGGAGGGAACTAAAGAGAGAACATGCTCTTCTGTGGTCCAATGCCCTTCTTCAGTGTGGCCCATAAACCCTTACACAACCATGCTTGCAGCCAGAGGACTCCATCACTGGGAACAGCCAGCAAGCAGGTCTGTCAGATGCCTTGAGATTGTGAGCAGGTGCAGAAGAGTGAGAACTTCTTACAGGACCCATACACATGGCCTGAGCTGTACCAGGATGGGTGAGATGCTCAGAAGCGGCAAAATCCTGAGACTTAACCATTAACTTTTAAGAGTTAGCCAATTGGTGTTATTCAGTCAAATTTGAGCAGGTATTCAAGACTGATTTTAAAAGGCCAAAGTCGTGTTTGTGAAAAAGGTCCCATCCTCCTCTGGCTACTTAACAAAGACCACTAAAAATATTACAAATATTATTATTCTCCTTTTTTAATTAAAACTCCCTAACATAAATATTGCATTTCTTTAGCTGTTTTCTCACATAACTGAACAACTCTTTCATGCTTGCTAAGAAGAGCGTATAGAGCAATTGCAAAAACTGAAATATTTCATTCCAAAAAGTTTAAATCCCTCAAGTTAATCTTGGGGCTGAACTTCATATTTCTGGACACAATCTAATAACCTGTTGCAAATCTCTCTTTTTTTTTTTTTTTTATTTGATTGGCGTGAAAAAGTGGCAGCCAGACTACCCCAGCTCAGCTTTGTACAGGTATGGGTCTCAACGGCTGATGCCTCTTGTGTGTCCCCTTGTCAATGTTTACTATACCTCACTTGAGTCAAAATACACAGTGGATTTCATGAGACTCAATCGGTTTTGAGAGTCAGAAAACCTATTTTTGTTCCTTGTTATTCCTCCTGTGACACCATTGGGCCTATGACCTTCACCTACACTCCAAACAGCTTCTCATTCATCATTACAGTTACATCACATGAACTTTACATGTGAAGATATGCACTCCCACTGAATGCCATTTTGTGTAAGTTTTCTTCGCTGTACAACCTGTATCCTTACCCATAGGAATTATAAAGCTGAACATTAATGAACATTAATAGTTGTTTGGGTTTTTCTAATCATTATTAGTTGCACATTTTATTCCTGTACTTCAGTTTTAACACTTATGGTTGTGTCCTTTTAAGAAATTCATAAATACAGAAACAACAGTGGTAACATATCCTAGCTATCAATTTTTTTCTTTAATAAGTTAACTACATAATATCTAGTTGCCTTCCAGAAATGTAAATATTTTTATTCATTTCATTTTAAAAGATATGGAATCGATATTTTAGAGCCTGCAATATACAGTTTGCTTTTGAATTTATCTCTTAGAAATGTTTCTGGGAAGCATATTTTTCCCTAAATACATACTTGGGAGCCTCCTTGGATAATTTACACATAATTAAACAAAAGTTGCTATGTTGAAAAAAAGAAATACTGATGCCTCTTTTCTTTTTAGTATACATATTAATCACAGTATTTTCCTCCATAAAAAAAGTTTATCTATTTATATAATCTTACTGCAGTTCAGAGCTACAGGTATTCAAATGCATTCATTAACTACAAACCCAGATACTTAACCAGGACTGAAATAACTAATCTGTATAGGAACTCCTAGTTCAAATTATCTAACTAACCTCAAATGCAAAAATGACACTTTATCTATGCAATTATGAAGAAAATACCCAGGAACAGAGACAAAATGCATTGAAAATGGGTGACCTGACACCAAATTCACAGCTGGAAAATCCATTCATTTTCCTGTTTAAACAAATATTGCCTCTCACTAGGATAACCAAAACAGAAAGATGTATTGCATGACAAATATACATGTTTTGGCAATGTATGTTGTCTCTGCCTGAATACATCACATCCATCACTATGGGAGGACAGAATGGGTTAGCTACACAGCTTAATGTGTAGATGTTTTTTGTCCTTTTCCTCCCTGGGTAAGATGAAAAATGATATGACTTTTTTTTTCATTATTAATAATGAATGCCTTTCTTGTTGATAGTCCTTGCTGCCGAGTAAGAACCCTTGAACTTTAATCTTTATGATGCAAGTTTTCTGTTCACTTAGAAATCAACCCAAAGGGTCAGACAGGAGAAACTTAATACTCAGTTTCTATAATATCAGTTGTTATAATCCTTTATAGTTTTTTGTTTTGTTGTGGATATTATTATTATTTCTTTTAAATCTCATTAATCTCTTTGGTTTTTTTTATCCAATGCACATTTGGTGCCATGACAGATAGACTGGAGGAAGCATGATGCATCCCCTCATTGCACAGCAGCAAAAAAGAAAAGACTCTTAGTGATTTCTAAAATATGACACTGAATGAAAAGGTGATCTGAAGTAATTTTCCTCTGTATTACTATTCCCAGAAGTTATGCAGCCCGTGCACTTAACAGTATTTAGAAATCCATCAAATTCCAGGCCAATCACTTTTGGCTCTGTATATATATAAACATCTATACACAATATAATTTTATATATTTATGAAAAAAATAATCCTGAGAGATGCATACATACACATATTATTATTCATTACATAAACATCCTGTGGCATTGTCAATATACTTCATGATTCACTTCTGTTTTCTTAGTCTGCTAGCAATGACTGTAAGGGAACTTCAAATTCTGATTCTCTGTTGGCTGGAAGTGTAGAGTGGCTTTCTTTCACTTCTTACATATTCCCTCTCCTGAAAAGTTCTATCTACTTCTAAAATCTGTCCCACGTATCAAGGGTTATCCTGGACTGGCAGTAATTACAAAAGGGGAGTGATAGTCCCAGCTTAGTGCTTCCCTATCTCTTTATGATGCTCTAAGCTATAAAAGAAGGATGTCTCTTGCAGAAGGATGGCTTGTCAATAGGTCTGAAATTCAGAAGTTCAGATCCATTCCAAATTGAGAAGGCAACCAGGAAGCCTACAGAGGAGGAGGGGAACAACAGTACCAAACAGAAAATTATTTCTCTAAATGAAAGCTTAAATTGGCAAAACCCAACAAGACGTTGTCATGAAGGATGATACAATACATTTTATTTCTAATATGTATATAATTAGAGTATCCTAATAAATGTGTTCTATTATATCACATTCATAAAAATTAAAAACTAGAAAATAAAAATAAATGCACTAAGAATCTCTCACAACTCAGGAGACAGTGCATTTTACTGGATGGAATTTTAAATATTTGATTTAATAAATAAAATTCTGTAACTCAGAATCTTATAAATATTCCTGAAATTACCAATGAAGGGCTCATGAAATTATCGATCAAGCTTAATACTAGATATTAAAAATATGGGTAGCAAGACACAGAATCATCGATGTTTTGGGTTAGAAAGGACCTTAAGCTCATCTAGTTCCAACTTCCCTACCATGGGCAGGGACACCTCACACTAGACACGCTACCCAAGCCTCTGTCCAACCTGGCCTTTAACACTGCCAAGAGTGGAGTATTTACTTCTTTGGGCAACCTATGCCAGTACCTCACCATCCTCACAGTAAAGAAAATCTTCCTTCGGAATCTTGGAGGAAACCAGCAGTTCTGTTTAAACTTAAGAATTTCTGTTTTTTAGCACACCAAAGTCTCAACTTCTCAACAGTCCTGAACCTTATATATAATTTTTATGTTGCTTTATTGTTAAATAGAACATGGTTATGTAACTTACTGGAAGTAAGTTTACAAACAAGTTTGCTGTGCAGGGAATACTGGGCTTTTGTTTGGGATGACCATTGTAATTTATTGTTGTCTTTATCTGTTGTTATTGTAAATTTGAAAATTTCAATAATTGTGAGATACACTCTGAAAATTAAAAATTACAGATACATTTCAGACAATGAATTTACTCATCCCAAATAATCAAATGCTTGAGTATTTTAATACCACCACCACAAAAAGGTGCTATGCAGTCTGAAAATTAGTTTTTTTCCTGTAGGTTTAAAAAATTAAATCACACATTTTACAGGGTTTCCACACCTGCTGCAATGTGTACGTACGCTTGTAGTTAGGGCTAGAAAGAGATGAGGTCAGTGTCAGGAAGGAAAATGTGATCAAGTAATTCTCAATATGATGACCTTTGGATTTCATTTCAAATCTAGCTATCATGTTACCAAAATAATATAGTACAGGATGGATATTGTTTTGCTAATAGGATATATAGATTCCTAATAGGAATTTCATACTCACAACTAAATTACAAATATGCCAACTATGATATATTTTATGTGCATGTGGCACAGTATTTCATAACATGCTACAGCAATTTTCTCCTGACATGCAAAGAGACTGAAATAAAAAAAGTAACAAAAGATTCAAGCTAAATAACATGTCAGTGCTCAAAATGTGAGTTGATTTTACATATGAAGTCCCAAATGGCCATCTTCCAGTAACAGATTCTTATTGGAAAGTGTTAGAATCATAAAAAAATCTTGCAAAGGGTATGAAATGACTTTCAGTTAAACAGTACAGCAGCAAGTTACATGGGCTAAGGTTTGGTTTGATGATTTGATATTAATACATAAGAGGTTGGAAAAGACAAAACAAAACCCTGCCAAATCTCTAAAAACTATACTCTAAATGGTAGCTTGTCTGTGTGAAGCAAGTTACGCTGCCTTCATTGTGAAGGTGAATTTTGAAATATAAAATGGTAATTTCTTTCCAAATGTAAGGTATGAAATATTGATTCATGTATTATGTTACAAAAAGCTAGGCCTTCTAGTTCTTGGTAGTGATCATGTGAATGAAAACAAAAATATGAAATACGAACTCAGTAGCACATAGAAGTCACATTTTTTTAGGCTACCTAATTTGCTGTGAATCTGGAGGGACAGAAGGAGGTGGAGTGAGTGCAAAATCCATCATTTATAGCTTGCCTAAAATTTGGTTTTCAGCAACTCATTATAGAGGAATTAAAAAATTAACACTTGTTCCTTTCCCTTTCAGGGAGGTACCTGAAGAGATATAAAGTAAAAGGCAAACCCACTTTAGCCCAGCTGAGAGCAAAAAATGGGCAGTCACTTGGCTGTAACTCAAGTGTGTGCAGTACTACAAGTTCATTCAAAAGTGATAACATAATAGAATCTTGTGGTGGCAGAACTGCTGTGCTACTGGTACTTGTATTGACTTTCACTAGAGAGAAACAGGTTTGTCAATGACAGTTTCTGATCATTCTGCAAGAAAATCCTAAGTAAAAACTGTCAGTTATCTCCAGTTACAAATTATCTCAAAGATGTAGTATGTTTAATTTAAATATGTAATTTTGCCTCTTGCTTCCAACCAAAGTACTGCAAGGTTTTTAACACAGTAGAAAATACACCTGAAGATAATTACTTCTCCCACTGAAATGCTGGGCCCTTGCCATTTCAATGCCAAAACCAGTACTTAGTCATAAGCTCTGAAATTATAAAAACCCCACATCCTATTTCAAACAAGTAGTATGAAGAAAATATTTCCATTACGCAAGCAGGGCCTTGACCACATTTACTGGGAGTAATCACCTCCAAGAAAAAATTCAGCTTGGAGAAGAGAAGGCTGTGTGGAGATCTCACAGCAGCCTTCCAATATCTGAAGGGGGCCTACAAGAATGCAAAAGAGGGGCTGGAGAGAGCACAAGGGGCAATGGGTTTAAACTTAAACAGGGAAAGTTCAGGATAAATGTAAGAAAGAAGTTCTTTACTGCGAGTACTTCACACACTGGAACAGGTTGCTCAAAGAAGTGATAAATGCTCCATCTCTGGCAGTGTTCAAGGATGGAGTCTTATGTGACATGCTTTAGTGTGAGGTGTCCTTGTGCATGGCAGGGGGGTTGGAACTAGATGATCTTAAGGTCCTTTTCAACCGTAACTATTCTATGATTCTAAGGCAGAAACTGATTGGAAACCTGGTGCATTCTTCACAAGCCAGTACCCACACATTACTGCATTATCTGAGCGTCCCATCTACTGAATTCTTGAAAGAATTTATCATGTCAACAAAAGCAAATTTTGAAGAAAAAACTTCCTTCACTCTTTCAATTTCTTTATCCCAGGCACACCAAGCAAGTTTCTCTGAAGCAAGACAACTGACTCCTCTATACATAAATTACAATTTTGTCACAATTTTGGGGTTATTCTCAGATTTTGCTTACATGAGTAAAACTTAGAAGCAAATTCCCCTGATATCAATACATCAGAGAAGTGGATATGCTAATATCAGTAATCCAGTTGATGAGGAAAAGTTAAGTATTAAGTGTGTGCAGTGTGCAGGATTTGTGCTAGAACCTACTACTGTTTTGTCAAACCCATTTGAAGAATAAACATTCCTAGAAGTTTTAGACTGAAACACAAAACCATCTTGGTCTTTATCTTTCCTCAACCAGGTGTGAAATGCAGCTCAACTGAAAATTGTGCATTTCTGACTTGCAAGTGAATTAAGCCTTATACAATAATAAATAAAATGTTCAGTAATGTGCTTTGGGTGTGACTGAATAAGACATCTGGATAAAATTGAGAACTACAGGAGAACACTAAATAATTTTAAAAACATGCATGAACTTTAGAATGATGCTGTCATCAGAAGATTTATATTCTAGACATAGAAAATGCTATATATTTTAGGTATTTCATGGCAGAGCAACAGCTTTACACAAGCAAAATTAAGTATTTAGGTGTTTTAATGCAGGATTTATTAGTTCATATTTTCCCCTGTCTCTATATTTCTCTCAAATTCAACTGTGTTTTTGTTGTTCTAGCTTTATATTGTTTGGTAGATTTGTTTCATTATATATTAACTGGTGAACAATCTGAATTCACGCAGAACTGGATATACCTGAGAGAACTTTTCCTCGCAGGATCATCAACAAAAGACCAAGACAAAACAGTAGAAAAGCTTGGTTTCACACTAGTTAGACAAAAATATCCACACAACTTTAATGGTTATCTGAATTAACCATGCTCTAGAACACAACAAGCTATAGAACAGCGAGTAATAAAAAGGAAGTTATTTCATGTGGTAAGACATACACTGTCTTTCAACAGATTTTCTCAGCACTCTTCCTTTATAATACATATAAATACATACATATATACTTTCACCATACAAATAAACATATTTCCTTGTTTTCCAGACAAACTGTATAAATTATACTACTCTAAGTGGTGTAAAAAATAAAAAAAAAATAACTTAAAAAAAAGATATTTTTTTACCATCACCAAATTTGTTCTTTGACCAGTTAAAATGCAGGCTACACCGTGCTTACCTCTTGCTTTATTCAGGACCCTGCCTCTCTTTCTGGGCTTTTTCAGGTTTTTTTTGTTTGGGGTTTTTTTTTGTATTTTTTTTTTCTGAGCATTAAGCATAAAATGCTGCTGTTAAACATTACTTCATTTACCAAGCCACAAATATTTTTATACTACTTGAAATTTTCCACTTCTTCCTGATTTTTTTCATCTTTCATTCTGGCAACTATTATCAGTATAGCCCTCTAATCCTTCTCATAGTAACCTTTCTTAATATGCTCTGGAGTAGCTAGGCATACCAAGCATTCAAAATATCGCAGAATAAGCAGCTCCATCTCATATCTTCCTCCTATCGTACTGATCTGTGTACTAATTTAACAAACCAAGCCACATGTATTAAAGTAGCATAAACCTATATAGTTAACTATGACTTGATTTTCTTCTCAAACTTAAATAGATTAAACAAAACAAACAAAAAATCTGTAACCAAATAAACATCTAGCTGCAAAGCCACACAGGTTTAAAAGTGTATTTGTAGGTAAACAAATGTAAATTTTGCTGTATGATTTACATAACCAAGTAGCAGGAGAGATTCAACGTACAGAACGAATCTGAATAATTCTATATTGTTAATGCAGAACACTTGTCATTCATCCCTTTCGCTGTGTGGTATCAAAAGAGTTTCTGGCTGTAAGGCAGAGGGGAATGGTGGTCGCTGGTACCTGTCACTCATCTCTTAGTATGACTTCATATGTTGGCGAGGCATTTAAAAAGTTTTTGTTCTGCTTGTGGGAAACGGGTTTCAGACAACGAACAAGGCAGTAGGGCTGGAACAAATAATGCACCCCGAGGGATCTGTACCACATAGATTATAATATTAGAAACACTGGACTCTTTTCCTGGTACCAGAATTTACAGAACTGCTCAGAGGTCTTAATTGTAACGTAAAAGAGCCATTTCTATTCTATTTTTTTTTTGTCACATTGTAAATAATGTGCTTAACATGTTCTAGTGAGCCAGAACTCAGATTTTTGTGTAATATTCCAAAGTGTGATGACAGGGTAGATCAGTAAGATACAGAATATAATGAACTAAAATACTACACTGCCATAGATATGGGTGTAAAAATGCGCATACATTAATTCAGTAAATGTTTATTTAAGAACACAGAAATTAGTCTTTTTTTTCTGATAGAAGCAACAGAAAGAAAAGAGAAAGTCTGAAGCTACTTAAAACTTATCATATCAAATCCTTTCAATGCACACCAAACATCGTATTTTCAGTTTGTCATCTCAGCTGTTAGTAGTTTCATAGTAGTCCCTTTTCTTTGAAAGAGACAGTTTCCAAATTCTTGTTATACATTAATTATGTCTTATGTATTGTAATTCCTAGCTAACTATAGGAAAGTTGCCTTACTAGCTTTTACAATAAATGCAAAATTCTTTACTTCAGAAACCACCCACATGTAAAACCACTAACACAAATGCTGACAATCAGTCTGACATCCAATCTGTTTCCAACCTACAGCCACAGAAATAGAACACTGCAAAATCCAAAAAAAGATCACTAACATTTTCTCTAGTTTAAAGTACTTTTAAACTTTTTTCATGACTCAGAAGCTTTGCTCCTGCTTGGTTCATCCTTCCTCCAACTCATTAACAGGGACAATTAAAATTTAACCACCTAAAGTTTTTGTATTGGGGTTTTCAAAGAATACTAAGGGAACAGACTGTCACTGGAATTCAAGGCACAGAGTTTTCAATTATTTTCTAAAAGTTCACCTTTAATAGCAGTAACTGTGACTACATCAGTGAAAATAATTGAGCCATCTATGAGTTATGTGTTAATTTTCAAACAGCCACTAACAAAAAAAAAAACCAACAAAAAACCCCTGCAAATCTTAGGAGATGAAATCTCTCAGATAAGAGAGATACTAAAAGCAAAAGGAAAGAAAAACATTTAAACAACACAGGTGGAGTTCAGCTTGAAGATCATAAAATTCCAATGCCTATGGTAATTCAAAATTCAAGACATTTTTGTAATGTAGCATAAACAAAAGGTTTTAATGAAACATTAATAAGACGTTTGAATGATTTGTTCTGTGAACAGCAAACTACTGGGAAGATTTATCACTCACAGAATACAGAGCAGGGGGGCTGAAAGAACGAAAACCTGAAAATCAGACTTTATCCATTACTCAGAACAATACAGAAACTACTACTACTACTAAAAATGCAAGCAAAGTAATGAAGTCTGGTAACGAATACGATGAAAACAGTTGAGTAATGCCAAGACTTGCATCTGGGGATGAAGAGTCCCATGTACAAGCACAGGCTAGGAAACAACTGCTTGGAAAGCAGCTTTATAGAAAAAGACATGGAAGACCAGGAACTGAACACAAGACAGCCAGGTCCCCTTGCAGCAAACTACATCTGCAGCATCCTGTTAGAAAGGTCACAGTGAGCAGATTACAAGGGAAACTATCCTTCCTCTTTAACTCAGCACTGGAGAGGCCACACCTAGAGTGTTGTCTCCAATTCTGTGATGCCCAGTACAAGAGAAAGAGACATGGAGATGCTGGAGCAAGTCCAGCAAAGAGACAGAAAGATGATCAAAGGAATTGAGCCTCTGATGTTCAACTGAGACTATTCAGCCACAAAAAATAGAAGGCTCATGGGGATATTATGAATGTGCATAAATACATGATGAGAGAGAGCAAAGAACCTGGAGCCAGAAATACTATCTCAGTGATATCCAGACAAATTAGAAGAGATTATGGGCACAGACTGACAATCAGGACATCCCATTTACAAGTAATAAAACTCTTTTTTATGAGAGAAAGATCTATGAAACATTGGAATAGTGTTTCCACACAGGTTGTGGAATGTTTTTTTTGGAGACTCCCAGAACCTGGTGCCTATGTACCTGCTACCCAATGCGCAGATCCCTTTTGGCAAAGGGGGTGAATTCAGGAATCTCTGGAAGTCCTTTCCAACATCTGCCATCCTGTAATTCCATAATACTATAACTTTGAATCTTTTACAGAGTGCTGGAATAACCTGCCACTAACCATTTATAAATTACCAAACATATGAAATTATTCAGGCCTCTGTGGTATACTGCTTTTTAATATTTAAAAATTTAGTTACAGCTTCTCCACTTGACAGTCAGAACCTGCAACTGTGTACACTATTTTAACTTAATTAAAATATATATATTAAAACATAAAGGATAATTAAAAGGAAAAGACTGTTTTGAGTTTATGTGGGAAGGCTTTGGTAGTAAAGTCTGTGAAACATTGAAGTGTAAAAAGGTGAAGTGAATTAAAGTTTAGACCATCTATAATAAGGAGAAGAATAAACAATGAAGAAAGAAAGAAAGAATAAACTCATATGCAATATTTGCAAGATAAAATATATCAGTGATGACACACTTCAAATTTCAAATCCAAATGATAAAGACTTCAATCTTCAGATGCTTTATCCTAGAATAAACTATGACAGAACTATAAAGATCTATGCATATGGATCTCTTATGATAGAATCTAAAATTTCATAGTGCCAACTCTATTATCCTGTCATAATTTTTATAATTTATTAAAAATTTTAAATCTGCACTGCTGCTAAAATGTAAATTAGATGATGATCACATTTTGGTAGTTCCTGTCCTCAGGAATGATAACTAAATCTAAAAAAAAAATGGACTTGAAAAATTTAAATAAGAACTGAGAAAGCAGTAATCCTCATGTTGTCCAGAGCAACTCCAACCACAACTTTACTCTTATTTGTAATTCCCCATGCTAAGACACTGGTATCTTTTTAACAGTTTTAGTATGTACTGAACGTATGAAAAACATAGAATACTGAAACTTAGAGCAGGGAAAAAGTCCTTTAGTTCCAAGACAGATGGTAGCTTCTGAAGTCTTTTCAACTTCCTCCTACCTACTGTGTTTCATTTCAGAATACAGCACTATCATACAAAAAAAGAAGGTTTGCTCTGTCAAGGGGGTAGCATATATAACAAGTGTTCATCAAAACCCTTTATGTCTGCCTTAAATTCGGTCTTTGTAACCATGTTTGACAGCTGAATCATAAAAACATTCTTCTGTGAGCTTTTTTAAGCTTTTGGAAACTAGTAGTTTAGGTCTACAGTTCAGCTCAAATTGTCTTTCTCTTTATGATTAATATATCTTTAAAGAGTTTTCCCTGAATTAATTAGCACTTTTATTTCATATTTACTACTGTTGTACTTTCACTTTTTAAAAAAAGGATTTTGAATGTTCACAAGATCTGTTTCTCACAAATGTTTCCACAGAACATACAGATGTTTCCACAGAATATACAGACTTGTAAAAAGAAGAGGTGAAATTTTCCAAAGTCACAGTGTTTATTCCTGCCAATCCATACACATGCAGCCATGAATACTATAATACACCTTTTAAACACATACAGCTAGGTACAAGCTCATCATGTGAGACCACCAGCTACTAAGTTCCAGTATACAGCTTCCAGTGGCCCCACCATCACTGGAGGCCACTCATATCATTGCAGGCACTTTTTCTAATAGTGTAGACTGGTTAGACTTACTAAGAAAAGTCTGACTACTGGTAATGTGGACAGAAATTATTCCTACAATTTAAAAAGCAGCAATGAAACAAGATTTGGATGCATATACAGATATACTATCCAGGTGTAATAGAATAAGATGAGTAATTACATAATTCAGTTTACAATGAAAAACTAAAGTTGTCAAATATTTCTTCTTTAAACCTGCTCTGACAAATGCCATTTAAGGAGAACATATTAAGAATTTGTAGTTTACAGAGAACAGACTTAGGAAAAGACAGAGAAGTTACCGAAGTTTCACTATTAAAAAACACTAATATGAACAAACACTGTAACAAGTATGAAAGGTAAACATTTATTTTCATTATCCTGTTGCATGTTGCTCTGGTTTTACTTCGCTCTGTACTCTTCTGCCTCGTTCCTGGTCTCCCTATTTTTCTATTTCATCCTGCCCAAATGCCAAAACATACATATTTTTATTCATACATATATGTGTACAGAAATGCATGTGTCATTTTCTGAACATGCTACTAGTATGCCTGATGTAAGTTAGCCAAGAACACTGCTGCTGTGAAGAAAGAGAGGGAAACATGCTCTACAGACACCCCAAAATAATCACGCTTGCCCCGGTTTTCTCTCTTGTTGGATGACAGGCAGAAGGCGCAGATGCCAGTCTGTGGAAGTTATTTTCCAGTGATGGCATCTGGCTCTTTGGCACACTCAACTGACATTTATGTTGGCTTCTCTGTCATTGCCTCCGGGTTTGTTAATGGGTTAAGTTGACAATAGGATTGTCTGATCCTGGATGCCACATTTCTTTTAACTCACTTTTGATTCTATTCAATTTCTCTAAGAAGAAAATAGTTCTTTATCCTCTGAAAATCTTTGTACTTTAGCTGACACACGGAAAGTTGCAATTTAGGATAGTCCTGTTGTGCTAATGGATAATTTGGATAGGGCAAAGCACTTCTTTGCACATATTACACTTAAAAAATTATGTCTGCCAAAGCTTATTAATACATAGATACTTTATTCAAGGACATTCTTTTGTGAGCTTAAAAACAAGAACCAAAACTCTGGAAGTACCATTGCAATGACAAAAAGCAAACATTTCATTTTTATCCCATGTCTTGTGTTTGAAAAAAATCATACTATCCTTCTCTATATACTGCAAAAAATGTTGATGAAACATTTCTATTTTGACTTAATAAGTAAATAAACTGCTTTAACACATCACAAAAAGTAACTCAAACAGGCTTATCTCACAGCAATATAGTTTCTGTGATAGTAATTACTAAAACAGATGGGCAAGGAGCCAAAAAGTGGCATCACATCAACAATGGGCTGAATGCAACTGGAAGCCGTGGAGCAGAAAAGAGTTATGCCAGATTGTGTGGCAGCTGAGAATCTTATTGGTGACCATTTGCTGTGTGGTCTCAGACACATCTAAAATTATGCATTCCCCATTGATTTCATGCTAAAGCAATGAAGAAAAAAAACTCTTTCTGAACTTAAACACAGTACATGCTGACAAGTTCTCTCCTTTGAGTACTCAGCATTTTCCTTCTCACACTTCTTTGCTCCTATGTACTATCCATAAGACTGGCTTCACATTTTAGATCAATATTGTCAGATATTACATTAGTTGCAGTCAAAACAACAGAGGTCTGCAAACAGAATTAGCCAACAGTTTCAGAATATTCCTAAAATTTAGCTAGATAAAAACCCAAACCACCATGTATGATATTATTTCTTCCCTTCAGGAAACCAATTTTAAAATACTAGCAAAATGCTGATAAACAGCACTTTGCTAAAATAAAAATTTAGACTCAAAAGATATATGATCTCTAACTGGGAAAATGCAAAGCAAAACCATAAGTCCTTAACTGTATCATGTTCCCATCTCAGAGATTTTTTTTTCATTTTGTTATTTCTTATTTTTTGGTTTCCGAAGAGTAGTTCACGCAAAACTTTCTTTTAAATCTTTCTGCTTAGCCAATAGCTGTGTGTTTTAGAAAATACATTTTTCTAATTATTATTGGAATTGGTCATCATTATGCAGAATACTAACAAGCCAGCTGACGAGATTAAGATCAGTACTTACATGATTTGTTCGCTTTCAGCAATTAATACCTTTCAATTGTCAAGACTAGTATAGCCACGATAAACATTATCTTCAGTACAATCTAGTATCTCATGTTATCTAGATTAGGAACATCTTTTAGTAAAGAAATAATTTGATAGAAAAGATTTGGCATTTCCTTTTGAGTCTCTCAACAGGATATTCAGGTGGGTAGCCCTGCAATTAATCTTAGCAGTTCATTCATTTTCCAAACATACATGCTTATTGACTCCTACAGAAAACTGCTCATTCACTCACTTGGTTACATTAATCGTGCATAGAGATTAAGTCAAGGAAATCTGCAAGACACCAGAGACTCCATTAGTTTTCTGTGTAAATTCCAAATTTGTTTCATGTAAACAGAATGAGTCATATTATTGACAATGGCAGACAGGTTCCTGTCCAGTCTCCTGATTATGCCTGCAAGTTGGGTTGATATCACATCACCTTTTCAATTGTTACAGCAATTCATACAGACCTATACAAGCCTCATGAAAGATTTCTGATGTTTTAAATGCCTTTCAGAATTTCAGAGAAAAGAAGCAGTTCAACACTTTAAACTTCTATCAGACTTTTCCACCTTCAACAATTATGCCTGGTATTTATCCATGCCTAACTACATTTGGTTACCTTGAACTAACAACATTAAAACAGGTGAAGAAGCTGTGAAAAGTTTAATAGTAAGGCAGACAAAACTGGGGTGGTTTGGACAGGATGGAGGACAAGGCAAAGGGAGAAGTGCAGATTAGTTACAGTGTAGAATAATTTTGATTTACCAGGACTCCTTTACATTGACCTCTGACTGAAACTGTATTTCCACTTGCTTTTTCCCTTCACAACACCTAAAAAGTAGCCCAGAGATGAACTAATTATTGTGCAGGTTTAACTTCTGTCCCAGTTCCAAAAAAATTGATACCTCTCTGGAGTCCAGATTTTTCTTACAGCTTAGTAAACATGTATGATATTATATGCTTTGACCCAATTAAAAAAAAACACCAAAATGACTCTTCTATATATGCCAAATATACTGCATGCATAAGGCTCAGCATTTATACTGCATAAATTGAAAGCAAGCTTCTTAAAGGTGGACAACATACAGGGAAAGGGAAAGTCTGAAGAGAAAAATCCTAATTCTCAATTAAATCACAACATGCAGACAAATATTCCCATTTCTGTGTGCACGTGAACTTGGTACTATTTCACAGAATATAAATTGTGTCAATTAAAAAGTATATAAAATTAAAAATTAATTTGGACATGGAGAGTAACTTGCATTTATGCATATACATATACATAGACATATGTATGTATGAAATCCCCCCCACCCCACCCCCTTCTATCAATCAGTGGATTTCTGTTAAGGGAAATAGTGAAGATCACTGTTTGCTGTCTTCAGTCAGTTCAAATAAATTTTAATAAAATAAATTTTAATGAAATATCATTAAAATGCAACAATTAAACTTCAGCTGACAAGAACAAACAAAAAAAACCCCAAAACCCTCATCAATACAGTGGGTTGTCCATTAGCTTAAAAAGAAAAAAAAATGTATATATGTATACAAAGAAATATATTTGTACATATATGTCTGTAAATCCCCAGTTAAATCTGGTTAAATTTAGGGGAAAAGAAACATTCTACCTGTATTTTCTCTAATACCACTAATTCAGTCAAAAGAAGTACTTAAAAGGACAAAGAAACAGTATTTCAAGCAACTGAAGAACAGGAAACAGCAAAACACAGTCTTTGAACCTATGGAGCTAGCTGCACCGGCTCTAAGATGGGAGACATTCCTCATACTGCAAGATTAAATTCTTACCTGAAGAAAACTTTGTGCTCAATAATTTATTAATGATGATGACATCCCACTCAATATTGAGGAGGTGATAATTTCAAATCGAAAGAAGCTGTCAAAACATCTCCTCTGTTATGAAACGACTCCAGTCTCCAACACTTCGTGAAAAAAGAAACAAAACAGTGTGTAATAAAACTAGATAGTACTATTTTATTAGACCAACTTTTTCTTACATAAAGTAACTTGCTATCAGTAGAAGTGCTATGGACTCACTGCAAATGCTAGTAGCTGAGCTCATATTTTTCTTCTTGGCTGTCAAATCGGTTTTGGGGCATAGTGCATGACAATCATGTTCTGCATAAAACAATATGTTTAAAATAGACAAGTCTCTCTTCAAATATCTTGCTTTCTCCTAAGAAGACTGCGTGCCAGATGAGATAAAAGGCCACTAGTTCACTCTTATAGCTGAAATACAAAAGCAACTTCCTTCCATTGTGATTTGTGGGGATAGATGCAGTGGCGATAGCGATGCCACACCACCACTGGAAGAGCTGGTAATGTAAGGCTGTCCAGTTCAAGTTGTTAATTTTTTAGTTAAATAATTTCTTTAATGATAGTGGAAAAGATTTGTTGTTTTCCTACCCCCCCACCCCCAAGTATTTTTAACTTTGCACCATCAGCCTTGACAATGTTCCTTAACGTCTGAAAGCAATAAATGTAGAACTGTCAAAAGTTGTGCACTACGCAATTCCTGTGGTCACCATTTAATATTAAATATGGATGAACTGGTGACAGAACTGCACTACAAAGTACAACAGGCTTGAAAATTCCAATTGCAATGAAGCAAAGACTATTGAGTTCTTAGTGACTCTGGGTTAAGAAAACAACTAATAGAGAACATTTCTGTTAAGAAACTGAAATATTATTTATTATATGATATAAACACACTCACTGAATATACAGAGGAGTGCAGCGTCTCTGGTTGAAACATACTTAGTGGGACTTACTTCATGAGAATATGTGAGAATGGACCATTTTGAAAACCATTTCATAGCAAAAGTATGTTAATACCAGTTATTATCAACTATCTGATTTATAGTGACTATAAGGCATACCTTCACAGTGAAAAAAATCCTCACAAGTGCCAAAACTCCTAAATGGAAATAGACCAGAAATAAGTGTGGCCTGCATCCAAACGCAGGCAGTTGTCATTAACAAAAATAATTTTTCATCAAAATATGAATTTGTACCTTTTTTGTTTATAGGAGAGAGTTAAAGAAGCAAATGTCTCCATTTAAAATTTATCTCCTAATGAAAGAAAAACGCAGCACCTTGAGAAGTTTTGGATGAGCACTCAGAAAGAACATCAGGAATACTATAAAAATAATTAAAAAAATTGTTTATTCATCTGAGATGAAGTGTTAATTTAAAGAAGGCAAAGCAAACAGGGTATGTCACCATTCAAAATGACAGTAATTCTTCTATTAAAAGGAGGAATGTTTTAACTATGTAGCCTTTTAAAGACGATTCCAACATCTCTAAGGTATGAAGTTTGTTTTATAGGCACTTGGGGCAGTTCAAGGCATTCTGTGACAGCAGGATCTACTTGTGGCACCTTATGAGACATCTATCTTTCTTGGTTTCCATTCTCAGTATCTATCTATATTGTAACTTTTAAAATCTTCCCATTTTTTTTAATTTATGTTCTGCTGTTGCTTTCTCTTCTCCTTCCTCTACTGACCTTTTCCAATTCTGAAATTCTTTCAATGCCACATTTGTCTCCTTGCCTTTAGACTTGGTTAATTATATCAATGCATCCTACATCCTACAATCCCACTGACAACTGTGAATCAAGCACACATGTTCTCTAAATATGTCACCATTTGTAAATGCTTCCGTATGAACTAAGATGCAAAATATCACATGACTATACCTAGTTATTCTTCCCTGCTTCAGAACCCCAGATTCTAACACTGGACTCTTCAGCTCATATCTTCAGTTGCATTGTGAAGCATAAACTTATACAAGCAAATAAGTTAAGCATCCACACTAAACCTACAACAAATGCCTTTATCAGGTTGAATTCTGGTGTTTACAAATGAAGGGATCGTAACTCAGTTGCTTTCTGTACCCACATTGCTGCTGAAGGTATACTTCAGAAACTATTTAAGCTATATAAATAAAAAGTTTTAGAACTTCATTTGTACTGCATTGATATCATTAAGTAGTTAAAAGCGTGCAGCAAAACTAGATACCCTATTGTTCGATATGAAATGTAGAGCTTTACAAGGCCAGTTTGTCTCCTAAGAGTGTTGAAAGAAGGAAAGGAGGAAATGAAACAGATTGGTGTTAAGAACAACATTAAAGAAATAATCTGTTTATATCATTCACCTTTTCTTCACAAAAATAATTGTTACATGCTAAAGAATGTGAAAGTCCTAACTGTTAAGCAAATCATAATGAAAAAAACTATACAGGTTATTGGTTTGGTTTTGAGTTTTTATTTGTTTTTAATTTAAACCAGTTTGGTTTTCTCTTTTTTAATTCTAAAGTCCTCTCTGTTCTGCTCTCTGCTGTTTTCTTCCTATGAACATGGATAGATGATACAATACTGGTTAAATTTACTAACTCTTAGTAATGATATCAACAGGCATCACTTTCTTTTAAAAAAATCTACCTTGCTAATTACAACCTATTAAAACATATATGCTTTTTATTAAAAGATTAAAAAATATTATTCTACTGAAAGCCATCGCTTAGAATTCTGATTTTGCCCAAAAGGCAACAACACACCAAGAAAACCAGGAACAAGGCAATTATTTGCATATAAACCTTGTAAGAAGGCAAAAATCTGAATGGAATATGAATGGTCTAATATCTAAAAAAATCAAAACGTTATTAAAATCAGTATCTTTAAATGTGCTCACTCTATTTATAATAATTCACAAATGGAATATATGCAGATGATTGGCTTTATATTTACTTATAAATAAGTATGTTAGCATACACCAATGTAATCTAAAATAGATTAAAACAACAGAAAATAATCTTGGTACAATAATTTTATCCATTGGCTCAATGCAGGTTTTAATTCATAGTACTAATAAAATAATCCATATATTATTCACAAGTATACTTAAACTGTATTATGCTTTCACCCATTCGATTAAACACTCCATTCATGTCTAAATAAAAATATTTATGCTCTCATGTGAACAGTAGGATAAAACATTTACATTTCTATTCATTTTATGTATTTGAAATGAGTCTATGTGACAGCTAAAATTAAGAATCTTAAAATGAGTAGTACTGCAGCACTTTGGAGCACATGGAATATGATCACAGTGCTGACCTCAGTGGAACGAAGTCTATCAACAAACAAGTGTTTTACTGAATTGTATTTCATTTAATAATACCTGTGAATGTGACTTCAATAAAGCTCCAGTATCTTGCTTGCAACCAGAAATGCAAAGCGACATTTTCAAGAGCCAGGGCAAATGCTGTAGATGACATTCCCTGGCTTTCAACAGGCACTGCCATTAGAGTGCTTTAGCTTCCATTAAGTTGCCACTTCCCTGTGCTGCCAGCTTTTCAAGGGGGATAATTCGTTCTGACAGAACCATGGCTTGTCACATACACTAACAGTTCAGTAGAAATGAACAGGAAACCCCTCAAAGCTGATGGATTTATTAGTGATTTGAGCTGGCACATATATTGCTTATATGTACAAATCTAGGTAATTACTAAGCTCTAACCTGTCCACTCTAAATACCTCTATTTTGCAGAAACTTAATGGCAAACAAATGTAAACCACACAAAGTTATTATTTCACTGGATTTTGAACATTACAATTCTTTAATTAGCCCTTATGGGATGATGCCAGTTTTGTAACAATAACACCTAGTTGATACATATTTTTAATACGGAATAAACGCCATACGGCTTAAGAGAAAAGGCTCATCTAGTTCAGAATCAGAGTAGCAAACCACTAGGGAATGAACGTAAGAAATGCTATGTCAGGCACAAGACTTGTCCTCAAAATGTAATCCTGTGGAGAGTGGCTTCTGAGCCTCCTGAGCTAGAACTTGAATACAGACCACTGTATATACCAGGCACTACTTATTCCATCCTGTTTGAGCCCAAATAAATTGTAAATTCTGCAGTTATGACCCCTGTATTTTGTTTTGCTATATCTGCTAATCTTGAACTTACTCACTGACAATATCATTCAGTACCAATTCTGATACTGAAAAAACATTCTAACTTCTTTGAAGCACTGCTGATTGCATAGGCTTCTCTTTTCACTTCACTGTCATTATTTCAAGCTCAAAAATCCTAATCTATTTAAGCTTTCATCCAACAGAAGCTATTTTGTACTTCTTGCCACCTTCCATCTCAGTGCCTTCTCTGTTTATACCAACTGGACATATGGATGGCCAGAAACATACTTGCTATACAAAACGTGAATGCATGATCTCAGCATTAAGGATCTACATATCATTCCAGTTTTTTATCACAGAAATTATGATCATCAGCCTTTAACATGCTTGTTGTACTTTAAGGTTTAGTGCTGACAGTTAATGAGTTGTTAATTATATTTTATCCTTGGCTTTGGTTTCAACAAAGGAACTTCATACAACCTGAAATCAAACAAATTAAATATTACTCTTTTTAGAAATATAGAAAAATGAAGCATTAAAGAGAGCAAAAGGTTTTCTGCAGTTCAGTTACAGAAAATATGATTCTATATAGAATCCTCACAAAAAGAAGCCAAGAAAGTATTCTCCTCTTATAAATCTTTATGGAGGCTTTTGTCCTTTCTCTCTGACTATATCTATGCTCATCTTCCCTGCTGGAACTCAGTGGTTGTCATTGTGGTTTATAGACCTTCTGGAAATTATTCTACTAGGCTGAAGAAGGCAATACTAGGGTCATGGAAAGAGTGGCAGAAAGGCAGAAGGAGAGTACATGATGTCAAAAGAGAGGAACCAGAATATTCAGACACTTAGGCAAAGAAGAGACACTGCTATGCTAGTGGTAGCAACAGCCAGCATGAAGATGGAGTTACAGCCAGCTGGCTGAAAAGAAAGGATGACAGCCATCACGTTAACTGAGACCAGCCAGGAAGTCCTGAACACCACCACAACAGAGACTTGGCCCATCATTAAGGACAGAACAGAGTCCATTAACTGTTTTGAAGGACATAAACAGAACAGTTGCTGAAGAGGAGAAAAATTAAGTAACTAAAATTTGGAGGGCAGAGGAGAAGATGACATTTTCTTAATTCACAGGAGATAAGGATAAAATCTAGGTTAGAAAAAGATTAGACAATATAAAGACCACGGAACAGTTTGGCTTGGAAGGGACCTTAAAGATCATTTAGTTCCAAAGCCATGCCACAGGCAGGGGAAGATACATAAGGAGAGTACACAAGAATTATTAGAGGCAGGTATGTGAGAAGCTAAAGACAAACACAAAATAAGAGATGCAAAACTGAAGGAGGTAAAGGACAGAAAATTTAAAAAATAATAAAATTAAAAAGTTTGAAATAAGGTTGACTAATGAGAAAATAGAACATACATAAAAATTACTGAAAGAAAAAATGTTCAGAAAAGCACCTTCCTCACTAGACAAGTGATTAGGTAGTGGAAATTTAGTCTTCAGCAGCTGAAGATTCAAAATTTAGTGAGAAATCTTTGGGGTGTGGGAAGGCAATAATATGTTTTTCATTACCATTCTTATTTTCTATACAAATTAATTTTGGAACTCAACATAATTTTTAAGTCTTTCATTACTCTGACATTTACTATGCCTTTTAACCTTCCTTTTGGAAATAGAAGTTAACTAACTACTCAGCAACACATGTTTCTTAAAATAGTAGGACTTTACCACAATAATTTGTCTCCAGTTGTGTTTGCATATTAATATTCTTAGTTGTACAGTTATAGAATGCTTCTGGTATCACTTTTAATGTACCAAGTGAAGTGACATGTAATTCTGTTGTGGAGATCAACAACAGACATAACCATTTATAAGGTCACCTGTTTAGCAAGTGAAGCATAATCTTTATTGGTTTCTAATTATTACTTTTAGCTTTCCCATATTTTGCTTCCTTAACTACAATTTTAGCATATTTTAAGATCTACTTAGGATGCCAAGGTGCAGATGCTCATACAACGCCCATCTTGGCAATTTGCTTATACACAGTATGCACTGATAATCTGTGTCTGACCTAATACAATATTTGAGCTAAAATAAAAATGTACAAACTGATTATTGTCAAAATTCAAAATATTTAGAAGAGACAGAAGGTGTAGGAGATGTTTTATTTGCTTAAAAAATATATTAAGTTAGCTTATGCAACTGAACAGCCAAAACTGTATCTCTGTTATTACATATATACCCTAACATATTACTAAATAATTGATGCAGGCTCCAAATAAGGCCTTCTAACTGCTAATGCCCATTGATTTTTTCCCCAGTGAACAGCCATTACAGGTTTGTATTTTTGTACATTTTGAAAACTCAATCTTTAACTAACGAGTTTTAGGACAATTCTGTTTGATGAAAATATTTTTTCAAAAGAGTTTTCACCTGAACTGTTCTGAATTTTCTATGCATATGCCTCAAGAGAAACTGCGTGCTTTATATAAATAATTGAGAAACTTCACCTGTTGACTTCTCTCATATTGTTAATATTAGGACTTCAGAGATAGTTGGAAAAAAAAACCCAAGCAATTAATCAGTTTACTGATGTCTTATGTCACCAGATGGTTGGACTATTAAGAACCAGTATCAGAGAACAATTAGTCAAGTTTTCATTATGAGTAAATATTAAGTACAGAAATATTCATTTGAAAAAATTAATTCTGACAATCTTGTTGGTCAAGCAGCAAGCAGTATATGGTTTCTTTTTTTTTCCATATTTGTTCTCAAGTGCTTGTTATATTCTTTAACATGCCTAATAGCTGCATTGAAAACAAAGTGTATTTATTAACAAGCTCTATTGCTATTCTTTAACAGGCTCCCTGCACCCTCCTAAACCCCCCAACTTTCCACTAAGCTCATCAATTAATCTTAACTCTCTCAATAGTTGGCGATGTTTACACAAAATCCTTTCAGAGTTATTCAGCTTGATCTTGCAGCTCATTAAAAGGATCTCTATTTATTTGCTGTGTGTTACAGTTCTTCACTTTGGCGCAACATGCCAAAAGGAAGCCAATTTGACTTTTCCCTGTGGTGCTAATTGGTAGAGCATGCTGCCTCCTTCTTCATTAATTATGTCAATGTGTATGAAACTTTCATTTTCATGGTGGTGTATTAACAACGCTTTGCAATGAGGCTGACAAAAAGCCAGCAAACTCCAGTTTATAAAAAGTGGATAATGAAGGCTAGCAATGGTCAGAATATATTTACTTCAAAAAGCAACTTTTTTCCTCCTTATCCCTTTCAGATAGCATCTAAAGCAAACACTTACTGAAACAGACAAGATCAACTTTTCTGCTGAAAGTAAATAAATCTCTAAAACACACAGATAAAAGATTTGGAAACACTATAACTTCACAGGACACAGAGAATGAGAGAAGGACCTCTAGTCTAGCTGAAATGGTTTTGCTCCTCAAACCATTTTCAGATAATTTACTGATCTCATCCCAACAAGTGTCTAGAAATCCCTCACTGCTTTATAGTTCGCTAACCAATTTTTTTTTTTGTCTAAAGACAAAACTACCACTACCATAACAAAACCAGACACTGTCCAGGTGAAATTCTGGATGTCTTCAGCCTGTTTCTATTTGATAACTACAAAGGCTGGTAAAAGAGTGATGCCCCACCTGCTGCAAAAAGAAAATACTATGATTTCCTGTACTTCAAGAATAGAAAAAAAACCCCAAAACTTCAGCAAAACAAAACTGCACACACACAACCCCCTTCAACCCCATTCCAATCCGTGATCAAGCTCACTTCTTTTTATACTCCTCTTCTTATAAATTGTTTGGTATATCCTTAAACTATTTCCTTGCAGTGAGACCAAGTAATAAAAAGAGAAAAATGTATTGAAAAAACATTTCATACAGTAGGCTTAAACCTTGCAACAAGAAAGAAAAAATAAATTTATTGGTATGTTGAATGAATTCACCCTTCAAATGATCCTAGTCAGGGTAATAACAAGGATAGCACAAGTGGGACATTCACTCTCGGGGAGCGCACATATTATGGTTGAGTTTCCAAAACTGGAACAAATATGCCTATTCCCTGTCAAATGCTCTTGCCACCAATGAAGAAAGCTAGCTGCTTGTCAGAAGACTTACTATCCACGGAGACAGGTGCAGAACTGCAAGTGCCACATTGCCTTGCCTGCTGCACTCTGAATCCAGACATCCTGTGGAGCCTAAGAACATCTCTCTTTTGCCAGTTTTGTTTCTACCTTTCTCCTCAATTTTCCCAGTATCTATTACATTAGTACATTATTTCTCTTAGGCTAGCAGTTTGTTAGTGCACAGAATGCATCTTCCTGTGCATCTACACAGCCCAACAATCAGACCAACAGGGCACTCCCAAACCATAATATATTCATACTTTTAATAAATCAGTTTCTTTATGTACCTCCTTCCATATTCAGAAATACTATGAAACAAAGACAATGTTTACTTGCATGAACAAAATAGCATAGCCTAGCACAACAGATGTCTTCTTGAACTTTCTTGTTAATTTTCTCCTTCTTTACATATTTGACCCCTCCATCTTTCCTTCTTGTAAGAGAACTTTCCTAGCATCATTAACACCATGCTGTCATTTTCTTCTCCTCACTTAGCTGCTTTTAATCATTTGCTCCCCTTTCTTCTCTTCCATCAAGTTTTAACTGACTTCTCCCACAGCCAAAAACTCTTGAACTCAAACCCATTCCTGGCTTCGGTTCTTCAAGTCAGTCCTCTCAGGATCCTCTTTCTCTTCTCACTTGGACTCAAGGCACCATTCTTGGCCTCTTGCTCAGTTCTACAGGTCTGCTTATATCCCTCCCATTATTTGACAGATGTGTCACTGCTTGTCGGGTCTATGGTCTCTGTTCCTGACAATCTTGCCTATAGACATTTTTATTTCCCTTCCTGTTCGGCTGTTAAGCCCTCTTCCTTTGCAAGTTTCAAAGTAATTTATAAGCACGCTCCTTTGCTCCTACTGCAATAAAACCTACACCGAAAATCTATGTATATTCAACTCTTACCATTCTTGCTTCCAGTCAGTTTGGAAAAGCTATGACAAGGATGCACCATGAAACATCTTCTATATTATTACTCCTTATCTTAATCAGGACATAATTTTGCAAAGACACAAAAATATAAACATGGACTATAAGACCTCATTCTACAGCTGAAACAAGACATAGGATTGTAAGAAATACTCAAGAAAAATCTGCACCGTAACTGCACTTCTTCTGTAGAACTGTGGTACCTGGCAGCATCAACATAATTTCAGGAACAAGTTTTGAAAACAGGTCTTAAAATGAGGCACTTACTCCTATTTCTCTGTATAAGTAGCTGACACATATCAAGAGTATCTTTTAAAGTCTCAGCTATTCCCCTTGAATTTCCTGTGCTGTTCTTATTTATTTCTGTATAAAAATACGGGCTTTGAATTAAGAAATGGAGCTGTACAATGTCTTGGAAATTTGACTATTAATTATGAGCTGTAAAAACAACTACAGCACTTAGTACAGTATTGCATATGTAACGGAAAGCATGTGTGACGGAGAGAAGGGAAACTTTTAAAAATAGATTTATGGTCCTTTTTGCCAGAATTTATTAAAACTGAAAGCTTATATACCAAAGGTAGATGATGGATATTTTTTTCTCTGTCACACAGATAAAATGTTCTTTGTCAGCACCTACACTTCCCTGTTAGATTTTGTACTTCAGTGAAGAATGTTTTATGTTCAGCAGCTGGCAGGTAAGTATTCTCATGCAGTTATTGTGTTTCTACACTTTTCAATTCTACAGGATTAGACTTTGTTTCCTTATGTTCTACCCTGAGCTGAAGTAAATAAAAACATCCTAAAACAAGCAAACAAAAAATACCCCCCCAAAACTAAACTCCTCAATATAGCTTAGCTATTCCCACATACCATCAGCCTTATCAAACTTTTGTCAATGATGTATAATTACGCTAAACACCCACAACCATGTACCAAGGTCACCAAGGCTGAGTGAAACCAAAGCCTCAGTGTTACACATGATGATTCAGATTAATGTCATTCATGTACACTGCACCTAAGCAATTTTCCTTCCTACAGAGATATAGAAAGGTTTAAACAGTAATACATATTCTGTTCAACATATGTGAAAGAGAAGTGTTACATAGACATCAGCACTATGAAAGGAATATTACTTCTAATGCACGTGTTAAGATGACACATTCTAATTTGGACAGATTAGCATTCTCTTATACCCACTCCCATTTTCCTTCCAAATGATGTCTTCAATGGTATGCAACTGGGATGCAGCTAGCACTGTCTTTTAAGCCCCTGCATGTCTAAAAGCCTAAAGCAATACCCTGTATTTGGACATATGCATGCTAAGTGATGCTTATTTGTACTGTGCCATATCCCTTCCTCAACTATGATCACGTTTGATTTCAACTTCAATGGAAACAGAGGGAAGTGCTCTGGATTTTGTGAATGAGCCAACAGGAAGTGCTAAATTATTAAAGATCATCTGCAAGTATGCCCTAAAGACTAAACAGTTCATGCCTATGACACACTGCTTCCAAGGTGTGATTCTGACTCTGGTTCTAAGAACTCATGTATAAGTGAATGTTGGAGCAAGTCCAGAGGAGGGTCACAAGGATGATAAGTGGACTAGAGCAACTCCCATATGAAGACAGGTTGAGAAAGTTGAGGCTGTTCAACCTGGAGAAAAGACAGCTGCATGGAGACCTCATAGCAGCCTTCCAGTATCTGAAAGCAACCTACTTATAAGGATGTTAAGACAGGGACTCTTCATTAGGGACTGTAGTAATAGGGGTGGAAGAGTAATGAATGGGTTCAAACTTAAACAGGGGAAGTTCAGGTTAGATATAAGGAAGAAGTTCTATATTCACAGCATGGGGAGGCACTGGAACAGATTGCCCAAAGAAGTCGCGAATACTCCATCCCTGGCAGTGTTGATGGTCAGGCTGGACGGGGTCTTGGGTGACATGGTCTACTCTGAGGCCCCCCCCATGACAGGGGGGGTTGGAACTGGATGATCTTAAGTTCCTTTTCAGCCCTAACTATTCTATGGTTCTATGATTCAACTGTTATTAATTAATAAATTAATATACTATATTAAGTAACCAGACCTCTAAATAAGCTTTTTACATTTCAGTTTCTAAACTGTGTTATGTGTAATAAAGCAAATAATTGCTATTGTCTTTGAAAAGAGATCGCTTCAAATTATTTTTATTTATTCACAATGTGTTAGCAATAAAAAGAAAAGTTATTAAGCACAAGGAGAACAGTTTCTCAAGAGCACTTAAAATCACCAGTATCCTCAATGTGTGTGAGCAAGTAATAGAGAAAAGCAACCATTTGGTTGTCCTTCTCACTCCTCAATGCCTTTCTCTACCACTGCTCCCAGGATAAGCTATACCTGTAACTTCTGCCTATACTGCTTCTGTTAAGCAAAGACAGAACATCAGACTGGAAGGGACCTCAAGGATCATCTGGTCAACTTTTAGCACTAGAGATTTCACTGTCTTTCTGAGCAACTTTTTCCAATTTTCAGCTGCCTTTCCATTAGAAAGTTTTCCTGCTGATGGTTCTAAACTGACCTTGCAGCAAAGTAAGCTTACTGCACAGTGAATACAGAGAAAAAGCTTATTACTTCTGTATTTGCAGCTGCTTATCAAGTCCTTGCTCAGATATCTCTTCCCCAGCCTTTCCCTGTAGGTCACATTTTCCAGAGCTCTGATGCTTCATATTGCTCTACTCAGTATGTCCTTTGATTAAGCCACTTTCTTCTTGATGTGTTGTTCCCAGAATATCGCCTGGCAGCTGAAACTTTACAAATGCCAAGTTTTTTAACAGTACGGTTTCAGAGGCTTTACTGATGCTTATTCTGGTTTTATATTAAAAGTGTGCCATGCACCCTTTTTGCAACATCATGCTATCTTTAATACATTCAATTTCTGATTTACCAGAAGCTGAAATCATCGTACTGTGAATTACTTACCTACATAGTCATTATGCATATGTATTTTAATAGCTGAATATTTTTAAGTGTGGGCCTTTTAATTTACCCTTTCTAAACTGCATTCTGTTCAGTCTCCAACTCATTGCTGTAATTTTTAATTCTAAAGGTATGTTGCAGGTCCTTTCAGAGTGACATTCTCAACGAACTTTTAAAACGTATTTTGCATCCCATCCTTCATGTCAATAATGAAAATACATAGTAGCACTCCTAACGAAGCATTTTGTAAAATTGCTCCCAAAATATTCATCCACTTTGACAGAAAGTTATTTACAGCTACTCTTGGAGTAAGGGTTTTTTTTGTTTTTTTTTTTTTTGTAAGATGATTCATATCCACATATAATAGGCCTATCTAAGCTGTATTTGTGAAGAAGAAACACCACACCTGCTTATTGGACTTTGCAAGGCAAAAAGTTGCTACTGAAATACCAGTACACTGACTTGCAAAGGCAGATCTCAGCTCACTGTACCAAACTCCAAAACAGATGCAAAATGGAAAGCAGATTAGCATAGTGCTGTATTTGATCTAGTAAGCCCTCCTGTCAGAATGAAGAGAAGGAACTGAAAAAGAAAGTTATATCCATCTTTCACAGTATCAAAACTGGACTTGGGACAGGAGAGTGGGGGGCTGTGCCTATTCTATTAAGCTTATTTTACCCCAGAATGTTGGCTTAACGCTTTTCTCAATGAAGTCACATGAATAAGCTAATTGCATTAGCCCTTCTTAGTTGTTAATAGTAGGTATGTTTGGCCAAGCAGATACTATGGCATGGATGAAAAAAAAAACAGATGAAATGTATATCCTAAATAAAAAAAAAAAAGGTAAGCTTTACTGTCACTGTCAGGTAAAACAAAAGGACTGTCATTTGACTACATGGCATCTACGTCCCCAAAGAACTGAAGTAATCTTTTATTTAACGGTAGATGCATTAAAACTATATCCCAATTAGACTATTTTTATGAAATCTGCAAAGGACTCCAAAAGACTGTAAAGGCAAGCTGGTATCCTACATCAGAACTTATTGGCACTGAGATGAGCAACATAAGATACAAGGAAGGTAAGAAAACAAAAACTACAGTGTGGTGTGACAAGAAAGTATTTACCCACAACTGAATATATGGAGGCTCCCATGCCACTACAGAAGTTGGCTGGCCAGGCTGAGGGTCAGCTTGCTCAGAGGACAGAGACAACAAACAGGCAAGATTACAATTAATTGTATCAGAGGAGAACAAAATTTTATGCATTGTATTTATAGAATAATGTTCCTGATACTTTGTCTTCTTCTTTCCCACAGAAATTCTCAAATTGTTACAGTAAAAAACAGATTCTTACTTACAGCTTGAACTGTTATGTACAGTGCTTTGGGCTAAATCAAGAGTTTATTCTTTGTGGGTTTTTAAGACACAACAAAGTAAAATGTCTAAACCACAGACGAACATACCTTGTTGATATATTTTCACATGCTATGTATGGAAATGTAATACACTATTATTATTTTGTTGCTTGTATTCTAACTTCATCTAATGTTTCATGCTTGTTCTAATTGATGATATAGCTAAAAAAACTGTGTTCTCCCTACTGTAGGAAATATTCCAATCCATAGTGAGCCCATGGCTCACTCTGATACAATGAAAACTCCTTTCTAAAACTGCACATGCAGGTTCCCCAGAAATGTCATCTTCTAAAATGCAGAAACAAAAATAAACACATCTAATCTTAATGCTTCAATTAGAATATTAAGTCTTACTTCTCCATAAAAGAATTCACTGGAGTGTTTGAAATAAAGTTCATGTGACAAAAATGCAAAGCACAGCTGCTCAAGTTGGGAAAGCCAATCTCTACTGCAAAAATTCCAAATTCACACTGTTAATGGTAAAACAAACAGAAAAAAACCCAGTCATTAATTATTATACACCAATCATATCTTAAGACAAACTATGTATTTCTCTATGTTTTAAAAAATTTATGTAATTTCCCTTTTCTTATGTCATACAATTGTTTTCTGCAGATCCTCCATCTAACTCCCATGAAAATGATGTTGGAAGGTATGGTTTAAAGCTGTTTTCTCTAATTTCTGAGTGTCTTGCAACTTTTAGACCTAGAAGGTGGCTGCAGAGCAACCTATCATGTCTTAATCTTGTGTAGGGAAATAGCAGGGACAAAGCAATTAAATCAACCAAGAGTAAGTATAGGAAAAACAAGTAAGCGACCATCAAGAAGCAAAATTGCACACAGTTAGGAGTACACAGAAGACTGAGTTTTGCATGGCAAGGCTAAAGCACCATTCAATTCTTTTTTTTTAATAGATAGATGGATAAATAGGTAAGAGAAAAAGGTAATGAAGAAGCTAAAAAGAGAAATAAATAGCAAGCCTCTTGCTGATTAGTAGAAAATGTCATTAAGATTTATGGGGTCATCTAAGACACTGTTATCAGCTGTGCTAAAGTGCATACACATCTCCATGGTATTTCCATAAAACCTCTGAAATCACAGGGATAAAGAATAAGATTATGATGAGCCACAAAGGGCTAAACTGACTCCAAAAGGCCATCAAGCTGTGTGAACTATCAATGTGCAGTCCAATAGCAAGAAGAAAGGAATTAACGTTACCCATCAAGACGATTTCTCCAAACACTCTAAACTGAATTTCCATTTCTTCCAGATAAGTGTATTATTAAAGTTTATAAATCCTGACTTGCAAAACCAGCTCTGCTTTTCACTCAATAAATTCTGCTGTACTGAAGTATACTATTGAGAGTTTTCTAAGACATTTCCTTTCTGTCATGGGCCTTGGAATTCAGCTATTGAAAAATATATGGGAAATGCAGTGGGCATGTGTTTGTCACTCTCAGCAAATCCTTACTCTATACCGTGACGTGGAGATCACTTTTGAAAGCTTATCTAAGTGAGGGACAGACAGCATTCACATTGCTTCATCTCGAACACAATAAGGTCAGTAACAAAGTCTGTTAACTTATGATTGACAGAAAGATGTTCCATTCCTAGCTTTTTATTTAAGCCATTTCTACCACTTACCCCCCAATATAAGCTATTGTAAACTCATTTATTTTCAGTCACTCAAAACATGATAGTTCCAGTGTAAAGATATTTAAGTTCAGCTTTAAATAAAAATGAGTACTAGTCATTACTTCACTAAATGTATAAAAAAGCTGAAGCAAATTTAACCTGTCTGCCACACACTGTTTTGAAAGGATAAAGAGAAACAATTCCAACGATTCCTATTTCAAGCAGATTTATTTTTAGCAAGTTTGACTAAGAAAAGATGAACTCTTTTCCAGGAATACCATTCTATTAGTACAGAATTGTAAATACACAGCATGGTGTATTATCTTGAAGGTAGGACAAATTAATATTTACTACAACCTACTAAATATTTTATCGAGTACAAAAAGTCCACTCACTCAAAACACTCCATTACAATCTCAGAAAAGTCTTCACTTAACAGCAAGTGCTCTGATGTCAAGCCATAGACACCACCATTTAAAAAAGTTACCATGACAACCACTAGCAACTTAGGGTAGTGCAATGCATAACTTGGATCCAATGCTTAGCTCTCTGCTGATCTACTGCAAAAAAATATTTTTCACCAACAGAAATCCTAGAAGTCTGAGAATATTTCCAACCAAGCCCCTCAAAGTTAAGCTAATGCTTAAGAAATCTCAGAAATGTCTGCGCATTGACCTGCTGCTTCAAGCAACACTATATGGCTTTGCAGGCACACGTTACATTGTTTCCTAGTCAGCAACTAGATCTGGATTTTTGGGGTTCTTAAAAGAAATCCACTGTGTAAACTCTACCTAATTTTAATTCACATCATAGTTACCAAATATTCATATTTATTTAATTCAGTTTCAGGCATGTATTTGTTTTTTTTTTCAAAGTATGAAGCCTTAATTCAGACTCTGCTCTCATATTACAATAGGCATCCTTTCTCTCATAGTTCATATCCATATTTGTCTCTAAACGTAAGTGAATATACTCAAAACTAATACAGTAATCTGTAATAGAGTAACTTTCTTGAGAATGTTTTGACTATGAAAAATAATGTTCAGCTTAAAACCTGTAGCCTTCAGGGCAAAAATAATTAAACTTGCAATTATAAAGAATTATACTCTGTTATTTGCATTTGAGAGGAAACTGAACAACAGCAAAGAAGTCTTGTAACTAGCTTAAAATCTTTATCAACCTGTTAAATGCATTGAAAACATAAACGTACACCTGGAAAATCATGGTGGTACAAATTCTAAATCTCTCTTGGCACTACTTCATTGTTCAAGAACAGCAATTGTCTTTGGTGTTTTCTGGTGTTTTTTTTTCTTTTTTTCCCAGTGAAGCATAGCAATATATTACTTTTGCAAAAACTATCTGTTGTAGGCTTCTTTACATAGCTTACAGGGGAGGGTTGAGGAGTTACTTATAAAATAATTTACTTTTGGAGATGTCCTCCAAATAATTTATGGGGAGTCACCTTAATGGTTACAGTTTTCCAGAAGGTAAGCAAGTAAAGTGAAATTCTTTAAACCTTTTTGCAAGCACTGTAGAGAGTACTAACTTCCATTTTCCTATAGCATCCCTTACATATGTGCACTTTTTTGTCTATTGTGGAGATATCTCTCATTATTTTTAACAAGTTTCCATCAGATTCCTGAAACAAAAGAACAGGAAAACCTTTAAACACTCAACAAATCCTGAATTATTAAACATAAAAGGGTACTTTACTATATTTATTACCATATTGAAGGAAATCATCATCATTGATGTCTGGATTAAAGTCTTTTCTTTTTAGATGGCCCCTTCAATGCTGAGGTAAATGCAAAGATGCATTGCTACAGAACTCCAGATATTTTTGATGTTAATAAGTGCAATTTCACTGTGCAGCACATTGTCTTTGAATACATGAATGAAAATGTTGCATTTAAACAAAAGATGCAACAGGTTAGATCCCACAAATAGATTACTTCTCATTTAAATTCTTTTTATTTTTTGTAGACTTATTTTGTATTTGCTGTAATTAAGTTTTACTTGCTGAAAGTACTTGGAAAAAACAGCATATTAAAACACACAAGAGGGAGAAATTAACAAAATGTTAATGATCTTTTTGCCAGAAAAAACCTGGGACAGTTCTTCAGTCAGTGGTCACCCCTGTAGTTCCATCAACTTAAAAGCTATTCCATTTAATTATCCTTGTGAGCAAGACATGATACAAATTATTCAACTCTTCCGTTATGCTTCATGATTACATGACATATTTTGCTGACACAGCATATTGCCAATCTTCTGTACTAAAAAGAAGTTCAACAAAAGTTCAAAGATCACAGAATTAAAGTCACTATGATTTATATGTGCTAGTATGAACAGTAACTATATACCTAATTTTTAAATAACACTCTTATAAACCCCATGGCAAAGAACTAATTCTTCTGACACCTTTTCTATGTTACCCTGCTGATTACTAAATCTCATACTTCCTTGAAAGCTTATCAGCTAACTAATCCTTAGCCCTCTGCAGTCACCTCACCTGTATCTTCTAATGTGGCTATGAAGTCTGCTTTCATTATAGCTTAGTTTTTCGAATGTGGACAGCAATATGCTTATTTGCAAGGGCATTAAATAGACAGTAAATAATAGTTAATTGAGGGAAATTATTTAAGAAGCACTTTTTCCCCTCTTTTGCTCCACATACTCAAGCTCAGTACAATGATAACTCCTGTAACCCTTTTACAAGCATTATGGATGAGGCACCAAATATGAAATGTAGTGATAAGAGAAATAGCCAAGATGAAAGACTTAGGACTTCTCTTAAGCTGTTAGACATTGTTCCTTGATTATAAGGATAATGCCTATTTTGTACCATCATCCCATTATTAAAGATGGTCCGAAGCTACTAGATGACAAGTTATACTTGACCAGACTGTATGTTTCAGCCTATTTATCTGGTGTACTCTGGTTCATTCAATACTGGTTTGCAGGTCTCACAGACAAAACAATTCCCTAGACAAATATATAGGAATAGTTTTGGATTTGGAAAGATCTATCAGGTCTACTAATTTGCTGATAAGGCTTATGAATGCAGATAGACCAGAAAGCCAAAAGCTATACACAACCCAAAGAACAACTCTATGAACATGAAACACAATGGGAAATAATGTATTTGAAGTGACAAGGAGGGGAACCACAACAAACCTCCCCAAACAAACCCCACAAAACGTAATTTAAAATTATATTCTTCAAAGGCAGATTCTTCTACTTAAGTTTTACGCTTTAGTGAGGGACTTCACAAGACAGGCAACAGCCTAATTTTGCTAAAAAGTGAAAAATATCATAACATCTGTAAAATTGAGCAATGTTTTTCCAAACTGATCTTTAAAAAAGAATGAAAAAACACATATAAAAAAAAATTATTTCCCTCTCACTGGGTTAAGGTGAAAAGCCTCTTATTTGCCTCCTGTCTAATTTTGTGCCACAGCAACAAGTCCAATGCTGGAACCGTCTTTTAGTAGATAAGATTTGGAAAAGCAATATAATGTCCACAGAAAAGTCTAGTAGGATTTTATAAAGTTCATATTTTCTTTAGGTTTATCTCAGGCACTTCTACACCCACCAAGGTTCTGAGGTGGGAGTCACAAACACATCACAAGGACAGTAGAAGTTCTCTGTGGTGTTCTGTTAAGTTTCTTTAGTGGTGAAAGAAGCCAGTATCGAAGGAAGAAGGGCTGCCTTTTGTAACACAACTAACAACATATTTGTTATGGATGGTTTAGTGTGAGGTGTCTCTGCTTATGGCAAGGGGGTTGGAACCAGATGATCTTAAGGTCCTTTCCAACCCTAACTGTTCTATGATTCTATGATCCTATGGTGAGGCATTTAAATAATTAGAAGGCTGTAAGAACCTACCTCCTTGGCAGCTACAAATTTTCTGGTAAGAAAGATGAGGCATCGGAAAATCTATCTGATAAATCATGCAGAGTTTCCATATAAGTTCCCCCTTCCCATGGACTTTTTTTTTTCTGCATGAGATGACAATCAGGCCTATGTTACTATGCTAGATTCGGTATTTCGCAATTGAAACACATATAGTTCCTACATTAATATTTCCTCCAAACAGCAATTTTTAATAAAAAAACAAAACTTTAATGTCTACATCCTACAAAAATCATGACTGGGACTCTGTCCTCGAAAGCAGTTCCATATTCAATTACTTTTATAAATACATCCTTTTTATTATTTTTAGGTTTTAAAAGCCAACTAAATATTGCATTTAATAGTAAGCATGTGCCCTACTGAAGGGAACACAAGCTATAATGATATGCCTAGCTTAAAAGCAAATCTAATCTACTTGCTTATTAAATTTAAATGTGTTTAAGGCTGATATGGTTTGAAAATGATATGTAAAATAACAGCTTCCATGGCTATAAATGTCAAGTCTAAAAATTATATGCAATATAACATACAAAATAAATGCTGCTTCATCTTTACATTTCAGTGTGATCAATTCATTAAATGAGGTATTACAAGCTATGAGAAAATTTTACAACTCCTGAGACATAATTTGTCACAGGGTATTACAATGCAGCAAGGAAATACTTTAGAGGTTTTGTCATCAACGGATTAAAATTCTTATTAGAAAGAAGGTGCAGAAAAGTAGCTTTCTGATGTACCATGACCAAAATTACTCATCACAGCATATATTAAACACCTACGTGATACTTTTCCATTACACAATCTCTGTATAAAGTGCATTTTTTTTTGCTTTGGAAATAAAACAAAGAAAAGGTAGGTAAACCATTTTATTGGACCACGAGGCAAGGACACAAAGGACACGAAGCTTGCCCACCACACCAAACCCAAACATGCTCTGACAGTCTTGGGTTTGCTTGGGTTTTGTTTCCTTTTTCTTTTTAATTACAATATAGGGATGGTCATTTCTACTTGCTGTGTTTTCCAGAAATTACAGTTTTTTACACCACTAGTTAGAAAGAGCTGAGAGCTAAGAAGCCAAGAAACATGTGTACCCTTGCCCCACCAAGATCGCCACCAAATAGCCTCTGGGCACTTTCCATAGACAGTGTAGTGAAACTCTTGCTAAGAAAGCTGTAAAACCCGGAAAGCCATTCTGCATCTTGAATCTGTGCAACTCACTATTCCAGAAAATATTCATAAAAGCTTCAGCTTAAAGAATTTTCTCATTTTGGCACTCTCAGTAATCAACAGAGAGATGCAAAGAGAATCCCCCAGGACTCGACTCAGACCATCTAAATTAGACTGTTTGAATTGCCTTCTGAAGGTCCATCTCTCCTTACTGATTACAGAGGAGCACCAGGAGTCTGTGTTTTAGGAACATTACCTACTCCCTTCTCCAATGTTCCTACTTCCAAATGAGACACCACTAACAACTGCTTTGACTGCACTATTGTTAGTAACTAGTCCATCAAATTTATTTTCTTAGTCTTTATGAATTTTGAAGAAGTTATAAAATTGTCATGATCTTGGAGACCACTGAAAAAGTCGTTTCAACTGAATACTTGCCACAAGCAAAACAAAATTATCTATACATTGATGACTTTTAATTTCACCCAAGCTTTTGTATACACTTTTTACTCAAATGTTCAAAAGGTCTTGACTGCAAAAGAATATTATTAAGATCTAAAATTTGTTCAGACTTTGCTGTTTATAATTCAACTCTGCTTCACTAAGAATCCTGGCTATGAACACTCAGGCCTAGGATCTTCTAATAAGGCAGCAAGGTGAGCAATTTTCTCACATGAACCTTTTTACAGCAGCTAAAAGGCTAAATGCTAATTTTCTTAGTATTTCTCTGCAAAATAAGAATAATAATCATGGTTATGATTTAAACTAATTTTATTTTAAAATTCCATAAATATTTCAAAGATATGTGCCTGCCTCTTGCTTTATCACTTTTCCAATCTGCCAAATATTTAACACATTTGTCTTTCTCTGACATATAATTTTGATATCATGTAACAGAAAAAACACACATCACCCCACGTGTTCTCAAGGTGCAATAAAATCTGGTAATATTTTTGCAGGCCAGTATCTAGCCATGAATTTCTGCTCCCACAAAACCATCCATATTACCAGGGGAATTATTAGGTGGCTGTATCTTTCCAGGCACTCAGCAAGATAACCCTAATCCAGTCTTATCACTTGCACACAAAAGCACAGGATCCAATAGGCTCCCATGTAATCCATCTCTGTCAACTGCATTAAGGAAATTACCTGTCAGAAATATCATGGCCAAGATTCTGTGATTAAATGCAAACTTAGAAAATGCTCAAGGGTATAGTAAAAAAAAGCTGCATAAAATTGCTTTCAGTTTAGTTTTCCTTATGCTAATGTTGTGTCCACAAGCATTTGAACAACATAAAGAACCAAGTAATTTATCAACCAAGTATTGCATTGCCAAAGGCAACAGAACAGAATTCTAAATTTGTCATAATTCCATGAAGTTGCCTTTGTTAAAAAGACAGGAACACCTAAAAAAAAATAAGAAAACCTTTCAAGATCTCTGAAGAACCAAAAAACACATCAGGTTCTTTAATTTTATCTGTTTCTCAGGAAGGGAAATTGCTATTGCTGATGAAGTATAGAAATCTCTAAACTTTCAGATTCACAATCTTAATACTAATTTTTTTTTTCCTTGACAGTGGTTTGTCTCTATGAACTTCAATTAATGATTACTTCAAGAGGTCTTCATGGTTAACAGCACAGCTCTATCCCTCAGGACACTTGGGTCCAATCCCCTTCTCCCTCAACAGCTTAGATCTTTTCCTTAGGCATTTTTCTATAAACTGGACAGAAGAATTGTATATATGTGTGATTTGAACATAAATGTGCTATTAACTGTGAATATCCTGACTCTGCAAAAGAACACAATGAAAGTAGAAAAAAAAAACCAAACAACAAAACAGCTTGACTCATAATTCTACAGCTGAACAATTTTGCATGTTTTGAAGTATTCACTCAAGAATATTCTAAAATGTCAAATATGCTCTAAAGAAATCAAACGAAGGCAAAACCACAAATAATCGATATTTAGTAATATTAACATAGCACGTACAAGAGTCAAACAAAGGATTATTAAGATGATTAAGACACTTGTCACATCCCTCATATAAAGAAATGCTGAGAGAGCTGGACCTGATCAGCCTAGAGAAGGCTCAGGGTATCTTGTCAATGCATATAAATACCTGAAGGGAGGGTGCAAAGAAGATGGAGCCAGGCTCTTTCATTGGTGCCCAGTGATAGGACCAGAGGCAACAGCACAAACTGAAATGCAGGAAAATCCCTCTGAACATCCATCAGGAAACACTTTCCACTGTGATGGTGACTGAGCACTGGCATGGGTTGCCCAGAGAGATTGTGGAGTCTCCATCCTTTGAGATATTCAAAAGCTGTCTGGACACAGTCCTGGGAAAGCAGTTCTGGGTGGCCCTCTTTGGCAGTAGTGCTGGACCACATGACCTCCAGAGGTCTCTTCCAATCACAACTGTTTTAGCATTCTATGAACCCACTTTTCCAATTTATCCAAGCCCCTCTGAGGAACAGTCCTATTGCCTACTATACATACTGCTTCTTTCACTTTGATATCACCCACAAACTTCCTGACAGTGCACTACACACCACTTTCCACATTGTTATTAAACAGTTATTGCCCCTTATACCATCCCTGAGGTACATAACTACTAGTGAGCCACCAAATTAACTCTGAACCACTGATCACAGCCCTTTAAAACCAGCAGTGAAGCTAATTTTCCAGTTGACTTACCATCTATTCATTAACCATTCCATATCTCAACAATATGGCTCTAAGAATATTAGTGTAGATTATGTTAAACGCCTTGATACAATCAAGATATTGAACATCCAGTAGTCTTCTCTTCATAGCACAGGCTGATCATTTCGTAAAGGAAGCTTTTTTTGGAGCTACAGTATTCAAGAATGGTACATTTTGAAGCAAGGTTATAAAGGAAAAAAATAACACCTTTAAGCCAATGAGACTATTTATCACCAGAATTCTAACTCCAAAAATGAGATCTAAATCATGTAGTGAAAATATTCCACTGTGGTGACAAACTGGTGGGAATTTGTTCTTTATCAGGTAAGTAAATGACAATCAGTAATGGCAATCTTCATGCTTAGCTCTCTCACTGCAGTGCAGCATGTATTCCCTAATTACTCAAAGGTGGGGGGGAGGGGTGTGGGTGCAGGGGGGAGGAGAGAGGGAGGAAAGTACTGTAATATACTAAAATCTCTAAACTTGTTGCATCCCTACAGATACCTGCTCACTAAGTACCCGTATGAGGTGGAGCTCTTCTAAGCAGTATTATCTGTTCAGCTGGTTAGAAGTTTCCAAGCAGAAGATCCTGTGCTCAGGCAATAAAGTTAAGGAGAACAACAAGCTGGAAGCAAAACATGGAATGGGAAAACTTTCGAAGTTCAAGAACCTCTCCCTGTTAATCTGGAAATGCAATTCCTCCTTCTGAAGAAATATTGCCGAAAAACCATTGAATCTATTTCTCAACAAGGGATTCACCTAAATCCAGCCAGGTGTAATTGGTAAGGCAATGGCAAGCAGCAGACTAGAGCCTGGCAGAGTTTGTTCATTAAGACTGCCTGCGTTGCACCAAATATATGTTCAGCATTTAGACTGAAGCTGAAGATTTCCCTTTGCGGTGGTTACATACCTACACAGCTGTCTCTGTTTTACTGGAATTTTGAAACTATACAAAAGAAGGGCTCATATATGGAAGGTCTGACTCAAGAAATGTAGATTTAATTAATAGGGTACAGATACCATAAACTAGAAGCCTCAGAAAACTAGCAGTAACGTGCTGTTTATAATACAGATATCTTCAGATTAGGATGAAAGGCTGAAACTCCACAAATGCAATCTGGTATGTACTCTGCCAACTACTTTCATTTGATGCACCACAGAGTATCAGATTTACAATATGAGGGTTGGGAGGACAGTTATAACTGTTTAATGTGAAGCGATACCACTACAAAGATTTATTTCCACTATGGGAGAAAGAATAAATTATATATACAAAATGGATGCCCCTTTTCTCATCTTTGTCCAAGGTCAACCTGGGGCTTCACTGAAGTTCTCAAACTAGCAGAAGAGCTGCAATTGCTTCTACTAAAGCAAGCAGAGACTGGAAAATACAGCTTACAGAAGACTGCAAGATGCATCTCATCCTTTGTGAAGACAGGACTAAAAAGCTTGCTAAAGAGCATGAACTTCTGAAGAGGAAATGAAAGAAAAAAAAAGCTAATGCATTTGTTTAGCTTGAAGACCTATCATGGAATTTACAGTTACTTTTAACCTCAGTTAAAAGAGCTAGCAATAAGACTTAAAGAAATAATATAGAAGTTCTTTAAGAAGTGTTGTCAACCTCATTTGCTGTTTTTATGCAATGGCCATTGAACAAATGCAGCTGATTAAGTCACGGGATCATTATTTCACACAACATTTACAGCTCAAAATATATCAGTAGAAGCTGAAATCACAGGCAAAATTTTGAACCTTCTACATTAATTACATATCAAATTAAACAGTTGTAAAAAAATAAAAGTGGAACTATTCTCCATGTGGCAGTTTTATTAGTTAGTTTATCACCATATGTGCTGCCAAGGAAAATTATAATAGGCTACCACTGCTAACAACAAAAGAAGACTATGAATTATTATTTATAGTCTTATTAACCACACTGGTAAAATCAACATAACTGGGTCATGATCATAGAGAATGAAATTCTTTGTTCAACAAGCATCCTGTACAGAACAGAAAGAACAGAAATTCACCAGTACTTCTAAAGCAGGGATAAAATACAGTACTACTGAAAATTTAATCTTAAAAGCACATATTGACTAACGGAGATTATATCCAAACTGAGCTGGATAACAACTATTTCCTAGCAGGCCATTTATACAAAGGACTATTCTTTCTTGGAGTAATTCTCAGATTAATAAATTCAAAATTGTTTCTCTTCTATTGAAAAGCCAATTCCATTAAACACCCAGTATTACTTAAGTAACATAACATGTATTTGCAAATGAATGCAAAGACTCTATAGCAAGTACCTTAAATTCTAGAACTCAGAATGGAAGCACTCCATGATCTTTGTTCTAGGTACGATACTGATTCCATAACAGTAGCCTAAGAAAGATCTTCATGCTTATAAAAATTAGACTATTTTAAAATAAGTCCTTTAATAAGGGAGATTAACAAAAAGGCTGCTTTTTCATATAAACTTCATTCAGACATTATTCTGCTTAGCACCCATGCCCAGTCACTTTGCCTAGTACAGTCTTCTAAGGCCCTCTGGATAAAGAACAATACCTGTTCTGGTCTACCATCATCTATCAGTATAATTTTCTTTTAATTATTGTATTTACCCTCTTTGCTATTATGGACTGAACCTAGTATTCCAGAATGAACTGCACTACATTTGATGTATGGACTCTCATATATACACAGACTACATCAGGTAGTGTGTGCTGAAACAGTCCTTCACTGAACAGGATCTTAGAGAAGATTAATGAGTCAGTAGAGCAACAATGGCTATTATCACTACCTATCATCACCACCACCTATTACCATCAACTTTATCTAAAGAAAAATGAGTTAGAACTTGAATGACTTAACAAATGTAATAAAATGAAACAACTGAGCAGCAGAAGTAACAACTCCAGGAGTTCCTGATTCCCAGCTACACGTACTCAGGCCTCCAGACAGTGTTGCCTCTCAGTGCCTTCAAAGCTGTGTTATTACATCAGACAGATAATTAAGGCAAAAAGATGGGAATTAGGTTAAAATAAAAAGGAAAAGAGAAGCCATGGGATTTTTTCCCTAGTTTTCCACCAGTGTAATAAAATCAGAATTCTCTTCAGCCTACTTGAAAAAGATGGACCTGAAGGGAATTATGATGTGATGTTTTTTCTAGATTAAAGTGTAATAATTGCCAAAAGGAATGCTTCATGGGAAACACGCCTTTTTCCACTCATGTACAAAACTACACTTAAAGCACCACTTTGGATTAAATAGCTACACACTTGTATTTAAAGTGATTGACTCAATAATACTTATGTTAAAAACCTGCTCTTACTCTGTTTTCATACCACACTCTTCATCTTAGTATCCAAGAACTGTCTGATAGAGCATTAAACAGTAATGAAAAACATCTGCCATCCTTGATTTCCTATCCACTCTTCACCTTTGTCCTCAATAAAAATTGAGTGTATAAAGCAGGCAAACTTGGGCAGGCAGAGGAGAGAACCTCACGGAAATCTGCTATCAGCAGAATCCTTCTGTAGACCTCGCATTGTGTAATACACATGAAAAATAATTGTATCACTAGAACTGTAAAATAACCATACTGGATTTGCAAAACAAGATGCATTTTCCCAGCTCACTGAAGAGCCTGTAGATTTTGTAAATCAGCATATATCTACTTTAAAGTATTCTACATAAAATATTACAAAATACATTTAATATAAACAGATAATTTCTTTTGGAAGCTACAAAGTTAAAATGGACTGCACTTTATATGATTCAGTGAACAAACTAGCAGAGTTTATGGAATAACTAAGCACTACTTTCTAAGTCAATTCTGCCACCTAGCTCATCTTGTAAAAGCTAGCCCTACTACATTCTACTAAAAGGCAATTTTAATCTTATTTAGGATTCAAATTCACAAATAACCCACCCAGAATACCTAAATCACTTAATTAAATACAGATAACATAGCATATTGAAAAAAAGAGTCATTTACTCCAGAGGTACTAAAAGAAAGTTGCTGTGCATAGAAAACCTGTCACTTATAAATGAGCTTTAATTCTGATTGATTCAACATACAGAAAACCATTTTGCTTCATTTAATCCCTTAACTACAGCTGATGCTTTAAAATATTCCAGGGGATTTTAATTTTCAAACTATGAAAGAAAACGTCCTTCATCCACTCTCAACTGAAATGTGTAATACTGGTTCTTAGATAGTAATTATTTTAATTTCTTAACCAAATATAAAACAACTCCTTTTCTTGTCAATGCATTTTAAGAGAACAAAATGCATGCTGGGACAGACTTTCAAATCTAAGTACAGCCCAGAACACCATTTCATAAGCAAGTATTGATATATATAAAATACATATCCGCATTTTTAAACAAGAACATACAGATTATGCCATCAAAAACCTGTCGTGAAGATCTGAGCAACTGTTCAAATATATTGAAAAAAACAAGCTGAAAATATGCAGTCTTGATTTTAAGTTATCAGAGCAACTATGTTGAAAAATAAGGACAGCAAGTAAATCTTGGAACCAGTAGAAAAATCTGCCAGTAGAAAAAGACAAACTGATACTTATTTATTTTTTAAATAATGAATTCTGACATACATAACAAATACAAACCTAAGGATCTTAAAGATGACTGAATATTTCCAATACTCCGTAGTATTTTAATCGGGAAATGCCAGATTACTGTTTAGGAAGGGTTTGTGATGAGATCTTAGTAATACATCGTTGACATGATTTGCAGAGTTGATCTTTCCATCTTCTGTGCTCTTGGATTTTTTTAATTCCTCTGCAAAGAAACTGATGCACAGCACTGCCGCTTGGTCTTGTTTATCTTACCTCAACAACATGTTATGCTTTAACACCATAAAAAGATAAACAGCTGTTATTATCTTTTATGATTCTGTATTTGTGTTGGGGTTAGCATAATAGCACCTTTTGCTTGCTGCTACTAATATTAAGTAATTTACTGGAAAATACTAATCCTGTCCCAGTGTAGATGCTTACCTTAACTGGCAGGCTAAATTTGGAGATAAGTATTTTCATTTTACCTTTCCAAGGAATTACAAAGGTGAATGTATGGATTCCTGATAGAGGGGAAAGAAAAATCAAAATTCCCCAGCATTTCTGTTTTATCTTAAAAACTCAAAATACTTCACAAAAAAATGAAAACTACAAAGAAATAATCTTACTCAAAATGGTAAGAAATCTAAAGAATAAGAAGTAACCTGTCTGAGACTTACAGCACAACTGAAAATATACTCCCTGATCTGATTTGAAACTTTGATTTTTACAAAGCACAGTATTAACTCCAAAAGACTATGGCAAACTTATATCCAGTATTAACAAGGATCACTAATATCAATACTTTTTGCTGTTTATATTCAGAAAATAACTAAAGAACAGTAAGAGTAAACACACACATTCTAAGTAAGATACTATTCCTATCATCTCATTTTCCAGTCTCCACCATTCAACTTTTACAACTAATAAGGAGAACATTTATTATACAGAAGCAAAACTTCACGGAAGCTCCTTGGAGAATAGCAGAAATCTGAAGTTTGACACATGAAGGTGAGGTAGAAGTAAGGATTTCCAAAAACCATTTTCTCCCTCATTAGAGAAGTAATGCCCTCTTCCTTTCTACATCCTCTTCACTTCCCAGCACTCATTCAAAAGAGAAAGTTGGGGGTAGAATCCATTTACAGCAGATAATTTTTTTTTTGTGTGTGTGTACAGAAATGCTGCATCATTTTCATTCTTTGAGCAGGGAGATAAAAGAAAAACTGTAACACTTCCTGCTTCTTCTCCAAATATCCATTTCTGTATGTTCCCCCTGTAACGTTTTTATGTCCTCCTGCAATGTTTTCTATTCTTAGATTTGACGTATTCTTTTTTGGTTTGCTTTTATTCCCTCCTTGCTTTCTTTCTCATCCTGTCTATCCTTTCCCCTTCTCTCCTGAAGTGCCATATTACTGTTCTCCTTTAGTCTACACCTTTCTCAACTCATTCTATCTCTCCTTTATTCACCTGTCATTCAGGGATGGATTATTTTAAATGCTCCCTCAACCTTTGCTGCTTTCGAAGACAGGCTGACAAGAAATCTGGAGACTTAGATCTAAACCTGCTTCATAGCTTTCTGAATATGATACTGATAGGGATGGAACAGAGAGCTAAAAACATGTGACAGCATTGTTGTCAGAAATCCTTAACAAATGCATATATGGAATCAGGCTCCTGACAGTTTTACGCATTCAAGAGTACAATGTTTTGAACCTGTGGCCATTGCACAACTCCCTTTCTTAAGCTTCAACACCCTTTGCACTTGACCTCTGAGCTCCCAACTAACTGCTCCAAAGTACACTAGTCAAAGACCTGAGACCTGACTTGTTTTACTCTGAAACCAATCATGACACTCTTTACAGAACTGTAAAAAAAAAAAAAATGTTGCCTTATTTTCAGAAAAAATATAGGACTTATTATTTTCTTAATTTATTTTGGTTTTCCTGGCTTGGCCAGCCAAGGAAAGGTGTCTGGTTTTACTTCAGAACCTAAAATCAGCTCTGCTGGGAGCAACACCTATAGTTTGTTAATGGGATAAACTGCAATGACCAGCAGCATAACTATTATAACAATTTAAACATATTTTTCTTCAGTAAGTCAAGTTGCTGCTAATCAGTCTATTGCTCAAGTTATGCAGCATGCTTATTTCTCTAAGTTAATAGTAAAAATAAGTAAAAGAGAATGCCTGGCATGGAACAGAACAGCATAATTCAGTTGAAAGGAACCTACAATGATAATCTAACTGCCTGACAAATTCAGGGCTGACCAAAAGTTAAAACATGGTATTAAGAGCTTTGTCTTAAAGGCATAGTGCAACAGAAACACTTTTGGACACTGTACTAGCTCTTAGCAACTTTTAAACTAATTTCCCAATCCAAACACTACTTTAAAACATGATCAAAGAGAAAAATTAAGGTTTTATTAAAAAAAAAAATAAGGTGGACATGGTCAAAGTTTGAAAACCAAAGTATAAGAGAGTATAGAAAAAAACCCATCACTAAGCCACTACTGAAATGATGTAAGATATTCCAAGTTTTCACACTAAAGCTTTTCTGTACTTCAATACTGATCTTGCATTTTCTCTGAATATTAATCAATCTCACTATATCAAAACTCTAGTCAAAATCATTTGCAGTTTGTACACACAGAGTTTCTCTCCCAGATACTATTATAAATAATTCCCAAGATCATCATCATCATCAACATCATCATCATCATGGCTTGACTTTGCAAACAAAGATTTGGGAAGGGTTTTACCCATGCTTACTACAAGCGTGCTGATGACTAAAAAGGCCAATGTGGGATAAGCAAATCTGGTTGCAAAAAGTATGAAAGGTTTCCTTGGGTGGTATAGCCGGGGTGCGATTCTTTCTACATTGACTTTTCTCCTCGAGACTCAGCAATGTACAATGAATGCCAATAACTCTACTGATTTTTTTTTGCACATAAAAGAATAGTTTGCAACCACTAAAATGCAGGTATCAGATAAAGGTACACAGTAGCAACACAAGAAAACACCTGCAATCAATAATGAATCTATATGTATACATACATATCTCTAAACATAAATTCTTACATAAATACTGCCTGCCTACCTAGTGCACATAAGGAACACAGAGCATTTTCCCTGTTGTTTTTAAATGCTTATCACGCATGAAATTTTGTGTACATAGACATAGGAATTTGAGCATGATTTGTAAAATTTAGAATAAAACGTAGTGAGAGAACAAGATCATCATCAGTACTGTGTATGAAACATCAGTTACAGTTTTTGTATGGGCTTTCAAAACATATTTTCTCAGATATAAATTGTCTATATACACAAACATATACATACATAATCCTCTCTGTCTCTCATTAGATTTTTACCTTTAGCCAAGTAAGTGTGTATCCACAGTATTCCAAGCCTTCCAATCAAGCTCAGAGGGCTCATTTGGTGGAGCCAAACACTCTGGTGGACAGAACACTGAAGCTGTAAGCCAGACACACACATACAAGTTATAGTATGCGTTAGTGCCAGAGGGAAATTCCTGTCTAGCCTGCTATGCTGTTGAACCAAGTAAGCCTTTACAAGTTCACCACTCAAACCCAAGCAAATTCAGCTTTGGAAATCACAGGACCTACTAACCTACTTAAATAAAAAGTCACTTTTTTTCCCAAGGCAATATGTACAATATGAAACAGCAGGATAGCTTAAATATTGGAAAACAAAGGCAATTATCTCTCCACTCATATTGGCAGTAATGAAATTTCAACAGGGCTTATACCTTAAACTCCACTGCATTGTTACTAACATCGAACTCTTCCCACACCACTGTACTGGCCACATAATCAGTATGGACATATGATACATAGCCCCATCTGTAATCATATGGACTACCTCCTTTCACCAGATTTGCTGGTGTAAAGCAAGGAAGGTATTTAAAGAAACCAAGGGATGTCTAAGACCCAGTCCTTAGACTCAGCTGCAACCCATCTGTATTAACTTAGAGATACTGGTTCAAGTCATATTCTGTGCATTCTGGAGCTGCAGTGTACTAACTTTAGCAATACTTTTTAGGAATTCAGGTGCAGAGCTGCACCAAACTTCAGGAGATGTACACAAAACCCAAATACTCAAAAGGCCAACTGTTTCACAGTCACATCCTTGGATGCACTGTGACAAAAGCCAACCTTTCTGACTTTTAGGCTACTATTCTAAAACATATAAAATAAGAGTATTTCCTAAAATGACTATGACAAATTTTGCAAGAGGTAAATCTGTATGTTGCCTATACTGTTTCATGTTTCTGTTTTCATAGTTGCCATTTTCAAATAAAAAAAAAGAGGTAGATGCCCAACAGATAAAATTTCAATGTGAATAGTTAACATCAGACAATGTTGTAAGAAACCAAATCTAGGTGATAGTATCAAACAGCTGCTATCGAATCCATCTAAAACTACTTCAGTACAGATATATGATATATCCATAAACTACTAAAACTACTAAACTATTAAAACTACTTCAGTATCAGTTATTAACAGGTGCTACCAGATGCACAAATTACTTTTCAAATGCACTCAATATGAACTTTGTAATGTGTGCACCTCATGAAATAACATCTTTATTAAGTTATACACTACTACTGAAGTTTAGGGTCATTCAGCTGTTCTTTAGGTCAAAATGAAGTTATTTAATTGCTGACAAAGAAGTATTGTTGTTTTGTAAACATATATTCTTTTAAAAAGTAGGGTGTCTTTTGGGGACTGCTGAGTGGGCACAGAGGAGCTTTAATCATATGCACAGGAGTTTGAGACATTTGGCTTTTGCTATTTTTTTGTCATTTCCCAACAGATTCTAGTTTCCCTCTCCCTCTATTTAGTATTATTGATACACTGCACCTGACTTACACAGGGGTGAAAACCCAGTTTATTTTCTCATTCACAGCTTACCACGTAGATCATGACAATTCTATGTCAAAGTTATACTTACATACGTTTTTGCGTGAGAAAGCGAAGCAGCGGACATGCATTTACCACAGCCACAAGATGGCGGCGCGGGCTGTGGGCTTGCCTCAGGCAATTCCACAGAACCCTCTGGAACCCACTAGGCCCTGCTCCCACCTGGCAGGGTGCCTGAGGAGTGAGTCGGGCTCAGGATCCCACTGAAGGAGAAGACCTCGCCACAGCACAGGAGCTCTTAGGTAAATTGTGCATAACTTCTGTATTTTACCAAACAACTGTGAGTTTTTTGTGGTTAAAGTCTCATTTTATTTTTAGCAAAATATCTAAGAGGGTGAAAGTGTTTGTATCTTTTGGGTTTGCTCGTCTTTGGAAAAGACAAAGTCATTCCTGTTCAAGGTCTATCACTGTGATTATGTCATAATTCTGAGGTATCAATATAAAATGTGAGATGCTGTTACATTCCTTTCAGCTACAGAGAATGAAAGAAATGGATTACACTTCATGCTGTCCCCTGCTTCCATTTCATGCAGACTTTGATAGCTAAAAATAGCGTGAATGTTGTTGGCTTGAATAAAGAGGTAGGAAAAGGTCTAAGCTTAAGGGGGAAATACAGGATATGACATTTAAAATGCTACCAAATTTCACTTAAAAATACAGATTAATCTCTTCCAGTGGTATTTCACTTAGTCAAGAGTGTTGAAGAAGATTTTTTAGATGAGTTTACCTTTCAGAGAACGTAAGTATCCATGCCTACAATACGTGAGTTAAAAGCACAAAAGAAAGTATTCAAGGTTTCTCACAGTATACAGCTAAGTGTGAGTATGGATCTATTCATACAACTGTTTCTTCCAAGTAGAAAAATGTTTTTAAAGATATATAGCCTTAACGGAAAATATGCGTAGTAATTTTTTTGGGTTTTTTTGTAGACCAGGTGAATCACATTAATGGCAAAATGCAGAATTCTTTTGATCCCGTAAGTTTCCATCTGATCTCAGTTTGGCACAAGTGCTGCAAATCCCTGCCATCTGGGTTCATTCACAATCAACATGATTTTACCATCCCATACAAAAATGCAGTATATAAGTACTGTCTGGCAGTTTGCATAACATTCCTTCTGATTTCATAGCAACACCATATTATAATGACATTATGCATGGGATACAACTTTCTGTTTACCTAAATTGATTTTCAGACTGAAATGGTACCTTTTACTGCACATGCTTTCAGTGATAGCGTTTGTCCTATGAATGTATTCAATAACTAAGCATATCGTCCAGCTTCCCACTTCTGGAGCCCAGTCCTCTTCAGAGCATATTGTCACATTGTACATATGCATGAGGAAAAGCTTTCCACTGTAAGACTACTGCTGAAAAGATTATGAGTTTCCTTCCATTAACCTGCACTGATGAGAATAATACTGCCCATTTCATTTCAGCTATATACTCTTAATGACACTGAAGCTTCTGAATGCTTAGTGTACAATCAAATATAATAATGAATACAAGGACTAGGTTTGAATTTCTCTGTATTTAGAACAGTTTTGCAGCCAGGTATAAACAAGCTGCATCATTGTATGACCTTATGCACACCCAGTTTGCCAGAATAATAGGCTCTACACTTCTATCATAACCAGAGTTTGTATTTTTGAACTATGAACAAAATGTCAGTGCACCTAGATTTCTCTGTTGCCTCTAAAAGGTCAAGACATTTTGACTTTGAAGAAAAGATGCTTGTACGATAAAACATGTTAATATGCATTTTATTGTGAGGGATTAATGACTTTTACTGGAATGCTAGCAGGCTCATTTTCTTCCTGTACAGCTGTAGAGATCACATTCAGTATTGTCAGGAATTGTTCTGAAAAGCTGACTCTATGTATGCTTATAAATGTCTATCACCTAGTATGTACATATTCTTCAGTATACATGTTTTCTTTTTTAATTTAAATGTTTGCTCTTCAAATTATCTTTCCACAATAATATTTTATATATTTATTAGCAGTCACCAGCATAGGTGGATTAAATACAGAATGCATTTCAGAACTGTGAGCCTGATTCTTGAATCTATCCTTAATTTATTACAAACGAGTCAGGTATTGTGGTTCATTTTAGAAATTAACTACTGTTAAATGTGAAAGCTATGCATATCGGCAATACAGGATTTGATCCTTTTATCTTTCAGCTTTATCTTTTTTTTTTTGTCCTTTGCAATACTTTGCTTCATGGATCCATTGGTGTTTGGGGAAAACACCTACAGATACTGCCAAGAGAGAATTTGTTAGATTATGTCACATTATGCTAGATTAAGTCAAACTGCTCTCCATGAGAAGTTCAGTGACTCAGTGCTCAAGGTTAGTGACTCCCGTGACCAAATCAGATTCTCTCCTTCTTTGCCTTTAGGATTCTGGAAGGCAGATTATTTGGGTTTATATGGCAGGATGTGGCATTTGTTTCATTTTGATGGCTTGTATTTTTAATATTAATCATATAGCTGCCCCACTACTTTCTAGAAATCTTTCCAGACCAATATAGGAGCATAATGATGTTCTTTAGTACTTCTAAAGATAATGCTATTTTTGCTAGTAAGTAATGATGCGTTTAGAATAAGACAGGTGTGGTTCTATAATGCAGTTGGATTGGCTAGTAACTCATTTGTAATTTTAGGCTTATTAATTGATTATAAAAATATACAACAGTTTAATGATGAAATACAACATATATCACAGTGATCTGTTTATGATCCGAAAGCTCCCTGTATAGCAAGCTCATTGTACCAGAAATAGATAGCATTTCCCAGAGCTGCTGAACAAACATAAGGACATAATGGACAAACAGTTGTATCAAAGGTCCATATGTCCCAAGTCTCTGTATCCAGAACTGTCAGAAGGTTGGAAAGTTTGAGCAAAGAGAAATAAAGCAACCAGATAATGATACTTCCCTGCTACACTCTTTTTATCTACAAACTGTGTCAAGCATTTCTGCTTAAATAATCCATTATGAATTTATTTTCTATGTTTATCAAATAGTTATGTAAGCTTTGACATCCACAATATTATATGACTGTAAATTGGACAGTATGCTGTGTACCTTTCTTAATTATATGAATTTTCTTACCGTAAGTTAAGAACATTGTTTCCTACCTCCCAAAAGAAGAGTTGTAGGCTGTTCTGCATGATGACCTACTAAAAAGGATGTATCTCAAAAGAATCGTGTAAGTCAGAAAGATAGCAAAAAAGTCTCTAGATTACTGTCTTGGAATCCAGTGGTTATACTTTGAAAACAATGCGTGCTGCTCATAATTTTTAAAGACAACATAAAGGATGCTATTCTTAGGAACAGATTCCTAGGGAGTGATTGCCTGCAAACATTAAGTGCTCCTGATTCATCTTTAAGGTACAGAGGCAAAACTTGAGACACACTTTATGTATACTGTTATTAAACACAGCTGATGTTGTTCATCACATAAATTTGTGTGTTTTGAGAAATACAGTTATAATTAAGCACTGTTAAATGACTATAAGTACCTAACTGGATTTTGCAGATAAAAGCCAAAAAATGTAGTAATTAAAAAAATACAGGCATATATATATGAATAATTTTGCAGCTATTTCTTAATTGCAGTCATGTGATCACTCAGTTCAACAACCCAATGCTACTAAGTCACCCATCCCAATTTGAGTCAGTCAAAAAGACTTCAATTCCATTGCTTCAGTTGTACTGTCAGCAAGAACACCTTTTCTCCACATTGTTATATTGTACATGCTGTAGCAACCTCGGACATATATCTATAAATAGGGTAATAGATAGCAATGATGAATATAAGATACTGTTTCTACAGCATTCCTACTTAAAAAGATTTTTGTCCCTGCCCATGGCAGGGGAGTTGGAACTAGATGATCTTTAAAGTCCCTTCCAACAAAAAGCACTCTGTGATTCTATGAATCTTACAATAGCTCATCAGTGCACATTTAATGACTTTGATGTGTATTTCCATTCCCTTCTTGCTACTTAACCTGTGATACTGTGAGGTGTTCATTCATACAGTATCATCACTAGTTTGGTTACTACTGACTTACATGTGACAAAGGTTTTAATTGATTTTTTTTTTTTTTCTCTGACATCCTTATGAGGTCATTTTTTACAATGCTGGTTGCCTGTTGCAATGTAATTGTAATCAATACAAAATTGCTGCTTCTTAGTCTTGATGACTATGTCTGAAACTTTTATAAAAGAAAAAATACCCTGGCCAAAAGTAAAAGCAAAAGCTTAAAGCCACCAGATGCAAACTCCAGGAATTCCAGACCTTAATTTCCATTCAAAACATGAGTTATCACATTAAGTGGGAAAAAGGTAATTCTGAAAGGCAAGTATAAGAATTCAATATTATGTTATACTTTCTAGCATTCACAGAATGCTCTTTATTTTCCTACTTTTCTTTTTTCCATTCCCATTTATCCACATTGCTGGCCAGCTGAAACAACTATTAAGTGTTGACATGTTTTTGAACTGCATGGATCACTGTTATATGGAAGATAATGAACTGCTCTAGAAATGCATATTAACTATTAGAGGGAAATTCAGTAATCTTTTATCTGACATAATTAAATCTAGCTAGCAGTATGCATTTAACAAATAAATTATTCTTGCCTCAAAGCTTGCTTGCTCTGTAGTCTAACAAATAAGGAATCTGAATAATATGAATGACCTGGAGTGGCTCCCGCAGTCTGCAAGATCTGCAGACAGGCTTTGTTAGACTTAATAGCAGTTGTTACAGATCCTTCTACCTTCAGTTTTTTGTCAAAGCTGTTACTGAAGTGTACCACCCCTCCTGTGGGCTTGGACAAAACTGAACGTGACCTGGTCTCTGCTGGGCCACACTAACAGCATAGCATATTAACTTCAACACCCATAATTAATAATCAAGCTAATAATCAATAAATAATCAAGCTAATATGCCGTATTGTGAACATTAGTAGCTAATGAGCAAGCCTATGTCCTTTTTTGTCACCTTTAGTAGTAACCTCTTGCCCTGAGGAGGCAGGCAGCAGAAGCAATAATCTCTTTGGCCCATCATATTAGCTTGTTGTATTACTAAACATCCAGCAAACAATATGCCTGCTGCTCAAACTCTGAGTTTCACTTATCTGTCCTGTTGTCAGTGTAAATCTGGATTTGTGAATGATTTCAAAAGAAAAAAAAAGCAGCAACTTAACATAATACAGGATGTACATGTCATCTACTAGCCAGTTATTTCCCCTAAACTAATGAAAACACAATTTTTTCTGTACTAATTAAAATTCAGTAAACTTCATATCTTTCAGTAAATTGTTTGCTACCAAACCAGAGGTTGCAGAAATTTACTCTGTTATTTGTGAGTTAAAAATTATTATTATTGCTTTAAAATTGAATGTAGCATATGCAGTACATAGCCACACTTTGGCACTAAGTATCCTAGAACTGCAAGGCTCATGCTACACACAACTTTTTAAAAATACTGACCCTGCTTTCTCATGAATATGCAATAGTGAGATAAATAATAATGCTGGGTAAATTACCTAGTGATAAATCCTTAGTCTTAAGAAAGTAAGAACAAACCTTTATCACTTTGAAAGTCATCTGTACCATAACTGCCACACTAACATTGGGTTATTTTAGTATTTACTTTTTTTGTATGCTGCATATGGAATAATCCTTAGAGAAAGATGCTAGTGAAGAATTCAGTCTATTTACCAGGTGCTTTTGAAAGTCCATGGTATAGAAGTGAGTTTTACTGCTTCATATGTGGAATAAGTGAGTTTCTGCACCTATATTCAGTTACTTTTGTTTGGATATGAAAGTGTAAATCTGCCAGCAGCAAGGTATCATATTTAGTATGTCCTACCAGGGACAAAAGAAAGAAAGAAATTTTGTATAAACCGTAATTTATTACTTAATGAGTATCAAACCCTCTAAATTTATGAGGACAAGGAAAGGTCACAGGTCACAGACATCAAAATAATAAAGGAATCCAGGCATTTACTTTAGTTCTATGTGTCAGTAGCTTAATGTTGCATTAATATTATTTTGACATATACTGCCTTTAAAGTCCTACTGAAGAAAGTATTCCAGATTTGTAGAAGTTTTTCTGAATAAAGGAAATCAGTCATTGCATTCTTAAATTTAAGTGCATACTTTGTTATAATTAAGTTCAGTGAATAAGGGTTTCAGCACATACCTGGAGAAAATTGATGCCCCAAAGCAAGAATATTGTACTCACATATAGCTACAGAAAACAATAAGCAAAGGTAAGAATACACAAAGAAAAACAGCGAAAGACACTCATAAATCCTCTGCTTTATTATGGAATTAGCTGTTTAAAAGTTTCCTGTTCTGTTGATGGGTGACAACACAAGTTTCATAGAAGTCTTCTCCATCCAGATCAAAGACGAATATAAGCCAAACATTTCAGGGGTGTAAATCAGTTCCTTTTTTTCAATCGGTATATATTCCAAACTTCTGCAATTAATTGTACTAGTATGAAAACTACCTAAGAATGCTGTGGAGCTAATGCTGTAGATTTTGGTGGAAACTGCAGGCTAGTAGCAGCTCTCTGTTTCCCCTCAACTAACTTGCTAACGAAATGCATTCAGCATTACTCAAAACACAGACCAACTGGATCCCTAAATGCTGACAAAGGAAGATACTGCAATTAAGTCTGTGATTTGGTGGTCTTCCAATGTCTTTTCATTTATAACTCTAAAACTACAGCCAACTATGTAACAAATAATCAAAAAGTATCAGAAGTTATTTTCCTCTGTGCACATCAGTGTTGAAATGCTTTCTATTGCAGAACAATGACAGAAGTTTCTTACTCATATCTCATTCTTCCTTCTAACTAATTTTAAATAGTGACTTTATTTTCATTATAGCTACTTCTGTAATACTGGCTAATTTTTAAATACAGTATCATTGCCTTCACTAGTGTCACTCAGTAATTTATCACAGCTGTCAAAATACAGTGAAATGATTCTGTTTGCATCCTTTGCAGAAACAAACAATTGTTTTGGGTTTTATCGAGGGAAACAAACAAAAAAAAATCCTTTGCTAACTCTAAAGAGCAGATTTGGTTAAACTATAGAGAAGATTAGGGGATAATAAGAAGTAAACCTCCAGAAGAGTTTCACTAGTACATCTCCATTCCTCCAGTGAGTGTGTCAGGAAGTAGTACTCATCGTTGCTTCTAAGCAAGTGGATAAACAGGCTCAAAAAAGTTACTAAGGAAGAATGAAGGTGAAACTAATATAAAAAATGCTGGCTTTTTGTGATGTTAAAGAAAATGCATACATTTCAAAAGGAGAAGGAAATGGGACCAGATGATTGCTATAGAGGTGTTAATTGCCATCCTGAGTTAAGATATTTCCCAAATGCTAAGAGGCTGTGCTCTTCAGCCAAACTCAGAATGGGCAGCTGGCCTCAGAAAGCACAACTGCATGCACAGCTGCATGAACAACAGTGTCTGAGGCACTTCCTACATTTAACATTAATATTATAAGACTCCTGTCTGCCTGCTGGAAGGATGGACCCAGGGCAGAAATTTCCAAAGACAGGTAGTGCCTGGGGTTGAAGTCATTTCACTTGCTGATTATTTCATTGATAGTATTTTTCCTCATGAGAAAAATTTCAAATCATTCAGCAGTGACACATTTTTAAAAATGCAATAGTGGAGAGAACCACTGCTGTCGGCAGACATCCTTTCCCTGCCCGCCTGTCACAATCATCAAATGAAGATGAACTGCAAGTAATAATAAAAATAACAGTATGTTTAATTGTTGCAAAAGGACACAATTTTTCTGGCCCATGAGAAGTTACCATATTCTGTTTCCTTTTCACATCAATCTCCTTTCTGTGAAAGAAGAGAGACTGATTTTTTGTTTCCAAAAGATAAAAACCTGTATGTCTTTTAAGTGTGCATGCATATATATAAGCATGCATGTATATGTACACACACAAAAAAAAATTGCCCTGATCATGCATCTATATATATGTATCATACTTGATTGTATTTTCTGGCAAGGTTTCTCTGGCTTCTGTAGCCCTGTAAATCATAGTTGCTTTAAGTAGTTCTCAATAAAGCCCTGAAACTTTATTGCATGAAAGAGGCCATGATTAATTTCTTCCCTAATGCAATTTTATTTGATGTGTAGCAGGAAGAGGTGTTACTTCAGATTGGTTCTTGGTGACATACTGACAACTGGAGATGTCCAGTCTTTTAGCTGGTGGGGGGAGAGGGGCCTGGAATATATTTACCATAATTTTTCATTTTTCTTTCTTTATTTTTTTTTTTTTAGTTTCTTAAAATTAAATGCAGGTAATTTAATGTTCAGCATCCCTGTTCCTATACACGTACACATCTAGTTTGCAAAGAACTATCAAACCAGACCATGCCCATGATTTATGGCTCATCTGGTACTATTCTCCTAATTTTAGGAGCAATCTTTATGTGGTGCTTCTTAGAAACATGTACGAAACCCCTTCTCTTTTCCTGTGGGGAAAAAAAAATCTTTTATCTCCTCCAATGTAAGTATTCATGTAATCATAATTCAAGCCATTTTACTTAAGGTTCTTTTAGCACTGTATGGCAACAGCAAGCATGCAAATTTTCAGTTTGTTCTTAAATGCTACTACTCCAGTGAATCTTTTCGACTTTCACAAAATGCCACACCCACTGTGGGACAGCCCATAGCCACTAGGTAGAAGTGTCATTAGAAAGACAACCAAAATGCCTTAATTAATATTATGCTAATAAACTAGTGCATTTCTCACTAATCCATGTCTTTAAAGTAGCTAAAGCAACACCCATATAATCAGGATGTGTGGAAGACTCCAAATGATGAGAAAATATTCTGCATTATCTAGGAAACGTCTGTTGGTTCAAACTACAGTAATCGCAAGTGATAGTACTGCCTTTCAAAGCAATTTAATTGTAAATATGCAGTTATTCTGAAGAAAATACCAGTTTCTGAAAAGGCAGGCACAATTCCATCCTATTTGAAATTTACTAACAGTGTCACCATAATTCAGTTGGGAAAACATGCTTTACCATTTGATAAAATCCAATTTACTGGACATTCTTCAGAATGCCTTCAGCACTATGCAGATTCTTTCAGCTAGTGTGCCCCACACAAACACAAAGTAATTGTCAGCTACAGCTCAACTGTCTTCTGGTCTTTTAATGCCATGCTGAAACAAAAATCAAGAAAAAAATTAGACCTCACAGATTTTAGTAACACAGAACCCTGACAAATATGTAGGCACCAGGAATATTAATGGTTATTGTGCATGTGCTGCACGATAACCCTCACAACAAGCTGACTTTACAATGGCTTCGAAATAAACCTGTGGACACAAGAGTGGCTTTCTCTGCAGGCTGATGGAAAAACCTGGGCAAATTGGCATATTTCTCATTTACCAGTGAAACAAAATTACGTTGTATTACTATTCTTGCAACCTGTTTAGAGTGAGGTGTCCCTCCCATGGCAGGGAAGGTTGGACCTAGATGATATTGAGGTCCTTTCCAACCCTAACTATTCCATGATTCTATGCAGAAAAGTATGTTGTGTCTAGTGAAATTGGAAGATCTACTACAGAATACATAATCAATTACTAAACTTGCAAATTAAATAGTACCTTCTTGTATCTAAAAGCTGAAGTAATATTGATTTAACATTGTTTCATACACAGCAGAAATGACTGTTGCTGTTACAGAAACTGGTTACGAAAATAATGCTCTTCATAACCATATTGCATCTCCCAGTGTTCAAAACCTTAAATTCCAATTAATAATCTAATCTGCATGCAATAAAAAGGTAATATGCACTGAGTTTTCTAGCTTTGAAAATGGAAAAAACAACTAAATATGCTCCTTACTGAAGTCTCTATAATATATTCTAGGTCTCCATGATTACACCTGTAAGTGCAGAATTACTTAGGCCTCAAGCAGATGGAGCTTCTTCTATCTAGTACCAGTTGATCCTTAGAGAACTGTTGGCATCCAGACATACATCTGGATGTAGAGATGCCCCAGTAATCTCTACACTGATGATCTGCCTGTGGGCCTCTCAGTATAATGCTGTTCGACTATGGATCTGTTCTCAGAAAATAATCCCATGAAATTTCAAGGCAATCTCATATCATGATTTATGCTGTGCGACTGAGTTTTTAACCTCTTACATAGATACTTAGATCTGTGTCATCATAAAAATTCTAATGGAAAATAACTGATCTTTAAAGGTCCCACTGACCGAAAAGGATTTTAAAATATCAAATGTTTTAAGCACTAGACATGCAAATGTGACTGTTTGACTGTAAAATTATGTATCAGCAAAATAGCACATCTCCTAGGTTCTAGATGAAAAAAAGGTGAATTTTATTCATATCTAGTTTTATTTTCTCTCAATTTACTGTAAATTAAGGATGCTTTCCCATTAACAATTACTTGATTAATCATCAGACACAAGGCCTGCTCTGTACTATCTGAAAGACAATAGGAAAGCATTTCAGTAAATACCAAGATACATAAAAAAAGAGCTGCATTTTTCTTGAGTGTAGCTTCAAGACAAACTCTCTTATAAAAGCAAATCTTTTCATCACCTTTTATTCTAAAATGAAACAATACATTATGCATTAATTCTTAGATGAACAACTATGCATTCTAGGGCTCAATGAAATTCATAGTTCTGTAAACCAAACATAAATAATTAAGAAAATTTATTCAGGTTGGAAAATAAATATTTCTCTCTCCTTAAAGAGTTGCTGAAGAAAATATTTAGCTAATCAGAACAAACAGGATGTACACTTAGAGATTATTAGGAACAAAAGGGAATATAAAGAAGTAAGAGTTAAAGATCTAAATTCTTAGATTTTGTATGAAGGTAGGTGACTGATAATACAGAACAAAAACAGCCTTTCTTTCATTCAGTTTTGAAATACCTGCAAAGGGCAACCTAAACCTGAAAAATGGAGTAGGTGCAATGAGGCCTTTAGAATAATTATGTGTTGTTAATTGAAGAATGTTAATCATGTCATATTAGGAGGAAGACAGGGTTAAACTGGTAAAATTTCAATTCACTTAAGCCTTATCTCTTGCTGGAATGAACCAGATGATTAATCCTTAATATTCTTCAGGGAAACAGAGAACATCAGCAATTAAATTAACAACTACAAAGTTTATGCTCAGAGATTCAAAAATGAAAGACAGAAACACTTTAATTTTTCACAAGTTGTTACCTTAATTATCTTCTTATTGCTTCTGTCTCTTCTCCCTCATTACAAAAACACACCCCTCACTATTCATGGATCCCTTTAATTTGCTGTAGCTCAGCAACTATGTAAGGAATGTCATCTGAGCTGCAAAAGTCATAAATCTTACTTTGTGCATGCTCATTGAAAAGAAATTGTTCTGCTGTATCTAGTCCCTATGTTTAAACTACGAAGTCCTGACAAATTTCTGTTTCCTTACACTCAGTAATGTCCATCAAAATTTGGTGCCAGAAGAAGGTCTGCTGAGCACATAAATGGAAGTTTCTTATATGAAATATATAAAAAAGATAGATATGCAAGTTAACCTAATAATTATTATGCAAAGTGCTACTGGCAGTAGGAAGATAACGGGATAAGTTTCTTCTAATTCTCCTAATTCTACAATAATGAAAATAAGAATGTAGTTCCAGATCATTCATGAAAATTATGTACCAGTAAGAAATTACAGACTGACATATAAATGAAAGCTGATTAGAGAAGAAAACAACAGAGAAAATGGAGGGCTGAAGAAGATATTTGGAGTCTGTTGCCTCAGAACTCATAGAACATGTGGAATCTTCCTATTGATAATGGATTGCATCATATATTGAATGATTTCAAATGTAACTGCTGTGAAAGTAACTGCTCCCACAGTTTAAATGCAAAAATCCATGCCTGCAAAACATAGGGACTTGACATTGCTATCACTAAGCATACTTTCAAAGTTACTGGTTTTAAAGTAAAATGTCATATCCCTAAAGGGTGCCGTTACAACAAATTATTAACGAAGCACTATTGATCTTCACCCGAATGGCAAAATCTCGATAAATCTCATCTGGACCTTTGCTGAAGCTAGAAACTGCATTACACCCCTCTACTGACCACAGTTTTTATTATCACTGTTGTGTTTGCAGGGCAGTCAATTTTATACAGCATTACAAACTGCCAAGTGCTAAAGTGATTTCCTCTATTACTGAGGTCCATGTATTAAATTTAGTGAGGCACAATATCAAACTTCAAATATTGCAGGGTTTAGAATTGAATGCAGCTGAGGCTAATATTATCAACCTGACAAATACACTGACATATTAAGTAGCAGATCATTTATTCATATTTGGAACTAGTTTTGTTTTTCTATTCAGCTGTATAGTTTTAGATTAGCCACAATATTTCAAAATGTGCCTACTACTGTGAATTCCAAAGACACTGTGGAATATATATTTCATATTCTTATTATGTGCTCTAGGTCATAGAAATGTGCCTCAATAGCCTGTTATCACATAAAATACATGTAAATTAATAAATTCCTTAGCATAATGCAGGTTTAGCTTGCAAATACTTTAACCCTTTAGAAAAATCAGTGATAAGTATTTCAGATACTTCTTGTTATAGTCAAATAAAAAGCTTAACTTCTTAGATCTAAGTTTCATTTTGTGCTCCTTTTTCACCCTGATAATTCATTTCCCTCACTCTATAATATTTCCAAACAGTGTCTTTCTGAATTTGCACATAATTGAAATCTAGCTCATACTGAAATATGCCTCTTCTAATGCAGACCTTGTCCACCTGAAAGAATTGATGCATCCTGAATAATTCAATCAACAATTTAAAATATTTATTGTTGATACTTAAGTGTTAAGTAACTGATTGCTTATATCAATGCAAATAAAGCTTGCTATTTTTTTTTTGTTTTTTCTTCAATAAATAACAAATATTTCCCATAGAACTCGAGATGAAACAGCCAGTATTTTGCTTGCCTAAAACAATCTAAATAATCCTCGTCTGTGGTAAAAGCTGAAGCCATGAGGCTTTGAGTAAAGACAAATTCTGCATTGATAGCTTTTATTTCAGGGAATGGCAGTTTCCTACCTTCTGGAGACGGATCACGAGACCTTTTCTAAATGCCTTTGCATTCTAACATTTTTTTACTCTTGTGGTCTCAATTGTGCAACTGTTAAACTGCAATAACTGCCATTAGACGTAGCTCAGAGTGGATCTCTAGACAGAGCTATCTATCTTCAGGTGAAAACTCCAAAAAGAGTTCCTGTAACTTTCACTCTGGAACCTTCTTCTTTGATGCGCAATGTAACCGTGATTGGGAAGATAGAATGATAATGCCATTGATGGAGGGAAAGACTCCTCACCATCCCCAACTTAAACTTTTTTTTTTTATTATTAAATTATAACTCTTGTAACTTGGTTCAGTTCTCTAGGCAGAACCTGGTAGCCTGATATTTTCCCCTAACAACCATTTGGATACTATACTATTCAAGTCAATCATTAAACAGCTTAGCTAGATGCTTTAGATTGTCAAATGGCTTGTACACCTGTCTCAGAGGAGACAGCAGGTCAACAATACTGCTACCTTGCACTTTGGGAACTAGAAAACCACCTATCTGCTAGAAAGCCTAATTCAAGCTTTGAATTTTTGTGTCTGCCCTTTTCCCCACCTATTTTTCACTCTAGCCTTCTTAGAAACTTACTGTAACACCAGTTGACGTGAAGCAAACAAATGAAATAAAGTAAATGCTTCAGTATTAAATATTTAAACTTGGAAGTATTGTGCTTTTGGAGCTAGATCACTGGTACTTTAGTTGCAGACCCTTTCCTCAAAAGATAAACCCATTTAACATAAGCTGACAGTCAAACGTCTGAATCTCATGCACTGCCAGAGCTCTTCCTGTCACTGAAAAGAGATCAGATATCAGTTGGCTAACTGGACTGAGAAATGCTCCATTTTTCCTATTTCTGAACTGAGCTTTTCAGGACAAATTTTGACATGTTAACAAAGAAAATGAATACGAATACCAAAACAATGGAATCATCATGTTGAACTAGAAACACTGGGGAGACCTCTCAGAAACTGAAAAGGATGTGAATAATCACCTAGAAGAATCCTCAAATGTGAAAATGACTACAAGAAGAGTGGAAGAATTAGTTTGCTGGATAATAAGATAAAGGTTCTGTGTAGACCTAATCAGAATAAAACAAACAGACTCTGTTTTGGTCCTAGACTTGATGGACTTACCCTTGCATCGGTTCATTATTTTCTTTTCCCAACTGTTAAGGAAGACTTTTCTCTTGTTCTCCCATGATTCTCCTGTAAGATTGCACAATACTATGTTCTTTGATTCTCATTTCTTGAAGCAATACTTGGCTGGTGGGGTTCTGGATTCCTTTTCTTCAGGGTACTGACAGTATGTAGTTCTATGACCCTGCAAAGACTATATTCTAGGTTTTCTCCTTATCATGGAGGACATGAACGAAACATGCTTGGGAGATGGACCCATAGATTCCAAGGCTTAAGTGACTACTGTAACCTAGACTACTTTTTGCCGAGAAAGTTTATGTGGCAAATGGGCAATATTTACTATTGTTCCTGAGTTCTCTAAAAGCCACTGTAATAGCCTGTAATGATCTTTGCAGTTTTTAGACTTCCTGAAGCCTGTGAATGCCTTCACCCTTCCTATATTGCAACTTTCAAGCACGTTAAAGAGTTTTGATTATTGACAGTGAGCCTCCTGAACAGGATGGGCAGCTATGAGGAGTAATACAGCCACTATGTTCAGTAATATGTTTTGAACATTGTTTGAGATTGTTAAAAATTCAGAATTGCTTATAATCTTGATAGCCAAGTGATGACTCTGCTTCACTCAGCATTGAATACCTGTAATAATAGTCCTAGAACTAGCTGTATGTTACCTAAACCCCCAGAATTATTTGGTGGTTGAGTTATCAGCTTTTACATTAAAAAATAATATCTTTACATTAAATAATAGCACCACCCACTGCAAACATTTGCAATCTAGAATAAAACATCATTCTAGATATAGGCTGTTTTGAAGGGATGAGCTCATGCTCTTTTGAGCACCTGGACTGGCAGCCCTGCTAGCCCAGTGATGCCGATTGGGAATGTTCTTATTGGTAGTTCTTGGGAGATGTTTGGAAAAAACTGCAGCAGTACTTACTTTATTGATATTTGCTTTACAAACTAATTCCTCATTCTCAAAGTTCAGAGAACAAAAAGATTTTTTTAACTCCTAACACACAAAAATATTATTGTATTATCTTGATTTTATTTTGAGATTTCCCTTTTCTGATTGCTTCTCTTTCTAACAGCATTTCAAAACACAACAAATTGTCTCTAGAAAACCACAGCAACCCATGAAAAAAACCAAACCAAATTTTAATTATCAAACTGAAATTATGAAATTATATTTTATAGTTTGAAATACCAGACAATAAATGGAATCATGGGGGGATGGTAAAGACAGATATTTCAGAAACCTTAATTTGGTGCTCCTGTTTGCATTCTATAAATAGAAAGTGAGAAAGAATGTGGGCAGATGATCACCAATCATATACCTAGTGCACTTTTTTTACACAACAGTTCAGAATGTAACTTCTTGCTGGGAGAGTTTCCCACTCTCCAGTGCAAGAAACCAAGAATAGAATGTCAACAGTAGAACGGGAACATATTTTTAAAATCATCTCTTAAATCATTTGTGGCACACAACATTTATTCAGATGTGTGTCACAGCAGGAATTTAACCCCAGAGGCGGATTATATTAAAAATGAGTGGGTTTTGTAAGAAGTAAGTTTACACAGGAAACCAACAGATGGCAGTACGTGGCATAGAGGGGCACATGCGAGTTCAGTCCAGCCTAAAAATTCTCAGATATGACATGCTACAGGCCACATTCCCCAGAAGGTGTAGAAGCTGCTGTCCCCATCAGTACAGAGGCTTTGAGCAAGAGAATCTGGAGACCCGGGGAACTACAGACCAGTCAGTCTCACCACTGTGCCTGGCAAAATCTTGGAGCAGATGCTCCTGGAAAGCAGGCTACGGTAAATGAAAAACAAAGAGGTGGGTGGTGACAGCCAACATTGCTTCACTAAAGGGAAATCCTGCCTGACCAATCTGGTGGCCTTCTATAATGAGGCTACAGAACTGATAGCAAGGCAGCAGATATCATCTACCTGGGCATGTGCAAAGCGTTCAACACTGTCCCACACAACATCCTTGTCTCTAAATTGGAGAGACATCAATTTCATAGGTGGACCACTCGGTGGATAAAGAACTGGCTGGATGGCCGCACGCAAAGAGTTGTGGTCAATGGCTCAATGTCTGGCTGGAGACCAGTAACAAGTGGTGACCCTCAAGGATCAGTGTTGGGACTGCTCTTGTTCAACAGCTTTGTCACTGACATGGACAGTGGGATTGAGTGCACCCTCAGCAAGTTTGCTGATGACACCAAGCTGTGTGGTTCTGCTGATATGCTGGAGGGAAGGAATGCCATCCAGAGGAACCTTGACATGCTTGTGAGGTGGGCTGATGCCAACCTCATGAAGTTTAACCATTCCGAGTGCAAGGTCCTACACCTGGGTCAGAGCAATCCCAGGCACAGCTACAGGTTGGGCAGAGAAGAGATTCAGAGCAGCCCTGCAGAAAGGATTTGGGGGTATTGGTCGATGAGAAGATGAACATGAGTCAGCTTCAGTGTGCGCTCACAGCCCAGAAAGCCAACCATATCCTGAGCTGCATCAAAAGGAGAGTGACCAGCAGGTCTAAGGAGGTGACCCTCCCCCTCTACTCTGCTCTCGTGAGACCTCACTTGGAGTATTGTGTGCAGTTCTGGTGCCCTCAACATAAAAAAGGACATGGATCTGTTGGAACAAGTCCAGAGGAGGGCCACAAGGATGATCAGGGGACTGGAGCACCTCCCATATGAAGACAGGCTGAGAAAGTTGGGGCTGTTCATCCTGGAGAAGAGAAGGCTGCGTGGAGACCTCATAGCAGCCTTCCAGTAACTGAAGGGGGCCTACAAGGATGTTGGAGAGGGACACTTCATTAGGGATGGTAGTGATAGGACAAGGGGTAATGAGTTCAAACTTAAACAGCGGAGTTTTAGATTGGATATAAGGAAGAAGTTCTTTACTGTGAGGTTAGTGAGGTACTGGAATAGGCTGCCCAGAGAAGCTGTGAATGCTTCATCCCTGGCAGTGTTCAAGGCCAGGTTGGACAGAGCTTTGGGTGACATGGTTTAGTGTGAGGTGTCCCTGCCTATGGCAGGGGGGTTTGAACTAGATGGTCTTAAGGTCCTTTCCAGCTCTAACTATTATATGATTCTATGATTCTGATTTTGAATGGTTGATGCAGCCTTCCGAATCCCAGGATACAGGGAGTGCCCAGGGCCTTTCCATAAGGCCAGGAGAAATAGTGGAGTTCAAGATCCTGAGAAGAGGGACCAAGGTCAAAAACTTCCAGGACTTCAGGCGAGCAGACAATGGCCTCTTACAAAGAAGAAGGAACTGCTCTGAAGAATCTCACGGGAATAGGCTTTGGAGGGCGGAGGGACCAGGAAAGCGGGTGCAAAAATCCCTTCTTCCAAGCTCAAGAGTGATCCATCCAAGTGTGCAGAAAGTAATGCAAAAAAGCCAAGAGGCCTTTACAGATAGGCAAGGACCTCCTGGCAAAACTCAAGCAGAAAAAGGAAATAGAGAAGGGGGAGCAGAAAAAAGTAACCTGAAAATAATACAGGCACACTGTACAGGCATGCAGAGATATGGTTAGGGAAAGCAAAGCCCTCCTGGATTTGAATCTAGCAGGAGAATTCAAAGCCAAGAAGAAGGCCTTCTGTAAGTGCCTAAGTGGCAAAAAGAAGACTAGGAAAAGCATGGACCCACTGGTGGTGAAAGAGGACATGGAGAAGGCTCAAGTACTGCATAACTTCTTTAGCAGTAAGACCAGTCTTCAGGAATCCAAAGCCCTGGAAGCTGCAAGGAAAATACGGAGCAAGCAAGACACACCCTTGGTGGAAGAGGATCAGGTTCGAGAATGCTTAAGCAAACTGTGCAAGTCTGTGGGCCTTGATGGAATGCACTCACGCATGCTGAGGTAGGTGACATCACTGCGAGGCCTTTCTTTAATCTTTGAACAATCGTGATAACTGGTAGAGGTACTTGAAGACTGGAGGAAAGCAAATGGGACTCCTGTCTTCAAAAAGGGCAAGAAGGACAACCCAGGGTTTATCAGACTCCACTCCATCCCTGCGAAGGTAATAGGGCAACTGTCCTTAGGCTATTTCCAGGCACGCAAAGGACAAGAAAGTTAATAGGAGTAGTTGGCATTCACCAAAAAGATTCCCAATAATGCTTTAGTAACCTCTAGTCTTGCTTAACCAATCTGATGACTTTCTGTACTGAAAGGACTAGCTTGGTCGACAAGGGAAGAGCAGTGAACATTGCCTGCTTTCATTACATTAAGGTTCCCTGCACCATTTCCTATCAGATCCTCATAGGGAAGCAAATGAAGTACAGGCTGGGTGAGCAGACAGTGAAGTGCACTGAAAAAATTGGCTGAGTGATTGTCCCCAGAGGGTGGTGAACAGTGGGGTGAAGTCTAGTAATTTGCAGTGTACCCCAGCTGTGGTGCAAGCATAATCACCCACCACCTCTCTCAAATAGGCCAGCCAGCATCCAAACAATGGCTACTTACCCAAAATACACCTCCCCTCTGCTTTTATTGCTGAACATAAATATAATTTGGTCAGTCCAGGTTGGCTCTGTCCAGGCTGTGTCCTCTCTTAGCCTCTTGCCATCTCTCGCCTACTTGCTGGGCTTGGAGCTTACCAGGCTCGCCTCCTTGCTGGGAAAAAGGGAAAGCTTTGATGCTGTGCCACCACTGTTCAGCAGTAGCCAGAATACAGGTGTTACCTGCTCCATTCTACCCTCAAATCTAAATTACAGCACCATATGGCTTCTATGAAGACAATAAACTCCATCACAGCTAGACCCAATACAGGGATTTAATTTTTGTTTTAGCTGAAATGCTTTCTGAACAGAGATGAGGGAGACTTAAAGAAGTCAATTATAATCTTCCTCCAATGTGATTTCCAAAGGGGGTGTTCAGGAGGCAGATCCTCCTATGTCATGCAAGTATCTTTTGCCCAACACATTATTTCTTTAGAACAGACACAGTTGTTTTTAAAAATCAGCAAATTGCAGTAAATAATCAGTGGTGAAAACATACTAAGTCATATTCTACTGTGATCATGTGACCCTAATAAATCATTCTCACTCAAGCCTATACTACCACTCCTTGGCTATTCATATGGTCCAGTAATTTTTCCAATACACAATCATAATTAATTGATAAACTATGAGCAAAATAGCTGTAATTTCTGTACTTGCCCCAGTTAAATTCCAATAAAATTTACTGTTTCGACTCTTCTATCAAAGAGGAATTCATCTGATGAGTAATAGCATGGTGGTGTTCAAATGAAACAGTTCCAAATTAACTGAGCAATTAAAGTGTATAAAATCTATATGATAGCAAGATTCCCATACAACAAAACTCATCCCATGAATATCAAGACAGAACCATATAAACTGTCCATGAATCATTCATTAAATCTCTCCTCCTTACTACTACTTCTGATGATGCCTTTTCAGATACCATACAAGCCACTCAGTAACGGGCAATAACAGAGTCAATAGTGTGGTACATAATCGTTCTACAGACCTGTCTTGATGTGGCGAATGGTGATTTTCAATTGAACTAAGTCAGTGTAGTATGACTGAAATGGCTGGTTAAAATACCTACTAGCATATGTGAAGCTATATATGCTGACTTTTCTGCAGGGGATTCTGAGGTGAAATATTTAGCCAGCTAATTAATTTGTGTCTTTGAAAAATAGGAACAAGACTGCTTGGTCATACTTAGCTTATTTGACTGTGATACCATTATTAAATTTGTTCCCTAACAAAACATACCTCTAATATAAAATTGGAGTCATTTTACTTAAAAGATGACTGAAGTAGTCATATTACTTCAGTAATGTCATGAAAAAAAACCCCAAACCTTCAGTGTGTAAAAGGCTGCTGCATATAATGAGTAAATACGTATTTCTTCACATCCAACTGAGGAGGCTATGAAGACGCTTACTCTTCAGCAGGAAAGAGTCCAATAAGACACATGGCTCGCATGTGTTTTGTAGCTAAGACATAAATTTTACTTGTCTGTTTATCATTGCTTTTCATAAACCAATTTAAATTAAGATTTTTTTCACAGACTGTGAATATCCATGTATTTAAACAGGATTGTTATTTTAGGTTGCACTGTATAGTTTTGCCTCAATAACATATGACAACCTTCTAAAAACCAGATAGTAACAAATGCTAACCACACTGCAAATAAGAAATAACAGAAGTGCATGTGGAACTTCTGTAAGTGCCAGTCACATGTCACCACATTATACCTCATGATTTCTTATGTGCATGCAAGTGGTAGAAATGTTTTATGCTACACTGGCTATCTTACTAGTCTTCATAAGTCTTAATTTGACTCCATCATATTTTTTTCCTATAGCATTTGTGGTTTTGTCTTCCTGTTGGATCAGTTTTTCTCTCTTGTTTTAGAGTAAACTCTTCTACTCTTCCTAGCTATCAGGAGGAATAATCCAGTTTACAAATCAAAATCTGCATCCTACTATTACTACCCAGAAAGTTGCTACCCATAAAGTAATAGAACCATTTCCCACACTAGGGTTTATTGATGCTTTTTTTCTGTCATAACACCTCTTTTTGATAATGCATGGTTGTATCACCTCTGTGTGAGATTCTTCTACGGGTGTATTTAGTTCTTACAAGGTTCTAACATGAATGTCCAAATACCATAACATCTAAAGCTGTAAGAAAAGGCTCTACCACTCTGTCTACAGCATAAGGTACTGGTGGTTTTTATGAATAACACACTAGGCTCTGCCCATCTTGATGAACATTAGTATGCAGTTGCCACCTATATTTCCTTTTTTGCATTTTCAGAAGACAAGTCTTGAGTATCTTAACATGTATTAACAACAGTGAATGTGTGTAGAACAAAGAGATTTGTTAATGCATGCACACTATGGAGAAAAGCGGAAGTTGCAAACTATGAAAGCAAGCCAGTACACATACCCCCAAGTGCCTGAATAGTTCTGAAGTAATATATGTAATTGTTCTAATGCTTTGAAGACGTATTACCATATACTATAACAACTCTGCAGTATATCTAAAAAATGCAACAGAAATACTATGACTCTAACCATTCAATTAAAAGAATTGATGGTAAAGTCACATTAGGAGGGTAAAGTAGACCCTTCTCTAAAGCAAATTTTTAATAAATTGAAAGGTACGTAAAAACTGGGCTTTGCATTAAAAATGAGGGGTTTTCCATGCCTATGTAGGTTGACATCAGAACCAAATGCCTGAAAGGAATAAAGTAATATTACATGACATTTACAACTTAATTCCGAATAATGTGAAACATTGTGTAGTTTGCACATGGTGCAATTTATCTGGGGTTCTTCTAGAATTTAACATCATTGACCTGGGATACTTTGTGAAAACTTGCAAGCTAAAAGAGCGCTATTTCTGAAAACAGCAAGGCACAATCAGCAACAGTCTTTCTTCAGATTAGGTATTTCAGCTATATGTAATTCCCAACTAGAAGGAAGTGCAGCAGGAGGACCAGAAGACCCATTTGGATGGATAAGAAGCTGCTGAGAAAAATTCCCATGAAAAAAGAGGTTTATAAAAGGGGGAAGCAAGGACAGGTGGCCTGGTATGAATACAGGGATGTTGTCCGGGAAGCTAGGGACCAGGTTAGGAAAGCTAAGGTCCAGTTAGAGATAAACTTGGCTAAGGATGTTAAATATAACAGGAAGGGATTTTATAGGTATGTAGTGGCTAAAAAAACAGACTAGGGACAATGTAGGCCCCCTCCGGAAGCTATCAGGAGAACTGGCTACACAGGATTTGGAGAAGGCTGAGGTTCTGAATGGCTTCTTTGCCTCGGTCTTCACTGGCAAAGGCTCTGACCGCAGCACCCAAGTCTTGGAAGGCAGATACAGGGACCGTGAAAATCTAGACCTTGGGCCCACTGTAGGAGAGGATGTGGTTCAAGAAAATCTTAAGAACCTGAATGTACACAAGTCCATGGAACCTGATGAAATCCATCCGAGGGTCCTGAAAGAGCTAGTGAATGAGGTTGTAAAGCCACTGGCCATCATATTTGAAAAATCATGGCAGTCAGGTGAAGTTCCTGATGACTGGAAAAAGGGAAATATAACCCCCGTTTTCAAGAAGGGGAAAATGGATGACCCAGGGAATTACAGCCCAGTCAGTCTCACCTCTCTGCCTGGCAAAATCTTGGAGCAGATGCTCCTGGAAGGCGTGCTAAGGCACATGAAAAAAAAGGAGCTTGGTGACAGCCAGCATGGCTTCACTGAGGGGGAATCCTGCCTGACCAATCTGGTGGCCTTCTAAGATGGGGCTACAGAACTGATGAATAGAGGCAAGACAGTTGATGTCATCTACCTGGATATGTTCGACACTGTCCTGCATGACATCCTTGTCTCTAAATTGGAGAGACATCAATTTCATAGGTGGACCACTCGGTGGATAAAGAACTGGCTGGATGGCCGCACGCAAAGAGTTGTGGTCAATGGCTCAATGTCTGGCTGGAGACCAGTAACAAGTGGTGACCCTCAAGGATCAGTGTTGGGACTGCTCTTGTTCAACAGCTTTGTCACTGACATGGACAGTGGGATTGAGTGCACCCTCAGCAAGTTTGCTGATGACACCAAGCTGTGTGGTTCTGCTGATATGCTGGAGGGAAGGAATGCCATCCAGAGGAACCTTGACATGCTTGTGAGGTGGGCTGATGCCAACCTCATGAAGTTTAACCATTCCGAGTGCAAGGTCCTACACCTGGGTCAGAGCAATCCCAGGCACAGCTACAGGTTGGGCAGAGAAGAGATTCAGAGCAGCCCTGCAGAAAGGATTTGGGGGTATTGGTCGATGAGAAGATGAACATGAGTCGGCTTCAGTGTGCGCTCACAGCCCAGAAAGCCAACCGTATCCTGAGCTGCATCAAAAGGAGAGTGACCAGCAGGTCTAAGGAGGTGACCCTGCCCCTCTACTCTGCTCTCGTGAGACCTCACTTGGAGTATTGTGTGCAGTTCTGGTGCCCTCAACATAAAAAAGGACATGGATCTGTTGGAACAAGTCCAGAGGAGGGCCACAAGGATGATCAGGGGACTGGAGCACCTCCCATATGAAGACAGGCTGAGAAAGTTGGGGCTGTTCATCCTGGAGAAGAGAAGGCTGCGTGGAGACCTCATAGCAGCCTTCCAGTAACTGAAGGGGGCCTACAAGGATGTTGGAGAGGGACACTTCATTAGGGATGGTAGTGATAGGACAAGGGGTAATGAGTTCAAACTTAAACAGCGGAGTTTTAGATTGGATATAAGGAAGAAGTTCTTTACTGTGAGGTTAGTGAGGTACTGGAATAGGTTGCCCAGAGAAGCTGTGAATGCTTCATCCCTGGCAGTGTTCAAGGCCAGGTTGGACAGAGCTTTGGGTGACATGGTTTAGTGTGAGGTGTCCCTGCCTATGGCATGGGGGTTGGAACTAAATGGTCTTAAGGTCCTTTCCAACCCTAACTATTCTATGATTCTATGTGTACTGATAAAAATAGTTGCTTTTTTACATTTTACAATTTTTCCCTTATGTCACAGTTTTAAAGCAGCTTTGTAAGCTGTATTGTGTATTCATGCTGTGGTAAAAACTACAAAGTTTGCTAATTTTGAAACCAGCAGTATGATTAGCTTTGCCACTTCAATATTAGCAGTGTTAACACTGCAGTTACTCTTCAAATTCTTCAAAGTTACTAGTTACTTTTCAAATTGATTGTATGAGCACCAGTATACGAAACATTTTGATATTCATGTGTATACACTTACCTATGCCCACCTTTGGAGTGAAAAAATAATCATATACACAAAATATTTCACTGTAAAGAACATGAACAACTTTAAATTTCCTTTTAGTAAAAGAAACATGCGTTCAAAATGCAGATAAAAAATAACAAAAAATAGATTAAAGCAAAATCTCTAACAAAATAGACCTTTGAAAAGAAGTTTAAAATTTGAATAAAAGTAATAATAAATAGATTTGAAGAACTGGCACAGGTTGCCCAGAGAATTTGTGGATGCATCATCCCTGGCTGTGTTCAAGGCCAGTTTGGATGGAGTCTTAGGTGACATAGTCTAGTGGAAGGTGTTCCTGCCTGTGACAGAGGGTTGGAACTGGATAATCTTTCAGATCCCTTCCAACACAAACCATTCTGTGATTCTATGATTTGGTTTGCTATAATTGTCTTTTAACTTTAGAAAAGTCACTTTTGAATCAAATCACAGTTCACCAAAAATAGCTCTGGTCTTCACTTCCTATTCTGTAACAGTGGAGGCTTTGCAAAAGCTCCAAATGTAGTACCTACAAATGCGACGTTTCTTTTGCCTGTTTTATAGTTTGGAAAGCACAGATGCATTTAACTTTTAATTGCAGCCACTAACTAGCCATTTCACTGAAATTTCAATAGAAACATTTTGTTCCAAATTCTGAAGGCCTCAACAAACAAGGATAATGTTTCATTCGTTACTACAAATATTCGTCATAAAAGAAAGATTCAATTGTCATGATGATTACTTCACTCAAAACATTAAATGTACAGTATCTAATTCAAATGACTGAAGTCAGAAAATTTTATATTGATTTTCCAGTTAACTAATACTGCCATGAATCAAAGTCTTGGTAAGAAAGAAAGACAGGCTTTCCAAAGAACACACACTAGTTTTAAAGACAGAGATCTAAAGCTTGTAATTTTATCAAGTATGCTCATTATGTTGTATTTCAAATACAGTCTTACTGAATAACTAATGTCCCTACTACACATGCGTGAATCTATTGAAATACGTACATTCTAATTTGAATAATCTTTCTGAAATTAGGCTGTGTTTTCTAATCTCAAAACATTGCTGGTTGGGCAATTTTCATTTCTGTAAAATGACAAGTGATACTTCATTTTTAGTTAAAGATTAATGATAAGTTCTCAACTTTATAAAATGCACTCCTCTATAAAATAAACCATTGCATGCTGGTACCTAACATTAGAGAAAAATGTTCACATAGTTGAAAATGAATGGTTTTTGAATTCCAAGGTGACAAGTACAATGTCAGACACAATCAATCGATCACTGCATAATTATTATTGCAAATGATCCATATCCATGCTGCAAACCTTAAGGGGAATTTAATGAAGCAGTAAGCACATCAATAATAAGATCTACTTCAGTCTCTGTTAAATCTTGTGATTCATAAATATGTTGTCACATTTTATTCTTCCTTGAATTCCTGTAATTATATTTGAGGAGAAGCTAACTGAAAAGTAAAATTCAAACATATATTAGCTTTCCCTCTATGAAAGGAGTACTTCATTTTATTAGATATATACCACAAAAATTAAATTTACAAAACACTGCTTATCAAGTAAAAGGCCAAGAAATTCAACAAACACAGAACAATCTCTGAAGAAAACAAGAAATGTCAATAATCAGACTCAGTTAACATGTTTAGCTGACTTAAAATCTGTATTAGGTGTAGGTAGCAAGGTTTTGGTAGTTAGGGGTCTGCCAGGGTGGCCTTTTGGGGAGGAAGACAGGGCCTGCCCTGTTCCAGACACAGCTAGTTCTAGATAACTTGGCAGTGGACCCACCACAGGCTGTAGCCAAGCCCATCAGCCAGTCTGGTGATGTAGCTGTGAAATAATATGTAAAGAAAGGGCAAAAACATTTGAAGGAGAGAGGAGGAAGAAAAAGCAGAGGAAACACCAAGGGTGGAGAAGGAGGAGGTGCTCCATGGTGAAGCAAGCATATCCCCAAGTAGACTGCAACCCGTGGAGTGTAGGAAAAGAGTGAGAAGGAAAGAGCTGCAGCGAGGAACTACTGTATCCTGACTGCAGTCTCTCCATGCTACACACTTACTGAATGAAGCAAATTTAACTTCTGGTGATAACAAGAAGGGTGGTTGTTTTTGCTTCCCACTACCTGAACCAGAAATTCAATTGGCAAATTTAATTGGCAGAAATTATAATTAGCAAGAAATAATTTCATTTCCCCTAAGGCAAGTCTGTTTTGTCTTTGACTGCAGTCAGTCAGTGATCCTTGTCTTTATGTGACCCACAAGCATTTTCGCTCCCGTTCTATTTTCTCCTCCCTCCCTGTCCCATAGAGGCAGGAAGTGACTGAGCAGATGGTGGGAGTATGGCTGCTAGCTGGGGCCAACCCATCACACATTTACAATTACAGAGGGGAAATAATATATAGTGTATTATATCCATGTATGTAAGGCAGTCACTTCTGCAGGTATGTTGGATTTCAGTTTTCTGCTTTCAGTAACAACAGATCTATTTCCATATTTTGCCATTAGAAGGATCTAAACACAGATTCATCTGTTTGGCAAGGAAGCAATATCAGTCTAAGAGCAGAAGGGAAAAGGAAGCCAACATGGGAAGACAAAAAAAAGATCAAGGTCTAATGAAGAAGTGAGCAGATACCTAGGCTTCCATTACTAAAGAACCCCTTTTGTTGATTAAACTGTGAGACAGTAAAATTAGTTATGCAAGGTAAATCAAGTCTGACACCATTTGCACATGTAAGTGAGAAACTGTAAGCAAAGCTTTGCCTTAGGGTATGTCGCAGGGCTGTTCAGCTTCTCAAACAGGCATACTTCACTTGAATAAATATCCAAAAGCAATCAAAAAATTAACCACCTGACATGAACAAGGTTATTTACCTGCCCGGAAAATTCTTCAGGACTTGTTCATCCTTCTGACTCACAAACCAAGACCAGACAGACAGTAGCTAAGATTCTACAACTGTAGATGTAGTAGTATACGAACTACCCAGACTGTCACAGAAATAGTATTTTGAAAGGATTTCCACTAAGAGATAATAATAGTAGGGCAACAGGAGGACTCTAGCCTGCTCACCCAGTCACATTTCATGAAATCTTCAGTCAGTTCCTTCCTGACATTTACATCCCTGGACTAATAAGAAAACATATCCACTGTACATTCAAAGCTTTGATGGAAACCAATGTTATTAAGAGGGACAAGAGGAAGATAAGGTTAATTGGACAAATGTAACTTCTTGCTGAAGTAAGGGGGGGAAATAGGTTCAGTAATTAATGCATGTAGAGTATATATTGCAACTTCAGAAAAGAACAAAGCCTGCTGTACAGCTTACACAAAATGCACATTCTGCTGAAAGAAGGGGAGTTGGAACTAGATGATCTTAAGGTCCTTTCCAACCCTAACTATTCTATGATTCTTAATGTCCTCTTTAAATTCAATTTCATCACACATTAACACATGTATGTGTGTTTTTGTATAAAAGGATATTGTCATAAGCCAAAACTGCTTTGCTTGCTTAATCACAGAATCACAGAATCCTGAGGGTTGGAAGGGACCTCAAAAGATCATCTGGTCCAACCTCCCTGCAAGAGCAGGGTAACCTAGAGTACATCACACAGGAACTTGTCCAGGCGGGCCTTGAATATCTCCAACGCAGGAGACTCCACAACCCCCCTGGGCAACCTGTTCCAGTGCTCTGTCACTCTTACAGTAAAGCTCTTCCTGATGTTAACGTGGAACCTCCTATGCTCCAGTTTACATCCATTGCCCCTTGTCCTATCACTGGATATCACTGAAAAAAAACCTAGCTCCATCAACCTGACACTCACTCTTTACATATTTGTAAACATTGATGAGGTCATCCCTCAGTCTCCTCTTCTCCAAGCTAAAGAGACCCAGCTCCCTCAGCCTCTTCTCATAAGGGAGATGTTCCACTCCCTTAATCATCTTTGCAGCTCTGCGCTAAGCCACAGTTATACAACACTAGATATAACAGAGCATAATACTAACTTTGTTCTTATGTTCCTAGTTTTACCCTTTATAAACACTAGGATGCTGTTTCACAAAATACTGTACCAGGTCAAAAAAAACCCTTCAAGATTGAATGTACTGGATGAACAAATGTTGCTGTCAAATATTCAAAATTAACTTTCTGTTATATTTCATTTCCCTACTTCGTATTAAAAAAGGTGACTTTGCAGAATCTTTTTATGCTTTTTATGCTACTGTGATTTTAGGGTCTGTCATTACGGAATGAACTACTATACAAACAATTTTTAAACCCACTTACGTGTATATACCAATAGATACAAAAAGGAACTTACTGAGAACTTAGATTGTATCTCAAGTGATTGCAGTCTTGTTTTCATTCAGCATCTCTATCAGTCCTTGCATTTTAGTCAACAAGATTATTTTAATAATAAAAGGTACACATTCAACATTAGTGGTCAAGTGGTCAGATACAGTGTATGAAGCTACATGTTTTATTCAAGGTATCAGTGGAAAGCAGCATGAGGATGATTTTGACTACGAAAGTACCTATAGCTTTTCAGTTAACATGCTTGATTTTTATTAAGTGAAAGGATCTAAATATTTAGACTATTTAACAATTCTGTGCAACAAAATTTATCCTGCTGAAGTGTTCCACTGGCAGTGTTTTCAACATTGTTGTTTTGTCTTTCAGTTTAGTTCATATTGCGTATTAAGTGTCTGTAAGTCTTTAAATACAATGAGCAGCCCATCTTTGTCCTTGTCAGTGATGCTATTGGGAAGCTCTTATTTAAGAGAGAAGCGCCTTGCTTAATGCACAGAGTATCAGTGCTACAAAATACATAGTAACTAAAGTTACTCAAAAAAGTATGTCCAAAAGATATTTTAGCTGCTCTACTCCAATTTTAAAAGTACTAAGATTTTGTTTCTTTAGGATTTTTTTTTTTTTGGTACTCTTCACATCTGTTTAAAGTTTTAATTTCCTTAAGATCGAAAGCCTTTGTATTGTTTCACTTGTAGACTTTCTTTTAGCACTTGGTACATAAAGCGCAAGGTTTGAAATTATACACTTCCCTAATTCAGGAGAAAGGTGTTGTCTATGGCTGCATATATTTGGTAGTGCATAAGAACCATGAAGACTTTTGTTTGGCTGAATGAAATACTGTCTGCCTTTGAATATGTGAACTGACAAAAGCACCAAAAATGCTACCATAAAGTCATTTAAACTCATAACTACCTATCCAGATGAAATTTCTGATACTGTCTGTTACTCCCTGTTCCTCCAGTCTTCTCCCTGCATGCTCAGCTGAGGTATGTTTTGCTAATGCAGGCAAGTACAACACACAGTTCTCTCTATTGGATGCAAAAGCTTTATTCTTCAGAGTTGTCAAAACCATGTTCTAGTGACAGAAGAAACTATCTTTTTGCTATTGCATATAAATTCTTTCAATTTGTTTCTCTCTGTATCTGCCTACTCTAATTTTGGGGAAAAACAAATTTCAGTTGCTGACATAATTTCTGCCTTACTCAATTAAGCATTTTTCTGAGACTGCCACTTAAAATATCTTCTAAATATATACAAAATTTCTGAAAATTCATTCCCTATTATTAAAAAGAACAGCAGACTGACAGGAATGAAGCAGGTCTCTGAATAAGCAGACATTAATTAGATGGTTTTAAAATTTATAAACTTTTACTAAGGTATAGTAAGGTAATATTAGTTCAACATTTTCATACCATAGACCAAGAGATGGAAAAACAATAATTTCTATTTTAAAATTAATTTCGCAGTGATTTTGTTCTAATTTGTCTTACAGCAGTATTTAAATGCATATAACAAACTTTTTAATGAGATGCAGTAACTTTAAACTCTCATCTTCTGACTCAGAATATATAAGTTGAACATGAGGTCTATGAGGACTCAAAATAGCCCAGTCTGAACTGCCAAATGGAAAAGAAGCAATCATAGAACTGTTTACTTGGGAAAAAAGAAGTTGCTTGTGCTGTCAAATAGACAAACTATGTTTCATGTTCTTCAAACTATGCTATGTTTTTAAAAACTATGCTTTTTTAACTATGCTATGTTTTTAAAATATGAAAAAGAATATAGGAGGGACACTATACAGAAAAAGGAGGTTTGGAAAAATGTGGATTCCATGACAGATTCTGAGCAGTCTCAACTTTCAGCCACCAAAATTCATTTCACCCACTGATAGTTATGCTTCTATTACCAAGGTAAGTAGAGGCCAGCAACTTTACAGCCCTCTAACTGAAAGGAAAAAAAAAAATCACTTATTTGTTAGATTCTGAGAAAATTGCGACATCTTTTAGGAGGTGAGTTGCACTGTAAAATGCAAATGATAATCTGCAGGGATTAGCCACACTTTGTATCATCACTGCAACAATCTTGTGTTGGAAAGAAAGGTATAATATACTGCAGCAGGATCAGCATATAAAAGTGCTGTACCCTTTAAAGTTAAAGAGGATATAGGTCCTTTTGACTTCAGGATTTAACTGTAGTCTCTAAATCAGTAATACTTGAAAGTCCTCAAAGTTTATCAGTCAATATGAAATTGGATATCGATGAACTGTGATTTCGATAGCACAGGTGTCTGTGCATACAAGTACCAGACCAAAAAAAGTTCACCTTTTTCTGGGTGAGGAAGAGAATATAAGCATTATCAAATTGCCTGGGCTGTCAACAGATATGGATTTCCATTTAAAAGGTTAACAGGACTAAAATACTGCTTTACATTCTGAAAGCTTGAAATAAATATTTAAAAAACAACTAATCAGGACCATTTAACAGACAATTACTGACTATACAATGCACGCCTGCAGAATATTTTGATTTAGTTTTCTGAACATGTTCATAGTTTGCTTGCCATAAAATGAACTTGACATCAGCAGCAGTAGAATTAAAAAAACAGCACTCTTACAGGATACTAGTTAGTGATACGTTATAAAATGGGAAGAAACTGCAATTTTATTTTCATTTGTAAATACTGCAAAGTATTTATACATGGAGTGAAACAACAGGTAAGCACTGCCACAATGGAATTAATAGTATGAAAAATCTCTATCACTGAAAAGAAGTTAATTTTGTATCTTTTAAAAGAAAGGAAGATTACATTTTCACACAAGTTGGCCACTTAGATTTTAATAATATTGCTGAGGAGCTTTTATATAATTATATAAAATACTGATGTTGTGCTAGGAGAAAGCATTTCAAATGCTGTTGTGAGTTTATATATTGCATTTGCATATGTTAAAAGCCCCTTGTTTACATACTGCATCTTCTGCATGGAGATACATACACACATGCACTTAATGTACACAGAGTTTAAAGATCATACAGTTTCAGAAATCATCTTTCCATGAATACAACTTATTTTTATTACCAGAACAAAAGAAAGGAATCATATTCTGCTGCAATAATAAAACCAAATAGTTAATTCTCTGCCTTTTCCTACTAATCTTATTTTGAGATTTTACACAAAAAAAAATTGGACTATTAAAGTTAAATTAAGAATGGGAAAAATGCGTAATAACTCAGTGCAGCAGTGCCAAAAGAGACAGACAGGCATTCTCCTGTTTAATGAATTCTGCTAATTAAAAAACCCAGATAAGCCCAAAACAAGCCCTCAAATAAAACCAAACCCAAACAAAGCCCACCCATAAAATGTAAGTTAAAAGGACAAAACAAAAATTAAAGGAATAGACTTTTAAATGGCAAAATACTAATTACTGGAAGCTTTGGGAACCAGGAAGTGGTACCATCCAAAACTGCTTATTAATGTATCTGCTTAAAGCATATACACACACATACATGTATAAAAGCATAAAAGATAAAACACAACACACTAAAGATAGTAGAATTCTGCATAGCTACCTTAAGAAAATGTCTTTTGTTAAGTTCTCCAGTTAACAAAAATTCATAGGCTTTGGGTGTAGGGAGTTCCCAGCTTTGAAACTGCCACAAACAAATAGAATAATACACATCCCTTCACCTTGTCATGTATGTCAGAAAAAAGGGTTTATCCTCAAGTATTTACTGTGTTTCTCTTTTGGATGATGTTAATCACAAAGACAGTATACTGGAGTGTTGAATGAAGCACACCACATTTAAGTGATCTGATTTATAAATCTAAAAATAGAATGAAATCAAGCTTTGCATTAGCAAAAAATACAGCTTCAATAAAGAATCACAGTAAGAGTTAAACAGCAGTCGGGGTTGCTGTTACATGCACAGATAGTTGCTTGTGAAAACTGAAATGACTTGTACTACAGAACACAGAGGGGAAAAAAAAAAAGAAAATGACACAATCCTAAGGCACAGTGATTGGCAAGCTCCTGAAATGATAGCACGGGTCAAAAACTGAAATAAGAAACTTAAAAGTCTGCATACAGTGCCTTTTGCACAGATGACAAAAGTTACTACAGTACATTGGAGGGTCAACAGAAATTAGAAGGAATGATAAAGGGAGATTAACAGCATGAAAAATGAGCAATTTAAAAGAGCAGTAATGATTTACTGATAATATCTCTAAGACTTAAATGTTGCTCAGAAGCAGCCTTGAAGAGGTGGCCCAGATTACCTGCAAGCCTGACTATCTTTACATACATTTTAATTAAATAAATAAATAGATTGTCAAATGAGATCAGTTTAAAAATATTCCCCAGAAGATGCACAGGCTTTGAAGTGGAACACAGAAATGCTTTTGAAGCATGCATATTCATTCACTAATTTATTTGTGTGTGGTGCTGTTGTTTTTTTTTTTTTCCTCGAGGAAAATGTTTCCTATCTAAAGGTGGATGAATTAACAGGTTATTAGTTTCACTAATTCACAATATACATGTTACAGCACAACATTATTTTTAAGGTGAGCAGAATGTGCTGCAAGGAATTTGAACAATGCTGAATATAAAAATCACAGGCATAAGTACATTCTATCTATTTCTTTATCTGTAGTTGTCAATTGCCAGAAACTTCAAAAGCCAAGAGACTGTGACAACTAATAGAAAACCAACTATGTCAAGTAATACAAATTAGAAGTTTTAATCACATTATTTCATTTCTTACAAAGAAAGCAAATTCTGAACAGCCACAAGTGATGCAGCATTGGTTTTCTGACTGAACCACACAATGAGTCTTACAGATACAATTGTAGCATTTTCTAAGGCAAAGAAAAGAAAGCAGCACACTATGCCACATCCCGCAAACCCTGAAAATAAATCGCATATTAATGAACCAGTTTATTTAAACTCCCACTGGAAAAGCAAGCACATATACTGTACACTAGCTAAGCTAAGCTATCCTGCAATATACACACCTTGACATATTAGAAAACATGCTGTAAGTATAGGCTAAAATCTACAGTCCCAAAGTCAATATATTAATAAAAGATTGACATGGAGAGAGACACTACCTACCCACAAATACATCATCATCTTGAAAGAAATCAAGGGCTCTGTCAGCAAACAGAAGTCTCCTTACTTCACCAAGTATATCTGGAAGGAAAACTGAAAACAGTGGGTAGAAAATCTTGCCTTTTTCTGTCAAGTCCTCACAGTTCTCTTCTCATACAAGGTATTTTTTTAGTTTATGAGAACAGCATTCGTTCAGTGGCTCTTTCTGCGTGTGAAGTGACTTGCTTCAGGCTGTCTTTTTTCTTCCCTTTTTCTCCCTAACTCAAGTCTGTCCTTTCTTTACTGTCAGGCTTGCTTAGGTAACAGTTCTTGGTGTATCTATTTAATGAGCAGGTCCGTGCACTAAAGGCAGCCAACTACATTGGAGAGAAAGCAAAAAAGAAAAAATAGTAATAATAAATAAATAAATGGGAATATTCCACTTCCTGATTGTTATTATGGGATCTACAGACGCCCCCTCTGTAGGAATTTATAGGAGGATTTCTAAGACGTCTTGAGCAGGAGGGGAGGGGGGAAGGAGGGAGACAAAAAAAAAAGAAATCATCAGAGAATGGCAGGTGACTCCAGTGGCACTCAAGCCATTACCTCCCCTTGCTAAAGGACCCAGCTCACAAATCCTGCATTTGAGAAATTTTTAAACTCAAAGCAAAGCTCCTACAGAAAAGAAAGGAACATGTACTGCACCCTGCCTCTCCTTTATCTCTTTAAATGTACTTCAGATAAAAGCCGCATCCAGTCGGGTCAAGGCCTTTCCCAATCTTATTACGCTAACACAAGAGTGTTCAACATACTTTTCTACAGCCATCTACTGACTCCATGGTGTTATTGCTGCTGCTGTTAGTACTGCTGGGAGGTAACTGCCAGTGTGAGAAATGGGAAAATACAAACAGTAAATCAGATGACAGTAAAAGTGTTTGTGCTAATTTAATTTATTTTTGGCAGGTTTTGTTTTCCCCTTGCCATAGTATGTTATTTTTAAAGCAAAATTAGAAAGAATTATCATCTGTATATTTAACAAATGCTAATAGAAAGAACTTGATTTTTTTGTTCTTTTTTTAATTAAGTTGAAGGTAGTATGCAAATGGATGAGTATACAAGGGGCCTTTTTTTCTTCTTTTTTTTGTTTTGATTGCAGCTTAGTCTTTTACTATTTGCTACAAGGAAGTATTTTAAAATGATTTAACTTGTCTCATTGTAACACACAATATTTTTATTACATCGATCAACAGCATCCTCAGGTGAGACACAATTTTCCAGGGTAAAGGAGACAAGCCTTGGTCACTTTTTAGGCTGCATTACTGGTCTTGAAAATCATCCCTGACCTTGTGAACTGGCAGCATATCATGCCGTTACAATAATATGCTTTTGGTATTGATGGAGAAAGCTACAAATGCAGTCTGCCCACTAAGTGATTCAAACACTACAGTATATACATAATAATTATAAATCAATGAATAAAGAAAAAGAGGTATAAAAATGCCCACAGGAATGAGATTAAACAGAACTTTTACACTTGATTACTTACTATCTTTAGCCACAGACTGTGCACTTCTTCAGACAAAAACTGTCGTTCTTTTTAAGAAAATACTCCAGTCAATTTACATATTCAGCCTAACCATACAAGGTAAAATGTCACTTAAATAATTAAAATGCATTAACTAAATTGCATAATCATTCACTGCAGCAGGGCAGGTGGCAAATGGATAGGCACCTGCTGAAACAGCCTGTAACAAGGAGATGTAATAGCAAAGCAGGATTGGGGGGAGCAAACTAAAATCCGTACCATTAAACAAACGGTAATCAGGAGAGTCTTGAAGACTTCAGCCACTGGGGTGAATTCAAAGTAAAAATAACTGATACACCACTAGCATTTCAAAGCTGATTTAACAGAGAAAAATGAAACAATTAATTCATGTGACGCTAAGATTTATATAGAGAAGTTTATACCAATAAACAGATACATATACACACATTTTAAATACACACAGCTATTTAAATTTGATCCACCAAATACTATGCCCAGGTAAAAGGTTGTTCCCTGGTTTAGTGGAAGCAGGAGAGAAGGATTTCACTTACTAATTACTAAATTGATAGATTTTACATTAATGTGCAAGGACAATAATTTTAAGTAAGATTATTGCAGTTTCATAAAGTGAAGGCACTTATTTCACTCAGTTTTCAGAAGAAAAAGAACAGCCTTTTGTTTACAGTTTGGAGTTGTTTAAATTATCTGCCAATTTAACCACCAACATTCAGCAATCAAAGAGGCCTAACCTTGTCACCTTTAAGTGGTATACTTTCACCTCATTTTGTCTACTGTATAATGCACTGTGTTCTTCTGTATTCAATTACACTATAATAAACTTGAAATATCCTGTTAGAGTGAATTAGATTATATTGGTGAAGCTGAAAATACATTTTCTGATAAAGTATCTGTGGATCTGCCAGCCAGCAGTTCTTTCAGATCTGTGCACCTGAATTGAACACACGAGGCTTGAGAATTTTCAAACACTGGTTAAAGATTTTATTAATATGATAAAAAAGTGTACACAGCTATTGCCTATAAATCACTTCAAGATCAAAATTTCGCTGGTTTTGAGCATAGACAGCACATGAAACTCCAGCGAATTGTGTCCCAAGGCTCTCAACTAATCCTTCTGCATTCTAAATTATTTTCATTATTAAACTGGTTATTCAATCAATTCTTCATATCTTTCTTACTCCTTCAAACAAGGGGAACAATTTCTAATGGTGCTACACAAAACCATTCATTTGAAGTATTTTATTTTTAGCGCAGCTATTGTTAAATGCTTTGTTCATTAGATCATCTGCATTTTTTTTGCACATGTAGAAAAACATGGATAAAGAGAAGATTGAAAACAAGTATATTACTAAGTTTTTTTGCATTTATGATTAAAGTTTAAACAAAACCCTGTTTGTGAAGGTTAGTTTTTACATGTTCTGGATTTGCAAGCAATGTCAAAAAAAGTAAATAGAAGATCCTGACCACAGTAGTTTTAAGAAAGACTCATCCAGTAGAGCTGACCTTAGGTTCAGATCAAAGGCTACTGAAATCAACAAGAATCTTGTTCATTTAAAGAAACTTTTGCAAATAGCAGTACATTATATTTGCTGTGAAACACTTGCCCATTTCCTCTGATGCTACCAAAGATGTTTATACAAGGCTCTTCTATAGGGGCATTGACAGGGATCTCAGCTTCAGAGCATGCAATTTCTGTACCAGCTTATATCACAGCTTTAACTTTCATAATCCATCAAAATATCAAATATTGTGCCCATGAAATCACAAGGGATTGGTAAGATAAAGGGTAGATAAAAATAGTTCATAATAGCAAAAAAGAAATCATAAATTGTGAGATCACAATTAACACAGGTTAGGTGTATATATATATATATATATATATATATATATGATCAACACACTTACTAGCACCTTAATAAATCAGATTTTTAAAAAAATCAAGCTGTAGATTCTAGAAGTTCAATTTCCTTATTAAAGGCATATAATTCATGGACATATCTTGGCATATTTATTAATGACACAGAAGATTAGAAATAGCATCAATACTGCTGCTCACTGCATTGGAAGATAAGAAAATGCAAACCAAGTTTCTCATCTTATAGCGTATGCAAGATTCCTAGGAACTGCAAGAATGTTAAAGTGATCTCAGCGCTAAATGGCAGAATTCCTATTTTGCTATGTGCTATACAAACATCTAGAAAGATACTGAAATCATGTATTTCACTCTCAGATTGCAAAGACAAAACTTTTATTGACTTTAATTAGTCTTTTTTTTTCTTTTTTTTTTTTAACTAAAGTCTCTGTACCTTAGAATTTAAACCTGTGCGTGCGTTAATATTGTTTTAAAATGCTTACTAAAAGAGGGAGGGAATGAAATGGTAATGATTATGCTGACTCTTTTTTTAAACTTAGGCTTCCCCACCAAGAAAAGATACCAATGAGGCACATGATATAAGAGGTGCAACAACACTAAAATCTCAAATAATTTACACAGAGAACCAAAAAGAATTTGAAACATTTAGAGAGCTAGAAACATTTGATTGTGCTTACTTTCCATACCTTACAGCCTCATCTACCATTTATGGCTATTTATTAAATTAAAAGCTGCAAATGTTTAGGAGGTATGGTAAAACAAACCTTTAATCTGTTCAATTCATTGCAATTTTAAGGAGGGGCCTGTTGCTGGCTTTTTTTGGTTTTTGTTTTTTTGTATTTCTGTATAACTATATAAAAGCAATCAAAATATAAATTTTACATATAATTCAGTTGATTTATAAACTATTCTGTGTTTTCACTACACATACTTCTTTTTCTTATTTTTCAATTTATTTTTATTACTCAGCACTTCTGTCGCTTTTGATGCAAGAAATCAGTTTCTGTGTTCATTTGTTGGACAGCAAGGTCAGAACACTGTCCCAGAAAAGTCTGAGGAGCAACTAGCCAACGATTTGGTCATTAGATATCACCACAATTTTAAATACCAACTCAGCATTTCTGGCTGTCTCATGAATCATGTTCAGCTTATAGTCCAAGGAATGACAAGCAGGATGGAGACAGACTTTCCTCTGATCCCAGACTCCATGACACATGCATGGGATGTATAAAGTTCATAGCTTCCCATACAACCAGGAATATGAAACTTGTTTTCCCTTTTCTTAGCATGGCAAGGTCAAGGGAAAAAACGTGAGAGGTCTGACCCTTTATCGGGTACATCACACTTCATTTGTGGTGTTTCTGTAATCATGTGAGCTGCTTATTTCTCTCAACATTCAAACGCTGTATACTGACAAAAATCTTAAGGGAACTGAGAGACTATGGTTAAGCCCAATTATTAGTGATCACTGTTCGATTGGTAACAGCCCAATCCTTTGCCCATAATTTTAATGACAAGTGCTATATTGTTGCTGCTTCTCTACTGCTTTTAGCAATTGTGACAAGAAAAACCCTGGCAGCTGTACAAAAACTTTACATACCCTCTCCTGGTTTTAAGCTGCCAGAAGTGGGCTCCAGCTTCAGTCCTGATAAGACAGGGTGTTGCTGTGGGATGATGATGGACTTTGGTTAGAATAAAGTCTGTGAAAAGGAAACAAAGGCTTACAAAATCCTCTCCAGGAGAATTAACACAGGGACAGCAGAATCAGAATTTACTGTCTGTTAGAAAACATTGTCCTAACAAAATTTCCTGAAATTTCAGTGTGTTTCTCCCATTTTTTTCTAGACAATGCTCAGGTGGTTTTGCAGATCTTCATATTTATTTCAGATATTATGCTTATGTAGATAAAAAGAAACAAAGCCGCAGGTAATCATATACACTTGAACAAAGCTATCTGGATATCACATATTGAGTACTGGTAACAAGTGGCTCTCAAGTTCTCTATTTCTTGAGATTTTATATTGGTTGAATAAAACAATTAATTAAATAACTGGCTGCTCTTGAGCAGAAAAACTGATGTCACTAGAAGAAATTATCTCCAGGCAAATGTTTGCTTAGCTCTAAGAAAACATCTCCCCTAAAACATCTCCTCTCAAAATCTCCCCTAAAATCTCTGATTCAAGAGAATGCGAAAAAGATTCACAATCTTTAAATTATAATGCCTTTTTTAAATATGGTACAGGTTATTTCCATTTTCACAGTAGGACACAATTATACTCTCCTCAGGACAGGCTAATCTGCTTATTGCTAACTATTACTGCTTATTGAAACACAAGAAGATTATGTTTTCAAGATACTACACTCAAGTTTGCTTTGGATAAAGATCTTTTACCCAGCAGTAGAGCCAACTAACACCATTCTCCAGCCCACAGAAGCCAACATGCTTCTGTCAGCAGAAGCATAAATCAGTTCACATCAGTTTATGCAGGGACCTGATGGGGCAGATAAATAAGACTTGACTCACACAATAAATTAATACAAAGTTATGAGCAGGACTTCTTTAAGTAATTACAACTTTCCTAAGGAAAGATCTTGTTTTAAAAATAGGAGTAGGAGTTAACATTTGATAATCATCACTAATATGATAAAAGGTTGCTACTACCAATGACTTAAGGACTTCCCTGTAATTTTCAGTTCATGAGTTTATAAATTGCTTTGTTATTTAGTGCATGCTCCTTAAATCCTGAACTCTTTATGCACTGGATGATAACAAATGGATCAGTTTTATCACTTATAGTAGTTGAGTGAATCATGAAACAGCTTACCTTTCAGGAAAGCCATCATATAGAACTTAACAAACCTATCAGTTGTTATCTCTATGTATCTGACAAAACAAATTCATGCTTTGTCACCTTGTCACATTTGTTTAACAAGGTGAGAATAGCCTTGTAACTGAGGATTAGTTATTGTTTTGATTTGGCAAGGGGCATGCATATGTGCAGGACTGCCTGCACTCTGAGGCTGCCAGCATTACCACTGCTGATGTCAGTACTACGGTTACAACAGCCAGGAGACTGAGGTGAAAACCTGCTCCTCTGCCACCTGAAATCTTGTCTTCTTGGGAGAAGTGCCAGAATAACCTTGCTATTAGGTTGCCCATATCTCTGCTGTTTTCCCCACAATATCAGAAACACCTCTACAGCAAAGTTCTGCTGAAGGCAGAGACTGTGCATTTCCAGCCATGTAAAGTGATAAACAAGTAGAAAAGCAATGAGGGGGACACCTAATATTTTATAGAGGCAATGAAAAATACAAAACTAAAATACATGGACCTTCAGAACACAAATGTGGAAAATTAATTATGTAACAGAATACAGAGATTTACAGAAATAGGAAAAAAAGATGCTATTCACTCCCAGTATGCTACCAGTCTGCAATAACAGCACTAAGTTCACTCAGGTAACGAAACAGCTGAATGTGTAAATTTTAACCATAACTCACAATTTCTAGATTACCTGTGTCATTAAAGCTAGTTTTTGTAAACCATGTCATGACTAAAGTGTACAAAATCCTGTGGGCACAATTGCTAGAGTACTTTTTACACGAGCAGGTGCTGTATTTGATAAATAGGGTATTCATATCTGCAAACCCCAGCAGATACTTTGCATATTGAATTCTCCAGCCAGGTACATAGCCAAAGTGATGGTCTGGCAGTGGCACAGATCTGGGAAATAACTGGCATCACAATTTTGGCATTTTGTTTGAAATTCCTATTCCTCATTCTCAAGGAAATCAGATATTGCTTGAGGAGCTCTAATGGCACCATCACATGGAGAAAAGGAAGCTGTGATGCTGCACTTTAATAAATCAATGCTTCTTTGGCTGCCTTCCAGAACACAAAAACACTTTCAGTATCTTGCCTGCCTTTCATTTTGTGTCTTGTAGGATACTCTCCATCATCTTTATGTTTGCAGACATATTCTCCGTAGCCCTATTTTTTTTTGGCCTCTACCTTGAGACTCACTGAGCATTCCCCTTAGTTCATGTTTTTCCAGAAACCCTTTATATTTACTGGAACCATTTATGTATTAATGTCAAATCAGTAGTGAGTCAATAGTAAGGCTGCAACAGTGTTTCCTTAATATGTTCAGTGTGCTACCACATGTATGTGTATACCCAGACAGGTCTGATTTTCACGAGTGATGTCAAATCATTTTGAGATCAGTTCAAATGTATTGGAAAACGTCTGCCCATCAGTCCAAACTATGTGAGGGAACCCAGGGAATATCAAGAGAAAAAAGGTACCAATACTTACCTCCAGACTTAGAATTTCTTTAAACAGGACATGGTTGGTTTTGAAGAACAGGTATTTGTAAAAGAAGGTTAAGTGCAACGTGCAACTACCTCTAAAGAAGTACTTGTGTTTATAGTAGTACAACATAGATAAGTAGCTGTAAATCCATACTGCAGGTAAATGCACACAGCATTACTCCAAGGAACACACTGAGACACATAATTCTGCACTGTGTCTCCCACAGTGCTAGTAGATAACCAGGTCACTATACCCCGTGCACCATCCCCACATCATGAATACTTTTTTTTTCCTCCTGGTCTTAAAAAATTTGGGAGCATGCAGCTTATTGCAAAAGGACAAATTTGGAATACTTTTGCCTGTATATATTAAGTAAGCAGATCAGTGTTCTGATTCTGTACCCATGTGCACAGCCACTGAGAAACTAGTAAACTAGCCAATAAGCAAACAAACATGTGTAGCCTTCAGTCCACCTCAGTGCTGCTTTGTATTAGCAGAAATTCCTTCAGGAAAGTGAAGTTGGATTTCCTGACTGCACATTCTCACAATTACAAAGTTTATTTATCACATATTTATTTTGCATGAAATCAAAATATTCACAGTATTGTCTCCTTACATTCCTTGCGTATTCTTTCAGTTATTAAATTGACTGTACATTAGAGATGCTATACTTACCTCTGACGCTCTCCATTAGGAGGGATTCAGCCTGTACGCTAAATATTTAATTTGTGTTCTGAGATGCTCTGAATCTATGTATTTTCTATTTTCCTAAGGGGTTCATGCTTCACATCAGTTGGATACTTCTTTCCCAGCAACAAAATGCAAATTTAACTATTTCCAACAGCAAATGCACATGTACCGACACTGGAGCAAAACAAACGAAAGTAAAATACACCCTATTCTGAAGACAGTGAAATTCTGGAAATACAATCTCACTCTCAAATCAAAATGTAGATTCTCCTGGTAGTACAGACTAGAAATACTCACTTTTGGGTATGTGTGAAAATTGAGATTATCTTTTTTCCTCAGGAGGGTAATTCTCCAGTAGCATCACAATGAGTAATTGTTCTTCAATTTACAGTTCCCCCTTTCATCACAGACAAATCACTTAACATGAAAGCAATATTCTGAGGCAGCTCTGCAGTTCTGAAGCACTGCCCATGACAACAAAAGGTTGTTGATACTTTGAGTTGGGCTGAATGGGTTGCCCAGAGAGGTTGTGAATGCTTCATCCCTGGCAGTGTTCAAGGCCAGGTTGGACAAAGCCTTGCATGGCATGCTTTAGTGTTACATGTCCCTGCCCATGGCAGGGAGGTTGGAACTAGATGATCTTAAGGTCCTTTCCAACCCTAACTATTCTATGATCCTATGAAAGAGAGCATCCGCAAGTGGCAAAGCAAACATCTGCTGCTTTTGTCTTCAAAGAAAACTGTGCACACAAGAAGGAGCAGTGCCTCTGTGACCACAACCTTAGGTAACAATATCACTATTGCTTTTTTCTGGAACTACATTAGTCTCAGTTGGGCTCCACACAGAGAGTAAATTGCAAAATGCTGATCAAAGGAATCTTAACCACTCTCAACCACTTTTCACAGAGCAAGACCTTGCTACACCACAGTATCTTTGAAAAGTGAACATTGCAAATAAACAGTATTAAAGCATTTAAAGATACTTGGACTCCTTTAGCATATGAAATTCATTGTGCCAATATGGAAAAATGGCAACGAATATACAGAAACGGGTACCCTGTGTCTACTTAGTTAGTGTGTCCAAAGCATGTGTTACATACAGAACAACGTAGTAACTAGTAGCCTTGTTTTCCATGATGGCCTGCACTTCAAACAGGAAAATTGTAAATGAGTGGAGATCATTACTGCAATACTTTAGAGGCAGAAGAACTCCCGAACTGCGGTATCAGATTACAAAAAGCCCATATGGCTGCTCAGTGGTGACACTTTGCATTGTTTCCCTCTGAGCATTGAACTGAGATGCTCTCTGTACTGTGAGGAGCCTCCACATTAGCTGATGTTCTGAATTAAGGTCTTCCATGATTATGCATATTTGAACATGAGAGAGTCAGAGAGCTGTAACACCTAACTAAGCAATTTTTTTCATTATCTTAGACTAAGATATATCTTTTAAGACTACTTCTATGTTACAGATTCCAGCACTGTTTACATTCTTGTTTCATACTTAATAAACTTTTTTCTATTTTTAATAACTTCAGCATTTTCCAATGCTTTTGAAATAAAGCTTGGATGATTCTGAATCAAATGTGCAAATACTGTTTCAATTTGAAAAATGAGATTTTGGTTTCTTTCAACCTTTTCTAAAGGTTGGACCAGATTATCTTTCAAGGTCCTGGGTTGTTCTAAAATTCTGCAGATTAGGAATGACAACATCCTGAGAAATAACTAAATAGTGTACAGAACAGAAATTAAATTCTGTTTTCAGACCAGTTATATTTATAGTGATTCCAGCTGATGGTTCCTAGGCAGTCTTCTGGGAGAATGATTAATAGCAAAGAAACTTTCTGATAAAAGTGGCAACAAAACTATCTAGGTGAGATCTGTAACACCCCTGACTGTATACACCATGTATCTTCACTGTCCTGAAGATTTGTGTGTAACCACTTAGCTATAATTTTTACAGTGCTTCTTTCTATGTGTACATTAATTAACAATTTTAAATTCTCCAACATTTTTTATAACTACAGTACTCATTTCACTGACATAACTTTTGAAATAAGTAATTACAGAACTGTTAATAAGATTTCCAGAAATGCTTTTGCTTGTATAATTTTAACCATTAATTATATTTTAAATGCATCTCAGCCTACATCACTATGTTATTAGGGTAGGTTACTAAGGTTCTGTTTGCAAGGGATTAAGAACTCTGTTGACTGATTTTATTAGGATTTTGAGATGCCTCTATTATCACTGGCCTTTGGCTTAGGTAGAGGAGCTCCTTTTCATAGCAAGTTTCTCATTCCCCATAGTTACACCTGATGGAGGCTGTGGAGACACACTTTGTTTTCACTTCACCCTTCACCCCAAAATACCCATAGTTCCATTTTTCTCACCTCAGTCTTTCAAGTGTGTAGCTGCTAAGAAAGATTGTTCAGTGCCTTCAGAAGAGCAAAGCCATAGCTAGGAGGTAGCAAAAATATAACTAATGCAATGAAGACTTCTCCACAGAAGCGTTTTAGTAGACTTTATTTATGATTTTTATCAGCCTTTTAAACTGACTGCTGTTAACTGATTAATGAACACTGTGGCTCATTCATGTCACCTCTGATTTCATCTACATAAATAATTTCTGATCTATTTAGTAATTTTCCATTATTCCTAGATCCACTTCCTAGAGAGTGGAGTAGGAAATGAAACAAACAAACAAACAAACAAAAACAAAACAAAAAAACCAAAAATGCCCAACAAACCCTAAACCAGCAACAACAGATAAGCCTGAAGTTTAAGGCTTCAAAAGAAATGTGGGGGTATGCATTTATTACATTAAGGTCATATGGAATATTTTTTCTGAGCTTTAAGGTTTTTGCTTCTGAATCCTAGAAGGAGCACATGTATATTAAAGAAAGTTAAAAAAATTGGAAAAATTCTGTGAATACAAATAAAAACCAGTCTCTAATATAATTACAGAATTGGTATAAGCCAGAGATTTCTCTGAAAATGGCAAAACTAGTAACTTTTCAAAACAAGAAACAAGTGTAAAAAGAACTGTTTCGGGTCAGAGGTGTCATAATTTTAGTGTACTGAACAGAGTATGGAAACTATTATCCTTTTGTAGTCATTAGACCTGAAGAGTGTATAGCAAGCATGTCTCACTGCTGCTTGTCGTGGTTTAAACCAAGTCCCCCAACTCCCGGAGAGTTAGGAAGGAAAATCCAAAGAATGTAGCCCCCACGGATTGAGATAAGAAAGGTTTAATTGCTAAGGCATAACACAAAACCCCTACTGCCATTTACTACTACAAATAATAATGATACAGCAAACAGCAAGTGAAAAGAATACAACACCCCACCAGCCACCGACCCATAACTCACTCCACCCTGCCTGGCTGAGCACCATGTGCTCCTTCCTCCATTTTCCTCCAGAGCTCTCCCCCTCCAGCTTTCTCCTTCCCAGTATGCATCCTGGGCATCACGTGCTATGGTATGGAATACCTCATTGCCTAGCTTGGGTCAGGTGCCCTGTCTCTCCTTCCTCCCGGACTCCCCTCCTCCACCTGGCTGGAAAAAACCTTGAACAAAAAACACCCTCAAAACATGCTCAACCCATGACACTGCTAAAACAGAAAGAACTGTATGGCTATGTCAGCACATGACGACTGCTTGGTTCTAATCTTAGTATGTGAAGAAATGGTATAATTTGGAGACATACAAGTTTAGAAAAGTCCCTTCATATTTTAGTCATATTTTTTTAACTTTTAGATGCAAATGCTTATGCACATAAATGTGTGCCTAGAATTATTAGTAAGCAGAAGTGTTTACAACACCTTTATGCTAAGTAGCAAACAAATGATTAGCTATGTACATCAGAAGTTGAGGCATACAGTTGTGAGCAACACAATTTGATAATGAAAAATTGAGAATAACACAGAAGATTAATGAAATCTACCTTAAAATTCAAGACAATCTGTTAAGTTAAAAAGGTCCACCAGAAATCAAGAGTGTATCTGAACCATAAACTATTTTGGGCAAAGGCGGTATTTTACACTATGCTTGTACAGTGCCTGTAATTTATGGTGCTATATAAATGATTTTTAACAATGATGAAAACAGTTGTAGAAAGCAGTAGTTAAGCAGGATGGGAAAACAGAAGAAATGAGCTGATAGCATATAAAATAATCTATGACATGTAGGAAAACCCAACCAAAGGAAATTACTAAATCACGGTAATAAAACTATTAATTATGTGCTCTTTGGAAGGCAGCTGCTATCAAGTAGAAAAGTGACCTTGAGATGAAGGCCACTTTTTACTTTCAATATTGTACTCAAAAAGATCTTAAGAATTCAAAGGAAGAGACAACTACTACAGGAAAGAGAAATGCTATAAAATACAGTATATCTGTAGTTTTGCTCATTACCTATGGACTATCAATCTGTATGGCATTTGAGTACATACTTTTAATATATCTGTAGACACCCTGTTACATAAGGTCTTAAATTTCCAGTATTAGTGGAGCATGAAAAATGCTGTGATATGATGCACTTGGTTCTTGTATCTCCCTCCCCTGTCTAGGCCATAGTGTCTTTAAATATACCATAGATGGTCAAAGCTTCGAAACACCTAACAGCCAACAGATGTGTGTGTGTGTGTGTGTGTGGGAGGAAACATTCCTGAGCCCAGGTCAATTTCTCCCAGGGGTGAGAAACAATAAAGATGTTACAAATCAGCAAAGCATTTTTACTTTTCTGGTAAAAATCTTCCTGGTTTATAAAATGAATCCTCTAGACGACATGCTATGAATATAAAAATACCTGCTTACTATTTCTTCCATCTCAATCAATTTGTACCCACGTCTGTACTGATACTGCAACTGCCCCAACTCCAGTGCAGAACCTAGCTCTTGTCATCATTGAACTTCATGAGTTCACGTGGTCCCACTCCTTAAGGCTGTCAAGGTCTTCCCTCCAGCATGTCAACTGTACTATGAAGCTTAGTGTCATCAGTAAACTGCTGCAGCTGCAATTAATTGCACAACATCGTTTATCAAGATGTTGAGTAGTGTTGGTCCCAGTTCCCTTCTGTCATGTTCTCATCATGGTCTTTTAGGACTTGCCAACTGTTCTGGTTTTATTCTCTTTCCTTTTGGAAGATTGTGGCACAAGATGTCTCTCAAGCATATATATATGGAGCAAAGGAGTTGCCCCACTTCAGTGACAGGCATTGGGCATATTAGGATGGTGATGTACAGACTATTCATCATCAGTTCCTTACAGTTGTTATTTCTGCTTTTAATTTTTAGTTTGACTCAGAATACTTTTTTCTCCGGGCAGGGCACACATACTGACACAACTGTTATGTGTTGCTCTGCTGATGAAATGCCAGTGTAACTGAACAAACAAACTTCCATACTTGGTATGGATTTAATACATTAAAAATAAGTACCGTCCAATGTGTATGTATATACATACATATTAATATCTGTATGTGTAACTGCATTTTTGTTTGGGATTAACATTCTTCCTTGTAACTTTGCTGCTTTGAAAAAATTTGGCAGCTACTTAATTAAATGGTTTAGTACGGAATTAAACCTGACTGGTTTAAGCAAGTAAGATTTAGAAAGATTTTACACAACATAAAAAGACTGTTACCATCAATAGTAGAACCTGATCTCCACATTATAATCAATATTCCTTCATTCTTTCTGCTCTAAACAGTACTAGTTCAAGTAGTCAGTGCCTCACTGAATATATGTCTTTATAACACCCCATAGTTTGGATTGTTGAGGTAATTCTTTTTTCAGTAATTATAATACTCTCAATGCCTGTCTCATTCCCTTGAATGATCTAGTTTCTCACTCACTTGGTATATGAGTAAATGAGAACAGAAATCCATCATGCAGAAGGATCAAAGAGTATGTTAAAAATCCAGCCAATCTACCTGCAAATGAAAAGCTTTTTCAGGTTTTTCACTTGAGCCTAGGGAAATAATCATAAAAAAGTAGCACAAGCAAACAGCTCTGCCCAGCCAGAACCACAAAACCCCTCACGCTCAGGCCAGAAAGGCCTAGTGGAAAGAAGCTAGGAAAAAAACAAAATCAAACAAACCTCCAACCCAAGCAACCAAAAAAAACACCAACCCAAATTGCACTGTAAACTAGATAGTGTTTCCTGCTAGAATTCGGTGTGACATTAAAGATGACTATGATCTTTGCTAGTCAAACTGACTAAGCAACAGTAGTGCCTGAAATAATAAGGCAAGATAGTACAAACACCGTTAAAGCTTTCCACTTGAAGATCTGGTTTCAAGATGATCAAAGAGAAATTACAAAAGCTATGTGAAAAAAACTAAGACAAAATATTCAAGAAAATCCTTCTTCCTGTCTAGGACAGCATCACTGATCACACAAAGTGTTTTGCAAAAGCAGCTACATGCATTCATTGCAGAAGGTCTGTACAAAAGTTGCTGTTCTAAATGGAGAAGCTGTTCCCAAATACCGTGAGGATGCTGCTAACGTTTGTATAGCAGGAGGAAGAGAGCACCAGGATGGTGAATTCATGTTGAGCGCTGGTTCAGTAGCCTTTATACTATATAAATCTACTTCCTTCAGAAGTTTGCCTCTTCTTGAACCTTGATTACATTTAGTGGACAGCCTCACAAACCAAATCCCTATCCTTGGCTGTCTATATACAAACATAAATATACATTGAGTAGCTGCCAAATTCCAGTGAGTGCATTGCAGCTCTAGGCCAAATCTGTCATGCTAAATGGACAGGTTGTTACTGAAAACACTGCTTCAGCCATACCAACTATTACTGTAACTCCTCAGTTTTAGCAATTTTGAAGTACCATACTGAGAAAATACTTGACTGTGCAAAAATCAAAGTTGAATGCAAGGGAAAGCAGTGCTTGAGCAATTGAAAATCCTCTGGCTACTGTTCCCAAGAGAGAGATGTCAAAACAACATCAGGAAAGGACTGGAAGATTTTCTGAACAGTATTCCATCATCAGCAAAGACAAGGAAAATACCTAAAGGCTTCCTCACTCTTCCTGAAAGAATTTAAAAGAAACCTGAAGTGAGTGACATCATCACTATTCAGCAAAGGGAAGTGCCTGCAAGCATTCTTTCTTCTCTTGATCAAAGGACCATATTATTAACAGTTAGCATTTTAAGAGGATAACAGCATCCTTGTGATAAGCAGCTATGTCACTTCAGATGACCTTACCTAGTTGAAGATGTCCCTCCTCATTGCAGGGTGGCTGGACTAGATAACCTTTGAAGGTTCCTTCCAACCCAAACTATTCTGTGATTCTATGAAACATGATCCATTACAATTTTCATTACCTAGACATTGTTATAATTTTTTAATAATCACCATGGTTATTAAACAACATATTGGAGGCCAGTGTTATCTTAAGAAGCTATGCTTAGGAAGGCTCCTAAAATACATCAGAACTGCCAGCAGGACTGAAATTAAGTTAAGTTTTACAACATCCATTTAGTTGCTTTTTTTTTTCTTTTGCACACATTAACTTCAAGCGAGATGAAAATTTACATGAAATCACAACCCTGCAATTAGCCCCCCTCCCCAAGCTTGTTGGACTATTTATATCTTTTTATTCTTTAGATCTCAGTTCCAGTAACTTTTTTTTTTTCTCCCCCAAAAACTGTGCTGTTAATTATTCCTTATGGAACCACTGGGAATGTTATTTGTTACATGGTGACCATGATTACTCTGATTTCATTTCATGTCAAGTGTGTACTACAGAGAAGCCAAAAATGCAATGCGTTATTATTAATTTCACCTACCTGTATGTTCACAACACCCTATATAGATGATGACACCTAACTCACTGCAAGAATAATTATAGAAACTGAAGTGCCATTTTATGCCACTTGTCTAGCTTGTCAAATGCAGCATAACCTACATGGATTCCTAAGGATGAGTAGTAAACACACATTGGATTGATCCAACTCTACTAGTATATCTTAGCTTTTCCCTTTTTAAACCTTTTTCTTTAGGAGATGGATGTATAATCCTACATGGTTCCTGATGACTCTTCCAAGCAAGATGTACACACACTGTTTGTAAATGTGTACCAAGAGATTTCCAGAAGGAAAAGAAAAACAATGAAACTTTTCTTAATGGTCAGAACTAGATGCTAACTTCTGCCAAAGCAGGAAGTATCTTGCTTTCTGCTGACTCATGAAACAAAGTTACATACCTTTCCATTACTCCAGTCCACTGAGAGAAGAGATTGAGATCAAAAGCACAGCTTTTTTGGCCAGCCACCACCTATGTTCTGCTCTGCTATCAAAATCAAAAATTATTTCAGAAAATGTTCAAAAATAGCATCTACTTCACAAGTCACTTCCACTTCAACTCTCTTCCTCTCTCCAGTTGTTTGTTTTTGGGTTTTTTTCCCCCCTTGGCTTAAACTGCTTTAAAAAAATTGCATCTGCCACTGAATCCCAATTTACCTCCTTAGTGCATCAGAGGAATACTGTACACAAAAACTATCAACAGATTATTCTTAGATAACTTGAGAAAGCTAATACCACAATTATGAGTTTCACAAGTTTTCTTTAAAAAATTTCCAAAAACCCCATCTACACAGCTAAGCACTGCTCAACCTGATGAATTAATGGGTTGAACAGACATGAAGAAAGCTAAACACTGCAGGATTATGGCTGCTTAATGCATTTGCTTTTGCTCCTTCTACGTACCATAACTTTCATACGGTTTTGGCTACATGTTGCAGCATATTTAACTGACCATATAAAAGACAAGACAAACAGAATGATATTGTATGCAAAACTTCTTTTTGTCTACTTGAAAATATTAAAAAAAAAGTTGGTATTAAATGCAAGATGGTAGTAAGGCTCTGCCCTTCCCATAATTAGAGCAGAGAAGATACTCTGTCTGCATTTAATGCATCTTGATAAGTGCACGTGAAAGAAGCTGTTAATTAGAGCAACAACTAAGTCACTTAAAATTTTAGATCAAGGAAGTTAATCACACCATTTACCATTAAATTTTATTGGTATTCACAGGAACATTTATAAACCCTCCCAAATTTAAAATTTAAAGCTACTCTATGCCCACCTTAGAGAGCTCATCAAATATTGCTGCAGAAGGACCAAAGGCATCAGCTTATACAGCAAAACTCACACATGTAAATACAGATACTGAAGTTCACTTTATACTATTACATTGAAGTGACAAAGCAAAACCGTAATTTCTTAGTTGAAAGGTTGGGCAAGGCTCCATAAGGTTTAAATTAGCCTGTAAGTTTATATAATGTCCTTAGGCTACGATAAAAAAACCTGAAATCCCAGGTTAAAGTCGAAATAAGGAAGGTTCAGTGGAAGAAGTAGGCAGACTTCTGAGGCTGTCACTACATTTTTGTTTATAGCTTCACATACTACAGCTTATTTCTACCTATGGCTGGTATCTTGATATTCTTCAAAGCCTTAAATAACCTGGATCATTCATGTTTCAAAGACTGTTTTTCAGACCTAAATATGAGAAAAGTGTTTTTAAGTGGTTTTGAGCAAGCTGTGAGTTCTGTGTCTTTGCAAGTAATTTTTAATGCATCAGAATGACAATTCTGTTAAGCTCTAGACAGCAATTCATAAACCAGCAAGTGGCACTAGAAAAGAATCAGAGAAGAGGACAGGATGTATCTGTCCAAGAGAAGATACATAAATAGGGATTTAATACAAAACAGACTGAGGAGGACTAAACAGTATTCTTATTCTCTTGAAAGGAAATACAAAGAGCAATGGGTGGATGGACCTGGAGAAAGTGATGATGAGTCAACTCCCCTTTAAAAACACACTATTTTTTTTAGCACAACTTGATTTAAATGAAGCCAGACTAGAAAGTGTAAAGAAAGTACAAAAATACAGAGGGGAAAAAAAAGAAAAAAAAAAAAAGGTGCAAGGCAACACATGGCAATGAAAATCCTTTCCCAGAAAAAGGAAAACTTAAAGTGGCTTTAATTCTTTCAATTTTTTTGTTTTTGCATTGGATGGAAATATACCAAAGTCAGCTTGTGTTATATATCCAGATGGAGGAAAACAAAAAACCCCAACCAGCTGTGCTGGAGAGGAAGTTTTCACAGCTTTCTTTATGAATTCTCATTAGTCTCATTTAAATAATTCAGGTAGAAATACTAATGCCTAGCTGGAAGTTTTATCAGGTTAGCAAGCCAAGTTCCCAACTTGCAGTCACTGTGTTTGAGCAGAAAACAGTTAAAATATACAGACTTACTTAACTGTTAAAATTATCATTCATGTAATATAATATATTATGATATACATTATATTACAGTTCTATATCCAGTATGGATAAGAGTTTCATTACTCTACACTCTTTTTTTCAGAATGGTGAGTCTTTGCTTTGCATTTAGAATTTAAAGGTGACTGAAGAGGTGAGAAATGCCTGAATAAATATAGTAAGATTTAGTTATTTCTTTCTATAGCCACACAGTGTTTAATTACGTGAACTGTTATGCTTTAAGCAAACCTTTCTTAAAGCACCTTTCTTTTGGAGCTTCTTCAGAACTTGTGGATTAAAGAATGACTGGAGAATCAAAAAAGGAGAGTGGCAGACAGATTGCCATCTTACACTGAGCAAGGACAGTGGGAGATAACCATCCTAGGATTCTATAACACATCACTTCTGTTATACTATTAGATGATCTACAGGTAATCTAGGTTTAAATCAGCTCAGAAACACCAATGGATGTTGACATTTTGTTGTTCCAATCCTGTTCTCTTGTTACATTTAAATTCTTTCAGTGGGGATGAGACAATATTTTTCTCTGAACAGACTGCCTCATATCCAAGCAATCAAGGTAAGTCACAAACCCCAAAAGAAAATCTTGCAGGCCTGAAAAACGTAATTCAGCCAATTAAACATTTTTTAATAGCACTGCTCAGTTAGGAAGCCAACCTAAAAGTGACAGAATGGTCAAGTTCCACTCTGAGAGTGCTGAAGGTGCAGAACATGGCAGCAGGGGGCTGTTCATAGCAGGACTAAGAAGAGTCAAAGGTGGCAGCACTGAACTGTGACCAAAACACCTCAACATAGTATATCACAATTTTAGCGTGACCGTTTGTCACAGCAGATGGGCTGTTGTAAACTAGAATACATTCTGGGCGCTGGTAAAGGTCTTGGTGTTTGAAGACCAAGCAGGGGAAAGGAACAGTTCTCCCATGCCTGGCAATGTGATTGGTGTTTTCACTGCACCTGTCTGTGTGAGACTTCTTGATGGCTGTAGTTTTTGTAACTCAGCCAAGCTCTCACTCTGGAGTGGTGACTCCTTTTACTGTGTCCCAGCCTCAGAATGGAGTTTACACTGATAACTGTATTTCTTGTAACAGGAGCACACAGCAGCAGTGGAAAGAGATGCACCTAATCTTGGCAGCTTAGAGATGTGGTTTTTGACAAAGTTGCCATGAAAAGTCCCATTTTGATGTGACACAAAGGCATCATAACTACTGAGCTCATGTTTGTATCTAAATATGTAATACAGGAATAGGAAGACATGTGGAAGTTTTACTGTATCACATGTTACCCACTACTTAGAGAAATCACTTCGAAAAATTAAATATTTACTTGAAGAAAGAGCTGGGGGTCTCCTTCCATTATATTTCAAAACAATGTTTTCATTCATTCAAAGGAGAAAACTTAATAAAAACAGAAAACCAAATGAAAATTTTCTTTGTTGTCATGCTACCTCTCGAAAAGATTGTCCTTTGGGTACTATTGCAATATTTTAACTTTGACAGCTGCTCTGTTGAGACATTACTACTGATAGAAGAAAGCTTCAGTACAATAGCAATGCAGTCACACATCAGCAAGAATCAAGGACAATATGTGATGCATCGTTCTTGCATAACTTGTTTACCAAAAATCCCACTGCAAATATGGTGAAGACCAGATGAAGTATCTAGATATGTTGATGAAGTTAATATAATGAACTGCTGAATTTTCAGTTAACACTGTGCAACTTAAAGACTAGAGTATATTTTTTATACTTGCAAGCCATGCAGGCACTACTGATGGTTAGTAAACTGCAAACAAAAAATGGTTTTTTCTATTTCCAATATTGCTTTTGTTTGTGTAAAACTTTACACTTCCCTGAGGCCTGCCTCTCCCTCTCTACTTGCATATGGGATTTTAAAAAAATACCCATTATGTGATATGAGTAACACTCGACTTCTCTTTATTTTTTAATTAATAAAAACTCTTTTGGCTTTCCAAAACAAATACTAGAATCAATCGGTTCTACAAGGAAATATCTGTGGTGAAAAAGCATCTACAGATATATGTAGCATATGTAGAATTTAAAGGGAGAAAGAACTAAAACCTGTTGAAAACACTGTCACTTCAACATAGGAAAAGGGGAAAACAAAGGTCAACAACCTGATCCAGGAGCTCCATCCTGTTTACAGATTGTACACAACATACACACTAAAATACTTGAACCTTTTCTGCCAGTTCCATTACATTCCTTCTTTCTGACAGCACTCATACTACAAAAAAATCCAAAGGATAGCACCTTCCTTTCTGAAGCAATCTGGTAGTGGAGAAAGTCTGCTCAAACACAGTGACATTTACCACTACTTAATCTTCACGTTGTGCATAAGAACAGCATCCTGAGTGCTTCTGAAAAGAAGTATTTACTGCCAAATCTCACTAAATTATGGAAGAAAAAGCTGTATCTACCGTAACTCTTCTGTATTGAGATAGATACAGTATTTACCAACAAGCAACAAATGAGCTAAATATGTTTCTCTTAAATAAAATAATCCATCTGTCAACAGCAAAAACTAGATCCTGCTTATGTCTTAAAGAAACAGAACATTTTGCATATCACTGCACTTACCCTTAGTTGCTCTCTTTCACAACTCATCTGTTGTTTTGAACTCTACAGGAGAAAAAAGAAAAAAACCAAAGTAACTCTGAAAGCATAGCCTTCTTACCACCACAAAGCTGCCAAGGCTACATAGCTTACACAAATAAATAGCAGAAACAGAGCCATACATTTATACATAATAGTGAGTTGTGGATCTAAATAGAATAATTACTGAAAAAAAAGCTTATTATTTTAAATTTACAAAGGTTGAAAGGAAATAAACACCAGAACCCACCACAAGTCTGAAGTACAAAAGCTTTTTTGACATTTTAAACATCTCACTGGCAGTTCAGGAAGCAGCTTTCTACTTTTTCTATCACAAATCTGTGTTACATTTCTGAACATCCCACTACTAAGATGCCACAATATATTCACAGTACACCTTAGAAATAAAGATTCAGAAACTTCAAGAAGTTACAAAATACATTTTTCTGACAACTTCCAGTTCTAATCTGGTATAAACACCAAAGATTATTTGATTCCAATGGACATTTTTTTCCATATGGCTGTCTATGTTCTGCCAGGTTTATAAGAAACTTTTGGATTGTGGGAGCTTGTTGCTGAGCAAGAGCTCACTACCAAGTGACAGCAGAAATGAGTTGTTGGTCAATGGCAACAAAATTTGTGCAGTCACCACTCCACCAAACAGAATGGGGCTCCTCCAGGAAGGGCTCAAGTAAGCCAGCAGCAGCACAGAGACACCCAGGTCCCAGTTTGCTTTCTAGCTCGACCCTGCCACTAGGACCACCTGAGCAAAAAAAAAAAAGCTTTGCTAGGTGCTCAAGAAGGCACTGATGTTGATGCATCCAGCCTGTGGTAAAAAGATTTCTTGGCTGATTTTTGTTTGTTTTTAAAGTTAAATTCTTTGAGAGGACTTTTAGAATCATTTTAGTGAGTGTCATTAGTGTCAAAAATGTAATCACTGCCATTTCTGTAATTAATGTGCATGGCAAATGGTTCATAAAACATGAAAAAGAAATCTGACGCAATGTTTTCTAAGGATATTTTCAGAGATTCAGAGTACATTTTTCACTACTTTGCACTTACAAAAAAGTTAAAACATGAACCATGACCCACTTGTATGATATATTTTTACTGTTAGGATGATGAAAATGGGAATTTCTCAGGCAGTTAGGTTACTTAAAATAAAACTGCCAGCCCGTTCTTCCACAGTCCTAATAAATAAGTTACAAGCTAAACCTTCTACCTATATATAGCTGAAGTATTACAACAAAGTCCCCATATGCAAATACCAATCTAGCAAAACCAGATGCTCTTCTGGTACATCACTTGAAGTTCTCTGGCATGGAACAAGAGGTGTAGGAGTTCAGCATAGGTCTATTTACAATCTGCCCTTAAAGAGTAACAGCTAAAGTGACTATACCTTGCACACTGTGTTTCAAAAATGGAAGGTGGTGGTGGGGCATATCAGAATGAAGAAAGGCAGAATTTGGAAAAACTAACCAAAAAAGTACATCACATTTGTAGAGTAGAGCAAGTTACTGACTATTTAAGCAGAAAATTAATTCTGCGTTTTAATTAGTCATCTATTAGGCTGTCTTCTACTGTCATTTTAAACATAAAATTGACAAATACCAGAGAGAGCAGAACAGGAAATGTTAAATTTAAAAATAACTACTTATGAACAGAGGGAAATACAATAGGGAGGCAATGAGTAAGAACCAAGATGCACAAGTTAGTAGAGGGTGACTGTGTCGTAACATCCAACTGCTACACCACACCTGGCCACAAAACATATAGAATAAAACCTTGAATTTATTTTAAAACAAACAGCTTTCATATGAATGTCAGAGTTGTACTTTAAAATATATATTTTTACTCAATCTAACACCACATCTGTGGTGTTCAGTTTACTAAAAGGAACGTCAGGAGACACCAGGGCTGATGTGCAGGACCAGTACATCAATGGTGGCAATCTCCTTTGTGCAAAGTTCAGAAAATGGCTGATTGCAAACCTTCTGTTTTAGCTGTAATAACCAAATCCATTTGAGTGATGTCTTCCCTCACAGAGAGAACTTCCATGTAGACACCTCCCCATCACCCTGCATACTAAAGCTTTCCAGAGCAAAAGAAGCAAGGTGTAGTGCTAACGCATTACTAGGATGAGAATAAAAAGAAAAAACTGAAAGAAACAAAACCTACCTTAATGAAAAAATATTTTTCATAGTTCAAACGATGCCATCTGCCTGTCCCTCTATCTATTTATCAGTTCAAGTTTATTAAAGTACATCTTAAAGGCTCATTAGGGCACAAGTGGCTTTCTGTGCAGCTAACCAGTGCCAAATGTGCTTTCTCCTTTTGTCTTTTTCACTATCTGTGCCAGTCTAAAGAGAAACATCCTGGCAGCACACTAAGCACTTAAGGGAAAACATAAATAATGCATTTACAGTATGCAAACCTGTACAGAGAAATGAGAAAAACTGAAAGCCATAATATATTTAATTAATGATCAAGAGACCCTAGAAGCAAACCTTGTGCATATTCTGCAATTTTAAATACATCACTTTTCTATCCTGAGTTTACTTTGTTATGTCTCTGGACTGGACTCTGAAGTGAATCACTCTTTAGTGATTCAATGAACTATTTATTTCTTTTAGTTCAAGACTGCATGAAGAAGCTGGTCAATATGTTGAGTGTCATCATGTCAAGCTCTCACACACTAGATTTTAGTGGAAGAATGCCTCAAATATTGATTCTCTTTAAAGTATTTCATCAAGGAAAAAAATTCAAAGAGTCTGAACAATAGTTCAAGACTACAGGTCTTTTTATAAGACAACAGTCTTACAAGACACTCGTGCTGTAAGGCTCCATCATTTTAAATGGAAAAAGACCCTTTGGAAATACTGTGCAAACTGCTGGTGTCCTTGTCTGATGAGTTCATGAGCAGGACTAGCACAGGAAATATGTTTTTGCTCAAATAACAATAGCAGGTGGGAGAGTTAAGATCATTTATATGTATTTATTAGCCATCCAACTCTTCATAAGGACATATAAGCCCTAGTCCTAAAGCAAATGAAACACATAGAAACAGAAAATAGCAGCCATCTACAGATGTAATGGACAGACTGAGATAGCAGCAGTTACTCAAGCTGATAAGGAATACTAATAGTCCAACCACCTGGGAAGGTTTTTTTTTGCTGTCAGGTTTTTAAAGCATCATTTTAAATAAAGCATTTAGGTGATGTGGCAAAGAGAACAATATGATGATGACAGAATTATTTACAGAAAGACTGCTGAAAATGTGAAAGAAAAACTATTTCTGTTGTAGTACAAAATTCCCAAGTATTTGTTTTGCTTTAACAAATTAAAAATTCTTTCAGGATTGAGAAAGTAATTTGAAATGAAGCACAGCCCCAGTGGCTGAAAAACAACCAGTGGATTTCTAATGTCTTTTATATTCAAGATATTTTACCAGAAACAAACACTGTGGCAAACACACTTAGAATGTGTTCTGAAAAAGTGTTGTATGAAGCCATCCTGTTTCCAGTGAGCACTCACATGGGAATTACTTATACATGATTTTCTTGGCACCTTAAGACACCTGCTCCAACACTGGTTCTATGAAAGGCCCTCCAGCATTTTTGTCTTTGTTCCTCCACCTCAAAAAAGACAATGCAAATACAAGTACCTGAAGGGTAACAATATGCTTGTTTTAATTTGGAGAGTTTACAATTAATACCTACAGACGGGCTGTAAGAGCACAAGTCAGATGCCAGACCTGGAGCTGCTGAGTCACAGGGTTTTTACCAGAACTTAACTTGACAATCAGGAGTCACTTATTCATCCGATTTGAAGTCTCCTCATTCATACTTAGATTTAATAGCTGAAATAAAACCAGATGACTCCATAACAGTTGCACAAGTTGTATTTCAGTAGGTGACTAGAAGACAGTCTATACCATTTCATACTATTACAAAATCCATTTTTCAGTGTTTTCTCTCATTAGATACTCATCTGACAGTAAAAGTCTTCTCTCAAAAATTAAATGCTTGGTGTTTTCTTTGCCATGTTGCACAAAAATGTTGTGATACACAAGGAGGTACCCTTTACACTGCTTCTGCTGTATTTCACATGGAAGCTGTCACTACCCTTGCATTACTTTATTACATACTGGTTTTCATTATCTCATTGTCCTACAAAATTCAAAAGAAATGATGCTTCAAGTTATTTAATATACAGAGAGGGTATGGGCTTGTACATAAATGCACAATGTTGTGTATTAATTTAAAAGGGCCTTCATGTACTTCATGTGAAAACCCAAAAGAGAAATGAAATATTGACCATCCAAAGAGATCAGTGCTGCAAATTACAGCCTGAGGTGCTCAAACACAGAAGATGCATTACAAATGTCCGTAACTGCATGAACATACAGGATGATTTGAACTGGAAGAGGAGGAAGCATTTAGTGACAGCATCATGAAGATGCTTTCAAACATAAAATCAAGAACATTTCTTCCTCAAGAAATAACTGGACCCACCCTCTTCTATGAGCTGCTTACATTTTGTTCTACATATGACTCCTGGAAGCCCAAAATGTGGAAAAGAGTCTCATGACATGAGACAGTGCTGAAAACCTATAGACTATATGTGTACACTGTGTTACTTTTGCTAAGGGGTAGCAAGGATCTATGCAAATACTTCCAGAAGAGAGAGCTTTAGGTTTCTCCTGGCTAGGTATGTGTGTTTGGATGCCCAGAATTTTAATTTCATAGGGTTTTATTACAACCATAATTTACTGTGCTACAGCAGTAGCTAGGGGGACTGATTTATTCTCAAATGCCCTTGGCTTGGTATTGTGTATCGACTAGCACTGCTGTCATAAATATATTTGGGTGAAGAACTGTCTACAATTCAGTCCGTAATGCTAAGCAGAGTTAAGGTTTCAAGTGCCACATACAAGTGGGTTTATTACTACTGGAAGAAACAGGTAATTATTATGGCCCATTGATCTCAGATTAAGCATTTCCATGAAAAAAAAAAAGAGCCTACTGCTACAATCCTTGTAAAGCTGCAAATGCAAACGGACACCATCTCATCTTCCATAAGAAATAATCTATATTTCATAGGCATTTCTCTCTTTGTTTTTCTTCTAACCCTCAAAGTAGCAAAATACTCCAAAGAGGACAATTCTATTGAGACAAAAGATAAAACATCAAAAAAACTAATAGAAACAGTGTAAAAAAAATGATATAATAAAACAGTTTGTGGGCAATTACTGCCTTATGCAAAACGACTCCTTTAATCAATTTCTTGATTTCACACTAAGATGTGTTTCTTCAGCTAGATGATCTACACTGCTTGACCGACACTGCTACCTGGCACACACAGTTCTGGGGGGGGGGTTGTGTGCTTCTGGTTTTGGCTTTGTGTGGCTTATTTAGTTATTTTTAATAGCTTAGCTGTATGCCCCACGTGTGCTGCAGGTCAGAGAGATCAGTATGTCGCTGAACTTGCCTTTGGTTCCCGGAGTATATTCAAGAAAACCTATGGTGCTGCAGCACAGCCTGGAAGCTCTTTGTTTTCTGACACCCCTTTAAGTAAATGCCACCCCTGCAGGGTGGCAGAACTTCAGCCAGGACCACAGCTTTTCCCACATTCTTGCCTTGTAGCCTATTCTGTATTTCCCTGATTTTTCCCAAAAAAGTTTATGAACTGTGCATCTCTGGTATGCCCTTATGATAAGTATCATGAAGGGAAGAAGTGGCTTATGTTTTTTCTATGATTTTGCATCTACAGTATGTGACTAACCCTTGACAATTAAGGTGCTGGTGCATTTATACTGGAAACTCTTTTGCAATAACTCTTTTATAATAACTAGGAAAAAGTTCCCCAAGAAAGTATTTTTCACAAGTACCATTCTAGAAAAACATCTGTGTGGTAAAGCCTCAAAATTAAATTCTGCATGCATGCTCTGCATGTATTAACCTCTGCATGGAACAATCCCATGAGAAATTCTCTATATTTAGTATTCAAACATAAGCTCCTTTTACACATAAAAGACTAGCTATAGTGCATTTTATTTAATTTCCCTGCATAACACAAAAAGTATTATAAGGAATAATCAGAAGGCAAAGACACTGTTCTAAAAAGAATAAATAGACACCATGTAAAATGTAATTAAAAATACTGTGATATTAAAGCAACAACCAGTATAGAATTAAAAGTATGTTATCTCAGAATGCGACCACTACCAGGCCAGCCCTGGCGTAATAGATGTATTACACTATTTGCTGCAGCATAAATCATTTTTCTTTCATAAGCATATTGTTACTACAAGGATTTACTCTTGTAAATTCTTCTAACTTTCGGAAAATGGATCTCAAGTCTCTGTCCTTGAAGTGCCTATCCAAAAAAAAAAAGATGAAAAAAAAATTGCAGACAATGGCATGAATACCATTTCAGTGATAAACTCTGAAGCTGGAGTAAATATAGAATGAAGAAATTAGATATACTAATTAATATTTGAGTATCAGGTGCTTTTACCAGCTTTCAGAACGAATTCTAGGGGTCTGAAATATATTTATAAGGCAAACACCTAATATATTGCACAGTAGATATCCTGAAGTAAAGACAATCAGCAGAGATGAAGACTAAAACTACAGACCAAGAACATACAATAAAATAAAGATAAGGTTTTAGTAAAACTTTCATTTTGCATAGCAGTTTCTTAAACTTTGAACACAGAATTAACACTACTCTTTCAAGGTGCCAGTTATATTAACTGCAGATATCTCTGCAAGATACTTCAAGGAGGAGGGGTGAATACAAGACTGACAATGAGGATATCACTGGAGACAGGCATGGATTTTCAGACAATTACCCAAGCTAGTTACGTTACAAATTGCTACTATAGACATTGCCTGTGTGTTATCTGTAAAAATCTGGAAGGCTACTTGCTGTGCTTGTGTGCTGATAAAAATAAGTCAAGTTCATTCAGTCATGGATGCTTGACAAATTACAAAAAACCCAAACCACAGCTTTTGTCTGGCAGGTCCACATTACTGGCTGAAGAGCCCATCAGAGAAGGAACTGTTCTGAGAAAGAGGATATTGCCAGGTCAGCAAGAAGCCAATGAACTGACAGAAATCCAAACTTTGAATCTTTCCTCAAGAGTTACTCTTTTCCCAATTATAAAATTACTCTTTAGGGTGTTATAAAGGAAAAAATGCCCATGTGCATGTACATTTTTTTCATATATAAAATAGTTCAATTATCATTAAACGATCAAAAAAAAATTATTCTGCAGCATTAACATAATAAATTAATAATCAGTAAATTACCTGGACAACTGATTGTATTCATCTGCAGATAAAATAAAAAAATCCTTAGAATTTTTAAGAACAATTTGAATTCCACAACTGCATTTAACCAAGAGTTAATTAAGAGTATCCTAAAATGCTACAGTAGTTAACTTGGTTGGTTGGTCAAGCTATTAGTATTTGTTTGGTTGGTTTGGGTTTTGTTTCTTAACCCAGTGAGAACTTCTGGTATAAGCAGGATTTGTGTGCAAAGTGTAAACCTTGTTACTAAGAAATAATCTATGTCTATAAGTACTTATAAGTACTTTATACAGATATTCTTGTCAATGAAATCTGACTGCAAAAAAAAGGTGAACACTATGAAGTAAATACCTTAAAAACTATAGTCTGTTCCCATGTATCACTCTACCTAAAGCTTTATATTGTGGTGGATAACATCACTATTCATGCAACATGTGCTACTTACCTTCAGCTCTTGGGAGAGACATGCAGGACATATATGCAAGATGCAAATCAATCATTAGAATCTGCACACATTTTCAATAGGAAGTATGCATCTAAATGTTATTAATGTCTTAAATCATCCCACTGCACAGGGAATGCAATGACAAGTTCTGTGCTTGCACACAAAGAAATCACAAAATTTAAACAGAAATATTGTATCCTTTTTCACTTTTTTTTTTTTTTTTTTTTTTGGTAACAAGTCTTTTGAGTGAAGCAAAGGTTGCCTCTTAACTGCACCAATTTACTGCATTGTGGGCCCCTTGGGTGATACTACTTTTCCTAAGGCACAGCAGAGGCATGGAGGCATTATGCCTTCAGGAAGTTTAGAGAGAGAACTTCTTACCACCCTGTGTGTGATGCTCAACAAAGATAGCCCAAGACAGAAGTTTGTTTTCTTTAGTTCTGAATGAACAAAACAGTCACCAAAACCATGTACAGCCACAGCAAGAGCTGTTCTTGCAGTGCTGCTTGAGCTCAACCCATGCTGAGCTGCACACCCCTTGTCACCATATCTGACCATTTCTGCAAGTGCAAGATGCTTGAGCCAGAAGAAACTGCAGGCAGATATTTCATGAGCTGTAAGACCAAACATGCCATAAGGGACTTCTTAGATAATTTTTTACAAGTTAGGTAAAGTTACTCAGTGAAAAATTAGGTTGTACAAGCAAGTGCAACATTTAGCTCTTAGAGCCATGAATGACTCACTTTTCAAAGCTCTTGATACTGGTACAACATGTAAAAATCTTTTTCTGTTTCTGATTTGTACTGTAAATCTTACACACCCAAGGCAGTACTTTGCTCTTACTGCAACAGAACTGCAGAGGAACTCTACTGAAATGAGTAATTTTATGTTTAGAGATGCAAAGAAGGGTTCAAGTCCTCTGGAAACTATCTGAATAACAACCCCAGATCCTTGTACTTAGAAAAATGCTCACAGACTCACCACAGTTCAGAGAACTCCAGAAATGTGACAAGACCCTGCTGATGCTTCTCCTGCTTCCACCTGAAGATCATGATATCATCACTTGTAATAGTTTTCATATTGTCATGATGCCAGTAAGAAATCACAGATTTCAAACTGAACTAGATGACTTACAAAGGTCCCTTCCAACTCAAACTATTCTATGATTCTGAACAGTAACGTAAGTAAACAGAGTAATGTTTTCTTTTAATTGCCTGTGTTATTAAAATGAATTATCAATTAAAAGTTGATTACAGTTTAATTCAAAGAAAGATATAATTGCAGTGCCAAACACAGTAGTATTGAAAACAAAATAAACCAGCAAATATGAATAAAACAGCATTGGCTATATTTGGCCTCAGATGGTGACACTAGCAGGAGAAAGTGGATCAAATTGTGGTTGCTAGGTTTTTTCTCAGTTGGGAAGTACATATGTCTGCATGCTGCTCCCCACTACGAATTTTCTAGGGGTCCTAAACATCTGCCTCAGATACCTGCTCTGTGATGCGATCAGTGCTCACTGGCTTCTCTGGAGTAATGGCAGCTGGGAATGTCTGCACCCATCACCTCGCATCAGTGACCCTCTGTCGCTGCTCTTCCTTTCCGCTGGGGCAGTGTAGGGTGTTCCATAGCAGAGCAATCACAGTGCTTCAGAGGAATCCTGATTCTGCAGTGTCTGTTGCGCTCAACTTTCACATACAAGACCAGGAATCCCACCTGGCAGTGGAGGAGAGCAGTGCCTCAGAGCTTCCCCTCCCACCAGCACAGACTATGTAGCTTGATAAAATAGAAACACAGATACTATAATTCTGAATCAGTCATCTGTGCAAGTCTGTTACTGGTGCTAAGTGTCACCCAGGAGTAGCATGATTTACAATTCTGTATTTACATTCACATACACCTAAAGTAACTCTGAATAATCCTGCTCAACCTAGGAACTGTCCCTTGTAGGAACTGTTTTCTGAATAGTCAAAATTATTTTCCTTCCTGGGGAGATGTATCCTTAAGGCCTTGGAAGTACTTAACTTGTGCCCTAATTTGTCCATGGCTAGCAAGTGAAAAAGTGAGGGACAAAGCCAAAGTCTGAGTCTTTGCAGCACTGGTACCCTGAAAATGTTTTGCTCTGCACAATACTCAAATCCAGTAACTACATAGGGAAAGGAAGGGCACGGTACCTTAATCTCTTCTAAACAGCTTAACTAACTATAGAAGATGCAGTGCCTCACATTCAATAACCACTCAGTGCTTTTATTTGTTCCAAGAACACATTACAAAGACTGTCAATAAACTTTAATTAACAATATATTTTTAGTGGCAGTGCTACATCTTGCTGCAATGAAACATTTCTCCCAAGAATTTCTAAAGCTTTCCTAAAGAAAACTTGGTGCTTAATAAAGTCACACATTTCAGGATTGTCATATAAGAGCATCCATTAGGGCAATATATTTTTGTCGCTCAGAAGTGGTAAGGTTACCTTGAACAAGTAAGTCTCATTTAAAACGTTCTTTGCTTTTCTGTTGAGAAAATGAACAATCACTGCCAAAAACCTGGTACAGCTGACAAAGTTAAACATTTTTTTTCACTTTTCAATGAGACCACAGCAATGGCCTTACTGCCTTAAAAATGGAAAAGTAGAAAGAAACATTTAAACTTGTGTATGTGCCTGCACGTGCAAACTAAATGTCACGTTCTTCAGTGACCCCCACGATAACAAGCTTGAAACTGTAGCTTCAAAATTCTATTGTATCTGTACCTTTGGAAATAATTTTAATGACACATTGCATATGACCCTTACGTACGGAAGCACTGCTCTGAACATCTCTAAAAAACTTTGTGATGAGCTATCCTGAGGTGAAGTAAACTGTAACCTGAAAGTCTGTCAGTCCAGAAGACAGATAGAAATCCTTTACTATGTAACACATGAAAGATCTAAATATCATATCTTTCTACAATAAATATAACCTCTTCTTCATACAGCTACCATACCTCATTTTCTACCATACCTAACCCAGATTGAAAGTTATCAAGGACAAAGAGTTCTATCTGCAAGTTTTCTATCTATAGCTCTATATACAAGGGAGACTGAGAAGCAGAGACAGCATCCCCTAACTATAATGTATCTATATGTTTTCATTGCAGTGCAGCATAAATCAAATAAATATATTAATGTTTTCAACAACACAATAATATACATTATTAATTATCATGCACAATTTAAAAGGTATATTCACATGCAACTGATGGTTCACAGGGTGGTGGCACAGCCTGCGTATTCAATGTAGTATAGTCTTAGCCTCAAGCAAGGTGTCATTTAACCCACTTTTTTCATTAACTGTTTCCAATGTTTGTAATGATTCTTCACCGCCTTTACCCTTTGTAGCCAGTCTGCTGTGATACCAAACAACTACTTTCACTTACACAAGATTAAAAGTATCACAAAAACAATTTGGAGTTCCTCAAATCTCTGATGTAGGTGGCCCTTGTGGGGAAATGAGATGGTGAGAATTGAACAGAACAGGAACAGAGTTGTGCAGTTCTTCGTCGTTAAACCATATTAATCACCATCTAGAGTCCAGTGGACTCAAGAGCCAAACTCATTCTAAAGCTAGAGAGTCTTTAGGTTTAGCAAATTTTCAAGCCTGGGATTAGTTTATGAGATGAAACGATTTTTAGTGTTACAATGTAAAAGCCATTCTAGTCTGCTAACTACCTGAAACAATGAGATCAATTTTGAGAGCAAAACATCAATTACCTCACTTACTGAGACAGAAGAAGCAGCAATTAAAACGGTAGGGAATACTTCTCTGTATGCAATTACTTGTCTAGTTTTTCAGTATAATAGCAATTGTTTTGATTTCTAATTGTGTCTACAGACTTGAATTCAGGCCTCTTACATCTCTGTTATGCATATTCTGAGACAGGGTTGTCTCTTACTACTCAGATAAAAATTCCTAGTGTGCCTTGAACAGCCTCCTGCCATTAAAAATAATAATTTATTTTCATTGCAAAAATATATTTTAGCTTAAGAATTTTAACCTGGGCTCAATTAAACTGTGATGTTAAGCACAGACAAGTAAGTCTCAACCAAGGCATTTCCAACATCTAATGCCCATCGTTACAGAAAGAAGTAAATCTTGCAGGAACTAAGCAAGTCCAGTTAAACTACAGCCTTTGCTCTGCATGGCGTGAGGGCCGCTGAATTTCTAATGTTTAGGAAGGCTATGGAATAATCCTGAAAGTCTAGAAACAACTAGGAAGTACAGAACACTGAAGGGCAACAGCATGCTCTTTCCTAACACCAAGCAGTACGGACAAAAATGAAGACATAACATACTGCAAGAGCTTCCGTCAAAATCCACAAAGGTTCAGAGGCTGCAAAAATCTAAAGTGACAAAACTAGCAATATCAAAAAGGTATTGTTCTGTACCAAGAGCTGGTTGCAAACAGAATGTCAGAGACATTTATTCATTGCCAGATCAACAACAAAGTTCTGCAGAGTGTTCAACTTCACAATGCCCTGAGAGCTTTCTGTAAGCTCATTCCCCTCTCCTTCACTTACTGAGACACTGTTGGGTAGCTTTTTAGGGAGCGGAACCTTCCATGCCATCCAGGCCTTGGCTAAGGCTCCCAGAACCTGACGCTGCCAAGCACCATTGCCAGAGGGGTGTGTGAGAGCTGAGACACCAAGTCACAAAGAATCTGTGGCTCTAGAGCAACCGCGAGGTAAAGCTCTGTCCATTTCTTAAAGGATTATTAAAAAAAAAAAAAAACACGTCATTCTAAAGACAGACAAAATCTTTTTTGAAACTTCACAATTTTCAATCATATGTTCTTTAATTTTTTTTTTCTTTTCATAGAATAGTTACAGTTGGAAAGGACCTTAAGATCGTCTAGTTCCAATCCTCCTGCCACGGCCAGGGACACCTTACACTAAACCATGTCACCCAAGGCTCTGTCCATCCTGGCGTTGAGCACTGCCAGGGATGAAGCATTCACAACTTCACTGGGCAACCCATTCCAGTGCCTCACCACCCTAACAGTAAAGAAATTCTTCCTTATATCCAATCTAAACTTCCCCTGTTTAAGTTTGAACCTGTTACCCCTTGTCGTATCACTAGAGTTCCTAATGATGAGTCAGTCCTCAGTCTCTGCTCTCATTGCTCGTCTGCCTGGTTCCTGATGAAGATAAAACCCTCTTGTAAAAAAGGGGGAACATCCTTCTAGAATCTAACCTTTGCAACTCTGTATGGCAGGTTACAGGTGTAGGCTTGCAAGAGAAGCCTACTCTGTGCTCATCGTATGCTTTGCATTCTAGTAAGGTTCAATAATTCATTAAAATGACTATACAGCATTCTACGGTAAATAAAGCGAGACCTAAAATACATCATGGAGAGGTCTTGTTTTTTTTTCCAAAGCTTGTTGCTTGATTCTGAACTACTGTAATTCACATGTGCACATTTAGCAGCCTAGAGATTCCTGAGTAAGAACACTGCAAAGAGGAGAAAAACTAGCCAAACAACCACCTTTTGTCCGTCCCAGCCAGATATATGTCAACAGTGAGAATCATTTTTACATGAAAGGAAGGACAAATACCGTGATCTTATAAAAATAACAATTTGCATGCATCTATAAAACAGATTTTTTTAATTTTCTGCATATTTTTACAGTTGTTCTCAGTTTTGATTCCTAGAGCTGAATCTACTGAGTAAGCAGTATTCTACCATATTTTATAGCATGTGTGTGGTTTGCATTCTAACATTCAGTCCAGCACTGATTTTATTTTCTCTTAGTATTTTATAGTTATTAGACTGTAATAAATTTTTCTTAATTCAAGTCTGGATTTAAATATGCAAGCCAGGATGGAAAGGTACTGAATATATACTATGCCATAAATTTAGTTTATTTGTGATTTCTTTTTTATTGTTACTGTTACAGTTAGTGGGGAGATGACTGTGAGCTCAGTGTATGTACCAACTCCTCTGGAAAACCAGGGGAGATTTTGCAGCACTGGAAACAGACATGCACTGCTGGTTTGCCTTACTGAACACCTTATCAGCTGCTTTCTTTTTTATTTAGCCAGAAGAGTGTTGCCATCATCTGTCTTTAGGAAAGAATTAAAAAACAAAGAAAAATAAAGAAAAAAGATTTTTCTCAAAGTAAGTAAAAAGCATAAGCAAAATGGGGGTAGTGGGGGGGTGGTGGGAATCCATGTCTGTAAGACTTTATAATGGAAAACAGATTGCTTGCAACATGAAATAAAACAAGGAATGAGATGTTGTGTATTTTAAAGAGCTTTGCTATCATACCTAAATATCCATCTGCCCAAGAATTCAGACACATTTGGTACTTCACAGAGGGTCGAGAGAGTGGGGAAGGAGGATGAGAGTTATGCTCGGTTTTATTTGATAGTTCTGAACCAATTTTATAAGAAATACAATAACTTCTTTCTGCAAAGAAAATAAGTTCACCAGTTATCTGGGTATTAAAAATTTTTAAAGATTCCATACATTCTTGTTGTACATATCATGTTCCAGCTTCAGAAATGTGGAATGCCTGGGGCCCAGAGAACAGGAAAAGAACTATTCTTCATTACGGGGTTATATAAAGTCTCTGCTCTCTCTCTGATGTCTGGAATTATTTTCTAAAAATAAAAAATAATACTGAAGGCCATCTTCATTGCCTTTTACTCCTTGTAGTGCCCGATAACCAAGTTTCAAAACCTATTTTTTTTCTGTAGTTTGGAGGCAATGAAGAACACACAAACAGTGCTTTGCCAGACATGCTAGAAACTCCCCTTCCTAGTTAGCTTTGGAAGTCAGCTCTTACTAAGCTAGAAAACCTCAACATGGAACAGCGTAACACAGATTAAATATTCCTAAAAGCAACAAGTGCTTTCCTGAATGAACTGTTAGCATCCTGTCACATCTGAGAAGGCCTAAACTGACTTTATGTGGAGTAGAAAACACAGTGTTCTCATGGAGCTGGAATGATTTTAAGCCTAGTACTACTTGCTTGAAGTTTCATCTTTTCTCCCTTATCAAGCACTCTGTTTGCACATTAAAAAGCAACCTAATCCATTCTCAGTACATGTAGAGTGATCATTACTACTGATGCATTCTACTGAACTAAATTTATGAGCTTACATGCCAGCTCCCTCACATGCTTCTGAAGCACACACCTGAGAAAGGCCACATGCATCACTTAAATTAGGTGGGACAATGAATACAGAACATTTAAAACATTAATACATTATTGTTGACAATCTTAACATGATTTCCCAGTGTTTATGGTACAATACTCAAAAGGCTGAATGTTCCCTGCGATCCAGTACAACATAGTCACATATATATTGTAATATGGTATTATCATATACAACACCAGTGAAAAAAGACCAGTGAAAAACAACCTATATTCAGTTCTAAGGGCATCCCACAATAGGAATAAATAGTACAGAAATTCCATAAATATATAACAATGTATGAGATTGTGAATCAGAGCTTAAGTTTCAACAGGAGAGTAATTCTGCAGTGAAACAGCAAAAAAGCTGGACCACCAGTCAACAATACTTCCCAATGGTACGCAGATGTATCTGTCACTTTGTCTGGACTATAAAAGAAACAAGTGGGCTGTCAGCATAACTGAGGATCATTTTTATGACTTTTATTGCTCTGGAAGTGTTAAAAGAAAGAACCACCACCTTTCTTTTCTCGCTTTCAAGAGTCTGTATTTAAGAGACAAATGTGTCAAATCATAGGAGGGTAAAAAAGAGAGGAAACATTCTGCTTTCCCTTTAATATCTAGATCATGCTAATTGATCCCAGTAGAATCCCTCATTGCTAGATTATCTCTATTAGCTTGCTCATTTCTGTATTTGGATAATCTTGCCTCTGCTAATTACAGATGAAACAGTACTTTGGGGGAGGCTTAAATTCCTCTTTCTTTTCCTGGGGAAACCCATTTACAACTTCTTTCCAAGTACCTACAAGTATGTAAGACCTTCTAGTGTCACCATCTGTGTTTCATGTTCTGTTCCAGAGAAGAACACAGAAATTGCCATAGGTAATGACACTGTGTATGGCAACCAGAAGCAACAGTATCTTGCCAGTGCCATTTCATGGAATAATCAGATTTTCCATGGAAGAAGCAGTTTCCAAGCATGTTTCTTTACCTCCCCACTCCTATTTCCTAGACACTATTTTTTAGCTATATGTGAAAAATTATAGAAGACAAAAAAAAAAAATCACCCCCAAAACACCACCACCAAAAAACCAAAGGGCGTTTAACATAGGCCTTAAGACACTTCAAGCTGAGGTACCACAAATAAGGCCATTCATTTTTTAAGAAATGGTCTACAAACATATTTATCTACATTAAACTACTAATAGCAAAATTTAGCATTTGCATAACTTGTCATGAAGATAATGTGCTGTTAACTTCACAGATTGCTGGCATCTAGTAACTTTGAGAGAAAATACATTAGTGAAAAAGCATCACTGTAGTCCTGGTTTAGGTTAATGTCTTTAGGCTATCCATTACTACTAAGTCTTAATAGAAAGTGTGTTCCTTAACGTTGAGGTGTTTTGACTTTTTGCCTCACATAACTGCAGTAATCTACAGGAGAGGGGAGGGAATTATGTGAACTCATGTAGACTTTACAGAATAATTCATAGCAGCATGCAAGTCTACTGGGATTACTCAAAACTTGAAAAGAAACTGAGTATTTATCTTCTCATACTGCATGTACAGCTTTCCAGCAATTATAAAATACACTGCTCAGTACTTTCTTTAACATAGGCTGGCTTGAAATTAGTTGTCCTGGACAGAAATAAGTAGATCTCATTTACTGCTGGAACATAACTTGAATACACTTTTGATGTATTAAAATAATTCCCTAGTGGCAAAAAGAAATGAACAAAGACTCAGGAAAAGCAAGGGTCTGTTCCACAGCAATTATTTACCATCAGAGTCTGAACCTGTCTTTTCTTTTATTATTATGTTTATAATGGGAGGTGTAAAGCTAACTGTTAGCACTTCATTCAGTCAAAAACATGCTTATGAAAAAAATGCAGTACCATGCATTTCTCACAGAAGCAGATGCTATTAAAATCTAGTACGGTACTACTCCTTCACAACTTGGTTACCTTTATATTTTGGTTATGCTGCAGGATTTTTAAAGGAAAACATATGAGGAACATTAGTTCCATTTTGTTCTTACAGAAAGAAGAGAAACAAAAAGCGTCTTGGCTGTCAGCTCATTTAAGCAGCCTGAAACCAATTTCAGGAGTTATTAATCACTTATTAATCAGGATTTTAACTATATTTTTATATTGAAAACACTTTGAAATATTTAGAAGCTCTAGGATCTATTATCTCCCCAGTTTCATCCCTGCACTCCCATTGTAACTATGTGAGGAATCTTGTTTCTTTAGGCATTTTTTTTCCCTACAGCTGTAATCAACTTTAGAGGTGAAGAGCAGCCCTGTGAAACTGCTGGCTGATAGTTTCCCAACAGTACCAAGCAAATTACTCTGCATTGAAAAGGAAATAAAAGATGTAAGCTGAAGTCTTAAAGTGCTGGCTTTACTGCACTAGGGCATTAAACAGAGATGGCTGGACAACGGCTGATCACAGGTGCCTATCCAACTCTGGAGCTGACTGCTTCACAACCAAAGATGCTGAAGCAAAATATACAGAGCTCCTAATCTATCACAGAAGTTGGAACCACTCTATGTTAACCCATCAGCATGTGAATCTTTCTGTTGGCTTGCTATTTGCTTGAATATATCCACTGCTTCTCTGCCTCAGCAACGCTTTTCAAGAAAAAAAAGCACAGCAAGAGTAGCATTTTTTTTTTGCTCATTAAACCTTCTACACTGGCATGTAGAAATGGTGCCACGTTCTACTGAAGAGTCTCCAGAACTACAGCGTGTCAAAACCTCAGTCCAATTTAGACACAAATGTTTTAACCTGAAAAGTGGCAAATTTACATAGTTGAAACATAAAAATACCCATCCAGCATTGGAATTAAAGCAGTCAATGATTTCCAGAAGGCAAAGCAGAATGACCTACAGGTCGGTTTAGGTGTTTCCTGAATGGTTTGGCAGCCATCCCTTTCCCTTTCTGCAACTGCTCAAACCCACATACAAACACTTGTCCTTCTACTCCCTGAATGCCAAGTAGCACCAAGACCAGTCGTTTGTCTTTCCACAAAAAACCTGGCAACTGAGAAACAGTGTTGACAAGGCCAAAGGTGAAATACATAGTCAGGGCTCTGCTGTCCCCTGGAACACTCCCTTCCAAACGCAGCAGGAAGAACAGAGCTTCCCAGATCATTTGGCACCAGGGAGAGGGCAGGGTGAATAGCACAAGTTCCTTAAGCAGGAGCCTCTGAGGTCCTCCTCCCTGGTCAGTGTAGGCTCACTCCATCCACCATGCAAAGCCAGAGCTTAAAAGATCAAGCCAAGGTCAAAATAACAATGGGTAGGCTCAGAGGTAAACTTAATAATAAAAATTAAGTATCATTATTCAAGTAATAGTAAACACAATGTTTTAAGGAACTAAGAGCCTTTCAGTTCTTATTAATATGACAAGTGATGTATTTTGGAGAGGATTGTGGTTGGGTTTATACTAGGTAGATGACCACTGATTCCCAACTTCAGTTGCAGATGTGGCTGTATTTCTATTGCTATTTTCTAAAAAACTGTTCTTCCCCCAGTCAACATGTAACACCAAGCAGAATAAAGTTAGTGACCATTGGCAAACCTTTCCAGAGGTTAACTAAACTTGAATTCTCTAAGGGTCTGTTAAGTGTAGTATTTTTTCCATCAGGTCTTGAAATCTGTAAAAAGCCTAACTGATTTTTGGCACAGAAAATTGGTGGCCTTTAATTCAGTGTATGCTCCTTTCTCCTTGTAGAGAGACCAGTTTATATATTGGTAAAATTTTCACAGTTAACTAGATATCTATAAAAACTAGATATCACATTTTAATATTCATAGTTTGCTTTAAAATACAAAGTTTCACATTAATTTAAGGATTATCTTTTATAATGGAGACAAGCTGCAGCGTTTGAGTACCACTTTACGTAGTGTTTAATCAGGAAAACTACTGTGGCGTTGGCCGATTAGGCTGGCTCAACTGCTGCCTACTCCATTTTTCCCCATAATTGCAGGATATACTTTATTGTGACAGGGCCCGAACACTGGAATTCCAATATGCTATACATCAGGTTCTCCATTATTGGATTAGCTAGATGTGGCATCATTACCGCCGCACTTTCATGCCTATCATTGATCGCATCGTTCTTTCTATTTCACAATTAATGCAAGTCAGCTAGATTGATCAATCTGCTGATGAGTTTGGGCCACAGTCAATATATTCTTATGGCTCTATGCTACTGATCTGTATGCTTTATAGCTGTGCCTAAGGATTTGTCATTCTGGCTACAGATTTTCTTGGGGTTTTTTTTAGATACTTCTGCTCCCACCTTGCTGCCTAAACCACAAAGTCTTTATGAATTACTCATGTCACTTGAAAAAAAAGAGGGAGCAAGAAATTCACTAAACTCATCATTGGAAAGAATTTTTTCTTTAACTCACACTCTTGAGTTGGCTCAGTGACAACCAGTCCAGCAGCTGAATTTGGCACTTTAAAACACTGAGATTCCAAGGAACGGCAGAAATTTCATAGGATTGCAGCTGTTTTCATTCCTTGTTTAGACATGCCAGCACGTTCATGAAATGGGGAAACGCGTTAGTAACTAACATGATTGTTAATAATCTGGTAACACTGCGATAATTCTATTAATTTTTGAAAGCTTACTCTTTTTCCAAAGGGTTGATATGCTTGCAGGAAAATCTCCACAATGGTACAGAGAATGAAACGATGGAACGCTGGGCAAAATAGCAAGTCACAACATTTACTTAATGCAATGTAACAGAAGTTCCTCTATGTCACCAGTATCGTAATCACAATTGAAAATTTTCTCTATAGAGAATAATATTGAATTACTGTCATTTTCTAATCAAATATAACCTAGACACAGAAGTGCAATGCTGTACAACTTCTGTATATTTTTAAGAAATGTCTTTTCTCTGGTTACTACAGAATACACCGAGATCCATGGCTGATTTTGTGTTTAACATCCACAAAAAAAAAAAAAAAAACCACGCACAACTAACCAAAAACTTGAAAGAAGCAATGTTAATGCTAGTGCACTATTATAGTTTCATTTTCATTCATTGACCTCCTAGCCTGATGTACATTAAAAGAAGCCTCAATTAACAAAAGATGCCAAATTTAAATATAACAAAATGAATGAACTAAAACTCAGACAAAGGGTGAAGAATTACGACGAATACATTCAGACCAGAGTTTGGACTTTGTAGTCTGGTTGCCCATTATGCATAATGTCTTCATTAAATAAGGAATAATAGCTTTTTTTCAATCACTCTGTCTTCTCTACTTGCCAACACCAGCACTGGTGACAATTATAAGGTATTAGCAATGACAATTACACTGTGATTTTGTAACAGTGATACCACATTTTAAATACCTTTTTTGTCTTGACGACTCTAAATCTACAGATAGACATGCTGATAGCAAAAATCATTAAAACTCCTTTCAATTAGAAAAGCAAAACAACCCCTGAAACAGTTTTCTGCTAACCCCTGAAAATACCACAGATATAAGAAAAAGAAACATGTTGTCTTACAATCATAAATGCTCTGTTAAATAGAAGAGTGGTTAGTTGTTTTTTTTTGGGTTTTTTCTTATGCAGAGCAAGTAACATGTTTCCCTAACCACACTGGCTTTGAGGAGAGCAGGCATTTTCGATTACCCATACATAATTCAGTTCCACTGTAAGTGCTCCACCCAAACAATTTTCCATTATGTGTGTAGTAAATTTGGAATATAAAAGACAGAGCTTGTTCCTTCAACTGTTATATAGCTTTTACAAATACTTTTAAGACCAATGAGCAATCCTTCCCTACTGAAGTGGGGTGCTGTATCATCAGTACCAGTTAGATGAGGATCACTGCCAGGAATCAGTGTTTTTCCTCCTTTAAGAATAACATGAACTGAGAAAAATGCCCAATAATTTAAAGCTTATTTAAGTCCTACAGGAGTTCATGAGTCTATATTTAGACTACCTACATATATGGCCTGGTTTTCATAAGTGCAAAGCACAGCAAATCTTAGCAAGTTGCTGTACCTAAGTGTGCTCACAACTTTCAAAATCAGGCCGTTATATTTAGATGCCTAATTATGGGTGCAAGATTTGAATGAACTCAAAGTTTTAGCCAAGATGAGCATATATTACATCACAGTTAGCTTGAAGTTGTTTTAAGCTATGACATGCTATGGTAGACAACTCATATGCATGTAAAACTGAAAAATTACCCTGATAATTATACATATATTACAATTTAATACATTGGGTGCTTATGGATAAAAAGATCCTATTTTATTTCCATTAAAAAGATAACAGTATTTATTAACTTTCTATTTAATCCTGTTACCAGAAAGTTATGTTACTTTTCAGTGTCAGGAAACTGAGCTATGAGATACTAATTAAAGACAGTACAAACACATTATCATTACCACTTGATTTTTAGTAAAGACGAAAGTTTCATGTTTGATATCGTGGCTTTCAATTTACATTATATTTCACAGGAAATTGGAATCCCAAATTTTGCAATTAAAAGACCAAACCTGAAATTTTTAATGTTCACTAAAACTGCATTGTTATAGGAAAATATCCGTTCTGTAAACAGAGCTACCTCTTAAAACTGAGGTGCTTTCTGCAAGTTTTGTATCCCTTGTTTTTCCTATCAAGAGGGAATCAGCTGCTTTCTTTTTTCTGCATATTCACCAAATGACTTAAATCTATGCTCGGTAAAACTTATACTAAAATGTTTTGCTTTTGCCTATTGTGTTCTCATTAGACTTTCAAACAAAATCTTCTGGTTTTCTTAACTAACACCTTCTGAAAAAAACCCATGGCTACACATGCCTGCTGGTACAGCGCAGATCCCTACATGTACTTGCACAAAGCAGCTAAACTTGATCAGAAATCCCAGTGAGAACACAGAGAGGCCAAGCCCTCTTCCTACCCAGGCATGCACATCACTAGTTTTCAAAATGGTCTTTAAAAACAGAGTGTGAATGCTAAAGCATATGTCCTTTACAACTGAATAGATTAACTGCATTATTTTGCCTTCAAACTGTCTATGGAAATCGTAGGTAAAGAATACTGCAGGCAGAAGAATTTGCATTATATAGAAAAGAAGCTCCCCTGGGCCTAATCTTGAGGGTTTTTTAGTCCTTGCAGAGGCAAAATGCACAGCCAGAATGTACATGCCTGCATGCAGCTTAGCTAATACTATACATGTTTTCACCTTCTGTTTCTACCTTCCAAAATAAACATTTACCACCTTTTTCAAAGGAAACGACTTACAAGTAATTTATGTGGTAATACACATAAATGCTACAAGCATAAGAAAACACAGCTTTCAGATAATGCAAAGAAACTTACGTCTCTTAGGACTTTAAAGGTATTGCTGGGTTTTCTTTTGCAGAGGTATAAATACTATAAACTGCAGTAGAAAGCATTAAGGAATCTATACTTTCTTCTGAATTATAGATGTAATCAAAATGAGAAAATACACAACATCAGTCTCCACCACGCTTGTCTTCTTGTAGAATTTAAGCTGAAGCTCCAGCTTTTGTGTTCCCTGGGTTTTTACACTACCTCCATTGTTTACCAAGGGATTCTGAGTTTCGTAACATCTCATATCCCAGCATAAAAAAAGGTATAAACCTGGATGTTTCTCTCAAAAGGCATATTTAAAGTTTCCATCAGCAGCAATACCATGAATAGTTTTTTATTCCATCTTAAATTTCTATTACTTGTGTTTTAACACCACTTTAAATATTTACTTAACAACTTTCTAAAGGCAGAGCCAGTTTTATTAAATGAGAAAGCAGAATTCTGTTATGGAAATTGTCATAATTACAGCTTAACCTAAAACTGCTAATGTAAGCTGTTCTTTCGTCTAATTTTGCAGACAGAGAAGCCGTTTCCTGTGGCTCACTGATCCCGACAATACCCTTAGACCAATTCCCATGATTCCCTCATCACGGGCAGATATCATTTCAACAGATGTCAAGAACAGCTAAGTGCACTTAGGCCTATTTGTTAAATTCCTAGGGGGAGGTAGATTGGCGAAATTCATCCTGTAATTAAACCGCATATTTCTTTCAAGCTGCCTTTTCCCTCTCCCCTTCATAATCCCTCTGTCTTGCATCAAATCATTTAGGCACTTATTGGCTACAATCAATACAATATGAGATACATTAATTTAGTCCCTAGGAGATTTGCTGGGAATAGGCAGTATTGCTCCGCAAGCATTCCGAAATGTTCATGCAAGCATGCTATCAACTGTGGCAGTGTAGCACTTACAGTCAGCATAGGCAGATTTATGACAATTCCATACTGTGTGCCCACAGCTCTGGTCTGCAGCCAAACATGCATAAATTGGATTGAAACGGGAAACACTAAATATATTACCTAATGCACACAAATGCTAAATAGCACAAATCACTGTGAAGAGCTGGAATGGGTGAACAGAATCTGAACAATTAAGCTCAAGCTTTCCATATGTTCAAATATCCATTGTGCTTTGCCATGGAGAGTGAAATTAGGACTGGAAAGAAACATTAACGAGGGTTCTCATTTACAGATATGGACTTCAAAGTAACATCTTTCACATATTTTTATCTTGCCTCCTACTACTGAATTGTGTGGATTGTTTTGGGTTTTTTTTCAGAGGAGTAAGACAGAATGAAGCAATTTTTTTTTGTTGTAGAAAGATGATACAGAAAAAATTCTGAAATCAGGCTGTGCTTCAGTTGCAAGGATATACTACTGTATTTTTTACTTATAAATAAATATCTAACCCAAGTCCCTAACAGGTAACTGTGAAACTGAGGACTTGGAAATGTCAACAGAAAAACCATTAAACACTTCATAAATCCTAAGCATGCAATGCATTGGGAAGTTATCAATATGTCCACCAAACAATATGTCATTTGCAATCAAAATTGTATTTGGAACAGTAACAATAAAGTTGGTACACACATAGATTACTAATGTGGTAAACTAATTTGGGAAGCAATGTGAAAAGAAAACAACATCCAAGACTTAATTGGATTATTTTGCTGCAACTGCAAAACCATAATCTATCAGACAAAAGTTCTGTGTACTACGACACGCATTAATTTTTGAAGTTGTGAACTAACTAGAAAGCCTTTTTGTTCATTTTGAAATACCATTTATAATTATCTGATTAACAAATTTTAAAGTAGATGATGCTGTACTGTCTATTTAAGCCTGTCTCTTGAGACAGCATGATGAGACCAGTTGCCTCTGGATGTGGTCAGAAGGATGAATGTAGGAAGCTGTGAGAGGATTGGGCAGACTGGGCAGGCTGGGCAGCACAGCAGCTCACACAGCAACAAACTGCCTCAGCCCCCATCTCTGGGTGCTTTCTTGAATTTGGATTCCCAAAGATGTATTTCACACATTGTCCTCTTGCTCCTAATATACTTGCATGGATTTAGGTATTTAAAATTTAAATGAGCATTCCCTTTATTTCCTCTTTTATTTCTGTTTTATGGGGTTTTTTTTGGTTGTGAGTTTTTTTAGGGTTTTTGCAGTGGGTTTTTTTTGTTTGTTTGTTTTTGTTTTGTTGTGGTTTTTTTTTTTTTTTTTTTCCCTGGGCACAAGCTATTGCTTTATTTCCTAAATGGATTGGGGAAAGCTGTCATACTTCACAGATTCTCCTGTGATCTGTCATGTATTACGTTCAAAATAGTCTCAATGCATATAGGAATCTTTTCAGCTGTGGAAAAGGAAATTAAAGGTACCAAGAGGTCACCATTTGTAATCCAGTGAAGCCGGTAAACTGTAGGGAAAAAAAAAGTAGAGAACACTTTGAACATTTTGTAAAGGATTTGCATTCCTTGAAAACATTTTTTTTTCCTAAAGCTACTTTAAAGTTTAAATTGGAAACATCAATGAATGCTTCAGCACAAAAAAAGAGAGAAAACATAACCATTTGTTCTATGAACAACATCCCTTCAAGTTTACAAGGTAAACATAGGCGGAGTCTTGTCTTTCTAATGGAAGAAGGAAGTCTGAAACACTTCCATTTATCACAGTGATCATTTCACTAACAAAGCTGTTTCCTAGAGGTTCATTTTGGACTTTCTGCCATTTCCTTTTCATGAAATGTTTAAAAAGCTGATTATCTTTCAACTCCCCAAATTCATGGAAGAGTCAACACCTTTGTGACTCACCTTTTGCTTCAGCTTTCTTGGAACATGACCTAAGGCTAAGGGGGAAGCTACTGATTGTTCCAAGGGAAACTTGCTGGATTTGGCTGGTTGTTTTGTCTGTTGGGTTTATTTTATTGTTTCATTTTTTGTTTGTTTTGTTGGGTTTTTGTTTTGTTTTGGGGTTTTGTTTGGTGGGGGGGGTTTATTTGCCTGGTTGGCTAGTTTAGCGAGAGTGGTTTTGCACTGTTTGAAAGGCATGATCTATTCCTCTTTCATCTCTTAAAACCAAACTATTTCCTGGGCATTACCCTCACAAACACTCTCTATTGTCCCATCAGAACTGGGTAGGAGCATGGATTATATTCAGGTGAATGAGAGTGATCCAAGCAATACAAACTAAAACAAATAAATGGTCTTCTTTGTCCTTCTCCTACTTATCAGATTTTCTGGGGGAAGAAAGAAGTATCCTTCTATTGAAGGGACCAATTTGTTGTTCCCTAGGTGATATTTTTGACTTGGGGACCTGCATTTCTTTCAGGACAAATTGAGAGGAGAGTTACCTCAAAGCAGATTATATTTCCTCATTCAGAGTGCTTGAACAAGTTTTTACTGACATCAGTACAGCTTGTACACTCCTCATTAATACATAAGCAGCCTCCTGATTTCTCGAACATTTGGCGGAAAGAGAAAAGTCTCTTCCCTAAAAATACCCACTGAAAAAAAAAGGAAAGCATTGCATGCATTAAACATGGAAATATACTGCCTTAACCTCATGCTCCTGAGATCTACAATTAAGCATTCTAGAAATTAAGAAATTATTAGGAAAAATATGCTATCATCCAACAAATGCTTTTATTATACTTTAATTCATTAGCAATATTTTCAAACTCTCCCTGGGGAAAAGTACAGTTTAAAATTGCTTACATCTTTCTTAAAAGCTGAAGTAAGCTTTTCTTTTTCATCTTTTATAATCTTATTTTAAAAGTTTTCAAAAACTGCTGACTGTGCACTGCAAACAGATAAATATTACGAATAACATTTTTTTCTCATATTTTTCTAGGTATACCTAATTGTTGCCTTCCTTTTTTACATTTTATTTCTGGATGCCATCAAGATTTGCAAACAGAAAGGGATGCAATACCTTCCCCCCCCCCCAACACATCTGCCTAATAACAATAATTAGGTTACTACTAATTCATATAGCTGTTACTGCAGGCTGGGTAGGGAAATTAATAAGGCGGGTAGTGTCAAGTGAAAAATAATTAGCCTGAGATTTTTTTTAATATTACTTTTAGGACAACAGTTTCATTCCATTGGTCTCCCTCCCATGGTTTTTATCCCCAGGTAGTCACTTCATAATTACTGGAGTACCAAGATAACTCTTCCATTTAAAGGCAGCTTCTTTAGCATTTCTTCTTTTTGAGCTGTTCTTAGGTTTAGATTTTCTGATTTGTAAGAGGGCAAAGGAGGAATAAAGTTATTCCCTGCATGTCCTCCCAGTCTCCAATAGTTCATGGTTTTGAAACTTCTTGCTGCATTTTAGTGTTTAATATTTTCTGATTGATTTCTTTTCCATGAAATTCTCAAGTCTTTCCTTGGACTCAAGTAAGCATCTAACATTTGGAATATCCTGTTACCTGTATTGACACTGTAGGAAGTATCACTGCCTCTTGTGATTGCTGAACCTGACATCTGCTAGCATCATTTGATGTTCTTTGTTGGTAGTGGAACTGATGTTATCAACATGGATCTTCCTTATTTACCATTTCAAGTAGCACTAACAGCCTTGAGAGTCGTAACCTTCTTTTTAAAAAGTCCCGGACCAAACTAACCCAACAACGTTCTGATCCTTCATCTATATCATTTTTAATAGTGTTTTCACTAATTCTGTTCCTTACCACACTTTCCACTAAAGTCAGCAGCACAAAAAGGGCTGATATTGCAAGTAGTAAAGACAGAAATATGTTTCTAGAAGTGGAAATATTTAGATGAACATTCTAACACCGAGCTTTCTTTTTCTCTTTTACTTTATGCCTGTCATCTTCGTTTTCTCACCCTTCTCCTTCTGTTTTGGGATAAAAACAATTAGCAGAAGCAGGGGTGGCAGAAAAAGAATTCAAGGGTTTTTCTGCTTCAGTGAAGAGATGGCAAAGAGGCAAGAGAAAATGGAGACAATAGGACTTAGAGTTGCATCTTCTGGGGAATCTGTCACTATTTTAGAATTAACCTGCTTTTGTCTCAATCCAGATCCTGTACCACAAAAGAATATTCTTTCCTTCACAGCCCTGTACTCTTCATAACTTGTGCTGTGAAATATAGCACCTGTGAGACACTTACTAAGGTGTTTTACACTGAAAAGACTTACTATATACAAGTAAAGGCAACTACAAACATATGAATATCTTGAACTCTAAGATACCTGCCTTATGAGTATTACTTGTCAGCTTTACTTTTATTTTAATATGTTACAGCTAGTCTAAAAGCTGTTAATTATAAATGAGGACACTTAGTCGCTAAAAATTGCCCTAGAACTATATGAAGAAGGCAAAAAATAATCATAACACATCAAGAGCTTTCAGCAATTATTAACTTTCAGTCATTACTATGCATAACTATTTCAGTAGGTTGGCAAAGAGGGAAAGAAAGAAATTTTGTCTTAAACTAAGATAGGCAGGCAGTAAATTTAATAGAAAATAAGTGAATAATAAAAGTGTATTATAAAACACTGAAGTAAAACGTGTTCAAAATAGCAAAAGTGTTGAGAAAGAAGAGTTTTATGTGAACTCTTATTTTGTTTCAATTCAATTATCTTCTCTTCCAACTATAATCAGGTATAACGATAACTTGCCTCTTTATAATAATTACATACTACCTGGGTGATTGGAATAGCCTGAAGGCTTAGATTTGGTTACAGCTGCAGACTAAACTATTTTATAAGTATTATTAAAAAGAAATTAAGAAAAACTAGGAGAGTAAGATTAGCATTATATAAAGCAACACTGCTCTAGAATACCTCATTAGGAAAATTAATAGCTTTCTCTTTAAAACAAGAAAGTAGAAAGTTAAGAAAGATTCATCTCAGGGTAGTGGAAAAATATTTATTGTCTTTTTGTGACAACTGTTCAGACCCTTTTTGTTTCTAGGAACTAATTAGAAATCTTGGCTGTTAAAATCTTCTCAGCCCTACCTATAAGGCTGTCTGATACAATTATAGCTACTAATATTTCCCCTATAATTATACAACCTAGACAATATTTCACCTTTATATTTGGGAAAGCCTGAACTCAGTCTTAATTTCACCAAAATTCCTTATTTAATATTTGAAGGTGCATATTTATTTCACATAGTTAGGTTAGGCCTTCTTACACAGAGACAGCAGAAATTCTCAGTCTTGTTAATGTGGCATTTGCCCACATTGCATAATTGGCAAGACAGACACAGACCAGTTCTAAACTGTTTTGCTTCTCTCTGTAATGCAGTGCAGTTCACAGAGGTTTTTAAATCATGGCTTGTTGCCTAAGCAGTTAGCCTTGCTTAAAATCATTCCTGCTCCCCTTCTTATTTCAAGAAAGCCCTTTCCCTCCTTGAAAAGTATTAAGGCCTCTGTTGTCTCATGTAAGAATATTCCCTCTTTCCAATTCCTGACATTAGTTTCTTTTCTTTATACTCCTCTGTAATCAACCGCTCTTCTCCCCTCTGGTTTCTCCCATCTTAAGACAAAAGACAAAGATGAAAATCCTGCCTGCTGCATTTCGGTGTACAATAACCTCTTTAAACTTGCTAAATGCAGTGTTTATAATCATATCATGGAGTTTCCTTTGACAGCTCCCATTCTGTTTTGTTCACATGATCCATCTGTTTAAGGAAATGTGGTTGGCAAAGCTTTCTAATGAATGTTTCCAAGCCATGGCTAAAAGGTAGTATTTCATGTTCATACTCATCTAATCTGTAAACCACTTTCTATAACACCAGCCAGACAGCTGATCATAATTCCTCACGTAATTACCCTTTCTCATTATCTATGTCATCTTCTTATCTACTGTCAGCTTTTTTTAGGTACTTTAAGAGGTGCCTGTCCTTGCTTTCCAGCTTTTTCTTACACATTTTATCTCAAGCCATTTATTACCTACAAAGACATTTTTGTATGACTTGTAGGGTCATCACTCCAATTTACGTATTTGAACTAAATTTTAACTTGTCTCTGTCAAGTCTTCTCACGGATATTTAACAACTGCTTCAAATTCAAAACAGAACTTTATTTTTTCCTACTGCCCATCAGCTTCTAGGCTCTCCTTTTTCAACCTTCCATAAATTTATCATCTTGAACTCCTGCAAAACTTCCAGATTTTTAAATGTGTAACATTTCTAAGATTTAGTAATTCATACCCATTCAAAGAACTTTTTGTCTCACCTGACACTTCATCGCACTATTTTACAAGTTAACATTTTCTTCCACCTTGGCTGTTATCTCTACTCACCATCTTTTAGACTGTTGCCACAAACCTAGTCTTGTGAAATTGTTGTTTAGATAATTTCAGCCATCATGTTGCATCTTCCCTCCCTATCCCCTCAGACAGTCCTACCCTTTCCACATTTCATGCACAGAAGTATCAGTTTCCAATACCCACACAGCTGTTGCTTATTAGTAACATTTTCAGATATATACTTTTTTGATTTTCATACATGCTGTCCCTTACATTTGCTGCCATGTTTCATTTCCCCCATCCTCTATCTTGCTTTGCTTCCCTTTGCTGTGGTGGCTGCAGAACCTGACAAACTTGTACCCTGAATCTGTGTTAGGCAGCAATGACGATTTACCATTTCTTGTATTCCCTTCTCCCAACTGTCTTCAAAATGAACTTCTTAGTATTCTAATTTTGAACTTTTCAGCATGTACTGCACGGGGTGTCTAATACCTTGCAAGATACATCTGGCTTTATAATGAAGCAGCAAAGACCAATTAACTGTCAAATGTTAAACAACTAAAATTTACTGTATTTAATATTAATTTACGTATTTTTTTAGTATTTATGTAGGTTTTAAACTAAAACATGCTTTATTCCTTGAAAAAAGTGATCTAATGTATCACTAAAGTCATGAACAGTTATTATATAGCTAAAGAGATGCCTAGTAAACCCTACTTTTAACATAGAAAAAAATGTAATAATCATTACATCACATATTTGTCTCTATTCCAGCCTTTCCTGACATTTGCACCTTTATTCTTTTCCCTTATTATATCCTGTTCTTTAGGTCTTGAAATTATTTAGGCTCCCCTTTCCATAGCTGAAAACTTGATATCAATTAATTTTCTTGCAATTCTGAGATTTTTGGGAAGATTGGAAGAAAGTGGAAAGGTGTTATCTCTAAAAGCTTTAAATGTTATAGTCACAATCATTTGTATAATTTTGTTACTGTGCTGACTCTTACCCTTGTTTTGTCAGTTTCTAAATTATTGATTTTAATCAATGTACTCCCACAATCAATCAAAAGGTACAAGAGAAAAAAAGGTAGCTCAATCATTATTAGCAATTTGTTCAAAAGAACTCTGGTTTAGCTTTTGATCTATATACTTCAGACAACATAAAATCTATTTGTTTGACTTTAAGTCTAATCAGTGCTTTGTCTGGAAATTAGGCAAACTGGATAACAGCATTACAGGAGGAGTTATAATGTTTCCCACTAAAGAGAGTAAAATCACTTCACTCAGGATGATGTAATGGTCAGAGATCACTAATATCCACATTACACTTAAAGAGATCTTGATGTGCTTATTTGTCTGAGCCCACCTGCTCAAGGGATCCAACTTGTACAGACAGATACTGGTGAACTTCTATACTGTCCATCCAGACTGGGAAACAGGATGAGGCCAATAATTTTATGTTCATTTGGGTGCTCTGACTATCTGTCTGTGATCTGTGTGGCTGTGTACATACATATATACACATATGCATGTAGTGTGTGTGTGTCTCTTGGAATCAGTCTTCAGCCTCACTACTGGCCTGACCTGGTGGTATGGTGTGGCAACAGCTTCACCTCTTAGGTTGCTGGCTCTGGCATGATATATTTTCCTTTAACAGTTTATGTCAAGTTTAATTAAAAAAATAAAACTATAATATCATAAAATGTACATAAATATATGTGCAAAACTTACATATAATGCAAAATACATCCTACTTTTACTCTCTTAAGACAAGTATCTTTACTTGTAAATATAAAAAATCCCTTTCATTGTTAGAAATGCCTCCTGCCTGAGCTGCTAAATAATGTCTAATTTACAGAGGTAACAATACATCAAATTCCTCTCTATGTATGAATGTTACCTGGTAACCTCGCTTAAGAGAAGTGGAACTATGCAACAGTATGAGCACACAGTGCACACTAGGTTTATTAATGGTGAAAGGGTTCTCCAGCCAAACGGAACAGTGCCCCAGCTATGGAGAGACTTGGACGGATATGTCTATCCCAATACTCAGACACAGAAAGACATTTAACCGTGATCTATGGAAAGAACCTGTCAGCCAGGGCCTGATTCACCAGAAACCCACCAGAATCACAAGAAAAAAAAAACCAAATCTTTCTGTTTGGGCAGTAGTGTCATCAAGATTCTGCTCAACAAAATGAAAAGGAGTTTGTGTTAGTTTGATATTTGCCTGATGTTAGGTGCTAAACCTATACTTTCCTCTTAAAAGGAAGAACGGTTTGTATCTAATCCACCAATTCCCATTAAAACTGCTCTTTGTTACTTTAGAAAATTAATGATAGCGTGCCAAATCTCTCCCTGGAGCTAAGGTCAGTTTTACGATAAAGGCTGGTTTGCCCCGAGTTCTTCCAAAACAACAATGCTTTGCTTGTTACAAGAACTTAAACTTTGGAGGCAAACTGGAAACCTAATAAAGTGGTGGTAGCTTCTGCTATTGACTGAAGCATATCAACAGCATTACATCCTAGGATGATAGGATTAAGAGAGCCACTGCCTCTTGCTGCAAACTTCAACTTTAACAACAGCTGCTTCCTACAATGTCTTTGGGAACATAAACTCATTTTAAGACTAACAAAGGGAGGATTTTTTTTTTAAACATGACTGTAGTACAGTAAAACTGGTTTAGTATCAGTCATGAAAATGTAGTTTTAAAGGCATACTACCACTTTAAATTTATTTTCTATATTACTCACTTATGTTTCATATCTTAATGTATAACGAAAAAGAAAGGCTAGAAATCAGGGTTAAACACCTGCAGGATATAACTTTGTAGTATTAGCTCTGATTATAAACATAAAGGTAACTGATGCATTGTAATAGCATCTTCTTATGACCTAGGCTAAGACTGTAAAATGTAAAGCTTCATACTGTGCTCACCACTTTCAGTTAAAAGCAGAAAAAGTAGTGTTGCATTTTCACTATCCTCAGCAGAACTGCCATGCTTTCTCACAGGGTTTTCTAATCTGTTCTGGCACCTAAGGCATTTGAACAGTTGGTGGGAAGAAGTGAAACTGTGACGAAGTGAGTCTCATTTCAGATTTACAGTCCAATCACTCACAAAATCTGCCAATTCATTTTATGGCATGTACTGTGAAAATTCATTATTTAATATGAGCCTAAAAAAATCTATTGGTGCAGCACAGTAGCTTGACTTTGAATTAGAAAAGAATGAGTTACATAGTACGTGGTGTCTTTAAGCTTGTAGTCAGGTAGCCCAGCACATACTGAAAACATCCTCTGTATGTTTCAATCGAGCATAACATTTGTTCAGCCAACAAGCTTTCCTAGTTCACTATTTTTTTTCTTTTGACTACTGTATATGTATAGCTCTATGTATGCATGTATGCATGTTAGCTGCTAAAAGAGAGTACAGCAATAAATGACTTGCCTTAGGTTAGAAATGGTTTCTATTTCAGATATTTGCAGCTCAAACTGTTCGTTACTGCAAAACTTTTCAGATACAAGTTCTTAAAGTTCAGAAGTAAAAGAGGCAAACTTGTTAAGAAAACCCAACACATTTTAATTTCCATTAGCTGAGAATTGATGGATTATAACCATGCAAACCAGGCTAACTCACAAAAAAAAAAACCAAATCAAAACACCCTACTTTATAGGGTGTCCTCCCCAATGTGGCTTGGTTAGCTTGTGCTCAAAAAAAGGCAATTTCTCTATCTTCTAGACTTGTCACATGCTAAGACACTGAGAAAAAACCTAACTTACACTAGAAGAAAATAGCATGAGGTCTCAAGGTATGCTTTCTGCTTATATCCAGCCCTTTTGACTCCTGCTGCAGAATCAAAACTGCAGGATGCCTGTACCTCTGAAAAATGAAGTAAAGTGAGGAGTAGGGTCATTCATCTTAGCTACATGGAACAGCAAGAGCAGTGGGTTTGGACCATCACCAAATTCACATTGCGATTTGCTGCTGATCTCACAAAGCAAAACCTCACCTGCGTGGGCTGGGATCCTAGCTGCTTTCTGCTTCAGAGAACAGCAAAGTTTCACTGTAATTTTGCAGTCTGCAAAATGTCAAATACCAACAGTTACGTAGTGAGGTAAATTGACCAATGACTGCATTTACAGCTGATGAGTAGGTTTTAAACCTGCACTCTAATTTCTTTCATATTTTTATATTACAAACTTATATACAACTTAAAACTCTGCAATTATTTTAAGTAAAACATGCAAAATAAACCTCAGACAGGCCTAGTAAGTTTTTTTTCTTTTTTCCTCCTTTATGTCTAATGCATTCTCTTTAATTCCTTTTTATAGCAACAGATTGATATAATAAACTAGTTTGCAAAAGCTATTAAGAGTAAGCTTGCTAGTAGCAATCCTATTAAGTTACCTCATCAAGTGATGTGCTGTAATATTTTCATTTCAGCTTTCTTTAGCTTTCACACAGTAGCACTCATAAATGCCTCAGATTCCAAGCGTGTAAAAGTATTTTCTTGAAATTATGAGCAAAAATTTCTTAAAGTAGAAAGGCAGAAACAATGTATGAAATTGAGTTAAACTGCAAAAGTATCTTTAAAAAACAGTTAATGCTAAAAATATTGTAACAACATTAATTAAAAGAAGGGTTGGAGCTACTAATATTGTGCAGAGGAATACGTTTATAGTCTACTGTGCAATTCTACTCATAGTGAATCCCATATCTCATAGTGAGAATCACAAATCTCAATTCTGTTAGTGCATTTCTGTTAAGGTGAATTAACATTCCTTCATTTGCCTGAGAGTACAGCAGCCACATTGCAAAGCCTCCTCCAAGGTCCCTCTGTGCAGAGAAGGGTTGCCAGTGGAATGCTTCTCACTGGCACCTACAAGCCCAAACTTAACATACTTCATTATGTTCACCACAGTTATCACATGCTTCAAGGTTTCAAGTAACTGTAAATCCAAAATGCTGAGAAGAAATTTTCATTCAAAAGCCGAATGCAGGATAAAGCAATATTTATGAGACCTAGTAGGAAACATCTTGGTTTTTTAAAGCTCACATGGTTAAAAGTCATACAGTTACTGTACTTCTTACAGTACACTAAGGAACAAGTGTAGTTAAGTAAGTTTAGCTTATTAAATTATGACGTTAATTAGTGTCAAATGATTAATGAACATTGCGAAATTTATTTTCTCAACCACCTTCTCAAAAAGCAAGATTCAAAGTCCTTTGTCAAACATTACAGCATTTCATAATTTTCAATCTTACTATATGCTAGCCTTCAATCTGTTATCATTTATTTTTCATTATGTTTGAGGATACATATTTTTCTTGTGCATGGCAAGTACCCAGTACTTCCAATTCTTAATAAATGAAGCCATGGCATAAACTTGTTGTATATGTTACTTTGTCACAGAGACCCATACTTCCTTTCACTTCTATACCAAATTTGGAATATTTTGATCCTTGCATGTTTATCTCTCTCTTTTCACCATAATTGGAGCTTTTTGAGTGAATTAATCTGATTGCCAGAATTCATAGCCAGGTAAACATAATGTGTCTGAAAAGCTACAAAGTGTAAGACAATTATCCCAACAGTTAGCTTGTTTCTGTAAACAAATACAAGTTTTGCACTTCAAGAACCAAAAAACTGGGCACTATTAAAGTGCCATTAGACTTCACAGAAGGGAAGAGCAAAGGGCAGGCCTCATTCAAATGACAGTCACAATCCCCAGAACTGCAGCTTTCTTGTAGTGCCAAAAGAATGAAGGCTAAGGTAAAACACTGTTAATGCTGCAGTCCACACCACATTCTATGTCACAGACTAGAAATCTGATCACATACAACCCAGAGGGTATCTTTTCCTGTACTCTTGAAAGCAGCTCAAACAATCTTAGACCAATCTGCTAGCTTCAATTGCCTTTCCTGATTCAATACATCATGGCTGCATCTATGTGACTGCTTGGAGTTAAAAACAGCAGCTGAAGGAAAGAGAAGGTTGCAAGAGAACTCATGTTCTGTTCCTTTTTCCATTTACAACTGTATCTGTACAAAAATTCTACTTGTCATCCTTCCCAAAAATGAAAACTGATCTTTTGCTTGCAGTGCAGCAACCTTCTGTTTTAACTACTTTTTTTTTTAATAAAATTTTAATCTATTTATGCTTTGTGTCTTCTATTATATTCTCACAGAAGAAGAATACAATGCTGGTTTAGTGATAACTCCACTAGTCATAGTCTGGAGACTTGAGTTCCCTTTGGAACAAGTCACTCATTTGCTGTACCCCATTTAAGGAAATGAAGACCACCAGCAGTAAGGGTGACTAAAGAGATGGAGCAGTTCTTATAAAAGGGAATACTGAGCAGAAAATATTCACTCTGCCTGAAAGAGAGGAGAGAAGGCAGGTATGACAAAACTATCAAGTGGCAGAAAATAAAACAAAAACAATTGGTTATATTTTCCTCCCCATCATATTTTGTAGTATGCTCTGCTTCTCCTCACTGTGCATCCCTGAATTCTCTCCAGGGGCTTGCCATTTTTTGAGCATGGAACCCACTGGATATTAATCTCTATGGAAGCCTTATCTTTGCTCAAAGGATCTTTACCAAAGTTGATGTAGTTTGGGGTTGGTTTTTTTTTGTTTGTTTGTTTTTTTTTTGCCACAATGAAAAAAAAAAACATTTGAGAGTTGTACAGAACCTTTAAAAAAATCAAAAAATCTGCAGCTTCCAGTTTTAATTCAGGCTTCCCTGTTCCAGGCTACACCACAGCATTTGCTGATAGCAGATTTTTCTCTTCTGTTTTCCTTTGTATTTTTTCTTTCCTTTTCTTTGTAGCCTTGCAATATTTTGACCCCTGGGCTGCAGGATAACCTCGGCCAGCATGGGATCACAGCTTGAAGCCAGCCACCTCCCCAGTCTTGCCTGTACCAGCAGGGCAGGAAGCAGCTCTCATGCAAACACCCTTTTATGAATACAGTTGGGTTTTGTAAGAAAACAATACAGTAGTTTAAATGACCAAAAAAGGAGGAAACTCTCTAGAGACAGGATCTGTGCAATATATCATGGGACCCCCACCCATGGTCCATCCAATACTACATGAATATGGGGCTCCCATCACATGAAGGGATGCAAGATTTGCTTGCTATCTTCTCTATTCTTTTTATTCTGTTATTAAAAGAGCCTTTTATAAAGCCTTTTTTACCAAGATCCCTAAGAACCCTGCAGTGGGTGTCCCTGCCCCACCTTGTGGAACAGAACCCAACTGGACTGAGATTAATATGTACCTTAAGCCCTTAGGGGACTTTATATACACAGCAATGCACTGTTCTGCAGAACTGACACAAGGATTTTCTACTTCAACACCTTCTCGTTGTGTTTACATTTAACTGACCAGTGAAGTAATTACTTCCTCCAGAAAGAAATCAATTTAGCTTCCTATACTTTCTTTACTTTCTTTTATTGCAGCCAGTGCAATACAGATGGCAATGTTGTTTCTAATTCTTCCTATTCAGTTCTTCAGCTCTACAGAAAAGATATTTCTCCATCCAAATTGCAGTTTCTGCTTCCCACGTTACATGCCCCTTCAGTTATTTGTGTTTCTGCTGTCTACTTTTTCTTGTTATTGGATTAAGGAAAAAAAAAAATTCCCATGTTTGTTTCTGTACAGTACTTATAGGTTATTTCAAAGGGAAACATTTATACAGTTATAAAGCAGTACTCTATGCAAGCTTAGCTTCTCAGAACTACCACATAATTAATAGCAATGTATGGAATTGTTTTTAGTAAGTCTGCTCATTTCTTTGTCCATCTCTAACAAGCCTGAATATGTTTTTAGCAACCCAAGGCCAAGTAATCCACGTCACAAAAATGTTGCAAAATTCTTTTTTAACTCATGTTTTTCACAAGGACATACCTTACTATGTTTTATAAACCTACTTTATTTTATTACATGCATATCATATAAAAACTATAAACTGGGTTTTATATCACTTTCAGCTTTTGACCATTCATCAGTTTTCCATGATAAAGCCACAGTGAAATCAATATCCTTGTAAAGCCAAGCTGTCAAAAGTTACTAGACTATTTCCAAAGGCAATTCCAATGAGACAGACTACCATATGTTTTCAATATATTTCATACAAGATTGCATGATAATTTTAGTGGGACTGAAAGAAACAATACAACAGGTAGTGTTTTGGGGTTTGACATTTTAAATAGCAAGCCCGATTGATTTTTACAAGATACCTGAGACAAAAATGCCAGTTCTGGAAAATTTACACCCAGACATTCACCCACAGAACTTAAGAGCAATTGTGTTGTCTAACAGCAAGAAAAGGGGATAGCCTTTAGCAATGAGTCAATCTAAAAATGCTTGCTATAGCTATATGTGTGTATGAGCATGTCTGTATGTATATAAAGGGCTGTGTATATTCTATATATATGCATATATAGAAGCATATGTACTTTATTAATTTCACGTTTCTGCTGATTTACAGATTTTTCTTATAAAAGACTGTCAATTATGATTAAAATTCCCCTTATAATTAATTCAAAATTTTATTAAATCCAGCTTTTATAATTTTAAATACAATAATGCAAGCCAAGCCATACAAGTCATTAATTTGACTTGTAGCATTTCTCATCCCTCAAAAAAAAAAAAGAAAAAAGGCAATAAAAGGAACCCTCCTCAGAAATCAGACCAGCCACGGCCACACTCATCTCCATAATAGCACAATTTCCAATTCACGCCTCATTTTCATTAATGTTTCTAGCCATAAATTTTTAAGCATATGATAAAAAATTTCTGAAGCGGCATAAAACTAACATGAAGAGGGAGTTCATTAGTATGTGACCCTAACTAGAAATTCCATATTAACTTCCCATTTCTACTTGTGCAAGTCCAATAGCAGCAGGACTAATATGCTGTGCATCAGTCCTACGTTTAAAGAGCTCTCCCCCCACATGCTCACTAATTTTTATTTTTACAGAATTCCTGTGTTTCCCTTGCTATTGAATAAGTCAACAGACAACTGTATCACAGTAGCACCTTCTGTGTCACAAATTATCGTGGAGAATTGTAAGAACCTACCAGCCCAATGCTTTATTAATGATACCAGATCATAAAAAGAGAAGGGAAATTGCTGACTCCAACTCTTTTCTAATGTTGGGTGATAAAAATGCTACTTCAGGATTCAGAAGGTTAAGTTCTAATGTGTATTTTGAATAGAGTATGCTGAAATAATTGCCTCATAAAGCAATGCATTGACCAGCCTGCTAATGGCTGTATAGTGCAAAACTCAGCAAAGAGTGCCAAGCTTACTGGAAAAAATGCTGTGGCACGACTTTTGTAGCTTTCCATATTAAGTTAACTTTCCTTTTTTTCACTTTTTAATCCTGCCAAAAGAATACCCCCTACCTAAACCATTTCTGACTCCTTCTGACTATGCTAAGAACAAATTATTCAATAACAAAACCAACAAACAACAAAAAGCAAAAACCCAAGGTAACTGGAATGCAACAGTAAGAAATCACAATCACATTTCACTTGTAGGAACCCAACTACTATTCCTTCCTTTTTATTTTTCTGCTGGTTTCAATACAATATCAAGCTGATAGCTTGATATTATATAAAAAATAAAACCAATAATTACTGTTCAGAATATGAAGGGATTTCTGGCTTCTAAACATTTCATTAAGCAGAATCTGTTGAATAGTCTCCTTTCTAGCAGCACACATGCTAGGACTCAAACCAGCACAGCTTTTAAGACATGGTTTAAGCCTGTCCCTACTTAATAAAGTACCCAAGAATGAAGACAACATTGATATACACATAGAGTATCATAATACTCTACACAATGTACACAGAATTGAGAAAAAAAAAAAAAAAAGAAATCATATAAACACCCCTGTCAGTTATCCCTACAGCACCACACCTAGGTTTAAAGCAGGGTAAAGCTACACATCCCCTGTCCTGAGCAGGATGGCACATACCAGCCACCACATCCCTCCTCACCTGTTTGTGCTGCTTCCAAACCTGGCCTTGGCTCTATTCCCCCTGCCCTCCCACACCATAGGGCTTGGGGCAGCAAGAGGGAGTGATAGCAACAGTGTTGCACAGTGCAAGTGTCTAGAACCACATCATATCACCAAGAGTCAACAGGCTGATTTACGTCTACCTGACTTCTTGTGAACTGTGTTTATTAACCTAGGTGTATGGACAGTAGAGGGAGATGGTAGCAAAAGAGTATCAGAGTGCAGGAGAAAATTAAAGAATTGAGACAAGTTAATATTAGATAATTATCAGTTGTAATTAACATAATTTCAGGTATTTAAGTCATCTTTATGCCAGGCTTTTGAATGTATAAAAAACCCACACACATCTGTTTGCATCTACACTTCTAAAATAATGTCTTTATCCAATGCCAATTTCAGTACCAAGGAAGCTCTAAGCACACAACTCTCATGTTTTCAGCTCCAAGCTTTCCTGCAGTCATTCCATGTGGTTATGGCCTGCAAATGAATTGGTTTTAGTCATTGGCATACAGCAGTGAATGTAATTCATGAGCAACAGGCAACGGTGAGTGCATGACACAGCATCACAAACATCCCAGCCATTCAAGCATTAATTTATTCACAGCTTTACTTTCAGAGATGCCAAGTGACACTCGGCATGTGAGAACTGTTGATATTATATAAGACACCCAAGTTCACAGACCTTACACTTTAATGCTAAGAAACTAGGCAACCTAACAAGAAGCTCTCAGTATTAGAATTTCCAGAATCATTATCATAGATGAGAAAATGAACATGAGTCAGCTTCAGTGTGTGCTCACAGCCCAGAAAGCCAACTGTACTCTGGGCTGGATCAAGAAGGAGCGTGACCAGCAGGTCAAAGGAGGTGATCCTGCCCCTCTACTCTGCTCTCGTAAGACCTCACTTGGAGTATTGTGTGCAGTTCTGGTGTCCTCAACATAAAAAGGACATGGAACTGTTAGAACAAGTCCAGAGGAAGTCCACGAGGATGATCAGGGGACTGGAGCACCTCCCATATGAAGACAGGCTGAGAAAGTTGGGGCTGTTCAGCCTGGAGAAGAGAAGGCTGCATGGAGACCTCATAGCAGCCTTCCAGTGTTTGAAGGGCGCTTACAAGGATGCTGGAGAGGGACTATTCATTAGGGACTGTAGTGATAGGACAAGGGGTAATGGGTTAAAACTTGCAACAAGGGAAGTTTAGATCAGATATAAGGAAGAAATTCTTTACTGTTAGGGTGATGAGGCACTGCAATGGGCTGCCCAGGGAAGTTGCGAATGATCCATCCCTGGTGGTGTTCAAAGCCAGGTTGGATGAAGCCTTGGGTGATATGGTTTAGTGAGAGGTGTCCCTGCCCATGGCAGGGGGGGTTGGAACTTGATGATCTTAAAGTCCTTTCCAACCCTAACTATTCTATGATTCTATTACTATTTTTGTACTAATTAAAAAAACTCAAAACAAAACAAAATCAGACATTTTTAAGTCTAGATAAGTGAAGATAGAGTCTAAAATTACACACAGGTGTCTTGGCTTGTACTTGATTTATCTTTGGTTGACCTTTTTTTTAATGTACCTGAATTCAGTGATTTAGCAATAATTTTGAGAAACAATAGATGAAAACATGATACACCAAGCACAATGATTAAACTCCTTTTAGCTTCAAAGTTGTTTGTATTAACATTCGGAGGCAATAATTTCTGACATGCTAATAATTATTGTAAATATCTAAGAAATTACACTTCATACAAAATATATTCTGCCTCACAGCTGGGAGGTGTTTGGGGTGGTGTATATCCAACTCTGTCACATTCTCTTAAAATACCAATATAGAGAATATTAAAACAGTTATCATAGCTGAGTAAAAACTTCCTTAGACTGTGTATTAGAGAAAAAATCCAAAACTAGAAAGTGAAATGAAGAATTTCACTGAATAATAATATATACCAACACCAGTGTACAGTCAAGGTATGAAGTTTTTAAAAATCCTTGGTTTTGTCTTGATTGACAGATGTGTGATTTTAAAATACAAATCAATCATGAAAACAAACAGTGACATCTCTCTACATTATAAAAACTAATGGATCAGAACACTGATTATTGGAAGCATAAATCAACTTTTCAGATCTTAAGATGTCATAAACTAAGCATCACACACTGTGGATATGAGATATATTACCAAAACCATTTGACTGATTTACTGTTAGTTTTGCAATCAGTCTTTTCAACCCTTTCTTTTCAACCCATTATCACTTGTGCCCAAAAATATTAAAAGCCTTTTGAGTGAGTGCAATGCATATCAGTAATTGTATCTATTCTTAACATATTTATTATAAGTAACAATTAAAGATTCAGCTATATTTTTAAAAGTGTCCCTATGCTTTTCTGTAACTAAACACAAACAGAATAAAAGGAAACCAGTGCATCCTTTCCTGATTGTCATCTTATATGAATATTAACAAACAGATTTAAAATTCCCTGAGTCATTTTAAGGTAAAAATGGAAATGGATTTCAGTATTTCTACACCACTACCAGCACTCCCACTCCTACCACCCAACCACCTCCCCTGCTGCTGGGAAATAGTAAGAGAACCCTCTTAGTTATTACTATAAGAAGTAGTCAAAATCCTGACAAAGGACAATTTTGATAGACTGCTATATGAATAAAAATAAGACAGGCATTGTACTTATATGACAAGTATAGATGTGATATTAAATGATATTAGGGAACTTCAGATTTTTTCTTCTTTAATTATCTCTGTTTGGATCAAGCATATTGAAATGAGACAAGCCAAAGTTAGCTCAGATTCATACAACCTAGCAACAATGTGACCCACTTGAAATTTCTTTTGTAAGACTTGGCTGACTTAGCCAAAGCTAAGGCACGCATTTTAATACAATGGACCAGAACACAAAGAAAGATTTATTTTTAATCCTCTAGAGCTATTCTGAGTACTAAATAAGTTTCTGAAAGATTTAGTTATTCAAATCCATGTTTTCATTGAACTCTGCTGCTTTTACTAATTTCTCCAAAGCAATGGCAAAAGGATAAGCATGGGAAAATATGGCATTCACAAAAGAGCTATTATTTGGAAATAATATTTGCCTTTATTATATTTATAGTGCATGCCATCTACATTCTGACCTAACATTTTTTTTTAATGTTGATATCATTGAAAATTCAATTACATTCTTTTGATGACTACTGAAATATACTAACAAGTAAGTAAAATAGCAATTGGACAGAAGGTATATTTGAATGTGAACCTGTCACCTCTGAGCACCTTAATCACCTCAGCTGCTCTGAGTTTGAACCCTTTACCTTTCTATTAAAAATTCAACACCCTCTGAGGCAAAGCCACACGTAGATGGGTAAGAAACTCACCTGAGGTAGAGTGAAAGTTTAACTCTAGTGAATACTTCATTACGTGTATGAAGTCCAATCATGTCCAAAAAGGTATTTAAAGAATTTCAGTTTATCCTACACAGTAAGTGGTAATTCTCAGCTCCTGGTTGCACTTTGGTCTTGAGAATCGTATCATCACACAGTAACTCAGGTTGGAAGGAACCTCAAGAGGCTTCAAAGCCCAAACTCCTGATTAAAGCAGTCATCTATGAGATTATACCATGGTTTCTTGGGGTTTGATCCAGATGCTCTTTGGAAACCTCCAAGAATAGAGATCACATAGCTGCCTCTCTAAGCAATCTGTTCTAAAGCTGAACTATGCACAGTGAAAAAGCTTTCCTTCTATGCAGTTTCTGCCTAATCTCAGGTCTCTCCTCTTGCCATGCACCCCTGTAAAGAATCATGTTCTGTCTTCTTGATCTCATACTTAGGGGCTGCTCTTAGGCTTCTCCAAAACCTTCTGGTCTCCAAGCTAAAGAAACCCTTCAGTGTCTCCTCACAGGGTACATAACTGCACTCCTGATCATCTTGAAGGACCCTTTGCACCAGCTTGTACCTTGAGTTTTGAACAGCTCAACCCTAGAGGCAATATTCTACATGAGATACAGTGAGTGCTGAGTGGAAGGGAATAACTTCCGTAATCAACTTTTAAGCAAAGTGGTCTGTGGGCTGGCAGCTGCCAACACTTGTCTCATTTTCTATTGCCTCCACATTTTTCTCTATCTGGGGAATAATGCTAGGGCAAGGGGTTATATGGGAGCTATCAAAAGATATTACAGAGCTCTGGAGGAAATGTCAGGGGTTTGGGGACCCATGTAGCATTTTCCTCCATCCTGTTAGTGAGGCTAAAGAGTGTAAGAAGAAAGGCTTCGAGACTGTATGATAACAGTTGTTTGCAGAGCTGGTGTTGGCAGTCTCTATGATTTTTAGACCTAATCTCAGGATCAGCACCTGCTTGGAAGAGTTGGAATCCACCTCACTAAGCCAGGCCAAGGTATGTCTGCCCACAGAATGGCTGACCTGCTAAGAAAGGCTTTAAATAAGGAAGCAGGGAGAAAGAGAGTAACCAGCAGGCATGGGAGGGAGTTATAGACAGGGCTGATGAGCAAAGGTTCTGGGATGATATGAACAAAAGGCAATAAAACCAACAAAACAGGGCTTACCTAGAATCTACTCAAGCATGCCCATGTAAAACCAAGGAAGTGCCTACAAAGCAAAATTATGGGCAATGTAGTAGTGTGATCCAGGAGGTTCCTGAAGTGCACTGATGACAAATTACTGCTGATGCAGCCTGCATGAGTGCACCCTCAGCAAACCTGCTGATGACACAAAACCGGGAAGAGTGGCTGATATAGCAGAGGGTCATGCAGCCATCCAGAGGGTCCTTTACTGTGAGGGTGTCTGACCACTGGAACAGATTTCCTAGAGAGGTTGTGAAAATCTCCATTCTTAGAGATACTCAGAAGCTGCCTGGAACATAGTCTTGAGCAGCCTACTATAGGATAGCCCATCTTGAGCAGATGAGTTGGAGCAGATGACCTCCAGAGGCCCCTTCCAACTTCAACTTTTCTGTGATGCTTCCTATGCTCCTGGTAATACTGCCCAGGATATTGCAGGCCCCCTTTCTTGTCAGAGCACACTACTGCCTTGTGTTCAGTTTGCCATCTACCACAACCTCTAGGTCTTTTTTAAGCAGATCTAGTCCCCAGCCAGTCAGTCTCCAGTATTGTGACCAGGGTCTTCGTATAAAAACACAGACACACAAGCTACTACACACTGCGTTATCTCACAGAAGTTGCATTCAACACCAATTCTAAATATTGGCCCAGAAATAGTGAGTTCCTTTTTCATTTTCCCCAATAATGGTACTTTTAAAATTCAGCCATGCAACTGGTCTATAGACACAGTCTGTTCTAACTTGGATAAGTGTTTCTAAATAATTTTTGTTGTATGTAAAACTTGAAAAAGGGCAATGCTGATAGGAAAGCTGGGGATGTCTTCATCATTGTTTGCTATTTTTATTGTTGTATTTATTTTGTCTATATTCCTGACATAAGTGAAATTAACAGACCTGACGTTTAAGTTGGTCCTCACAGAATTATCGATTACACTCCTGCTACCTCTTGATTGTGTTAATAGTCTTGACTTCATCTCACTAGTGTGTGTTCCATTGACTGGGGTTCTGGAAATCTGAAAAATACTGGAATCGTATAACTGATTTGCTTTCAAGAATAACAGTCTCAAACTTCATGGCAGTAACACATGTACAGAGGCTTTATATAAATATTTATCCTACTTGTTTTCAATTAATCCTACAAGGAACTTCGTTTGCAATTCACTTCTACATATGGTTCTTAAGTATGTGCAGGGAAAATAACTAGATAAATACACACAGGAGAAAAAAGAAGATTCACTTCAAGCCACTGTAACTTAAGACAAAAATTGAGATCTCTTTCTGTAAAAGAATCATACTTACTGACTTGACCTGATAAGAATCTAAACATTCCTAACTCCCGGTCATGCAAATAAATCATGGTTCTAACCTGACATAAAGCTGAAATTCCCATTCTGTGTCAGTTTTTTTGAGTTATTTATAGCTTCCAGTTGAGCGTGTTTCTTTTAGCTATATTTAGGAAAAGCTGAAAATTTCAAAAATAAGACACACAGACATGAATTTGCACTGCCATTAAGGTGCTAGTTTAAAATGCCTGTGTGACATACTGACAGCTTTTTCTGGTTGGCTGTTTTTCTTCCACCTCCTCTGCCCCCCCCCCCCCCCCCCCCCCCCCCTTTTCTTTAACATACATCTTTCCCTATTGCTACCTCACTATCACTGAATAGCTCCAGCTAGTTCATAAATTCCACTGCTGCCTGCTGCCATGTGATGTGGTCATGCAGAAAATATTTCATAGGAAAAAGCGTTAGCTAGCTAGAGGCAGTATTGTCGATCATTACTTGGAACTGCAACTACTGGTATGTGACTATGTATTCATTTCATGCATTATATCACCTAATGTAAATGACAAAATATTGAATATAAAGTTAATTCACAAACTAGAGTATCTTGAGTTGCTGAAACTGTATAGAAAAACAGAAAAAATACATATTATTATTTTTTCTCCTTTTCCAGTGCTTTCTAGCAATTTGAATATGGTTCAGTTTCAACATTGCTTAATTTCAACATTTATTTTAGCTTGATTTAGGTCACTAAAGTTTGAAAGATGCTTTGATGTCCTTTGCTGGGAGCTGCTGTGCAATTTTACTATTGTCTTTTTATGCTCTAGCAACTGTAAAAATTCATGCTGACAAAGGCTAACCTAAACTAAGTTATACATAGGTAAATTTTCAAAATATTACAAGGTCATTTAATTGATGCTATTCAGGGACAAACAACAAAAATACAAATAATGGCTTTAAATTATTTTTCATTTTCCATTTTACCTGTTTGAGGAAAGGGTTCAGAAATAAATGTATAATGCAAATCAACTTCTGGCTTTGTGTCTGGTGCTGTCATGATAGTTTTAGCTTTTATGAAAATGGAATGTTCTTTGATTATTGTAGTGTGTTATGGAGGGGCAGGATCCACCTATCTACAAGAGGCAAGGGAATCTTTTGCAGCAGGCTGTCCAACTTAGTGAGGCAGACTTTAAACTTAAGGACTTGGCAGGGCAGTGTCCAAAGTGGCAATGCTCACACCATCATATCCAACTGGGGAATAAGCCATATGAAATGTTCCTTATCTGCCTCCCAAGATGAAAACCAGAAGGCCAACCACCTCAAGGGTGTGTATGGTTATGGTTGATCCTCTTGTACCCTTCTTGGGAAACCTGCATGCTCTATTACTTATCTGAAATGCCTGTACATCAACACACACAGCAAAGGGAATAAACAGGAAAAATCAGAGGCCTGTGTATGGTTGCAGCCCCATGATCTCACTGCAGTTACTGAGACATGGTGGGACAGCTCGCATGACTGCAATGCTGCCATAGATGACTATGTACTTTCTAGTGAAGACAGACCAGCAATGCGAGGTGGTAGAATTACTGTTTATGTGAGATCAACCGGAATATATGGACCTTGAAGAACAAGTAGAGAACTTATGGGTAAAAATTACGGTAAGCATTAGGGATCTGATGGGTGAAATTATATTTAAAAGTTTTACACACTTAAACATTCTAATTCCATGATTAAATACCACAAATTTCCCCTCGTTATTTGCTCCATTCATGTTCACCTTCTGTTAACATTCAAGTAACCCACTGCTATAGACCCAGTGCCTGCAGATGGTGAATTCTGAAGTGACCTTGAAGAATCCTGTGATTCTTTTACAGTTTTTTGTTCAGTGTCATCTGAACAATATTACAACCACCATGGAACAGAACATGAAAGAATACTTCATGTGGTTTTATTAAAAACATAAAAATAAAGATGGTAATTTTCAAGATATTCCACACATGGTCAGCAACACCTAACAGCTAAGTTTTCATTATTATGTATGCATGTATATATTTAGATACAACTTCAAAGAGCTCAGCTGCATGTTTATACAGTCAAATTAGTATGTTTAATATTGTACTGAGCACATGCTACTAACCTATAATATGGAGCAGTAACACATACACATTTCATAAAGACTTTTCACGTAAGTTTGGATCTTGCAGATTTGCCAACTACACTTTAATTTACAATTTACAAACAGTGTGCATACATATATTATTAAAAAAAAAAAAAAGCAGCAGCTATTCCTGTTTTTCTCAGTCTGCTTCCTGGTAAGTTATTTTTCATACTTACTATGCCACCTGCTCTATAAAACATGAGTTTGAAATGTGTTATCCACTACCCAGTCGTGGTCTAATATACAACTCATTTATGAGAATATAAAAGAGTATTTCTGATTTTATGGTTCTTGTGTCTTGGTTAAAATAATCGAACATCAATTTCAAAAGACAACTTTTCTTTGGGTAGAATCAAAAGAAGAGAGATAATCATATACAAGAAATTTTCTACTGCAAGCAGTTTTCCAAGCAACCAAAAAAAAAACCAAAACCTTAAAATGGGACCTGGGACATTTAAGTTTAACAAGATATTAACAAATGTTAACTACTACCATAGGTTCTACCTGCATAATTACAATAAAAATCTCCATCATCTAAAACAATTTAGAGAAATCCATTATTCGTGTCAGATAATAATGAATTAGTAAGAATTGTAATTAAAAGACATTCTAATGGGAATTGCTAAAATCAGAAGACAAGACAGTTATATGTCATACACACACACGTATGTATTGGAGTCTGATTCTTGCTCTATCAGTGGTGTATTTGCATAGCTTTTATGGTCACAGATTAGAGCTGGTGTTAGTTACTATTTATGGCCCAAAGGGCTCCTCTGCCAACCTACAGTACTGTCCCAACAACAAACTGTTTATCAGATCACTCTTATTACTGCATTGTTAACATTTCCAGAAGACAAGATCAAGTCTGGAGCATTTTCAGTCTGCTCTCACAATACACCAATCAGTTCTACATGATAACAGCAGCAAAATTTCATGGAGATTTTGGAAACCACCCTAAGAACATGTCATAACTCTGACAAGACTTACAAATAAACAGTAAAATATTTTCCCATTGAACTTAGTACCCATTTTCCTTGTAACAGCAAGGAAACTCAGCAATGACAAAATAAATAGATCAGCAACAGAAAAGACCGGAAACTGTTTAACAGTTCAAAATGATCAGACATTCTTTACGCACAGTAAAGAAAACATTTCCTAAACAAAAGCTGGAAGCTAAGCAGATGATACAAATGAAGAGAATGCTGTATCCAAGGTAATTCTCACCACAGAAAGATAAAATCCTACACTGTAGTGAATCAATATGCTGATGAGATTCAGTGAGTTTTATTCGTATCAAAATAGCAATCTTGCCATCAATGAGTCTACACATTTAGAACTCAACATAACCCTACCTATGTGAACAAAATGAGGATAAATGTTTTAACAGAAGAATTTTAATTTAAATTTGGGGTTAAGGGTCTTGAACCATGTTAAATTACTTAGAAAAAAGTAATTCTATGGGCAATGAGAAGAGTACAGTATGGATATGCTCCATACATGTCCTCAAGCACAAAATAAAAGTGAGCTCTTATCTGATAGAGAGGGCTAAGGTTGAACAGTTCTACTGGTAGCACATACCATCGCCGAGGACAACAAGGTTAAGGAGGAGCATTCTCCTCCTCCATGTTGCACAATACAGTACAGCAAGCACAGGGTAACCCTGCTTTCTCTGCAGTGGACAGAATACAGATATTTTTCCCCATTCCAATAGTGTTTTCTCTTCATGAAGGCCCCTTAGTAAGCATTAAGTTAGCACCACACTAATTTTTTGTGATTTTGTTTGTCTTTCTTTTGAAAACCAAAATTCTGTGCAATCCAAAAAGTTAATGTCTTGTCCTAATCCTCCTGTCCTAATGAATTATTCAAACTGCTTACAGAGAAGTGCAGGACAGGCTGATATTTTGTCCAGTTTATAGAGGCTATTCACTAATTAAATAGCTCTTTTTCACCCATCAGGTTTTATCTGTTTTATTTTATGCTTACGTAAGTAAAAGAAAACTACTTCTGTCAGAAAGTTAAACCAACACAAAGTACCAGTGTCCATCATAATTAACAAAATTCATTTTAATTTTAATTCATTGATTCTGTGAAATTTTGATAGTTACAGCTTCATAGTATCACCTAATAGTTACTTAGTTCTCTTCTCCCCACGGGATACCAGTACACTTAAAAAGTTGATATACAAATCATGCATAATGAAACATTTAATGCGTCAGTGAAAGAATGTCTTAAGAGGGAAATAGGGCAGTTTTTTTAACAGAGCACAACATCACTACACATAATCTGAGGAAAAAAAAAAGTTGAGAACATCTTCAAAAATGTATCTTTTGGATACAATCAGAAACTACTTACACAAGATGAAGATTATATTGGTACACCATGAAAATGAAAAAGCAGGTTATCCTGGACGGCTGCATTTAGGTCTTCCACTGTCATGTGACAGTAATAACTAATAGCAGCCAAAGCCTTAATACAAAACAGCATGAAAAGTTTAACATAAAGACAGCTTGGTCAATTTTGTCCCCTTTGAAACTATGACCATGTAACATGAACACATCATTGAAGGATTACAGTTGTAAGATTACTCGTCGAAGTGGACCTCCACTGACTACTGGAATGGTGTTCATCTTAATATGGAAAATATGGCATGATTTTTGGGTTAGGTCTTGATTTTGAAAGTATAGGAATAAAAATGTTGTGACAGAATGTATGTTGTGGTTTACAATTCATACTACTTTAAAAAGAGATGTGATTGGGTGGAAGACCCCTGCAGAAAAAAAAAGAGAAGTCCTTCCCTTGGGCATTGTCAAGCGTGCTCACTGGGAAGGAAGGTGCCCAGGTTCAGAATGGGTAGGCACAAGATGACAGCAGGGAAACAGCTACTTCAATAGAGCCACAAAAACACAGTGATGAATGGGGAGCTCCCAGGAGGGTCTCTGTGGCTAACATAGAATTTCACACAGCCTGAAGGGAACACAGCAAAGTTTGCTGCAACTTAGAAAGTCACCATCTGAAACTAAATTTGTAAGCAAGGACCTATCTCTAAGGACACAGAAGACAGAAGAGTTGCATATAAACCCCTTTTATTTATTATTTGCTTTGAGTCTTTGTTAAAAAAACCTAAGTATTCTAGTTTTAGTTGTAATAGAACCTGTCATTTAAAAAAATGTAAAAAGCCTTTTAGCTTCTTTGGGGAGTGCTTTATAAGAAGAAGGTCTATTTAAACCCACTTAAAAGATCCAGCTGACTCAGGGTCTCATTATGTAAGTGTACAATCATATTACTGACAGCCAAAAAAAGGGCAAAATAGAAGAGGAAAATGCATCAGCCTGTCATCATTTATTGCAAAACTGAGGACATACACAGTATTGGAACAGATTAATTAATTCTCAAGTAAGCAGGATAATTTTCAGTCTCATGTATAGACTGTATCTCCAAACAATAAACAGTGATAAAAATGAAGCAAAGTTAGAATCTTACTTTGCTTTTTCCATCAAAACCTAGCAAAATTCTTCAAAATAGTTAGCTGCAGGGTAGGACTCTGGCTTCAGAAGTGTCGTGCAAGACAAACTGGAGATTATCCTAACTCTTCTGACTATTTTATTCACAGATAAAAAAAAAACAACAACAAGGATCCCTTTTGGTACAGAAAGAGGGACATTTAGCCCCACTCCAGGGTAGAAAGCATATTGCAAAGTCTGCTGCTAATGTAGCGTAAACCACATTGAAATGTCATGGAAAAAGGGTTGATTTCTACTATTGCTATAGGGCTTCAGAAAAAGATTCTTGCAACACAGTAACAACTTTGATTAAAGAGTTAATCTGTCTGACTTCATGCTAGTTTTACATACCAGTCTGTTTATGTCAGAATAGGATTTTTCAATTTTACATACATATTTATTTCTGAATGTTGTCACCACCAAATTAAATGTTACCTCTCAATGTATTTTCTATTACATTATGTTTCAGTTAAATATAAGGCTAACTTTATGCTTTGGATAAATACCCAGATCCCTAGTAATTTAGTCTCTCTCCTGAAAAAAGCAGTTAGTCCTATTGAATCTGTGGAGGACATTTTGGCTGAATAGACTGGGATTAAAATCTGACCTGAGCCTGGCTGCACATTGCTGACAGATGCTACTGAGTACTTTCACAGGCTCCATATTCACGTATAATGCAACTGCCATACCTGTCAGCTGCTAAGGATTAAGTCTCAATATACTCTGGCTACTACCATCCCGGCAAACACAGTTCATGTTTTGTTCCTGCAGTTTCCTAGTTGGCCCACTTTACTTTGGAACATACTGCAGCTGAAAGCCAAAACTTTTATATAAGTCAGAGAAAATCTGTCCTCAGCAGCAAGCTAAGTTTCTGGCTTCATAACTCTTAGAAGACCCTTAACCCTCCTACATAATTTTGTGAAGGCACTTATTTTTTCCCCCTGACTTCAGAAGATGGAGAGAAAATAGGTGTTTTTCCTTACTTACAAAAAGCCTTTTTAAGCCACAAATGGGACATGGAATTCCAATTCATTGAGGGATTCTTTTAAATTTGAAACATGTAGGAGAATTTTAATGCACTGTACACTTGTCTTGCAATTTATGCTATGACTGGCATAAAGGACATCTGCCATATAAACAATAATTAAAGACTAGAACTAGTTCAAGGGTATAAGATTTCAATCGTTTGACTAAGTTGAATTTTGTGCTTGACATGGTACAGTTGTCACTTGGGGGCTCAGTATAGTATCTTCTGAGAAATCACAGAGCCAGAACAAGACTTTCCCAGCACTTGTCAAGATAGGGGAGCAGACACTCCCACAGCTATGTCTTCCCTATGGACAGGAATTACTCTTTTCTTCTTAATGGACAGAGAAAAATATAGAATACAAAATCTGTCTTCAAAAACTTATTTGAAAATTTTTTTGCAAATACACTCTTGAGCCCAGAAGTGGCAAGTCTTTCCATGAGTAACACTTATTCACAGAAAACAGTCTTTCTAAAGAGAAGAAAACACTTAGGCTATCACAGACCCCTATTCATGGACTCAGCACTTGCTAGATAAATACCTTACAGAGCATACATCAAACACAGTGCATTTAGAACACACAGTTATCTGCTGCAACACAGTTCACGTGTGTTTAAGCAACAATAAAGATGAAATAAGAAAATATTGACAAGATAACAAATGACTGGCACATAACATAAACTAATCTTAGACAAAGAGGGGATTTTTTTTTCACCAATATACTTGTCCTGTATATATATATATACACATATAAAGACATCTAGTATCTTTTTATTTAAATGTAGGTCAGAACAAGAGAAGCCTTAAAACTTTTCATATTAGAATTAAACCAGCATGAGTAAATCCTTTGAACAAAATAGTATAGCTGCAGGAAATCCCCTGAAACAATCATTTGTAACTATTTTTCTCTGCACTTCATAAATAATGCTTAAAAAGAAAAACAACCCACTTGTATCACATTTTTTCATGCACTAGTTAAGCAAGCAGGCTACAAGCGCCTCTGAATATGAGAAAAGTTGAAGAAGATAGCACTTTGTTTTTAAGGAGAAATTAAATTATTCTGACACCTTGCAGTCATTGTTCCCTCACAGGCAGGTTTTCAAACCAAAAAATCTCCCATGCTTTGCAAGTAGGTGAAAAAGTTTACAGAACTGTTTAGAATAAAAAAAAAATATTTTTTTAATCTAACATCATAAAAATTTCTTCTCACAAGTAACCACCTATTTATTTTTTGTTATGGATTTCTACCCAGAGCTCATGCATAATCTGGGAAGGCAATTTAGTATGCTTCTATAAATACTTATGAGTGACTTAATTTTAAAAAAGACTGTAAAAGAGAAACTGTCTCACCCACACTAGATTTCCAAATGTGAAAAATAATTTGCCTGAAAATCTGCACTTGTCTCTTCTTTTTCATGTAAAATTTTATGTGTCTGAGGAAACAAGGTCATTAGAAAGTGAATATAAAACTATTAGATGTATTTATCTTACACTTTGTGTTTTTCAAGCAGGCAATCTGGACAATCATTCAATAATTTCAATGCAATGCTACCAAAAGAGTTTCTCTCTAATAACAACATCCCAAGAATATATGATGTTAAGGTATAAAACGTAGTAGTGAAACAGACAACACAGAAACCACAGGAAGTTAATATGTGAAAGAAGGTATTAGGAATGCCATTGTTTTTGGTGGGAATTGGTTGTGGTGCTAAGCCTCACTCTGTTGCCTCTGAAAATTATATTAATGGAAACAGTTTTAATTTCACGACTATCCCAAAGTCATGGTAAGACATAGCAAACGATACCACAACTGAATTTAATTAGCTTAATCTCTACAGTTTTCTTTGAACAATTCAAAATATCTCAGGTTACATTATAAAACTGGATTTGATCAATCCACAAAGATATGATTGAACAACTTCTATTATTAAAGAAAAATAAATTTGAATTTTCAGAAAATTGGAAAATTGAACCCCAACATGTTTTATCTTTTTCTACAGTACTCGTTTAAAGTGTGCTATATAAAGAAACCACCTTTATCTGTGTTGATTCTTCCATTAGTGCTCTCCAACGCAGCTGCAAAGCACAGGTCTGTCACTAGACCAGAACCCTACTAGGGCCAAAGCAATATATTCCACTGAATGATACCCTCAAGGCTGAAAGCACGGATCCATCTCAGGAATCTCCTAGCAGATCTAGGACTTAGAACTAATGATGAATCTTAAACTGCCTCCTCAAGAATTAAACACAAGTCAAATCAGTCACACAGTCACAGTGGGCTGTCAGTGAACCTGCCAGTTCACAGTCCTCATCAGCATTCACAGAGATTAATGCTGACAGCAGCACAGAAGCCTTTGCTGAAACATAGTCAGATTTTCTCTCAGAATCCAAGACTAGGCAGCAAGCAAAGTAAAAGGGAGCTTCTGCCACTAAGCATGCACAGACACACCAAACCCCCCCAAACCCAACCTCAAACCAACCACCCCCAAATTATGTACTAGAGTTGTTCAAAGAATTCAGTCTTCTGTATGCCCGTTATTTACCATCATCCCTTCCCTTAGTCACACTGGGAAAAGAGTCTAAAAGGATCTTACTGAAGTGTCAGTAAAGTATGAGCATGGCTAATATTACATCTACACTTCAATTTTCCAAAGTAAGTGAAAAAATTACCAGCGTTCTCCAAATTCCCAATGAATTGACATGTTGGCATGTGCCAAGTTGAAATTTCATAAAAATACAATGAAAAGAGACTTGCACAGTATTTATTCCATTGGTACTTCTAAGTAATCGAAGACCAACTATTGCTTTTTATGCATATATTGGAAAATTATGAATGAAACATTATTTACTGTAACTGAAACATATAAATGACATAGTGTGCTTAAAAAGGAATACATTGCTTCAAGTTTTCTCAGCAATGAAGTGGCCAGGTAAGCTGTTTTTATGCATGCAGTTGGCAGAACAAGTTTAAATATTATTTTGCATACTCTGAGTGTATCTTAACTATCCTTTTTAGCAGTCAGATAATTAAGTGTATATTGTGAGAGTGGGAAATGACCTAGCAGGTGTATAAAAAGCAGAGCAAAACACTAACAGAAGGGAGAAATAATGAAGGAGAGGAATCATGCCTGGAGAGGAAGACAAGAAAACCTGCTAAGATGGAGAACTGATAAGACACTAAAACACAAAATAACAACAGTGACCTTTTGGGAATGAGGTTATTACCTACTGATCCTTGACCAGACAGGATTGTGGGTATCTTCTAATGCTTTTTTTTTTTTTTTTCTCCCCAGCAACATTATTTCATTAATATTTGCACTATTTACATGCACAGTTATAAGAAGATATAGCACTGGGAATGTTGAACAACACTGGCAAAAATATTAACCAAAGAAATGAGACGAACAGATTTGAAAGCCCAGTTTGTTGCAATTTCCCTTATATACATCATTAAAATATTTTAAAATACATTTTTTTTAATAGAACATCTTAAATTAGCCTGGTGTGGTATGCAGTGCATAGGAAACATTAGCCAGGTGGGAAATACTGAGAATTTTTAGGAACCAACAAACCAGAGGAGTTAGATCATGTGGTACTGCCTTCCATATGATACATCTTTTTAATTTTATATTCTCACTACCAAGATTTATCCCACTTTTCAGTCTTTGCTCTCCTAGCCTACTGCACTTTTCCCTATACTCAATTTACTGATTCTCACTTCACTTGCATGAATGTAACATCATTAACTCCACTTGACACACTTCTGACTTATAACAACACTTAAATAACTTCAGAATCAATCCCATTATCTCCATCATTCAGGAAATGGAGAAGTAAGGTGAAGTCTACACTAATGAATAACCTCAACGTCAAATGGACTTGTGATAAAAGGCATGATTTAAGTCTTAAACCAGCAAATGTGTCCAGTTTTAGATTGAGTACTTATATTCCTTCAGCTAGCTATTTTATAGGCTACATACCAACAGAATCTGAACAACAGCTCTGCTTGCAACACTTACGGCCAGAAAGCTTGCGTTATCTTCCACACACTTTTAACAAAACAGCAAGCACTTAACTGTGCATTACTTCTATCAATGTATAGCAACTATCTTTTCATATTAGTTTTATGTAGCTGTAATATTACAAAACCATTATATGATTTGAAGTTGCTTTACTTTCCAGAGGATGCTGAAGTTGCTTTCCATCTCAGTCACAGATTGGTGGAAGTTGCAAGTGACCTCTGGATGTCATTTAGTCAAACCCCAATGCCCAAGTAGGGCCACTCAGAGCTGCTTGCCCAGGACTGTGTCCAGATAGCTTCTGACCATCTCCAAGGGCAGAGACTCTACAATCTCTCTGGGCAACCTGTGTCAGTGCTCAGTCACCCTCACAGTGGGAAAGTGTTTCCTGATGTTCAGAGGGAACCCACTGCATTTTGGTTTGTGTCTGTTGCCTCTGGTCCTGTCACTAGGCACCACCGAAGAGACCCTGACTCCATCTCCTCTATAGCCTTCCTTCGGATTTTTACCCACATTAAGTTTCCCCCTGAGCTTTCTCTTCTCCAGGTTAGCAGTTCCAGTTCTCTCAGCCTTTTCTTATATAAGATACTCAAGAACCTTCATCATCTTTGTGGCCCTTTTCTGGACTCTATCCAGATGCACTCTCTTCTCTTATCCTGGGTAGTCCAGAACTAGGCACAGTACTCCAGCTTTGGCCTCACTGGTGCTGAGAAGCATGAGGACCACCTCCCTTGACCTGATGGCAAGACTTGTCCCAGCCAGCAAACTGTAGCAAATCCTTCTTCTTTGGAAGAGGCCAAAGTCTACTCTCCTGAAGTCCAGGATGGTGATCCTGTTTTTAACCCTGCTCTGTCCCCTCAGGATCCTAAAAATACACCATCCCATGGTCACTGCAGCCAAGGATACTTTTGCCCTTTACATCCCCAACAAATCCTTCCTTGTTTGCGAGTGTAAGGTCCAGCAGAGCATCTGTCCTGTTTGTTCCCCTATAAGCTGGGCTCCTTTATTATATTTTCTTCTCTATCCCCGTATGTTTCCAGCAGCTGAATGAGTCCCTGAGTTTAAAGGAAAGCTCCAGAGCAGCAAATGACCAGCAAGTCCAAAATAATGTTTTTGCTTGTCAGATTCAGAATGAAACACTTCTGCCTTGTCTCTAACAAGATAGCAATTCATGAGTGTCCTGCTATCAGCTGTAGCAGGCATTTTTCTCCTTAGTAGCTGGTGCAGTGCTGTGTTTTTGACTTTTAGCCACTAAGAAACGTCAAGTTACTGAGTACAGGGACAGAGAAGATATGCAAAACCTATGGATTAGTTTTGGTTTTGCTTGATCAGGGTATCTTGGAAGGAATAAGCAGTACATTAAGCTTTTCTGGGACTGTAAACTGTTGATACCTATGTTCCCCATATGTAGTATTTGATGCTCACTGAAGTGTAAAATCATCCGGCAAGTTTACCCTCATTTGGTGGGCTTAGATGGTTATTCTTGGTAGTACAGCGATGAGTTTCCTGAAATCTGCAGGAATTTGAACAGTGAAAGTTATTTAAAATGTCTGAAATCTCCTGTCATCACACTCACCCAGTAAGTAACATGATTTCATAAGCCTTATTTCCCTAAAACCTTGTGCTGCATTCATAATAAACCCAACCCATCAACACATAACCAATCAAACACAAAGGCCTAAGTTTCATATGAAAATAACACAATGTAAGGAAACAAATTATTCACCAAATGGGAGAGCTGGCTGCACGAGCATATAAATTTCTTGCAAAACTGAGATTAAATTTTACCACTTCAGACAAACACCATCCAGTTGCATTTTATAAAGATAATGATACTACCCCTGGAGAGAACAGTTCAAGGTTGACACTGACACATTAAGTAACTCTGGAGTGTGTTAGAGGCTGCAGAGTGTGAAGATTCCTGCTGCCTTTTAGTTACACAACTCATCACTGGGGTGAAAAGCTTCTCTGTTTTTATCATGATTAATGAAGAAAAACTTGTTTCCTTGCATCTTTTCCTAAGTAAATGCCAATGGCCTAGTACAAAAGGGCACTGATTTACAGTCAGAAGCTGGGAAAAAAAAAAGGAAAATAAAAAATTAAGTCTCTTGGCCTATTTGTGTAGAGGATCAGAGAATGAATCAACGCACATTTCAGTGAGGAAAAGGAGAAATTGCATAGTGGATTTAAAAGAAACCTTTCCCAGAATATAAAAGACTATCTCTTGGTGTATTTACTGAATTTAATCTTTGAGTTCAAACATCTCATATGCTTCTCAGAGTCAGTGAAGTGCTACCAACAAAACTATATTGAACCTAATCTTGCTTTTATGCTTCAGGTCAAATGTACTATGATTTGGCTCGGGTTCTTTCAGAATTATCTAATCTAATTAAAAACAGATCTCTGAATACAACTAATTCAAACATGGCAAAGTGATGGCTGACCCTATTTTAATGGCATTCAAGGTTACAGTCATATAAATCTTTGGATCAAAGAGCATAGAAAAAGTAGAAATCCTCTTGCCAAATTATTAAAGAATTTCTAAGACAAGGGAGTTACTTTTCCTGTAGACAGACTGTGCTACTTTTGCTTTGTATATTCAGCTGGAAACAGCAATTGCCACATGTCAAAAGATAAAGAGCTAGACAGACATAATGTGGATGCAATTTAAATTCCTATGTTCAAATGGAAATTTCTTTTTTTTTCTTTTTTTGAGGGGTGGGATATTTCTAGTCTTCTAATAAAGTTTCTGAGAAATATACTATGCATTGCCCAAAACATTAAAGAAAAGGTTTGATTTCATATTTGGTACTTTTTGCTGTTTTACAAATTCTCACCTCAGTTGATTCATCTCACTTTGAACGCTGAAGAAACCTTAATATCTCAAAAGGATGGAAACAGAACTGTCTTTAGTTGTCCTATCAGTGTCACAATTTAAAGTGTAAGACTGGTAAGTAACCAATCCTTCAAGAGAGTTTTGGCAGTTACCTGAACATTACAATGGCCCAGCAAGCCACTGTCAGCTATGACAAAATGGTGGGCTTTCTTGTGACAGACAGAAAGCCTAGTCTCTTGTCCAGCCCTCTCAGAGGTAAAGCAGCATGCATATGAACTTATACAGACCTTCGTTCTTCTTGACTAGGCCTAATTTGGGAGACATTTCAGTTTTGAGGAAAAATTAGAGGAACAAGATACAGTACAACTTCAGAATTGACTATCATGGGTACAGGGTATAAACTGCATGGTTTACTATATTCATGCATGAACATCTAATTAATTTACATGAGTGCCCAAGCAGTTCCTGTTTGAGTTCTCAATTAGTTCACATATAAGCACCTTCTTGCTTAAGAGTTTAATTTGTGCATGCATGGTAATTTATGTATGAATGCCTGATTATTTCAAGCATGGGCACCCTATCAGTTAACACACACGTTGGCCACACTCTGCAAGATTTAGGTAGCCAGCCACAGTGAGTCCAAACACTGACACCAGTGCAAGAACTTCATCTAGTCAGAGGAGCACATAGTGCCTTGGCTCAGGAGTACCTGACAGAGCATCAGCTGCTACGGAACGAGACACATGAGAGGAGACATGCTGGGAGACACATGACAAGACTTACGGCAGGAGAAACTGCTGAAGAAACATGCAGCTTGAGCTCAAAAAGTAGGACACCTCTGCTGAGCTTTTTCAGTTAAAAACTAGTTACTTCAAATGAGGTGGAACAGCTGTGGACTCCAGGTTTGCTACATCTTGGCTATTTCCTTAATCATTCTGCTCTACTCTCACTAATGCATTATCTCTTGTATTGACAAATCTTCCTGGTGAAAAATTAAATATTTCAGTCTTACTTCCAGTATCTTCAGCTACCATTAACAGTCAACCAGGTGGAATATGAATCAGGACAGCTAAAAAAGTGATCAGACACTCTAGCTTTTAGTATGACACAAAACTTTATACTTTTTGGAAGACAAATACTGCAGATGTAATGCTATAGATAAATGCTTGATGGGAATAAGTTAATACAAAATGTTCTAGAAGAAAGTCATCTACCAGTATAAAGCTGAAATTGGTTTGCCATGTCCTTACTCTATACCAGCATTATGTAAAACGTAATTCTGACCATTTTAGCTGTTCAACTCAGAATCTTAGGCACACACTCATATGTGCAAATACATACATACACACACCTACTTAAATGCTTCCAGTCAATTTTGACAAAGTGCACTCACAACATGATATATACATTAGTTAGCTAGCATACTGTAATTTATCAAAATTCCTATTCACAATTTAAGAGGCCTTTGGTGTTTCCTTTATAAAGTTGCACAAACAGAAAATTCATAGCAATAACAGCTCAGTGTTTCAGAAATGCAATTATACCACATGTGGTGACTGCAAGCCTGCTGCAGCCTCATATTTCAGTCACCATGGACTCTGCAATATGCTATCAAATACTTAACCACTGGTTGCCCATGTACTTCTTATTTGGAGATATCTCTAGTGTGCTAATTACTTCAGAATGTAGCTGCCAAAATAAAATGAAATGAAAGAGACTAATGCATCATAAATATCCCACCTGAGTAAAACAAGAAAACATCTGTTAGAGAGCTTCAAACATTCCTTTGCTTATTGGGGTGGGAGGTTAGGTGGGCAAGGTAATGAATAAATGAATGAAGGTAATGAATAAAAAGGAAAAAGCAGAAAGGTAAAAAGCCGAGAATAAATAACAGAATGGTTTGGGTTGGAAGGGACATTCCAACCCCCCTGCCATAGGCAGGGACAACTTCCACTACACCAGGTTGCTCCAAGCCCCATCGAACTTGGCCTTGAACACTGCCAGGGATGGGGCAGCCACAGCTTCTCTGTGCAACCTGTGCCAGTGTCTCACCATCCTCATAGTGAAGAATTTTTTCTAAGTATCTAAATCTCCTCTCTGTCAGCTAAAGACCATTCCCCCTTGTCCTACCACTACATTGTGTAAAACCCCTCTCCAGATTTCTTGTTGGCCTCTTTAGGCACTGGAAGCTGCTCTAAGGCCTCCCTGAAGCCTTCTTCAGGCTGATCAAGCCCAACTCTATCAACCTGTCTTCATGGGAGAGGTGCTCCAGCCCTTTGAGCATCTTCATGGCCCTTCTCCATTTCTGGAGAAATATCTATTCTCCACCTTTTTTATGTCCATTTCTTTAATGTCTTTAAACATCCATCCCTCTTTTCTAGAATCACATTAATTCCTTCTGCAAGCTGGCATCAATTTTCTATGTAGCAGGTTCAAATATAGGCTTTTTTTTCACACAGAGGTGGCAATTGGGTCTGGTCTTTTGGTGAAATATATGGGGAAAAAGGATGGCATTTTCTCCTGAGCTTTATGGCCTGTGTTCTTTACAGAGTGGGAAAAAAATTCTTATTTCAAAAATCTAAAGGTAAAATATAACAACAAAATCCAAACCCCAAAGATGGCTGCCCTGGCAAAACCACCAATAGTACAAACTGGCATCAGTGCTTACTCACCCAGCCTGAGGAGAACAGACCCCCTGTCCTATATTGCAGCTGTCTGAAATAGCTACCAAATAGGTCATAAGCTGGACTATGGAATTTCCATGTAACAGTAAAATAAACTGGACAAAATTAGCATGTTTGCGGTCAGAATTGGTAAAACACTCAAGGATCCTGTTGACATACGATTCATTTCTAAGTGATTATAACATTTCTAATTTTCTAACACCAGACTGCTTTGAAATGAATGATAAGCAGCACTTTGGATCTCAAGTGTTTTGAAGCATTTTTATTATTGAAGAGCTGACTTCATTGAGAAGACTACTTTTTAAAGGTGGACAAAATGCTTCCTACTAGTATCAGTCTCAACGTAGGGAAACACATCTTCTAGATCTATGCTAAGCAGAATAAATAATAAATTCCTTTTTTTGTTTGTTTTTGTCATATTAGATCTGTTTAACAGGGTCTCTTCTGCCTCTCCGAAACACCTTCCTCTTATTCAAACACTGATCTGAAGTGAGACATTTCTATGGAAAAAAATACCCAGCATTAAAATTTTGAAATTTTGTGGCAGTTTTTTACTCAGACATCATGAAAGAATACATGCTGCAGGCAAACCAGTCCTGACTTGAGGAATTTTACTTAATTTATTGTCATTTAACACCAAATTCTAATCACTGTTTTATGTATTAAGGAAAAGAATGAACACTTGAGTACCTGTTTTTCCTCCCTTTCTCCCATGCCCAGCTTCACCCAAACACTTTTCCTCTCTCTTCCTAGTCACAAAGTCCCTTGCTTTCACCATGCTGCACTTCATCCTAGTTCCTTCAGCAAACCCCACACTATTTTACCAAGGTAATTATGAGAAACAGAAAAGAAAGCTAAAAATCATGACATGATACAGTTCTACTATATAGAAGTTCACAATTAAGAAAGATCAGCATCCTACAAGAAGTAATATTTCACATTGAGTACTGACTCCTTCAGAGAAACTAAGGATAGAAAAACAATATTCTACTAACTTATAATGTGCATACCATTCATAAAACTCACTTGCTTAGTTTTCATTTGCTTTGGCTGGGCTTACAGTTTGTTTTTAAACACTTATTTTTTAATTATTTTTTTTATCAGCGCTGGCATGTAGCCCAGATGATAGGCAATGCTGATATTTTCCCGCTTTCTCCATTTACTACAAAATTTTGATGAACAGAAGCAGGAAAATATTTCTATTTGCCAAAAATTCATTGCTGCTATTTAAAATAGTTCAGTGCAGTCAAGTCATAGTGATGTAACACATACCTGTCAATCTGATGGCATATTTTGTAACTTAATAACAGAAAGATGACAATTAGCAGAATAATTGTTAAGTTATTAAGGATCAACGGATCTATTTACTGAGAGCAAATGAGAAAACAATTCCAGTTCCTCTGATAAAGCTTTGAAAATTATCACACTCACACAGGAATGGATTCATTTGCAGCAACAGTTTGGAAGCAATGGGATTTCTGACAAATGCTGTGCTCTGTTGAGTTTTGATTACTAATGGTTACAACTGCTTGCAAAGGAATGCACAACACCTTCTCAGAGATAAGAAAAAGAAAAATAAGGCACAAGGGAAAAAAGCAAGGGTTAATAGTGCTCTTCCCTCTGAAAGCAAAGTTATTGCTAGCAATAGCTAATTACAGAATTGTCATGACACAGCTGGAGCTCCCTGGCTGACAAAGTTAAACAGAACAGTCCCAGAAGAAATAAAGGGAATAATTTCTGACAAAGATACTCCTGCAGTGAACAAGTCTAAGAGGAATTACAAACCTACAAGGAAAGATGCTTGAACAAAAGATGCTGCTGCTTTGTGTTTCGGACTACAGACATGCTATGACAAAGGTGCTAAGCGAGTTAAGTGCTGAAGCCAACGAGATTTCTGACATGTCTAAATACAGGCTGGTGCAAATTCCCTTAGTGAATCAAAACCAAAACCACAATAGTGTCCCAGAGGGGCTCTAGCAACCTTGGGGGCCCACAGCATTCTGGTGTAACTGGCAAGAGAGTGCAAAAGGTACCTGTGCTGCAGAGTCCCACTGTGAAACAACTAATTACTTGTATTTAGAACGGGGATAATTGAGATTTTTATTACCTTAGCATGGCTAAAGAAACAGATAAATGCTGTTGTTGCATTTCTAGGACTTTGTAAGGCTTCAGCCAGTCACAAGGGCAACCGTGGTCTGTTACGCAACCCCAAACCATTACAGCTTTTGAGATTACCATCAACAGAACACGTCTGAAATTCACATTTATAGCTACCACAGACATTATAGCCTTTGCCACCTGTCTCAATAAATTTTTTAACAAACAAGCAAATTCTATAGACCAGAGACTATTATCCCATAATGTTTTCTCATGTATTGTTTATACTATGTATAAGTTGCAATGTTAGTAGAGCCCTCAACAATCATTTGGTAGTGTCTACAATGTAATTGAATACAGTTTTATTATCCCAGTGAGCAGGTATAAATATTTAATTATTATATACCACATGACAGTGGGAATTGTTTCAGCCAATAAATCTTTCTGTTGTTCCACTTTCGCAGCAAAAGTATTTTCTGTTGAGACACAAGTGCTTGTACAAAACACTATTTTGGAAGTAATTTTTATTTAAAATTTTGTCTCCCCATATATAATAACAACCCACTTTTTTAGGGGTGTGTTTTATTCTGCTTCAATGAATCCAAGAAAATAGAAATTTAAATCAAGTAAAAGAGATGAAAAAAAAAGGAAAAACATCAAGAAAAAAAATGGAATAAATACATATCGGTTTAACCCTAATGATTATTTTCAAGCCTCGTCTTCCTCTCATTTCTCTGTTAACACTGCGCAAAAGCAAAAGTATCACTGAAGAGACAATTTATTCACCTTATTTCAGGGGACAGAAATCTACTGTGCTCCACAAGACTGAGGTGAGGGGTTGTATGTGTAGCTGATGGCTGTTAAAAGCAGTGATGTCCAACAGCACACCATGCTGGCCAGCAGGCTCAGAATACTGCAACCACCACCTTCCCCCAACCCCATGCGTTTATGAAAGCTTCAGTAACATAGATATAAACCTTAAATCAGCTAGAGTTTCAGAACATGACCAAAGATTTTAATATGTTGAATACAGTGTTATTTGTAGGTGCTTCTACACAACAGATAATTTGACAGAATAGGGTTTGTTCTGCAAAGAAAAAAACTACCATGAGGGTTCCCAAGCCTTTGTAACTGCAGCAAGAAAGCCACATCCAATCTCAGGTGGGCAGTTACCTCCAGAAAGAAAGCAGTGACTTGAGGAGAGTTGGGGATTTTGTTTTTAAGAAATTAAATATTCTGTACTAAAAAAAAAAAATGGATATTCTTCTTTCAAGTTTTAAAAGCAAAAGCAACACTGTCTCAAGTAAACTTTCTAGGATTCCTAATTTTAGCAAAAAAATAAATTAAAAATAGAAATAGCAGAAAGTTTTAACAAGTTGTGCTGATTTAACTCTGTATATAAACTGAGGAAATTCACCAAGCCTTTTGATATGCTAACAACCAGATTTCCTCTGCCAGATGGGGGTACCCAGAGAGACATAGTCCCGACTGTTACTGTTTACACAGCAAATTATTGTTCTGTTGTCCTACGGAATATAAAAGTGGGAGTACAAGGTAAAGTCTAATCTAGATGAAACTTCTCACAAAATTAACAACTCTAATATGTTTATGTTCAAGCCAGAATCAGAATAAGTACTTTTATTGTGCAACTCACAGTTTCACAGCTGTACTTACAGTGTGTTTTTTGACTAACTGGAAAAGATCAGCTGATTTGCCTGGTTGTTTCGTTGGTTGTTTTTGGTATTTATGTAATGAATTTAATAGTCTTTTCAATGGAGAAAAGTGAAAGTATGATGACCTGCAGACAGACAAGACAAAATGGGTCAGGAAGCTAAAAATTATGAATCGCCATTAAAATGACCACACTGTATCTTAGGATTCTCATTTAAAACAAAGTAACAAATCTGCATCACTGGTGCTTAAATACCTGAATAACATCCTTAAGGAAACAAAGTTTTACTTTTTTTCTCATTAGGTCACAAGAAACATAGCATTATGGTAGAAAACAAAATTCAGAGCTGCAGACAGTATAAACTCTTCCCCAATACGATGCATGCCAGAACTGTTCTGCCCACCACAGTGTCATGGTTTAAACCAATCTGCACAGCTTGTGCACTCACTCCCACCCCCCTTGCTCCCCCGGCTCCCAGAGAGTTAGGAAGGAGAATCCAAAAAATGTAGCTCCCACAGGTTGAGATAAGAACAGTTTAATAGCTAAGGTATAACACAAATCATTACTGCTACTACTACTACAAATAATAAAGATAAAGCAAATAGCAAGTGAAGAGAATACAACACCTCACCAGCCACCGACCCATAACTCATACCACCCTGCCTGACCGAGCACCGACCAATACATCCTACATCCCCCCAGAGCTCCTGCCCTTCCAGGTCTCTCCCAGTTACATCCTGGGTATGATGTGCTATGGTATGGAATACCTCATTGGCTAGCCTGGGTCAGGTGTCCTGTCTCTCCTTCCTCCTGGCCTCCCTCCTCCCTGGCAGAGCATGAGCTCAGAAAAGGCCTTGGACAAACCAAACATTTGAGCAGTAACTCAAAACATACTTGCTATCAGCAACCGTTCCCAGCCTGAAAGTCAAAACACAGCACTGCACCAGCTACCAAGAAGGAGAAAAAATGATTGCTACTCCTCAAACCAGGACACACAGTTACCTGAAGCTGAAAGGTTCCCTGCACTTTGAGGGTTATCTTTATCCCCCAACACAAACACAGTGGAGGTAGACATCCAAAGGAACATAGTCTGAGATGGTGCAGAATGTCATTCAAATCAAACAAATAAAAAGGTTTCTTCGGAAGTTTGATTTGGAATAGTCTAGTTTCTATTACTGCATGCAATCTGATATCCCTGGTGTTAATTTTATGGCTTTACCTGTGTGTATAATGTTTTGCAAATGTATTTTTATTAGTAGTCTCAGCAGTCCTTCCAAAACCTGATGAATCTTAGGACACAGGACTACGTGAACAGATTGACCTTCATAAACTAAACATCAGGCCTTTACACAGGCCATCTTTCAGTTTGGATAGAGAACTTGCTTTCAAAACGCTGTCAACCTAGCAACACTTTCATGGGCAATATTAGCTCTGCATTCACTATGCAAACTAGAACAAATAAGGCAGACTACTTTTATTTTACATTAGCAAGTGAAAAAGAGCTGTGTAATAACTGTGTTATAACAATTATTAATGTGAGTATAAAGGAGTACCATGAAGGCAAAGGAATCAGTTTTCCACCCAATATGCTCTATGATAAAACTGCTATCACTTTGTTGAATTAAGTACAGAATCACCAATTTGTACCACCAGGAATTTGGCCAAAGGTGTTTTCATAAAAACTAAATGACAACATTCAATACTTTAGGTGGCACTAGCAGCCACTCTGGAAATTTACTCTCCTTACACATTTGTCATCTAAAAAACATTATAAGTAAATGGTCGCTTCATAAGAGCTGGTCTGTTATACACTAAATGTTTCACTGTTCCCAAGACAACACGCTGTAATAGTCACGAGGAACTCCAAGCTCATGTTTGATCTCGGGATACCACCGTGTGTAAGCTAATGTCAACAGGCTATAATAGCATTTCACCTACTGCCTTCTATAATCTTGTCATCTTGTTTGTTTTTTTTTTTTAAAAAACAACACATGTAATTAAGTCTTTGAAGGGAATTCTTTCTACTGACTCCAATATTTATTAAAGGTTTTTCTCCTGAATGCTCAGTGTCATTCTATGGAAAATTCAGACAGATTGTATTCTTTAATGCCTTCTTCTTCTCTCACTTTACATCTTTATATTACAGAAAGCTATAGACACCTCTTTTCTCTCTCTTTTCAAAGTCTTGTTGGTACTTAGAAAATTCCTCATTCTGAACAGTGAATTCTGCAAAAGTATTCAAAAACCTTGCCTTGGCACAGAGTTCTGCTCAGCTGTTCTAAGTACTCTTAAGGTAACCTTTATAAACCTTTAAATGTGTTTGAAGGCTAAAGTTCATCTGAAGACAGTACTGAAATCTCTGGGAACTTTTGTTCTCCTTTTGCTGCTTTTCTGTATTTTTTACTTCTCCCCACACTGTGGGGGTGACAACAATAAAACTTCTCTCCTTTCCTTATGTATTTGTGTCTATTTCTTGCTGCAATAATTAGGATAACACAAATAAGTAATTTGCTTGTATTAAGTAGACATTTACCAGAAAAAAAATTTACTTGTTTACAAGGAGAAATTAAGTAGTAAGATATTCTCTATACTTTATACTAGGGTTAAGCAGCAAAAATGGGAATTGTATGGAGACAAAATTATTTCATGAGAAAGAAATTGAACACAAATTTGAGGATAACCACTATTTGAAAATAGAAAAGGATGCATAATTAAATGACATTATAACTGAATTTGATTTTTTCAGAAGCACCAAAAAAAGATAGATTGATGTCCTGGGTTCAGCAGTAGCAGTCATTTTTCTCTTTCTTAGTAGCTGGTGCAGTGCTGCATTTCTGACTTTCAGCCTGGGAACAGCACTGAGTACATCAATGTTTTTAGTTGCTGCTCAGTAATGTTTACTCTGACCAAGGACTTTCTGAGTCTTATGCTCTGCCAGGGAAGAGTGGAAGCCGGGAGGAAGCAGAGAGAGGACACCTGACCCAAACTAACCAAAGAGGTATTCCACACCACAGCAAGTCATGCCCAATACATAAACTGGGGAGAGTTACCTGGAAGGGCTAGATCACTGCTCAGGTCAGGCTGGGTATTGGTCGGTGGGTGGTGGGCAGTTGTATTCTCTTCCCTTGTTATTTCCCTTTTCAATATTATTATTGGTGGTAGCAGCAGTGGTTTGTGCTATACCTTAGTTACTGGACTGCTCTTATCTCAACCCGTGGGAGTTACATTCTTTCAATTCTCCTCCACATCCCTCCAGGAGTGGGAGGAGGAAGAGGGGGGAGTGAGTGAAAGGCTGTGTGGTTTCTGGGATGCCAGCTGGGCTAAAACCACAACAATCAATAATCATTTATAATTTGGGTTTTCTGTAACCATGCCAAAACATGTCAAAATCTACTACAGTTGATGTTTGCCTCTAACTGTATGTTGCACATACAGCTTTCTGCTTTTGTTGATAATACAACATAATTGTAAAGATGTATCTCTGCATGCGTGTGTATACAATTGACAAGCTAATGGTAAAATAATTGATGCCTAGTATTTGTAAAAAGTATGAGCTGGCTATCTCATACACCAGATCTGCACTGCCCTGTTTTCTGCATGAAGAAAGAGGTAGAAAAGCAGAACACTTGGGGCCATTCGTATTTCAGCCTTTTTGTAGAATCAATAGCTCAGGCATCAGCTGGTATGTAATCTTATTATATTGATCTGCAAACGTTCCACCTGGACACAATCTAAAACTAAACAGTCCAGTGAGACCCAAGTGGCCAATATGTACTAAAATTAATCAAGTTTAATTGTTAAGATAGCAATAGACGTGAGCAGTGAATGAACCCCAAGCTGGCCTGTGAGTCTATCAGCCAGTGAGAATGAAATGCCAGGGACATTGCTTCCTCCTTATCCCTATTTTATCTTACCTTTGTAGTCAATTGCCAGCTGTTAAATATTCCAAATCCTGGATTTCTTTAAACCAAGACACTACTGCTGAGGAGAACAAGTAAATCACAGAAGCAGCTATCTTTGACAAGTAGGAGGCGTCAACAGGCACCAAAATCTGCTTTTCCAAAAGTGACCTAGTTAGGTTACAAATTTCCACTTGTTCCAAAGTCTCATAGAGCAGTGTTGGACTTTAGCCAGTAGTATTAAAAAGAAAATGAAATATCCTTTTAAAGATTACAGAAAAGCATATTTAGTCCACAAGTGACACCCTCAATAAAGAAATAATCTATCACTAATTTAAGAATCTACTTCAAAAACTATTTTCTAGCTGCAAATTTCTTCCTTACAAAATTAAATACTCAAGAAATCAACTTTGCAGTAATATTTTATCAAGCAACTGTAATCTTGGCAACATAATATAACAAAGTATTTTTTGATCTTGATTTATGTACACGTTTTAGGGAACACTAGAAAAATAGATTTTTATCATTTGAAAAAAAAAAAAACAAACAAACACCTTTACATCATCTTAGACCTAAACACAGAAGTATCATAAAAATCAAGATGCAACCAGGGAGTTCAATAAGCCCTATACAGTCTTCTGGAAAAAGTGTGACACTAAGTTTTATTTTGAGGATTTATGACAATGTAAAGCTAAATAAAAAACTAGCTTTCATCCTATTAGTGCTTACTGAAAAGGAAGAAAAGAAAAAGACCCATCCAAACCTGAAATGATCACTGATTACCTCAAAATTACTTAAAGCAATCTTTATTTAACCTAATTTCTCAACAAATGAAAATGACATAATGTAAAGGATCAGTCTGAGGCATAAGCACACTTCAGTGTATCATCTAAAATCTAACAGGGTGAGACATTGCCATCTATAAGCTAAACAGAAGCTATAAGGATGTGTTCTGGGTTCAGCAGTAGAAGTCATTTTTTCTCCTTAGTAGCTGGTGCAGCACTGTGTTTTTGACTTTCAGCCTGGGAACAGTGCTGAGAACACCGATGTTTTTAGTTGCTGTCCAGTAATGTTTACTCTGACCAAGGACTTTCTGCGTCTCATGTTCTGCCAGGGAGTATGGGAAGACAGGAGGAAGCAGAGAGAGGACACCTGACCCAAAGTAGCCAAAGAGGTATTCCAGACCACAGCACATCATTCCCAGGATGTAGAACTGGGGGCAGTTATCTGGAAGGACTAGATCACTGCTTGGTTGGGCTGGGTATTGGTTGGCAGGTGGTTAACAGCTGTATTCTCTTCCCTTGTTATTTCCCTTATCATTATTATTATTATTGGTGGTAGCAGCAGTGATTTGTGTTATACCTTAGTTACGGGACTGTTCTTAACCAGTGGGAGTTGCATTCTTTCGATTCTCCACATTCCTTCAGGAGCAGTGGGGGGGAAGAAGAGGGGAAGTGAGCAAGTGGGCTGCATGGTAGCTGGGCATAAACCATGACAGTATAGTAAACTTAGATGTAGATTCAGGCTATATGTATGTGTAAAACAGTTTAAATAAGGGCATATTAAGTATTTCTAAAGCTTCCTAATTCCCACTGCTTATATCCAGGTCTGTAGTTCAAGATAAAGTCAATTAGTTAATTAAAAAAAAGAAATAAATAAAGAAGTGGCAGTGCATTTAAAGTCTGTTACCAAGGAGGTAAATTAACCAAAAGGATTAAGCCCAAGTTCATTTCCTGAACATACCTCTTAGCATAACTTCACTGCATTACGAAGTAGAATCCATATGTAAAATCTTATTTAACACTAGTTCACAATTTCTCAGGTCAGAAAATACCATTAGATAACCTAGTTTTGATCTCTCATATACCAAAGACAATCAGATCAGCTTACTTTATTATTATTTATTTACTTTACTGTCAAATCTTTTCCACCCTATTTCTGCTTACAGATTCTGCAATAAGTGGACTGCAGCAGCAAGATTTCTGCTAGATTCTGTCACTGACCGCAGTGTGTGTTTGATCAACTTCTCTACTGAAACCGAGCTGCAGATAAAACTGAATATCCCAGTGCAGTCTCTGTTCAGATTGCAGAGGGCTGTATATCTAACACACTTTATAGCATGAAGCAAACTGCACAGCAGAATCAGCAGAGTTTGTGCAACAGTTTAGCTTACTATGGCAAAAGAGAAACTAAACTTCAAGTTTATTTCTAAAATGTTGAAAATATTAGAAACTTGGCCTTGTCACCTCATCTTTCATTCTGATGTACAAAGCCCCCCTTAAGTTTCATTCTCAAAGTTACTGGCATCTCTCCATGATGCATATATAGTTAATTTTAGTGAAAAGGACAGAACACTAGCAAGAAATTACTACTGAAAGTACTACTGAAATTAAAAGAACTTCCAGACTACTAAGAGGAGGCTTTACTATTGAAAAATCAACTTAGTACTAAGTGTGATGGAAGAAAGGTGAAGAAAGAATCAGAATTAAAAGATCACATTAAGATGAACAGAATTTATCTGTATGCTCAAATTCTGAATAGGCAAGCTTATCTTTCCCCTAAAACACCGTTAATTCTTGTTTCATGAGTGTCCATGTAACTTTCATGTGGAAATTAACCAGATTATTTGATACAGCCCTTTTCAGCTGGCAGATAATGCAAGAGAACCATGCCAGTATTATGCTTTAATACTGAAAAGCAAATCCATATCCCATAAATGAGTACTCTTACAGGTCTTTCCACTTTAATAGAGTGTTTTGGCCCTAAGAATTATTTTTAAAAAATCAAAACACTTTTACACTGTTTCAAAACTAAAGATCATATTTGAACTCCTATCTTCTTTTGTGAGTACTGGTTACATCAACCAGAGAGACTACAAGTTTTTTTTTTAATAGATGGTAAATGCAGACATTCTCTGTTAGTGCTCCAAGTATTGTGAGGAAAAATACAGTTCAGAGAATTATTTATAGCAAAGTTTATATATTGGCTACAAGCCATTTTCAGAAGCTGTCCTTATCTATATATCACACCTAGATGCTAGCATTCTTACAGCTAGATATTTATGAAGGCAATTTAAAGAGTGCCTTGAATAATAACACAAAGTGAAGATTTTGCACTGATGGAAGTACACCCTTTAACTAACTGCATTTGTCACAAGAATAACACAGTGATTTAACACAATCAGTTTTAAATTACAATGTTCCCATAGTGTATGTAGATAAACCAGGATGATCAGTTCAGATTTTCAGTAACAGACGCCTGCATTTGTTAAAAAAAAAAAAAAAAGTTTTTTCCCAATTTATCAGTATAAACCTATTCACTTCAAAATATCTTGGCACAGATTCAAAATGAACCTTTAATACAAACAGCAAAATCCCCGTTTCTGCAGTAATGATCTATTTGATGGGTATTGCATCTACCTGTATCAATTACACCATTAATAAGGTTTTTTTTATGAGCCTGTTCTGTTAATTTAAAAGTACCAGGCCATGTGTTGGTGACTTTCTTCCTTTAGCTACTCATCATTTAGAAAACAAAATATAATATTCTGAGCAACTTAAATCATAAATAGAAGCTAACCTTTATTTTATGTTTTCAAATGTCACCAACACAGGACCAGAGTATCCAAGAAGTTATTAAAGGAAAAAGAAAAAAAAAAAACAGGATTTATTTTTTGTATTTTATTACTAAGAGGCTGAGAGCTGTAGTTGTGACTTTGGGGGACAGACCTTACTGACATGCCTGTGGAAATATTCAGGTTTCTAGAAATCACTGAGGCCATTTTCTACCTATCCTAGCAAGGATTATTTGATAATGTGCTCAGGAAGTAGAGCTCTACACATCACATCACATCTAAAGATGATATATATTCTCCTCTATGCCTGATAAACTGACAAAGGGTAGAACTGGAGTTCAATCACCCTTCTTCAGAAGACTAACCCTAAGGCTAACAAAGGACTCTCCTAGTCTTTTGCACCTGTAAGTATTTTGGAAAACACTGAATTGAACTTAAACGACTTTTAAATCCTTTATTTTACATTCAGTTTTAGACATGCAATTAACAATAGCATTTAGCAGCACTTGTTTTGATGTCAAGTTGCAGAATTCAACAAAAATAACTTGGACTTACAGTAAGGAAATAATTAAATTGACTGCTACTATTCAGTTTTAAAACTATAAGATTATCCAAATGGCTTTGAAGGCAAGAGAGCTTTGTTCCAGCCACTGGAAGGGGAGAATCAAACATATCACACACTTGGCACAGATGGACAACTGCATTTCCAAGAACCATTTAATTTGTTCATATAATATTTCTTACAGAACAAAAGTATTCAGCAATTTACACTGCAATACATAGAATTCTCCCCAGCTACAGACTGAATCTAGATTGTTTCTACACGGCTTGATCCAACAATGTCCTCAATCATCCTGGGGCCCACTGGCTTTTTATTGTATTCTGTCAACTGGCATAAAGAGCGAGTTAAAGAACTAAACAGGTGTGGTTTGTCAGATGATCAACAGCACCTGCATAAAAACACTTTTATGCATTTAAAATTCATTTGGGTTACTTCACAGTTTACCTTCTTAAAGAAGAATGTGTATCATGCAGAGGATATGGGACAGAAATACCCAGATGCACAAAAAAAAACCCATTCACTATTTGTCTGATTTTGAAATAATAAATTTAGTAATGCCCATTAACTTTGCTTTTATAGACTCTGAACACATGCTAGATGCTTTTTTTTGACCATTCTTGAATTTTAGTTTTTATGTCTTAAGGAAGAATATATTTAATTATTGAGAGTACCACAAGATCTTTCTGCTTAAACATTGAGTATTTTTGACATTATATCTATCTTTTATTTACACAATTAGATACACCAAATTTGTAGAATATATGAAATATTAAAATGCTTAACTACACTATCAGATATGTAGCTTTCTAATATCCCCAATCCATCAAAACAGAAGAGAATGATTTATATATTTTTTAGTTTTGAGAAGCCATCACTGAACTAATGGTCTTGTTTTTTTTACCTTAACTGAACTAGCATTGTTTGCTAAAAGACAGAACAGCCTGTAGCTGGCCCCAAAGTGACTAGAAACTTGCACCATCCATATTTAATAAGATGGTATAGCAGAAATATAGCATGCATTCTGTATTTCTATAGGAAAGCAATATTCATTATTCTACAGATTATTCCTTAATAAATATTTCAGAAACTTGAAGTGGAAAAAAATTAGAATAGCATATACTGTGCTCTTGATAGTTTAAAAGCACTTTTGTTTTCTGATCTATGATGAGCCCTTATGTTGTTTTCATTTCTGATGCATTTTAATGCCATTATGGGTTTGAAATTCATCTTTTGGCCAGTTTGAGAGGATAAAGATATTTGATGTTTTGTTAGTGTGCAAAAACAAGTTAGAAGTCATTTTCCATTAGCACATATAGAGAGCTGACTTTTTTTTTTATTATTATTGCTCCAGATACTTCGATTATCTCTGTGTAAATATGAACATTTACTGAATGGTAGCAAGAACAAATTGCCAAGCGTGCTCACAAATTTCCCCCTTCTGAAAGTCGAAGAAAACGACTGTTGGGCTGTCATTGCTCTTACTTACATATGGTAATGTCAAAAGCAAAGAGCTATTTGAGAAACCCCAAATCCCATTATCCCTCCAGTAGTGTGTTTTTTCAGTTGATTTGTGGAGCTGTACAAGTATCCTTAGATTCATCATAACAGATAGTGGGTCGAGTTAGTGCAGCTGCGCTTTCGTTCAGGCATCACTAAGTTATGATACAGACAACCTGTGTTTGTGACTGTGCAGGCAGGGACTCATATGACATCTTTGGGGTATATGGCTGAGGTACCATTCATGGATAGGATGGGAATGTCTCATACCTGTCTGTGAACAGGACAGCAGAAAGTGCCTGAGAGGGCCTTTGCCCAGAAACAATGGGGATCAACAGATTTTAGAGAAATAAGGGAGTCACCTTGAAAAGAGGGGTGTGAGAAGCAGGAGAAAGGCAGGGTGAGAGCTGAGCTGGGGTGGCAACATGCATGGCGTGTCACTGCTGCAGGAAGCCACTGGGCATTTTTCAGATTATAAAAGATTGCTGTTGAAGAGTCAGAAATTTCATTTTAGATTCTTTCTGTGGGATGACATAATTATATAAAGTTACACCTGAAGCCAGATCTAGATCCTGGGTCTCCCAAAAGAATATTCAGCCTTTTAAGGAAGAAACAGATTAATGCCCAAAGGCCAGAACCAGACTCAGGGGGTATAAGTGGGGTAAATCCTTCCTAGGATCAAAAAATCTGGAAGCAACTTACATTCAGGCAGCAGAAAGAGTTTGTCCTTAGCCCCTGAGGCACAAAACAGAAAGATGAGTTTTGTCTGCAGGGAACGTGTTTTGGAATATAAATACTTCTGGACATTAAAGAACAAACCCAAACCAAACCCAAACCAAACCCTGCCACATGGCTGTACTCCTAACAACCTCTGCATGAGATGGCAAAAATGTTCTGGAATCATATAATTGTCTCCCATAACAGGTGAACAGGGCTCTTAGCCAGTAGTGAGGGAGAGGACAGAAAATGAAGATACTAAATATGTGCTCTCATTTTAATGAGTTGTTAATTCATATTGCCTAGCCAGGGCCTTTTATTGGAGACTGTAAATCTCAGACAGACAAGGAGTCATGAGACTTTGAAATTGCCTTGTAAATTAGTTACTAGTAATGAAACCATTTAGTTTTTGAAGGGTTGGGATTGTGAGAGCTTTCCACATTGAAATAATTATTGAACATTACTGAACCAAATAATTAAACTATGCTGTATAAAAACTCCCATAATAATAGTCATACAATTTCCTTTTCTTTTTAGAATTCTACATTATGAGACTTGTTATTGATACGTGAAGGTAAAAATATGACTGTGAGAGCCAACATTACACTCATTGTTTCATTGTAATAGATGTAGTACATGACGCATATGATTCAAGAGTGAATCATATTCACCATATGATCTACTAAGTCTTATGTTTCAAAGATTTTAAAAATATACACACATAAAGAGGTATTCCAAAAACCTTAAGATAACCATAGATTTTTAATTAAACTTTGGAGAGGTGAAATAATAAAAAATCGAAGTCATGTTGATGCTTTATCAGTGCCATCTCAAATCAGGCTTCAGGTTCCAAATAATACTTTCCTTACCAGTGCTGACAAAGGCACATCTTAAAGTGGAAAAAATTCTTCAGCTATTCTAACCTCATTCAGGTTTTTTTACTGCTCTTTGGGAAAAACAGAGGCAGGGAAGGGTGTTTTGGAGAAGACTGAAATATATTTTATTCTTTCTGCTGAAAAAGTAATATAATTTGCCTATAATGGAATTCCCATGATGATCTCAAAAACATATACAGCAAAGTTACAAATGGAATTAGCGGCATTTCCTTCATGTGAACCTTGGTTCCAACTACAATGCGGCTATTTTCTTGTTGGTTTTCTATGGCAGAACACTGAGAACACTATGCTGAGATTAGTTTTCCTAGAGGCTTAAATTTCTGCACTGGAAAGTCTAAAAATAATCTAAAGTTATGTACATGCTCAGAGTTTACAGTATCTTAAATCTTTAAGTTCAAATTATTCCAAAGATCCTAATGCTGAGTATTAAAATCCCTACTTTTTTATACTGACTGCCTAAATAACTGGATACAAACCATTCCCCCCATCTCCCTTCCCTGTGCAACTTGTGGTAGGGGAGGAGGTAGAAGTTGGGAATGAAGAAGTGAAGTTGAGCCTGGGAAGAAAAGGAATTGTCATAAGGTATTTTTATGCTTGTTTCTCATTATCCAAGCCCATTTTTAATTGGCAAGAAATGTAATTACTTTTCCCCAAGTTGAATCTGTTTTACCCCGGATGGTTACTAGTAAGTGATCTCCCTTTCTATCATGAATGATGAGCTCTTTTATCTGATTTTCTCTACTTATTCTGTTGAGAAAGAGGAGTGAGAGAGCAGCTGGATGGGGGTCTGGCAGCCAGTAATGTAGAAAATATGCCAGGAAGTTTAGCATTTTTGATAAACATTTGAGTTTGATCTTTTACTCCTAATATGCTCTCTTTTTAAGTGAAGGAAAGAAAAACTAACAAAAAACCAGCTCTGATAGCATCTAATTTTGAGAATTTTGCTCTAATACTCCTGGGGAAAAAAAATACCTTTTTTGTCTGTACACAAATACACTTCACTGTAAAAGCATAATGAAAGCAGCTATCTTAACACAAAAAAAACCCCTCTCACCCTGTGAAATCGCTAACAAAAATAATCCTTCCCCCTAATATTTGAAGATAGGTTTTTGAGTATATAATAATACTCTAGTGAATTCCTGACACACAGGTATGGCAAGGATTTCCCCATCTGTTAGAATGAGATAAGTTCTGATCTGATGTGATAAGAGGTTTTCTCATGTTCATAAAACAGAGGTTGGTACTGTGTTCACAGCTTGAAAGGCAATTTCAGCATCTGAATTACTAGGAATATTATTTACCCACCTTCAGAGCCTCTGAGCTGCAAGCCGACATTTATATATGGAAAGACTACACTAAACAAATACGGAATAACAATAATATAAATAATGTCTACAGGTTAGAAAAATAATTCTGAAGGAGATGAATATGTAATTCTAATTAAGTACCATTAGAAAGACTTTTTGCCTTTTCATCCATTTATTTTTCCAGAAATGTTTTAATGAAGCTTTATAGTGATTCTCTGCTACAGAGTGTTTTACTCAACTAAGTATGACTATTTGAAATTAATCTCATCACCCATGCCCTGGAGAATCTTGATGCAAGAACTCATGGATTTGATCTAACAGGAGATCTGATTTTATTGATGTCTTACCATATTCATTTTTCAACTTAATCTTTCTCCCACTTATTCTGGTAAGATAAAGAAAAAATCCAAACAACATTTTTGTTAGATTTCTAATACAGCCCTCATCATCTAAAAATTCTGTGTGATGAGCACTGTAGGTAAAAGTTGTGGATAAAAAATTCAAACCTTTTAGAATTAGATGTTAGATAAAAAATTCTAGCATTACAGAGAAGCTCTACAGCAAATGGAACCTATCTGTCTGGGTAGATTATTCTCAGTAATACTAAAGGAACTTGATCTTTAATAACTTACTCAAAATTTTCAAGTAATGTCACTATGAAGATGAAAAAAATTATTAACATATTTATGTTCTGATTTTATTATAAATTACTGGGTATCTAAATCTAATCTGTCAAAAGTGCTTCTTTATTTACTGTAAATTCCAAGTTGATTTAAAATTAAATATAATCCTTCTTATGCTACTTGTGCTTAGAATTTTCAAGAGCAGAATGTGCACTTCTCTGAAGATATGCAGATCTAGAGTTTTACATTAGTAAAATTCAATGTGTTTATAATTTTGCAATATAAGCCCATCTTGTAGAAATATACATCTGAAACACTTGAAGTAGCACAACTGATCTTTGCTTAAGGATCAGAAAATCCAAAAAATTGACTAAATAGGTTTAAACTAATATTTTTCTTAAATTATTCATTTCAGGCCAAGACCAAAAAGGCATGATTCCAGCAAAAACACAGAAAAAGGTTTGTTGAAGAACCTTTGACACCTTTGCTCCATAGTCACAATACAATCAAAGAAATAAAGCTGTTCTCATGACACAGGTGACTTTTAACCGTATCAGAGCCTACAAATGCAAGCTTAGCATTTACTCTATTTCTCTTCAAATAACAGCTTTGTCAATAGCATAAGCAGCCAGCATCCAATAACACAGAGAAGGGAACTGTCAGGTGTGATTTCATCATTGCTTGGATAAGCCCAGGAAGACTGCAGTCTCTTAACAGAATCAATAGCAGCTAATGAGCACTTCAAGGCGTGAAGGCCTTGAGCCAGGTAAATAAACCCACAGAGGAAAGTACTTCAGCAGTTAAGTAAAATGCTGAAACACAGGCTTAATTCTTATTTATCTTATGGGGATATGAACACAGTAACGCTGCATGATTTTCTGCATAAGCAATCCTTAAATATAATTCTAAATTCTGAACTACAAGCTGCTTACTGAGCTTAGCTTAGAAGGTGTTTATAGCAGGGTACCTTATCTGAAATTGGAAAATCCTGCCAAAGTTCTGGCCACCTCCAAATATTACAGAAAACTGATGGAAGCAAAGGATTCTGTTACTAAATGAGAATTTAAAATGACAATCCATATCTCTAAATTATTTCACACCAGATCATATCATAACTTTCATAACATCATTAAACTCAAGGGATTATTCTGGAAAATCAGAGCAATCAGAACAATACCTCTAGTGTCTTTCATTATATTTTTTTCAAATATTTTTTTATCAAAAGTGTTTACAAGTTGAAAGTTGTTTGGCTCTGATTTTGTTGTTGTTGTTTTTTAACTTTTCTGTCTCATCCCGGGACTTGAAAGGCAAATTGGATTCTTCTCCTTTTTGCCCATCGCTGATTGTAGTACAGATTTTTTTTCCTAAACTGGATTTGATCCCTGGTGTAACCTCATTTCTTCTCAGATAAACTAATACAGAGCTATCTTGTGTAATGGGCTTGCTCTTATGCAATTAACTAGACCACAGAAAAAATGTGTAAACCAGATAAAATGAAAATCCAGCAATATGAACTATTAACTATTGAGCTAAGTTTTAAAGAAAAAGAGTGAATTATCTGCTTTTGATATTTTCAAGTAGAAGAGCAATGCATTGCTGGAATATTTGTATTATGCAAGCTTAGATTATTGCAGCATATATGGCAATCACAAAGCCAAGAAAGATGATTTTTTTTTTTACTTTATATTACACCTGTGGATTAAATTAACAGAATTCTTTTTTTTGACAAATGTAAGATCTAACTGAGTCCCTTCTTTAGAGTTGATTTCTTTTTTATTTTTACTGCAAGCAGGCAATCTTGCTTCATGAAAGACAGAATGGTTTCTTTGATCGTTCTTTGAGTCATTTTCTGCCCTGCCAACACTTAAGCCAGGAAATGTTCTTATACTTTTTTTTCCTCTGGGGCTTAATCTTATCACTGTGTACTTATCCTTGCAGTGTTCCCTTATCTTTTCTATTCCTGCTACCTCTCTTCCACCTACTTAAACAAGTTGAAAACCCAGTCCATCCTAGATTCTAAGGCTGTGTTTCAGCAGTACTTTAACTACCATTAGGTTTTCTTGTACCAGATAAGGACCATAGTGACCACAAGATGAAGTACTGATTTTGGATAAAACAGCTGAGCTGAAGGTTCGCTCTAAGTAATTTTTCACTGATGGGCTACATAGCAACTCAAGTATAGTCTATCCATAGCATTCTACATTTATGCTTTGTCATGTGTTCTTTGTCCAAAGTGAGCATAAAGCTGAAATAAGAGCATAAACCAGCAGGAATCAGTATCAAGGTTCCTAGCTAACTTGGTAAAAGTGTAGTTGTTTCATTGAGTCTGATTCAGACCAAAAACATAACTGTCATCCACCTACGTACAATACTGTTGATCAGGGACTCACAGGAAGGCCAACAGACCACTATTCTTGTTAAACACATTTTTTTTCAGTTATTTAAAAGAAACAACTTCGTTAGCAAAGAGGTAATATATAAGTCTGAATGTGCATATGCACATGATGAAGAAAGGCAAAAAATAAATCCCAAACCTGTAAAAACATAATAATGGCATTATTCAGAAGAGAAATGCACTGTAAACCTAAGATACAGAAATCAAGAGGTATTGCCATGACTGCATTCTCTAGAGTATCTCTCTGTTTCCAAGTATGGTTTTGGATAATGAAAAGCTGACTGCAGTGAACTGGCACAGTAGGTATCACAGACAATGAAATCAATTAATCAGGTAATAACTTATGAAAAAAGTTTTCCAATCTTACTAATTCTTACAGTGTTATAAATAGCGGATCACAGGGAAGCACAAGGTAACCCCAGTGGCATGAGCTTATAAGCTTCCATCTTACACACAAAGTATTTGACACTACTTTCTCACAGTTCAGGCTATTAAAGGCATGATTTCTTCTATGTCTACCTGTGTTTTACTTACATGGCCATATCCTGGATTTCAAGCACTGGCAAGCTATCATTCTTGTGATGTAACAGGAAACTGCAAAATAAGCCAAAGAAACTCAAATGGCTTAAAAATTTATTAGGCTTTACCAGGAAGTCTGTCCTCAGTTGCTATGCATTCAGCATAATGAACACTAATCTTACCTATCAGCTGCATTATGCAAAACCCAAATTCTGCTGGAAAACAAAGTGTATATATTGCATTCCATGTTCCTTTATTTTTAAGGGTCTACTAAAGTGTATATTTCATTTGACAAGGTTAGTGAGAGGCAAATATTTACCCTAGATTATTTTGTTAGCCTTTCAGAAAGTTATCAAGGAGAACTTACTTTCTGAGTTTTCTTCATTAGACTGCATTTCCATATTCCAAGATCTAGAAGGTCAATTATGCTCAGTGACTAAGCTTCAATGACTAATGATATACTTCAGAGACCATTTATTAAGTTATAAATATTTCAGAAAAGTACTGTTTTAAATGAAATTAAGAGACAAAGTTTGGGAGTTACCTAGACTACTGGTGGTACATGAGTCTACCTAATAACTGTGTGTGTTATGCGTGTATACTGAATAACATTTCAATTTGTGTCAGTCACCAAGCACAGAATGTCAGCAGCATTTCTTTTTTCAAAGACTCAATCTCAGAAATTCTCACTGGTTCTTCCCTTTCAATTCACTAATAAAAATGGGAAAGACAAATGAATGAAGCAATGACAGGAAGCAATGAATTGCTTCCTGAAGCAATGACAGGAAACACTTAAATATGAATGTCAACTTTACAGCTTGTAATTATCTGTTAGATAATGCAAGATAAATACTACCTATGAGAAAACTGGATGAAACACTTGGGTTGGGGTTCACTTGAAACACTTTACAAATAGAGATCAAAAGAATCTGAAGTTTCATATATTGTTAAAACATGTCAACCTCCACACAATTTAATTATTTATGTTTCTTTGTACCCAACCATCAAGCAGCATTTCTCAAAATATCTCTTTTGGTAAAAAAAAAATTACCTTTTTTAAGTTCAAAGCTATTTAAGTGTGGAAAGACAACACAGGTTACTCATATGATGTATTTTTGGAATCTGAAACTTCATAGTCAAAATTACACCCAACTCTTTTGATGGTCTGCTCAGAGAAAGCAGTGGCTCCCTTAAACTACATTAGAAGGCAAGTGCATGGAGAAGGCAGTGTGGACTTCTCAGATATTAAGCAAATGGTAGATCTGAATCTTTAGCTGCTCTAGGTGAACAAAAATTATCCCTCAACTACTTAAGAACTGCACCAGAACTGGAAAATAATCTCAGATCTCCTAGGATCAGCATCTGAATCACACAATCACATTCTCTTTTCCCTTCTGCTGCTTTACCTTTCGAGCTTTTCCTTGCAGTAAGGTTTGAGATTTTTGTAATCAATTAAAAAAAACAAACTTACAAAATCCCAAGAACAGAAACCTTATATATGGTCACACATTTTCAAAACATATGTAACCGTGAAACATTATCTTTTTTTCTACCAATACACATTTAGGTGTGCTAATACTCAGAATGCACACTTTCCATATGCTGAAGGAGAAATGGGAGAGGAATTGAGACCTCTGTAAGAAAACATAGTCAAAAGCATTTCATCAGCAACAAAAGAAGACATTGTGACATGAATTACATCCGTTCAGAGAGTAACAACATCTTTCACCACAGGTTTTTGACTAATGAGACAGACATCTGGCTATGAACTTGTTCAGCCTATGCATCAATCAACAGCACAAACAACACTGTTGTGTTTGCCTATATACTTAGGCTTCAACTTTATACTAATGTGAAAGTGGCCATCCCTAAATCATGTTCCTAATGCAATTATTTTGAAAAACAAAAATTAAAACATGTTGTGTTTCATCAGTTCTTAAGCAACTCCTGCTTCTAGTGCTGTTATCATTGCCCTTATTGTCAGGTATACTCTTATTTCTCCAAACCAGCAAATATTCCAAAATAAAACCAAAAATAAAACAAAACCATTTTTGGCTTTTACTCTTTCTTTCAACTTTCCTATTTGAATCCAAGCATCTTCTGAAGTTGAATTGCCTTTCTTATTTGTTCAAATTCTACTGCCAAACTGCCTATACTAAAATATTTAATGTGATCAACAGACAGGACAACTTTAACACCTTTTGCCAATACTAATTAGTACTCAAGACAAATTTGAATTCAGTACAAGGAAGTATAAATATATTATTTTCAGCAGGGATAAATTAAAAGAAGGAAAAGCAAACAATACATAAAGCAAATCTTGATGGTCAGTAAGGTCATTGTGGATAATGTGGTTCTTCATAACTGATGCTTGTAATATGTTGGCAGACAGATATTTTTAGCAAAGATTTGATCTGTGTTTACAATTTGTTCAATGCCTCGTGCCTTTCCATTCTATGCTCCTATAGGTCACTTCATTTGTGGAAAGACAGAACCTTCAGTGTTATTAACAAAAAATTGAGGAAAAAGAATAAAAAAAAACCAAAATCCAGCCCTAAAATATAAGTTGGACAAACTGCAAATTTCTCAAGCAGGGTAAAGTTAAATCTAGACAAGTATATTAGAACATAGCAAGACTGGCAATCTTGAAAGCCATCATATATATCACCAAATTCGCCAATATTTTTCTTCCACAAGAGAAGATAATTCCTCTTTCTCAACTGCAAATTGACAGCTACATTCAGAACTTAAAACAAATGCTAACATGTCGAGTGCGCACCACACAGGGATTCATTCACACATTGAATTGTAATAATGATAAACTTGTATGCTCACATGTGCATACATACGTCAACTTGTACACTGACTGAAATTACTGTCTGTGTATGCATGTTATCTGTTCTACTGCTTTAAAATTCGTTGACCTATTATACACATTACACAGTTATTTTTCTCTGCAAATATAAACAGTATAGAAGACAAATAAATCAGGTTTTGTAACTGAAAAAGTTGGTGAGCAACCACGAAGTTTTCAATAAACTGTACTGCTGTCTTTGTGATAGACATTATCTGAACATGCTACACGGACATATCTGCAGAGACTACACACATTTTTACAGAAAATACTAATGTATGCCACTATTTGTATTTATTCATACAAGTATTTCCTCATGACCATTATTCTCATCTTGATCTTTATCTTGGACTCAGTACAACAATAAAATGTACAGGAAAACTATCTCAAACCATTAGAAATATGAGAGTCCATAATTGCCTTGTAGGCAGGCAATTTTGGACAACAGCTTATATCTTTAGTGAATAAAATAGAGAAAATATTAGAGGGCGTATTAAAGATCACAGGCTCTCTTAAAAGTAAAGAGAAATTAAGATGTTTGAAAGCATTTTAATCTTAATATTTTGTTGCTTTGTTCCCCTTCAACATTAGGGGAAGCGGATTCAGAGGTATTTAAACATCTAATTGGATTAAAATTAAATATTTGAATTTTTAAATAAACATGAGAAGTCACCTGTTAATGTTTATACTAAAGTTCAGCACTCATTTCCACAGATAAAAGATACTCTAAGCAATTACAGTTATAAATAGTAATTTCACAGCTGCAATGCAGTCAACTAATAATAAAACTCCACATTTGGGAACAGGATGTGAGCATATGGAGATCAATTCACAAAATACACTCCCAAAAATCTCTGATACTTTAAACCAGAGGAATTTTCTAAGAGACAAAGCAGTATAAAGCTTCACCAAAATGTTGTATCATGTCTCTGTAAAAAGGCCTTTTCTTCCACGTTAATTGTCTCATGGTAGCTTCTTAACTTCATATGAACCAAAAAAGGGGGAAAGAGAAATAGTATCCCAACAGTTAAAGTAAAGTAAGCATATCAAAGTACATGCAATAGGTTTATCAGCTCAGTTTTGACAGGTTGCTAAACAGTAACTCAGAATGAAGAGCTGAAAACATTCCACAATTAATTACCTGGCTATGCACTGCCTGAGCGAAAGCCTGCAAAGGACTGCTGACAGCACAAAATTCGCATTCCAGTGCTCCTCCTGCCTCTCCCAATTTACAGGAGAATAGGAAATCATGAACAATTGATACACTCTGTTAGCTCCCATCATGGAGGGTGAGCTCACATGTAGCCTTAGGGGTATCTTACACAGTTTAATGCTGAAAATAAAAGGTAATGTTCTTGGCAAAGAGCTGGGGGGATTAAATTTGGAAGGCTTGAAGCCGCTTTGAATTGTAGTCAATAAAAAAGAACCAAATAGTAATTTTGTAATTTAACTGTGCTGGTTATGCCCAATGAGTCAGACACTTGTGAAATAAACCGTGTAAATAGAAAAATGGCTTAACTCTTTCTGCAATTGAAGTGTATTTTCTCCCCTTTTTCCCCCCCCCCCCCCTTCCTTCCTTTGTATCGATTCTTTGTTTCAGTAATACTATATAGTTACGTTCTCCAGCTTATTCTCTTGGGAGAACTCATCATTCAAAGAGAAACTATGCCTTTTTGAAATAGCTTCTTTTAATTTGTTCTGTTATTTGGACAACTAGAACCATGCCAACAGCTTGCAGAGATAAACACTGAGCAACTCTTTCAAGCAAATGAGATGGCGGTTCAGTATTGTATGCTGCTCCTGTCAGCAACTCTACACTGAAGGTGACAGCCCTTCTGAAAACAGGGTCTCCCCTATATCATTACCTAAGTTGATGTGTGCAGCCCTATATCAAATAGAAAATCAGTAAGATTTTGCAGAATGCCATGCTCACCTTCCTTTGTACCTGGTCAGCTTTACAGAGGTGAAAATTACACCGGACCCTACCAATTCCTCCAATCCACTGGCAACCTGCTTCCAAACTGCACAGCTGCTGCACTCCAGACAGAATCACAATGATGATAAAGAGGTTAAGCCAGATTCTGTTCTGAATATGTGTGTCCAAAACCACCTTATGCCTGCAGCTACCACTGTGGGTACAAAGACAGGTAGAAAGACCACTGAGTTCAGCCAGTATGGCTATTCAGCACCCAACTAGACACAGATTCCAATATCCTGCAATAGTAGTAACAGAAGCCCTTCTTGTTCAGGAGCAAGGCAGCTCCACCACCTGATTGCATGATTAGTCACAACATGATTCATTTGCCTGCCACTATTTAAATGTAAGCTTTTTACAATTAAAATAAGAATTAGTTTGGATTCTATAACACAACTAAACAAGATATACATTATTACCACTCCCTTAATTATAATATTTTTTATGATTTCTTAAATTATTGAACCATGAAATTTATACTAAATACTCCAAGCAATTCTGAGTAGAGGAAAAACTACTTTTATCTCTTTTTTTGGTATCCTTATAATTACCTCACAGTAGCAAATTATTTAGATTATGATTACCTTTATTTAATAAAATCATAACCACATTCAGCCTCAATTAGAAAATTACGGAACACTACAAAACCACAATTATTCTCCACTGTTTCTCTGGCTGCAACACTGATTTTACGTTCATACTCTGGATTTTTGGCAGTTCATTTGGAGTAGTTTGATTTTGGCAAAAAAACAGTTAAAGTATTCCAAAAGAAAGAAATGTGCTAAAAAAAAAACAACATAAATTTCTAGGTAATTGCATATGTTTTTCCTGGAGAAGTTCTTAAAAATCTGCAATTTGTTTTAGAGAGGCCACAAGTTCAACTATGTCTGAAAATCCTTCCTGAACTATCTATCTCAAATGCTTGCTGCTGTTAGAATTGACTGAGAATCTCATTTGATATTTCAAATCACTACTTCCTTCACTTAACAGGAGTTATTTAAAAAAAGACTAAAAGATTTTTCCTATAATACACAAAACTATGCACACAGACAAGAACCCCCATTCTCTTCTGGCCCTGGAGCCCACAGGAACAGTAGAATGACAGAACCAGGCAAGCAGGGCTTTGCCTTACAAAATAGAAAATGCATTTGAATCTGCCCATGTTTAAAAATAAATCAATACTGGGTGACTACTCCCACAGTTGTGTTACTACACACAAGATAAGCCCCACCAAAGTGACTTCCTCCTGTAGCTGTCTTTTTAAAGCAACACTCACAGAACTACCTGTGGCATGCAGCCAGCAGATACGCTACTGATCACCCACTGCACCTTGGAGGCAGAGCTGAAAGTCCCAGTGAAGCTTTAGCAGAAGATGCCTGGAGCTGCTCTGCTGGCCGAGGTGCTATCTGGACAGCAGCACCTAATTTAATCTTGGTTGCACTTTAAGCCATCACTTCTGGGTTGGATACTTTTTTATTTTTTTTTTTTTAATGAGACTAGAAGGCAGACCCCCTATACATTTGTTACCTGAAAAATGGGATGTAGGTGCTTTTGGAATACAGGATTCTGATGTCTTATTTGAAAACTTATATTAATATAAAGTTTGTTTGTTTATTGGTGATCTTATTAGTCTCAGGATGCAGTTTTTGAAAAGTGTTTTTTTAAAAGCCTTGTTTTGTGTTCTTTAAGAAAATCACATTGAAGACTGATAAGATCTCTCAGTATTTCACGAACTAATCACTTGAACCTCCAGAAATAAAAAACAAAACAAAACTGAGTTTTCTCAGTGCTTGGAAGGAAACAAAAAGTGAGTGCAGTTTTAAATAACAAAATATTTGATACTTGCTAAAAGGGTTCCGCAATGTTTTGATTATACAAAATACAACTAAGAAACACTACTGAAGTTTAGGATTATCAGGCCAAAAAAAAAAAAGGGGGGGGGGGGGGGGAGAATTTTCCACTGACATTAAATGATATCTGAATAAAGCAGCAGGTTGAATAGCTACTGTCATTATTTGGGATCTAACATAGTTCCATTTTCCTCTAATTGTGAGCACCAGTAAACAGTTTCCCTGACATAAAGCTGTTGGCTAACACAAACATTCTAAAGGACAGTGTAATATCTAACCATGGATCTCCATGAAGACAGAAGGCCTGCTATACAACAAGATACCTTTTACGGGAACAAATGTGATACTTCTCTCTATATGGAGAAAGTCTACTTTATGAAACAAATGATTGTAAATGAAAATGTTTCAGTGCTTTGGTTCAAAATAAAAGAGAGTTTTCAAAGGGGTGGGAGATTTTCCAAGCCAAAAAAAAATGTGCAATACTGTTAGGAGACAACATAATCTTGTAAATGGCACTGACTCCTCATTCAGAATACCGGTATATTAACTATCCAGAATCCTGTTTATAATAATCCTAAAAAATACAAGTATTAAAGTGAGTAAACACAGGTGCTTATATCCAAGCATAAAATCTTAAAACTTTTCTGTTTTCGAAGGAAACAGATAAGACTTCTGAATCAATAACTCCCAGAAATTTCCATAGGTGCATCCTCAAATCTTCATAAATCATTAATTCAAGAAATCATGATAGAAAAATAACTCCGTTATCATCACTGTTCTTAGTCTACAGATACTCATCAGTAAGGTTTATCCATTATAAATATATCTTGTCTGTAAGAAAATCAACATTTTTTGCTGTTTAGCATAGGACTTTGTCAATCTGAAGAGGGTACCCTCAATGGGAAATTGGCATCTCTGGTGCTGGAAACTAAGAAATACATTTAATTCTAATATTTATTCATATTACTACACATTTATAAAACTGTGTACACATTCAAAGAGACCAAGAATGTTTTCTTTGGTATTCTTCTGTGGCATGTAAAAATAAAACCAAATGAATTCTTTACTTGGTTACTACAAATCATTGCATAATATTTTTTGTAAGGTCTGCCATCCCCATTTTGTTTTCTCTTCATTTAGTAGTTTTGAAGATACTATTTCACATTCTACCCTAATGGTTGGGGTTCCCTCCCACAGACCTGTTATTAGAATTTTCCTTGTGTCAAGTGGAAAATAGGTATCTGAACATGATAGTCTTAATCTATTACATCCATTTTAATTTTTTTTGACCCTTTTATTGAACTAACTGAGACTGACCCTTTAGCTCCCTTCAGTCTTGAACTAGCAGCAAATGTCATTACCTTTCAACAAATCCCTTTTCCCACAGGTTACTCCTATTTGAAATGAACAATATCTGCCCCTGGTATAAATTCTTGTCATATTCTGTTAGTCTCTTATTCACAGACAAACATAAGAAAGAAATATATCAAGTTCAACTCTATGTACCACTAAATTCAGATAAAATAAGAAAAAGATCATAGGGTAATATGCAAGGGAAATGGGCAGTAACATGGGAGAACTGTGTGGTGTAAAAGCAAAGACACATGGTATAATACCTGAGTAAGACACAGCAGATTATAAGAGACATCCATTCAGGATGATGTGGAAATCTCTAGGCCTTTGCCCTTAGAATCATATATGTTAGAACCAGCTGAGACACTATGGACTGACAACAAGCAAATAAAATTTCATGGATTGTAATGTTTTCAGAGACCAAGGATAGCCAAGCTGGCTTCATGATAAAGTTTGCTAACATAATTAGCTTATTTGGTTTTGGAAAAGATGCTTGCAAAGCTTCTCATTTTTGTTGGCTGGCACACAGGGCCTATGGAGTATACTTGCTTCAAATATTCTATCACCATTTTGACAAAGCACTTCCCAGCATCATTTCAGAGGCCCTCCATGAAACCTCAATAAATAGGTTTTGGAGGGAATAAAACATAAAGTGAACAAATGAAGTAACTTGGCTACCTTAGTATAGCTTTATTTTTACCCAGCATTCGAAATAGTAATTATGATTAAAGCATTTCCTTGAACACTTTTCCATATCTCTGCCCACTTAAAGTGTTAGCTTGAATTTAGCTCCACTCATGCAAGGCAATCACATGTGGGAGCTAAAGCTTAAGTGGCCAATCCTATGAAGCTATGCAATAGGTGAATTAAAACATTCTTTCATAAAAATTATCAAGAAAGAGTAACCTGCATTTTGCTGGTTGAACAGCTGTTCTTGCCCAAGTTATATTGGGCCAATAGCAAAAACCTTTCTGGTGTGGCTTAACCCACTTTTTGAACAAAATTAGTTCTTTTTTGAGAAATGACAATCCTTACTCTCATAATTGTATTAATATTAGGGCTTTGTGCTGGCATGGATACTTTAGTTGAGAAGCTGTAATTTGGGAGAGGTCTTTTTTGCTCCTATTCCTAAGCAATACAGGTTATAAGCAGAAATAAGATGCAGAGAACGCATTGAAAAAACTGCTGTCCTTACCCACAGACTTTATTTAGGCTCTTTTTATGAACAGAGGAAGAAGGGACATTTGAGCTGAAAACTATAAAAGATTCCAGACTGAAGAACAGATGAACAATATTTTGCAGCAAATCTTGGAAGAACTGTTAATTTGTAAAAAACTTAATCTATCACAGCAAAAATCTATGGAATGTCCTCAGGTTTCTGAACAAAAAGTTTATGAGCAGAAATTTGAGGAGCAAATTACCAACTGGTAACTCTACACAACATAGAGTTTTAATTTGAAATGAAAAAGCTAAATTTCGCTAACTAAAGCCTCTGATCTGTTAAAGACATACGAGTCTTATAGATTTTTTTGCACACCTTAATTTATTATTTCAGCATTGTGGATACAGTTTCAAAACAACTTCTCAGCACAAAATGGGTTTCAAAGGGGAAAAATAAAAATCTTAATTAAACACACAAAAGGGAAAGTATTTAACTTTGAAAAAGGTTATTTCATAATTTTTATTTGCTAGCATACACAAAGTTAAAACCCATTTATCACACATTCTCAGCAGTCCAATTTCAAAATTACTGCTATTGAGTATCAGAACATTCCCTGCCTTTTTATCAGTCATATTATGATTAGTTTGTCTTCTGCAATTCTGCTGCATGAATTCATACTAAAACCATTACACTTTGGCATCATTTAATATAAAATTCTACTAATATTTAGTTATTTTCTCGTTTAAGAAAACGAGAAAATAACCTAGAAAACCCAATCCAACCCAACCAACCAACCAAAAAAACCCTGCAAACAAACAAACAGAAAAAAACCCCCATAAAAATCAAGGAGGATAAATATGTATTTTAACTGTCAGTTGCATAAAATCTAACTTAAGGGAGTTTTCACTAGGGACTGTAGTGATAGTACAAAGGGTAGTGGGTTCAAACTTAAACAGGGGAAGTTTAGGTTAGATATAGAGGACTTCGTTACTGTAAGGGTGGTGAGTCACTGGAAGAGACTGCCCAAGGAAGCAGTGAATGCTCCATCCCTGGCAGTGTTCAAGCCCAGACTAGACAAGGCCTTAAACAACCTGGTTTAGTGGAAGGTGTTTCTGCCAATGGCAGGGGGCTGGAAAAAGATGATCTTAAGGTCCTTTCCAACCCTAACTGTTCTATGATTCTGTGATCTCTCATAGAGGTTTGTGATTTTAGGTCAAGAAAAAAAACAGTCATCAAACCACAAAGTAACAAACAAGAAACCCCACCAAAACAAACCAACCAACCAAAAAGCTTTTGTAAGAAACTGATCCATCTTCCATAATAAATTCTCAGTGCAAAAACATAGTCAGGGAGTGATCAATGGCCACAATCAATTTGATTCGAGCATTAGCAATATATGTTAAAGGGACTCTACTCAGAAAAATGCATATTACTCAATTGCTTTTAAGAAGAGCATGCAACATGTCCCACATAACATCCTTGTCTCTAAATTGGACAGACATAAGTTTGATAGGTGAACCACTTGGCAGATAAAGAACCGGCTGGATGGCTGCATGCAAAGAGTTGTGGTCAATGGCTCAATGTCCGGCTGGAGACCAGTAACAAGTGGTGACCCACAGGGATCAGTGTTGGGACTGCTCTTGTTCAACAGCTTTGTCACTGACATGGACAGTGGGATTGAGTGCGCCCTCAGCAAGTTTGCCAATGACACCAAGCTGTGTGGTTTGGTTGATATGCTGGAGGAAAGGAAGGCCATCCAGAGGGATCTTGACACACTTGTGAGGTGGGCTGATGAAGTTTAACCATGACAAGTGCAAGGTCCTGCACCAGGGTCAGAGCAATCCCAGACACAGCTACAGGTTGGGCAGAGAAGAGACTCAGAACAGCCCTGCGGAGAAGGACTCTGGGGTGTTGGTCAATGAGAAAATGAACATGAGCCAGCTTCAGTGTGCACTTGCAGCCCGGAAAGCCAACCATATCCTGGGCTACATCAAAAGAAGTGTGACCAGCAGGTCAAAGAAGGTGATCCTGTCCCTCTACTCTGCTCTCGTGAGACCTCACTTGGAGTATTGTGTGCAGTTCTGGTGTCCTCAACATAAAAAGGACAAGGAATTGTTGGAACAATTCCAGAAGAGGGCCACAAGGATGATCAGGGGACTGGAGCACCTCTTATATGAAGATAAGCTGAGAAAGATGGGGCTGTTCAGCCTGAAAAAGAGAAGGCTGCATGGAGACTTCATAGCAGCTTTCCAGTATTTGAAATCGGCCTATAGGGATGCTGGTGAGGGACTCTTCATTAGGGACTGTAGAGATAAGACAAGGGTAACAGGTTAAACTTAGATTAGATATAAGGAGAAAGTTCTTCACTGTGAGGTTGGTGAAGCACTGGCATGGGTTGCCCAAGGAAGTTGTGAATGCTCCATCCCTGGCAGTGTTCAAGGCTAGATTGGATGGAGGTAACATGGTTTAGTGTGAGGTGTAAAAGAGGTAAAGAGGTGTCACACTAAACCAGGTAACATGGTTTAGTTTTTACAGCCCTTGTAATAGTTTGTAATCTAAAAGTTACTTTCTTAAAAATCAGATTACTTATGTTATCTTTGTATTTGTTGAATAAAAGACACTTATCTCTAAACCCATACTGAACTAGGGCTTTCATGTTGTGTTAAAGGAATTGAGCAACTGTCCCAAATGCACCAGAAAATCAACACAAAGGTGGGTTTCCACACCTCAATCAGATGTCAGAAACGAAAGATATACAGAATATTGTGTGTTTAAGTATGTATCAGGATAATACTGAAGCTGAACTTTTTGGAATTCAGAAGTAATACATTTGCAATATCTTTCCTCTGAAGGTCTTCTAAACAAGACAACATGATATTTTGCATCTCAATGCTTTAAGAGAAAACAACTACAAAAACAAAACAAAGGGAATGACAAAATAACAACATTGACATAGTAAACAAAATTCATTTTGTATCTAAAGACAAAACCTACATTATGTCTTTGATAGTTGTTGAAAGATTATTCATTTGAACTGAAAAGACAAGTGTGCAATATAACATCAAGCTAAGCTGAATTGAAACAAGAAGAAAAACTTCTGCAAAAAAGTGCAACTTTCCTTAGTCTTTCCTTAGCCCGTACTAAAAGGAAGCTCTTTGTGCCCAGAGCTGTTCAAAAGGCAGCAGCAGCAGTGTTCTACCCTTCAGCCTGTTCACTGAGTCCATCAATGCTTCTGTGCTGGAGTGCTTCAGAAGTGCAGTTTCAGCCACTGCGCAGTGATTGAGTCAATGGGGTTAATGGCAGCAATGACTATAATCACTTTGTGGCAGCAAAGGATGTGTTTAAAACACCTGAGTTAGTCTCCCATCTGTGTTCCTTTTTTAAAAAAAGAATACTTGCGATAGTCTCAGAAGAGGTGCACACAAATTAATGTGTGTGTGAAGAACAAGCTCTGCCTCTCTCACCACCTGCACTCCATTTTTTCCAAGGTAGATAATTTATTATGAGGAAACTCTGCCTATTCTGGGGATAGCAGAAGCTTCAGTCCCAGACAGTTTTAATCTTTTCCCTTAAAACTATTCACCTCAAAATATTTTCAGTCACCTACACCTCTATTCTTTTTTTCAGGCTTCTTGAATACCCAAAATCCTAAACAGAGTCAGTGACATTTCTGGGATTTACAAGAAAGTAGGCTATTGTTTCTAGTGTTCAGAGGTGGATTTGGGGGGCACAGTGTTAGACGTCCAGATGAGAAAGCTGTGATTTTTAACCTGCAACGTAATGCCTGGCTATCTCCAGAAAAGGTTGGCTGCCAGCTCTAAAAACTCAGATTCAATCACCAGAAATAAGGAATGATGTAGAAACAGATCCCTAATCCTCAGCTGATATACTGAACATCTGTGACTACAGAGACAAAATTCAAAGTTCTATAATTTCTGTACTGCAATTTTACCTGCATTTAAAAAATATAAACAATTCTACAGCTCCTGACTGAACCATATAAACACTTCCCTGCTCCAAGTCACTATTTACCCGCATATGCCTTCAATAAGGGGTATAAATATATCTGATCATACTCGTAGAGGGCACACCACAAGACATGATGAAGTGTGCAATCCAGTCTATGAATTTCAACAGATAGGAAATACTCATCCAGAGCCAGGAGATACTAATAATTTGAAACTTAGCAATCAAATCAGGAAAGCATTCAGACTCTGCCACCATCTGACCTTGGGGGTCTCTGGTTTATGCAACAATTCTGAACTTCCATGCATAAACCAATTCTTGGTATTTCACTGTAGCCCATTCCAAAAGCTTGGACTCATACTCTGTAACTTGCTTTCCAGTAAGTTGTATGGCATTTAAAACACAACAAAACAAAAAATTAAAAAACCCTAAAACCAAACAGTCTACAGTTTCCTACATCAGCTGTTGTGGAATATCAAGATGCGGGCGGGAAGCTTTTTATGTTTCTCAAAGGTAAAAATTGTGCTTGTCCTAAGATACCAGGAGATACCTGAAGCTCCAGGATTAAAGCAGAGCTTAACAATGCCAGTCATCCTAAGCATGATGGCAAATAATATCTGTTTGGGAACTGGGAGACAATTAGAGATGGGGAAACAAACCACCACAATAGCTACATTAATTTATTTAGTTTCCTGCTCCGATTGAAAGCAAACAATAGAATCACAGAATCAAGCAAACAATGCTTGAAATAAAGTCCTTTTTGCTTGAAAGAAAATCCTTTGATAGTTCCCCTCTGCTGCTCTAAAAAGGCAGAACCTTTAAACTGGAATGAAATATTACACTGGCCACACTTGGTCAATATTCTTCTTCTACTAAATATTGGGAAGTATTATTCTAAGTAGAATATTCTTCTACTTGGGAAGAGTATGCTAGAAACGTCCTGCAATAGTGACAGGTTTCTTAGCTTAAATATTAGATTACAATAACTGATAGGAATAAAAACTTCATAAATTTTGAGGGTCCTGATATCTTAGTGTGAGACTTTCTGGGGAAGAATGAGCTAAATGAAAGAAAACATAATCTATTATTAATAACTGCAACCTTGCGAGAATTGACCTAAACAGTGTAAGCAAAATCCAGTTTAACCAAGTAGGGAATGTTACTTCCTGTGCCCTGAAGTGAAAAAGTAACATAATACCCATTTGATTCAGAAGAGGGAAGAAGGAAGCAAAATGGTTTTTCTAAGATTTGACCAGTAAATGTGCAATAGATTAGACTGTACCAGAACTACAAAAAGAAAGTCTGACACAAATGGATTAAGGAACCAGACACTGTAAAAAGTTCTGCTTCACGTAATGCCCACAGATTTTGCACTCAGACAAGCAACAGCTAAGACCTGGGTAGAAATGAAGAACAGCAGGGAAACACATCAATTCAGTGTATCTCCAGCAGTACAGTCAGGACAGAAACTGAAGAAAGGCAGCAGAGACAGAACCATCTGCTCTTTCATATTGCATACTCCTTGACTATAATGGGATTACTGAGCACAAAAGACAGCAGGTATCATTTATAACTCACCATATGATCTGTGATAAATATGCCATCCCTCTTAGACCTATGGACCTATTCAGTCTCCTTTCACTATAACATGATCCATCACTAGTCTATTAAAATAAACAGAAAACAGTTTTTCAGTTAAGACACTGCAAATGGGAACAAGGAAATTCAAATGTAATCCCATGTTATGACCTATTTTTAGGCCACTGTTTGTCTCAGTCCGTGGGTTATACGCAGGAGCCTCTCGTAATCTGCTCAGCAAGTAAACCAGGCCATTAAATAGTTATGTTGAAAACAAGAATAAAGTTAAAAATTAATTTTAAAAGTTTGTTTGTCTTTAAACACAGATTTATGCAAATATTAAGTGTTGGGAAATGATGACTTGATGAAAGGCTCAACTGCCATTTTCTAAATTTTATTTCTGCCATACAGTTTGGCTTACTGATCAGAGAAAATAACAAATGTTTCCTTTTTAGTAGTTACTGAGAAATCAAAGTGTGGTGAAAGATAGGTCTACTAGATTACAAATTCAGTACTGCTAATTTAAGTAGGAGGTGCTGAAGGAGCAACATCAAATAAACTTTGAATATCAAATTAGTGAATTACAAAATGAGGCCAAATCAATTTGCACAAAATATTCCAGAGCATTGCAGTCCTTGTTCATTTGCTATATTGCAACCATATGCCCAATTCTCACCAGATCTGGATATTTAAATGTATTTTAACCAGATTTATTCACAGTTAAAAAACTATTTTATAAGAGCTCTGAAAATCTGAAAGTAAGTTGAACAAATTAACCTTATACAATGGCGTATAGGTTTGTCAATGCTACGCTGGTAACATTCACTAAATGGCGTCTATTATTCCAGCCTAAATGAAAAAAGGAAGAAGGAGGAAACCAACATTTTATAGCTAACCTATGTGCTAGCAAAAATAGCTCTTCATAAAACTTTAAAGGGTAAGACAGACTGTTTATGATATTCTAATGCAATCTTCTGTATGTCATAGACCACAGAATTCCTCTAGTAATTCAAGCATTGAAGAGAGTATTTCTTTCCTACTAAATAAGCTAACATTGTCAACCCTAATAATATGTGCCTGACACTAAAGCATCTTTTTGCTCTATTTACTTTTTCATTTCATGTACAGGCACTGTTTCAGTAAAGCATGTGAAGTAGGTCTAATTACAACCCTTTCAGTCTTATAGTGAACAGAGTAGAAAATGTAACAAAATTATTGCAGGGTTTTACAGTTTTGATACTGGAGCAGCAATCAGGCAAAAGCAGTGTTTAGAACATACACACTATGGGTTTCTCTTTTTAATCTTGAAAATGTAGACAGTAAAACAATATCTGTCTTTCAATTTTTCCATGTTTTTTTCATGAGAATTTCTCACTGCATTTTACAGGATGTCTTGCTGACATCAACTCCTGATGCTACAACAGAGAAAATTATGAAAGTTGCATTGATATCTAATAGCAAAAGCTGGAAATTAAGAATGTTACAAGCCAGGGCTCAATCCACAGTTGCCTCATTTGGAGCACTTCTCACATTTTTTTTCTTGAATACATCTTCTATATAGGATATATCCTATAAATAAACCCATGCATTGCACTAATTGTTATAACTTAACTGAATATAAGTATAACTACAGTTATTTTTGCAATAGATTTGGGGTCAGAGCAATTTAAATGTTAATTGTAAATAAGATTTTGGTATCTTCATAGTTACAGTCTCATTCACATGCCTGGTAACCCTTAATGAATTTTCTCTCTACATTTCTCCATTTTAATTACTCTTTATAATGGTTTAATTTTCACAGAAGATATTCTGGTTTTATATCTGTCCTACTCAGCCTTTTAAAAATGTAGTACCAGACCTAAAGAACTGTGCTTCAGCAAAAAGGATAGAATCATAGATAGTAAGAATCATGATAGTAAGAAACTCAAACCAGGAAGAGCTATCACTCAGATATTTTGACCAGTTCATGTAAGAACCATGTTCTCATCAGTTTTATGATTCATCTTTTTGGAGTTCAGAGTCATTTTATATTAAAACTCCCCTAAATGAAAAGTAAAGGAAACCTTCAAAGACCTGTTCATCTAAACAGATACTGGACAATGCTGGGTTTTAACAGCTACCCAGAGTCCTCCTCTCAGTTATTCCTGTATAGCCTAAAATAGACTTCTACACCAAGCATATACTGATGTGCAACTAAACACTACTTCAGGCGGTATTTTTTGATTATGTAATATCATATAAATTATTACATATGTGATATCAGTGATATGTCTATTATTATTACATATGTGCTATTATTATATCACATAAGCTTAGGATTAGATTTGAGCTGTTATAGGAATAACAAAACATTCAAACCAATATGATTACAATAACAGATTACACAAAAATCATTATAAGAGCTTAACAAGGACATGAGATCATCCTTCAGCCTAAAACTTTTGTGCTTGAGCAAAACAGCTTTCCTTTTAGCTGGCCCATCTTCCATGCCCTGACATAAAAGCAACATTTATACACCATGGTGACAGTCTAATTGAGAGCAAGAGCTTATCAGTGCATACTGTACTTTTCAGGAGGAGTAAAACTCACAAGAAGTTTTTCTTATTATAAGTGGCTGTTAATGTGACATAATTAAATTATTAAAACATTTAGCTTACAACTACAATAAACATACAGTGGTGCAGCTCTGTGAAATGAAAAGAAAGTTCTTCACAGGTGTCTCCCCCTTTCTGACAAACCAAGCTCATTATTAAAGTGATATACTGCTGAATGTAGACAACAATGAGAAGGACACTGCATTAGCTGTAGTTCTAGTTTCTAGGTCTTTGAAAATGTTAATTTTCCAGACAATAACAAACAAGCACTGAGAATGTTGTGCACGTAAGTGTCATGAAAAGACTAAGCAGAAACCTCCTAGTGTAAACTTGAAATACAGATTGACTATATTTTTGTAGGAAACAGAGGGAAAGTACAGATCCTTTCCAGAGACATGCTATTGAGGTTTTACAATTCTCAGAGGTGCAGGTAGCATGTGAAGAAGTGAAAAGCAAAGAACTTCACTTAGCACAGCTCCATGCACACTGCACTGGTAGCTCACCTACTTGATGCTGTCTAGTTATTTCTGTGCTCAAAGATTCCATCTACAGAGAAGCAGATACTTTTTTGTTTTATATTCAATGATCACGGTGCTCTCCTTCTGGATTAACACAGAAATGGTTACTATTTACTCCCTGAATATTATAAAAGCATTGTCTCTATTAATACATATTATTTCACTGCCTTAGGGTTTGGCTTCATACAACAGAACAGACATGAAAGATGCTGTTCTTAGTAAATTATTGTCTCCTGTTATGTTGAACACAAATTAGGTTGCTGGTATTGTGAACATGAATTCCAAATCTCTAGCCATGAGATGTCCTATTGATACTCTTCCTCAGAGAGAAACAAATACAGTGATTTGAATTAGTATTCCCTTGCATAATTTGTATTTTGGGACAAAATTTAATAGATATGAACATTAACAGCATGAAGCTTACATAAAGTATAATGGATAAAGTACCACATCTTTTGGCTGTAAAAAGAAAAGAAGAATACTACAAGGATAAGAAAACTGTGCAATACTCAACAAAAAATGTGTAACATTTGAACAGCAATTAGTATCATCTGAGTTCCAGTCTTGCTCTAATGTGGATGATCAAGTCCAAAGTGTTTGCTTTCTTGAGATGAGTAATTTAATTAAACTTCATTTCCCCCCCCCCCCCCCCAGATATTTACTATGTATGATGTTGCTAAATAATATCCATGTTTTCCAGATGGAATACTGAGGCACAAGGCACAGAAGCCATTTTTGCGACAGTAGCTAACTGGCTGAGTCAGATTTACAACACCTGTACTTCATAGCTTTCACAGAAGTCAAAGACAAAAGGGATCAAATCAGCTGGTTTGACATCTAGTCACCAGGCCATTAGATGAGTCCCACTATACATTAGAGAGGGCAGGAGAAGATGTGGAATAAAGTAAAAAAGGCACTTACCAGAACAGGTCAAATAACAAACACCATTCTCTAAATGGCAGGGAGTTGATTATATGATGCATGTCCAGCTGATATGAGAGGACAAACTATTTTATTCGCTGCAGACAAGGCCCAAACTAAAAATAAAGGTCTCACATGATCTAAGAAAAAAACATACATTCCTGTTCTGTATTGGGACAACTGTTATTAAAACTGGCATATGAAGAAAACACAGCAGCTAGACACCTGAGGTATTTTTATGCTTATCTATTTCTAGCTGGGTCTATTCTTTGAAGCTTCAGAGATAATAAAATGCAATAAGACCCCTTGCCCTTACTGAAGCAAACGCATTGGAGAATGGAGAGAGTCAGACACAGAGATTTCAAGGCCGCAAAAATCTATCACCACCAGGTAATCTATTGTGTAGGGTCATAATACAGCAAAAGTCATCTCCTCCTGAACATGGCCTACACGGCATGTAATGACATTACGCAAGCTCTATCAGATCAAACCTTGTGTCAGCTAACCCCCTACTGAAGAACAAGGCTTTCCCACTTGTTCACCTGTACTCTGATACAGGAGAAGTATTTTTTAATTTAGGGAAAACATAATACATCCAAAGATGTCCTTTCTTTCCCCAAGAGGTGGAAGAACAATATTACACTACATAGGAAAAAACATCATCTTGGAAAAAAACAATTTTTGCTACATGGATGAGGAAGGAATATAATAATTTCAGCTGTGTTTTACAAAGAACAAGGAAATGTAGCTTTCTCCCCCTAATTAACCCGGCTCAAAAATTTTTTATATAAATAATGATTACAAAAAAGAATCTTATTATGTGATCATTCAAATGTGTTTGTCCACACTGTTATAAGAAGAATTTAATTCTGGTTTTCAAATGTCTTTTGTACTTTACGTACAGGTTTTCTCCTTGAAAATTTTTGTTTCCAAATTTTGAGTTCTCACCTTAGAACTTTTATTCTTTGTCTCAAATTTCTCCTATATATTAAAAATGATCACATCAAATCAGCCCAGACACCTTTACTGATATTCTTCCTTTGTATTAAATGTGTAACACCTCAGGGATTCTCCAGTATCATGCTGCTTGTTGCACAGTTTATATTTTATTGTACTGCAGAAATACGATCTACAAGAGTGATTTCTGAAAAGCAGAATCTTCCAATTATCACAATAATTCCATTATTGCAGCTGAATTCAGGCAGCAATGTTTCTAATAAATATTAAAAAAAAGCCCCTGATCTACAAAAGTTACAAATGCTTATAGGATTTTTTTCTGATTATTTTAAGATAGCTATTTAATCTTCTAAGTTAAATGAAATAATCATAATCAAAAATCCTCATCAGTAGTTTTCTCTTTGAAGAATACAGCCACAAGATCAACATTATGATATGTAAAACACAGGGTCAGTCAAACTCAGAAGGTCTAACAGGTCAGTTTATTCTGAAAACATAATTAAGATCTTAAGTTTACTATTTATAGATTCTATCAACTAATCCTAGTTATTTTCTGAGTCAACCTTGTTGACCCAGGAAGACTTATGTGATCCCTCAGAATTCAAAGACAAAAGGGATCATTTTCAGAATCTTGGAGTTCTTTTATACCTTATTTCAATTTGTGAGGTACTGCAGGTAAAGTAGAAATCATGATTTTTGCCAGACAGGATGCAATAGAGCAGTATTTTTTTTCCACTGCTCATCTCCCTGTTTGTAACGGAACATATAATGCCTTAATTCCATGTCTTGCTTTTTAAGTAGATGGACTGAGTGACTTGAGGGTCCTTCCAAAGGCATTTTCTATGTAAAGTTAAGTCTTTGCTACCTACCCCTTACATTTTCAACAGGCAGAAAAAAGGTACTTCTCCCTCCATTTAATCAATGGGGAATAGAAAGAAGCACAGTGGTTAAAAGTCATGTCTGAGTTTGGCATAGCACTGAATTAAATCTCATTTTTCTGCACTTCAGTCCAGCTCCTTCACACAACAAAATAATTTTCTTCCACAGAAATACAGTATTTTTGGCTTCATCTCATGGGATGTGGCAGAGACAAATTCTAAATACCATCAAAGAAATACAACATGATTTTTTTGTCAAATGTGTGCAGATTTCAGGTTGTTTCTAATTTAGCTGTTCTACTACACATAACCTAGAAATTATCCAAGTAGGGCTAACATATGTCCCCAAAAATATAAAAAAAGCACTACAGTTTTAATTATTCCTAAAAGCACTTCAATAAATTTGCTTTAAAAGTAATTCACAGCACTTTTATTTTGTTTGCAAGAGTGACCAACACATCAGTTGTGTTAGGGCAAAAGTACCCTAGTCCTATTTGTGTCATTCTTACACGGCCATTTGTCGAAGTACAAAAGTGCCATTCATGACAAATCAGACCCTAACCCTCTTCCAACCATGCCATAAGATTAAGCACATAAATGAAATAAGCACAAGCTGACAGTAAGCCGAAAGATCACAGCATTTTTTAATAATAAACAGTCAGAAACAGGGAAACCTACTTTAGTCTGCAAAGTCATTATAATAATTTGTTTAGAAAGCAGTGAAGAAAAAAAAAGGGTAAATACTTTGGAAACTGCTGGCTCCATTTGCAAGTGCTGAAAGCACACCAGCCTCTGAGACTTGGGGACATTTGTATTAAGCAAGAGACACACAATTAAGCTGAATCTCAAGCTAAAACCCTGAGGGCTCCACATTTCATTCCAGTCAACTACTGCTGTTTTTTTGGCACTATTTTCATTGCAAATATGAGTAATGTGGGCCCTTTAGTCACTATTAAGCAGTAATCTGGGGAAATCATCCACTTCCAATAATCTTATACTTCAATTTAGGGTACTCTGAAACCACATAATGAATAATACTGTCGCCAGTTCTCTCCTATAATGACACATGACATATGCCTGCTATTGCTCTTTCCAAATCAAATCCAACTGTGTTGCTATTTTCTTTTTTTTTCCAGAAAATCCTGTTTATTGTATTCATTTCAGTTTCTTCAGTCATTAGATGAAGAAGTAAATTTCTGCTTCATAAGCTAGCAATCAATTGTTAGTCTGGCATTCAGAAAGCAGTGGATTCCATTGCAATCAAAACAAGAGTATTTCTTCAAGTGAGTAACATCATGCTAGTTTACAAGTTATTTACAACTAATGAAAAAAGAGCATTTTTACTGTGAATTAGAAAGTTAAGAGACCTTTCACTGTCCTTGCCCCTCCTGGATGGATTTGATCCATTATGATCTGCCACTGTAGAATTCGCAAGAATGATTTCCCTGTTGACAAGTGGAGAAAAGTTCTTGTATCTAAGTAAGTTGAATGCCAGAATAAAATCAAGCCTTCTATCAATTTTTACACCTTATGAATGCACACAAAGAGTTGTGGTCAATGGCTCAATGTCTGGCTGGAGACCAGTAACAAGTGGTGACCCACAGGGATCAGTGTTGGGACTGCTCTTGTTCAACAGCTTTGTCACTGTCATGGACAGTGGGATTGAGTGCGCCCTCAGCAAGTTTGCCAATGACACCAAGCTGTGTGGTTCTGCTGATATGCTGGAGGGAAGGAATGCCATCCAGAGGCACCTTGACATGCTTGTGAGGTGGGCTGATGCCAACCACATGAAGTTTAACCATTACAAGTGCAAGGTCCTACACCTGGGTCGGAGCAATCCCAGGCACAGCTACAGGTTGGACAAAAAGGAAATTCAGAGCAGCCCTGAAGAAGGAGGACTTGTAGGTATTTGTCGATGAGAAAATGAACATGAGCCAGCTTCAGTGTGCACTTGCAGCCCGGAAAGCCAACTGTATCCTGGGCTGCATCAAAAGGAGCGTGACCAGCAGGTCGAAGGAGGTGATCCTGCCCCCCTGCTCTTGTGAGACTCCACTTGGAGTATTGTGTGCAGTTCTGGTGTCCTCAACATAAAAAGGACATGGAATTGTCCTCAGAGGAGGGCCACGAGGATGATCAGGGGACTGGAGCACCTCCCATATGAAGACAGACTGAGAAAGTTGGGGCTGTTCAGCCTGGAGAAGAGAAGGCTGCGTGGAGACCTCATAGCAGCCTTCCAGTATCTGAAGGGGGCCTACAGGGGTGCTGGGGAGGGACTATTCATTAGGGACTGTAGTGATAGGACAAGGGGTAATGAGTTAAAACTTAAACAGGGGAAGTTTAGATTGGACATAAGCAGGAAGTTCTTTACTGTAAGGGTGGTAAGGCACTGGAATGGGTTGCCCAAGGAAGTTGTGAATGCTTCATCCCTGGCGGTGTTCAAGGCCAGGCTGGATGAAGCCTTGGGTGACATGGTTTAGAGTGAGGTGTCCCTGCCCATGGCAGGGAGGTTGGAACTAGATGATCTTAAGGTACTTTCCAATCCTAACTATTCTATGAGTCTATGAACCTTTTGTCTTTCTTAACCATTGGAACATGCTGGTCAATAACATATACTGGGGAAATGTTCTAAGGAATACAGCAAATTTAAGTCTGTGCTGGCTATAGAAAAAAACAATCTGTGACAAATAATGAAAGCTTTTAAAGATATGCAAAGATTTCAAGAAGTCTCAGAGACAAAGGTAAAAAAATTTTTATACTTCTGCTTTTACAAAACTGCAAATTCAACCTTTACCTTACCTATAAAACATAGTTTAAAGACATATTTTACCAAAACGTTGCTTTTCCACTTCTCAAGTAATCGAAGGCAATGTGAAATACATATCACTTAATCAGAAATATTCCGAAATTATTCCCCAGCTTGCTCAGAAGCAGCATATCTAAATTTGAGATAACAGTGTGGATAATTCCTTATTCATTCCAGGCAAACTCAATCTACTGCATTCTAGAAATTCAATTTAAAAGTAATTTATCTTACATTAATATTCCAAATTCAGAAGATTTCACATAAAGCTATTCTTGTAGCATAGTAAATTTCAAATAGGCGTTGTTATTTAATGAAAAATTATCCTGCACAAAAGAACTTGCATGCTGGGTAGTAGTCTGTTTTTGCAGTATTTAGTGTGTGTACAACAGTACAAAAATCTATATAAAATCCGATGAAATATAATTTATAGCTGAATTTTAAATAACCTATTATACAAAATATACATAAAAAGACAACTTTACAGGGAAATTTTTCAAAAAGCTTTCATTGTCTTACAGACATGCAGACTTATTAGTCAACTTATACTTCTTCACACTAGTAAATGGTGATTTCCCTGTGGTAGTTTAGATGTTATTTTGCAAGGATGTTCATGTATTGTGCTTATTTATTTCTTCTGTTTCACACTTTATGACCATTCAAAAGTAAGTTTATTTATTGTGATTAAGGCAGCAGCATTGCAGAGATATCGGAGACTAACAATAATGAAACAAAACAGGAGGTTGATTCATAAGTGATCTCAAATTATTGACACATTAATCAGGCTGCTGTATTTATTCAAGGGGCAGTGGAATTAGAGATTTCTGTCTCATATTTACAGGTAAACTTTATCACGTTAAAAAAACCCCAAACATTCTGGAATGCAATTGTTAATATAACTATTGTAATGAGTGATGGGATTAGGACAAAAGAGGTCCTCTGAGTATTATTCACCAAGCACCTAACTAAACTAACTAAGACAAAATAAAATAACATTCTTTAGTATATGCATTAAAAAAAGAAAAAGGAAAACAGAAAACAGTCATTGCTAAGTAACACACATAGCACCAGGATGAAATATGCCTATGTTAATACTTTGGTCATGAAGGTATAGGTGTTACCACAATTTATGGAGTCTTTAATATTCTTGGGACACCCTTTCTCATAAAAAAAGTAGATGAATATTTTGAGTATTGGAAAACATAATATCTACTATATTTGTTTCATACTGCTTACAGTCTTTGGCTTAGACTGATGCTCTTTGTGAGAGACCCCAATCAATCATACCAGAAATCAACTCATAACTTGTACTGTCACAACTGTTCACAGTCTCCATAGTTCAGGCTCGCTTTTCTGCATGTGACAGCACACACTATTTCTAGTGCCAACTACTTTCTGTGTACAGAACAGGAGGGGTCTTTTCCCTTCAGGAGACTGCAAACTATGGATTAGATGTGCATAAACCCATGGCAGACCAAGAACAACAGAAATTTGAGATCCATGTGCACAGCTGTTTCAATAATATGTAATATTCAGAGTTGAAACACTCATGTAGGAGCAAAAGTTTCAAGGATTACTTTAAATAGAGGTATGAATTCAGCAGAGTATTGAAAAGCAGCTATTAAAAACATGCTTTTGCAATAAAAAGCCCATGTTCTAATATTCCATCATACTTTCAGGGAAAGAAAAGTACACTGATTGCAAAAAACATTCATAGAAAGGTGTCATAGTTTGCTATTTTCCATTGAAGCTACAAGAACAGAACAGCACAAGAGAAAACACTTCAGAAGTAGAAAAGTAGGTAACAGTAATGATAAGTATAGCATACACAGCATAGAACAAACCCTACAACATTCAATTGAAGTGCTTTTGTATGACCACAGTATTCTGCATTTCTCATCTCTCAGGTAAAAAAGAGAGTTTAAACATCAATTCCCCAAGCTACAGCATATTTTCCAGCTTATGTAAACCCAAACTTCTTTAAGCCCCAAACCAGCTTCTATTTTATCAGTCCAAAACTTAGGGCTTTCTCAATTATATCTAGGCCATCTTCCTTTTTTTTTTTATATTTGCTGCCTGAATTTATACTTGCAGTAACTCCACTTCACTCAGCAGACATGTAATAGTGAATTTAGTAGAGCATATGTATCAAAAAACCAAATTCACAAAAACAGATGACCTTATATTTTAAAAGAAATAAAGTGATGTGCTCATTTCACTCCTATTGCTATATACCTAGGAAAAAATTATTTCCACTGAAGATGCTGAACACTCATGCCAATTTCTGTAAAACCTCATTATCTAAATTCCCATATATATCTTACTGGAAATATAAAAGGTATGCCCTTCAGGACTGGATCAAGGTATAGTCACACAGCACTCACATTATGAGACAGATTTATGAACTGTTAGAACATGCTTCTATGCATATAGCATGCTTATTTTTTTCTGAATGTCTGATTCACTTGCACAATGGGTTACTGTGAAGTGAATTAGAAGGACATCAGATAAAGACTTGCAGTTTGCAGGACCAGAATTTGCTGACCACCAGGTGCAAACTGAGGACGGAAAAGGACATAAATTTTACCATACTTAAAGTAATAAGTCTCATGGAAATGGAGGGAAAACAGACAAGATCATATTTTGTTGTTACTTTTGCTAGTGATGACCTGACTGACCTCAAGACCCAAAGCGAATGAACCAATAGCTGGTTGGATCATTCATCTGTAAGGTCAAGAGTATGTCACAGACTTTGCTATAGCTGCAGTGCTATCAAACCCACTATAACTTATACATAGGACCATAATGTCTTGTAAGAGAGATTTCTGGCAGTGCAGAAACATGACCATGTAAAATCTTTTCTATTCATTCATGTGGAAGTTGAGATTTAGAGATTTTGGGGTTTTAATGTTGCAATATTTTAGCAAATTATGAAGAAGGCCAAAATAAAAACTAGTTAAAAGCTCAGAACAGCAGTTACCTGTTGGTTATTAAGGCAAATCTCTCAAATTACTGATCACTGCATCAGTTTCAAAAGATATTAGATGGGTGAGTCAGAAGACTTAATTTGAAACAACTTTAACCAGATGACAAACGTCATTACTGATGACCATATTGATCATTACTGATGACCATATTGACAGATGATCTACAAACTTGAGACTTGAAAATCAGTTTAATGTCCTGTCTGCAAACAGGGTACCCTAGAATACACTCAAGACTATAGAACCCACTTTAAACATTTCAAAGTCAATGGAATTAATAGGACTGAATCCAGATGCAGAAATATGTCTCCAGAACCAGTATTGAAGGAATGGGACTTTGAATAACACTGAAAATGTCCTTTGCATTCTCCTGAATGATAACCGAGACCTTTTGCCCTTTTCCCCCAGTCTTCTAACAGATGGAAAGAACTGGAAGTGTTGTGAGTTCTATGCCCTGCAAGGACCTCTGGAGGAACTGCTGTAATCTCTAACCTCTCTGAATTATCTGAGGCATGTCCTGTCACAGGTTTAGTATGCAGTTAAATCAGAAAGTTCAGCAATCTCCAAGCTCAAGGATGAAGATCTAGGTTTAGAATCAGCTCCCGCTATTTCTTCTTCCTTAGCTCCAATATCATGGAATGGAGCATTCTACTCTGGGAAAACAACATTTGCTAATGCAAAGTTATCAACAAGAGCCTCTTATTTTAGGAAACTGTTGGAATACAAAATAATTCTGGAAGCATTAATTTTTCCCTTTACTGGACTTTTATAAAGAAATTGAATCTAATAGGATATAATCAGAAGGATTAAGACTTTTTCTGGGGACCTTAAAAGCAGGATTTTGCTTCATTTGCTTTTTTTTTTTTTATCTTATGATGGCAGGGGGTTGGAGCCATATGTGTTGCTCTTTAATGTCCCTTCCAACAAAAACCATTGTATGATATGATTCTATGTGTTCCATAATGCAGCTTTGGTTCTTCTGGAAGAACTAACCTGGCATGAGTACTACATTTTCATCCTGTGGGGAAAAAATCCCAAAACACTTCTGAAGACATCTGGGTTAGTGTATCTTAAGTACAGCACTTAATACAACTATGTTTAACTAAATGCATTTTTCACTTGGTTTAATTTATTCTCCTACTTTCTCAACAGTTAGAAAATTGTGAAGGTTCTTTTAAAAATGTTCTTCACCAGGTTACATCCAAACACCACATAAGCACGTGGCTAAATGAGCAAAATACGTTCTGCTCACATTAAGCGACATTATTTGTAATTTTCCCCCCAACAAATTAAAAAAAGGCAGCAACAGTCTGCAAATACAAGCATATAACATCAATAAACATGAACATCTTGTCTAAAACTATTTTGTAGCAATGTTAATAGAACAAACATCTGTCTATAAAGTGAAAATAAATAACACACAAAAAGGTTCACTCAGACATACATTCCAGATTAAAATTTCAGTACATGTACCTACTGGATAGCCAACTGTGTAATCACATCACCTTATTTCTTACGAAACTAGAATAAAACAGGAAAAAGAAAGATAATCATAAAGATGACCATTGGATTCTGATTATTTTTAATACTTTCTCCTACCTCTTCCTCAAATTCAAATATGAATGTCAAAGATGTAAATGCATTCTGACTCTCCAAATTATTTCAAGTCCTGAATATAAGTATATAAATATGTAAGTATGATACAGGATATTCCAGGGTAGGTAATGACATTTGTAGCTAGCTCTGCAACACTTTTGTCTTGACTTCCCCAGGATATGAATAATCACTATAGATAGGTAAAGAGAAAAACAAACTCAGAAGTAACTACAGTTTCAGAAGCAGCTTAAAAATCTGATTTTAGCTTTTTAAGATCTGGGTGAAGGTTGCCATCCTCTGCTACCTAGAGCCATTCTGCTATGCATTCTAACTGCACATTGGTCAAGTTTGTTATAAAGAACTCCCTCTGCCCCTTCCAAAGTCTTAAAATCAACCATCAATTTCTAAACACTTTTACTAAATAATTTCTTTTCCATAAAGCAGTAATTGCCTACTTCCCCAAAATTTAAGACTGAAATTATTTGCATTTTAAAGTACTTAGTATTTTATACGTGGAATACATTTTATAGGCACTTTACTGTGCACCACTTCAAAGCTGGGTTTTTTCCCTGTAAAACTGAAAAAGGTGTTGGAGGCCTGCATGGTGATATTTTTCCTTTATTTGCTATTCAACTAATATGTTTGCAAAGGACATTGAATAACGATTTTATTATTTGAACTGTATGCTTTCTAGCATTAGCTTTCAACTTTCTAATGCAAGTAGGGATAACTCACTCTGATGATAAATGGTAGTATCCATGGTCAATATTACACTTCAGTTATTAGTAAAGTGGTTGCTCTAAAGAGAGGTAATAATCTATATCAACTCATTTTTACTTAGAGATGTGGAGATTCTTCAGTGTGGAGATCAAACTATTGGGATAAGAATTAATTTTAATTTCAATGAAATTTAAACATCTCTTTGGAATATTAAGGATAAAGTATGATTTCCACTTCTTCACAGTAAAAGCTCAGGAAACTATGACTTGGTACCTCATCCTGTATTCAAAAGAGGGGGTTTTGGCACCCGTTAGGCTGAAGACTGGGATTCATGACCAGGATTCATTTCAACAGTGGAACTCAAAACACAAACATTGTAGTATAATGTCTTAAAATGTTTAATCAATCACGTTACGGAAGAGAAATGTGATGAGGAGAATTCACTTGGGTTCGGTGGTTCTTATGTTTCTACTAAATCTCACATAACTTTTAGTTGGTTGCTCCACCCCCCACCCCACCCCCCCCCTCCCCTTGCCCCAAAAACTTTGGGATAACTGATGGGAATAGACTGACAGGGTTAAACTGTTCTCTAGAGTTTAGGATTGGCAAACTGTAGGTTGGTATCCAGAAAATACTGAGTAGTGACATGCAAAGCTGTTAAAAAGTTTGCACTTATTATCTGAAGATACAATCTAATAAAATGACTGTACAATTAATCTTATCATATAATCACTGTTTTTATTTGCAAATGGAAGCATTTCAGGGCTGAATTTACATATCATTCCTTATGCCACAAGCACCTAACTGTTGAAACAAGCAAAATGTGTCGTTTTCTCCAAGAGATTAAACCCACTCTCTCCCTGCTGATCTAAATGTCCTGTCAACTGCAGTGTAAATTAAAGATTCCTAACCTAAAACCTTTAGGATGAAATACAGCTCTACCAGAATGGAGCTTATTGCAAACATGTATTTTTCGACTAGAGATTAACACCACATGTACAGTTTGATTCCCAGCTGTGATCGTCCTACTCATCTCCTAGGTCAGTTTCTCACCACACAGACAGTTCAGCAAAGACCAAAGTGCAAACCCACTCTTTACTGACAAACGTGCAGCAAAGATGGGAAGAACAGTTCTGAAGCAAACTAGGAAATTTCTTTGCTTTCATCATGTCTGCAACTTTTTCTTTTTGGATATCCATTCTTATTTTTCTACGGAAATATTGGCTGATGTGCACTGCAGATGACACATGAGCCTGGGAAATTAACAGCTACTCTACCACTGTGAAAACACAGGACAACATTAAGGAGAGAAACTTTAAGTTCTCCTTCTTGGATAGACATCTCTGGTCTAATACACCTGGATGTCCCCAGCCTCACTCAAAGATTTTGATAAGAAAGTATTGTATCAAGCACAGGACTTTTTTCTGGTAAGAGCAGTACTCTATCAGAAGAAACCTACAATATTTTCTATCAACTCATTCACACAGAAATCTTATCCTCTGATTTAATTAATTCAAGTGAATAGTACAGTAAGAAAGAGTTGGTTTCTTGAGCAATTTACAAGAAGTCCCCACACTCAGGCAGCATTTTTCATTCCAAAGGAAGTTTAAATTGAAATTATGTATACCTAGGGTCTTCTTCTTGCTTTATGATGGTGTTTTCCATGATGTAATTTCATTATGGCAACGACAGCAGTTTGGTTTTACACAGATATTACCATTTTTATTAACCAGAGTAACAACGGGTATATATAATTTACAATTAGTCCCTGTAAGAATTTAACTAATCACCTCAGAAATTTTGGAAATTAAACCAGTAACAAACAACTATTATTTACTGACATGTTTTAATAAAGTTAGAGCCCTCTGTATTTTATCTTCTGAAATAATTTTACTGTAGCCACTTTGGCTGTTGTACAATTCTTGAATAAGACACACATTCTTCTTGTCATTCTGAGTGGTGACTCTTCATCATATGATTAATGGGCAGCTCCACTTATTGGACAATTCAAAAATACAGAACGTTTGCAAGCAAATTAGTGGCCTTCGGAAATCTCAGCCAAATTGCATGAATACGATTTAGCAGGAACAAAGTTATACTGTAAACAAGACAGCACACAAGTTAGAAAAATATTAATGTATTTATTTACCATATGGACTAGGAAATTAAGTTAGAAATATTTCAGCTATGTTAGTTTTCTACAAGATTGCAGTCCTTAAACTTTGCCCTCTGACAAACACCTGAAATTTATTTCCTCTGCTGGCATTAAGATCACTCTTATTCTACTATAATTATTTTTCAAATGTTTTCTAAAATACTGGTTGAAAGCAACTACTGTAACTACAGACCACATAATATTTCCCATATAACAGCTGGATATATAGGAAAATACAACCAGCAAACTGTAATACCAGTAGTGAAAACCAAGGTATGCCACGAGACAAATTTATACAAGAATTAAGCACTTGACAGTAAAAGTGCCTAAATCATTTCAATCATTACACCTTTTATGGACTGATTACCTCATGAAGCCCTAAATGACAGAAAGAACACAGTCAAATTAAACCTGTGCCAGGGTCATAATCTCACTTGTATTTGCTATAATCCAGTAAAGTTTCATTATCCTCTTTGTGGAAAGAACTGATCAAGGAGAGTATTTTTCAAAGTTCTAAGTTTACATGAACATCTTTTACTTATGTACAGGCAGCCTCAGCAAATCACTTCAGCAAATGTTGTGAGGTTTTTTAATATCTCCATTTATGGTCATAAATACAGTCAGCAAAAAAGGGAATCAAAGTTACAGTGAGGAAAAAATAGTCCCTGTTCCATATCCGAAAGAATGAAATTGAATTTCAGAAAAATTGTCCCAATATTCATATATGTTTATGTTACCACAGCAAAAAAGTTTATAAAATCTGTCCCATGAGCCTTATGCAATTTGTATTGACTTTACTTTCATAAAGTTGTTACCATTTTATCACGATTCATATGGTAAGTGTCTTAAAAAATCTAGCTATAAATGTCTATCCAGAGCAATGACTATAAAGAAGACAACAAAGCAGCTTTTTAAGTTTTAGAGTAATAAAATATTCAGAAAACATTATCTTTCGGGTTATCCTATAGTCACTACACTTTCAGCTACCGTTAAGAGTTCAGCTAGAAAGGCTTCTGTACATAGCCTAATGTACACTCACTTAAAAAATGAGCAAATACATGCACACTCATCTATTAAGTAACTATACTAAAAAGGTTTCTGAATGTATGCTTCATTGGTGTTTGAGTATTTGTGTTGTATCTGTTGCTTCTGAATATTTTAGATACCTATACACTCTGGAATACTGCATGGTGGTGGGCTGATCATGTTAACCTGTTCTTTTTCACCTTGGTATACAGCTGCTGCATCAAGAGACAAACAGAAGACTTTTTATGCAGGGTCGGGCATAAGATAATACTAAAAGCTTGTCCTATAAACAAAACGTACATGCTTTTGATCACTTGCTTAAAACTGCTCAGTGGAAAGTGGAAAGGAAAGGCACAGAATCACAATTAAATATTAACAGGATTTTTCTCTCATTATTTGAAAGTTATTGTCACCAAGAGCTGGACTGAGGTATTTGTATGTGAAATAGCAACCCAGCAGTCTCTAGTGGAAATGTGTACCATTCCATCTACCTGACTAAATTTCAATTTTTGAGAAACACAATCCTATAGCCCACTTTCTGAATCGTCAAGGACAAGGAAAAATCTACAAAAACCTCAATTTAGGATGCTTGATTATTTTATACGGAAAATATTTCCTCAAATTCTCCAAGTCAAGCACCTAAAATCACAGAAAGTTCTATTCCTGTTCTTAGAAATGGGTGGGTTATTCCCTTTTTTCCTGTCACTGGGGACTTTGCCTGACTGACATGACTTTGCAAATACAATGGACCGTAGCTTTGCAAGTACATCTGCCAGTTCCCTTAGGACCCTGGATGTATTTCTTCAGGTCTCACAGACCTGTGTAGGTTTAGGTTTCTCTGGTGGTCTTGAACCGAATCTTCTTCTACAAAGGGAGGGACCTGGTTCACCCAGTCCCTGACTTGAGGTTCAGGGTCTTGAGATGTGAGAAGAGTGACTGCCAGTGAAAATTGAGGCAAAAGAAAACAAACAAACACAAGCAGAAAAAAAAAACACATTTTGTTAATCTTCTGACAAATGTACCTGTTGAAGCCCTTCCTCCCATTTTTCAACTTCTTTGTCTCATTCCGAACCCAACTGTGCCTTAGCTTTCCTAATCCCATTCCTATACATGCAGGCAACATCCCAGAATATATATTTGTCCTGGGTTCAGCTATAGCAGTCATTTTTCTCCTTTTTAGTAGCTGGTGCAGCACTGTGTTTCTGACTTTCAGCCTGAGAACAGTGCTGAGAACACCGATGTTTTTAGTTGCTGCTCAGTAATGTTTACTCTGACCAAGGACTTTCTGAGTCTTACGCTCTGCCAGGGAGGAGGGGAAGCCAGGAGGAAGCAGAGAGAGGACACCTGACCCAAACTAGCCAAAGAGGTATTCCATACCACAGCAAGTCATGCCCAGAATCTAAACTGGGGGGAGTTACCTGGAAGGGTTAGATCACTGCTTGGGTCAGGCTGGGTATCGTTTGGTGGGTGGTGAGCGGTTGTATTATCTTCCCTTGTTATTTCCCTTATCATTATCATTATCGGTTGCAGCAGTAGTGGTTTTGTGTTACACCTCAGTTATTGGACTGTTCTTATCTCAACCCGTATGAGATACATTCTTTTGATTCTCCTCCCTATCCCTCTGGGAGCAGGGGGAAGAGAGAGGAGTGAGTGAGCAGCTGCATGGTTCTGAGTTACTGGCTGGGCTTAAACTATGACAGTTCTTTGTGGCACCCAGTGTGGGGCACGAAGGGTTGAGATAATGACAGATCTGACCAGAGTGTGTCTAATCATATTTGTGATAAGCATTCATTGTTTTGGATTAATAGTCACTTGTCACATGAAACTGGTCTGGCTTGCGTTCCCAGTGTGGTCATCACCTCTATACTTTGGGAGGTATATAATGGAAGTGTTTAGCAACTACACACCTTTTTTTCCCTCCTCCGGTGGTCAGCCTATGAACGAAACATTCCCTTACACCCCCGGCTCCTCCACCAGATTATTTACAGCATCATTTGAGAGTTCTGAAGGCTTTGAATAGCCTTTGAGTACCCTTGAGACCTGCCTGCTGATTGTGATGGGGAACACCATGTTGGCACACATACAGAGTGTGTTTTACCCACGATCATTCCATCTGATCTTGAAAGTTAGAGTCAGGTTTGGGCCTTGTCTAGGGTTAGATGACGATATTGGAGGACCAAGAGATTTTCCAGAGTCTGGAGAGTCATGAGTGATAGGGTGTGTGGAGTAGTATGGGCAAGTATCTAGGCCAGTGGGCCCCTCCAGTGCTTTTGAGCTTCACCGCTGAACAAGTGCAAAATCCAGAAAAACTAGTAAAACACTTAAATGAGGTGTGGTGTTGTCCTGGTCATACCAGAGAGGGACAAATCATGGCAACGTGCTGGGGCTTGGCCTATGCCTACAGAGCCCTGTTCAACACTATCCAGCACCTTCAAAGGGAAAAAAGATGTCTCTGGATCTGACGGCAAAGCAACAGTCAACGCAGCTACTCCAACTCCAAGTACAGCAGGTACATCAACTCCAGTGACAAGTACAGCAGCTAGTCAAACCCTGACTAAAACAGACAATGCAGCTACTCCAACTTCAAACACAGCAACTATACCAACCCCACTGACAAGTACTGCAGCTACTCAAACCCTGACAGCAACAGACAATGCAGCAGCTGGTGCTACTCAAAGCCAAGCACAGCAGCTGAACCAATCCTGACAACAAACACTGCAGCCACTCCAACCCTAGTGGCAGACACTGCAGCCACTCCAACCACAGCAACAGTCGCTGCAGCTAAACCAAAGGGCCAATTTGTGCTAATATCAGTTGCCCCTGTATGCAAGGGGAAAAGCAAACAAGAGGCACAAAAAGCAAACCGTACAGTGAAGGAAGACTAAGAATCAGTACAGCATCTGAACAAGAGTTATTATTATGTGGATCAGAGGAAGAGGAAGAAGAAGAGATGGCTTCTCGACCCTGAAACTCAACCGAGCTACGGAATATGCGAAAAGATTTCACCCATCAACCAGGGGAGTACCTCATCACCTGATTGCTCTGATGCTGGGACAATGGGCCTCACGATCACTAATTAGAAGGTAGGGAAGCCAAGCAGCTGGGATCACATTCTAGGGAAGGCGGAATTGACAAAGCAATCACAAAAGAGAAATGGTCCCTCAACCTTTTGAGGCAACTCCTGGCAGCTGTGAAGGAAAGGTTTCCATACAAGGACAATATTACGAGTTGTTCGGCCAACTGGACCACAACAGAGGAAGGCATCCAGTCTCTGAGAGAATCAGCCATTTAGAGATGATCTATCGTAGGCCGGATGCTGAGAATGCATCTGTAGATCCAGATGAAATCGAATATACACAACCCATGTAGCAGAAATTTACATGGAATACACCATCATCATATACCCACTCATTGTCAGCAATAACCTAGAATGATATAGCACCACCAACACTGGATGAAATGATTCGTCAGCTCCGAGAGTTCAAAGACAATCTCACCCCTTCCATCATTTCAGCTGTGGAAAAACTGACCCCTTGGCTTTTGGAGTTGGGCATACAGAGAATCTGAGGCCAGCTATACCCCAACAGAGAAAGAGATACTGGCAGCCTATGAAGGGGTTCGAGCTGCCTCAGAAGTGATTGGTGCTGCAGCACAGCTCCTCCTGGCACCCTGTTGCCCATGATGGGCTGGATGTTCAAAGGCAGGGTCACCTCTACACATCATGCAATCGACGCTACACAAAGTGGGCTGCACTAATTACACAATGAGCTCAAACAGGAAATCCCAGTCATCTAGGAATTTTAGAAGTCATCATGGACTGGCCAGAGGGCAAAGATTTTGGAATGTCACCAGAGGAGGAGGTGATGCATGCTGCAGGGGCCCCACCATACAATAAACTGTCAGAAAGTGAAAAGCAGTATGTCTTGTTTACAGATGGGTCCTGCTGTATTGTGGGAAAGAAACAGAGATGCAAGGCAGCTGTATGGAGTCCCCAACAACAAGTTGCAGAAACTGCTGAAGGAGAGGGTGAATCGAGTCAATTTGCCGAGCTGAAAGCCATCCAACTGGGCTTGGGCACTGTTGAATGAGAAAAGTGGCCAGTACTTTATACTGAGTCATAGATGGTGGCAAATGCCCTGTGGGGGTGGTTGCAGCAATGGAAGCAGAGCGACTGGCAATGCAGAGGTAAACCCATCTGGGCTGCTGCACTGTGGCAAGATATCGCTGCCCGGGTGAAGAACCTGGTGGTGAAGGTACACCATGTAGATGCCCATGTACCCAAGAGTTGGGCCACTGAGGAACACCAGGACAACCAACAAGCGGATAAAGCTGCTAAGATTGAAGTGGCTCAGATGGACGTAGATTGGCAGCATAAAGGTGAATTATTTTTGGCCTGCTGGGCCCATGACACTTCAGGCCATCAGGACAGTGATGCAACATACAGATGGGCTTGTGATCAAGGGGTGGACTTAACAATGGACACTATTGCCCAGGTCATTCATGACTGTGAAACATGTGCTGCAATTAAACAAGCCAAGCAGTTAAAGCCTCTTTGGCATGGAGGACGATGGCTGAAGTACAAATACGGGGAGGCCTGGCAGATTGATTATATCACACTCCCAACAACTCGCCAAGTCAAGTGCCATGTGCTTACCATGGTGGAAGCAACCACCGGATGGCTGGAAACATACACTGTGCCCCACACCACTGCCAGGAACACTATCAAGGGCCTTGAGAAACAAATCTTGTGGCAACACAGCACCCCAGAGTGAGCTGAGTCAGACAATGGGATTCATTTCCAGAACATTACAGACACTTGGGCCAAAGAGCATGGCATTGAGTGGGTATATCACATCCCCTACCATGCACCAGCCTCTGGGAGAATGGAAAGGTACAATGGGCTGTTAAAAACTACACTGAGAGCAATGGGTGGTGGGACTTTCAAACATTGGGATACACATTTACAAAAGCCACCTGGCTGGTCGACACCAGAGGATCTGCCAACAGGGCTGTGCCAGACCAGTCAGAACTTCTACATACTGTAGAAGGAGATAAAGTTCTTGTGATGCACAGAAAGAATTTGCTGGGGAAGACAGTCTGGGCTATTCCTGCTTCAGGTAAAGGCAAACCCACTCATGGGATTGCTTTTGCTCAGGAACCCGGATATACTTGGTGGGTAGTGAGGGAAGATGGGGAAGTCTGATGTGTACCTCAAGAGGATTTGCTTTTAGGAGAAAACAGCCAGTGAACTCAATTGCATGCTCTTGCCTGCTATGTAGCACTTTTATAGCCCACCAACTAGATGTCTTCAGGTCACCAGTGACTGGACCTGACTTTCCTTCAACCATCATCCCAACAAAGAATGAGCATTGATGAAACTAGACGAGCTCAGCAGTGACCAGAAGATTTCCACAGTGACATCAGCAGCCAACAATACAGCACTGCACATCATCTCTCTTGCATTAAAGCACAACAATATTCTTCCTATGATATGTGTCCCTGGTTCCAGTGCCTGCACATTTCCTTCTTACAGTGTAGTTCAACCAGCTGTTCTCAGCCATGCTGTTCTCCTGCCTTCCCTGCCTGATTTCTTACATATGGGAATTGAGGGCTCTTGTGCTGTAAGAAATATGTCTTTAAATAGCTGCCAACTCTCTTTTGTTCCTTTGTCCCTGATGGCAGCTATCGTCATCAGCCCCACTCCCGATTTTGAGATTAAAAATATCTCAAAACTACAAAACCAACCAGTCTGTGTAGTCAAGAATCCAGATGCAGCCAGACAGCATCATCTTTAAGAGTTCTGCTCAACTACAGCTAAAGCCAAAGTGCTTTACAATGTAGCATACAATGTGGAAGCATGTAATTCATTCCATATATTGAAGCTGATAGGTGCATCTGCCCAGATCTTGTAAAACTTATGCTCACATTAAGGCACAGAAACAGTCACTGAAGGGAAAGTGTGACTGAAACCCTAATCTAGGGCTTAACCAGCACTTGCTATGCACATTAACTAGGATTTACTGTGTTCCCTTTTCATTTACATTTCATTTCATTGATTTGCCTGAATTTTCATCTTGTATACTTCTCATTGGTTGCATCTTTTCTTCTAACTCAAGATGTGTAGGAACGTATTAGTTATGATTGGTTCAAACTCTATGTAATTCCAGAGAGAAGAAGAATCAGACAGAGAGGCTATGCTATTTCTCCAGAGCTGATTGCTGCATAAAACTGAAAGTTAACTGGATTATTTTTCTTCATTATCTTTAAGCAGCTTGAAATAAAAAGGTTTATCAATGTATAACACATATAAGGAAAATCAAGTGGTGAACAACTTTAAGTCTCTCAGAGATTAAGTGTTGTGTTTTTTTAAATAAGGTATTAGCATTAATGATTTGCGGAAAATGAGAGCAAGATAACATTAATGTTTGGACATAACTTAAGGCATAACTTAAAAAACCTGACAAAAATCCCCAGAACCCCTCAATACCAACATGGCTGCATCACACAGGTCCTGGTTGTATCATCTTGTAAAGCATCAAGGAATCAAGGAAATTCTAGGTATTGAAACCAATACCACAAACCTCCTATATGTACGGAATTTACTTTCACTGTTTTAAAACAGCTACAGAAAGAAATGTATGAGGTTTTTCTTTTTTATTTATTTAATTATTTTTACTATTTAGATCTTTATAAGATGGAAATACAACAAGCAGAGTTGATTTAGTGAACCTTCAATCTTTTTTTCACCGATCCTCAAACCTTTTGGATACCTGTGCACCTGTTTTTTACCAAGCACTACTATTTTGATTCTCAGGTTTGTTTTGAACACTTTACTAGGGCTCATTTCTTCTTATTATTTTGCTCCAATGGGTACCACTGAAACAATCTCATATGTGGCGAATACTTAAACAAAAACCTTAATACTAATCACAGGATTGATATAAGAAAAGGCAGTCCTTAATGTGATAAACATTACATTTCTTGCTGAGTACTCAAATGACAACATAAGGTTCCTCTACAATACAGCATGACTTCCTACTAAAGTAAAAATTTATTTATAAATAAAACCGATAACTTCATAATAATAGTTGTCTTTGGTACTACGGAAAAAACTCAACAAATTAACATTCATCATAGTCTGGAGTATCATGATGATGGAGGGAACAGTTTAACTTGCTGCTGGCCCACCAGGAAGCTTTACTACACACAAGTGAAGTACAACATGGGACTTTGTTCCTATAGAGACTTAGGCCTTTGCCTACATATATCCACAGCCTTATATCACTAATGTGTGTTTGGTTGACAAACCTGCAGACTTGGACCAGAAGAACAACTTGCACTAAAAATGTTCTGACAAGAACATTATTTATTAACTGACTTAAGTGGAAGCTTTCTGCCTTCATCAATTGCAAATCTGATTCTCCTTGATAAAAAAGGATTGGGTGGGAAGATTCACTCTGATCTTTCCCAGATTTCATAATAAATCACCATTCCCTGGCAATCCTTTAGCTGCGTCAAGTTAGCATTCTCTAAGTCAGCTGTATGCTTTCTAGCCTTTCATAACATAAAATTAAACCAACAGAATTTATGGATTAATTACAAAAACATGTACGCTGTCCTGGTTTTAGCTGGGATAGAGTTAAACCATGATATATATGGCCAGCTCCAGCATTTAATAAAGAAAATCCATACCATTAAATAAAATGGAATTGTTTCCATGTCCATAAATGTAAAATTGTGCATGCTTTAGCATTCTCAGGAATTTCCATTCAACTCTCTGGTGTATTCAGCATTTTTGACTGAAGTTCTATCATGGTTTGTATGTTAAATAGAAATGTCATTATTCAAGAAGATGAAAAGTCATGAAACATGATGCAATTCTGTACTGTCACAAAAGGGGCAATAAGCAATAGTGCGAATTCAGGTAAATGACTTGCTGCTAAAATATAATTTCCTTAAATGGAAATATATCACAGAAAATTCCCTTTTAAAACATCTGATAATTCATGAGTCAAAATGCCATCACTATTATTAACCTTTATTACTGACCATTATTACCAAGTTACACGGATAATGATACAAACACTGGCAATTGGAGCTCAGTCTTACAAAGATCATAATATTGTCAGAATGCTCAGAAATCTGGCATTAGAAGGAGCTGAATTATGTTCTTTTTACAATGTAGAGTGGTATTTCACATAGATTTCAGTAGGTGAAATTAAAAGCAGCACCCACAAGTGGCAATGCAGTATTAATATTGCTGTACACAATAACCTCAGTAATTATTGAGTAAACTACAGGCAATTTTTGCTTGTGATTTTCAGTCTATAGATACGATTTTATGGTAAGACAAATTCAGAGATGGATTTATTGACTAAGGAAAACAACTGATCCAGCTTTTGTAATTCTGTTCCAGTATCATCAACCTGAGCAAAACCTGGTAACAAACATTACTGTACAACTGAATAATTTTATTCCCATCTGAGGTAGTGCTGTTCAGCTATGGAACTGCCTCAGTCTCTGTATTTTCAATACAGACCAATATGTTCACATACTGGGTCTGGCTGGGATGGGGTTAATTTTTGTTATAGTGGCCTGTAACCTGCTGTGCTTTAGACTGGTGACCAGTACGGTGTTGATAACACACCAGGGTTTTCGCTGTTGCCAAACAGTGCCAGCAATGTGTTCTCCATTTCTCATTCTGCCCCCGTCAATGAGGGGGGGGGGGGGGGGGGGGCATAACAAGACGCTGGGAAGGAATATGGCTGGGACAGCAGTGTTCTAAATATTCCGTGCCATGTTACATCACACTGAGCAATAACACTGTGTGTGTGTGTGTGTGTGTGTGGGCAGTCTTTCCAAAGTAGCCACTGCTCAGGGACTGGCTGAGCACTGGTCTGCAGGTAGGAGGTGGATGCCTGCCTCTGCACCACTCAGATTTTCTTCACTTTATACACTGTCTTTATATCAACCCATGACTTTTCTCATTTTTGCTCTTCCAATTCTCTACCAATCCAACTGAGGGAGAGTGAGCAAGCAGCTTGTGAGTGCTTATTTGCTGACCAAGGTCAGTCCACCATAGTCTAAAACGACTTCTCAGATAAAAGACCAGCTAAATCACTCTGTGAAGTACAAACATTAAAAGATTTCTGAAAGAAAGGATTTCTTAAACTGTTTCATTATCTAGTTTAGAGAAACTGAATTTTGTAGAGGTTAAAACCAGGACTGAAAGTTTATCTAAAATCAAAGGGGAATAAACATGCATGAAACGATTTAATGAAAGATTTACACACTTGAAAATGAAAAGAAGCCACACAATTCTGGGATATTCATTGAATCACTGTTTAAAATCTTTAAATGTAATAAATATTTACATATATGAATTTATCTGGGTAATACACAATATTAGTTTAAAATTATAAATTTCAAAATCATTAGTCACATAAAACCACTCCAGAATGAAACGTGATTGAGAACGGCCTCTATCCCACATAAAGTCTAGATGACTCTGGGAAGCATCAATAAATATAACTCCTAACACAGCATGGAAAATAATTTCACTAACACTTGCCTTGTTTTCTTGGAAAGTACTTGTGAGAACCAATAAAATCCTACTTCAGTTATAGTGGCAATAAATACTTTGTTTCAAATACAGGCAAACAAGTTAAATCCCAAAATTTTAAATACATCTCCCTAGAGTATCTGTATGAGGCTTTTTAGGGCCCTTTTCTGAAGTGCTGTACCAAGAACAGCAAATCAAGAAAGACTATTTCTTAATAAAGGATACCTGAAAACATTCTCAAGCCCAAACCAGATAACACGGTTCTGATAAGGAATATAAAAATTTGCTTAACCCAGTATATTTACACAAAAAGTGTTTTACTTCCTTCCAGTTGCCTCCTCAGTAAATAAAGACCCCCCATGAGAACTCAGACCAGCATCTTTATTCAAGTCAAGATGAGATTTTGCATCCTTTTCAGACTACGTTGAATTTCTGTCAACACAGCAACATTTAGCCAACTAATTTAATATTACTGATTAATGCAAAACCCCTATAGCTCAAAATCCTTATCATGTATCTTGACAGGAATACTTAGAAGAGTAGCACTAGTATAAAAAGTATATGGGTAGATATTTTCAGGTTTTCTCATGACTAATTGGTCTTTTAGATCAGCTATTTAGCTAGTTTTCTCTTGGAACATGACAGCTTATAACCATACCCAGTTGGGCTTTCCTCCACTTTAAAATGGATGTTGTAACACCGAAGCAGTTCTGGCAGATGTCTACCATGGTGACAAAGGGACTAAAGCCCATAATCTCCGAGAAGAGGCAGAAGGATTAGCCTTGCACAGTCTGGCAAAGAAGAGGCTAAGAAGCAACCTAACTGTAGTCTACAATTACTTGAAGAGTAGTTGCAAGACAACAGAACCAAACTCTTCTCAGCAGTGTTAGACAAGGTAACAAACTTCAGTTTGGTAGGTTGAGTCTAGACACTATGCAAAGGCTTTTCACACAGTGGGTAGTGGATCACAGAGCTTGTATGAATTCCATTTTGGAGGTTTTCAAGACTTTGCTAGACAAATCCATGACTGACTTGATTCAGTGCTGGCATTAGTGCCACTCTGAGAGAAGGATTAGACTTGATCACCTCCAAAGGTTCTACTGAGTCAATTATATTATAACTGTAGGATAACATGCAAGAACTGCATTCATCCAGGCCTACTATCACCTCCATTCTGCAACTCGAAAAGACTTGCTGTAGATGCTTCTTTTAGAAAGGCCCAGCTTTCAGGAACAGGGAAGGCATTTTAATAAATACTTGCTATATTGAGAACTAGAAGGTTGTTTTAAACCATTGCAAGCGAGTACAGATTGAATCATACTCCCTGAAGTGCAACAGGGAATACAGCCTAATCTTACTAGTTCAATAATATATTGTTCTAGTAAATACAGATTATTTTTTTCTACTCTAACCATTCTCCATCAATTATTTTCATCATTTTATCCATATCAATGTGCTAGGTCATATAGAAAACCTGATTACTGTAGTTAAAATCATCTAATGAAAAGAAAACTATGTATTTATGCTTGCAGAGAAAGAAAATCATCAGTTTTCACAGAAACTCTCAACAGTGGGTGTTGTAAAAGGTTGTTAAGAAAACTACCTAAATAAATCAGATGCATTAATTTGTATCTATGAATGAAACATATCTGGAGAATTATTTTTTCTCCTTTGAGTTTGCAAGATCATAGGGGAGCATTCTGAACGCTGCTTTGGTTTTAAAATAACTAAGTGAAATCACTACCACAGTACTACTGGAATATATGCCGTGGTAACCTGAACACTGAGGAGGCAATCACTGAGATCAGCAGAGGAGAGAGAGATCTTCAACATTTCTGCTCTCTAATTACTTCACTGAAGGTAACTTCCTTATGGATATAAAACAGGAAAGGGCAAAAAGAGAATTATAGTGAGTCATGTGGTTTGAGAGGTGCTTTCTTTTCCTTTATCAAACCTGAGTACTGTACAAAAGCTCCTGATGTTCCCTGCAAAATCTGAATTTTATTCTAGTAAATTATGATTATTACTTTTTGCATCCAGAAAAACTTTGCCACCGTTCTTCAGTACCTTCATCCTGTTAAACCTCTTTAAAATGGCAGGCAGTAGAGTCTTCATAGCCATGAAGCCACTGAGAACTGCTACCTCCTCAGGTATCAAAAGAATGGACCCGATCGAATGTTGCCAGATTAGTTAAATACAACCTAGCTAAACCAATGTCTTCTTTAATCTATTTTTCTTTTTTTTCCATGATAGAGGATAATCTGAGGAATTCTAAAGCCTAATATACTTTCTACTGAGACCAAGAGAAGAAGCATATCTCATTACACATGGTCTTTGTGGTATCAAAGCAGAATATGGATTAATGTTTTTCCTCCAAGACTGATAAGCAGCAAAACAGTCCATTTATTCTCAAATTGGATTAAGTCAGATGTCTGTCTGCTGATCCTCTATCTCTCATTCATAGCTACCAAATCCCTATTATATGCTTACCCACCAGTTTTGATTTAAAAAAAAAAAAAGTAAAATATTGAAGACTGAAATTATGAGAGCAAAAAGTAATCTCAAACAACCCATGGCAAAATCTAGCAAAATTAATGGCTTAGTACTTGGCTATAAGCTGTATTAAAAATAGATATATTTTTTAACTCTAATGGCATGTTTTTACATTACCTGTTTAAAATAATTAGCAACTGAAACAATGACCATATGTGGTCATTAAGATAATGATATTAAATGGATATGCAAATTCTTTTACAAAGAACCTGAATATCTGTAAGGAAGTACTGCAATTACGATGCATGGAACAAAGTGAACTGCACCATTAAGGATTTAAACCAGAAATATTTCAAAAAAGAAAATAGGAATAATTATGGTTATGTAAGTTTTGGAATAGTACAGGTTTGTAAAGAAAGTATTGTCACAGAAACTGAAATGTTAGTTTTTAAAAGCTAATTTTTGTGAAGTCTATGTTGATGTATTTGTAACAAACAATACATTAGACCCCCTGCAGACAGCATAACCAATGTAACATATGCAGCAGCAATTGTGAAACCTGGTATTTACAGAGAACAGAAACTAATGTACTTGATCCTTCCCCTTTTTTGAAATATATTTACTAGTTAACAGTCCCCCTTCCTGCACTTGTAACCCTGTTATTGCAAATGCTGGCTGGCAATATGCTGACTTATGTCAGCATTGAAATTTGGCACCATGCTTCATTAGCTAGCCAACAAAGCAATTCAGGAGTGTTACTGAATCATATAGCATTCTTAGTATTCTCCTTTTCTCATTTTTATTTCACTGTGTGATTTCTTTTCACTATTGTATTTCTCGGGAGAGAGAAAAATGCCTCATATCCTATTTTTAAAGCTATCCTTAGCAGCAATATCAATACTAGTATTTTTGCAGACTGTCTTCTCCCATCCACAAATTCTAATAGTATCCCATAGGAACTAATCTAAATTTTACATTCTATGTAGCATCTTAAACGAACAGTATTTTTAATAGGAGAGAATTATTCTGTTTATATATATTTGAATGTTTTCTGTTCACTTTTTAATGCAGATTTTCCTTCACATTGAATAGTATTTTCTGGTTTATTCAATATACTGTCTTACTACATATAATACTTCCCACTGGCAACAGAACTGATCAGGAATTGATGAGAGCTAGACAGCAATACAGTACTGTCTGTCACAATCACAGATTTACTTCCAATGAAGCCAGTGGGAGCTTGTTGTCAACATAATACTCATATTGCAATAGTGAACATAATTCAGTCTTTAACGCATTTAATCAAAAGCACTCAAAATAGTCAGCTGATACGAGGAAAAGGATATTTTAAAGGATGAAATAACTGAAGAGATTACTAGGAAATTAATATTTACCTATTTTAGTGGAAGGTAAAATTTGTCTTTCCTACTCCTCATTAAGAATTCTCTGAAGTGCAGTAGTAAAATATTGAAAATCTGTGTCATGCTTCTATTGGATTGAGTCACTGAGAACTATCCAGACTCAGAATGCTCACATACATTGGAATAAACAATGAGGAGAAAAATGTATTATAATACATTAACTCTTACTGAAAAACGCTAATTAGCTATCATTGCACTTTACTGTTAGGTAGAAGTTGCTACTGATGGTGCAAAGTGACTTATCGAAATCACAAGTCTTCTAACAGGAAAGGAGACCTATTCCCTTACTGCTCTACAAATGAACAAAAATACCATGTTATTCTTGACAGATGAAGTGGGAGCCCACCTGGCAAAATTAAATCCTAGAAGTCAGTACTAAATGTGGCTTGTATTTCATGTTTAGCATCATTGTTCATCTGAGAATACACACAATTACAAAAATTACAACTATTCCTTTTGAATGGAAAATAAAGCCGTTATGTAGGTGTTCCTTAGGGAATACAAATATTTACAGACCACTTTGTTACAATACCTCATGATAACTTTTCTGTCTTCATCATGGTATTTTCATGGTATTTTGCATGTCTAAGAAGTTATCTGAAGGACTGCAGTACTGCTTCTCACAGGGGCACTTCAGAAGTTTAAAAGAGATAGCATTTGTCTTTATAACATGTTAGCAGTCCCTTTTCGGAATACTTTTATTGTCAGTAGCAATGAAAGGACTGAATAACTTGTGAGGTGCCAATGCAAGTATCACTGACTTCCAAATTTACACAAGTTTATCATGCATATACATTGTTTCACAAAACTCATGATGTTCCTTCCTTTAATTATATTTGGATTTTAATGTCTTAAATGGACAATAACAGTAGAAGTAAAACACTCATCACATGCTTCCATCAATGAAAACTCACTGATAGGTCTCCAATTCATGCGGGTCTCTGGGTAATATTATTTAAAGTTATTGAGGAATTTGACTTCAAAAATGGGATATGGACTCAAGTTTGGCTCATCATCCCTACATTACTATTGGAAAGCTACAGAAAGAAAAGTGGTTTTGGCAAAACCGGGAAAGAAACGATATTTCTAAGTGAAGAAAATCTATTCAGAATGGAAGTAAAAACCCTGAACATGAAAACAACCAACCAACTCTAAAACCCAAACCACAAACCAACACAAACCACACAGTATTACTGGGTAAGCATCTTGCTAACAAAAAAAAAAAAAATCCAAAGGAAAAAAAACCACCATGAGAGCCATTGAAAAATGCCTAGTAAAAGCTACACCACACGTCTGCAGAAGGAGGATCTAAAGCCCTAGAATAGCAGTAGTGTCTGGCCAAACAGAAAGCTGGACCAGAAGGGGATACATAAAGTGCCCCAAAACATAAGTCTATTGAGCTCACTGGCCACCCTTCTTTCCATACATCTGTATAAAAACACATGCACTCTGCAGTCACCAAAGACGAGGTAGTGCATTTTTGCATCTCTGACACAACACAGTGAACATTTAGCCATTAACAGACAGAATGGTACTGCTAATGGGATCCCACTGCACTAACTTACGTTATCTGAAAGTTATCAGATTAATACCTGACATCTAAGCAATCCCACCACCATTCTTAGCAGCCAGCAGAATGTATACATTAACACCCAAACATTAAAGTCCAGGGGTAATCTTGTATTGCTATCTAAGAAATACTACTTTACTTCAGAATAAATTCTGTTGATACCAGGAAATAATTTTTGTATGTTTAAAAGTTTAAAAAAGTATTTCAAGGATTGATAAGACAGCAATGCAAACATATGTGTGTGTATCACTGTGCAGTTGTAACTATATCTTAGTAATGTATTTTAAACAATAAGAAATGCAAACCCACAGATGGTAAACAGCAGGATCTCCTAAACAACACAGACCACAGCTTAAAATGCTTGTGAAATCCCTTCTTCAGTGCACAGTTTCTTCACAAATAATTCATACAAAAGAAGCTACTGGAAAATGTGTATGCCTTAGCTCTTTTTATAACTCTAATGCTTACATGTGCCAGCTGTCTTCATGGGCATTTGTAAAGTCATTCAACATGTTACCATGTCCAAACATCATGTATTTTGTGGCACAGGTCTTTCAAAGGGAAATTGAACAGCTAAACATAGCACGGTAGTATTTATATTAGTTCCCCCTCACAGACTGCAAAAAAGTATGCAAAACATTTCGCTAATGTATCAGTGACATTCTTACTAATGAGAAAAGGTGGCAGCAGCATAATTCAGCAGGTCAGACCTGCTTATATGTCGTAACTATTACGATGAGTGAATTGAATTCAGTGGCATTACGTATAGCATCAGAATTCTACATATGCACTATACGCAAGACATTATCAGATTAGAGATGGCTATTCTGGTCTTCTCTTCTCCTTCCCTCTCATTAGTGCACTAAATCCAAAGTAAGTTATCACTACTATCTCTAGCTCCTGAAACAATTAACTTAGGTTGTCATTTTAGTCTCTACTTCTAACTTAAACAAAAGAAGCATTATAACCCACATGCACATTGGAGTAAATAGTGACATGTAGCACACTCTCATACTGTGATACTTGTGTGACAGTTAATATATATATATTAACTTATGCAGGTTCATGCAACAGAAATTAAACTGTTACAACTGCACAAAGACAGCTAAATATTTCACTTCTAAACCACTTTGGGAACTCCAATCTCCTATTAATGTAATTTTCTGAATTATAAATACAATATTTATAATACTACAAATTAAAATAAATTAAATTGTGTTCCCAAGATGGTATCTCAGTTTAATTTTTACCTGCCTTCTCTTTAAAGCTATTTTATGAGATTTTCTGTCTATAATACAACTAACACATACATACATTTAAATTGTATTCCCATCTTCATATATTTGTCATTTACACAAAAATTACAAGATTTATCCCACAGGTTGTGAGTAAAAACGTATACTCGTAATGGTTTTAAATAGATCTCTCGTGAATCTCAAGCACTGATATTGCTGCCTTTACTAAAACAGGTGTTTTGGAAAGGTAACTCTGCAAGTTTGTTTTGTTTTTTTTAATGGAATAAAGTCAGCTTAGGGCAACAAGTGATCAAGTTAGTCTTCTTCTAAGGACTGTTCTTGGAGCAAAATGTGAAAATTAAACCTGAAGGCTTGAATACAAGGTGTGAAATGCAAAGCTTCCCTTGTGTTTTCTCATCATCTTCAACTTCCTTGTTAAAAATTTATCAAACTTACCAGTTATGAATATCAAGCACTATCAAAATGCATGAGATTAAAACATCAAGGTTCACAGCTTTAAGAGACTGTCGGCCCGAGAAACAGAATTTCTTTTTCCTGAAAAAACATGTGAATTTTCCATTACGCTACACTATTTTTTATCTGAGAGGAATACAAAACAGATATTCAAGGCCTACAGCCTCATACAAAAATCACAAAATAGCTCATAGAGGCTAAAAAGAAAACAAAATACAAAAAATATAAACTGCTTCTTTATTTACTTCCTACACTAATTGCGTAGGCTTCTACCAGCCTGTAGCTGTTCCCTTTTCTCTTAGGCTGAAGGGTTTTTTCTTGAGACTATAGCTGAAAGGTATTTTTAATTCACATACCCTACTGCTAGTCTCATTACAAATAAAGGACAGCCCTTGGTGACATACAGAGATAGTTCTAACCTATAACCCTTGTATGTAAAAAAAATGTCTAACTTTTTTTAAATGTATTTTTTACATAGTAAACACATTACACACTGGAGCTAAAACCAGCAAATCTAGCCAGTTTGTTTGGATAGAGCACAGATACTTTCAAAGATGCTTCCTTAGATAGTCCTTGAGTGAGAGTGCTGTGCTTGCTATACTGCTGTACCGACAAAGCCATTCTGCAAACCCATCTTCAAAACAGTTTGTTCAATACAATTGCAGGGAGCTCTGCACTGGGTTATAGTGTGTAAACCAAATATGTCTCAAATAACTTTTTGAAAATGAAATTAAAACAGTCTGACTCATTTAGGTCTCACCCTTTCAAATGGAGAAATGCCACAATACCATGACATGTACAGATTGAAGCCCTAACAGGAACCAATTTCTCTTAGTACACATGAAAATCAAGTATGCAGCCATTAAAGGAATAAAGGTTGTAACATTACAAAGGAGGTTTCACAATACAATAACAATATAGTAAATAATATTTTCATATTTCTGATTTCTGTAATGGCTTAGGAATTAATGCATTATTAGGTTGTTGGTTTTGGTTTTGTTTTGGTTGGTTGGGTTTTTTTTTAGTGTAAATATGTAACAGCCCAAAAAAGACAGCAATTATTAAAAATTTGTAGGAAGTGGGTTTCCCTTTCCCTAAAGGGAACAAGAAGTGGCCTTACAAATTTAGTAATGTTAATGCAATCATAGGTAGCTACAAGTATATTATTGCAGTATTAGTGCAAAGTTCATTTTTGGTATAACTTCTCATCTTAAGAAAGAAATAACCATGCCATAAATCCAGCTGAGGGGGGAATAGAGATTTTGCATTAAGTTAGAAGTCTTTGCAGAAACATTATACAAACTTTTTAATAGTCAGATCGCATTGGTACACCAGTCAGAAGCAAATAGTTCAGGAAATATGACTGAAGTTGCGAGAAAAACAGGAAAATCAAACCCAACAAAATTCAGTTTTGCTTGTATGTGTCAGCAGAAAGAACAGTAGATAATGCCAGGGCATCTGCCTGATGTCAATTTTTAAGTATTATACCATCCAGCTCTGCTTTGATCACACTAATTCTGCAGTGCTGGGATTAAATTACTGTAGCAGCTCATATTCTGTAAGGCTGCAGCAACCATCCAGCAATAGCAAGAGGAGTCCACAGTTCTGAAGAGAGGGCCTTAAACTGATGCCCACAGTGCCTCCTAGACCATGGATTCTCTAATACCTTCCGAATCATAACCAACATCAACTGCACTTTACTGTCGTCTTGAAATGATAATTTTTTTTAATACATGACTTCAAGCAGAAATAGGGAAGTGATGCAGTTGGTTGGGGCTTTCTGCTTGTGTCATTTTGCCTTTTTTTTTAAAATATCATGTGGCACAAAGAAGTCCTAAACCAAACTCCTTTCCCTCCCACCCCAAACTCCTCTACATTTCAGTCTAATTACTTTTTTTCAGCCCACTGCAATTAAATTTCCAAGGCACTTGGAAATTTAATTGTAATATGCAATCTTAGTCTTACTTTCGTGAAGATACAAATTCCCATTCGTTTTAAAACCCTAAAATATGAGCATTTAAATTACCTTGGGATTCTCCCTTTTTTCCTCTAAAAATGGGTTTAGCAGATTTATTTTTTTTTAATATTATTTTACCCTTCTAACCAGTCTGATAATGCCTAAGGGATGTACTGATGGTGTGATACTAATAAGAAATGCAATAAACCACATTAAAAAAAAAAAGAAATAATCTTTAGGACACCTCCTTAATCTATGAGCCTTGCAGTCAGTGTAAGCTTCAAACTCAATCTTAGATTTTTATGACAAATGCCATGTTTAGCTTGCTGGTATTTCTGTGAGATGCCCAGATACTGACCTTTGATCAGACTGATTTCTGAAGTATGAAAAATTGCATTACTGAAAGCATTACTGTAAGTATTAAGCTAGCTAGCCAGCTCTGATTATTTCCCTTTGGTTACTTCTGAAGACACATACAACTTCCTGCAACCAGTTCAGTGGAATATACCAAGGTAATAGGCTTGCATTTTCATAATTCCATAATCACGTATGATAATAATTCCATTCACGTCTTTTGTGATTCCATAATCATGTCGGACAATGCAAGAAATATGTGATTAACTAAATGACACACAAAAATATATTTTTTCTAGTACTGGCAATAGGAAATTCATTAGTGGTTTCCTTTGCCGAATAAGCTGAAGAGTGTTAACCCAATGCCCCAGAGTTCTTAAACATCTGTAAAGTATAAGGAATTAACATATGTATAACAGATGAAGTGTTGCTTGAACACAATAGTTCTTCCCTACTAGGGTCAGTTATTGTCTACTCCAGTTCTGGTCTGCCCCTCCACTGAATACTAAAATCAGACATGAAATAGTTTCCAGCTAGCCTGCTTCTGCTCTAGGAACTCCGTTCCATCAGTGAAGTTAAAAAAGTTAATAAAAATTTAAAGTTGAAAGCACTGACATGAAGTCCTACCCTCAGGAAAATGGAAGCCTGTGTCACTGAAGCCATCTGACATCTTAAAGTTTTGCTAGTGTGTATTTAAGAGGTTTTATTGATGAGATTTGACAGAAGACAAATATTTCTGTTTGAACATTTGTGATTAACACTCTACATGATATGGTCATTATTCATATCTGTTATAGTACATTTATCCAAAGCCAAAGCAAACCTAAACCCTACAACCATTCTGGCTGCCAAGTAGTTTGTAACTGATGCAAGGTATAGAATCATAGAATAGTCAGGGTTGGAAATGACTTAAGATAATCTAGTTCCGGCCCCCCTGCCATGGGCAGGGACACCTCACACTAAACCATGCCACACAAAGTGTAAAAGCATTAAGTGAAGACAAAAAGACACTCAGACACTGAAGAGCTCTACTCAGCTAAGATAAAATAATATTAATATAGCAATGCCTGTAGCAGCTCCATAATGCTCTCACACTTGAGAGAGTAAAGCATAAGTATTGTATGCTGACAAATGTTCTCGTATCACGCAAATTGGTAGCAGAACTGGTCTAAGGCTTCTTTTCTCATGTCAAAGCCATGAAGTGTGTGGGGGAGAAAGAACTGTGGCATTACTGCAAGTTCAAGTCATCACCACTTGTAAAGAGATTGTCCAAATTTTTGTGCTGGACTACTGTGCAGATGATCCAATGATCATAGATTTCACCAATTTACTTTCCTGCTAGTACATCTCTCAAACAAAAACAGCAATGTATTTCTTGAATTACTTATGCATGTTTATACAATATACTAAACCAAAGAACACTCTTGGAATTTAGCTTTATACCTTTAGAAGCTGCTGTTCAAATTTTCTAGATCGAGAAGCATAACACACTTTTTGACCTTTATAAGTGATTTTCTCACATACCTACTTCTGGAGTTTATAGTTGACCCATACCTGTTTCACAAATGCTAATTCATTTTAAATATCTACTGCATTCCCTTCAGTTCCCTTCCTCTCCTTCATTAAACACATTCCTGATTTTTTTAGGACCTCTACTGGACTCACATTAAGAGTATTTATGAATAAATGCTTTAGATGAGTTCCCACCTACCCAGTCTAACATATAAATGTAGCAGTGGTTAGAATCATAGAATAGTTAGGGGTGGAAAGGACCTCAAGATCATCTAGTTCCAAACCACCTGGCATGGGCAGAGATACCTCACACTAAACAATGTCACCCAAGGCTCTGTCCAACTTGGCCTTGAACACTGCCAGGGACGGAGCATTTACAACTTCCCTGGGCAACCCATTCCAGTACCTCACCACTCTTAAAGAACTTCTTCCTTATATCCAATCTAAACATCCCCTGTTTAAGTTTGAACCCGTTGCCCCTTGTCCTATCACTACAGTCCCTAATGAACTGTCCCTCCCCAGCATCCTTATAGGTCCCCTTTAGACCACTGGGAGGCTCCATGCAGCCTTCTCTTCTCCAGGCTGAACAGCCCCAACTTTTTCAGCTTGTCTTCATATGGGAGGTGCTCCAGTCCCTCCAGCACATCAACCGAACCACACAGCTTGGTGTCATCAGCAAACTTGCTGAGGGCACACTCAATCCCACTGTCCATGTCACCAACAAAGATGTTGAACAAGTCTAGTCCCAACACTGATCCCTGAGGGACACCACTCGTCACTGGTTTCCAGCTGGACACGGAGCCATTGACCACAACTCTTTGTGTGCTGTTATCCAGCCAGTTCTTTATCCACTGAGTGGTCCACCTATCAAATTGATGACACGCCAATTTAGAGACAAGGATGTTGTGTGGGACAGTGTTGAATGCTTTGCACAAGTCCAGGTAGATGATGCCAACTGCTGTACCCCTGCCCATAAGTTCCATAGCCCCATTATCTTTTTGTTAATATCTTTAGTTTTGAAAGCAGGTGAGAATTCCCTACGGAATATGCATTGTGTAATATTTGACATAAACCTAACATTCCTTTTTGATTTACAAATGTACTCTCTGAAGAGTACCTGATAAAAATGCACAGTCTCGCAATAAAATTTCATGACATGTTGCAATTAGCATCAATGTGTTCCTGTGCGCTGTGAGCTGTGTCAACTATTTGGCTTTTTACAAATACCAAGCAATCACAGCTATGTACAGTTGTATTAATTTATCAACCCTGTTGCTCTTCTGCTTCATTCAAAAGCCATTTTTATGTGACTAGAATAGGCTCTCAGTCTATTTTTTTCCATCTGTAAAATCCGTAATGTACAGATTAAGTCATTTTTAATTACAAACTAATAACAAGCTAATGGTATAATTTATGTGGTAATCTAATTTGTCATTTAAGTGCTGTAGAAAATGATAGTAGCTGCCAAGTAAGACATCCTAGAAAAATGTTGTAATACATATTTAGATAACTGAAACCTCATCATACTATTGCAAATTAAGAATTTATAAGGGATACAGAGAAAATTATATCAGCACAGTAATGACAGGAGCATGCAACTCAGTCAAAGTGAACTGTATTTGGTAAAAATATTTTAAGAACCAATTAACTTTCCTCTACTTTTCCAACATGTATTTCAAATCACTATAAGGTTCTCTGTTCCAAGCTGTGAGAGACCCACTGAGCTAATGGTTAGATTCATACCAGCAAGAGATACTTCCCATGCTGCCAAGACTCAAAATGAGGGGTGATAAAGTACCAGCCACATGAGGCATCTTAAACTGATATAGGGTTAATTTCTTTCAAATATATAATATTTTTATAGGCTCAGTTGTTAGATTCAGCATTCAGATGTAAATTATGTAGAAGAAAAAAATTATATAACCACTGTTTTGTGTGGGTTAGAAGTGTGTTTGGGCATAAAACAAGACTGAGATGAGATGTAAGTGGAGTTGTGAAGGCAAAAGCATGAAAAGTAGCGCTTCTAAGTGCAAAATAAGGTCTGAAAATGCTTTTCTTTGACACCACCTGAAATTGCATTACAAATGACTTTTGGCAAATATTAGAAAGTTGTGCATTCTACAGCAGAAAGCTACAACTATTTGTCCGAGTCTATATGGTATATCAGTACAAAAGCACAGGGATCCATTCCCTAAAACAGCATTGTGACTCCATCTCCTAAGCTCAGAATATTTGTATTTTCCAAGATCTCTGGTTAATCACTCCCAAGAATGAATGTACACCCTGCCTCCTACAAAACTGTGAGCCTTTATTTAAAATAGTATTTTGAGTAATTTTTAACCATTGGTCTTTGCTTTGTGAGTCTTGTAGTGTCTTGGTATTATTTACTATCATGTTACATAGCTGCTCTGAAATCATAAAAAGAATTAAATATGACACAGGAATTTCAATATGGTCTCAGTAAAATAAACCTCTCCAAATGTGCCACACCACTTGAGAACAAAAGAAAAATTTAACCATCCTTCAGAGACCTGGGCAGGTAGTCATTTCACTGCTTTGTACATATTTGCCGAAGTTTAATACATTGTGAAGTGGCCTGAAGACTTTGATCCCATGCAGACTATACTGGTAAGTTTATTGCATATTGTTGAAAATGAAACCTTTGATGTCTAAAGGTTGTTTAAGGCAATTTCTAAAGCTATACCTGACTTACCAATCATCCATCTATTGGAGAACAAGCTATGTAGGTACCACTCAGCTTACTTGGCAATGTAATGTAAGCTTCTCAGCTTCCATGGAAATTTGTCTTGGCTTTTTTTCATGGATTTAATTTTCCATGAGAAGGACTGTATGTGAAATTATACTTTGAGATTGCTCTGTTAAATCCCTCATTCACACACACTTTCAGAAGAATTCAAGAATAGTCACAGAAATAGCCCAAATATAATTTAGAACTCCAAGCAAAAACTCTTGGATCCAAAAGCATTCTACACTGCATCTCCACTGCGATCAATTAATCTCTACATTGTTCCAATCCATTTTCCAAATTCATGTGACACTGCAATGCAGAACTAAAATGTTAAATACAACTGATTTCCACCTAGAGATGACATTCAACTACTGCCCAGATCAAGAAGCTGAAGACATGTAGCAATGCCACAGGTGTTAGTAACTTGAACCCAACTCTGCCACCATAAAAACAAAAATACTGCTGAAGGAATGGGAGGGCTTAAAGCTGTTTGTTCATGCTCCTACTGCACAATTTACCCATGCATAAAATGAAAGATAGGTAAAGGTTCCCCAACAGGTAGGGAAGACAACTCTGCCACTGTCCCCTCCCTGGGACATTTCCTTGTTACTGCTTTTGCTTTCAGACTACAGCTGCCAAATAGATATTAAGAATTTGAAATTATCTAATTGGAAATTAAAGCAACTATTTGAGAAAACAATGTTCGTTGCCTTGAAGGACAGACCCCTGAAGCACACCTGGAAGAAAACTGATCCATTTAAATTTAATACATATTTGCACTAAATAAAAGAAGAAGAATTGTTACAAGCATCACATGATATATGATTTTAAGCAGTTTCCTGCATTCTTACATTTGTAAGTATGCCAAAATGAGAAAGAAACTGAACAAGATTTAGGTTTGCAAACAATAGAAACTATAAAATATTTCACTTCCTTATTACAAAACTGTAACTAAAGACTTGTGTTTTTATGCATGTTTGTATTTGTGCATGGAAGTTAAGATACATATTATGTACCTTTTATGTCCACTAACATATAATTTATTCCTCAAAACCACCCCAAGAACAAAGCAGAACTTTTTTAGGAGTTTTCACTACCAATTTCATTCTGCAGTGATGCAGGAATAAATTGATCAATGACATTGCTGAGTACCCAAAAGCACTGGGTGTACTTGCCTGATTCAGTGTTCAGTCAAGTAAGTAGAAATCAAAGTATGTTGTTAAGATGTTAATCAGACCTTTAGCCTTCACGTTCAATACCACAAGTTTGTTCTGTAAATTCCTGGAAAATCTGAAGTTTTTACTTTAGAGAGAAAAACCTAAAACTTTCCTACTGGTTACACATAACAGTATTTTTGAAAATGTATTCAATTACATAGCCAAAACATACTGTAAAAGATGTCTAGCCTATAGAACTGGAAAAGCTTCTGAACAGTGTAAAATGCAGCTTTCTTCATATTTGAAGAGTTAGCAGGGGCCTCTTCAATATAAAAGACAACTATTTTTGGACAAAATAAGAAAATGAAAAAGGGGTGTTGCACATATGCACTTGTTGAACAGAAGCAGTGAGAACACATGTACGAGTTCTGCACAGGTAAAGGAATTTCTCCACTCACTGAGAGAGCTCAAGGAGGAGGCAGGTAGGTTGAGGAGTATCAGGGAGTGCAACAGAAAAACTACTGAATTACACCCTGCCTTTCCAGAGACAGGCCCAACAGGCAGGCATGATGCATAGCACAGAGGCTTCCTATGACAGAGCTGCCATCCCAGCAACACATCGGGATGACTCACACAACTGGAGTGCTGCCGTGGGTGGCTATAAACTCTTCAGAAAGGGTAGGTGAGGAGAGGTGGTGGAATAGCCCTGTATATTACAAAGGGGTTTGACTGTCTATAGCTTAATGATGGTGAAAAGAGAGTTGCGCGATTATGGGTAAGAATCAGAGGGAAGGCCAACAAGGTAGAAATCCTAAAGGTGCAAGAGAAGGCCGTCCCGATGTGTTGAAAGATGAGCTGACAGGAAAGATCACCAACCTGGCTGAGCAGATGGCTTTAGCTGGAACTTAGGAAAAAAAGTATGTTTGTGACCTTTGGAAGAAGGGGTAGGCCACTCCAGAGGACTATACGAATGTAATGATGTTATGCAGGGAGAAAGTTAGAAAGGCCAAAGCCCAGCTAGAACTTAATCTGGCTACTGCCATAAGAGACAGTAAAAAATGTTTCATTAACAACAAAAGGAGGTCTGAAAAGAATACCCAACCTTTACTGGATGCATGGAAGACAGTGACAAAGGATGAGGAAAAGCAATAGGGCCACAAGGATGATCAGGGGACTGGAGCACCTCCTGCATGAAGACAGACTGAGAAAGTTGGGGCTGTTCAGCCTGGAGAAGAGAAGACTGTGTGGAGACTTCATAGCAGCCTTCCAGTATCTGAAGGGGGCCTATAGGGATGGTAGGGAGGGACTCTTCATTAGGGACTGTAGTGATAGGACAAGGGGTAATGGGTTAAAACTTAAACAGGGGAAGTATAGATTGGATACAAGGAGGAAGTTCTTTACTGTTAGGGTGGTGAAGCACTGGAATGGATTGCCCAAGGAAGCTGCGAATGCTTCACCCCTGGCGGTGTTCAAGGCCAGGTTGGACAGAGCCTTGGGTGATATGGTTTAGTGTGAGGTGTCCCTGCCCATGGCAGGGGGGTTGGAACTAAATGATCTTAAGGTCCTTTCCAACCCTAACTATTCTATGATTCTATGATAGGACAAGGAAATGGCCTGAAATTGTGCCAGGGGAGGTTTAGATTGGATATTAGGAAAAAAAAATCTTCACCAAAAGGGTAGTCAAGCACTGGAACAGGCTGTCCAGGGAAGTGGTGGTGTCACCATCCCTGGAAGTATTTAAAAGACATGTAGACATTGTACTTAGGAACATGGGTTAGTGGTGGACTTGGCAGTGCTGGGATAATGATTGAACTCAATGAGCTTAAAGGTGTTTCCAACCTAAACAGTCTCTGATTCTATAAAGGGGTGAAAATTAAACACTACTGGAGTATTCAGTGAGCTATAAGGAAAAAAAAATGTGCTTCTGTTTACACTTCTCAATAAATATAGAAACATTTTTGTAACAACCTTTGTTATTTCAACAGATTCATGTTGCTCCTTTTTGCTACAGTCCTTGTCATGAGAAGGAGTTATCAGAATTATCATTCTTGATATTTCTGACCTTTTCAGTATTCAGTTATGTTTAGATTCACTGTCAGTTCCACCTCTTCTTCACAGGTTACTAAGGCTGTAACCAAAGAAAAATGCAAATTGCCAGCAAGTCAAATTACAGAACATTAATAAGGTCACAGTAGTACAGTTTATTATCATCTTTCACAGAATACGTGAAATATTAACACTGTGTTACTTCAGTCTCATGACAATAATTGTAAGGAGACCTTCCTGTGCAACTTACTCTCATTACAACTTTAAAATTACATTGTGATTTGTAATGCTGTAGTTCGCTTAGAATTTGTCTCTCTCTAAATATCTTGATTATTTCAAAATGCACTGAGCTGCACATGAAGCACTTTCTGATAACTTGCTTTATTTGTACTTCACAGTTTTATTAAAACTAATGGAAAGCAGAGAAAAAATATGTTAGCAGGAAGATAGTATGCCATTTCATGTGCAAATGCATGAAAACAGTGCATGAACTCCACGGCTGGGCAAGTGATTAGGCTAAAGGCCTCCTTTCATCCTACTTAATTTGAATTATTCCCTGATTATATCATTCTGAAGATCAAAATACAAGCAATGTCTGAGAATGTCTACTTAGGGTATAGTGTATTGTACAGGCAGAGAATATTAAATAGTCAATAAAACCTGCTCCTGGAGATGTAAGAATGGGCACACAGGAATCCTCCTGCCTCAGTTAAGACAATAAATTGTTTTATCATTGCATTCTAAGCAGCTGAAGACACTATCAGAAGCACACTTGCAATGCAGGTTCTATTCACCATTTAGACAGTGCCTGACCATTCCATTCAGAGCCTACTTGGCACAGGTTGTCCAGAGAAGCTGTGGCTGCCCATCCCTGGCAATGTTCAAGGCCAGGCTGGATGGGGCTTTTAGCAACCTGGTTTAGTGGAAGGTGTCCCTGCCCATGGCAAGAGGCTTGGGACTAGATGATCTTTTAAGGTCCCTTCCAACTCAAACCAGTCTACAATTCCATGAAAAATTTTCAGCATTACTGAAATAGGAGACCAAGGTTTCACTCCCATTTCACACTGCAAAATAAACTGCCCAACCCAAACTACATTTCTTATAAGTTAATATATTCTTCCAAAAGCTAATTGGCTTCAGGTTTACCTAGCCTAACCTTTCACATAGCAAGGGATAGATTTTCAGCTTAGTGCTGGGAAATTACATCCCATTAGCACCAACAGAAGTAGCACACCAAACTCCCCATGCAATAGGGTGAACATTAACTTTAATTTGCTCAGCAAATATCCATAAAAACTTTTAAATTATATAATACATATAGAATACTTTCCCCAGAACAATAAACATATGCTTGCTGTTTATTCAGAGCATCAGTTTGGTAGATATGGCAAAGCTGACTTGAAAGTAAATGTAATTATAGTTAAAAACTATTTATTCCCTTTACACTGAAATAAGGCAATGCTTAAGTATTGGTATGGATTTCATTTATGACAAGATGGAGCAATTACTTAAGACAATAACATTAAAAAAGGGAAAAAAAAAGGAAAGAACAAAGTTACATGATATTCATGAGAGCAGAATGGGCTTCCTGTCTTGAAAGAACAACTACTTCAGGTTTTTAGCTGAATGTAACACAGAAAGCATGCTTCTTATTTTTTAATAAAAATAACAAACAAGGTTTGGGTTTTTTTCTTTATTTCTTCAGCTCAACAGAAATGGTTTCTTGTTGCCACACGTGCATGCATTTCCTAGAAATCTGGGGTTTTTTGTTTGTTCTAACTTGTCAGATTTAGCAAACTCTTTTGTGAGTTTAGGATGATTGTACAATTCAGAGATTATAGCTAAGTGGGGACTGAGTAACACCATATTCCTAGAAGCTTTTATGTGTCTCTTGTTCACAGTAGCTAGCTTCTGAGAAGGCATGATCTACTTGGCCTTGGAGAAGAATTGCTTGAGGGAATACTATCCAGTTCTATCATAAATCCCCATCTTCTAAGATGGAAGCAGGAACTGGCAGAATAGTAAATTAAACACGAAGAAAGTTTTAGGTACCCACATTTTTCTCAATCGGCTATGTTCACATTATGTAGCATGGGCTGGAACCTAGAAAGTTATCTCATCTGCATGTCAGAGCAAGATTCCAACCACAAAAACTTAGATGTCCTCACCCTGGTTTTCAGTTGCACAGAACAATCATTTTGGATTAAGCTCTTAATTAATTAAGAATTAGAATGCCACAGCCTATAGTTCTGCTTCACTCGTCCTTACTTTCAGATCATACAAAAATCTTTTCCAGCTTTTCCACCATATGTACTTATCCTTAGAAAATATCTAGTTTTTATCCTTGCCAGTTGTTGCTAGGTGACTACTAGAAGACCAGAGACACAGCTATATGCATCGCCTTGACAATGAAATCCTCTTGGACTTCCTAAAAGATTTTGAGCTTTTCTGCTTTGCCTCTTACTCTGTCTCCAAACTACACTCCTCCCATCTGGCTGACTTTAGTACTCTTTTGTAGGATGCATCGGTAACATTATCTTACAATCCTTTTTAAGCCAGGTCACCAACTCAGTTTAGGTTACAAACTCTCAGGCAGTTGACTCAACCCAGTAAGAATTTTAAAAACAAGCAACAGAAAGCTAGAACTTTGTCAAGCAGTTCTGCTATTGAAATAGCCAGTATACCATGCAACTGCAACCCAAGCCTCTGTACATTTTAAAAAATAAACATAAATATGTACTGAGAACTATCAATATCACACTGTTTCATGTTTCAGGCTTTTGGAAAAGACTAAATAACAAGTCCATGAGTGCCTCCTGAACAATAAGCTATACTAGCTCTGTCCTTCCAGAGTGAGTCACTAAGCTGCCATTTGTAATAGCAATTACCTGAAGAGCAGGGAGTGGACTATCAAAGACAAGTTATTTCATAAAAGTGCAGTAATAACAATTATGAGATACTTGAAAGTCATAAAAAACACTCAGAAAGCTTCACTACAGGACTGATTTTGTAATTCAGTTTGGAAAATCCGAGTTACTTTGGGAGTGGTACACCTCTCTCAAAACCTTGCATGACAGCACAGGTCATCAATTCAGAATGAGCATACCCAGTTAAGAATCACATTCCTCCCACTTCTGAATATAACCAATGGATATGGACAGTCTGAGCAGAAGGTTTGCAATGAGAAATCCTCTTTTATGACAACTGGTGAATAGTAAAGCTTCTATTGGCATAGCATGCAAAAATGCATTTTCCAGTTTTGTTGTTCAAACATTATAGTCTTATACTAGGCAAGTCATACCGTTGTATTATAGTTTGCAAAGCCTAGTGACCTTGCTTTCTCCCAAATTCTAGAAACATCCTTTTACTTCTCTACACTGTAACTCGTAACATGGGGGGGGAGGGGGGGGTTTAAATATATTTTCCCCCATTAACTGAGTCAGTTGCTTTTCACTAAATCAAATGAATTGGAGTCCTTCTCTAACAAACATGATAAATGGATGTGTTTCTTATTTTTACAGAAACAGAAACCCATGTAGAACATTTAAAGTCCATTTACATGAGTGCAAGCAAACTAAGTAGATATTAACAAAGAGATACCACCACACTGTATCTCTTGCATTTGCCCTTGCAGGACTACTACAAAATTTTATATTGTAAAGAAAATGTCCAAATTCCAAGCTGTCCCTAACATATGGAATAAACAACGCCAAGGTAGGAAAACTCTGATCGAGGCTGATGTGACTGGAGAAGTACTTCTGATTCCTAGGCTCAGCTCTCAGCTTGAAGCTGGCAATAAATTGTCCCTTTCTTATTTTAGTGATCAGGAGCTTCCTACCTGACCAAGGGCACAGGCTCTAGTTTCCAGCAACGCCTTCGCAAAAGCTAATTTCTCCTTTTGGTAGCCCCAAAGGAACACAGATCCTGCTAAGCATGAGAACTTAAAACAGAGGCAAGAGATTTTATAAAACGTCTTTTGGTAAAACCAAAGAAAACTACAACAGTTAATAGTGCAATTTCCTGATTGAGATAAAGGTGTTGCATTTTTTCAGAGGTCTTTCAGAGTCAATCTAAATGGGTTGTGTTATGGCACAATGAACAACTGAAATAATACAAAGCCCTGCTGATTCAGATAGAAATGAAATATCCAAATGTTAGCGAATTTTAAAGGTTATGCTGACAAATTTCCATAGCATTAAAAGATTAATTTTCTGATTTTATCCATCTGTATGATTAAATATAGATGCCTACACTCAAAAAAGACTTACACGAGAAAAATAAAATGCTTTTAAACAGATATAGAGAAGCACACTGCCAGGGAAAAGATTATGTAAACCACAAAAATTTCTAATACCAAAACAAAACCAAATGTATGGTTTTCCATCCAATTCCTCCCCTAGAAGAAACTAAGTAGGAAGGGACATTGTAAGGAGTATAAAAATTAAAATCAGGATTTTTCTTTTTTTCTTTATCTCTTTTTTGTTTTTTTGTTTTTTTTTTTTTTTTTTAATAGTAGTAAAAAAAATAAATTGAGGCCCTTGAGGAAGATTTTTTAAAAAGAGAAAGTTATTACATTTACAATTCAATGTCTATGTTCAATTACATTGTCAAGGCCAGGCTGGATGTGACGAAGATGTTCCTGCTCATTGCAGGGGAGCTGCAGTAGATGATCTTTGAAGGACCCTTCCAACCCAAACTGTTCTATGATTCTATGATTTTCTTTTAACCATAAACAAATTTAAACTGACTTATTTCAGCTTGTTAATGTATTTTTCAAAGATGAAATAATGGTTAAACTCTTTTAAAAGCTTTTGTCATTAATATCAGACAATCTCTAAAACATGCCATATGCAGATAACCATTAGAAATAAAGGAAATCAATCCAATTTTGAAATATGTATTAAAAATTAATTAGAAAAAACCAACAACAACAAAAAAAACTCCCAAAAACTTACTGCATCATGTATTAGTATAAATTCTGTCAAAAATGAGAAACAAAACAAACATAGAAAGGTATTTATAGGTAAAATCCTCACAAAAAGAAAACAGAAGCACCAACTATTTCCTATTTCTAAATGAATGTTTAGTAAAAACTAAAGCTTACGCCATTCCTTACCACTGCAGTAATTAGATATTCAGAGCAGTAAACAGCTCGGTTGGAATGACTGTATGACAAATGACCAAAAACACATCAACCATAAAACTCCAGCCCTGCAAAAATCCCTCAAGCCCAGGGAGCTCAATCAATGCAAAAGAGACAGTGACTTCAGTGACGGCAGCATTCGCTCACACACAAACGAAAGAAGAGGAAGGTAGGTTTTAGAAGCCTAATAGATAACAAGACAGAGCTTGTGGGAAAAAAAGCCAATATGGAAACCAAGTCTGCTAGTTCAATGGCTATTAGACTGATTGGTAGAAGTGGGGGGGATGGGGTGGGATAAGTCAAATAGATGAATAAAGACAAAAGTCAATGAATGCAGAAACCACCTTACAAACAGGACATACACATGCTAATTGAAAATACCTCTACTTTCTAAACTTTACATATTACAAGAGGTACTAAAATGTATATGTGCAAAGAGTGAAGATCACAGATTTAGTATGAGAACAATATGGTTAAGATACACATTTTGAAGTCTCTTGATTTCAACCTCACCTGATTAAAAGCAGCTTTTTTTGCAACCAAGTGCACTGCAGGGTGAAAATCATAATCAGTGCAGAGCTGTAGAGACATACCTTGTGCATTCTTATGTGCTACATACCAATATAAATTGCATGTAAACAGTTTCATACCAAGATAATGTTGAGTCAAGGTAAGAAAGAAAGAAAAGAAAAAAAGGGCAAGAGACAGAGGGAAATAAAGCAAAGTGATGATTTTTCTGTATATGTCATATTAAAAATTTAAGGTGGCATATTTGAACAATTATAAACCTCAGCAGTCTTCAGTATTGAACTCCTATTTTTATCCAACTCAGGTACATTTTCTCTATGCTTTTCACATGGAACCAGCATATTAATTAGAATGAGATCATTCAGTTTCATCCAACAATGCCAATGTTATCTGATGGCTGGACAGCATCCAAATTTCATTTCAATATATCACTTTGGTATAACAAATGATAAATCAATATTTCTAAAAGTTTTCCATTCTAATGTATTACAGTGGAAATAGGCCAGCACTGCCTGCAAGAAATATGCACATTAAAAAGGTTATACTTTGAGCATAAAGAAAAGTGAATATTATTTTTGGTTAAATATTATTTTTGGTTAAATGAAATTTGGAGGCAATTGGTCATGAAAATGAGGGGAAATTCAAGAGGAATCTGAAAAACTAACAAAATTTTGAAGTTAAAACAGTAAGTTAACAGGTCAGTGACTAGGGAACAAACTGAAGAAAGTTCATTAGCTTTGAACAAGGTATGAGAAGGACAATGAGCTCCTAAGAATTCAAAAGACTAATAACTACAATGCATATGCATAGGAATACCTTACCATCACCTTTTTCAAGGAACATCATATATGCACTCGGTGAACAGTGGCATTTACAGACCAACAGACCATGGTAATAAACAAATCCATTATTTAACTGTAGGGAATAATTTATAGATTTTTCACCTAGCCTACATGCATTTACCTCAATTAAAGTTCCTGTGTGCTGTCCTGGAGAGGGATGGGCTCCATCACATCCTCATGAGTTTTTTTCAACTACTATCTTTGTAAAGGAAGATTTTTTTAGTCTCTTTTTAGTTTTTTAATCTTGAGATTGAAGAAAACCATATTCAGATTCACAAGTCAAAAATATTCTGCCTTATTACATGGTCAAATATAGTTAAGCAGAGGGCTGTAACACACATTTGAATGTATTTCAGACATTATATCAGTAACACAAAGTATATCACAAAAATTAATTCAATTTAAATTAGTAATATTTCAATATTTGAATAAAAACTAATAACATTCCATTTTTAAGGGCATTATTTCACATTAATCATAGAATCATAGAATAGTTAGGGTTGAAAAGGACCTTAAGATCATCTAATTCCAACCCCCCTGCCATGGGCAGGGACACCCCACACTAAACCATATCACTCAAGGCTTCATCCAGCCTGACCTTGAACAATGCCAGGGATAGAGCATTCACAACCTCCCTGGGCAACCCATTCCAGCACCTCACCACCCTCACAGTAAAGAATTTCTTCCTTATATCCAATCTAAACCTCCCCTGTTTAAGTTTTAACCCATTACCCCTTGTCCTATCACTACAGTCCCTAATGAATAGTCCCTCCCCAGCATCCCTGTAGCCCCCCTTCAGATACTGGAAGGCTGCTATGAGGTCTCCACGCAGCCTTTTCTTCTCCAGGCTGAACAGCCCCAACTTTCTCTTTTTTCTTCAAAAGACATAATAACTGCTTCAAAACCCTCTAACAACACCTGTAGTTATCAACATTTATTAAAAATATATACAGAAGGAAAACCAAGGATTCCTGTGATTAATTTGTATTCTTTTTTAAACTTAAAATCGATTCAAATCTCATTTAACATAATATAAAAATAGCCAATTCCATTAAAAACAGCACTGTAAGTCTTGCATAAGATGAGAACTAATTTCCATTGATTACCCTGAAGTTAGCTAACATATTCCCTTAATCAGTAAGCAAAATCAAATTTATGTATCTTGAGTCAGATTAAGAAACAATGTGGATTCCACAGGGAAGTTCAGATCTCAAAACCTTAGCAGTCTTAACTGAAGTTTAATAAGGTCCTTTCCAACCCTAACTATTTTATGATTCTATGACTTACATTTTTGGAACATAAGAATCTAATGTGCATACACTGAAAGGCAAAAGCATAGCCACAGATCAGATATTTTCAGAGCACACATAACATCTAGAGAAATTAACTCAATTTGTAAAAGACAGTTAGACTCAAAACCAGTAACAAGTATGCACTTATTATTTATTAATAAAAATGGTAAACTCGATTTGCTGTTGTTCTAGTAGATAGTATCTAGTAGACAGTATCAAGGCAAAATGAAGTCTAAACTAGCAGGGTCATCTTGACTGAAAAATCTCCCACCAAAACTAATCTTCATGAACTTCACAGAGCGGAGACGGGCCTCAGCAACACAGAACTTAAAATGTTCCCTGACCTCGTGCCTTGGGTATGAAAAGATGTCTTCTTTCTTTTTTTTCTTTTTAGTACATTGTAATTCCTGTGAAGAATAAAATAATACATCTGCTTTATGACTTTCCTTAAATAACATAACATTTTAATTTTTGTAGTCTATTGTTATGAAGATTTGGATTTATTTAAAGCAGTGTGCATTTGAGTATTTGATGTAATTTCCATTTTTGGTGGAACCCGCCAATTATGAAACACTGCTGCAAAGGTGTAGGCTGATCTAAGACACCTACTGGTTACAAAGACAGCAACTTAAGTGTATTGAGAGAGAACAAAGAGATGAAGAAAGAAGCTGCAACGCTAGCAGTACAAGAGGCACTGCTCAGCAACTATGAAGCTCAAGACAAGTATCAGCCCTTTCCATAGCAGCAGTTCACCAAGGCTGAATGGGCAGCTCTTACAAGGTGACTGATGTTGCAGGAACTGGTCCCTCTGATGACTGAACTGTAGAACAGCATCAGCTTTCTTGCTAAGACCAAAACTGATGGAATTTTCTTCTCTATTTTAAAGCCCGCTATCTTTGTTCCAGAGCAGGTCTGTTGGCAGAACTTACAACTGTTTCCATGAATAAGGCCCACACTATTTTGCCCAGATTCTCTGAGGGATCACCATGCATTTTCAGCTTCAAAATAAGTAAGCAATAATGTTAAGAAATGAAATGTATCTATTTCTCCTGACAATGCCTACATACATTAAGGTGTTTTCATTCAAGGCTTCCTTTATATTGCATTACAACATTTGCCAAGTATGGGATTTTACATGAGGATATTTTTGTGATAGATTATCTGTAAAGTATGTCCTAGTGAAATGCATCGCAGTGTACAGTAAAGACCTGTATGACTTGGTTGATTCAAAGGAAAGAAAACAATCTTCTTAAGCCTGCTCTCTTCTAGAAGATTATTCCTTTTAACAACACAAGTGGAACACAATTCCAGATTCCAACAGTTTGGAGTATGGGGGGTAACTGTTTCTGAGAAAATAATGTTAAGCACATGCTAAGATCCACCCGGTGAATCTCACAAAAATCCATGCCTGGCATTCCAATCTTTCCTGTCCATTGGTTTGAATGGTGTATGAATTAGATTAACTGTCCTGATTATTCAAAGAAATTTAGCTTAATGACCTGCAATTACTTTAATGGCTTTGAAATTCAAAAGGTAAGAAGGGACTATGTTTCTTTAAATGAACATTAAATATAAAATGTCTCTGATTGACTGTCATGAAAACCCAATTTTATTGCCATTTAAATTATTCAAAATCAATATTAGACATTAGCTATCGTTACGAAGCTTATGAAGAAAGAAGTAACTAAAAGCTACCTCTGTAATACTGAATAATTGCATATTGTTTTGAAAGTAACGGGTTATTTGCTACGTATCACTGTTTCAGAAAGCAGCATCTTTTTCAGCACTAAGCTGTAAAACAGAAAAATGGACTGAACATCTTTGATGAGTTTGTGCTTAAGCTCATTTCTCCACTTTGATTATTGGATTTTACAAGTTCTGATGAATACCATTTATATTCTAGTACCATCATGTACCTCCAGTCAGAGGTAGTAAAACTGTACAAGTGATTCCATATACGAAATGCAGTAGGAAACGTTTTGGGTCAAGTATTGGTGCAGTGTAGAGCAAAGAATTAAAAAAAAAAACCAAAACAAAACAAAACACAAAAAACAACCAACCAAAGCACCTTGAAAAGACTAACTTCATGAAAAATGCACAATATACTAGTATGTAACAATATTCAACAGTGATTTGAAAATAGCTTCAGTAGTGTTGCTGTTCAAGACTTCTAAAGAGTAAAGAAAATGCGTAGGGAATGTTAAAACTACAAAAGCCATAATACATATAACCCAGCTTCATTCATTTTTCTTCCCAGTGCAGGGCAGTGAAAATAGAAAGTAGCACAGACAGACCATTAGAATGCTTACTCTAACTCTACTTATTAACAAGCATAGGGAAGATAGTACTTATGTTTTCTGCCTATAGAATAGCAGAACACATTAGAATCTACTTTGGTATCCAGTGATCTTCATGCTACAAGAATGTTCTAGACCACCTTGAAATTTGTTATGTCCCTAAGGAGGACCATGTTGGTTGTTAGGCATCATGTTGGTAGTCATGTGAGCAAAAGAGAGCAACATACAATCCCTACTTTACAGTTGATCTATTTGATGCCCTTTCTCTTTTTCTGAAACACTGTGATCAAGTAAGTAATGGCTCTCAAACTTGTTGATGTCCCTTGACATCTACCTTGGTAACACTTAGCACACACAAAATGTGGAGACCAAAACAGAAAACCATACCCTTCAAAACAGATTCTCCTCCTGTACAGCTATATATTTAATGAATTAGAAAATACAAACACAGAGTAATCAAGATCACCTCACAAGTCATACAAATAGGACTGTTCAAAGCAATATGCTTAGGTACTGAATTGGATCACCTCCCAAGGCAATTTAAACTTAAATAACTGTGATGTGGAATACTTATACACAGTTAAAACCCATCTGTGGAACCCCAGAGTCTTATCCTCTCTTTTGAGGAAAAACAGGCAAGAAATATTTTATTATATATTATATGTAAAATAAATATTCAATATATTTATATTAGCAGATTACTTTTCTTGAGTTAAAAGCGAAAAAAGTCACCAAATGCTTGGGATCAAAGCAATAAATAACTTATAGGTATGTTCCTTAACCTTAAATAAAAAAAAAAGGGGGAGTGGAATGGGAGGTGTGAATGTCACTAAAGTCTCACATTGTCAAAAGTCAAAAAATACCACAGGACAACCCTATTTTTGTATTAAACTCTGTTTTTACTTTTTATTAATGAATTACATAGGACACATCACATATTGGGCCAAACTGCTAAAATCTGCTGGGAAATGTTCAAATATCTACAAGCAATCTATTTTTCATAGCTGTGAAGTGTAAGCAATTTCCATCGACTCCCACCACCAATTGTGGTTGACTTATGCTCTGGAAATCCAGTCACTTACATTGAAATATGCAACTTCTGGCACTCAATTTTGATAACTTTGGTCTGAGAGTTCTAGCTCTACACACAGCTATTGTACTCAATAGAGCTGGCACTTACTCAAAATCTATACTGCATTTATTAATTCAAGTCACTTAGTTACAAAGTTCCTCCCACATTCTTCCAGCCCACTCCTATTCTAAATTTCCAGGCTAGAATTTGAGACATTTCCATATAAAATATTTTCCCATTAGCACTCTCTAACTCAATAAATGGCATTAAGAAGATACAGCTGCAATACTTTTTCACATACACAAAAAAATCATTATAATGCATAATAATGATACTCATAGTAAACCCAATAAATAACAGCACTGAAATGCAAATGACACTTTACAAATTTTGTAAAAGCAGTTTGTCCTTGATAAGAAATAAATTGATACTGCTTGTGGTGCAGCATGGATTATGACCCAGCAACTGCACACAATAGAGGAACTACAAGGCTTTAAGAAGAAGAAATTGTTTTGGGAAGCATTTCAACAGACTCATCTACCAAATAAGCAGCAAGTATTTCTATGGAACACTTGCTGTGCCAGACATAGAACTGTGTTGTTTTCCCAGGACATGCTAAACAACTTCCCAATAATGGCAGAAATCATGCATTATGGTACCACTGAATGGAGAGCTTCAGTTGCTCAGGTGTAGCAGGATACTATAACCAGGGCTTCATGAAGCTTCCAGCTTATTTCTGAGTAGTTTAGGCCTAAAATAATATTAATAACAACAATATGAATAGTAACAACAACAAAAAAAACCATTAAGAGACCTTATTAAAAATATCATATCTGAGCAGGATCAAGGGAACAAGTACCATCTTCACACCCTCTGGGATGAACTTTTGGACCAGCTATGATTATTAACATTCTTCTCTTTTGTGGGATTTTTTGCTACAAACTTGAGAATTACAGCAATTTTAAACAGTGAAAACTGTAGGTTATGTGGCAACACAAGGCCACTTTAATTGTACCTGGAATTTTATGTTAATAACTTTGCCCAACAGCAAAAACAAAACCCCAAAGAATCAACTGACTGTAAAAGCTTAATGTCCTCCTACAATGAATGTCATATGCACTAGATTTTTACTTCTTTCTTCCCTTCTCCTAGCCAATAATTATTTCCATTTTACCTCTAAACAAAGCTAGAATAATAAAAAACATTCTTGTAAATTTTGTGCATTCATACAAATTATATTTTTCGTCTCCTACTCACTGGAATCTCACTGTAATACACGGAAAAATGCAAATACACAATTTGGGAGCACATATTTAAAATCAGTATGATTCCTCTGTATATATATGTACATGAATATTTGGGTTAGTGAGAAGAAAACATGATGAATGTTTTCACAGAGGAAAAGTCTGCTCCATTTCACCAGTGCTCATTGAAAAAACGTATTTCTAACAGAACTGATACAAGAATTGATTACGTATGAAATATTATCAGTTAAAACACCTATCATTACAGATTATTTTGAATATACTGAACACCAAAGATACAAATGACTGATTTTGAAAGTTCTGGGGGAAAAAAAAAAAAAAAAAGAAAAAGAAAAGAAAAAAGAGACTGTGGGGAAAGGGTGGTTAAAACCAATGAAACTGACAGGAAATCCTGGAGTAAGTGTGTTGGTTTCTTATTAAAAAAGCACTACTTTTAAAAGCAGAGCCTTTCATGGTGAAGAGAATGCTGGACTTGCTGCCAATAACAAAGAAATTTACTGCCCCCTCCTGGACTGGTAAAACAAACTGACGTTTTCTCTAAACTTGATCACAGAATTGCACAGATGATAAATCTTTTATTAGTTAACACAGAGCCTCCACCCATATCTAAAGCTGGTAGAACGGGTGATGACTATGGATGCCTGCTGGCAGTGAAAAGCCATCAAGCTCAACACAGGAGGCTAAGAACTTGATTAGATTATTTTCTAAAGATAGTCTTTAACTGGATCGGTTATGTAGCAACATGGTATAACAGTTTTGTGAACACCACAAAACAAAAATGTATATGAAATCTTAGCATCACATTTACCTTCATCAGAAGATTCACATCTAAACTGCCATATGGAAAACTTTCTGTCCTAAAGAGCATAGTGATTGATTTATTTACTTATCTAAATTAAGCTGGTGTTTGAGGTTTTTTTGGTGTGAGTTTAGGTTGTTTGGTTTCAGGGTTTTCTCTTGGTTTTGTCTGTTTGTCATTTTAACTCATTGAGTTGGGTTATTTTTCTGGTTTGGGTTGTAGCTTTGGGGTTTTTTGTGTTGGGGCATGCATGTGTGTGTGTCCAATTCTGCTTTTGCCAGTGGTCCCTTATTTTTCAAGATTTTTAAAAAACACTGATTATTCACAAAAATAAAACCTGCCAACTGATCTTGCCAACAGAAACTATGTATTATCTACTGTTTAAAAGTAATAGCAATAGCCCAGGCAAAATTTAACTTGTAATGAAAAACCAAGCCATTATCAATACATAAATAGGAAGGGAACTGGTTACAGGAGCTTTGGAAAATACTAATAAAGAGATTTTGTACTTAAAACAATTATTGTGACTATATTTACAATCTACTTTTAGACAACAACAGCATAAAAATCAACCCTTGCTGGCACAAATTAAGAGTAACGATTGAAAAAGCTTTGTGAAATAACGATAATGAGAGCAAAGCAGTTCAGAAGACCAATCTATACAGATGCCAAAACAAAAGAGGTGAAGGGACTGGAAAGCCAAATGCAGTAAGGAAGTTTTTTAAAACATCAAATGTTCTTCCTGAGCCAGCCCCAATAGCAAAACTGGTACATCACTGGCATACACCCTCGCCTTGCTCACCTGACACCTGACCTTGTCAGCATCATGAGTGCATTTCTAACCAGGATGAAATATGCTTCAGTAACTTCCCAAATTATTTGGCACAAACATCCTTTCTGTCAACATCAAATCTGCCTATTTTGCCCAGTCTCCTTGATACTTAGTGCCACCATGACAAGTGCAAGGCCCTACACCTGGGTCGGAGCAATCCCAGGCACACCTACAGGCTGAGCAAAAAGGAAATTCAGAGCAGCCCTGCGGAGAAGGACCTGGGGGTGTTGGTCGATGAGAAAATGAACATGAGCCAGCTTTAGTGTGCGCTTGCAGCCCAGAAAGCCAACTGGACTGCAAAAAAGCCATATTCTGCGCTGCATCAAAAGAAGTGTGACCAGCAGGTTGAAGGAGGTGATCCTGCCCCTCTACTTTACTCTTGTGAGACCTCACTTGGAGTACTGTGTGCAGTTCGGGTGTCCTCAACATAAAAAGGACATGGAACTGTTGGAACAAGTCCAGAGTTGGGCCACGAGGATGTTCAGGGGACTGGAGCACCTCCCATATGAAGACACGCTGAGAAAGTTGGGGCTGTTCAGCCTGGAGAAGAAAAGGCTGCGTGGAGACCTCATAGCAGCCTTCCAGTATTTGAAGGGGGCCTACAGGGATGCTGGTGAGGGACTATTCATTAGGGGTTCAAACTTAAACAGGGGAAGTTTAGACTGGATATAAGGAAGATATTCTTTACTGTTAAGGTGGTGAGGTACTGGAATGGGTTGCCCAGGGAAGTTGTGAATGCTCCATCCCTGGCAGTGTTCAAGGCCAGGCTGGATGAAGCCTCAGGTGATAAGATGTGGTGTGAGGGGTTGGAACTAGATGATCTTAAGGTCCTTCCCAACCATAACTATTCTATGATTCTATGATTCTAATAGGCAATGCAAAGAAACTCTGCTTTCTTCTTCAGGTTTGATATCCTTTATGCCCTTCCTGGCACATCACAAAATGATACACTTCATGATCTTGTTCAAAATCCCATGAAATTCTGTTTGTTGTGTCCTTTAGGACAAGTGCTGCAGTTGTAGAAGTAGGATCTATTGACCACTGCACAGTTTTGCGCTTTGAGATGAAAATTAACTTCAGGCTAGCAGGTGAAGTTCTGAAGCCCTGTGCTTTTTCGAGGCCCCTCTGAAATGACAGATAATTTTTAAGCCACAAGAACATGCAGCATCGGATCGTCAAGTAAACAGTTACTTCCATACTCTGCTATATGCAATCAACAGATTCTGATCCATTCTGGTCACGTGAAGCTACCTTTTTCTTTATAAATCAACTAAAGGAAAAGACCATAATCTCTTTCTGAAAGGAAAACCTAAGCTGTTCACTGCAGTTTGGAAATAATCAAATGTGTCCTCAAATCTCACACAGGTATGAGAAAGCTTTAAGATTCTGTGCTGATGAATTTGGCAAACCAAAATACCCATCTGGACACACAAAAAACAATGCACAAGTGAAACCCGGGCCAAATAATACACTTTGAATTTATGATTTTGGCCTTTCAGTCAGACTGCTTTCAAAACTCATGCTATTGTAGACTCTTCAGATATAGTACAAAAATAATAAACATTTTAGCAATGTGAGAAAAATGCAGAAAATCCTTTAAAGGGTTAGCACCACAGAAACTGGTTTGAGCTTCAAGAGGCAAAGCACTTTAGAATTATCTGCTTTGATATAACAACTCACTGTATTATTAAATTCACTGTTAATATGGAATAAGGAGGTTTTCTAAGTACCTCATACAACAGTTGTATACATAATATATTAGAAGATGTAGATAGTCCTCCAAAAAAATCTAGTCATTTCTCAGACTAACATCTACACAACGTGAATGAAGATTACAGAGGTACCCACTTTGCTCCTTTTTGTCATCAAAAAAGGTGTGCTTTGGAAGGTGGTAAGCAGAACTTTTTCAGCTGTAGAAAGAATATTTAGTTAGAATACTGAAAATCATACAAGCTTGAAAACAATATAATCTCAAGAAAGGGACTTACATGACATAACAAGAAATCCAACTCAAATGCAAATCTGAATTTGTCTTTTTTTTGTGGGTTGTTTTTCTTTCTTTCCTTTTTTTTTTTTTTGTAGATTTCAAACTAGATATGGAAGAAATTTTAATACAAGCACCAGCCCTGGTAATTCTTCTTCAGCCCATGCAAACAGCAGTCTTCTGTGTTTACTTTTGAAAGGTAATATTCCTACCTTTCCTTTGCCTTTTACAATATTAATTTCCTTTCTCTAAAGGCTTCTGGAAAGTCTTTACAGGTATCTGCCATTCTGCCATCAGGTATCACAGGCAGTCAGAGACAGAGGAAGGCATTTGGAGAGAAATGCAGGAACAGAGAGACACTTTAAAACTCTCATGACTCTTCCATTGTGTAAGTGCCTGCTCTACCTGTTGCAATTATCCATAAAAAGTAAATCTGACAATTTTGTAAGCTAATTCACCTTCACTTGAAATAAACCATATATCACAGGTAGAATTAAATGAATTTGTCTATACAGTGGCATGGTTTAGCTCTGTAACTGTTAACTGCATATTTCTAACTGGTGTTAGAAAACCATAACATTAATTTTTCTGCATAACGAAGAGTGCAAAAACGTTCAATTTCCAATGCAGTTTAGGATGAAAACCACTAATCTGCCCTCATCAAGATGATACTGTTCAATGGTGTTGTAAAGTGATGAGTTTTCTCCTAAATGCACATTTGTGCATTTCATATTTTATATTTTATTATGCATTTCATATTTTAACTTCTTTTTTTTTTAAATTAAGCCCTGCTTCTGTCTTTTCTAAGCATGTTTTGAGAGGATTTTTACTTCATTTCACTTCTGCTTCTTTTAACTTCAAGTGTTGATTATATTCTTACCTGTTATACTTTAATATTATACCTTGATATTATTTTATCCTATAAAGTTAGTTCACGGTATCTGACAGAACAGAGGTGAAATAAAAATTGAAACCTGAAGATATTTATATAAATAATGATGAAATCAAGCTAATGTACTGTCTTCTATGACTGGAAATACATGTCTGATCACAGTTCAGGATAATCCAGAAATCAATTGCAGAATCTGCCCAAGGTTTACGAAGAGGCCTCATCCTTCTGACACTGACTATATGTCCTCAGTTGTCATTGCCTTTGAGGCATGTAGGGACACAGGCCTTACAATAACCACTCCATTGACGATATCCACCAGTTACAAATTGGCTCCACCTGACAATGGTAAGGTGTCTGAGGAAGGGCAAAGCCACCAAGCCAATTTTCCATGCCTGGGGTACCCAAGCAAGGGTTCTAGCACTCTTCTGGATGCTTAATTAAAGTTTGTGGGTACTGGAGGTTGGTTTTATGTTTCAAACCAGTTGCAAAGATAATACTTATAGCATGTAACTTACTCATCAACAAATGATAAGGTACAGGAGTGCAAATGCAACTGTCTTTCCCCCACCCATATCCAGAAGGACAAGACACATTTTACAAGAGAAAGCCTGTTACATAGTATTCATCAAAAAAATAGGCAATTTTTAAAAGTAAACTGTTATAATACTTTTTAACTAAATCACTGAAGAACCCAAGAAAAAAAAAAAAACAAACCAAAACCAAAAAACACACACTACACAGTACTTGACAAGACAGAAAAGGAACAAAGGTAAACCTAAAAAGAAACTCCTGAAAAGGACCTTGTGATGACAAGTGGAGTTTTATATCCATGTTTCAATTGGTGAAGAGGATTCTGTTCAGATTGTGACCCTAGGCAACTAAAAGCTGCAGTGTTGTTTATGATGATTAATTTCCTAGGCTGTTATGTTTCAAGGTAATAAATTATTTACACTGAACTTCACTAAAGCTAGATGAGTTCAGACTTGGGAAGACATTTTGAAGGTGTGGATAGGACTGGGATGTGGAGAACTAACATAAAATGGCTAGACAATGAATCCTGTCAGCTTCAGAAGGTGAAAAATGTAAAAGAAAATGTAATGATTGACTGCAAAATATGTATAGCTGAAGTGATATTTTGAGAATATATTGTCCTGTACTACTCCAAAAATGAGACACAAAAATAAACAAGGCATGAAAACCTACAGTCAGGGTCTCAGGCATTTCCCAGAATGCTAAAACTACATGTTACAGCATGATTTCTAGATTATATTCAGCCACTGTCAGGAACGTAAATAAACCATTTTTAAACTATTTTTACATGGATGGCTCATGACATCTTCAGTTAATTTCAAAAAAAAACTTACCTATCTGTATTAGGGAGTAAAATTATGAACCTCCTCCAATTCTTAACTCAAAGACAAAACACAGGCAAGTTGTAACTACTAAATCTAGGTTTGAAGCAACAGAACCTATGCTGCAAGATTTAACTGTGTCTATGCAGACATAAACAGCTTCATATTGAAAATATTACAGACTGAATTGCATGTCCTAGTTTGTTTACTTGGAGTCTTATAACAAACACACACATTAAGTATGATTTAAAGCTTACAACAAGAGCCTAGGAATCAGTAAATACAAACACTGAGTAATCCCACTTGGACCATGAGCCTGCTGTAGATCCTGAGGCAATTCAGCGGGCTTCAGACTTCCCACCTCTACGGAGGGAGCAGGTAACACAGGTACCACAGGTGTTTCAAAGTTAAGTTCTTCAACCCGAGAGTTGCCTCAAATATCTGTCTTACCCAGATACTAAAAATAACTCAGTTTCTACTTGTGTGATCTTCTAAAAACAAGGTCCTAAAATGTTATTTTGTTGAACTATTTTTTTTTTAATAAAGCACCTTTAGATTACTTTCAGTTCTGTTTATGACACAAGCTATACTATTTTAATAATCTGTGCTTCAGATGTATGATTAGGGAATAATTGTGCACCTGGGGAGATAGTGTAATTAGAAAAGTGGCACAGTAGGAGAATAAAAATTATTTTAAAATCTTCAGAAATTAACCAGCCTCTATTCCACAGATGTTTAAGTTGCTACAGGAGCATCCAAGTGAGAAGCATGAACACAAAATCAAAGGAATTTGTAGTATTATAAATAATTAAAATTTCTGCCCTATCATTTCTCAAGGCTTATAAGAAGCAAGGACATGCAACCAACTGGGTCAGACAAATGAATCCATCCACACAGCTGGTAAAAGAGTCTGAGCACAGCTAATGTGCTGGGGTACGAATATTTGAGCAGGTGTAATTATAGTAATGATTTATTGAATGTTTGATTAATTGGAAATTAAGTGAATGCACAGTGGCAGAATTGTCATAGCAAATCGTTCAGCTGTTTGGTTAAAAGGTGCTCAATCTCCCTTCAGTAAAGCAATTAAGAACATCCTAAATCATGGAAATGAATTATCTGTGCAGAATTATCTGATGTAATGACATTCTTACATACAAACTGAAACCTGTGAACAAACTACCCTAAAAAGAAATGAATTAATGAACATGGGAACTTAAAACACAAGTACCTTACACTGCTCACAAAAACAAAGGATTAAGTGGCCCTCCTGACTTCCCAAGATACAGTGTCAGAAAGAAAGATACATAAAATTGCCTGAATGAAGTCTAAGTACTCAGAAGAGAAATCTCTACAATGGGCTCACGTTGTGACTCATTAATCAACTTAACTGTTAACAAAGCTGCATCCCAGGTAAGTCTTTGCTTTTATGCTTTGATTGAGTATTGTTTTGGAGTAACTTTAATAAAGAACCCCTACTGTTGCCTTATTAAAATTTTCCAAGCAATGGTTATGGAATCTGCCAAAATCAGGTTCTGACAATTCTTCATTCTGAGTTCACTGACTACAATCCAACTTCAATTCAAAATTACCTTGAGTGCTGGAATTGCAGGCTCAGCTTGAGATATGAAACCTAGTTGTTTCCCTGGCATATTTTGACCTATCAATACCATTTTGTTCCAGAATTTGTCCTGCAATAGCTTTTTGATAACGTAGTTAGTAGAATAAAGTGAAGTCCCTTCATAACAGATATTATCAAAGACTAAGATTATATAATGCAAAGCTAGAATCAGAACATGCAAATGAGCAGTCAGACTGCAGCAGGTAATTATCAGATAATAGGTTTACTATTCTTATCATTTGAAGTATTTGCTAAGGCAGTTATGAAAATTTTAGAAGAGAACAGTAAGCCCACAGCTAGCTCCTAGGGCATAATATTTCTTTTGGAGTTCTGTAAAAAACAAACACAGACTTTACTATTAATCTTGATCAGTTTAAATGAGCCTGTCAGGACATAGATCAGGAGACCACAGGCATACTGCAAACCCAAACAAAAATCAGGGCCAGTAGTTTATTTCATACTTCTGTGGAAGAAATAAGTTTATATGAGTGGGACCCTGGTGTCAGCTCTGAAATGGCACGTTACTGAGGCACTATTGTTTGAATGTTTCTGCTTATGTTTATGCATATTCATGTGTGACATCTAAAGCATAGGTACCTGAACAAGCTGTTTGCTATATAAAACTGGATTTTGTTTTTTTTAAATAGTCTATATACAGAATAAATCCTTTATTTGTACAAAGCAAAGAGTTCTGCCTAATTACTAATCACAGACATGACTTAAGAGGACCCAGCAGCTAAAGAAGATGTAAAGATTTCCGTGTTAATTCATGGTGACTGTTTTCCCACTGGGCACTAACTATGTCATGATGCAAACCATATTAATGTCTTAAGTTTAAGCATAGAATTGTAATGATCAAAGTTAAAAACAATCTGTGCGTTCTACATTTACCCTCTAGACAGGACCCTACTAATTTTTTTCTCGTTATGAGAAGAGTGGTAGCCATGTGAGCTTGCTGAACCTTATAAAAGCCACAGGACTAAAGAGAGATCAAGTGAGCTGTATCCTATTACTTGTATGTTCATTCTCAACTTGAATAGCTCCTTCAGTAGTACTTGAAAACACTTCATACTATAACCACAGTAAAATGAATGCCACTTGAAAAAGCCAAGCATGGAGCAAGTCTGTAACATCATATCACTCCTCCTTTTCCACTTAGTGGCAGAATCCTCTGATCCTGATTAACAGAAAAGCTTAATTAAAATAAAATTAGCACTCTGCTTTCCCTGCTGTCCTCCCTGCTGTGAAAATCTAGTGGTACACCAACTCGCAATTACCAAACTGACTTATATAAAAATGTGTTCTTTGAATTTCCATTTATCATATTTTGTTCTCCAGCCATTCTGGCTTTTTACCATGTCAAGAAAAATAACCACCACCCTTTTATCCACATAAGGTATACCAATATAAAGATAACTGATAATCTGAAAATTGTTCATCCAGCAGCTGAAATTTTACTTATGGTTTTACATATCCCTACGAACTTAAAAATGCATGTACTATTAATAATAACACACAAAATATGATAAATGGCATGTGTATCTACTAAGCTATTTACAGAGAAATCTTAAAGAGTTAGCAATACTACTGGCACCTTTAGAGGGAGAAGCTAGCAAAATAAGGAGCAACTGATTAAACACATCAATTTTCTAATTTGATTATTGACAGAAAAAACAAAGTGGAAAGATGATCAAAAACAGGTTGACAGAAAAATAGTAACAGCCAGGACATCAACTGTTAAATCCTTTACAACATGCCACCCCTGAAAGAAAAAGTGTTCACTGGTTAAAACCCCAGGTTCAAATGACATTCTCTGTATTGCTACTTCTTTCTATTGCCTCTTGTCCTGTCACTGGTCACTACTAAGGAGAGCTTGGCTCTGTGTTGCTCTACTCCTAACAATCAGGTATTTCAGAAGGAGGTATCATAGAATCATAGAATAGGGTTGGAGAGGAACTTAAGATCATCTAGTTCTAACCCCCCTGCCATGGGCAGGGACTCCTCACACTAAACCATATCACCCAAGGCTTCATCCAGCATGGTCTTGAACACTGCCAGGGATGGAGCATTCACAACTTCTTTGGGCAACCCACTCCAGTACCTCACCACCTTAACAGTAAAGAATTTCTTCCTTATATCCAGTCTAAACTTCCCCTGTTTGTTTTAACCTGTTACCCCTTGTCCTATCACTACAGTCCTAGTGAAAAGTCCCTCTTCAGCATCCTTGCAGACGCCCTTCAGACACTGGAAGGCTGCTATGAGGTCTCCACGCAGCCTTCTCTTCTCCAGGCTCAACAGCCCCAACTTTCTCAGCCTGTCTTCATATGGGAGGTGCTCCAGTCCCCTGATCATCCTTGTAGCCCAACTCTGGACTTGTTCCAACAGTTCCATGTCCTTTTTATGTTGAGGACACCAGAACTGCACACAATACTCCAAATGAGATCTCACGAGAGCAGAGCAGAGGGGCAGGATCAGCTCCTTCGACCTGCCGGTCACGCTTCTTTTGATGCGGCTCCTGATGTGGTTGGCTTTCTGGGCTGTGAGTGCACACTGCTGGCTCATGTTCATTTTCTCATTGACCAACACCCCCAAGTCCTTCTCCACAGGGCTGCTCTGAATCTCTTTTCTGCTCAACCTGTAGCTGTGTCTGGGATTGCTCCAACCCAGGTGTAGGACCTTGCACTTGGCATGGTTAACATGTATCTGAAATTTTATCTCCTCTCCATGCTAAACAATCTCAGCTCTCTCAGTCTCTCCTCATATTTCTGATGGTCCAACCCCTTAATCATCTTTCTGGCCTGTTGCTTGGCTCACTCCAGTATGCACATATTTCTCTTGTAGTAGTGGAGCCCAGAACTGGGCATAGCAGTCTAAATGTGGCCTCATCAGTGTTGAGTGCAAGGGAAAATAATCTCTCTTTACCTGCTCTGTGTTTACAATGCTTATCCTAATGCAGCCCTGGGTACAGTGCTGACACTGTTCAACCCACTGTCTACTAAGATTCTCTTGCCATTTTCTGTCAAGCTGCTTTCCAACCTAAACTGGTGCAGAGTTATTTATTCATTCCTACATACATGACTTTGCACTTTGTTTTTTTGAACCTCATGAAATTCCTGTCTGCCCATTTCTCCAGCCCATCAAGGTTCTTCTGAATGGCTGCACAACCTTCTTGCATATTGAACACTCCTCCCTATTTTGTATCACATGGAAACTTGATGAGGATGTATGCAGTCCCATCATCCAGCTCAAATTTAAAAAATAGTAAGTGAAAATGGAATAACTAATTAGCACTTTTTGCCCCTCGTTTTCAAAGCAGAAACCTATCATCTTCTGTGTCAAGAATCAGTTGCTTTCCTTCATTGAATGACAGATGCAACTATCACATCTCAGGTTTATCTCAAGATAGAACTCAATGTACTGCAGATACATACTTGTACACTAAAGCCTTTCTCAAAGTCTTTTGCAGCATTTACGCACACACCTTAATGTTACTGGTACTTACACATTAACTGATGTGTTAGTGGTATTGAATAAGTAGGCAGAATTCAGGAAGCATAAAAATCTTGTCTACAGATATACCAGAAATGGGAATCCAATTTCCTATTTTCACTTAATGCTAAGAGGATGAAGGAAACTTGACTGGAATTTAATAGGGATGGTTTGGTTTTTAGACAGAAATTACAATAAGACTACGAAACAATGATATTTAAATGCAGACAAGGTCAAAATCCACCCATTATTTGAAAGAAAGGTACACCAAAAATGAAAATAGCCAGCTGAAGGAGAGTAGGGAGCAATTACAGTGGATCTGATGAAATTAATAAAAGAAAATAACGAAGACTGAAGATATTCTAGATTAATCCCAATAATTATCACTCATATCTTGTGCTGCTGCATATTGCAAGACTTAATTTCCTTATCTCTGGACAAACAGTAATCATGTTATCTGACTGCTACCTATATAACATTGGACTATGTGTCAAGCGTTACTGTCCTTGAACAGTCAGGGGACACCAGTATCGAGGTCATATTGCTGAAATTGCAGCTGCACTGGGAAGGGCACGCCTCTAGGATGAAGGAGCATCGCCTCCCTAAGACTGTGTTTTATGGTGAGCTTGCCACCGGTTGCCACAAAAGAAGTGCCCCAAATTGACCCTATTGACTACCATCAGTGGTCCACCTTGGCCTCCAATTGGGAAACTTGGAGACACACTATACATAATGCTGTTGTCTCCTTTGAGAACGCATGTAAATTTACTCTTGAGGAGAAAAGACAACGTAGAAAGAATCTCACCCCGCCTATACCACCCAAGGAGACCTTTCGTTGTGCCTACTTGCCTATCCCACATTGGTCTTTTTAGCCATCAGCACACTTGTAGTGAGCATGGGCAAAACCCTTCCCAAATCTTTATTCACAAAGTCAAGCCATGATGATGATCTTAAGGTCCTTTCCAACCCTAATCATTCTATGATTCTATGATGATGATGACATATATAACAATATTTGAGAAAAACAAACTTGGGTATGAAACTACTTCCCTCATCTAGCAGCAGGAAACAGAGTATCTTCAGACACATAGAAAATCTCCATCTAACATCTTCCTTCACAATAGGACAAGATGTTTCTATACCAACAAGAAAGAAAAATAGATTATGGAACATAATTGGGGCACAGAAAACATGGTCTGACAAGATTTAAATGAAATAAATATTAATCATTCAGGTGGTTTTCCAGATATGGTATGCTATGTAAGAGGAAGTAAAGATGTTTAAGTAGTTTCTCACAAACATGTATGATTAATTCTGCATCTATTCAGATAATAACAACACACTGGAACAGGTGCTGACATTGAAAATGCCTTGCATGTAGTAATCATATACCCATAAATTGTATTTTTAATGTAGGATCAAAAGATATTCCCTTTTGCTAAAAGAGTACTGGAATATTAAGAAAGAATTACATTATTTGATGGCTTTGCTATAGGGACTGAGTTTGCATCAGCCACCTAAAACAAATAAGTCATCTAAGAAAGTAAGAGAACATCAGCAACCAGTTTAGTATTTAATTAAATTCACCGGTTTCTCAGAAGTACAGAGGAGGGAATTCTGTATCATTTGAGGAACAAAATTAACATAGTCGATATTTAAGACTGAAAATAATCTGTAGTGAAGAGAGATTATAATTTGCCAGAAGGAAGGACTAATGAATAGGTTTCCAGGTTTAGAGTGAAGTACCACTTTTTTTCTTTTTCTTTGAGATCCTGGAAAAGAGAAATGCAACTGTTTCACTGAGCTTTCTTGCTGCATGTATCAAGAATCCTCAGCAAAACACTCCTGCCATAAAATAACTCTCAACAGAGAAAGGGAACAGTCCAGTGAACAGTGCATGAGGAAACCAAGACAGTCATCTGTATGGAGATGTCAGCTATGTTAAAAAAACAGTCTGATTTAGAAACCCAGTATCTTGCACTGTGAAAACAATGCCCATTCTTTTAACTTTCTTAAAACTCTTCCTGAAAGCTTACTGCAAACCTAGCAATTTCTAATACCTGTATGTATACACACACACATATATATCACCTGTATATGTATCTAACCTAGCAATATACTTGAGGATAGTCCAGGAAATTTTCAATAAACAAAGAACACTGTTAAATCATTCAGAAGTCTTTCAAATGCTTTCACTGTTCTAAGAAGTTCCGAGGAACAGATACCAGGATTTTTTGTCCTTGTAGTTGCAGTGCCTGAAGAAATCAAATCTGTTTGTAGACTCAGACTGAAGAACTAATTTTAAGCCCATAAATATCTTTTTTCATTCCTAAATAAATAATGTCATCCCATTCATTAAATATATGTACTTCTTTCCATCCCCATATAGGTATAATTAACTAGAGGTGATGAAATTTTGTTCAGGAATTCCTACCCACTAGAACAAATGCCAATGAGCCACTTGACCACAAGATTACTGGGACACATCTTCCCTTGTCCTCATCGGTTCGCTGGGGGCCCCTTTCTTAGGGCAAGACAAGCATTATAACTCTACCTGCACAAACATCCAGGTCCTTGTCAGAAAGGTTCAGACTGGCAACAGGCAGAGAAAATATTCCTGGATAGATGCTCAGACTACAAAACTGAATATAGCACAGGACATCTATTCTGTCCTGACTAGCACTTCTTTGTGTAAATCCTGCAGAAAGTTTATATGACAAGTGCATTTACTAGAAAACAAATCCTTCAAGGAGTGACCATTTCTTCATTTGTTCATTGAGTGTTCATTGGGTAAAAGGCCTAAGTTGATTATCTCCCTTGTAAAAGAAGTCGATGACATACATATCTCTGAATATCTTCAGGTTTTCATGACAAATTTTCATTTAATCACTAGGAAATACTTATCAACCTAAATACTTTCCTTTTTACAGCAGAAAACATAATTTTTATGAGGTATTAACTGCCCTGGCTAAGCATCTTCCATGCTCTATTTTTCACTTTTCACTTCAGCTTCTTATTATAACATTAATGTAAGCTGGATACAACCACAACTGTGATAGCACAGATTGCACGTCTGAAATCATAAAACCAAGACAAAAGTCTTACTCTAATACAAAACACATAATACATACATATTGTTTACATAACCTAATTAGTAACTAAGCTGTGTAGAGAACAAGTGGTATTCATACTCATGTAATCTTACAGGGTTTTAATATATGAACAGTAGATGGTAAATTCCTATCAGACAGCTAAAAATATGGTGGCAATGATAGGGAAGATGTTATAGCAGCTTCATTGCTTTTTGTTTCAGTTTAAGGCAGGTGCCTAGGAGACGTTAAGTAAATTAGGAAACCATGATGGAATGCGGTACACAGTTCTTGAGATATTACTGCTCAGAGCATCCTGGTGCCAATTGTTGTAGCGATGAGGGCCCGCTGCTTGCCACCAGGCAGAAAGTTTTCATTAACCAACCCCTAGGATTTATTCTTTACGATGCTTTTGACATTTACACAACATTTTTCATTTTTCATTACCCCAAGGAAAAACAAGGGGGCTGGAAAAGAATAAATGATCTCTAGTTTGCCAGACCACCCTTTAAAAAGACTGAACTGGCTTTATGAAAGTGTATTTAGGCAGTCAGTTTTGATTTAGTACAGTATTATAATCAGCAAAGAACTAAATGTGGTTTTTAGACTTCGTAGTTTACATAGGGAATCATTAGAATACAACATTCCCCATACTTTATGTTTCACTAACAGACACCAAAAAAAGGAAAACCCTGTTACCCCTCTTACTTCACTCTTCGTGTTTATTTCAAGCTTCTAGGGGGTAAAATCTTTGTCAGTGTAAATATATGTATTACTACACATGTACATTAACATCAGTTGACAGAGTGATATGAAAACCATATAAAGTATCATCAGAATAAGCTTGTGTAGGTATTTTTCATTTATTCCAAAACCCACGATTCAGTATTTCCCTATTCAGTAAAAATATCTCCCCCCCTCCTCCACCTGATGCCTTCCAAATTGAATTAGCTGGGAAAATCAGTTATATATATATCAACTTGATGCTTTGAGGGGAAAATCTAAGGATTTTCTAAGTATTTTTGCATGCTTTATGTGGAACTATGCGTGTCTCATCAATTTAGCAAACAGAGGGTGCAAACACACAGGAAAACTTCAGAGCAAAGCTATAATTAAACTTTATTTTAAGAGTTTGTTGGTTTGCAGTTTTTTCTTTGTTGCTGTTGTGGATTTTGTTTGTTTTTTATTGTTTGTTTTGTTGTGGATTTTGTTTTTTATTGTTTGTTTTTCTGGGGTTTTTTGGGGTTTTTTTTGTTTTTTTTTTTTGGTGTATCTCTATGAATTACTCAGTCTTTGCTTCAATGCACAGGAATGAAATTTACTATAGGAAAACCTGCCTATTGATACATTTATTTTCTCAACTAGCTTCTATAACCAACACATTCCCCACATCAAAACAGGTAATTTTGCAGAAAACATTGAAGCTCAACAGTTCTGTGCTTTCTCTTTTCTTTTTTTATAACATGGAAGTATGTCAGAGCTGAGACACCCAGCCACCTCTGCTACCTATCATGACAGCACAAATAGCATGACAAAAGGAGAACCCTGTCTATAATGCAATCATACAAAACCTGAAAGCCAGTCATGAGAATCTTTCACATCAAATCAAAATATGAGCAAGCTCTAAGAGCACAAAGCTCCCTAGAAACATCCCTCACATTTCTTCCTCTGCGTTTGCAACAGATGAGTCGTACTCATGATCTTCACGGTTAGCGTATATGAATAATCTACACTAATCAGTGAGCTGATAAACACCTTTCCGTATTAGAGCAGCTGCCTACTCCCACATAGGAAAAACAATTCCCCCATGGTCTAAGAGAAATTTGGTTGTTCCTGAGTACATGAGCACCTAAAAGAGAGAATTACTGAATGTACACATGGATGTCCAATTGCCAAAGCCAAAGACATATTCCTCATCATTCTGCACTAGTATTTTTGCAATTATGATTACAATCAAAGCAAGATTCTGTAAAGATCATGACAAATACTGTAGCTGATTTCTGACCTGTTCTTGTTACACTAAGGCAAATTGAGAGAATTTTTTTTTTCTAATATTCCCCAAAGATTCTGGTATCTGTACGAAGTTGCAGCTGCCCTTGATTACCAACAGCTTCCCTATCATATAGAATTGCCATGGGGCTGGCTTATTTAGGATTAAAAGTACAGTAAAAAAAAACCTTGAAGTAGACCAAGTAGACCAGGTAGCTTTGTATGGGACTCAGCATTATATATCTGGAATAATGTGTCTGCGAGAATATTTAAAAAATTCTGTTCATAAAAAAAATCCACTATATTCCATAGAACACTGAAGGTGCTTGACTTTTCCCTTATAAGAACACCATTTCTACTAAAAATGAGATTTCATTTTACAGTATCTTAAGGAAAAAAAAAAAAAGAAGAAGGAAAAGGGTACCTTTAATGTGTAAAATAACACTTTACAGTGTTAAAAGTTGCCACAGGAATAATTAATGACATCAAACCATAGTACTTTAAAGATGGCCTTTAAAAGGATCTAGCCCACTGTTATCACCTTATTGATACTATCACAGTCTATATATATATGCTCCTTCATGCTTATTCAGCGCAGTCTGTTCAAGAAAGCATTTGTTCCACTTCTTCAAGAAACACTTGAAATCTGTTAACACTGCAAACAGAAAGGAACTAAATATACAAATAGCAGGACTGCTCAAAGGCAGGCACTGAAGAAAGCCTAACCTGAAGGCCTTGCCAGAGATCAGAACAGATGAGAAAAGATCATTTATTCCCAAGGATGTAAAGGGAAATATTAAACTTTTGGAAGTGCTGGTCACTAGGTAACAGTTCCCTTACACTTAATATTTCATTTTCTAGCCTACCAATCGATTTCTTGTGAAAGACAAGTCACATGAAATGAGGAGGACTTTACAGCTCCCTACTGCCAAAATTTATCTTAGCAGGAGGAGACAAACCATGGCTAAACTGGATGCCAGTGCAAGTCAGTGTGGAACAGGTAGAGTCCAAGAGCCCTCTATTTTTAACACACTGTGCGAGTTTTGCGAGATCAGTATGTTAAGTCAATAACTCTCCAGATCATAAACCCTGAAACAAGGGACTTTTTGGTTTTTACCCCTTTTGCATTTTATGTATTTATTACTGCTTGCATTGTTTTCAAACTTTTTGCTACCCCTTTCTATAAACAGAGTTTGTCTTGTTATTATTTGCCAACTATTAAGCATAGAAGGCGAATTACAGCAAAGACAAGAATTTTCAAGAAGTAGACTGCCAAATAAATAATTTAGGAAACTGCTTTATTTATTTATTTAAGAATTAGAATTTTTAAGGCAGCTGCACATTTCCATGAATGCACATATATATAACTCCAAGTAAAAAATATTTTAAAATATCAATTTTAGGTAATTTTGAAATCAAAGACCAGAGTATCAGTAGCTTTTTCATGTTCTTCATAAATACAATCTGGAACATCTAATTAAATGTCAGCATTAATTTCTTCTTGCATTTTTTAGTTTGAATTTAGTGCATCTGTTTTTCAAAAAATTACGATACCAAAACAAAGAAAATTAAACTAAAAAAAAAAAAAAGGAGAAAGAAATTAAATACTGTTTTGTCAGAAAAGTTATGAAAGACTGGAGTATTAACTATTTCAGTAAGATTGATTTACTATTATGGGATTCCGATGAAGACAACTGATACAATCTGTATAATTCATCTATGTCAACTCCAAGAGATCATTATCTCTTAAAAGAAATTGGTAAAGATAAGAAGAATCGATTTCCTGCCCCTCCCAGCTCTCAGATGAACCCATGTTGGAAGAACAACATTAACAGTTTTTGTTATTTACTGGCAAACAAAATCTCACCAATATATTTTGCTAACTTCTGAGGATGAAAGGCCTCACCTTATCACCAACAACAGAAAACAGTGAATTTAAACCAGTGAGCAATTCCTGAAGCTTTTGTTTGAGTACAGAGAAGCAGATATGGTAGAGAATCTGACATACCTCACACCAATAATATCATACTATTGTCTTCTGCAAATAAAAATAATCACATGGCTTATTCTAATATAGATTTGTATGTGCCTAAAAAATTAAGACTTCAAAATAATCGATTTTGCATCACTATATGACTGGCTGTTTCTAGAATAATCAAAATTGTTCTGTGACATAATAAACATTTCCACCTATCGTGCAGCTTTACAACAAACATCACTTTGAAAAGTTACATAGGAAAAATGAACAAGACAAATCATAAAAGAAAATCCACAAAGTAAAAATACAAATAAACATTAGGCTGAGATTTTGGTTTTACAGATATCTCTGAGGGAAAACAAAAATCCTATTTGTATACATGCATTACTTCCTTGATTGACAGGTAGTCCTTATATACCTGAATCATACATATCAGTGCCATTTTCTGCTTAACTTTTTCCTTAGAACCTTCTCTCTGAAAAGACCAAAGATTATGTAGAAGACGCTATTTCTGAGACAGCCTCTCAAAGGAAACTATTAGCTACATTGCTAAATATGCCAAGTGCTATTTCATATTTCTCCACCAAATGAAGCTATCATGATAAGATACTGATTTATTACTGTTTTACATGATTGAAATTGGGATAAGAGTAGCTGTGGTGACTGTAGCCTTTGTCTCAATCTTTAGGGCAACAGTCTGCATTTAGTATGTAATGGAATATCTTCATAGAGCCTCATGAGTACTTGGCACCCTTTGCTCAAATCACATTTTCTGCTAAATGTACTGTTCTTTGAAATATAATTATCTGTCAGCAAAAACCTAATTTCAAGAAAATGTTTCCAGTCCTTAAGAGACGTCAAGAATCTGTGTCTACAATTCAGCCAAGGTAGCCACATATGCCCACAAATGATACAGAGGGGTCCGTGATTAGAATTAGTCTCTCACGTAGTAAACCAGAAGAATGTATGTTGTGTTGTCACACAGCTTTGGAAAAACTCAAATATCTTAGCCAAGGTGTTACGAATGTTCTGTTATTGTACATACCATCATAGGCTTACTCCTAAAAGCACCAACAACCATCCACCCATGACAAAATCAGCTGAATTGCAATTTCAAAAGAAATGAAAATATTAAGTAATATTGTGGGAGAATTGTAACATCTGAAGTTAATCAATTTGGTGTAGCCTGTGTATAGGCAATCAAAATCAGAGACCTTATGAAGAATAACAAAAAGCCTTCTCTATGGAGACAAGCTTTTGAAGCCAGAAGAAGTAGACTCCAACAATTTTTCATAAATAGAACACAGAATAAGAATTCTTCTTCCAACAGTCAAGTTCTCCATCCAGTTCAACAACCAGATAATTATTTCCCTTAAGGCAATATCCAGCCCTTGCACTGTACAATAATATCAGCATTTTAAAAAGGAATTAAACTGCTAAAATTATTGAAAAAAAAAGAAAAAAAAAGTGGTCTGATACTTTAGGAATCTGTTTTCACAGACTAATACTTAGCACAAAATATCAAGTTAGAAGATAAGCCATAGTAAGTTACAGCTGAGGGAAAAAAGAAACATGTCCACAACCAAGGCAAACATAATTATAAAAGTTGCAAATTCCATGATTTGCTGCACAAACTTATATATTTCATAGGATAAAGCCACAGAGCCATTTGTGTCAAACAGATATCTAGACAGGCAGTCATTATAGTTAGTATATCTACCTTTAACCATACATATAGACTACTACTAACAGAGCATTAGCCACACCAATGTATGCAAGAATTTATTCTTCATTTGTGCACAGAATCAAGTTGGATATCATTAATGTGTCTATCGATTAGAATTTCCCTTTCCATAGGTTAAAAACAGCTGTATGGATATAATCTAAACATCATACTTAGAAGTTCTGATAAGTTTAATTTAAGTAATAGTAACTGAACTTACAATTAGTACTATTTCTTCTGCTCCACTTTACACTTTCTAGTATTATTTAATGCCTGAGAGCAAATACAGTGTGAGACAATATACATTATCATATCAGCAGCTCTTCGTCAATGGCAGAAAAATATATATACAATAAGTTATGCAATTGCTGATATATGATTTACACACCTGCTTTACCACCTACAAATAAGTTTTCCCTACAAACAGCCATGGCAGTTACACTCCCTACCTGCTATTAAGCTTGCCAGTCAAAAAAATCCCATTCAGCTATACAATATGCCTGCAAATAAATACCTCGCTAAGGAGCCAGGTCATGCAATGTGCCCTGCAGGCCACAGAAGTCAGACTTTAATCGACTGGCAAGAAAAGACAAGTTAATAGTTGTGGGTCTCTGGTTTATCCCCAGGAGTTTTACACTGGAGTTGTGAGTAAAATAATCCATTACTAATTTCACCCTCCCTTATATAAATGTCAAACATCGTATTACCTTTTCCCTTAAGGACAGTTTTGCAAATGTTTCTGTGAAAAATACTGTAACAGCAACCTTATTATAAAAGCACAAGCTATTTGGAATCACACACACATTAATATGTAAAAATAAACAAATAAACCCATTATTACAGGTAATAAAACTGCTCAGATAAATATGCTTAAGCATAACAACCATATTACAAAGCAAAGCAAATCTCGGCAAAATCCTTTAGAAATGGTGGGGTTTGTGATATGCTTTTAAGATAAGTAACATATTCACTTATATTTTGGAAAAAAAAAAAAAAGAGAAAAAAGAAGAACAAAAGAACTGCTTTTCTGAAGCATTTCAATCATGACTGTTACAAAACCAAATCAAATAAACTCTATTTTCCACAATTCACCTACTTATCACCAAATCCATCAAGTTAGTTTTGTATTACATCTTTCCTAGGCTCACTTTGTGAATCGGCTAGCACATCTCTGCTTCTTCTTAACAGAAATAAATCAGTAAAAAGGAAAACCTTACCAATATACATAATTCTTGACTTAATTCATTTCCTCTAATAAAACAATCAAATACAAATAATACCTGAATGATATAAAGAGTTCTAGGAGAAGGGAGTTGAAAGAATGAAAAAAAAAAAAGAAAAAAAAAGGATTGCAGTTTCTGTCACATTGAAGTCACTTGGACTCTAGAACTGCTCTCGTTTCAGGCTGAGCACACTCAGTGTTTAGAAAAGTTTCCAAGTGCCAGCCTGAAAAATAAACTGCATTTTCTAATGCCTTAATTTCATCTCTTGGTTCTTGTGTGATACAGAAAGAGCAGTGGCTGTGACATACATGTATTTTATGCAACCTATAAACATGAAACTTAACTACAGTTCTAAACATTTTAATGCAGCCCACTGATCTAGCCATTGAAATAGTTATATTATTAGTATATTCAGCAATCAGCAGTGCAGAGAAAAGGTATAAAATGAAAGAATGGCTTCTGGAAAGACATTTTTTAAAAGTTCAGAATTTTGTTATGCAAAATGTTTACAAAAATAGACAGTGGAAAGTTCACCAAATTAAAAATAAAAATAATACAGAGTCAGAGGAAAAAATATTTTGGAATTCTATCACGCCTAAACCAAATAAGATAAACACACAGATGAGTTGTTGTGACAGTACAACAATAGAGAATCCTAACCATTGCTTCTGTTGATGATGAGCAAGCCTTAAAATAATTTAGAAGTTATTATGAAATTAAGTTGTTGGGAAGAGGAATAAATAAATATTCCATTTATCAAGGAGAAAGTTTTTCTAACTGAACGTATATTTTTTTAGCCTACACTGCCATCTTCTGGTTATTTAAGCTGTATCCTCACAGTATGGCAGAACACAACCAGTTAAACAACTAAATCCAAGAAAGAAATATGCACATTTGTACTAATAGATGGCATGGAGGAGATCTGCAGCATTGAACACCTATATGAAAAAAATTATTCTGACGTGAAGGCAAACTATTTGAGCAGAACATTCAAACCAACTGACAAAAACTATGTCTAAAAACACTGGGTAATCTGTAACTGTGTTTGCCTTGTGGTTTTCTTTTAAAACAGTTCAAAATACTGAGATAATAATTTAATCCTTGAGTTGAACTATATAATTTGGAAAAGATTAGGGCCTAATTTAGGATTAAGGACCTTAAAAAGATAATGCACCCAGTGAATTAATAGACTAAACATCCATATATTTTAAAGCACTATCTTAAATTACATACATGTAATAAACTGGTTCTGCTTCACTGTACCAGAAAAAGGAGGGTTCTGTTTATTAAAATGATTACTACAGCATTTTTTCTCAGAAACCACCCTTTACCAACTCTTAGGATAATCAGAACCAACTTGAGTAACACTTTACACTTTAAACAATGCTCAAAGAAAAGTAACAAAGAGCAAGTTTTGCTCACTAAGGACTAGCTGCTGTTTCGATCATCAGTCTGGTCCTAAAATTCAAACATACAAGATAAAATAAGTTTAAAAAACACAGGAAAGTAAAAGGCAAGGTTTTAAAAAAAATAACTTCTTTTAAAAATCAGTATGAAATTTCAGAGCTTTTAAAATTAATTTTGAAACAGGCATGCTATTTGTGAAAGAGCAACTACAAGGAATATTCTGAAAGATAAGTAGTTCATTAGCATGCAGAATAACATGGTTTAGCTTTTGATCTGACTCAATTCTGTGCTAGATTGCAACATAGCAGATTAGAATATACTATTGTTAGGTTTAAATGTAGAAAGCAAACAAGCCAAGTTTCAAAATGCAGTTTAGTTTACAGGCCACCAAGAGAGAGATGGACATTCTTTGGCAGACTTTGTGCTTCTTGATGCTCTTGAAAAGTGAACAGAACTTCAAAAATTATGACACTTTTCTTTGATACTTGACTTTAGGAACACATGCGAAGAGTTCTGAAACCAAACATTCTTCAAACTTAGTAGCAACAGCTAATCTCTGCATTTAGTTCAGTTGAAACTGTGAGTGTCATAAGTGAGCGTACCCAGGCCTCTATGCCTTCTTCACTTAAGGTGTAACTGGGTGTTTTTTCCTTTAGGCAGTAAGATGAAGTCTAGGTCCCTAGAGTCATAGCTGCTCTCAAGGCAGTAACATAAATAGAGGAACCTTACCCACTTGGTCTTAATTATCTTAATGGCCACTGCAAGGACTAAGGGAATGTCAAGAATTACAAAGTTTTTGCATTACCTTCACAGGAGGAAAAAAAAAAAACCCAAATCAAAACCAAGAATAGTACTTGCAGGCTTTTGTCCAGGCTCTTCCAACATACTTTCAGGTGCTCCTTCAAACTAAAGCCTTGGAATCCCAGGCAACCTTCCAAAGAGGCCCCAAAAGAACCACTATAATTCCACAGGGCAAAAAGCTGACATGAGAGCATCTTATAAAGAAGCTCTTATATTTTGTATGTATGTTTCATTTAAGGCCTTAAATGTACCAGCCTCTGGAACTGGTCTGAGAGTCAGTGGTCAATGACATGAGTAAACTGAACAAAAAATACAGCTCCTGATGAATTCAGTGAACTGAATGTTAGAATTCCAATACATGTAAAATAAGATGAAGACTTTTTGCCTCTGTTTCCTGAATTCCATTCCATCTTGGTATTCATGTTAAAGAAACAAAAGGAAAGGCCAAACACTTCTATACATGCATCTGCTCAGCTCCCAAGACATAATTAATAAATTGTGTGGCCATCAACCACACCCAGTTCTCAGCCCCTACAACTGCAAACTACAACTGACTGTCACTAAGAATGTTCTCTGAGACACTGTTTTTTGCATTACAGTACTGAATCCTCAGTTAGCACCAGAGCAGTTAAAACACGAACTGCTGAGCTCTGGAAAACTTAAGCCCTGACCACACAAAATGCACTCAATAGATGCTATTAATTCACCCATCAAAGTTCCCTTCCTCAAACATTTTCACTTGGAAGGATAGCTTGAGTTTATGAAGCACATTATTCTTCTGAGTAACAACCACTTTCGGGAACGAAGCTTTGTTTGCAACCAGACCCATTAAGTGGAAAAAAAGGAACTCTGAGATACCAAGATCTGCAATCTCATTCAACAGCCTCTCATTCAATAGGTCTCTATTTATGCTGAAGTTTATTATTTATTATAGTGAGAAAAGAACACTATGCAGAGTATTTGAACCTATTTAAATAGCTTCAAAACCTTAAAGCAATCTATGATCAATTATCCCCAAACTTGAATTACAGAACTGATAGTATTCTTAAAGGCAGGTATTTACACTTTTTAAATATAAAAATGACATGACTGAAAACAATGAAATACAGATTCTTACAGTTTAAACTGATTTCTTAATCAGAGACACTTTTAAGATTAGTTTGATATAAATACAGCTGTAACAAAGAGATGAAGTGTTATTTTTATGCATTCTATTGAATTCTAATATTCTCATGGATTTTCTGCAATTCTTATACTAAGTGGTTTAAACTAAGCTTTTTTACTTAGTCTGCATAAAAAAGACTGAATATTTGTTACCTTTTAATGAACAGTGCATCACAGTTCTCTAAAGCTTTATATAGAATGTAACAAATACAGAAGGGCAAAATTCTGCTATTTGTCTACTTTCAAAACTCTTAAAACACTGTCATGAAAAATTTCCTCCCAATATTGGTTAAAAATAACTGATTAAGCACTTTGTATCTTCAAGAGCAGCAAAAGGTTATCAAATCAGAAAAGAAAACAAATCCTCTCAAGCTATCTAGAAATGTGTTTAACTGCTACAGAAAAGAATGGTGAATATATTGACCTGGCAAGGTCAAAAGAGACAGAAAATATTTTCTTGCCTGGTTGTTACCTATTACACTTGTCATCTCAAAGTTAAAACGCATAGCTTGATTCAGGCTATTACTAGGAATCAAAAACAAACAAGAAAGAAAAAAGTAGTAAATTAACATTTGTTTGTACTTTAGTCTGCTGACAGGAAAAGGAAAAAAAAAACAACAAACCATCATTTTATTTTTAGACATCAACTTTCTTCATCATTTTTAGAACATCAACATTCTTCTTCTAATAATTATACTGTATTTTTCATAAATACCCCCAATTTTTTTAAAAAAAGTTGTTACACAACAAGTATGCCATAATGAGACATCCGTTCACACACAGTTCTTTGAATATTGCCCTGGGTGTCCTGTGTCAGCACTCAAGCAGCTGAGATAAATCACTGGCTTTTTCTGACCTTGAGCAACAAGAAGTTTTCAGCTGAACTGTGCAAAACCACTCTTTTTACAGAAATCAAACCTGGAAAGCATGTGGTTTACATATAGTCTCTGCATCATTCCCCAAACAAACAAAACCCCAAAACCCAAACAAACAACCATAAAGTATACCTCTTAAAGAAAAAAGGGGAAAAATATCCATTAACCCTTACTTTACTCCTTACATAACAATTGTTAATACATTCTTTCAATTCTCCTCCCCATCCCTTTGGGAGAGGAGAGAAGGGAAGGGTGGAGTGAGAGACAGGCTGCATGGCTGAGGTTAAACCACAACACAATGACATTTCAAAGATAACAAAAACTTGCATACATATTAAAATGTCCAAATACGAATATATATTTAAGCGTAAGTGTTCCGATAGTACTATGCATCATTAAAGGAAAAGACATACTGCACCACTGTTGAAGAAGTTGGCTCCAAAATAGCTGAATTAGGAAGTTTTATCTAACCATCCACTACCAGACACCTAGGCAGCTGTATACAACAATCTATAACTACAGAGAAAATATTTACCTGGCAAAAGATCCAATAAAACATGAAAAGACAAACTGGAATCAATGAGAAATGAACTGGATTACTAGACAGAAACATATTCTTGCATGTGTTCAAGCTACTGGGAAAGTAATAGGGCCAGCAGGTATAAAAAACTTCCAAATATCTGCTTACTCTTTCATGATCCAATCATAGCTATCTTGTTAATCAGATTGGATTACATCCCAGATATTAATTTGGCAAACAAAACAGGCTGATTCAGTCTTTCCCCTTCAAATATGCTGAAAACAATCTGCCACTGATAATCTTGCCATGCATGCGCTCCTGGAAAGCCATCTGATCAATTTACACCTATTGATAGTAGAAGTCTAAACTCAAATACAAATGACATAAGGCTTTCCCTATTCATTAATAACCTGTAAACTCATTCTCTGCTTCCCAAGGAGCGCTGAAATGCTGGCAACAGAAGGGAGATAGTTCAAAGAACTATGGACTCCTTTCAACTATAAATAAACAAATAGTCCATACATGAAGAAAAGATTGCTGGCTTAAGAACAGGCAAAAGTATAGCTTTCCTCACTGGCCATAAAATACCTGTTCTGCTGTTTGACTTTAGGAACACATGTATAGGGAGGATAGGGAAGGAAATATCAGAAATGAATTCTACCAATTCATTTTGGTGAACAGTTTCAGTAACCTGAGTCTTCCCGACTGATCTTCCCTGTAACAATGCTGGTAACACACCAATTTCTTGTTATACAAACAACGCTTGCACAGCAGCAACAGCTTTTTTGCTCGGGCTGAGACCCCCACACATTTCCACATCGACACCCCCAGGAAGCAGGGTAGTGACAGATGAGAGATGGGGAGAGGACATGGCTGCACAGCTGATCCACACTGCCCATTATTCCTTTTTTTTTTTTCCTCTTCCCTCCTCACTTAATAAACCCATGAGTTTTCTTGCTTTCCCCATTGTCTCATCAACCCCATCAGGCAGGTGGCTGTGGGGTTACCTGACTACCGGCCTCAGTCAACACACTACAGTGCATTACTGAGTCCTTTGGGTTTACATTCTTTCCCTTCTCCCTTGTTGTGGTCATTCTGTTAAGCATAGTCATAGCATCAGCTAGGTTGGAAAAGACTTTTAAGATCAAGTCCAACCATTACCTCAGCACTGCCAAGACCATCAGTAAACCATGTCACTAATGGCCTCACCTACATGGTTTTTGAACACTTGCAGGGACAGTGATTCCACTGCTTTCCTGGGAAGCCTGTTCCAACACCTGACCACCCTCTCGGTGAAGAGATTTTTCCTAATATCCAACTTAAACCTCCCCTAGTGCAGCTTCAGGCCATTACCTCTTGTCCTGTCACTTCCTACTTGGGAAAAGAGACAGACCCGTACCACACTACAACCTCCTATCGGGTAATTTTAGAGAACAATAAGGTCCCATCTGAACCTTCTCCAGATTAAACAACCCCAGCTTCTTCAGCCGCTCCTCATCAGATTTGTGCTCCAAGCCCTTCACTACCTTCACTGATCTTCTCTGGACCCACACCAGCAGTAAGCAGTGTTTTGGTTTGGATCACTGTTTCCAGACAGTCTCAATTCCTGAAAAGAATGCCCACAGCAAGCCAAATCCTGTATGATATCTGGGTACTAACAATGGAGGTTCATAGAAAGGGACAATCACAGAGCCCCATCCTCTGGATCCAAACATGGCCATGCACAAATGGACATGTTTCTGGCCAGGAAAAAGTAGGGAAAAAAAAATCCAAAAAACTTTTAGGCATAGAGTTCCTTCTAAAGTGCATGTATGTTCAAGAAGTGAGGTTTCTGTATGGAAAATAAATATTTCCAAGTCCATACAATGCTCATACAATACATCCAAGATTTACTATCTTGACACAGTCAAGGAAAACTATTTATTTTCATACTCCTCAGTCACTGTATTCTCTCTTTTAGGAAGGTTTTGTGATTTTCTAAAACTGTGAATTAATCAGAGAAGTTGCAAGCATTTATAGATTACAACTTGTGTGTTTATTTTACCTTTTGGAGAACTGAGAAAGACAAGTTTGCAAGTGTTCTATTAATGCTGTTCTGTTAAGTTTAATCAGCTAATGTGCAACCTGTGTATCAGTCAATAAATGAAATGCTGTCCAGCAATTTGAAAGAAAGAAAATCAGAATGCATTGGCTAGGACTTGGGAATAGAAAATTAATGGAGAATATATATACCCCAATTTAATGAGACAACATCTGCAAGATAACTTGTCTAATAAAAAGTGTATCAGCAAGCCTGATGCATAAGAGCAGAAAAATATGTCTTTTTTAAATGGTATCATCTGGGAGCTTTATGCAAGAATAAATACTCTTATCGGCTGGATAACTCGTGATTCTCAATGAGTGCAGAACACTAAACGGCTTCCCGCAGTGGTCTTATTATATAAAGTTCTCCTAGGAGTTACTCTGCTGTGTATTTCTGCCCCATATCCCAACAAACATTGACCTACTCCATTTATTGTCATCATGGCTAGATTTCACCTAGCTTAATGAACTGATTATACATTTCCAAACACAGAAAGCACGTTTTGAGCAAGAATAAGTGAAGCCAATAATGACAGTTTGTAACAAAGATTTAAGTTGAATGCTCAGCGCTTTAAACCTCCGGTTAATTATTTTTGCATGTAAAATCAGAAGTAATACAAATTCTACACACCTTTTTCCCTTCCTCTCTGCCTTCTGCCAAAGTGACCTTAGCTTTTAAACTTTTTAAAAAAATATATCCAGTTGAAATACTAAAGTTATATCAGGCTATTAACATCCTGTGAGACTATATTTTCCTATGTCCAAAAAACATTGTGACGTTTGAGATTATTAAAATAGGTAGTGATTAAGAACATGAGGCTCAACTCAAAGAGATGAAGTGAAAAGCTTTTTTAATCATGAAGATGTATAACTTTATTTTCCACACTGTTGAAATTACAAACCTTATTCCATAAGGAAAATTCAACATGAGAGTTAAAAAGTAGTCAAAATGGCTACTGATTACAGGCACAGTTCTGTTCATATCCTATGCTTGGAAACATTTGCCTACAAAAACATACCTGGCTCCTAGCAAGAAGCTGAGAATAACTCATATTACAATAATTTTACCACACTGCAAAGCAATACCTCTCCCTACTGCTGTGACAGGCAGAGCTCATGAGATGGCGCACATCCCTGCATGCACAGTCATACAGGCTAGAAACAGCCTACATTGTCTTTTGCCTCTGTCAGCTCATACTAAAATACAGTTCTAAAAACCTGCATTTCAACACATTTTCTAGGTAATTAATATGAAATATACATATTTCTTATCTTAAATAAAGGTCTCTAACTTCCAGCTATGTTTTTGGTTAATGTGTCGTTGAATTTTCACTATGTGCTAAAAGCATACAAAGGCATTTAAAAAAACTGCAAACATAAAGAGGAAACAAACAAACAAAAAAACCCAAAACAAAACAAAACAAAAAAAAAAACACCAAACAAACCTATTACCCATTAAAACCCTAATGCCTAGTGGCTTTGGCACCCTTCATTAGTAGGGAACTCCAGCTTCTTCTGCAGTTACAACAATCTGGATGTGTAAGAACAAATGACCTACCTGCAGTCTCCAGACTACAACCTGCAGGCTTTCTCTATTCTGATGACCTCAGGGTGTGCCCCTTACACTTACAACTACTGTTTATGGAATTGTTTTCCTCTCCTGAGCCATTACAACAGCACACTCCTCCTCCCAGCAAGGCAGCTGTTGGGTGGGAAATGCTGGGTTCACTGAGGCACAGCACCCCCTCTGAGGGTGGGAGCCAGCACTGGCTGTCACTGGCCAAAACCAGCTACAGTCCGCCCCGACCGCCCTGCAGCCCTCACTGCGGGCTCCATCATAGCTGCCCTGCTCCAAAACATCATCCTAGCAGTGAGGTACATAGCTCCCTCCCGCAGGCCAACTCAACTGCCCCCGCTGCCCTTCACCTCGCCAGAGCAACTGGGATGGACTCAACTCCCAGTTTCTGCATTAGTATTTTCCTCAGTGATTGAAAGTTTGTGTTAGTAGGCAGCAAGTTAAATGAAAGAAAGATTCCTGACTCCACAATTTTGCTCAAAAGAAAGAGATAACTTTGTTCACGTCAATGTAAGACTTCCCTCCCCCTCCAGTGTTCTTTAGACCTGGTCCAAAACCAAAACCAAACAACAAACCCTCATAACCTAAGAGGCTTCCCCCAGCTTTACAGCAGGAAACATAACGAAGGGTCACAGCCTGAAAATGCTGCCATGGCCCTGGTGGGCTTTTACTTTGTGCACTCCTAGAAACTGTGGGAGACAAAGTGAATCAGGTACTCAGCAGAAATCAAATGCTTTTTCTTGTTACTCAGCCTCTGCAGCTATTAGGGTTAGCAAGCACCACGAAGAAAACACAAATCTGAAAAAGCAGCAATTCTACTCTATCATTCCTCATAAAGCCTCCCGCATCCTAAATTGAAAAGCAACAAAGAAGATAGGGAAGGAAATATCAACTTCAAACTTACTTTTCTCTAAAGCACCAATGATCATTACACACTTTGGTACAAGCATACAATATTACACTCTGAGATACAGTTAATATATTTAAATCCATGTCATTTTGGCCTTGGTATCTGGCCAAAGAATCGTTGCAAAGAATCTGGTAGAATCTAGGAGTAGGAGGAGGAAGAGGAGGGAGTGAGCTAATGGCTGCGTGGTTTCCGATTTACAAGCTGGGCTTAAACCATGACAGTGTGTTCTTCCCTCTTCATGTAATTCAAGAGCCAATTCCCCTCTGTGTTTTTATACCTGTTGACAAGTTAATAGTCAGATGTAGGCAAAAGTTTAACATGGCTTTAGTCTCCCACAAATTCTTTTCTAGTTAATTTTGGCAGATAATTAGCATGAGACATAAGTTCTCATTCTCCACTTGGTTGTTTTGTTCCCCCCCCCCCAAACATCTGAGAATTTCAATTTTATGTTTAGCTGAATATTGAAGCGAAAGATTCCTTGTCCCCTTCCTCATTCCCAAGTGATATTCAGTTCATTGTATGCAGGCAAAGTACATATAAATACATTCCAAAGTAACTTGTGCATCCATTTACTTCAGTGAAAATATATGTTTTTTTATTAATTTATATAAAGGTATTAGGTAATTCAGAATGCTATTTCTAGCTTAGTGAGCTTGTTTAGGAGTTACTGGCAGGAAGCCATCACATATTTAATGCAATTTATCTCAAAGCAAAGGAAGTTAAAAATTATGGTGATTGCTTTCTAGTTTTTAAATTCATATAATGCAAACATCAGGGCTGAATGCAATAGCAGATAAAGGAATGTTTTAATGCCATTTAATGCTCTGATGTTAAAAAGGCTAGAAAGAGAATCAGCTGAAGGGAATGACTTCCAAACCTGGGAAATGATAAAAATTAGCACTGTTTTCAAAAAATAATAAAAAAAAGGTTTCGTTGAGTATTGGTTTTAGGCGGCAATCAGATTTTCTTAATATATATATTATGATGGCTTTTTAAACTTCATCCTACTCAATGAAAAACTGACATTTCAAAAGTACCAACTACTCAAAAGGCTCACTGTCTTTGAAAAAAAAAAAAAAAACACCTGAAACTGAAAGTTTTTCTCAAATGACACTGAAATTAACAGTACCACAGAAAATACATTTTTGTATTCTGTATTCTGCACATGCATGTAACAAAAAATTTGCTAGTTTGCTGACTGATGCCCTCAATAAAATTTGTTTACAACACATGCTAATCTATGTCGTAACAAGGATTACATTTATATTCTGCCTGAAGAGGAACTAGGTATTTCATCAGTATTAAAGGACTCCATCCCCTGGCAGTCTTCAAGACCAGGTTAGATCAAGCCTTGGGTAACATGGTTTAGTGTGAGGTGTCCCTGCCCATGGCAGGGGGGTTGGAACTAGATGATCTTGAGGTCCTTTCCAATCCTAACTATTCTATGATTCTATGACTCTGGAAAAAAAAAATGGTGTATCTTTTCTGTGGTTCTTTCTCCATTCCTTTACACCTTCTCACAGGAGTTTTAGTATGAAAAAGTTGTCCTTAAAAGACTAAACAGCCCCTTCAAGAACTAATTGTCTACAAAGCCTTAGAAATTATTTCAATATTTACCCAACTATATTCAAAATGAGTATTTGAAAAAAATCTTCTCCCAATAAAGATAATTTATGTGCAAAAGCAATCATGTTTACACATAGTACACGGGTAGAAAATTTAATGGTTAAAGTTGGAACACATTGGCAAAATGACAAAATGTAGTAAACCCTTTTTTATGGAATCTGCCTCTAGTGTAATAAATCTGCCTTCTAGTATAATAAATATACTATCTGTGTCCCATATGTGTGTACTCAGCATATGCAAAAGTCACACAGCCAAACACGTTGACACTTCAGCAGGAGATCAAATTATTGTTTTGGCACTTCTGTCACGCCTGTCATTTCAATTCCACTTTATCAAATTACAGATTGCTAGATAAAGTTGGATTAAAGGGAAAGACAGACACACACACAGAGAGGAGCAATTGTCATCACTTCAGTTGTGAAATTCCATAATTGCATGTCAGTGTCAGGAAGAACAAGAGAGCAGTAATAGGACTGACATGAGAATCATTCAAATCAAGGTTTCCAATAAGGCTTTGCACTGTGTCAAGCCACATGTCAGGAAATGGACTGGATTTCTGAGTATTTCCTCACATTAGAACTGTCAATATTTATCAAGTCAACTAATGCTGCGTGTTAAGTTCTAGGGCAAATTTCTGTTTCCTGTTTTCCTTAAGTAGTGCTTTTACTAGCAAAGAACATAAACTTTAAGCCATAGGAGAGAAAAATAACTTTCCTTTAGAAATATCACTAAAAGTAATATGAATAACAATATATTATACCTGAACAACTTAGACTATAGGTCTTTCTTTTAGAAATATCACTAAAAGTAGTATGAATAACAATATATTATACCTGAACAACTTAGACTGAGTCTGTTCCTGAGTTTTAGGGTACCTATAATGCAACAAATCTTGCATCCAAATCACTGTGGAGGAGTCAGACATGAATTTCAAGTAATGTTTCTGGTAACAAACAAACAACCCACCACCACCTTATCTAATTTTACTTTTTTTGTGGAAGTTGTGAATACTTCCAGCTCTGTACTGAGGAAGACTCAAGAAGCAACATGCAAATCTGACTTACATGATCCAAGATGTCAGTGAAACCTCTGACATACTGTGACAGGCGGACACTATTCTTGGAACAGCTCATTATTCTCACCTCTGGGTTACTCCCCCTTGGTTTTGAATTCTATGATCAATCCTCAGTACTTTATGAGGTCCTGTCATATGATGGTCCATTAATACTCCTCACTATCTGTACCACCGTTAAAGAGGCAAAACAAATAGAAATCATTTGTTTACTCTCATAGACACCAGGAGGGTCATTAATGTTCAAAACTTCCTTAGATTCACTTACTCTTATTCACTGATGGGAAGCTCCTAAACAGTAAAGAACGGGATTATGATGAAAAGAAACAGTATATAAGTATATCCATATCTTAGATGGCAGTAGTTGAGTCAGTCCCTCCATGATACTTCTTATCAGCACCCGTCATCACTATTTGATACACTTATTAATTGCCTCACAGAGTAACTGGAAGAACAACATTAAAGAAATGGGATAAATTTTCTTCCTACTACTAAGAAAGTATTTTTCGCTTAAATTTTAATGGAAAACATTTTCATATGATCATTATAAATTAATTAAAACAAAACCAGAGAATAGGTAAAGCTAATGCAGCTTTTTCCCATTTTGTCTCAGATTCCTTTTGTAACCTTGCCTATGTCTCCCCTTCACACTTCTAGTTCCCTATATTTAACATGAGCAATATAAATGTAAGTACTTTCCTCACAGGTGTTTTTAATTTGTTTGTAAAGTACTTGGAGATCCTCTGACAGAAGGTACTAAAAAAAATAAATTACAAAATATTTTCCACAGCAGCCATAGAAAAGGAAAGGCATTACTGCCTGTACCATATCCTGCAGAAGGTAATAGGGAGTTATGAAACATTATGTCACTACAGGGAAATTTTCTAACTTACTGACCTATCATGTTATTGGCCTAATGCATACCCATAAAGTCTATTGCTCTCATAAAGCCTCTGCACTCTGAGCTCCAAAGTGGTAAATTTTAAAGTCAAGATGCATCTCAAAAATGTTCTCTTCATGAGCCACTTCTCAAGAACAGAAAAAGAAGCAAGTTATCCAGAGTGACCTTCAGCCACAAAGCCAATAACACTTAGCTGCTAGTTAACAGTCAGCATTACATTTCCTGCAAGGAATACTGAGGAGAATGTCACTGCACATTACAGCAAAAGTGAGTCTATTACTAACAAGAGTATGCTAAAATAAAAATGAAGAAGCCAAAGCTGAAGAATAAAACATTCCTAGCACAGTAAAAAACAGCTGAAACAAAATTCTCCAGCATAGAAAGGTCATCATAAGCTGACTTCCCATTCAGTTTTCAAGTCTCAGTTTTCCAGGCAACTGCTCAGATGAAATGAAGATGTGAACTGAGATTAAATAAAAGATTAGTAAGATTCATTAGGGGCAGGTTTTTCAGGCAATGGCAGGTGATGAAGCTGGTGTAAGAGAAAACAAAAACAAAAAAAGGCTTCACATATTAATACCCTGTAAGACTGGGGAGCAAGACTAGAGTTTGGTTATATCTAATCTTCCCTCTTCAAGATTGTATAGGAATCCACTTGGTCATCCTTTTGGCAAAACAGCCAATATCCTTATTGATTCTCTTCATTCACAACCATTTAGTTATACTGGAAAACGTGGGCAGAAGAAAAAAAAAACAAAACAAGCACCAAACAAAAAACTATCATCACCCTTGAAAGAGCAAAACTTCATGCTGAAAAACGCCACAGGCTTTGCAATTATGACCCAAATTCCAAAACATCACGCAACTAGCTTCAGAAATCGATGTATTTTTACAAAACTCACACTTGGTGGTTTTTATCAGGTTTTGTTCTGTGAAAATTTAAGACATGTTTCTACATATGTTTCTTTGAAAAGCAAAGCTAAGACGTTTCCATGATCACGATTCATTATAGATCAAATGTCACAATACTCAGAAAGAATGTATAAGATCAAAACAGAACAGGTTAGGTGTGACAAGCACAGCAAAGAATACCCATCTGGTAGGAAATGAGTCACTTGTGGGTCCACTTCTGGCACTGGCAAACACACTCTAGTAACGCACAATAATACAGGTCAGTTACAGCAGACCACTGATTATTTGTCACCTGATGCCTTCTTATAGTCCATGGAATATTTTCAATCTGTAGTCATTCTTGAACAAAGAAAAGTTGTGAACGCCCCATTCCTGGCACCGTTTTAGGCCAGGCTGAACAAGGCCTTGAGCAACCTGCTCTAGTGGGACATCTCTCTGCCTGTGGCAAGAGGGTTGGAACTAGGTAAGTGTTAAGGTCCCTTCTAACCCATTCTATGATCCTATAGTATTCTCAAATCTGAGAGCTTTCTTTCTCACAGAAAATTTAAGTAGAATCTTACATAAAAAGGTCAGTAGAAGTAACTATGAAAGGAGAGACAGATCATAGTGATAAAGTGGCTAGGATAATTTGCTATTTTGTCATTTTTGGAATATTTCAAAATGATTATAGATATTAAATTTTAAGTTTGCCTTCAGGTAATACTTTAGCCATGGTTACATAAATTTCTACTTCAAAAGTTAAAGAAACTTCAGGAAAAAGATTCCAAGAAAAGGCACCTTCCAGTTTTATATTTGGTTGTTGACTAGGAAAATTTGCCATTAATGACTAATGATATAGCACATTAGCAGTATATTCCGTTATGGAAGTGCAAATTATTAGATACTAATGATGCATGTCCTAATTGCAGTAGTTTGTTTTGATTTCAACCTAGATAAAAGAAAAATATTTATTTACAATGTTTCAGGTTCTATGAAGTACATTAAGCTCCTAATTTATGCTTTCAATAAACAAGAAACAATGCATTATCATTAACCAAGACTGATGTATCATTATTTGATGATCACTGTATAGGTCACCAGTAATATATATCCCAGGAATGTGAAATAGTTTGGCCACTTAAGCTTGGTAGAAGTTTCAGTTCTGGGACCAAACACAGAAAAAAGATAAAACCTAAAATGTCAACAGGAGAGGTATTTATTACATTCCTGTTCTTTTAAAATGCTTCAACAAGTTCACATAATGAAGATAAATTTGCCAGACAGTTCATTACATTAATTCTAGTTTCTATATTTGAAAGCTAGAGCACTGAGCAGGTGGTCATTGTTGTTGGATAAAAACTGTACATTTCCCAAGTCAACAACCAAACTATAGCACAAAACCTAGCAAACCTCATGTCTGTTCTTCAGTGATTAGTGAGGCAAGATCCCACATGAGACTGTAAACCTCAAGGCATCAATAGTTACAGTCAAAAGGATGAGAAATTCATGGCACTCAGCACCACAACATTGATCTCCAGCTCGTCGACCTTAATGATACAGTAAGAGAAAGCCAAATCAAGAGAGACTCTCCAGGCTTCACAGTAAGTTTGGACAGCCTGTGACTGGCTCCTCACCTTTGTGCCACTGCTTCTAAGAGCAAGAAGGGAGAAAAGTGAGCACAACAGGTCAGCAAAGTAATAAGGCATAACATGGGAATCTCATGCTCTTTCACTTCAATTCCCTCACTCAGGGTTGGGGTTGTCTCAGAAAAAGTGAGATCACATATTCTGCACTGGATGAGATTCCCCCTTCTGGGATCAGGCCTAAGCCAGTGAAGACAGCTCACTCCTTAGGAAACCATTCCAACTCAGAGCAATCACTGAAGCCAAAAAAAAAAAAGCATAAGATACACAGCACCTGTAATTTATACTGAGGTAGAAATCCTCCTATCATAAAACAATGGAAAAAAAGAAAACATCAGTTTTCTTGGAACAGGTTGGTGCACCTGTTACATAAAAGGAAGGCTGCAATAAAAAGAAATACAGCACACACATTACTATGACTGCAGTGCAAAGCCTACCAGGCTGTTAACTTTTCCCATTATTCAAGCAATAAAAAGAACCTTTTGGTTGTGTGGTTTAGTAGCTGCTACCCACACTGAAAAAGTTAGACCTCGGTGTTTAGAAATAAGGTCCCAAACTGCATTTTAGCATACTATAAACCAACAGTTTAAATACCTAGATAGTTTTGTAAAAGCTAATGCTCAAAACTGAAATCTAAATGCCTGAGTTTCACAGTAATGTGTACCAGCTGATGTTAGAGGTATTAAATTACACAGCATGTGCTCGCCATTTTTACAAACCCATTCACTACTTGACAGACAGATAAACTACACAGATTCAGTAATCCAGAACTGGATTCCAGCTCCATTTTAAAATGTTAGCAGGACACATAAACCAAACCAAAAACAAACCAGCTAACTTTCTTTAGTGAGAAAGGGTTCCTATTTATTTCTGACAATTTATTTTTTTTTTAAATTGAATACACTTCCATGTAAACCTTTTGTTTCTTGTTAGTTTTTACCATGAACACGTGGACCCTAATATTGATTCAGCTCATTCTGCATCTGCAAAATGCTTGAGAAAAAAAAGTGGAAGTAACTGCACAAGAAACAAGATGGCATAACTTGTCACTATTTTAAATTTAATGCAGACTAGAAAAAAAGCAGAGATGGAATGCAGGAGAATTTGGAAATTTTACAAAAAAACAAAATCAGAAAACATAGAGAGAATGGGGTTTATAGAATGCATAAAGGGAATAAAAGAAACAAAAAATAACCCAGCAAAGCAAGAATGACTTGGTTTGTTAAAATGCTTTGAACAACAACAAAGACTCTAAGCCACCTAGAGAACTAAAACAGTATTAGGATTATAAATAACAAAGATAATTCCTTAAATTTAATGCACAGGGAAATGCTTGTTTCAGCTCTTAAAGCAATAGATCAAAGTCACTGATTCTATTGACACAAATTTTGTAGTCCTTTGCTAATATACAGCAATTTTAAACATACCACTGGAGTATTTTTAAGCCATGTGATTAAGCTGACACCATTTCTAGATTTAAAAAAAAAAATCTCCTTATACTTGTTTACTGTCCTTGCAATTATCCTACAGTAAACTAGTTCTATTATACTGATACACATTGGAGTAAAACGTTCAGTGTTGGCTTCATTTACATGTAAGAAATTCAACCCGTCTTAATATAGAGGACTTCAACAGACAGCATTAAATGATGCTTGGTATCTAAGATACAGCATACTTTCTTTTCTAGTCACACTGACAGTTTAGTGTCTTAATTGAATTCTTAATATGATTTTGCATAGCTCAAAATAATCCCCTCTCTTCATTCCTGAAGATGTTGAAAAATCACTGAAATTCTGCAGAACCACTGTCACAACAAAGCAAATGAATTGTGATTTCCTGCCCTAACTTCAACAGCATTTCACATCAGACTTGCATGATGTTGTTTTATAGACTCTGAGCAGCCATGAACTAAAGTGCGTAGTTATAATGCTGGGTAATAAAACCGCATTTTTGCAGCAACCCCTCCCCCCTCAACAGCTATTTTTAAAAGGAAGAGCTGCTGAATGGTCACAGGATGATGCAGTAGCCAAAAGAAGTTAAAAAAGCAAACAAAAAACAAACAAAAACAACCCATAAAAAAGGAAAAAAACAACAGAAAACCATTTGGAATGTTAAATAATAGAACATGGGTATCACATGTTCTAGCACAGTTAAATTAATGCCAAAAAAGACCGACTGTTTCAAAACATAAATTGAGGATATGATGTTATTAATGCTGGAAGCCAGGTTTCAATTGTGGAAACTCACAGCACTTCAGTTTAAGAATTCCTTCTAAAAATGTAACTTCATGCAAGTATATTTAAACATACATGTCATATAGTTTAAAAAAGGCAAAGAACACAAGTGAAAACATTTTAAACTTATTCACAGAAAACAAAAATTGAAATAGTAAGATACATTTTTTTCAAGCATCAATTGTTTAGAAGTAAAAAAAAAAAAAAAAATTAGTACCAATGAGAGTGCTTCTAAAGCAAGAAAAAGCAGTCCTAATCTTGCTGGTTTACAAGTATTCAGCATGGTATGCCAACACTATCATGACACAACAATTTTGTTAATAATGGAAATTAAGAACAGGAAGTGGAATTGCTTTTAAACTACTGATATTTTAATGACATGAAGATTGCAATTCCCTTCTGAACAAGGAGTTATAAAAATTTCTAGCACAAGTGTATTCTACAGAATAAGATTATTTTGTCTCCATTGAAGTTAAAGTACAACATTAGAAAAGTTATTGTTAGAAAACTTTTAAAAATATACACATGTAAGCCAACATATTTTGACACGGTTTAGTTAAAAAAGAAAATCAACCAAAGACCCCACTTCCTAGAGTTGCCTGACAAATAACATTAAAACAAGCCACTTACTTTTCTGTCCTCAGTTTCTACAGAGGAAATGCACTCTGCTTTAGTATCCTGAAAAGGCAAACAGAAAAGACATGTCATAAAACATATTGCCCAGGTTTGTGGAAATAATTCAGGATGAAGAAAGGGCATCAAAGGCTGAAAAGTGGGTTTCTCAGCCTATTACACTTCACTGAACTGTTGTTTTGTATATATAGTATATCTAAGTGTACAACATGTATTACAGCTGTAACCATAATAGGTCTATTAACCTTTATTACAAGCATAAACTTAAAGACAGGATTGAAACATCACAAAAACCCAAACCTACTTCAGTATAGCTCAGCCAGCTCCTAAGACTAAAATATGATCTCTACTTTATACTGTTTGCTTTTTCTACTTGTATCTCAAAGAAAATATAATTACTTGCTCACTCCTTTTTGTTTTTCATTAGTGACAGTAGCTTAAAATATATAAAGGTGAGCTTAAGACGAAATAGTTGTTCAAGCTTCTGCCTGTTGTCAAGAGTGGTAACTAGGACTTGATGAATATAATTGTGTCTGAATCTCATAGCAATATTCAAGAATAATCAAAAGCATCTGTTTGATATAAATATGTGCATATATAGATATATGCACATATATATAGAGATACATATATTTCGGACTTATGTTTTTTTAAGAGTCAAATGAATAAACTTCAACCTGATGACGCCCAGCACATGGTTTGTTTTCTTGTTATTTTTTTCTCCTAAGGTATTTGGACCTACTTGGCATCTTTTGATTTTTTGCCAGCAGACCTGGAGACATGCTGAAATAATCATTATCACAAAAATTGTTCTCTCAAAGGCATTTATTTTTTCATACCATCCCTTTGTACAAGTTACTATTGGAAACGGAGTAAGCCAAATATAGCTCAAGTCATTAAACTGTAGACGAGTAACCTTATATGATCTTTCTTGTTTTCAACTTTACTGTTTTAGTGAAAGTATTGCACAAAGCTAATTTTGCTTACATACTGCAACTTTAGAGTTTTCTATTGGGATAAAATGACATAGAGATTAATTAGAAGTAAATTCTTACCCAGCCTCTGACTGAAGCTAGAACTACTCTTATCAGAGTTTAGGTTATAGGCTACACTGACTTGCTAAATAAATCCTAGACCACAAATTTAAGGCTGATAGCTAATAGCTGATCCATTAAAAATTAAAAAAAAACATGAAATTACATTTCTTTAACACTATGCCTAAATCTTAAATGAAGGACTGCTATTATTTCACTGCCAAATACCTAAGCCATATATATACCCATAGATAGATAAAAAAAAAAAATCATTCAACTAAGAAAGATGAACTGAGGTTTCCTGATAAAAGAACATTTCCATTCACAGCAAGATATATCAAAGATGTTTTCACTAGACATACCCAGTTCTCTGTAACTTCTCAAGCAGCATATTTTCAATAATAAAGTTCTTTTTTATTCTAGTTATCTTCATCTATGAATCAGTACCACAAGTATTCTTTATATTCAAAGTACTTTTGATGGAGAGTCAGACTGTACTCTTTGGAATGTAATACTCAAAAATTTTCTTTCAAGTGTTACTTCCTGGCAGCTAGACAGTTTCTGCATCTCTCCTCCCCTTTGGTGGATAAGGAAATACTACCTCCTCCTACAGGCTGCCTTCCTGCACTTGTTTGTATATTTACAGATTTTTATTTTTTTTGTGAGTGAGAAGAAAAGGTCAACTTTTGAAAAGTTCTCTGCCTCACAGGAATGAACTCAAACTTCATTAGCACCACTGCTCTTCACCTGCTAGTTATGCCGTAAGCCACCGTTTGGAAATAATGGAATGTTCTTTAACATATTTATTGGCTAATCAAAAATTAATCATATCTTTTCATATTACCAAGGACAAGCTGGCTCTATTTCACATACTGACCCAAATTAACTGAATGCAGAATAAAATAGCTCCTATCAGAATCAAGTCATAGCTACTACAAACTCTCAGTATAATGAATATATCTTGTTCAAGACCCGTAGTCCTTTGATTTGTTCTGCTGCCTACAGAAGATTTTAGTTTGCTATTTTGCTACTGTCATTTCCTATTAAAAGCAATTTCTAAGAAACCTAAATTCATAAGCATTTATTACACAATATGAATTAAAAATGCAGTTTTATCTGGAGAAAACAAAACCCACCTTCCTCCCAGCGCAGCTTAAGCCACATGCTTGTCTACAACCAGCAATGCAAAGGTATAAATTAAGCATGCAGCCCAGCTGAAAACAGTTGAGGCCAACCCAGCTGAGAGTCACTGCTGCAATCAGGAATTAGACAATGTGAATGGAAGTTAACTGATACCAGCCATAAAGAAAAGATAAACTGGAAATCAAAGGACAACCTCTGTCATGCATTTTATCCCTGAATATCCAAAGATCATTCTACCTTGTGGGGTTTGACTTTCTATCTAAACATACAGAAAGTGAATTCTACAAGTTAACCACTGCATTATAAACAATTAAAACTACATATGTATGGTTTCAATATTACAGAATATTGAAGCCAGCAAGAAAGAGTGGGTTTGGGTTATCATTTAAGTTAGGTAAAGTCAGTTTTGAGTAAAGAAATAACTCTATGTCTTCAAGTGTAGAAACCTGAACTTAGACTTCTGCACAAGAAAAAAAAAAATCCAGGGTCCATTGTATGGCTTTGCTATTCCAAATAGGAATTTAAAAATATTGCCTAATTAATTTTTTTACAAACTTGATTTAGGTACATTATCAGAGGATAAACTGGACTGTAAAAAAACATTTAGTATGTAGTACCATGCAAAGCCTGAGTTCCTGAATAGGATTTTTCTTTACCAATTGATGAAATCCTCGCAAATGCATGTACTCTAATAAAGTATACCTAAGGATACCAACGGGTTACTGAAAGAAGGACTGAAGTAGATTTCAAGAATCCCTAGTCCAAAGGGGTTAAATCAGTTGAAAGGAGTTAAAAATTTGGACAGTAAAAATTTGTGCAATAGGTGAAGAAGAAATCATAGAATGGTTTGGGATGGAAAGGAGCTTAAAAATTATCTAGTTCCAAATCCCTGCCATCAGGAGGGCCACCTTCCCCTAAACTAGGTTGCTCAGATCATTGACAGACTGATATGGATTGGTTTGGGGAGCAGGCCAACAATCTATAGTACAGGAAAAAGTAAATATTCAAAAACAACAAACCCAAAAACCAAAACAGACGAAGACTTTGGGGAAGTAAAACTGTATTCATGGTGAAACAGAATACCTGAGAAAATACACTGCAATCCAGAAAACAGAAGTCTATTTTAAATTAGTAATCTGCAAATCTATTACCTGATTAATGAACTGCAACTTGCAAAAAGTTTTCTTTTAAAGATAGTAGTAACAGTTCATCACTGTGCAGAAAGAGAGGAGTTCTGCAGAGGAGTTGTTTGTGGTGCATCTGATGTCTCTAGAAAGTCTGCCTTGAAGATTTCTTGGAAGAAGAGCAGTCACCAACTGTAACTGAATTTTGTTACTAAGTGTAACTGAACTCAGGCAAAATTTATCTTTAACTGACAAGAACATTTCATGTTAGGGGTCTGCATGCATATCTTAACTTTTAACTGTCCAAGTAAACCAATTTTTTTCTGAAGCAACTAGTGTGTAATTGTTTACACCAGCGAAGTTACTGACTTAACTGAATACATATTTAAATATAAATACTTGAGTATACATCATCTACATCCTAGATACACCTCTTCTAAAGAAATATGTATACAAAAACTAAGCTAAAACAAAAATAAAAAAAAATCAAACTTAACCATCTATGAATCTCAGGGTAAGAAGGGAAGAACTTCTCTGGAAAACATCTGTGCTACTTCTTGTAGAGTGAAAAATGACAAAGCATTAATAAATGCCATTTTAGTATGGGTACTGCAAACTTCCCAACTGCATGAATTATTTGAGATTAAGAAGTACCATTGCTGTAAAGCAGGTGTAAAATTCTATAGATGTGAACAACGCATCAGACACTTTCTTTAATGTTGCTGCATGTCAAAAAAAGTTAAACCCCAGCAAAAATCTGTTTCTCCTGAAGAGTTATTATTTTAGACTGGTCTTGTTTAACATCTTTGTTGGTGACATGGACAATGGCATTGAGTGCGCCCTCAGCAAGTTTGCTGATGACACCAAGCTGTGTGGTTCGGTTGGTACGCTGGAGGGAAGGAATGCCATCCAGAGGGACCTTGACATGCTTGTGAGGTGGGCTGATGCTGCCCTCATGAAATTTAACCATGCCAAGTGCAAGGTCCTACACCTGGGTCGGAGCAATCCCAGGCACAGCTACAGGTTGAGCAAAAAAGGAAATTCAGAGCAGCCCTGCGGAGAAGGACCTGGGGGTGTTGGTCGATGAGAAAATGAACATGAGCCGGCTTACAGCCCAGAAAGCCAACCGTATCCTGCGCTGCATCAAAAGAAGCGCGACCAGCGGGTTGAAGGAGGTTATCCTGCCCCTCTACTCTGCTCTCGTCAGACCTCACTTGGAGTATTGTGTGCAGTTCTGGTGTCCTCACCATAAAAAGGACATGGTACTGTTAGAACAAGTCCAGAGGAGGCCACAAGGATGATCAGGAACTGGAGCACCTCCCATATGAAGACACGCTGAGAAAGTTGGGGCTGTTCAGCCTGGAGAAGAAAAGGCTGCGTGGAGACCTCATAGCAGCCTTCCAGTATCTGAAAGGGGCCTACAGGGATGCTGGGGAGGGATCCTTCATTAAGGACTGTAGTGACAGGAGAAGGGGTAACGGATTGAAACTTAAACAGCAGAGGTTTAGATTGGATATAAGGAAGAAATTCTTTACTGTTAGGGTGGTGAGGTACTGGAATGGGCTGCCCAGGGAGGTTGTGAATGCTCCATCCTTGGTGGTGTTCAAGGCCAGGTTGGATGAAGCTTTGGGTGATATGGTTTAGAGTGAAGTGTCCCTGCCCATGGCAGGGGGTTGGAACTAGATGATCTTAAGGTCCTTTCCAAACCTAACTATTCTATGATTCTATCATTCTGTATCATAATAGAATACTTCATAAGAAGTTTCATGGCAAATACAGAAAGAATGAATTGCAGACATACCATACCCTGCCACTATGGTAGAAAAACCTCTCATCCATTTCAGTTTAAGCCCAACGCATTTCCTTTTTTTCTCTAGGTGTCACTGCACAACAGCCAATTATATTATATTATTCTAAACACAATAAGAATTCTATTTATTATTATGTGGCAGCACAAATGTCTATTATGTTGGGTAGCAGCAACAAGGAAACAAAAGAAGGCTTTATATAGAATATCATGGGCAACACAGGACAAACACAACTTGAACTAAACGCAGTGCCATAAGGGACACTGCCACATAAATTTCACACTAGAACTGCATTAATTGAGATGGTGAAACTATGCTCCCCTCTGTGTTTGCAGGCGTACAGTTCTGACAGGTAGGTTTTACATGTTCCTGCTGACATTCACATTAGTGACCAACTGGTATAAACTTATGGTACCAGATCTACCAGAGAGAAAAGTGAAACCAAGAGGTACTATTCCTTCAGTGCTAGTTTGGAGACAACTAGTAATTTAGATGACTAGACAGCAGGACCTACTGCAAGTGCATAGTATAGAATACATCAGATATGATACCCATTTTATTCCTGAGCAGGCTCCCCTTTCTCATCCCAATTTTGTTCTGTTTCATCATTAACATGTTTCAGAAATTTTGAAGTTCAACATGGCAGGCCCTTGGAAAATATATTTACCAACTTCATCCATTGTAAACATTATACAACTGTTACTGAACAGAAATAAAAGGAAAGCTCAAGAAAGTAAAAGTCATCACTGGTTGCAACATAATGCTGCATGACACTCTGGCTTAGGATGCAGCAGAAACCTCCATACACTAGATTTTACATAGCTTCTATAATCCTACATTTAGTTTTACTCCAAAAACTGCAAATAGAAATAGTGATATCAATGTCCTCCAGTAGCCATTACTCATGCTAACATAGCTAACACCTACACATAGCTGGGCATTTTATCATATCTTTTTCAGTTTGTTATCTCCCTGCTATCCAAAACCTATTTCCTCTACTTCCCTATCATCCTAACACAGAATAGCAGAAATAAAGAAACCAATCCTAATAAAGAAGCAAATTGCAGCCTCAGAAACTTCAGAAAAGTTATTTGAATTTCTAAGATCTTTTATTTTTCATGTGAAAGTAAGTAAACATAAAAGGCAAACAGAATTCATACATACACACACTACTGCCATGGCCTGCATCGGAAGGAAAGATGAGACCCTGGAAGTTATTAAGTATTTCCTAAAGTGGTTTTGTGTGTAATATCGAGAACGGTCGGTAGGTGGAAGCAAATACCCTTGTAAAATCTTGTTCAGCTTCCCTATGAAAAATATTGCATTGACCAAGTTGGTCGGGTATTTTACACGTGTCCTTGACATCCCAACAAATGCTAACACAAGTTATGTCTTTCCTTCACAACAGTGGTTTCCAATTTCATATAAGCCCTGCAGATTTAGAAATAAAAGGTTTGGGTTTTTTCCAGGTTTAAAATTTTTAAAAGTGAACCTGATTCCTTCTAATAACTAAAGCAGATACTATGGTAGCCTGATGTGAAACAAAACAAGAATATACATACATACATTTATATACACACACACGCACACCCATAAAATCAAAAAGTACACAGTTAATTTCTAGAATATTAAAATTGCTGTGTATTTTTATTGTTTAAAAGTATCAAAGTCCTGAATTATTAAGGAAAATATTTCATCTTTTTCACTACCCATTAGCTATTATATTTCATTATTGCTGCTAACAAGCAGGTTACCAGCAGAATCCATTTGAATTTCATATTAGCTCTACTTTATCCATCCCTGAGAACAAATTAACCACACAGTAATTCTTACTGAAGAAGAAAATAAATGAAAAATTAAACCTTAGAATGTAACATTCAAGTCTGTACCAAGTTGCCAACAACTGAAGGACTCATGCAGAAGTCTCATCAAATTAAGAAACCAATTCCAAGATTTTAATGTCTTCAGCAGTTGCAATGTCAAAGATGTAAGAAAGGAACTTTATTCATGAAAGCAATAGCTTCATCTCTGTTTACTAACATTTCTGGACCAACAGAGGCTTGTGTCTATAAGCACAGACCAGGAGAAGACTGGGGAGTCTGCAGCTTTTTGTGTTGCCTCAGGGCAGCCTCAGGGCTGTTTGTCTAGAGTCAAAAAGGAAACTCATCTGATCAGGGATTTCAAACCAAGCTTCTCAAGACACTGGGGAGCTTAATTGTGTTGTTTCTAGCTAAAAGTAGACAGACTTTAAAAGGAAGGTTTACATGACTCCTGGAAAACTGAAGTGACAAATCTTATAATAAAAAATACTGCTTGTAAAAATACTGATGTATTTTTAACGTAGATTTGAAGGGACTCTGGTGTGTGCCCTCCCACACATACACCCACCATCCGGCTGTGTAAGTGGATACCCAATCTCTTCTTTCTTTTTATTCTAGTGCTTTGCTTATTTTCATTTACAATTTTCAAGGCTACCAAGAGCTGAAAACTCCCCCCCCCCCCCAAAGAAAAAGCTTGACTTCTTCCATTAATACAAACTTGTCAGAGGGAACAGGTAATGGTTGCTTTATGTACTAGAGTATGTGAAACATTCCCCCTTTTTTCCTCTTCATTCTCTCACCCTTATGAGTTCTTAAATACTTACAGATGAAGACACATCACTCCACAGCACAGAAAGCAAGCCTTTGGGTGCCTCACAACTCGCCTCATTTCTCCTAACATACATTTTCATTAGTCCAATGATGCAAAATTATCCTAGTGTAAATCTTCTGCCTATGTCCTTAGATCATCACAACTGCACAAAATAACAAAAAATGTGGTATTTTCAGAAAAAAATGCATATAATTTTAAGACATGAAACTATAATCTAGAAGTATCTAGCTGTATCTGTAGGAATTTGCTGTTGAAGCCTAGAAAAAAATACAAGGTTAATACTTAATTTGGTGCTTAGTAAGTATTTAACTTTCAAAGATGGCAACACTAATTTATTGCCAGATAAAGTTACCAGTTTGAACAGACTGAAAATATTTAAGTTTCCAATATGTACCATCATTTTGATCTGCAGGTCAAATCTGACACTCCTTTCTATATGGGTCTCTATTTTCAAGGCTGAAAGTTGCCATGCTCAAAGAGCAACACAGTTGTCTCTGGATCCATCTTCAGTTTCACATGCAAAGTGGGAAAATACATGCAACTTCCATTTTCTGGTTTGTGTGCAATTTTCTGAAGAATCTAATTATACTTCATTTTTAACTGATATGGAAACAAAGTGTCACTTCAGGAGCAAAATCAGGTTAACCACCCTCACAAGAATCTTCAAAACTGTAAATTTTAGCAGTTCTAACTGTTAAAACTGAATTTTTAAGCTGTAAATGTTATTTATCTAATAACATCCCCTTAGATGTAAAGCAGATCAACAGCCACATACATATTGGCATATTTTAAGCCAGTTAAATCTCGATGACCAATATATATTCCTGGTACACCCAAAATCAGATTTGTTGGTGAAGCTGCCAGTGTGGTTTCAACACAGCCTACACACTTGGTAAGGTGGTTAAGATAACAACTGGCAATATATACGCAAAGTGCAGATGCAACATCTATGGAAAACAATCTAATTTGTCAGTTTTTGATTTCAAATTAACAGCAGCATAGGGAAACAACTGGATTCCTGGAGAAATCTGGTTTCATAAGGGAAAGAAGCATATAAAATTATTTTGTAACAAAATACCTTTAGAATATATTTACTAAATTCAGCTGAACAGTTATAATGTTCCTGTATTTTTATAAATTAGTGGTTGAGTAAAAGGAAAAGACCAAATAATAACTCCAAAACCAGCCACTATACCAGCTGTTAAAAGACCTCAAAGAGAGCAGAGGATGCTGAGATGGAGAGGACTTCTTATCTGAAGTCAAGATACTAGGGGTTGCTGGCAAGGACCCCATGTTTTTTTGAGAGGGGACCATGAGGACACATGATACAAATCTGTAATTTTGCAGATTATTGCAGATTATTGCAATTATTTCACATGATACAAATCTGTTATTTAAGTCTACTGTTCACAAAAATACCTTATTTCAAGACTGAAGAACATTCTTGCTAAAGTTGAACAGACTTCAGTAATTTCTGGAATCTGATAAAAAGTAAACATACAATTTTAACCAAGATGAGAAACTTTCAAGCTTACAGTGTGACAAGAAATAAATTTCTTAATGAAAGAAGTTGCATGAAGATTGCAGTACTAAGAAAATAGGTGCCTATGAAGACTGTGAAAATGTGGTGTTTTCTTTCCTATTACACTCAACTTCTGATTGTCACAAAAGGTTCAGGTTTACGCTTTTAGTATGTATTAATAAGTACGTCTATTTCTAAACAGTAAAACCAGCTACATTCATAATAATCTGGTTATGTATTCAATATACTTTTGGGGAGCAAAAAAGGAAAACAGAACTTCATATTGGAATCAAGGCTTCACTGCATAAGCAACCCACAATGATTCTCACATCTGCCCTTCTTGTTCTCTTCCCATCCCACTGAGGGGGAGTGAGAGAGCAACTGGGTGGTGCTGAGCTGCCTACAACAATCAGAAATGTATTATTTCTCAGCTTCTATGTATTCACAAACATTAGAAGTAGTCAGGTCTCAAATGATTTGGTGCTTCATATACAGAAACCTATTTCCACTCTTGGCATACCTCTGCATCATTACACTAATAAGAATGTTGTAATAAAGGCAGGAGTGAAGTTTGTATCCAAATGACTATTCTCATCATGAGCAAATGAAAAAAAAACCCTGATGATGTCAGATATTGTTCTAACATCCAAGAAAAAATAAAGACTTTAGCTAGAGCCTAAGGCAGCAACCCTGTATAATTTAGAATGGCTACAGCTTTCAGTTGTTCTCTTATCAACCACCAGTCCGACTTTCTTGTTATTATTGGCAAGAAGAAAGTGACTGAGGTGCAGTTCCTCCTTCTATGGGCAGTGTAGGGAATACAAGACCAGTTTCCTTTGAAATATCTGCCAAGCTATACTGTGATGAAGACATCAGAGCCATTTCTTTTCCAAATGTTTTTAGGAACCTCACAGGTAAAAAGATACTGGTCACATAAGGGCCCTGAAAGGCTGCTGAGTAGCTCTCACTCACATCACAAAGCAGCTATAACAAACAGTAAGCGCAGCCTGCTAAGGAAAACAAGCAGAGGCAAATGTCAGTTGCATGTATGTGTTACTGCTTCAGTTGCATGTATGTGTTACTGCTTGAAAACAATCAGCAGCCAATATCCCCAGCACATGCTCTTCTTCTGAATAAATGTGCTGGAATTAAAAATGTTTACTTTACATTTAAATGTCTCACTACTAACATACATACATTCATGAAGTAAGTATACAGATGATGCATTGTTCCTCCTACTTTTTCTTGGATATTTTTCCCCCAGACAGCTGCTTTGGCCTATCTCAGCAGTAACGTGCTGAACTCACAAAGTACAAACATCCCTGGCACTTTTCCGTAAAAGACTGACTATCTCAGTACTGGCCAAGAGACACATCACACAGTTGCAAAATAAAAGAAAATAAAATAACTTTAAACCCCCCCAACAAACAAAACTAACAACATAAAACCCCCACAAGGTCCCTTTACCCAACCAAGGCCCCTCTCTTCAATTGATAGATTTTGTGGGTTTGTGTACTGTGCACTGAGGAATTAACCTTCCTTTTAAAAAAGGAATATTGATTACTTAGTTGTAACAAATAGTTTTTAATGTCTAATAATTCAGTGCTATTTTTTCTTCAATTGAAGTGAAAATAATCTCTGTGTAATACTATATAATCTGCCAAAATATTTCAGTATACAACCAAAATATAACAGCTACTGTATTTGTTTTAAAACTGATTTCACTGTACATACAGACTGGCAATTCCCCACCACCACCAGACCCTCTCCCAGATGTATATGAAAGATGAATGCATAAAATGAGCTATGGCATTTGAAAGAGAGAGATGCCAAAATAACCTTAAAGCGAAAGGTCAGCATAACAAGCAATTAATTTGCAAATGGATTTGAATCTATCAAAAAATGAGAAAACCCAGTTTCTTCTTCCTTTTCTTAAACTAGTAGAGAAATTAGAAGAGCAATGTATCAATCTAAACGCAGTTTTTCTAAGGTTATCATCATTATTAGTCTTATAATCTGCAATTTCTCTCTTACTAGACATGTTAAGCCATCTATTCAACAGAGAAAACCCAGTAGGAATGAAGCTTCAAGCATCATACTATGAATTTTAGGAGCTGTAGAGGAATAAAACCTCAAATGAACCTCTAACTCTCATTTTCCCTCACATCTAATCACAAAGCTTTTCTACTGAAATACATCAACCATGAGCTGAGCCTTCAGTTTTAGTCTGCAGGTTCTCAACCACACTGGGTAAGTTAAGATGTTCATCTACCTTAACACCCTGTATAGCACTGAAAGGTCTATGCTGTCCCCAGAACACTGATCTCTAAGACTGTTCTTTGATGACTGACAGACTGAATCAGAATCCTAGGGATGGAGTAGTAAGGAAAGGACACAGTCAGAAAATGGTCTGTAGCAAAAAGTTAGGGCAGGTATATAGCATGCAAGCTATGCTTTCTATACACAACACACGTATGCACATCACTATTCTTCTACCTCAGAACCCCATGTACCAAGCCTGATGTGTAGTAACTAAATTCTATTGACTAGCTAGAAGCTGGTTTCAGGTCATTTAATAACCATGAGATTTTCATCTTATGATCCCATCCATTCTGGTTTTGAAATTCCTTATACCTTTGGTCTCTGAAATAACCCATCTCAATTCCACAGTTTAATTATATATTGTATGCAGACCCACATCCTTTTGTTTGGTTACAATTTGCTAATCTATAGTTGATTGGATGTCAATGGTTCTTCCTTTCACTAGTGAAAAGGTGAATTATTACACCAGTGCTGGAAATGCTTTAGAGAGGTATCTCTCCCAAATGTTAGATTTCATACTAACATACGTCTCAATCCTAAGGAGAAAATATCATCTTGTTGGTAATAACCTTCAACTATTTGACATCTGATGGAACTTGAATGTTCCATTTTAATTAATAAAGTAGGCGATGTGTTGACCCAGGAAAGAAAGTGCAATATTTATTTCAAACTTCCATTTAAAAGATTATCTTATCAAATCTGATGGTGTTATTGTTAAAAAAAAAAAAAACAAAAACAAAACCAAAAACCCAACAACCACCAAAAAAAACAAATGGCAGAAAATACATAATGGATTGCGCATTCTGAAACCCCAACTCGGCATGGCCAAAGGAGGTCAGAGGGACAAAAAGTATATCAAAGCTTTGACCACCCATCTCCTAATTTCACATTGCCTTTCTATATGTTCTTTCTACATTACGGAATACATGACTCTGTGTTTTTGTGAAAGTTTTATTTCGTTTAATCAAGCTACCCAAGCATGAATAGTAAATAGTCTCTAAGTTGCACAATTTGGAACGAAGTAAAACAGCTCAGTTTCAAGTGCTAAAAACCTGATTACATCAAAACCAATTTTTGATGGAGAACAAATGTCACTGTTCCTGAATTCAGAACATTTCCCTGATGTATTATTTTCAACCCAAGGTAAGTATAACTGCACATACTGCCCTTTAACTAAAAAGTTGTTAGAATCGTATAGTGGAAAAATATATTTCTCCCTCTTTCTCTATAAACCAGGTTAATGTACTTTTATTTGATCTGGTAAATTTTTCAAATTACTTTTTGGACAGACCAGTTTAAAATTTATGATGGTAATATAATGAAACTTTTCTTTAAAGACCGAATACAAATTCTGAACCTTAGAGAAAAAAACCCACACAACTTCCTTATGGAACGTGAGCTACAACAGCTTCTGCTCATCAATCCTACTATAATTTAACCCAAGATGGGTATAGAGAACACAGGTTGAGAGGTGACATGTGCTTCCTATTTTGCTGTTCATATAACCGCTAATAATAATGACAGGAATTATAAAGACCAGACACTCACTGAACTGTAAAATCCAATACTCTTTTCCAAGGTGAGATTGGGAGGAGGGGGGGGGGGGGGGGGGGGGGGGGGCAGGAATTAAGCTTAAATAATAAAAAAAAAAATCCAAACAAAAAAAGCTCAAAAAAAACACCAAAAAACCCAAGGTGCCTCAACTAATAGTACCATATATAATGCATCAACTTGGCAAATGACATGCCCATAAGGTGTTTCTTTTTTCTTCATCAACACAAGAAACTCACTAAGGGTATCTCTAATGATATTAATTTATCATATAAAGTTAGTGAAACAAATCACTGATATAATGTAAATAGGCTGAAACTTTTCTATCTAATGAATTGTGCTCTGTAAATAATTGAAAAAAACCCCAAAAAAACAACATTTTCAACCTGAATCAGAGAAAGTGTTTCTTTAGCTGGTTTCCTGCCAATTAACTGGCTTCTCATTTTATTTATACAAAGCTATCAAATTACAAACTCTCATAACAACTGCACACTCTTAAAACTTGGACTTCTCTTTGCTTCTAAGGCAAATTTCAGGGCTGAAATCTTAAGTGTAACTTAAATGATAATCAAAATTCCAAATCAAATTGTATCATCACTATATTCAAACAAGAAATGAGGGATCACATGGTATTGCAGAGTTGATTTAACTTTGTTGAAGTGATCACTGTACTGATGTGCTTTAATGTGCTGACCCAAACACAGGAAGAATTAGCACAAATGCATCTCATACACTTAGCAGATTAAGGTCCAGGTTTTTTGTTATGGTAAGACTTAATACTTAAGTTCCCACATCAAATGTGGATCCCAGTATTTTTAAAATACATTTTAACCCACCATTATAAAACAGAGTGCTATTTTAACAATCAATTCAGTAGCACCAGTACTAAGCCCCCTGGGTCTCATTTGCTGTAGCTATGCTTCTGCCAAGTAAAAAGAAGGACTACAAGACCACTAGCATACCCTCTGGAAGAAAATCATTATATATACACTTCTAAACCAGAAATAAAAATGCTATTATGCCTTGGCATAGCTTAACACACAAAAGTATTACAGTACTATTTTCCACTAAAATAGAGCTGGTTTTCTTTAAAACATGTATGCTTAAATACAAATATAATTAACCACTTTTCAACACTTGCTAAAGACTGAAAGGATCCTAAACTAGATCTAAGTGGTTAGAAAAAAATATACATTGATCAAAATAGAAAATACAATATTTCTTTCTGCTGCTTGTGAGTTTTTGACTGCTTAAACCGACTAAATATGCAATTTCATCACCATTTTCAGTACGTTCAAAATAACATCTAGAAATGTTGCTAATTTTACAATAGAAATGCTGAAAATTATCATCATGACCATTTACACTGTAATTGCTCTTACTGAGCCTAATGAGTATTAATGATGCAGCCAGAGAAATACATTCTATAAAATTATGTGATGATAATCAAACGATATTTAGTAAATTATACCAGATATTTTCTGACTACTAACATTTTGGGTTTGCTGGAAAAATGCATTTCTTAACATCATATAATGACACAGTAAATCCAACATCAAGTTGACATTCAAGAGAGAAATAAGCTTCAGAAAAGCAGATCCAATATGAGATTTTCTACTGAATACCAGATGAATGCTGAAATTCTGTTATCAGAGCTACTCCACAAAATATTGTCTGTACTGGCAAATTAGAACCACTAACATTTATAAGTTAATTAATGAATAAATGTTCAAAAGATTAAGTCAGCCCATGTCTGAATTATCAGAGACTCTAGAGGACTATAAACAAACAACAGATGAAGCATACGTGATCTCTTCCTTTTGTCCCCAGACCTCCTGCAATGCTGAAATACAGAAACAACAACGAAAAAGCACTTGCAAAATTAGCTACCCAAATGTGCATGTCTTTTGAAGGATTCAGTTAACTATACTTTACATAATTCCCATCTGCTATCCTCAAAAGCAAAAATAACAGTATTCTCAGTTGTCACTCATGGCAACTACTTTATCAGCAACTGTCTGCTGCTTTTAAAGAATTCTGAAGTGCAAAGGGAACTCCACAAAAAAAAGTACAGAGAGAGCTTTTGATTAGCAGGTTGATTTCTTCATAAGTGAGACTAGTGAAGATCATGAAACATTTTTCAGAGTCAAAATTTGACTGGAAAAGTTATCATGGATAACTCATGCACTACTCTGTAACTACATAAAACCTTACTCTGATATAATATCCAAACCCAATACTGAAGTAACAGTACAGGGTAGGAGGAGACAGTAATGACAGAGTGACAATAGCTATCTGCATTTCAACAGCTGCAGAAATACTATCATAGTGAACATGGAGCACACAGGGTATGTGACTATGAGCCAAAAGCACAAACCAGATGGACATCAGGACAGAAGGAGGAGGACAGAAAATTGAGGTTCCTGTAGTCCAATGTCTAGGAACACCTTTCCCAATCTAACTTCTTACTGCTCTAAGTTCTTAAAGAACATTCCATAAAATTGAATTTGCACAGGAGACCCTCAAAAATCAAGTTACACACAAGACTTCTGACAGCTAAAAAAAAAAAAGCCTTAAAACCTCCCTTTGATATACCCAAGTAATAATTAAAAACAATAACTGAAGAAACAGCAATGTTTGGTGTCTGTCTCAGAAAGACACTAAGCAATCCTGCTAACCTCTGAAGCTGCTGCAGCTTTTTTGCTTAGGCTTTCCATACCCACCTCCCAGCAGGTATTTCAGCTATCCATCAACATTTTACCCCTGCTTTCAACTCTGTTTTTCTCCTCAAAGCAGTATTTCTTGTTCTAAGTTTCGTGCTTTCACATCACTTGATAACAACAACAACAACAAAAAAAAAAAGGGTATTAGATTTTTTTTCTACAAGATGAAGTAACAACTCTTCATTCCAGAAATAAAAATCAGAGTGACTACAAGCCTTAAATCATCTTTTTTTATGAAGGCAGTCCTACAATGTCTCTGCTACTGCTATCTCAGCATGGATGTTTAAAACTTATAGCAAAGAAAAGGAGCTTAAGTATCTTTACCTTTCCTTTATTCTCATTTCTGATTTGGCTACCTAAAAAGACTTCACAAGAACTTTTTGTAGACATTGCACACTACAATGATGAACAATGATTAACTCTGTATATTCATAGCTTACTGTTTGAGTTCAATTTTAGTATTAAGTATGTTGTTTTATTTTACGTAAAAGTGAGTTTTAGGCTTATTAATGACCATAGAAAAATATACTGAATAAAAAGCTGTGAACATGATTTAAATATGTTTCAGAACAAAGAAGCTGGGAAAGTGACAAGACTGCAACAGTAGAAAGGTTTTTTCTATTTACTTTAGAATCTGACACTCATTGGTAATATTCACCAAAATATTAGCAATCACGAAACTGTGATGATGCCTTAGTTAACTTCTATTTTTACAACTACACACTAGACAGAGAAAGTATTTGTTTATTTGAAACTAGCAAAAATATTTCCAACACCACATCCATCAATATCAGGTCGGTTCAAGCCTAGAGAAAGCAAACAGGCTGAAACGGAAGTTATTCAGAAAAGATATTTTGCCTGATTGAGAAAATCAATAATTAATGACATTCCAAGCTATTCATAACACCACAAACATCATGAGCTGACATGCAGGTGAATAGGTATGTTAGTCTATGACAAGAGCTGTACTCACATGCAGATAGACATTGCTCAGGATAAGTGTAGGCAAACAAATGCATATGCAGTGAACATTATAGTAGTAACAGTGGAGTTTAAAGCTGTGTTTTACTGCAACGGAGTAAAAAGAGAGAAAAACAAGACAGTATGCTATATATATGAATAGGAAAACTGTCAGTGAGAAAAGATTAGAGAATGGCCTGTAGAGAAGTTGCATAAATTACAACCCCTGAATGCTGAAGACAGGAGAGACAGAAGAACAGGCCTCCTGTCCAAGAGTAATAACCTAAAAATATGACAGAAATATTCCATATTCGAAAAAAGTACTGTAATGCACTTAATGACCTGCTGTCATGGTTGCACTAACCATCATACACATAGAACAAGTCATTCCAAGACCATGCACTAAGGGCTTGTATTTCAAATATTGCCCTGAACAACTAAAAATACAAATAAAAGGATAGAAAATGAAGTCACCAAATTCATCATCATAACAAAAAAAAAATGTCGCATTTGTGGGATCTCTTTGGGTTAGGCAAAGCTTCTCCACTCCTTGCTTAGCCCATGAGTTCCCTGGTAATTTAGTGAGGGACAAAGCATAAAACAGAGGAGAAAAAATAGAAACAAAACAAACCCCCCCCACACACATTTTTGGGGAGAATAAAATTAGCTCCCACTTCCGCATCACATTCCCAGCTGTGCAACTCTGAGGTGGATAAGGGCCGCAGCCGCAGCTATCAGCTGTGCAAGTGTGACAGATTCCTTTCAGTTACATACAATATGGCATATCCCAAACATTTAGAAAGTATGTTGAGAATCTGCAACCAAAAAATTTCAAATGCTTAAATATCTGAACAGTTCTGTAGAATCATCAATTCCAGAAATCCTCAGGTAAGTCAAGTAAAAGCGGAAGTCTACTACTTAGATAATGCCTTGAGGCTGCTACTTCAGTCAATTGATAGTATACCAAGTAAGCAGATTCAATCAACCCTCCTCTGAAATTCTGGATGAATTCAGAAATATTGTGAATATTTCAGCAAAACCTCTGGAAAGGAAAACTTACGAAACAAGTTCTGGTTCAAAGCAGCTAAAAAAAGGTGACAGAGACATTCAAGGACCTATCAATATAACTTTAAAAGAGATACATGCTTAGCTCTGCAACAGCACAGGAACAAACAGATCACCATTCTGGCTGTAGTATAGAACAAGTATAGCAGAACTTAGTGCAGCTGGAAACTCTTTAGCTGTTTCTGAGATCACTCAGAAATACAAGGTTGCTTCTGAATGCTGTAGGTAAGCATATCAGCAAAACTCATCTCCACTGGTCTCATTGGCTCGTCTGTTCTGTCTGGAAGAGACAACATTCTCCCTTAAACAATTTCTCTGTGGCCCATTCATCAGAACTGAAGGCATTAATTTCTCCCTTCGCTAAAATACATTCCCCAGGCAAGAAAGCCTCCTGCAGTCAGTAAAAGGTGTATATAATGTAGTATCTAATACAATTCAGCATATGGTGCCTTAACTGCAACTGATCTTACTTCAAGCCAGAGGCATATGTTGTAAATCTTTCATCAAACAAGTCAGTGAGAAAATAACTTATAGCAGCCTTGTGACTAAAATTACCCTTTACATAACAAAAATAGCCAAACAGTAGAAAAATAAATCAATTGTAATTTGAAATCTTAGTACAGTAATATCTTTAAGGTCTTTTCTTTCAAGAAGACACACTTCAGAAAATTTTTGTGTGCACAGGTTCAACAAACTTCAACACATTGTATTAAAAAGTCAAAGTGAAAACTAAAAATTCAGTGCAGATCCACCACAGCGTTTGAATTCGGGAATATATGGCCACAGCACATAACTGCAAAGGTATGCTTACAGCAAACTGTCTCTTTTTTTAGGTTACTGATGCAAATATTCACTTCTTTTCATTTATGCATTAATGTTTCGAAGCAAAACCAACAGCTGCTTCTGACTACTCACAAGAAATAGTTTCCTAAAGTTAATGATACTTTAGTTTCCTAAAGTAATGATACATTAATGAAGATATAACTGCTTCATTAATGTTACTTGTGCTTGAAGTCATTAAAGTGTAAGCACAGAATTTCAACATAAAATTGATCTTGAAATTGAAGTCTCACACATTTAAAAAATTAATGTTAGAATTCTAAGAGCAATGTAAATACAGAGAAAGCATTAGAAAAAAACTGGATATTTGCCTATTCTTCTGCTTAGAATTACAGTAAATCATCACATCTCCATACATGTATTAAACTTGTGATCACTGTACCTCACTGATGTCTCCTCCTTAAATGAGGTAATGCGATACTGGCATGAGCACATCTTGCTACTTGTAGACATAAAAATTCAGATTAGCAGATTCCTCTCAGACACATTTTCTAGCGATAGACACATTTGTGTGGGAAAAAAACTTGTCTTGAAAGATATTTGGATATGAAAAGAATATTAAAAGATATGAAAAGAAGTTGTCCATAGCAAAGAGGCTGTGTAGAGCACATCCTGTGAAAAAGACAAGCAGTGCTCTTACCATCTGGGTCAAACATAGTTTCTGAAATATGATTCAGAATTTTTAGAATAAAATCGCTTCATATTTAACTTTCGGTGAAAAATATTTGAAGTTCTAAAATAAGCCACTGCACCACTGAAACAGAATCAAACCCACATTTATTCATGAAGGACATATTATTACAGAATTTTCAAGTCATTGCTCAAATTTCACAGCTAAGAACTATTTTATAAGCTTGTTTATTTCACTATATGGCATAATAAATGTATTATTCCAATAGTGAAGTGAAAGAAGAAGTGATGTTTAATGAATTATTTTTTATTCTAATTATTAATAAAATAATTGCATAAAAGTACAGGGCAATTCAGCATTTTATTATATAATACAAATGTGGGGACATAAAGCAGTCATAAGCTCTAAGACAATGACATGTAAAAAATTTTATTAATTACTTATTATCTACAAACCCAGCTAAGTTTTTGTATGTCAAGTCATCCCAAAAACTTAGCTTAGTTTATATGTGCATTAACTTATTTTTCTCATTAGAAAAAAGCAGTAAAAAATAATGCTAGCCAGTAAGATTGAGCATTTCTCTAGGAAAGCAAGCAAAAGTATAGATTCAAAAAAAGTTTAAAAAAAGAAAATAACCAAATACAAATTTAGTTTGCTAATACAATTACATTATTATGAACCTGTTAGTATGATAGACAGTTAACATTTTTCACTGTTTAAAATTATTGAAAGATTGAGTCTAAGTTTTCATACTTTATGTCTCACAAAGGAATATTCTCAGTCTGTTAGCAGCTTAATAAAATATTTACATATCTTCTCAGTAGCAAGAAGATGAGTATGAAAGGGTACCTGCCAAAATACTAATATAAAGACCACGCCATTCCAATTACTTATTTTTCCTTGCAGAGAACTATAACCTTTTGGACCAACAAAATTCCAATGTAAAAGCAAGACAAAGAAGTCACGTCTATTGCAAAGCTATCGGTTCCTACCAAAAGTTAGCCTTCTTCCTAGCACAGCAAGGTCTGAAAGAGTGTATCTGCTCAAAGCAAAAAACAGAATGAGGAAAACAGACAAAAATACTGGTTCATACACCAGAAAACTTCAGTCTTCTTTACCAAAAAAATTAGTATCATAAACTAAATTTCTCCAGTGATGTTATATTTTTTCTGCTAATTTGCATTTCTAAAAGTATTATTTTAAAATATTTGCTTTAACCAATATGATAAAAAAATGTAGATTTTAAGTGGATGTGAATATTGTTTACAGTCATGTTTAATTAAGGAGTCTTAGTGTAAACAGTAAAGAAAAAAATCTAAAGCAAAAAAAATAATTTATTTGTGATAACGCTTCATTTTAATACAAAAGACTAGTTACAAATGCAGTAAAAGTTATAGAAACAGGAATGTAATTGCATAATCTATAGCTAACTACTGCATCTTGCTCATTTGCAGAGTATTCCTGTTTATAATCAAAAGAAAAAATAAATTATTAAAAAAATTGCTAAAAGCACTGCAAAGTAATACATGTTGATAACAGAGCCAGAATGATGAACAAATCCAAATTCAACAAATAGCTAAAGCCCATATCTAGATTTGACACATAATGATACAATACCCTGCAGGAGAAGAGCTAAAGAGAGTAGCAAAAATGTAAATAAACTAGAGAAGCTCTTTCCCACAACAGCTGTCTTGAAACAATTAACAGGTCACTTTCTGGTTAGTTAAGGAATGATCACTTTAAAGCAAACCTAATCCCCATATTTTCACCAACAGCCAAACACTGTCTAAAATGACAGAATGTGATTCATATATTGCCAACTTCATTAGCTTGTTCTCATTTCAGTCCACCATGTCAGAGCAACAATCCTCTCACTAATCCCATCAAGGGCATTTTTTTTTTTTTGTTAAATTCCATCTCTCACCAACTCCAATAGGGGAATCAAATACTTAATAATACATTCATTGAGTTACTTAATTAGCTGGGTGAAGGTGAAACTGAAACAGCTGAGTCAAATAATGAGATGTCAAGCACAGCAGCTTAGACCAAGGAGGGATTTGAAAGCATTCTTCCTGGCAGAAAGAAAAACAAATTTTTCCAACACAGAATGTTAAAGGATTTAATCTTTCCATTTCAGTCCCACCAAGAATATAAATTGGGGAAAAAAACAGAAAAAGTGGACTGACAAGAACAAGGAGAGTAGAAATCAGTCACTGCAGAGCGAGAACCATTAAGTCATAGTCAAACCACTGGTTTAATACAAAGAGATAAAACCCCAAACAAAACATTTTTCAGAAAAGTGAAATAGAGAATACAAAACTATTGCAATGTAGAATGATGATTAAGGAAGTAAGCTTATCCTCATTTAAGGAGAGAATTTATTCTCCAATATATCAAATAGATAATTAACGTATCAATGAAAAATCCAGTAAAATCTCTTCTCCAGGTTGCTGCCCAGAGTCACAGCATATCTTGCTTTCTGTCCTTAGCATTAGCTGCGGACTCTTCTAATCAGACACTCTGTATTTCAGTCAGAACTAGTTAATGATTCCTTGCTTTATTTCTGTGCTTGGACAAAGCTTGATTTATCCCTCCCTCACCTCCCCCCCCCCAGTCTCTAAATGATGATTTTCCAGTGTAAAGGAACATAAATTTACATTTTGGCCGACGGAAGCTTTTCCAGAGACTCTGCTCAAAGGAGTCTGTCAGAAACCCTTTGCAATGGCAGGTATTCAAAACATTTTTTTCAAATGGAGATGAACAGTAAAGATGACAGTTATTTAGAAAAATAATAATGGTTGAGGAATGTCAAATGTTACAAAATCATGAGTCAAAACTCAGAACACATGGTTAGTCCTCAAACCCCAAATGAGAGCTGAAAGATAAACAGAGAAGGTGGTTTTTGTCTTATCACTTTCACTCCTTCTCAGAAAATAAAAAAAAAAAACTCTGACATAATGAAAGTACTTTTAATTTTCTGAAACTCCAGTGGATCCAACTAATATTGGCATATCCCTGCACTATGCTCTCTAAATAACTGCCTGCATATCTGACATACTTGCAATTAAAACCTTTAAAGTAAGCCAAATGGAAAGAAAACAGTTAATGGGTGTAAAAAAGCAGGAGCATGCAACATAGGATACCGGATTAATCAAATTCATGAAAGATAGAAGCCACTAAACAGTTATTAAAAGAAAACAGGAGCACTAGTACATCCCTTTTGCTAATCTAAATGACATTCAACGAGCTTTACAATAATAAGTACTAGTAAGTAATAACCCACTGGTTAACAGGTCACCCATCATCACCAAAGTTAACAGGTGTGGAAATAGGATTGTTTTCTGCAATGACAACTTCACGAATCCAAACTTTCTGGAGCTGGTTCAGTCTGATTCTCCCATTCTAAGAGTTTCAAACACATTTGCCATGTTTTAAGGAACTGCTCCCACTAAGTGTATCAGAATATTAACATAAAACAAAATGGCCAACTTTTGTCCCTCATTTAATCTCTTGCACATGTATATAGATAGATATCAAGCTTATCTTCCTGCCGTGTTATATATTCTTAAGATACCAGTATTAGGCAGTTCTGTGTTATAGTAATATAAAATATTACATTACACGTTACAGTAACACAACATGTTACATGAATGACAACATTTTATCTTTGAAGAAATCTAGACTTACATGAGGCACAAACCACAACCTGTGGTGGCTCTGTATCTTAAAAGACATCTTGGCACTGCAGTATTTCCTATGGGCTACCTGAGGCTGTAATTGAGCAACTCATTGTGTTTTGGCCTTTACTTCAAATCATAACATGCAGCTGACATGGAAGAATTAAATATAACACTGTATGCAGAAAAAGGAACATTAAGTAAATGACTGTCATTCATGTCTGCAAGTGAAAAAAAGCCCATCTGACTCAAATGCCCTCTGTAATTCACCAATTTCTTATTTGTATTCTTTTTTCATTTTTTTATTAACATTTGGAGCTAGCACAGTGTTCATTTTGAGAAAGCTTAGTTCATCTATTCCATTACAAAACAGCCATTGCCTCTCCATATTGCCAGACTAACAGAAATAGGCTATGGGACCAGAAGTCATTCAGTGATTTCAAGTGAGCTGATGTTCTTTAGCACACTCATGGGAGTGCTTTTCTAGTGACAAGTACTTTAAAGAAAAAGAAACAACTTAATGTACACAATATATATGCATTATTTTACTTACAGCCAGTGAAGTTCACAGAATGATTCATCACATACAAATAGTAAATATAAAAGTTAATCTAATGTTTTTAACTTCCAAAGTATACGGTAGAAGAACAGTCCTCAGAGTTTAGTAAAATCTGTATTTCATTTTTATCTTGCTTCTCATTTACAGGCTATTTGTGCCACATTTTTTTATTTTTTTTCCATTTATCCAGATCTTACAACACTAAAAATCCAGGAAATGGGCATCTTAAAACTTCAAACATTTTGTATTTATAGGTGAATCTCTTTTTTCTCTCGCATTAATACAATTAATAAATTGTCTAAAATTCAGAAGTGTTGCTTTAATAGATTTGCCTTTATTTAGCTATGCAATTGATACATACTTCAGTACATAGCTGCACATGCAATGGGGAACTGCTTTGGAGAATCTCAGTAGCTGTATCCTTAGGATTTCCAGATGCCAGGACAAGTGCCCTGAAATTGCAAGCATATGGCAAAGACATTAAGGAAAAAACTGTAGAGCTGCAAAAACTGTAAAAATAGTAGTTAGTGCCAAAAGTAGTAACACTGACAGGCACTATATTAGACGATGAGTACTAGAATTCAGGTTTTAGTATCTCCTTAAATGACTACATAATTTTATGTAAAAAAGCAAAGACTAGGTTATATGAAGGACTGTGTAATGGTGAGTTCTGGGGTTTGCTTACTTTAAAGGCCCTTCTCCTTTTCAGAAACAAGGACATTCCTCAGCTACACTGCTTAACTGTCTAGAAGAGAACTGTGCAATGGCAGGCTTCCTTGCTTCTTCAGTTACAAGAATGTAAAGCTTTCTTTCTTAATGGAATTAATGATGTAAAGCTGTGTAAAAACATTACCACAAACACAAAGTCAAAAAATATAGTAGTAATGTAGTGAATATAATAAGAGTATTCTGCGCTGTAGCCATGTGACTTAAATGACTTGTGATTAGACTCAAATTACTGCACATGTGCCTCTGCTAGTTGTCTGCAGTTATCAGATAACATAAACTTTACATGGAATCAGAACTAATTTCTGCATAGCGCTACTGGAGTATAGGTTTGCACCAACAATGGCAGACATATCATCAAATGGGCAAATGTAGAAACATAATTAAATTAACTGATAACCATCTCTCTTCTTCTATCCAGACTCTAATTTAATGCACTTGCAAATGTAATGAGGTTCACTGAATTGAAAAATACTGGGGAAATAACAGAAACAAGATTAAATTAATTGCAAGACATACTGATAAAAAAGCTTGTTTCAAATTATGTGAAGCACATTCCCCAAAGCCATTAAAAGGCTAGTCACATATCATACACCTTGATGACAAATAACACATTTTCAATTATTTTTTTACCAACTGGAATATCCGCTGTGTTTCATATAACCAGATGCTAATGGGCTAGTGTTCTCTCATCTTCAGGTGGATAAACATGTGAAAAATGCTTGGGCAGTAAAAAATTAAAATCTGGCCAACCACCAAAATGATTTCTATTCCAACTATTTCAATGCACTGCACATTATGAAATTTAAGATTAAGACATAGTAGATGCATTTATATCTCACAGTACCTTGGCTGAAAAACAGTTTTCTTCTCAAAGAAACCAGAACTTACATTTCTGCAAACAATATAAAGCATTCACTTTGAATACAAAACAAACAACTCCTAATTCTGCCTGGAAGTCTTCTCAAGCATGCACCAACTCTAAAGAAAGATCAACTGGCTAGAAGATTTTGCTTGTGTGAAGAAAAAAAAAAAAACAAACAAAAAACCAACAACCCAAAAACCCCCAAACAAAAAAAAAAAAGTTACAGGAATTCCACCATTGCACTAAATACCCTGTCCAAATACTTAACTGTATTTGATGCCTTAATCTAAGAAACAAGGACATCATTATACAAAAATACATTAGGCATTTTAGGGGATTTATTTGAAAGGAGCCATTGTCTAGCATATGCCACTAGACTAAAATTTCAAGCACTAGTGGGAGTTACAAGACACCCAATGTCAAGCATTTCAGTAGACTCGTATCAAGTAATTCCGATTTCAAATTTCCTTATACCAGTATTAACAACAAAGGATTTGCATTAGCATGCAATGACAGCCCACTTAATACTTACATTCCCCCTGACTATTTTCACAGCATTGTATTACAAAGGGCAAACAGAGGGCTTTAATAAAGGTTTCTTGTTTTAACACTGAAAAGCAGACAATGATAACTTTAACTTGGGATTTCTGACCAGCAATATGTTGCAATGACAAGAATAATACAAAACAAGAGCTAGCTAAGACAGTCTCTGAGCTACAGAGTGAAGAAAGGAGACAAATGTAGAGAAACAGGGTATTAAATCACAGGGCATAATCCTTTAATATCCAGGGCATTCTGGTCCTAAACCAACAGAAGCTGAAGTAGACATTTTGAAGATGAGAATTCCACTAATAGCACCTAATTGATGACATGGAAGCCAAACAACAACAAAAAAGGCTGAAAAGCCAGAAAATTCTGACACTAAACTTCTTTTATGTTCTTGTTCTTTCAAAGGCCTTTGTAGAAAATCATGCTGAGTGTTTTTTCTTACAGGCTGGATTCAACTCACCTGGCTTTAACCATCTAAAAGTTAGCTATGCCATCAAGGCTAGTAATTGTCTGTCATTACAACAGAGAGATCTACACTGAGAAGTATCCTTCTCTGTTGATACTATCAAGAGAAGAGATTGATTACCCAGTAAAGACCGCATGCTTAATATTTGAACTGTTTGTACCACAATTATCCCTTCCTCTTTATGTCTTTTAGATATTTTATTAAGTATTTGTGTAGAGTTCTATCACATTTTCTCTAGTTTCTTTATTTTTATAAACAAATTAGTTATGAACTTAATGAATATAACTTTTGACACTCCCTATAGTAAAATTTCCCATTATTCATTAAATATTCCATTCTTAAGGAAGAGAAAGGTAATTGTGAAATGAAAGGTGTATTGATATAATTAGAGACAATTACAGGAGATTTTATGTAGTTACGACTGATGTTTGAAAAGGGAAACTCCCTGTTTATACTGTATATATGTCTTGTTACTTATAAAAAGCAAGTGTGATACTGGTAACAGATGGTTTCTCAAGGTGGCCTTATACAACTTGATTTTCTGTTTTCAACATGCCTTAAATGTAACTTCAGTTCTGAAAGGATTTGATCCTAAGATCCATTACAAACTGGCAACAGAGTAGGAATTGGTGTTGATTAGCTTGAGTCTTTTCCCAAATCTCTACCAATCAGCCAAGTAGTGCTTAGTGCTATTAAATTTACATGTTATAAATCTCTTTCTGCATAACAAAACTAGAAAGTGGTAGGGGAGGGTAAACAGTAGGGGAGGAAAGAAGTAAAACAAAGAATATAGCTGAAATTAAAATAAAAAAAAAGGAAGAAAAGTCAGTTGCTTCTTATTCTTCCCCTCAGCTTATCAGCACAAGTAGACATTTCAAAACTCATAACTTTGTGTGAGATTAATATTTTGGGGTTTAGGATTAAAAAGAAATTTTAAATGTCATGTAAGAGATCAGACAAAACTGAATTCTCAGAGGGTGATTTCCTCACACAGCTTCATGTATTAATTGTACCATTTATAACACAAGAAAGTGAATCCAGGAAAAAGATATGCTTTCTGATTTTATTCAAGATGAAAATAAAATTTGGAAAATTGCATGAGAAATAGGAAGTCTAATATAGGGCACCAAAATGAAATACAAGCACAGAATAGTTTTATGTTCAACTACTCAGCTGTATGCACAAAAAACATTTGATTTGAATTGTTAGGTCAGATTAGCAACCCATCCAGCTCAGTATCTCATCTCTCCCTGTGATCATACCAGATGCTTCAAAGCAAGATGAAACCAAATAGCCTCTGCTTCCTACACCTACTTTGTTTCTCCAAATCAATTCTGAATAATATACTACTGAGATAAAACGTTTATTTACAGGACTTAAATATTTATACAGATGTCTACAGGAAAAAGTAAATCATAGTGTATTTCCAAGCAGAAGCAAAGTACATTTAAAAAAAAAAAAAAAAAAAGAAAGAAAAAAACCCCAAACAACAGTCTCAGCTCTACCAGTATATCATAGAATCATAGAATAGTTAGGGTTGGGAAGGACCTTAAGATCATCTAGTTCCAACCCCCCTGCCATGGACAGGGACACCTCACACTAAACCATGTCACCCAAGGCTTCATCCAACCTGGCTGAACACCAGCAGGGATGAAGCATTCACAACCTCCCTGGGCAACCCATTCCAGTACCTCACTAATGTCACAGTAAAGAATTTCTTCTTTATATCCAGTCTAAACCTCTGCTGTTTAAGTTTCAACCTGTTACCCCTTGTCCTATCACTACAGTCCCTAATGAATAGTCCCTCACCAGCATCCCTGTAGGCCCCCTTCAGTTACTGGAAGGCTGCTATGAGGTCTCCACGCAGCCTTCTCTTCTCCAGGCTCAACAGCCCCAACTTTCTCAGCCTGTCTTCATATGGGAGGTGCTCCAGTCCCCTGATCATCCTCGTGGCCGTCGCCTGGACTTGTTCTAACAGTTCCATGTTCTTTTTATGTTGAGGACACCAGAACTGCACACAATACTGCAAGTGAGGTCTCACGGGAGCAGAGTTGGCTTTCTGGGCTGCAAGCGCACACTGCTGGCTCATGTTCATTTTCTCATCAACCAACACCCCCAAGTCCTTCTCCACAGGGCTGCTCTGAATCTCTTCTCTGCCCAACCTGTAGCTGTGCCTGGGATTGCTCCGACCCAGGTGTAGGACCTTACACTTGGCATGGTTAAACTTCACGAGGTCGGCATCAGCCCACCTCACAAGCGTGTCAAGGTCCCTCTGAATGGCATTCCTTCCCATTATATCCAAGAATAGCGACTCCCAGCCTCTTTAGGCCTCGCTCCAGTGTTCGCTAACCTCTTTCCCAACATCTTTTTTCCTATTATCTGAGAGGATCTCCTGTGTTGCAGCCTGTATCCATTTCCTCTCATAATTTTTTGTGGACTTCTATGGAGTCTGACTCCACCTTTTGCATACTGCTAGCAGGGACTCCAGGAAAAAAAAAAAAAAAAGAGGAGAATAAACATCAGCAAGGGATTTCATGCTTGAAGTAATTTCCTGGTCATGAGCTAGTGCACAAAGAGATTCAGTATTAAGCCCCCCCACCATCTCCCTGGCAAGTTCAAGCATTGTACAAGGAGAATATAAAGCCAGGTGATGCCCCTCTTCCAGTTTGGGATGGCCACTGGGTGCAATTCTGGAATTCGAGTATTTTTTCATTTTGCAAGAAAGATAATGGATTGTGAACAGGAATCTTTAAAAAAGGTGACAGATGCAATTCAGAACCAGGTGAGCAGTGGCAAATGCATCACAGATAGAAGGTGATCAATTGCATTACAGCAACAGAGGCTCTCACAAGCTTTGATTAGTTTTCACTGGCTTCTCTGCTAGATGTATCATGTCCAGAACTGGCCAGAAGTTAAATTTATATGAAAGCAGGAAATAACTGTCTAACAATAACAATATAATGGTCACCTCAGTTTTTAAAGATGATGAAACATCCCTATCCAGCTGGAGAGAGGAAATTTTTGGCTAACTTTCAGGAAACAAATAAGCAAATAGTGGTTATGTTGGATCAATGGAGAGAGGACGAACAGACGACCTAAGCACTGACAGCTCTATTTCTCAGACATCCAATAACAGGACATTTTGCACACATATTTTTGATAAACCAGAGCTGAAAATGCAAGACATGAATTTACTAAAGTAGCAGGAAAAAAAAAAAGAACAGGTTTCCATGTTTACTAGTAAGTGTGACAAAACAACTGAAGAACCATGATGAGGACTGTAAACACACTCAAGGAACTTGCATCTGGAGTGTAGAAAAACATCTATCAGCTAATTGTTGTTTAGTCTCCTCTGCTTGACAAGTAGAACATCTGTGTTAGGATAACACAGACCTGTGATAGACTCAGGGGCACCCTATCAAACATGCTTGAGATTCCTGACCTGCTGTGGGAAAGATGAAAGCACAGAAGTACACTGTGTGAACTCCTGACATACAGGTGAAACCAGCAGGTTCAACCACCCTCCAGCAGTGACCCAGCTCCACAGTGCCTTCACTCCCACCTGTGTGCTGCTTGGGAATTCCCAGTCTGTGAGGTAACAAAAAAAAATTATCTTTGCATTTCATCTGTGGCAGTGTGGTTGCTTCTGCATCCTGCCTGTGTCAGCTCACACATTAAGTGAGAAAATACCTCCTCTACCAAAGGTCTTGATTCTATGCAGGAAGACAGGAGGATCTCAGCATGAGAAGGGAGCAAGCCTGCAGTTGACTCCCAAATAGATCAATAACAAATGAAGAACAGATGACAAAAGAACATTGCCAGTTACACACAGATAGATTCAAATAATGCCAACTACTTAAATTGCAGCTTAAGAAAATAATGATCCTCACATTAATTTTAATTATTTTTTTAATTACATCTTGGAGCCACCAATATGCTTATTCCTGAAATATGTACATAAATAGAAACATGGATGATAGGATTCTTGTGTCTTCCTGAAGAAAACATAACCTGTAGTCTGCTTGAAAAACTACTGCTACTAATCAGCTCCTATTGCAATAAATGTGTATGTACAAATAACTTGCCATATGTAAAGCATGATTTTTAAATGAGTACCAACACAGCCAAGTGAAGCAGAAACCAGGTTGCTTTATAAAAAGCATGGGCATATATGACAAGTGTACTCAAGAAGTAATTCATTAAAAGCTTTTCAATGCAAAAGTACCACCTCATATGATTTTCAGAGAATTCCCAAACCATGAACCTCTGGCAACTGGGACAGAATTCTGGGGAAATGTCACTACTCATGACCCGATCTCTACCCACATGATGAGCAAGTGGAGGGGGAGAAGAAGGATTTAAAATAACAAATGCAATAATACAACCAGGGTCCTACACTCAAAAAGCCTTTCATAGGAAACTAAAAATCAGAAGTGCTCTCTTTTGAGGCAATCCTCACATTTTGACTTTTGTTCAGATTGATAGAGTATATTCAGCATTGCTCTCAGGAATGGGCCAGAGTAACAACTGCTATATATTGCTTTGGGATCTCTGGTCTCTTGAAGTCAGAGAAACATTTTACTTCCAAATCAGGTAGTCTAACGTGCAACTCCACGGATAAGCAGAAAAACAAGGACAGCAGAAAAGGTCAGTTAACTGCTCACTGCAATAATTAAAACTTACATCTCATGAATTACAGATGGACTTTCCCCATCTACTTCTTGAAACAACACGCACCTTTTGCTGTGAATACTGCCAAAACTATGGAAAAGAACGTCAGCTCAAACCCCCAGGTAGATTCAGGAAGGTCAACATTCCTACACATCGCCAGTCGATCTGCACTGCTGTCATGTCAGTCCTTTCCAGGGCCGACAGTCCCTCAATAACTGCTCCACTCTGGGCTCCCCACAAGCCACGCTTCCTGGAGGGCACTGCTCCAGCATAGGGCACTGTATGGTCTCACCAAGACTACCAGCGAACCCCTGCCCATTCCTACTCTCACCAGGGTGCTCCTAATCCAGTTCTCCTCAGAGCTGAGGGCATTTTGTGCTTCCATCAGCAGGTTCTTCCTGAGCTGCCCCAGCCCGGCTGAGGAGCTCAGCTGTGGCCTGGAGTGGGGCAGTTAGAAGTGGCCAGTACCGGCTAGAACAGTCTGGAACCAGCAGGGGGCAGCCCCGCCCTCCCCTCACACAGCCCCACCCCAGCACCTGGCTCAGACACCCAACGCAGCTGACAAAACACAAGGATTTGCCTCAAGCTATACACATGAAATGTGTTAGGAAATAGCAGAAGCTTACAGTGCTACGTTAATATACAGCCATACCTCCCCCAAAAGCACCAAAACTCCAGAACAGAATACCTCAGAAAAACCTTTCAGAGGATTTTAATATAATTATCCAGAGTTCCCACAACACAAATTTTGAAAGTTCAGTTTCTTTTTTTTAACTAGTAAAGTCAAAAAGAATAAATAATGTCTTTATTGGCATATAATCTATCATTAAAGTGTGCTGGCTGTTGGATTGCTTTTCCAGCATGGTTTATCTACCTTTTCCCAAGCCTCCAAGCTGAAGCACATCTCCACTTCCACAAACCACCATCTCATTACACGTTTTTACTCAGTACTACAAATCTTTTCACAAACCTGACAGCCAAGTGCGCAATACACAGCAAAGACTCCTTGGGAGAGATGTGGAGAAGTTGCTGTGAAAAACCTGTGAATATAACCTATGATAAATCTAATGCTTATGTATCATAAACCATACACAATTAGGAGTGTGCTCAGTATTTATCAGATAATGGCATCATTCTCTTAAAATACTAGGCTTATGAGAGCACATTGTAAACATTTTTTGCATAATTTCTGCCACATACAGTGATAAAAATCAGCTAATTTAAATACCAAAATCTATTTTAACTAAAATAGCAGATTAAAAAGCTCTCTTTTTTTAGAGAATTGTTTTTTAAATGTCTCTTACCCCTCTGTTTTGTCGAGTTAACATAGGATTTACTGGAACTCTAATTTGTGGACATGTTTTCCCTCAGTGTATGTGAAGGCATGCGTACAAATACAATCTTTTCATATTAAATCTGAACAGCTAAACTCAAAAGTGAATTTAGGAACTATTAACATACTATCACTGTATTACTCAATCAGTTTTCAGCATCAGATTATCCTTTTCACTAAGGATACCAAACACTCCTTTAAGCCACCAAGGGCAATATATATATATATGCTCTGTTGTTTCAAAACTTCAGTCTTACGAAGCTGTCGTGGTTTAAACCAATCCGCACAGCTCGTTCACTCACTCCTCCCCCTTGCTCCCCCAACTCCCAGAGTCAGGAAGGAGAATCCAAAGAATGTAGCCCCCACGGATTGAGATAAGAACGGTTTAATAGCTAAGGTATAACACAAATCACTACTGCTACTACTACTACAAATAATAATGATAAAGCAAATAACAAGTGAAGAGAATACAACACCTCACCAGCCACCGATCCATAACTCACTCCACCCTGCCTGACTGAGCACCAACCAATATGTCCTACATCCCCCCAGAGCTCCTGCCCTTCCAGGTCTCTCCCAGTTACATCCTGGTTATGACGTGCTATAGTATGGAATACCTCTTTGGCCAGCCTGGGTCAGGTGTCCTGTTTCTCCTTCCTCCCGGCTTCCCCTCCCCCCTGGCAGAGCATGAGGCTCAAAATAGGCCTTGGACAAACCAAACATTTGAGCAGTAAGTCAAAACATACTTGCTATCAGCAACCGTTCCCAGCCTGAAAGTCAAAACACAGCACTGCACCAGCTACCAAGGAGAAAAAATGACTGCTACTGCTGAACCCAGGACAGAAGCATATGATCTTTTTCTTTCTTTTTATTGCTTTATTTTTTTATTTTAAATAATTTGTTTTATTCCATGAGGAACGGAAGAAATGACATGTCACTTCATATTAGAAATATATTTGGGCCCCCAATCTCAAACCTATTACTTCCAAGTACTGAGTGAAATTTCAGGGAACAGATTTTTTTATACCAACAGCAATTAAATTGGCTCAGCAATTTTGTAACATTCCAAGTCTCAGAATCAGCGAATTAGGAATGGTTCCTTTTTTATTTCTTCTGCTGTGCCTACTATAAATACTTCTGACTCCTGTGAAGCCTTAAATTTACTTGCATTGATGCACCTTGGGTTAAGAATGAGAAAACAGTAACCCAATTTCAACAAAGCATATTCCCAGAAAGGATAGCCATTAATCAAGTAGCACTGCTGTACCTAGGGAACTATTCTAGGTCCCCAGTACATTTTTGAATTCTTTTTTTGAATTCTTTGGACAGATACTAGCATGTACTCCCACAGAAAATGTAGATGGAGAACTGGTATCACAGCTACCAAAAGAAAACAAAAAATCTTTCTGTTAGCAGAGGTAACAAGCACAGCTGTGTGTCATGAAAGTATTGAAGAGCATGCTGAAACCCAAGGAGTTATTCTACAGGTCTGAATGGTCAAGATACTATTACATATTTGTTAAATACTCAGTGTTGCACCTGCTGACCAAGGGAATATTGTTTATAGTATTTTCTTCTACACATGTTATCTGGTTAATCACAAAATGCCACTGAGGTTCTGTCTTCTCTTATCTTGAAAGAAAAACAAAACCTACCTAAATTAAACTCTTCTACTCTTTATAATATCCCTGTGGCTTGTTATAGAAAAGAGGTAAATTCTGAATGAAAGATGAACAAATATATTGTAATTACACTAGGACAATGGGCATATTGAGTTTAAATATCTATGTGAGATTGTGGTTACTAATGCATTTAAGAATGCACTTTTTCTGCAAGCCTATGTAATGTGTCTAGTTAAATATATAACTTCTCTCCTTGATTAAGTTAAAAAGGGGCCCTAATCTGTGACTGACTTCTCTGGTGCAACTTCAATTTAAATCAAATCTGCTAGTTTATATCCTTCTTTGTACTCTTCCTCCTGCCATACAAAGTATATCTTAAAAATAAAAAATACAAAAAAATGTAACAAACAAAAAGAAACCTAAAACAAAACAGCCCTCCCCAAAACAAACAAAAAAACCAAACACACAGACACAAAAAATCCCTACCAAAACCCCAACCACTGAGCAAGAACTGATTTAGGGTTCGAAGTTCTGCCTTTTTTTAAAAAATAGCATTTACATTTTGACAACCAATAAAAATTGTAGCAATCAGAAGCTTACTAGGAACACAGAAGCTTTTTGAGTATTTATTCAGTATTCATAAGCAGGCAATTATTGTCACAAACTTGTCTGTATCCGAAACAGCTGTTTTATAAAATGCATTTTTTCACTACTTCTATGTATGCAACACCTCAGTCGTGTTCCTGAATGACTATTAATCAAACAAATCATATCTCTCCATGAACAAAAAATATATTTCCTCTGATGGAGATTGCCTTTTCATTAGCTTGGCTTTCTTTCATACAATGTATCATCATCCACATTCTTTCACTACATGTCACACTGTCAAAATAGTGCATTTTAACCTTGTAATTGTACTGGATTGCATGAGGTCTGGCTAAGACATTCTGATTTGTCCCACTAATCCCACTGGTACTGATTTTCCAAGAATCGACAACATACTTGTAAGCAATACTAACTGTCCTTCACATTAAATTGATATCTTACCACCTATCGTAACTATCAACTATCAGATGTATGGAAATTAACTTATCTATCAAATCTAGCATCTTTCAGATTAAGACAATGAAAGGTTTTAAGAAAATGCAATTTACTTCTTTCAGAAAATGTGAATGTATTGATGGCACTGAAGGCCAAGTAAAATAAGTCATCCTTGAGAGACAAGTGACAGATCCAAAATACCTCACAAAGCACTACAAAAAACAGGAAGAATGACAAATAGATGCTATTTCTTGGAAAAAGGAACTCCTTATTAGGATGGGATTACTTTTAAAATCTGTTAGACCAATGCCTTCAAAACACTTGTTAGTACAGCCTTAAAAGCTGTGACACATCACAACAGGCAGCCTGGAGCTGGAACAGAGATGAGTGTTTGAGTGTGGAGCCCTGGCCCCAGTACTTGCAGGAAGGTAAAGAAAGTCATGAAAAGCTGCGTAACATCACTGCTGTGGTCACCTGTAGGTTCTTTCCTGAGATCTTTTACTGGATCTTGTTAGGTGTCTTGTTATGTCAATAAGGTGAAGGGTGGAAGTGCTGCTGAGATACTGCTCCCATCATCACCCCTTCCTCAGAAAAATATGACACTACTGTCCCTTTATGTAAGTTAAAGGGCAAATGAGTCCCTCTTGCTGCAGTCTTGTCAGTGATTCTCCAGAGCTCTCCAGATAAAAGAAATTGCAGGTTCACAGCAGTGATAATGGGAAGGAGGCTGAACTGGAGTTAGAATTCTTTTTCTCTTGTATGTGTTGGGTTTGATTTTTGAGTGCCTGGATATGCATATAAGGCCATGTGTACTCTAGGGTGTTAAAATTAAGCTACTGTACATTTTTTAAGCAGACACAACCTGAACTTCTCTAATGTTACTGTTTTATTGAAAAAAAAAACCTGAAATAAATGCAAATATGCATTTTTATAAGTCCTAAGAATCAATAAATTATTGAAAAAGATGAAAACAAGTAATGTAAGGGTTTGCCTTGTTTCTTCAAGTTATCCTTAAATAAGCATGTGTGGATTGAAGACATCTTGCAACATTTCCCACATACTTAGCTTACACTTTTGCCAAGGTATTACTTGTCATGCAAAATAAAACTTTCTTGTGTTTCATTTTTACTGGAAACAGACTAGGTTCCTGTCAGCACACAAAGCAGATACTTCCCCAGAAAGTGATGGTAGATGCACATACAAACTAAAAACTAAACCCAAGGAAAGAAAAAAACCCAACCAAAAAACCAAACAAAAAACCCCAAACAAACAAAAACGACAAACAAACAAAAAACACCCCAGTGAACAGTCTGCCCCCCTCCCCCCAAAAAAAACAAACCCACCAACCAACCCCCTTCCGCCCAAACCAAACCACTCCTCCACCACCTTTTATCCACATAGGAACAAAACCAATACACTGCAAATAAATTTATGTCTGTGAAACAAACAAAAGAAAACCCAACTTTTTGCCCAAGTTATGATCTTTATTGTTTCCTCAAAGGCAAGAATATTTCTACAGCAGTCCTCTCTTCTGCTTTATGCTAGAGATTCTCACACAATTCACTGTTCTGCAGACCAAATACTGCGCCCAGTGGCAATACATGATACATGATGGCAAATTACACCTAATGCAAGTGCTTGGCAGCTGGAGCCTGTAAAACAATGACACATTCACAAAGATATTGAAAGCAGGAAAAAAGAATGGGTTATTGATTAGCTTGTACAAATTTTGTAATTCAAAGATATTGAGAGCAAAACTTACCAAACCCTGAAATAGAAAATAATGAAGAAAATCAATGAATCAAAGAATCATTACACATTTTTAATAATTAATAATTGTACTAGAGTCTGATGTTGTGAAAGCTGGCATGAAAACTGAAATGCAAAGTGTTGATAACAGAGCTCTGAGATGAGACTATTTTGGTAAAGTCTGGAATTGTTTTCTACTAATTTTTGCTAAAACCCTTAAACAGTTGAAGAACAGCTATTTAAGACAAATAGCAAACAGTTTTAATAATTAGCGTTAATTTATATAGTGCTTGCAGGGAAGGAATAACATTTTACAGTAATTTTCTTGCAAGAGGGTAATTTTTCACACTGCAATTCAATCTGCATCATAGATTTAATAGATATGCTTGTAGTTGTTAAAAAAAGAACTTCTACTAATAATGAATTTACCACTGAAACAAAGAAAGCCAAAACAGCAGATGTTTACACAGATGAAATGCGTAAGTTAGAAGGTGAAATCTGCTGTACATATTCCCTACTCCAAAATGATGCAAAGGGCTGTAGCATCCTTCCTTATGCCTAGTGGGTCTTTTATCAGGTAGACAACCATAGAATCATAGAATACTTAGGCTTGGAAAGGACCTTAAGATACCCCCCTGCCATGGGCAGGGACACCTCACACTAAACCACGTCACCCAAGGCTTCATCCAACCTGGCCTTGAACACCAGCAGGGATGAAGCATTCACAGCTTCCCTGGGCAACCCATTTCAGTGCCTCACCACCCTTACAGTAAAGAACTTCTTCCTTATATCCAATCTAAACTTCCCCTGTTTAAGTTTGAACCCGTTACCCCTTGTCCTATCACTACAGTCCCTAATGAATAGTCCCTCCCCAGCATCCCTGTAGGCCCCCTTCAGTTACTGGAAGGCTGCTATGAGGTCTCCACGCAGCCTTCTCTTCTCCAGGCTCAACAGCCCCAACTTTCTCAGCCTGTCTTCATATGGGAGGTGCTCCAGTCCCCTGATCATCCTCGTGGCCCTCCACTGGACTTGTTCCAACAGTTCCATGTCCTTTTTATGTTGAGGATACCAGAACTGTACACAATACTCCAAGTGAGGTCTCACGAGAGCAGAGTAGAGGGGCAGGATCACCTCCTTCAACCTGCTGGTCACGCTCCTTTCGATGCAGCCCAAGATATGTTTGGCTTTCTGGGCTGCAGGCGCACACTAAAGCTGGCTCATGTTCATTTTCTCATCGACCAACACCCCAGAGTCCTTCTCCGCAGGGCTATTCTGAGTCTCTTCTCTGCCCAACCTGTAGCTGTGTCTGGGATTGCTCTGACCCAGGTGCAGGACCTTGCACTTGTCATGGTTAAACTTCATCAGCCCACCTCACAAGTGTGTCAAGATCCCTCTGGATGGCATTCCTTCCCTCCAGCATATCAACAGAACCACACAGCTTGGTGTCATTGGCAAACTTGCTGAGGGCACACTCAATCCCACTGTCCATGTCAGTGACAAAGATGTTGAATAAGAGCAGTCCCAACACTGATCCCTGCGGGTCACCACTTGTTACTGGTCTCCAGCCAGACATTGAGCCATTGACCACAACTCTTTGCATGCGCACATCCAGCCAGTTCTTTATCCACTGAGTGGTCCATCCATCAAATTGATGTCTCTCCAATTTAGAGACAAGGATGTCATGCGGGACAGTGTTGAACACTTTGCACCAGTCCAGGTAGATGACATTGCCTGCTCCACCCCCGTCCATTGTTTCCACAGCCCCCTCACAGAAGGACACCAAATGGGTCAGGCAGGATTTCCCCTTAGTGAAGCCATGCTGGCTGTCACCAAGCACCTTGTTGTTCTTCATGGGCTCTGGCATGCCTTCGAGGAGAATCTGCTCCAAGATTTTGCCAGGCACATCGGTGAGACTGACTGGTCTGTAATTCTCTGGGTCATCCATTTTCCCATTCTTGAAAATGGGGGTTATATTTCCCTTTTTCCAGTCATCAGGAACTTCACCTGACTGCCATGATTTTTCAAATATGATGGCCAGTGGCTGAGCAGCTTCATTCGCCAGCTCCTTCAGAACCCAAGGATGGATTTCATCAGGTCCCATGGACTTGTGTATGCTCAGTTTCTCAAGATGGTCTCAAACCAGATCCTCTCCTACAGTGGGCCTAAGTTCTTCATTCTCACAGTCCCTGCGTCTACCTTCCAAGACTTGGGTGGTGTGGTCAGAACATTTGCCAGTGAAGACTGAGGTAAAGAAGTCATTAAGAACCTCAGCCTTCTCCAAATCCAGGGTAGCCAGTTCTCCTGATAGCTTCCGGAGAGGGCCCATGCTGTCCATAGTCTTTTATTTGCAATGTAACTATAAAATCCCTTGCTGTTATCTTTCACATCCCTAGCCAAGTTTAATTCCAATGTACTTGGCCTGCAAAAGTTTTAGGACATTAAATCTTTTACAAAAACACAAATTTAATTGTCACAGTTCTGCAGCTTTTCTGACTCCTTAATAGCCCCCAAGAGTCAGCTCACTCAAATTTCAAGTCTCCAACCATTACCTTTCTTAAACTCTCTGCCACCAGACAGGGGATTTGGATTATAATTAATTTATCCTGTGGCAGCAAACCTGACACTAATTCACTCTACTGCATACAAGACAACACTGTTGACTGGTAACAATAACTCAATCGACCTTCCTAGAATAATGCACCAGCTATTTAGGACAAGCCCAAGACAGAGAAACCATATCAGAGAATCACAGAATAGCTTGGGTTGGAAGGGACCTTAAAACTCATCTAGTTCCAACTCTCTGCAATGGGCAGGGACACCTTCCACTGGACGAGGTTGTTCCAAGCCCTGTCCAATCTGGCCTTGAACACTTCGAGGGATGGGGCAGCCATAACATATACAAATCAATATACACATATGTAATATAAATCAATCTCCATGTTCTCCAACATTTTACCTAGTACTACTCTTTGGCTGCTTATAATTCTGTCAAGCCTAGAAAAACTAGCAAATAACAGAGTCTTTGTTCCCATTAGTGTGTTTTCGTTTCATGTCATTTGTTTGTTTAATATCCTCACTTTTAGCAGACTATTTTATGCAATGTTTCATTCTTAATTTCAAAGCTTTCATTATCTGGTTCACATCAGTTCACATCCGAGTTAGAATCCCTCTATAGTTTACCAGTTTGGGATTTCAGTTAGTTATGTTCACTTTCTCTTCCACACCATGATTTTACTGGTTTTGCAGGAGTTCCCCCAGAGGAACCAGAATACAATACCCAGTCCATCCAAACCTTTACAAACTTAATTCAGTAGACTTGAAGATATGTTCACCTCTGTTACAGTCACATAAATGCTGTTACGGAATCTGAACATACACTTTTTTCTAGACTGTCACTTTAATTATTCTATGCTTGGCTGCTAAGCCACCCCTGAAATGCACAGGGTTCGGTCTTCTTTACCAAAATATTAAGACACATGAACAAATCCAGATTCAAAAATTTAGTTTTACTGGGGAGAAGCCTGCTCCACAAACATAAGAGATTTATTTTGAATAAGTTTAACTTCCTGGTTCATGTACACTTGCTCTTGATCACAGTTTAAACCCATCTATGACAGTATCAATACGGGGGAAGGGATGGCAGAGGGTGAAGTGTGAAAGATATAGAGAGAAAAGGAGAGAACAAAAGGAAAAAAAGCCAAATACATACAGAAGTCTAATACTTTACGGTAAACGTACACAAGACAAACTGTCCAAAAAAGTGGAACAAAGAAGCAGGCTTTGGCATTTATATTAATTGGTATGGTAATTAATAAGACATATAGCACATGGTAAAATCGGTACTGCCATCTGTGTCAACTGTCCCCAAGCGGAAGGAGTGCACGTTTGCCACGTTCATCAGCATTAAGATTGCTACTTCATGCCAAGTCTTATTTTATTAGCTCCTATTAGTTCCAATGCTAAAAATCTATCAACATTTCTATTTAAAACTTTTCATAACAATACCAAAAAACTCCAAATAAAAATAACACAGTCACAGAATGCTGCAATTTGTGACTAACCTTGGTAGCTTCAAGGCAATTAATATCCTATATTGTGTTTGTAAATCGATTTCCATAATTATTTAAAAATTATTACATTTGTTAAAAAAGCTACACGCAATGTAGATTATCCTGTAACAACGGCAAAAGTAAAGAGTGGCTTCTTTGAAGCGTAGTTAAGGTCTGAGACAAAAAAAAAAAGTAATAGACTTCAATTTAAGATGAACATTAGATGATGACAGCAAATCAAAACCCAAAACTGCCCTTTTACATTCCTAAATAATTGCAGGGGGCTTACATAGGCTTTTTTTTTCTGCATCTTCAAATACCCTATACTGATAATGCATCCAGCTATAGTTATATCCTGTACAGTCACACTATCCTATAAACAGTAATCAGAATTATTTCTAATCACTAGGATCAAGCTGTTTTGCTTGAAAGTCACACCAACTCTCTTCGTGTTTGGTGGTGAGCCACAGGCAAATGGCTGGTGTCCACCTTTACAAGAAAGTCAAGAGTCTGCTGGGCTGCTGCAGGACAGACCTTGTTTAGCAGTTCAGCACAGCAATGTACATATACAGAGACCTCCAGCCATCACTGTGGACTGCTCCTCTTCCATATCCTTTGTTTATAGCACTGGGTGTGCAGATGTACATACAGATGTGTGTATGTGCTTTGGTAAAATCCACATCTTTCTTTTCCACAATAGTTGCACTACCTCAGTAATGCTAGTTATTTGGAGACGGATTGCCTCTGTATCTCAGGCAATTGATTTTCCTATTGCATTTATTAGTGCAACAGCAAGACCTTCACATAAAACTCCCTCACAGTGTGAGCAAAACAAACCTCTGAGAGAGCACAAGAGACATGATTTAGTTTCATGAGTTAAAAGCTACTTTGTAGGAGCTCCTGCAGAACTATCCAATTCCTGAGCCACTCAGCAGTCACAGGGACTTATCACAGAATTCACTTCTACAAACACCAAAGGACAACTGTCCTTAAATCAGACATCTTAAATGCACTACATCTTTTCTTTAAAAGCAGTTATGTTCCATAACACCTACACATCCAGAATAAATTAGCTTTCTTATTCAGTTGTGTGAACAATGGTAAGCCCCAGAGAAAAAGTGAGAAAGACTAATGCCAGCCTCTGCCAAAATACTTATTAAATACACCTTCTTACAGATGCTTCCCTTGTTGAAAGGGTGTTTGGTGTCATACAAAATAAAAAATACACAGTCTAATAAGGCATTTATGACACCAAGCAAGTAATTTGGAAATTGCCCTTAACTTTTACCTACTGTTCATTGAAGCAATGTTCAACAATACTAAACAAAGGAAGAAAACCTATTATCTGCTACACTTTCCTCTGCACAAAGTCTACTGCTGAACACCTTAGAAAAATCTGATCTAAGGTCAAAAAGGTGATTCTGCTATTACATATTTACCTGCTGACCACCCCATTAAGGCTGTCAATAGAAGTATCTAATAGTGTCAGCTGCCACACTGGTTTTGTGTAACAAGCAGCTGCCTGTTACCAGCTGGTAGCAAACCTCAATTCATTCCATACATACAACTGAATAGCTGTCATCTGGTAACAGATTTTTATTACTACCAGGAGTGTATTTTAATTCAAAGTAATGACCTGGAAGTACAAAATTCCATATTCTGTAATCCCACAAGCCATGCAATTCTCCATCTTAAATTACTAATGAATATCTATATAGCATTCTCTGCTGCTCCTTGTTTGATATAATGCTATAAACAAACCTCCTTAGTGAACAGGGTCATGGGAAGATTTACAATTCGTTTTCACAGGACTGAAGGTGAATTTATTTTACCCAATGCATCCATTTAGGTCTATTTTGCTCAGAACATTATTCTTAAAAGACATCTTAGCAAATCCTTCAGCATCAGACAGAAGTCACATTAAGTGGTGCAAAGATGACATGGTGTCCTGCATGACCTTAATCAGCAGTTTAAGTGCAGGATAAAAGTGAGAACTGAACCTAGAGCCCTATCACAACTGCCTTTTTTAAATGTCAAGGAGACAAATGTTGCTGCTCAGGCATGCTTCTTCACCAGACTGACACCCGAGGCTTCTAGACTTCATTCAGTGAGAAAGAAGGTTAGCACAATATACAGAAACAAAGCACTGTCACTCACCAAACCCTCAATGTACTAGCTGAGTAAACACCAGGCGCACAGTAATGACAATGGACAATGTCATTAATGGGAACAGTATATGAATTTTTATAGAGAGGTGAAGTACATAGTGTGTTATTCAATACAGGGTATATTCATCCTAAATTAAGGCATCATGTGCCCTTACCCTTCTCTTTACACACATACCAACCCACAATTTGCCTTTTCTGTCACATGTGGGGTCTCATGTACACATGCATGAACCTATTGTAAATCTTAAGAGCTAACTAGAATTTCCAAGTATAACCCTTATCAAAACCCTTTATACTATCTGTGAGTTAATAAAGTAACCTGATCTTATAAAGCATCTCTTCTGAATATTTGGCCTCTGGCTTTATACTTACACACAAAACTTGTAATAATGCAGCTCTTCTTTCTACATACACTCTGGCGCATAACTGAGTCGATCAGCTTTCAACATTACAAAATCAAATTGCTGGAACTTCAAACTTCTTATTTTGTAAATAAGAACAAGTTGCGAGAAGAGAATATTACTTTTGGCACCATATCAATCCAATTAAACTTCCATTTCATTAGAGTTCAGAAAGCAGCCAAAAACAATCTAATTAATCTATATCAAAATTGGACTTATTTTTCTCTGCTGGTGAGAATGACATTAAAATGATTTTAAAATATTCAGATAACTAAATGAGATTATAAAGCACAACTTTATAACCCAGGCAGAGATAATGAAAAAACACAGAAACATCAAACTTGAAGAACACTCTTAGTCTGCGGTTATCTGGACTCACTAATTGAAAGAGTGGAAGTAATCCTTGACTAGCAGTCAGGTTCAAGAATGGCAGAAGGTAAAGAACAACTCTTCAGGCAGCCATAAACATCACTTTAATGAAGAAAGATAGATGCAGGACATTTCAGCCTCTGTGAAGATAAGCCAGTTGGGTAGAACAACTATAAGCTCTCACTGACTTCTTAACTTCTAGAGGATATTAAACGTGGGTGAAGAATGGTCCTGCTGGACACAGCAAAACACAAATTTTATGCATATTCATAAAGTGAATCCAAGTTTTGGATCTGTTAGCAACTGAAACAGAGGAAAGAGTCACGACAGCAAGGAAGGTGCATGGATGCAATAAAACTGACTTACCTTCTTGACAATTGTCAAGAAGCTGGAAAACAAAGCTGCTCACAACCCTCAACAGATATACTAGTATGCTAAGATCTGGTAAAGTGAGATTTCCTTGGAGAACTCAGGTAGGCAGCAATTAGGTAAGTGAGGACACAGGGAGACTGCCACAACTCCAGGGTACAAAAGAAGACTGGACCAGAATAAAGCACTATCTGGGGGGAAAGCAAAGGGTCTTATTCAAAAAAGATTAGATGTATGTTCATCAACTAGATCTAACAGCAGAAGCAATGCAAATTTGTGACACAGTTCTGAATGTGAAGTTAGTATTTTAGATGAAAGGCTGTCTATTCAATGTTAATGTAAAAGCCTTAGTAATTAAATCATTTTTATTTGTAACAACAGATAATCATCTGCAGTGGAGGTTTAGCCTTTTTCCCTTCTCTTTGGTAACAGAATGACCTGAAATATACTGCAATGACCTTCTATTTTTTTATATATATAAAAATACTTATATGTATAGAGACATGTATGTAGGACATAAAAGTATGACTCTTTAGTAACTGAAAAAAGTAGAAAGCAGATAAATAAAGTCAAAATGAACAATGCAGAGACTAGATGATATATCCACTCTTAACTGTTCTGAGCAATTTCTTTTTGTTACCTTATTTAATAAGAATGATTGAACATTTTGGGAGCAGCTGCCCTAGTCCTTTTGCTAATGTGCAAGAGTAACAGTGTTAGTCTCTCAAGAACTCTCCCTAGTGATACATCAGAATTGATATTCCTGATGTTCCTGAATTTATATAAAACAAAGTAGGAAAAGGGAACAGAAATGCTTGGAAGAGCTACTCTAATAAAGGAGAAGCCTTTTTATAGCTGACAAATGCATTCAGTAGTATATTTCTTTATGTAATGTCTCTTCAGACAGCAGAAGAAAGCCACTGCAAAAGTTTTTTTTTAAACAGATGAAACATGGATCATTCTATCTTGAAATTACATAATGTAAATGCAAATTAATCAGTATCCTTAGACAACTGTAAATTTGACAAAGTGGCTTTTAAACTCAGAAGGTATTAAAACTGTTAAGCAGCTCTTTGTTACACTGCCTGCAACCCTTAACATTTCTCAAAACCAACATGATAAAAGCTGTAGACATTTATATCCATTAAATGAAAAAGCCACGGTAGAGATTTGAGAGTGCATTGCTTACACTGTAATCAATAGGTTACTTGTTCAATAGAGGGCATACATTATTTTTACTCCAAGACAAACACACAAGACAGTAACACTGGAAGTTATGTTTTGTTTCTGTCAGTGAACAGCTCTTTCTCATCCAAGCTTGTTACTCTTTCCTTCCACAGAGTAATGAGTCTAGGACTTTCTGATGACTAAGGAGAGCTTTCAGAAAAATGAATGTCCCTCATCTGACATAAAACACCACTTAAGGATGAAGAAATGGTATGAAAGGTGCAATAGAAGCAAAATGCAAGGGAACAAAGAAAAAAAAGGCAGTGCAGTCCTTGTTTCTTTAAGGACTAAACCATTTAACTCCATTTTGTGACAGGAAAAACTCTGCAGGGAAACAGAAAAGGGTAGAGAGAAAACAAGTGCAGCTAGGTGAAAAAGGCCCAGAAGCTGGCAGTGACAGTATAGACAAAAAAATAAGAAAAGGAAGAGACTCTCTCTTGCTTCTAAAAGCACCCCCTGTTCCTCCACCTCCTCCCAGAAGGAAAACATGTGTCCTCATAACAACATCAGAGAATTTGGGTGGGTTTTTGTGTGAGTACAGAACCTGGTTTTGGCATACAGGATCCTTAAGAAGGGCTGAAACACCGACTTGGGTGTAAAAGATATCTGCAACACTGTGGTCTAACATAAGCTAGAAAGCAAAAAAGAAAAAGGGGAAAAAAAAGGAGAAAATGGAAGTCAGGAAATGGGAAGAAGGAAATTAAAAAGGGAAAAGGGAAATCAGAAAAAGCCTTCCATGGAGTGAGGAAAGTTCACTTCAGTCAGTAATAAGCCTTGAAGCACAGTCAGAGCACCCAGCAGGACAGGAACTCAGATCAACAACTATTACAACAAGCAGTAACAAAATGATCACAGATAAACCACAGAGAGTGTATCAATTAATCAAGACTCTGAACTGTGCTCTGCCCTTAAGCACACAAGAACGACAAGGTAAAGAAGCAAAACACAACACAGTATGTTCTCTCTCATCTGGCAAACAGAATAACGCTTTGCAGAGTCACACAGAAACTGCTGGTTTCCTTAAGTATTTACTTTGAGCAGAGCTCCCAAAGTGTTTCTGAATGTCCTGATATTGGAAAGCTATAAACCCAGAGAAATATATAATATTGAGCAGTACGAAACTTCCGTGAGTTCTTGAATAGATTAAAGTAGAGCTCAGGTTTTCCCAAGACTCAGTCTGCAACATTACCATGAATGTTTTAGCCGTCAATTTAAAAAAGCAAATAGAATCATAAATAAATAATAAAAAACAAACAACAACAACAAAAAAGAGGCAACAAATAGAGAACTGCCTAAAGGTAGAACTGGCTTATGCCAGCTCTGATTGATTCACAATGCTAAAAAGGGTGTGTCCACAACAAATGGCACCAGTTCCTTAAAAATCAATGCACAGCTTCGAGTTACACTGTGAGTATCTGTTAGCAGAAAGACCCAATCCATACATTTATTACAGTTCTTCCAAATAAAAAGTTTAGATGGGCTGAAGAACAGGGAGAGCTGTGTACAGGAAAGCTGGAAGAGCAGCAATGGTTAGGAAAGAGGTATATCTGAGCCCGTTACTGAAAAACAGCTCGTTATTTTCTCTTGGAATATATGATCACATTGCTACTACAGAGGAAAAGAGATGTCTGGCAATCTACTCAAACATTTCAGTTAGCCTTTTTTTCACGCTCTCCTAATGCCTTACCCATTGTTGAACTTTGACTCCACATGCTTCACGATAACCCCCGTGAGAGTTCAAGACATTTCTAGAGATCAGAAGCAATATGTTTCACATGTGTGGAGGTGACCCTCTCCTGTTCAGCAGCACTAGAATGTTCCTGGCCAACGACTGGTGTGAGCGGAAGGACTCACAAGTCCTTTATTACCGTCAGCCATGACCACCAACAAGGACAGTTCATGGGAAAAAAAAAAAAAAAAAGAAAGAAAAAAGTGTTCTGAATGCTTGTTTGTGTCATCCTGAGGAGCACAAGTTAACTTTCCTTTACCCCCCATCCCAGCCACTGCATCACGTCAGTTTACCACCATACTGATTCCTAATGCTGGAGGATACAGTGGTTCAAAGCTGTAGTCACAAATAACTTCTAAAATCTTAAATAAAAATAAAAAGTAGTTTACATTAATATCTTGAATTATGACCAGCACCTGTAGTACAGTACGCAGTCTCTTTAAACACCTGCTATCTAAAAGTAGAAGTTTAATGTGCAGATTTGAAAAAAAATAAGAGCAACTGTGAGCCACTGGGGAGCCACATTCACAAACTGACATCCACCACCTGCCAAGAGTGATGCAGTTTGCCCCCATTCTTCAGTTTACTACTGGCTACACAACATCTTAATTCATTCTCAGGTCGATGCCAATTACTACTGGACCAATCCTGTTACCTTAAATTATAGTTCTGTTAGTATTTGCTGACATCCCATCCTATTGAATCTCTCCTTTTGTTCTTTAAAAGTGTAGTCTGTTATGGTCATGAAAAACAATCCCAAAATTACAGAGACTATTGGGAAGCCCAAGCCCTCTAAAATAAAGGGTTTAAAATAAGTGTGTAACATGCTGCACAAATTATGCACTGTAACACATTTTGAAAAAAACAATTCTAATCTGAAAAGCCAGATGGCAAGTACACAGGAACACCAAGTCATTGCCTGAGTTGTAATTAAAACTTATCTCTTGGCCTGAAATAAATTCATCTGATAAAAAAAATGTTTCAATGCCACAAATGTGTGACTCCAAGACAGGATGCAAAACTACAAAAGCAAATTGACTGGAGAGTAACTCAGCGAACTAAGACATAAAAGAAAAAAAAATATTTGTGACACATTTGATTGTACTCTATACTCAGGGAAGCCTTTGAAAGACGTTTATGGTAAAACATTCTGCTGAGAGCCAGTGGATATCTCTGCAAAGTCACTGGAGTGTCATGAAAGGGTAGGCCTGCACCTAAGAGTTACCACTTCTACAACCTACACTGGGATAAAACCCACTAAGTATTTCTATGAGAGTGAATACACTTACTTTAATACCTTCTGTGGTACTAATATAAGTATGTGCTGTTCTAGTTCATGAACTCCTCTTGCAAAGAGCCACTCTATGAGGACTACTGTATGCTTGTTATGGGTGTATGGAGGACTTGTCTCACTCAGTTCTAACCACAATGCAACCCGGTACCAGAAGGGCTTGTAAAATCCTGCACAGAATTGCCTCAGCACTTGGGAAACCCATGCGAACTATCCATTTTCTTGTGTGCCTCCAGAGCCTGGACCCCTGGAACAACTGAACAGTCTTAACTCTTGCATGAAACAAGAAAGAGAAGATACAGCCTATAACAAAAAGCTTATGACAGTATTACTTTACCTTCTTAAAGTAACGTATATAATCACACAAATATCTATATTGAGACCTGGGAATCAAAACTTTGTGCTTACTCATGAATTGGAAATATTCCCATTCTCTATATGGACAGACTGGTTGCACTTCATGTCTCTTTGATAATTTAAACACTTCTCCCCCTTTGCTGCTACATGAGACTTATGACCAGACTATTAGTTTGCATAAGCAGTTAAAGGGTTAGTTCATTTCATACACAGAATGGATGTTAAACTGTAACTGCTATCTTCTTACAAGTACTAACTAGAGGTACAAGCAAACTTCTGTTGGAAGCAACCTAACATACAAGCCAAGTACTCCTGTTCTTGCTCTCAAAAGCTGGTATTGAAATACACAGGAAACCCCACAACAAAAGGTGAATGCAACGAAAATCCTCTCAGTGTCTGAATGTCCTTTCAATATTCTTTTATTTATTTTTGCTTTCTGTTTTTACTGTCTTTGATTTTTCTCCTTTTATCATTTCTGACTGGAACTCTTTATCTGACTTTTCTGGCTACTTTTATCTGACTTTTAACTACAGTCTTTTCTGACTGTAATTCTTTATCATCTCATGAACCAATATGTTGCTGTTGATCACTCATTGTTTATTGCATTTCTGACCTGCATGTCTCCTATTGCAAAATCAATACAGTATTCGGATTTAAAATAAAAACTGAGTGTTAACAATGCTTTATTCTATAGCTAATAACAGTACCATATTATCACTTTTATGCCCAATAAAAATAAGAAACTGCAAACGACGATAGCCAAGACAAAACCGCAATTTGCTTCTCAGAAACAAACCTTAAAAGCCAGAAGTGCTATGCACATTAAGCACCCCATGACTGACTGCACTATCCAAGACGCTTGGGTTTTATCTACATGTCATGTTCACTATAATGTTACAAATTAGGTTTGAATACAGCATACATTATCTAATGTTTTACCAATATGCCTACAGAAGGGCATAGCAGAAAAAGCAGCCTGAAGCCCAAAATATTCTAATAAAGTATACAAGAGAAATTATATTGAACAAAAATTGATAGAGCAAGGAGAACAGCACAATATTCCACTTTACACGTAGGACCACATTGCCAAAACACAAGAAAATTGGGACTGGTCTTGCATAAGGTATGTGGGCAAAACCAGAAGCAGCCAGGTGGGAAGGCCGAGAAGGTGGATTGCTTCTTGGGCACAGAAGCAGAAAAATCAGCTGCTTAAACAACGGAAGAGGTTCAGTCAAGAGTGAAAGATGGTACACTAGTTTAGAATAAAGAGAAGCTGAGATGCTGAAGCAAAGGAAAACCTTTGCTGATAAATGGAAACTTAACACCTTTGGTGTCCAGGGGGTTGTGACTATCTTATATTACTTAAAATACAACCCTATGGAAATAATCATATTGTAAAACAGTGAAATTATCCAACCCCCAGAGGAGATCTTGTTTTATCGGTGCATTATATCATTGATGTGAAGGTAAACCTGCCTGTATCTCCATTTTGGGGGTTTAGTCAAACAAACACATCATTAATTAACTTTGTTTATATCTGTCATATGTACTTCAGATTGTTGATTCAATACTCAGTGTCAGTTTAGTAAATCTCAGTGCTGCATTTTCATTTTGCTTCAAAATTAACACTTGAAGAGAGATACACATATTAATCAGGCCTGTTTTGTTTATATAGCAGTTTAGCCAGCATTGAATAAATTGGTTTTTATTCTTACTGTAAATTTGCAATGTGCTGATATGTAAATCTGAGACTGTTAAAGCAAAACATTTCTCCTGCAAAAAATAAAGGTTGCAATACTGTTTTTACAATGCAAAATATGGCAGAAATAGTCTAGAAGTGGTTAACTCAATGCAAATTGAGTCCTTTGAAGAAAGAGGGTGTTAATAATTACAAGAAAAAATAGATACAGTTGCATTTAAACAAATGCCACATGAAACACATTTGACCATCTGCTATGCTGTCTTAGGGTATCATGTTGGCAGATATTACATAATCATCTGCATGTGAAAGATAATTTTAGCCAAGCCTAAATAAAAAACATGTTCTGATAGTTTTGAAGGGGGAAAAAAAAAACAAACCTGCTTTGCAAACTTACCAAATATCTGAAGCACTATTTATTATTAATACTGGCTGGTTTCCATAAAAAGTACTGTTATAAACACAAGAAAGAAAGAAAACACAGTACCTTTTTTTTGCTGTTTTGTATGTATTTGAAACACAAAACTGATCTGCCCAGTATTTCTCATGTACTTTATTCCCTTAAACCTTTTAAAAGCAGTGACTTAGAAAAACAATTAACTCATAAAGCACTCTTCTACTCTTCAACCACTACACAAGGACTATTTGCTTGTATAGCTTAATGGTACTGGAAGTAAAAGGCTTGGAATACATCTAGAAATATTTTTTTAAACAGAAAAACATCCACAATTGGTAAAGACTGCTCTTGTAGAACATGGGGAGAACTTTCCCAATTTATACAGGAACTTGTGCAGTCATATCCCATTTAACAATTTACAATTTTTTTTTACAATGATTTACAATTCATTATTTAAACAGTGCACAAAAAAGTACACTGCAATGAAGTGCTGTCAGTACTGAAGGTCATTCTCTACATAATACAATGAAACAAATGGTTCCTAAAGCCACTTTCTACATAAAACAAACAAAAAAAGCCAAATTACTTGAAGATCTAACAAAATAAATACTGTTATTGAAGACAACTGAATTTTACAGTACTTACAATAAATATATTATGGAATTAAAATTGACTGAAGAGATTTGATTTTCCTTAAATACACTAGAAGAGCTGACAAGGAATGGAAAACCTAAGAAACAAGTTACCTTAAAAAAACAGAAAAAGAAAATCCCTTCAGGATTGGATTAAGTAAAGGACAGCACTTCTTGTCAGATGTGATCAAGCCTGCACAATTAGCCATACTGGAATGCTGTAGCACCTTTAATTATACAACTGCTCAATGGAGGTAATGTGTGAATCAGAAAGCAACTGATCTGGGAGGGAATGTGTCAAGGTCTCTAGTCCTCCTTCCGGCTCAAACGTAGGGTTAACTTCCAAGCTGAAGCAGGTTGGTTCACATTTTGTTCAGTGAACTCCTGTTGATCTCTGAGGGGAGTTTCCAGCCTCTCTGAGCTGCTCCTGAGCTCACCAGCCCACCTGGGATTCCCTGGGTTGCAGCTTGTGAGTCCTGCTTTTTTGCTGAGCACCCCTGGGATCATAACCTTCTCACTCTCCTTCTGGTAGCTGAAAAAACTGCTCACCCTAAATATTCTTTTTAAATAAGTGCCATGTGGATATAAGTAAATCCATGACCTAACACAGTTCAATATGCAACTATTCAACCTCTTGGTCTGAAATATTACTGAATCACTATACAGATGAAAGCAACTAGTACTCATCCCACCAAACATAAATGTTTCAATGAGAAAAACTAAGCTTTCAATCAAATGTCCACACTAAGCTTAGTTTTTCACACTATCTCCTCTTGAATTTCACAGCACAATTCATTTGCTAGTCCTGTGCCCTGAGTTTTATTTTCAAACACCCACAAGCTCAGGAGCATTGAGAGCCTCTTCAGAATATTGATTCATGCAGCCCTACAAAGATCATGTCTACTTTCCTCTTAAGAAAGACTGTTCTCCTTATGGTTTGCGTATGTGAAAAAAACATCAACATGGTAAACACATATAGCCTAACACAGATTGCCATGGTGGCACAATTATCACAGATTTCTTTACAGTCCTAATACAGTCCAAATGCATTAGCTAGCACTCTTGACCTGAGAACATCTGAGATAACTGTTGGCATGTCCCCTATTCTGATCACATCCCTGGAAGAGTGTTTCAAAGGAAACTGTGTTGGCATTTGCCTTGTGAGAAGTATTGCCTCTAAAACTGGCCTGAACATTGACTTCCACAAAGAAATGGCATAATAACTAAATATTTGCATGGTTTTTTTTCTTCTTCCCCGGCATCCAGGAAGATGGCCATAGGCTAGCTGTGATCAACCACAGATGTACTTTGCAGGTACCCATTCAGAATCAAATACATCATGAGTTTATTCCTGCTCTTCCCAAGTTGATTTGTGATTATTAGTGTCTGCCTAAAAGGTAAAATGAAAATGAAGAATCGAATGGATTCTATAGAATCTCTATGGTGAATGTGCTGCAAACAGCACATAAAGCCTTCTGGTAAAACAATTATTTTGGTGCAAAGAGTTTTAAATTGAAATATACGATAAAAAGTAACACACAGATGAAATATAAATAAAGGGAGAACAGATTCAGGGCAGAAAACAAGCAGAGAGGTTACAACTGATGTAAGAGTTGGTAACCGAGGTGAACCAAATGCCAGTGCTGACCAGTGTTCCACAGGCTTTAGACAGAGTGTGGAGTACTAAAAACAAGACTCAAATGAAACTGCTATAATAGGATATAGCATCTTGCTAATATATATATGTATATATATACAAGATGGCTTAGAAGAAATTAGAAACACAAACCAAAACAAAAAAGAAGTTTGTGGAAAACTCTGATAAACTTGCAGAAGACTTGAATCATGTCCCCAGAACAATATAATGTGAACATCAGCAGCAGAAATTGCTATTAGTGAAAACAAGTGACTAAAGACATTTTAAGTTCAGAATTACTGAAAGAGTGTAATGAAACTGAATCAGTGGAAAGGCAAATAACTCCAAGCAACAGCTTTAGAATTGCACTTTTCTCTTGAATGATTTTACTGCAAAGAACAACTTAATTCCCACTCATAATGACTACCCATTAGAACAATGGCTATTAACTGCTGTCACCTATGAAAACTTCACTGTGCCAGAAAAAATTCCAAAAGTATTCCTTGCAAACAACAGTATCACTTCTTTCTACCTATGCTAAAAGAAAGGTATTCACCCATTTGTGAACTGAAAAACTTAAAACAACTTTCAGCCATATTCAGTCAAGGTCCTGTCCTACCCTCACCAGATGATAAAATACATTGGAGAATCAAGACAATCCAGTCAAACAAACAACAGCTGTCAATTCTGAGCTGTAAGATTTAACAGCAATATTTCAGTCACCCTCATACAACTGGCATGTATGCAGTCTCTACAAGTTCATTATTCATAGGAATTATTGCTAACCAGTACACTAGACAGGATCATTCATGTGCACTGGGTCTATGAGTGCCTCAAAAATTCAAAAGCCTCCTCAGCTCATTACTTATGACAGAACTTTTGGGCTGGGAGGAAGACTGATACAACTGAGATGTGTTTCTTCCTCCACTGATCTAACAAACTCTCCAAAGAAAATGCATCTTTAAAGTACAAGCAATAAGGCACCTTCACCTTAGAGCTTCACCAGAGAGACTCAATTCTGCCATTAGTTCAGGTTTTTTGATTTTGTATTTAGAATGCCACTGTTTTTACCACAAATAAGAGTCAAAAGAAGTAGATGCAATGAGTAACTTATTAAGCAAAAAGCAGTATTTTCTTCTTTCTTCTGATTTCCTCTTTCCTCCACCTTCAACCAACATAAAAAGAGCAACTTAAGCATGTGGAAACTTAAAAACAAACAAAAAAACCCAACACATTTGTAATAGTTTTAGAAGGAGATTACAGACACCAGACAAAAGCTCCACTTTGTGTTAACTGCCCATGTTCCCTTACCAGTGAAGCCACATTAACTTACAACCTGTAGCTTGGAAAAAATAAATACATATAAATCATGCCTTAAATGACAATATTCTTCAGATTATGAAAAACAATATAAGGGAAAAATGGTGCTGTAATGAAGGCATCGGTTATTAGTGAATGCATCTGAAAAGGTCCTCTCCAAAAACAATGGAAAAAATATAAATAAAACCAAAGTCCCAGCATAACCCATCTTGAGCCCATATTATCCCTCTACTCAAGTATACTCCAGGTATTTTTCACAGAGCGTTAGAATTTATTGAAGGGATTGTTGTTTTTTAGATCAGTTTAACAGTGCACAGGGTTAATTGCTTTTCACACGCAAACTGCTGAAGCCATTCCACTTCTTAAATATATCATAATTAAATGATGTATAAGCTTGCTCTAATAGTGATGTATAGCTTTTTAATTTCTACTCTACTAATGTCACAAACTTGGTATTAAGGGTCCCAAAAGCTCTGTTATTTCCAGCACTTTCAAGGTTAGCTCCTGCAATGTTGGATTTTAGAGCAGTTTTTCTGTGTCCATTCCTCTGATTTAGCAAAGTAGGTCACAGTCATCTCAATGCCTTCCTTTGATTCTACCATCTTGCCTTTTATTTAATGACTATGTTGCAGAATGATTCTTAGTGTTTCAGTGCAGATTAAGTCATACTAGACTGTTTGTGGTAAAATGAATTTGAATTAGTACTTTCAGTGAGAACCAAGAGAACAAAAATCCCTGTTTTACAAGTCATATCCCTCTCCTCAGAAAATGTACTGAGGTTCTTGTGAATCAGCTTTATAGTAAATTTGCATGTGAACTATATTTGGGATTAAATTTAATCTCTCAGTGAAGTAATTCTTCCTAACAACAAGGTAATCAGCTACACGACCATGTAAATGTTATTTACTACAACAAATATACAATAAAGGTGTTGGAAAACCCACTTTTTTATTCACTGTACTCAAACTATTTTTCTATTATAGTCACATTATTTCAAACATATTCGTTCTCTCCAAAACACTGCATTGATTGGAGGTCCTACAAATAAAGCTGATTTAAATGACTCTCTGGTCACGGAGCATCAAGTGACTGTTATGCAAGCAAGACTGGATGACAAGAGAGTATTGTCATTCTCCTTGTTTGGGAACCACCTGGCACCCAAAAGTAGTGACTCTACTCTGCTCAATACACCTCCACTCTCAGCAGGTTTTAAGGTTCACAGAAACTTTTAGATCTCTTTCTCTTGCTGCTTGGTCAGGGCACAAACAAGAAGACTTTACAGTCTCCTCTGCTTCTTTACACCTCCCTTTCACCACCTTATTTCTTTCCTTTGTCTGAATCCTCAGTTACTTAGAATATTATTGCTTTAAGTCTATCTAAATGTGATGTAGTACACTACAAGCTGGTTCAAGTGCACAGTGATGCTGAGTAACTGTATGTCCTTAACCGTAAACATCTTTCTGGGAAATTTCTATCAAGCTGTCCCATTGAAATAAAAATATTTGTTAAGCTTATCCTATCAAAATGCATTACACTTGACATACAGAAAATGACAAAAATTGATGTTATGTTTTCCAGAGCAGGGGTGCTTTCATTTGGCAATACATTATTTATGTAAGCTTAGGAGAGTCCTGCAAATTGATGTTGTAGAATAGGTACACACTGCTCTGACAATGCTCCCACACCCCACTTAGATGAATTACATTGAATGGTGAGAAAGCAGCTTGGCTCCTAGGTCATTTTTATCTCAGCCTTTATTTGAGAGTAATGGTGTTGGTAATTGCGGAAAACACAAGTTACTTCTGCATGTAGGTGTTTTTGAAGTGGTGACCTCGAAAGCAAAATTTCCAATCTCCCAAAACTACCTAATAAGACATATTATATTGTCATGTACATTAAAATATTTCAAATTACTCAAAATTATTCAGAAAAAAACTACATCTTCCCTAAGCAAACTAACATTTCTACTTGGATTTTTCCTATAGCCATTGGAAACAAAAGAGAGTTCTAAAAGCAAGAGGCAGAAATACACAAAATTGTAGATCAAAATCATTTCATAGGGTATAGTCTCAGGGGAAACTAAATATCAACTTTGAAGCTGACTCACCATTAATTTATACGATTTGACTATATAATATAATGTTAAATCTGGGACACAATTTAAACTGGGACAAGTAATCATTATTTAACCTAGATTCTGAAAATTCACCTCAGACATGTATTTTTTTCCTAACAGCAAATATTCAGTGACCTGCCACAAGATGCAAAAAAAGAGTATTTTGAAAATTATAATATTTTCTTATTTCCATATCAGGCAGTGCCACAAAAGCTGTCATAGAAGAAAAGTCAATGGGAAAGCAATATCTAAGAGAGGGCTTACATAGTTAACAGCCACAGAAAGACTGAGGTATTAAAAATTAAGCAGCAGAAAAAGAAAGGCTTTGTTATCAATATGTTACTGGAAATAGAATGCAGTATTTAAAATAAACTTGCTATCAACTAAAGAGTTTACAGAAAAAAAACCCTCTTCCTATGTGAGAGCACAGGCTGCACCACCACTGCTAAAAAAAAAATAAATAAGATGATAATAACTGAACCTAGTTCCTACAGAGAAACAGATAAAATTCTAGTTCACATGCACTTCAGGGGAATATGACCAAGATTTGTCCCATATTAATTTCCTCATCTGGTTTCATGTGTAGGACCAGAACCTCATATATGTGACAGGGATACCTGAACAGAAATGTGCAGTTACAAATACATAAGCTATCCCGTTGCTACCCCAACAAAAATGCATAGCATTAATATTTCTAAGTATTATAACCTGCCTTGGAAAGTTTAGCATTAGCAACAGTCACCAATCAACAGTGTACAGATTTTACTCTTTTTAAAACAAGTTCTTTCTGTGGTTTCCCAGTGTGGTTTACTTGCAAAAAAACTCCAACCTTTATAGTCCCTGAACATTGCACAAAGCAGCAGGGTATTTTGCATAATTTTTTGTGAGACAGCCAAGCACAAAGCTCTTCAATTTTCTTACAAGGTAATAACAGCAGTTAGAACAGAGCTTCTGTGTGCTGTTGCCTGCTTCTGCAGGGCACACACCTTCTCTGTCATCTGTGGTTTCACTCCTACTGTAGTTCCCTTTCCCCTTCACCAGACAGCATTTGTGACCTTGCAGTCATTGTGGATTCCGAGCTCCTGCCTGAAGTGCCCATCAATCATGTAATTAAAGTCTTTACTTCTACTTTAGGACTCTAGCCAGGTTGAGGCATATGTTACTTAGGCATTTTACTGAAACATTAATTCAGTGCAAACTCTTGTTTTATCTCATCATCACTGCTGAGAATTTTTTGTCTGCATGTCTTCCAGCTACCACATTTTAACATTTACTGTGAGTACAGAATTTAACAGCTAGAGCCCTTGACACTTAAGTCTTCATATTATATTTCTCTCATATTAATGAAAGGTACAGTCTTGTCAGTTGGTTTAAAAATCTAGATGGTGGATCAGTCTTCTAGTTAATCACTTTTTTGATTATGTCCTTGCCAGTCAGTTTATAATAAATGTTTACAGTGATCACCATCAGCTGTTCTGTACCACACAGGCCAAAATGCACAGGCAAGCTTTTAAGGAAGAAGAGCGCAGCTGCTATATGGCCACATCTTGCACCAGCCACATCTGTTCTGTGACCAGACTGCATGGCACATATAACTGTTGAGTAAGGATCACCCACATCACTTGGCTAAAGATCAGAAGTCAGGGCCAATGCATGCACAGCTTTCAAAGGACCTACTATCTTTACAGAAGCAGAGTTAAGTGATGACCAGTCAATGCCAAAAGACAAAAAAGAATAAACACAAAAACCCTTTACTAGATCATAACCCCCTGAAATCTGCTCTTTATTACACTAAAACAGACAAATAATGATTTACAAGCATGAGCAAGTTTCCACACTCACTTAATAAGCAACAAAAATTATATCAAACAAACTTGTAATTAAACAACTATATATATATTTGTTTTAACTGTGTTCTCTTTACCACTTCTAAACATATACTGGTACTGGTCAGACAGAAAAATCATCTTGAATTTTGTAGCAGGTGAGCACTACATTACTTTTTCATGTCTGTGCTTTGAAATATGTTAATGAGCCAATATCATGGCACAAAAGAGCAGAGGAAACTCATCTTTAAAACACTCTGGTCTATCAGTTCAACTTGTATTTACATATTCTTTTTTCCTAAAATTACCACTTTAAGAAGATCAGAGCAAAAAAAAGAATGGAACACTGTTACATTTATGAGGAAGCTGACATGTAAAATGGTATTTCATGGCTTTTAAAACAAAGCAAACAATCCTGAGTGACCTTACCAAAGGGTGCTGAAGCCAATGACAGAAAGGCTCCCTGAGAATCCAGTTCACACTCCAAGAAATTGATACCACAGGCATTGACAACGCACAAACACTATACTCTACAATGGAAAACATTCTGACAAAGACAGATCTATAAAGAATTTATGTTGTATACCTAAGTTAGCATGCCTTAAGGTTTTCTCTACAGCAGCACTCTGTATACACTACACTTTTTTTCTCAGTTTTGGACCTTAAACTTTAAAAACAGCGTTTAATGTAGGGAATAAATGGCAAGATCCATTGAATTAAAGTTACAGTTTTGTGATGAGGCTGCAGTTCAGGTTTGCCTTATAACTGTGATTTAGGCAGGTGTCAGAGCCGTGCCCATGCACAGTCCTTCCCTCTCCCCCAGCCGCCAGGATAAGAACTCTACACAAAAATCCAGGAGGAAGTCTCACCTGATCCAGCTGAAGATGCTGCCACCAGGTCACTTTCAAAGAGACTCACCCACTGGACAGATGCCCACCATGCTGATTGGGTTCCCACAAGAGCATTAACATGCAGAAGGTTCCCAACAAATTAGTGGGTTTTACCTTGTTAAAATGTTAACGTGATAGCTTTTTTCACATCTTATGGTTCACAAACTAATGCAAGTAACCCTGTATCTCTTTCAGCAGTTTCCTGCTGAAAGGATGAATTCCACTCTAAAATGGCCTGCAAGAATTCTTGCATAAATTTATCAAGCAACAACAACTCAACTGCAATGTTACATTAAATAATTTTTCATTTGCAACAAGATACCCACTCAGCCTCGTACTTAATGGCAAACAGTGCTACAACCAGCACAAAACTCTTTAGAGTTCATGACAGATTGGTATTAAAACTGAATGGTACCCAAGCATAATTTCATGTAAGCACATCAAATCACAGCCCTCCCTGCCTATTGAGGGTGCACTCATTCTCCTGTTTGTCTATTTAATTTACATATTTCTAAGGACATGGTTTCCATGAACATATTTCAATGGGTTGTGATGGAGTGCTACATGCTGTGTTACTGCAGAGTTACTTCTTCAGAAGACAGAAATCTCTACTGTGTGCTCAGAACAGCCTAATATGTGCAAAACAGAAACTAACCGAATATGAAAATTCAAAATTATAAAAAAAAATGATCCTCTAATATGCACATTAACCTGCTCTCTGGGCATCAGTTAAAAGAGAATCTGATCAATGACTAATCATTCTGAAATCGTGACTTCAGTGAATAACATGCATACTCCCCTTTTACAGCCTAAAGTCCTTTAATATTTTGCTGCATTTCTTAACAAATTAGAACTCTGGTGTGATGCATTTTCATTTTCTTGCAGTCATTTAAACTGACTGAAAAGTTTGATTTTTTTATTCAGCACTTTACACCTCTTGCCATCATCATCATAGAACGAGGCAAACCACACAGTTCAAAAAACATCTGCTCATTCTGAAAAGATACTGTCACTTGAACCGCAAATAGACCTTATTTTAAACCTTTTTACTTTGAATGACAAAGATTATTTTTTCATCTTTTTGTATCCATACAGAATCTGTGATAACTGCCTGAAGAAATTATAAAAATAGTGCAGTAGTACAAAGGAAATAATTACCCTAAATTATTAAAGTAGCATTTAACACTAGTCTTGTATTAAATATAATAATGTAACTGCTCTGAATTCAGTAAAATAAGAGATTTAAGTGACAACTTCCCTAACAAGATATTTTAATTCTCAGAAATATGCCACTTAATTATAAACTGTTAGACTTTGCAGAAAATACATTCCATTTCCATGTACTGTGGGTTTGGTTAGGGTATTTTTTTAGTATGTGTGAAGCTCAGATGTTTAAATAAATTCATTTCAGAAACACCACTTAAATACCTACAAATAGTATAAAATCTGTTACATATTAGAAAGCTCAGAAACTTAAATTATTGCTATTTAAATACAAAGATACAGTAGACTAAGTAGCAAATGCCTATTGTAAGATCCCCCTTAGACGTGACCCCTCTGATCTTCACCCAGAGGCATTCACTAGGGCTTCTGCAATTGCTGTAGCTGACTTCTGTATATTCAAGATTCTCTTTAACATAGAGTGTGATGACTCCTCCTCTTCTGCCCTGCCTGGCTTCATGGAACAGCCTATAGGCATCCCTGTGATCCTCCAGTCATGTGAGTTGTCCTACTATGTTTCAGTTATACCTATGACATCACAACTTTCTGACTTGCAGTGGAGCTTCAGTTCCTCCTGTTTGTTCCCCAGGCTGCATGCACTGGCATACACAATTAAAAATTCCTTGCTGCTATTACCCAATCAACTTGAAACCTTTGATTCCCGTGATAAATGGTTAATAATAAATACGGGTTTTTTTGACTATGCATAATAACAAGCCACAGAGGTACTGTAATGTGCCCAAAGAAAATGCACAAGATTCAAAGGAATACATCATAATAGCAGCCAGAATGAGTTTTATATTAATTTTGTATGCCTATACAGTAAATGTCAGCTGGCTGTGCAAACAGATCTAAATCACAAAAAATTACTGAAAACTGTCACAACTTGGTATGAGATGATTTAACTTCTTAATAACTTTCTGGTAAGAACAAATACTAAGCAACTACTTAAAGGCTTCCCCTGAAAGTCACAGAATCATAGAATAGTTAGGGTTGGAAAGGACCTTAAGATCATCTAGTTCCAACCCTCCTGCCATGGGCAGGGACACCTCACACTAAACTATATCACCCAAGGCTCTGTCCAACCTGGCCCTGAACACTGCCACAGATGGAGCATTCACAACTTCCCTGGGCAAGCCATTCCAGTGCCTCACCACCCTTAAAGAATTTCCTCCTTATATCCAGTCATACTTCTTTCCTATTTTTGTTTACCCGTATTTGATTTTAGTTTTTCATTAATATCTATCATTCTTGTAGTCAAAGAATATTCACATAAAACACAAAATGGTACTGAAGCCTCTTCTGGATTCCCAACAGTCTCTGCGTTTTCCTCCAGCACTGCCCTCAATTGAAGTTTAACCTAGACCACATAACACATGCCATAGTGACATACTTGATTGACCCTTTTTGCTTTAAAGTGCACAGTTCTACAGAAGAAGAATAAACTGCTTGTAGAACAAAGCATGTTTCAAAAGCAGGTGCAAGCAGACCTGAACCTCTTTGTGGATTCTAGCTACCCAGATTGTTACATGAATGCAGTACTTGACCTGATGCAATCCATTTTGCTGAGACTGAAAATTATTCTAGCTAAATTAGTGTGAAGTAGCTTTCTGTCTGTGAAAGTAAAATTGATATGGATATAACAATTTCTGTTCTTAAGCATCAAAAACTCTACACATCTCTGAAGAGATTATGTATCTATTCTGAGAGGCATCATAATCTGCCAACAACAAAAAAAAACAACTGGAGATTTTTCATGAGCATGCACAATGATATCTTTTGATACTAATATGGGCACAGTTTTGAGGTATACATATTTATATGTCTCTGTGGGTGCACAAGTTCCTTCTTTCCTGCATTTCTAGGAAAAGGTATCAGAAAGGACTAGTAAGGACCCCTGCTTTCTTGACAAACTGTGACTAGATTCTTTTCCTTATGGGAAATTCTAAACATGTAAAAACTTGAATATTTCTGAAAATACCATTATAGTAAAAATATTTCTTATTCCCTTCCATCATTAACCCTGCTTTTGCAAAGCTACTGCTCCGCTCACCTTATGGAGAATCTGCTTCATCCTCCAAGAAAAGGCCTTTAACACTATCTACAATTAATGTGGGTTTACTTAATTAATAGAGAATATAGCGTCATTGCACAATAATCCCTGACAAACTGATCACTATCAATAGTTAACAACTACTTTGTTAACTAATTGCCCTGAGGCAAAAGGGTGCTTGGGGAGAGAAACACTTTGCATGGAAAACTAATAGCTACTAACAGCCATAAGGTTTGTTTTGGGAGGTGCTACTGGTATTATAAATCCCTCAGATTACTACTACTAATGATTCTTGAAGAAGAAAGGCACTGTGGCTGGGCAAAAGTGGCTTTCTGAGGTAAGAATGTGTTGTGTTGAAAACAATTATCTACCACTAAGAATGCACATGCTTCACCAATTAGAGTGAAGAATGCTGTCCATTATGTTTATAGTATTAAGTGTATGTGATAGCTTTCCTAAGTCTCCAGGAAAAACAATACACACTATAGAGCCTGGAGAAAGAACAAGACTTAAGCAAAATCTGCAACATATAACTGATTAATACATTCACTTAAAATCTTTCATGATCTTCAAATAAAGCCCATTTCAATAGTCTGTATAGCCAGGATTCCGTACATGGATATGAGTTTACCATCTACTAAAAACTCTTCCAGGGATACCAGCAGGCTACTTGCGCACTATTAACATCACTTGCTTCTAGTAGAAAAGTAGCAGAAGTACTCTACATGCTGTTCACAAGCACTGAGCAGGAAGCTTAAGTGCACTGTAAGACAGATGCTTGAATTCCAAACTTTAGCTGGCACACTGAGGTTTATAGTGCAACTCACTCTGTGAAGGTTGGTACCTACCAGAACTCACACCCAGAGAAGATCCCTGAACTTCTGAGGTTCCTGATAATCCCCCTCCCCCCCTCCAGATGCATATGAATTGTAGCCTGATTATTAAATATATGACTACACTTAAAGCACATTTTTCTCCTTTAAGTGGACACATCTGCCTTCACCACATCTCATCATTACCGATACACTTCTTGCCTCCATTCACAGCCTCATTATTCTTAAACAGATACTACAACTTTCAGTTTGCCCACCCATAGTTTCTCTATTCCTTTCAAATGAAAGAGCAATTTTGAAGAATGCCAGAACTACTGATCTGATTTTCTTTTGTGGGTTTTCAAAAGTTCAAACACCCCTGCTTCAAAGAGTACAACGTTTGGTGGTTCAATTGTTCTGTACTACACTGCAAAAAGATAGCAACTTAAAGAAAGAACTAGCATATAAGAATGGAAGAAAAAGAGATGGAATTTGCTTGTATGGAACGAATATAAAGACTACCAAGAAAAAGGATGAATAGCATAGAAATATCAAGATGGGCAAGAAGAGACAGCAAGAGTTCTATTAGAGATGAATAATACAATTGTGAGAGAGCTTTTAGAGGTTAATAAATATATTATACAATCCAGGATCCTATATAAAACATAGGATAATAGAGGGGATTTTATATACATTCAGAAAAAAAAAAATCCATGAAAGCTGATGTTGCAACAAAAAGGAGGCTAGAGTGGTCTACATTACATTTTGTGCACTGGGACATTATTGCTCTTGAGATCCTCATTATTCCATGGAAGGAAAAGCAATAGCAGTATAAATATGTTGTTTGCAAGCCATCAGAATGACAGTGTGCATATAAATATCTGCAGGTAAATGAAGTGGAAGCTACTTAAAATAACTTCACAGGTTTGAAATTTATTATACCCACTGTCAGCTGTGAGCCTATATGGTTAAAGTCTTACTTTCATTCAATATCACATGAAAAGAGTCACAATAACTGACTACCACCAGAAGTGGATCGTTTGTTTCCTCAGCAATTCACTCTTGCCCTGCAGAGGCCCAGTCTGAGCAGAGAGGGGTGTTGTCAAAATACTTGGTTTGTCAACTGCAGAGGGGACTAAGGGCAGAACACCTCAGGTTCAAACTATCAGACCAAGAGCTCTCTGTAGATTTTAACATCAAGAGATGCAGAACTATGACATAACCTGGTTCAAAAAAACATGGGTCAAGGAGGACAATAAGAAAAGCTGATGTTTTGACTCCTTTGGTCACTGTTGTTCTTTTGATCAAATACTCAGTTTCTGTTGAGATTTATATGGGAAGTGTAAATCCCATTCTCTCCCACTATGTCTAGCATATATATGAATCATTTAAACCACAAAGCATTAGCAATTACTCATTGAAATACCATATTTTATTCAGAGCTATACAGAAATGATGACAAACACTACCAGAGAGTGACTTTTTGCTCTCTGGAAAAGTAGTGGAGGGAGGATGGGAATCAAAAACAGCCTATCCTAGCCAAGTGTCATGGTTTGAGCATGTTTTGAGGGTGTTTTTGTTCACGGTTTTTTTCCAGCCAGGTGGAGGAGGGGAGGCCGGGAGGAAGGAGCGAAAGGACACCTGACGCAGGCTAGCCAAAGAGGTATTCCATACCATAGCATGTGATGCCCAGGATGGATACTGGGAAAGAGAAAGCTGGAGGGGTAGAGCTCTAGAGGAAAATGGAGGAGGGAGCACGCGGTGCTCAGCCGGGCAGGGTGGAGTGAGTTATGGGTCGGTGGCTGGTGGGGTGTTGTATTCTTTTCACTTGCTGTTTGCTGTATCATTATTATTTGTAGTAGTAAATGGCAGTAGGGGTTTTGTGTTATGCCTTAGCAATTAAACCGTTCTTATCTCAATCCGTGGGGGCTACATTCTTTGGATTCTTCTTCCTAACTCTCCGGGAGTAGGGGGACTTGATTTAAACCTCGACACCAAGTGAACTGTTACTGTCTCACTGTGCAGATGAGGCAAATCACTAGTGCAGGCACTGTCTATAAGGAACCCTGATAAACCTCAAGTGAATGTAACAGAACTACTTGCCTTAAGCAGATGGAGAACACAGCTGGACATTTACTGACTGGATGGGAAGCAAACCTTATTCCTTCAACCTCTTAGCCATCATCTAAGGGGATAGTGGTGAGACCCTATCTGGAAAGTAGCTGAGAGCCAGGGCAATGAATTACATTCAACTAAACCATTTAGACAATATCTTTAGTTTTCCACACCCAAAACCTAATAATACAGTGCAAACTTCTACTTTTAGTATCATTCATTGATTTTACAGATGATTCTGAGATATAATCTTTTGTCAATTTATCAACATAAAAAACTATCAAGCACCCGGGAGATCCAGAATGAATGAAAAGTTCTTAGATTATCAACTTTCTTAATGGCTAAATACAACTAAATTTAAAATACTTAAGCAAAAATGAAAAATATAAAAAAAAAATAAAAATCTCCTGAGCCTCACACTGTCCTTTCAAACCAATACCATCTTAACATGCAATACATCATCAAAGGAACATTACACTGATGATATAGAATTTATGAGGGATGTCCTGTATCTTGTTAAATAGGAAGTTGAAAGCAACAGAGTAGAGTAGAGAAGCATAATAACAATGTCTTCACATTTCCAGAGTCTGAGAAAATAGACCTTTATATTTTTTAGGGGGACAGGGGGAAAAGAGATAATATGAATGTAGAGGTAGATGATATAATGTTTCCTCCTAAAGACCTGCTAAGCCAAACGTGAAGTGATATAATCACAGACTTCTATGCTATATAATTCACCTTTGGTATATAATCCACCTTCATGAAATGTGAAACTCCTATTGATTTAGAAGAGGAAAAAAAAAAAAAAAACAACCCCACACTTCTAGTAAAGGCACTTCACTCTTTTTCTTTACTCAGAAATAATTTTCCCAGATTTTCTTTCAGTTATCCCTGAAAAAAAATGAAAAGTGTTCTATATTGCAAATGACTCTTCAGAATTACTTGGAAAGGACTAGGAATAGGAGGAAGCAGTATCTTATAGTGTCAGTGCTTGTTTCATCCTGGAAGATTAGCAATTACCCAAAAAATTTGAAAACATGGTGATCTTCTCATATGACGCAATTTATAACCAATTATATATTGATACAACCAGTTGTAATACTGGAAAGTACCCAGGCAAAGCCATCCACATTGGGAAATAACTCAGAATCTTCAGTATAATGCTAGAAACCTCATCTCTTGGACAATGCAGTCTCACCCAGTCACCTGTATATCCATTCCCTAGCTTCCACCAGAAATTAAAGACACAATTTTTGAAATATATTCAGTACTTATAATCTGAACTTAAAGTGACAAAATAATCTAAGGCATCTCAATTCTACTTCTAGTGGCTGTCCAAATACTGTAGGTTTGTGGTAAATGTTGTTAACTATTTATTCCCGAGTTTAACCTGTTCAATTTATCTGTCATATAGAAACTGAGATGGGAAGTTTTGCATGTCTTAAAAAGAACAATGCAAGTGTTTAGAAGGGACCTGGTTGGTGAAATTCATGTGTTTCACAGAGTTAATATCAGAATTGTTAGGACATACATCCCCAAAATAAAATGATTTTTTCAATAATGATTTTACATGTGAACTCTATCAATACAAATACTACCATGAATACAGCTTTTGCCTTCCTTTTTTCTGTTATGTGAATTCTGGCCAAAATGACTCATTGTCATTTCTGTCTATTTAGTTCATTCCTGTAGCTAGCCATATGCTTCTGCACATCCAACAAACAAATCAGAAATGATACTTCAACAACAGTAGTATTTTATATCCAACATTCCTGCTTACCACAGTATTTTAAAGGCATCACAAGCTCATCAGAACAGTGCCAAAAGAACAGTAAGTACCTGCTGAGGCAGAATAGGAAGTGCCATGTCATGTACTTAAGTACCTGCACATTATGTTCAATTTCTTCTGAAATATAATTGCCTGGAAATTTTAAGAGAAAGGGCAACTCACATACCCCATGCTAGAAAGGAAGAGGTATAAACTACAAAGCCATCCCCCTGAAGTTGCATTGCACCCCTGAATCCTTTCGTATCAGACCATTGTTTCCAACCAGCATTTCAGTTCTACAACGATACTTCCTCCAAGTGATTCAAACAAGTAACTGATGTGTCTGTTCAACAGTGTTACAAATGCCTTTGCTGTGTAACTGTGTAATTTATTGTATTTGTGCCTGTTTTCCAAGACAGGCTTTTTTTTTTTTAATTGTTGCCCATTTTATTTTATACTGAGATGTACAATTGACACTGTAAGCACTACGGAAAAAAGAACACATGGACATCCCAGGGTGAAACCCTTCAAATGAAAACTCTCCTGGAGATGTAAAATCCCTCTTCAAACTGCAATATATTACAAACCCTATGAATCCTGTTGAAAACACACCACACTGAAACCTCACCATAAAAACTAGTTCTTCATGCAGAGCAGGTGATGTTTCAAGTCTCCAAAATTGCAAATTGAACATTAACTCCAGGAGATGATGGGAACATTGAGTGAAACAGAAAGAAGGAGGTGTATCTTCTGATGTTAAGTGCATCAGAGAAAATTAAGATGTGCAGGAGCAGGAAAAGTTAATTCAGAGTTTTGTCAATGAGAAGGCATGCAATGTGACTAAAAGAAGTTTCAGAATAACTAATGACTGGAATTAGGATGTATGAAGAAGAACTTAAGATCCTTTCTCATCTCGGAGAAAGCTCTGCATTTGCTGTAGATACCCAGCCACCAAAGAAGAGGGATTACAACAGAGCATATTACACCAAAACAACTGTAATATACAAAGGTGAACCTCAAGTTTAGATTAGTACTTACAAGGAGTATGTGGGATTGTCTAGATTAGAAGCCCCATCCATGCTCAGTCTGATCCTGCAGCACTACTATGTAGTTCAGTGCCTGGCAAGAGATATGCACCTCCAGGCTACCTGCCTTTCCTTGCTCTGCCAGTTCTCTGAAGTGCTCAACGTGAGTGCAAGCCCTGACTGCAGCATTCTGGCACTCTCTTTTCTAGGAAAATCTGGATGCCAGTGTGAATCTAGTTTCAAGGAAACCTGTCAAAAAGGCAAATTTCAATTCCCACCCTGAAACATAATGCCCCTCTGCTAAACTTTGCAATGCTTCCAGATTTCATTTTTATTAAACACAATTACTGTGCACAGACCACTATTTCATTATTTATAACATCATCATCATGGCTTGACTTTGAGAACAAAGATCTGGGAAGGGTTTTATCCATGCTTACTACAAGTGCACTGATGGCTAAGAAGGCCAATGCAGGATACACAAATCCAGTTGCAAAAAGCACAACAAAAGGTCTCCTTGGGTGGTATAGGTGGAGCGTGATTCTTTCTATGTTGCCTTTTCTCCTCAAGACTAAATTTATGTGTGTTCTCAAAGGAGACAACAGCATTATGTATAGTGTGTCTCCAAATCACCCGACTGGAGGCCAAGGTGGACCACTGATGGTAGTCAATATGGCCAAGGCTAAAGTATTTTTCCAGGGAGTCCTTATATCTCTTCTTTGGGGCACTTCTTTTGCGGCAACCGGTGGCAAGCTCACCGTAAAGCACAATCTTAGGAAGGCAATGATCCTTCATCCTAGAGATGTGCCCTGCCCAGCGCAGCTGCAGTTTCAGCAATACGGCCTTGATACTGGTAACCCCTGACTGTTCAAGGATAGTAATGTTTGACACATAGTCCAATGGATGTTTAGAATTGAGTGACCAATATCCTGAACCACCCGCATGCAGGCTTGGGTCTGATGCTTCCAGTGCACCTTATCACCTGCCGTTTCATCCCTCGCCTGTCGCTACAGAGCTTTGCAAGTGCGGGTAAACCTTCGGGCCTGCGCAGTGGATTTTTTAGGTGAGGCGCAGCATGTGCAAAACTGGCCCCAACCTGTACACCTGAGGTTTATCAGCCAGGGCCTAGCAAGCTTGGACGGTGGCAGCAAAGTCCTCAGGTCATAGGTTTGATTAGAGTATCCTTCTCTTAGATGGATGGCTTTACAGGGCTTGCAGTTAGAGTCATCCTTCTCCTAGGATGGTTGCCCAAAAGCTAGTGAGCCCATCCTGCCCATGGACACTCTTTGACCCTTCAGTTGAGACCTGACTGGCATGGGAGACACTACCAGAGGCATACGCCACCACCAGCATAGCTCCCAACCTCACAACCTCACACGCAAGCTCTTTCCCAACAAGAGGGTGTCCATGAAAGAGTTATAACTTCACAACCCAGAGAAAGAGTAACAAAACCCGCCTAAATTTCACCTCATTAATTTAGTTTAACATACTCATAAGCTAAAAGAGTTTAAGAGTTTGAGAATAAGCAGAAAAAGCATCCCAAAACGCAGTACCTCAGGACAAATATTCTCAACAAGAGATACCCTTCTAAGTACCTTTCTGAATATCTTGTACTATTACTTACATGATCCTGTGGTACCACTATCTGTACATCTCTATCTGTTTCACTAGAAGACAGTATGATTTGACTTAAAACTCTCCAAAATGAACCAACAGAAAGAAAGTAGTTTAGAATATCATCATACCATATATTTATAGGTGAAGGAACTGAACCTGGATAGAAGTCACTGAGAGAAAATATTAACAAGTGTCAACTTGCATCATGATCTGGAATCCATCTGGAAAGAAGGGTTCCTACTCTCCTCTGCTGCATGGTGGCTTGGTGGGCTTCAGGCTACTGGAGTAACAAGCAGTACTGTTCAGTGTAAAATTAAACTCATCATGGAATCAGACCCGAATACACAAATTTATGTTGATTGACAGGCATGTCACAATCAGACATCTTTCTAATCTCTGTTTAACTGCAGGATCTCAAAATGGTATGTGTTTCTTCACTGGAACATAGCTCCCTAATCTGTCAAAATTATATACAATAAGAAATACCTATTTTACCATGCATATCCCTTGATCAACATTACTTTGTGATGAAAATAATTCAATGATATTTACTACTTAATATTACATAATAATATGATATAATAGTATGATTAAAAAAAAAAAAGAAATATTAAAGTTTAAAGCCTTCAGTATTTTCTTCAGGCTTTGGTACCCAATGGCAAAATTATCCCAATCCATTTTTTTTTCCAGACGCAAGTGTTTCCTTGGTAATAGGCAAAGGAGCTACAATTATAACTTCAAATTTTATTAAGTGTACTATTAAAGAATTAATACAGGGTAACTATAATTGGCATGTACAAAGAGTGTGTTGGTATAAAGGTTGGTGACATTTAAGAAATCTCATACATGTAAACTTTGTCTGTGAAATTCGTGGTTGCCCCAGAATAAAGCAAACCTCTCCCATCATCAGATCAGTGCTGTGACTGCTGATGATCTTCCCATTTATGTCACAACCATTTATAAAAAACATTTCTGTCTAGTTAAGAGCTGTAATAAACAAAGGTGAGACGCCACAAAGCCATGCAAAAGCAAGATCATGTAAGGAAAGTGTCTGCAGTTTGTGGTACACAAAATGTAAATGTATATTGATGCACATTTCTGTAACATCACACAATTTTTATGCTACATGGATTTTACTGTTTTCCTTTCCAGTATCTTCACACCCTTAATGTTATTTCTCAACATATTTTCAGTGCTAAAAATGCTTAATTTAGCTTTTTTCCCTACCGTGACTGACGTTACGTATGACCTTGAATTGAATGCCATTGTAGCAAGCTGTCTCTCACCGTGGGAGTTCTTTTTTTCTTAGTGCTTGAGCACAGTATCTTTGATTTGGTAAAGCAGCATTTGAACAGCTTATACAGAACTCAGTAATTTTCTACAGCCACAGAGGTTTAGAGTTTGTCCAAGCTCCAGCAGAAACAGTAGTATTTTACACACACATAATATCCTTTTCAAAAAGCACTTTTCAAAGTCCTTTGAAAACAACACTGAGCTTCACAAACCCCCAAAAGGTAACTAAGAAGGATATAGGTATTTTGCTGCAACTATCTATAGCAGCAGAACCAGCAGGTATTTAACAGTGCACAGTGAAAACAATAAAACAACATAAACAGGTTGAATTACAGCAAGTCTTAACATTTAAAAACCTTTTAGTTTTTTTTTTTATTATTCCTACAGAGCTCCATAACACTACGCCTGGGCAATTCATTAGCAACACTACCAATACTCATGGGTCCAATACAAGAGTCTCCATTTTCCTCACATCATTACAGCAGAATATGACAAAATCCTAGCAGAAGGCGGTCTGACTAGTTACCTTCCAGAACTCAGTGGAAACACATACAACTCAAAATATTATCCCAGCAATATTTCCAAATAAAAGAAAATATATGAATTAAACTGTCCAGGATTTTGCTGAATTGTGCTGTACCTTTGATTTGAATAGACAAATCAAATTATGGTGAACTCTGCTTTGTGATGGAACATGAAATAACCACGCTTCTTGTACCGAAAACAGTTAACAGCATACCAAGTATAATGGCAGTGTACATCTAACCAAAATGATTAAGCAAATAGTGATGAAAAATTATATTTTCTGCTTTCTGATATGCAGTGGTTATAAGTCAGAAATAGATAAACCACAGGAAAAAAAAATAAAAAAGCCTCAAACACTGAACAAACAACAGCGAAAACAAAACCCCCTGAAAACAAAACCAAGCAACCACCAAAAACAACCATCAAAACACCCCAAACTACAGAACAGGAGCAGTGGCTGCCTAGGTCTGTGTTCAGTCACCTCATTTGCATTTACATTACCACCACAGCTGGCAATTTATCAGCTGCTTGTGCTCTTGGATGGAGAGCATCAGATGCAACAGGGGTAACACAACTATGCCAGACAACTGTCTTTCTGTGGCAATTGCCATTTCCATTCATTATCCAGGGGTTTAACTTCCTATCTAGCCCATTTCAGGCAAGTACAGTGTCTGATTAAGGGTTAAGCTTCAGGTTGCTCAATTAGGCCTTTTTAATTTTGAAAACTTCATGCTGTGTTGAAGAGCACTGCTCCTCAAACAGTCTTGCCATAGCTGTCAGTGACTACCACTGCCAGCAGCTTCCCCACACATGACTTAAGGCAGCCAACACCTGTATACACCTCCACAGGGTCAATGCACTGCTAGTTATATGTGGGGTATATTCATTGGTATTTGACTGACAGGTAGGAAAAAGCAGAGCGGGATCTCTGTAAATGCAACATTTGTCTCTACTTACCAAAAGCATTCAGAAGGAGACAAAATAACTAGCTCTCTGATATTTTGTATACTCTAGAAAACTCTGGGTGCAGCCAATGTGTATTCAGCAAAACAGAGGGGAAAAAAATTAAATCTAAACTACAAAGGATTTTTCTTTAAGCATTAAAACGTATACTGAGGATGAGGAAGTTTTTCCAAAAAGTAACAATAAGGAGAACTTTCTTCCAAGTTTTCCATGTATTTATGACCTTTTTAAATAAGCATTTAAAGGGATATGTAAGCAGCTTAGATGAGATACCTTAAAAATGTCCTGGCCTCCAGGATGTGGGACACTTACAATGTAAAATGAATTATACCTATATTATAGGATGTACAGCAGACAACTTAATTTGCACAGGTTATCTACCTTCCAGCAGCTCCACAGATTTTCACAGCCTCTGCAACACTTGAAAGGTTTGCCACAGCCCACCTTCTGCCTCATCTCTTTTCCCTGCATTATGCCCAACTACTCTCTATATAGGTCAGATTCTCATGCAGAAAAGACCCATATCTTTTTGTGATATATCAGGCCACAGTTGTGAACTTTTTAAAGCTGTACCAACCCCATGACAATTATTCTAATTTCATTCAAAAGTATTTAAATAGATCAGCTTAGCAAATGATTATGAGACACTTTCATATTAAAAAAACTCCTTCAACAGTGAACTAGGACTACTAATACCAGTTTTCAGGAAGCATCTGCAACTTGTGAACAATTTCCTACCATAGCCAAATATGCCTATTTTCCAGTGTTCAAGAAGCAAATGCATGACTTGTACATGCACCATGTTCACTAGTGACATCGGCCTTTCCTTACACCTTGACCGGTAATAGCCTACTAAGTAATAATAACAACAACAACAAATACACTCAAATTAATAATTCTGCAAGTGAGATTTAAAAGAGTTTTAATAATTTTTTGTAATGTGTACCCAGATTACATGGACACAGCTTAATTAAAAACAGGTTTGAGAAACAATAATTGAAACTGATCGCTTGGGTAAAAAAACAGGACCAAGGAGATTCTTGAGAACTAACTTTCATATCCACCCCATTGAATAATAAACATTCATTAACCTAATTGCAAAATTGCTATTAAACAACTAGAAAAAAATGCCTTAGAAAATTTCTGACCTTGAAACCAATACCTTAGTTTTTCCAATTTAATTTCTAATTCTGAATATTATTTTATCTGCACTAGGTTGGGTGAATATGGTTCTTATTGTTTCATGTGACTTAAGTACTGCCTAATTTAATATTTACTTAATTAAGGCTCATGTACATTTACATGCTGCCTGATCTTTTCTCATTAGGTAAGCTGTGAGCGCTCAATTCTTAAGCTGAAATGTTCTACATAAGCATTTCAAGAGGAAAATAAAAAAATCTGTGATGTATACTGGAAAAAATACTGCCCAGTCATCAGTTTTTCAAGAAACATAAAATATACAGATGGTTTGCTTCTTCCTACTTTGTGTGTTTCCAGACCCAGGATATTTTTCACTTAACTGACAATCTGCTAACATGCTTTAGCATTAAATCTGAATCCAAGAAGTGATGTCTAGATGCAGAAATGCATGTGTTTCTGCTTGCAGGCCTTCAGGTTTTACAATTTTATAGAGAGAAAGCATCAGTGAGGTTCCATTAAATAATACCCCACAAAAGAGAAAGCTAACACTCTGGAGTGGATTATGCACACACCTCTCTCTAGGTGGAAACAGCAGTGTCTACCTTGGGTAGGGTGTAACTACAGAGCAACCATACAGTGAAAATCTACAATAAGGTGTAGCTCAAGCATCTGAGATAGAACTGACATCAATGAAGGAGCCACAAAAGTGGTGCTCTTGAGCTCCCCTTCAAAATATACCATAATAGTAACTCTAGCTCAGAAACCCTGCATTTCTCCTATTCAGCAGTGCATTCATTTATCTTATAGGCTTTTACATTCCTTTAAGTTAAATGTAGGAAACCAATGCCAAATGCACTTTGTCATGCAGCTTTGTAATGGTCAAGGAACTACTAATACAGACTGGATAGAAAAGATAAAATAAGTATATTTCCCAGAACATTACATTCTTGCTCTGTAGCAATTACTGTTTATACTCTCTGTACTGGGATGTTTTGGTTTGTTTGTTTATTAAACTAATAGCTAAGAATGCGGTAAAGTTCCACACAACATATCAATACTTCTTGGAGATTAGACTCTGCTTATTAAAAAAAAAAAAGAACTAAAATTTAATGGGTATCACTTCATGAAATTTGAAATATTTGGCTCCAAGACTATTGCACTAAGTTCTGATTAGCAGTTGAGCACATGAGGTGTACATACCAATGCAGTCCTAACAACTGTTGGTTGTGCTAAGCTTTATGTGAGATAGGTATGATACTGCCCAAAATAAATTGGTATACAGACCATGTTGTTATCACTTGCAGCACTTTGATCATATAAAGAAACATCCAAATTAGGAGGGGTGGAAGATGAGGACTGTGAAAGTAACAATACAGCTTTACTTGTTATGCATTAAAGCCACAGTAAGTCCCTTAACTTTGAGCAATTTAAAGAATCGGTTTCCTGCTCATGATGTTATTAAATTTGGACAGATATAGAGAAGATAATACAATCATAAATGAACACAACCTAAACACAAAGTGGTACAGTAAGTAATTACAGCTACAGAATTTAAGATCTGAAACCTGTAGGTATACAGGGAAATATAAATTGTGACAGTAATAAGCAATAAAAATATGTGTCGAGTTGATATGGAATAAAAATTTAAATAAAAACATTTCCTGGTCTGTTCAGCCATAACAATTCTCTTTTGTTTGTACTCTCTGTAATTTAGCTGCTTGACAACTTCATTCAACCTTCAGAAGCAAACACAGGTATTGATTATCTCTGAACATCCTAATGACTGGAAACTGGGACACAAACCATAAAAGTAGAGCTCCTGGTTGCAAGTGAAATTATAGTTTGCCCTACAAGATAGCACAATAAATCAGAGAACAAATCAGCCAACACAGGGCTCTGGGGTCACTGAAGTGATGTTGACACATTACAATAATGAGAACTTGAAACACCTCATGCCCTATTGATTTTTAAGCTGAATCATTGCCACTGCAGGAGATTACAAGACTGTGCACTGGAATCATGACCCACGTGGGAGAGGCTGATGAAAAATACAAACAATTGCACCAAAATAGTTCTTTACCTGTATCTATTATAAATTAATACCCTTCCTTTGCCTTCCCCAAGGTCTCAGACTGAAATTCAATCACCATTTAACTCCTTAACTGTCTCACTTAAAAATACTTTCTCTTTCCATTTTCTTCTTTAGCTACGTTATATAGATACATAACATAGACTTGAAGCGACACTTTAAAACATCTTACAGAAACTGCATAATAGATAAAATAGCATACAAGAAATGCTTTTTAATATTCCAGTAGCTTTCATGGTTCACTCAATAGCAAATTATTCTACGATATAAAAATAATTCCAATAATCAACAACTTATTTTCTACATACAATAGAGAATATAATATGTAAACATAAATAGCCTTGCCATCAGCTAAAGGAAAAAAAAGCTCCCCTTTTTCTTCCTTTACTTCCACTTGACAGCATTGAGAACCAGTAAGCTGAGAAGTGACCAGTGACACGAGATGATTACAGTACTGTCACGACAAAAAAGAGCAGTTATAATTTGCACTGCAGCAAATTACTTTAGGAACACATCTTGAAGTGTTGTTCTATTGGCAATAAGTATTTTTAAAGTACTAAAATGATGTCCACAATAAAGCATAATTGTTTGTTGACTTTGAAGACAGAAGAAAGAAAAGGTTAACTTGAAGTGAAAGGATAAAGAACTAGATAACCTATGGCAAATAGAAGGCACTTCACCTTCCAGTCTACATACCAGTGAAAGGGATTAGAAGTTAGTTAAATATATCCTAAGGATTAGCTCCTGTTAGGTTCCTCAGAGATACGTTTTTAATCAGTAGCTCTGCACTTGGCATTGATTTCTTTGGTGCTGGGGCGGGGGGGGGGGGGGTAGGCGGAATTTTTTAAGTAATTTCTTTCTTCCATCTGAAATTCAGTGTCATCAGCAAGACTCCAACAAAAGGGGGGACAGAGGGACAATGAATCACAATTTATGTTAGAGGCAGAGCCTTACAAGTTCCTCTCAATTTTTAAGGTGCTTATCCTCAACCCACCTCTCTGAGATGCAGGTATGTTTAATAACCTCACTTACAATGTGAAATTTAGACAAAAGGGAAGTAGCATCCACCTCAACGTTTGTAAACGAACACAGGTATTTGTGTGTGATCCAGGGATAATGTAGATATGCTAGGATGCAGTTCTGAATACACCTATTTCTCCCAATCTCTCTGACACCACCAGAGCACCTGCAGTTATTTATTTGTTCTTTCCCTCTTCCCAGAAGAGTAGCTTAAGGTACCTCTATTTTTCTTCCTGCCCATACCCAAATTGCTGCTACTTTATCTCATACATAAGTCTAGTAAGTACACTTAAACTAGAAGATCCTCTCCCTGATCTTCCCTGAGAAGCAAACTCAAACAAATTAGCACACCTCAACTGTGCTAAGTGCTGCAAAACCACCAGCTATAATCATTATTAACAGGGGAGAAAACACAGTAGTATCTCCTTTGGAATAGTTGGGGGCCTACTGGCAATTTCAGTTACCAACAGGCAACACAGTAACTGTAGTATACTACCAGCTACCTAAAGCCAGTCTTTTCTAGGAGGAAAATTTAATCTCTCTTTTAACAAATTAATAATTCTTTGACATTTTGGAAATACTATTAATAGAAAATCAAATAAAGAAAATGTTCAATGTTACACAGAAAGAACAAGTGGCAGTAAAATAACAAACACTACTGGTTGGAAGTGGCAGGTCTTTTAGCGTTCTGAGAGTGCACACCCATGCAGACAGGAGCAGCCCCTCGTGAATGATCAGTTTGCCTGCTGGTCCTACCCACAGCCTGTGAATGGCCAACAGGATCACAACGTCCTGCCTGCTTTGGGTTCATCCCCCATAAAGGACACTGTGAACTTCCACAGCAAAGAGAAACAAACGTACCCAGATTATTAACACAATCTGATAGGACTGGGAATGTTTCTTATTTTTGATTGTTTCACGTTCTGAGAACCAGTTCTCTTAGGTGAAACATTATATTCAATATTCTCTGTGTAGTTCTGTAGTTTCTACAAAAAACATACCTGTAAATGTAACAAATCCTTAAGCTCATTTTGCTAATACCAATCTTCTTTAATAGCATGATAAAATTCATTAGACAATAATTTTCACAATCATTTGACACTGGACAGCATTAAAATATAACCATATAACCATTTTTCATTAAAAAAAAAGTCACATAAATTGAGGGGATAGTCTATTGTGCAAGAAAAACCAACTCATTAATACCACCAAAATAGCTTTTAAATAAATTATCATGCAACAAATATTTGGACAATAACAAGGGCTATAAACGCATTAGTAACAGTTGTATTTTAGCAATACAATTGGAAAGAGACTGTGATCTGATGAAGAAAACATGTCAGCACTAAAATGCTTACTGCCACTTTCTGTGTTGATAAAGTCTCAGGAGGACCACAGATATTTTGTAAACCCTATTTACACAGGTCGGGACCCCTTGGCAGAGTAAAACAATTACTGGCATGCGATATCCTACTAGGAACCTTTCCTGTAATGTGCAGTAGACACACCTGTTCACACTGCAGGAAGGCTAGCTAGACTGTATGAAAAGAACACTGTAAAAGAGGGTCCATGAGAACATCAATGGTAAAGACAGAAGAGTGAATCGCTTAAAAGACCCCAACATTCTCATGTGAAAGTAGAGAAAAACAACATTACATTTGCTTACTTTTTCAAGGAAATAAAAAGGAGAGTCAAAATAATGTCAATGGTGCACAGAACTAGAAAGTTCACCTCTCAGGAAAAAAAACCCCACAAAAACGTGCAATGAAAATTAACCACAAAGTAGAAAGACCCTAATTCAGCCTGTTAGGATTCTCCTAAGCATACTATGTGTACATAATGGCAAGACTCAGTGTCAGAGCGTGTGTTGCCAGATACTGAAGGAAGTTTAAGAAATGTTCAAAGAGGAACTAAATCTTCATACCCTGTTGTCTAAAACCTGCTGCATTAAGGATCAAATTCATCCCTTCAACATTAAACATAAAAAAAAAAAAAAAAAAACTTTGTGGGGCAATAATTATTTGCTTCTGCAACAGTTCCACATCCCTTCACCTGAGGTATCTGGTGCTCAGTGCCCTGCTCTGCCAAAGCTAGAACAGGTATTAAATAGACACAAGTCTGATCAAGGAACTGTATTTCCCTCCACATGGTTTTTCATCTTTATTTAGAGGGAAAGACTGATGGTCTTGGGAACACGTGTTTACATTTATGTGGTTTGACTGCTTTGATAGAATTGAAGGGGTTAAACTGTTTACTTCTCAGTATTGAAACCGAGCTGGAATTTTCGCATCAACCACACGATGTCACTGTTGGTAAGCAAAAATTTAAAAACTTGCGTATTTGTCGGAACTCAAATATCAGTTCAGGCATTGTTACTTTCACAGTTTCCTTACTCCTTTAAGGATATCACAGAACAAGTTAATAGAGCTGAAAGATGCCACAATGAATACACTGAAAACTTCTAAGAGTGTCTGAGTAAAAATGAAATTATATGAACATTACCAGTTAATGCTGAATGACAACACTGCCAATGCTAGAATACTTTTGTTGTTTGTTAACTCACCATGATGTCACTAGCATGTTTGTGTATTCCCATCTCTGCATTTCACTAGCTTGGAGTTTTGGAAGGCTTATGAAAATTAATCCACACTATGATTACAAATCTCATAAAGAAAATATATTAGTAGAGAATAACCTAAACATCTCATTTGAAAAATCATCAGGTCTGCCCTTTCCCACATCAGCATGGAATGCCACTGATTCAAACTGAGTAACTGGCTAACCAAGCTGTGTCCTGCTTAAAGAACACGATTTCCCACTTGAAGGGGGGAAGTAATTATACCATAATCTGCTCCGTAACCCTTCAGCACACATTTTTTTGGAACTAATATTTTAAAACATAAAATACACTTACTATGAAATTCACAGTGTTGCTAAGGCACTATGTAATTCTAGCCTTTTTCCCAGTCACCCAAAACTGTACAGAGAATGAAGACCTGAAGAGAACAGAACCACTGTAAAACATATCCTTTATACCTTAGAGCTACAAATCCAACTGTATAGAATCTTTAGAACTAGATTTTTCTTGTTTGAATACCATTGACAAAAGATTCAAAGTAACTTTTCTTGAACACTTGCTTTCTTTTTGAAAGAATGGTCTCAGTACCATTTTCCCCCCTATAATCTCTTTGTACCTCTTAGTAGTCCACACTGCGTCCCATATTTAGGGTATGGCAGGTTAAAAGTCACACTATATCAGCTTCTAACTTCAAACACTGTAATGTGATTCATTCTTTTGTGCAGTCACGAATAAAAATACATCCCAAATGGGGGATGGGAAGGAGATATTAGTAAATGTCCGATTCTGTGACTGTTTGAGGCTATTTATCTTGCATTAGAAAGTCCAGAAGATGTATAAGACACTACACAAGTATAACATATACACTGATATATTCAGATATAAGCTTAAAACTGTAAGAAAAAGAGAGCAGAAACATGAAAAACTACAAAAGATGGATGTATTTGACTCAGTATTCTTCTTTCCCTCACCATCTGTATTGACAGACTTTTATTTTTTAACACTTCTACACAAAAAGAAATTAGAAAAGAAATCGTAATTGTAAATATTGAAGATGGTTGCCATGTTTTTTTTCCAATCCCTTGCCCATTTGTTACAAGATACTGCTGTGTCTCTTGTGTCTTTCTTGTTAACATTTAATGGAGTACTTCCATAAACATACGTTTGTGCTTATTCTCAACACTTTCCTGTCACTGTGACAGATGGCTTTACACTGAAGCATATGAAAATATTAAGTTCTTTATAAACGCATTGGAAGTTTGAAATGTCTGCAAGTAATAAGTATCTTGGCAGCTATTTCTTTAATACAAATATGACAGAATGCTATTGTTTCCACATCAGTTCACCATTTGCTACAGTCTATTCTAAAGCTACAGTTTTCTTTGAACTTAATTAATAGTAGCATTGCTTCATTCAAAATGGTGTAATTTCTAAGCTGAATAGTAGGTTTTGCTATTTGTCTGTCCAAAGAAAGGTAAAAGGTGATTAGAAAAATAATGGTTAGACACAACAGGTGCTTATGCCATACCACAAAGGAGTCCAGAGCACACTGGGACTTACTCCCTAGTCCTCCCTCTCTGTCTTTAAGAAATCTGTGTTTTCCACAGCAATTGTTAGAGGACTGTCTTCACAGAGGTGATTCCAGTTCCATCTAACCCATTCTTCTGTCCTATACCAAACTATTTGCTGGCTTCAATAAAGTAAAATATAAACTTAATATTGAGAAAAGCAGTCCAACAGGCTTATCCTTCTCACAACACACTGAATCAAGAAGTTCAATTGCAGTTTGTAGACTAAAATGCCTCAGCCAAGCACCAGTCATGTTCACTTTTAATATTGTTTCCTCATTCAAAGCTTTTGTGGACAGGGTCTGTCAGCTCCAATATAGAATGTGTAGAATACTACAGAAAATCACGCAACAGAGCCTCTTTGGCCCCAAGGTGTTCTTAAGACTTCTTGGATAGCAAACACAAGTCTCAACTGCTCTAATATGTTCTGTCTAATCAGCCTTTTATTCATAAACCATAATATTATGTCATTAATAGAAAATGGAAAAGTCTGTACAGTTGTCACAAAAAAAAAAGAAAATTTATTATTTCTAAATAAAGCAAAAATATAGCAAAAATAGCTTAGTTTAGATTGTGTTTGTATTTTAAATTCTAAAGGTGACACTCAAGGCATAAGGGAAGCCCTCCTACATAATACAGACATTTTAAGAGTTTATATAGAAGCAATTCTTTAAATGCATCCAATTCCATTATACCTACCTAGACCCTTATTGAGAGGATTATTCAGTGCTTCCATAAGTATAGACCAAAAGTTTTTCCCACAAATAAGTGACGAACTACATACAAATTTCACCAGCAAACACACTGTTCTTAGATTAAACACTTGAGAGGGCAGCTGGGAAAAGGTATTGAAGAGATGCACACTGGTTACTGCACTGAACTAAGAACAAAAAAAAACAAAAAAAAAAAAAACCCAAAGGATGACCAAGTTTTATCAGGAACTTTACAAAAGTCCATTATTTTCCAAACTCTGTTTCTTGGCAAAACCTTTATAATACTGATTCATTGCCTTTCCTCACAGATGTGTAAAAATAGCAAGAATTTCTACCAAATTCAGAGGTAGAGACATAAAAGAGATCCACCTACTGAACAAGACACAAGTTCAGTTTTTGAGGAAGACTTCCTGCTTTAGTAATAGGAATACACAGAAATGAGATCAAGTTTTGTCTGTTATAAATTCTCTAGTATGTCTTCACATACAAAGGCATACAGCTGCATTTTTCTGACATTTGCTTTTCAAACCTTTCCTAAGAGCTTCCAATGATGAAAATTCCATAATCTTCCTAGGCCATCTAATTAAATATTAAGCATTCTTAATATCAGGAAGCATTTCTAATACCTAACCTAAATCTTCCTTTGTGTTAATTTAAGCCTACAGCTTCATATCCTACTCACTATGGACATGGAGAAGAACACATCAATGCTGTTATGTCTAAGTGCACGTTAGAATTTGTTCCTTTAAGCAAAAATGCAGACTACTCTCTGCAATGTTGAAAGATCAAATGAAACATTCGTTACTAACTCAAGTTAAAACCAAGTATTTTTGTAGCTCTACATTATGCAGAAAAATAAAAAGGAAATTTCTCAGTGGGGCAATAAACAACAATTCCTTTTAAAATGTCAAACATGTCAAGGTAGTAATGCTTGATTTCTCTTCCATGTTTCCAATTTTCTTTAAATATCAATAACATTTATTATTCCATTAAAATAATCAAAAAGAATTTTTAGTTACCTAACCCTCCTCCCCACCCCCTGGGAAATAACTGCCTGAAAAAAAAAAAAAGTTTGGATCCAGTTAGAATTTCACAATCTTTATGCTTCACAGATATAAAGACTGGGGGGAACAAACATATACATTCTGCATGCTGGTTTTTAATATAATCCTTTATAAGAATCTTGGCTCTTCATCCATCTTTGTTTTCTGTTATCTTAATGGGCACAATGTCCTTGGCTCCTCTGTAGTTTAAGAACAATGCAATCCACCTCACTTCTGTCAATGCACAAGATAGTCTACCTGAGTGATATACTCATGGTATGTGATCGGCTGAATTTTGTATCCCCTACTTATCTTGTTCTACTGCACAGCCAAAATCAAGCCACATACCAGCCAATGACTCACACACAATTATTTTAAAATAAAGTCATTTTCATTACCTAAACAAGGGTTATTACAAATTTCTGGACTAGATTTCCAGCATTTTCTGTAGGTACATACTATCTTCCAACACTGCATTCTCCATTTTTCCACTGTTGTTCTTTATCCTCAGCTCTGAGTCACTCACATAACCCACTGCTTGCCAAGTCCACCCAACTGATAACATCAGATGATGGAATAATACAGGCTGGAAGAAGGTTATCCAAGAACAGTCCTTCAGATCTTCTTGGATATACCTCCTCTAAATACAGAGATGCTGAAAGGCCGAGTATGATGCTAGCATCAGCTAGCACCACCTCACAGCTCTACTTCTAAAAGACCCCTTCTTCCAAACTCTTGTCTTGCCTTTCTTCTCTCCCCACACTTGCCTTGTGAGGTTATATTGACAGGATAAGTGTACCTAGTAATAATTATGAGAAATACTGTGAAACCAGGGCACGCCAAGCTAATCAACTCCTGAATGTATTAACAAAAGCATTTAATGTTTATAGTTTTATGAGATAGTTGTTCATATACACCTATCTACAAACACACACTTCTATAAATTCAGGAGCATAATAGGTTCTGAAAAGTTTGTAATAGACTTCAGCAAAATAACAAACCTCATAACCTCTGTCTCAAAAAAGTCCAGTACATTGCTTTGTGATCTCAAGTCAGCTGTCTCAAAAATCTAACAATGTCATACAATAATCAATACGTAATACTGATTATATGATAAATCATGGACAATATTTGGTTCCCAGTCTTTAAACTATTTGAATTCAATGATTTTATTTAAATTTGAAATGTTTAAAAACCATGACAATATCTTAGATTAAGTAAATATTCCCAAACCAAATACTACAGGTTGAACCAAAATACAGAAATCAAAATGTGTGGGACATAAAATTGAAACGCAAATTGGAATCTCTGTCACAGAAGACTGATGCAGGGGGAAGGGGAACCTTTTTTTTGAGTCCACTGAGAAAATGAAACATGAAGATCACCTGCAGCATGGGAGATCTTAATTTGTCGAGAAAAAATACCCAACTTTCTGAGACAGTAAAGATAGTTTAGTGCTGGAACAGCCAGTCTATAAGTTGACAACTTCCCTTATTGACAGCTTTTAAAGATTAGCTGTATGACTGTCACAAATGACACTTTAAAAGACGATTCTTTCAGGGAGTAAGGCAGAACTCAATGGTACAGAAGAGTGGTCCTCTCCATCACTGCTGTACTATGATCACTGAATATGTCATGTTAACATCAGGATGGAATTTAGTTCAGTGCTTGCTCAGTTATGTGCAGGTGAAAACAAACAAAAGCAGAATTACCATACTGCCTCCCCTTTTCAGAATGCCTTGCCCCAGGTCTGAATCATAATAATTAATTAGAAGAAATGCTAACATACAAAAATGTGCTTCTTTTAATTAGAAGAAATACTAGCATAAAAACAGGCTTGAGCTTTACTCTATTTTTCATTGCTTTGTAGTTAATGGTTGCTACAGGAGTAGCATGTGAAATAACAGCTGTATAACATGGTTGATTTTTATTATTTGCATTTCCTCATTTAAGAAGATTGCTTCTTTTTAGTTATAGCACGACTTGATGAATGGATTTTTCCTCCAATAGGACATTCAAACATTGTGTAGGAGGTCAGTCTGCTGCACCTATGGACTAGCCAAAAGAATACCAGCATCCCTGCATACATTCTGTAGAGTTTCATTTCATTGACAATTCAGAGACTGTAACATATCTCAAGACTGAGCTCTTCTCTGACTCCAGTTTTCTGCCTTAAAAACCAGCCTCAAATCACTGTATTAATTAGGGGTGCAATCAGAGAACCACAGCTTCCACACCAAGTTGACAAACCACTCTGTTCTCATAAGTCTAAAATCCAGGCAAACAAAAGTTCTGCTAAGCTACTGTATGACTGTGTTAAACTTGATTTACTTCTTCAATTTATAGATACTATTCAGAAAGATGGAGATGTCCTGAAAATACTATTGGATATAAATACATTAAAATAACCAATGCCATTCTTAACATCTGTTAGTAAATAATACCTCCTGCTGTGGCTCAAAGAAAGAACTATCATGAACAAAAGAGGCTCATACTTCCAGATATGAAAGTCAAAACTGATTCCGATGGCTTCTCTCTTGGTAGAAAGTTCAGTCTGCCATAACTGGATTTTTTACTCTGCTGACACTGGGAAAGCATCTTGACTGGACTGAAATCCTGTTTAAAATAAGATCTGTTTCTCTGACAATTTTGCTCCCCCACACAAGCAGCAATACCCTGATTTACCTGGTAACTACCAAGATTAGCACAGAATTAGTCTCATGTGGTGCTGGCTTAACTGGCAAGTTGGAAAAACAGGACATCATGCCACTGTTCAGCAAACAGACCTGATTAATACATGTTTTAAAAATATCAAAAGTCTTCAAATGAAAACATTAGATGATAACTCATTTTTAATCTAGTCTTGCAAAATATTCTAACAAAAATCAATGGTTTGAGATTCCTCTGTATCAAAACGAAATACCAAACTTTCCCTGCACACACAGCTGACAGAAGATATATTCTTCTAAAAGATGAATCTCTCCTTTTACACACACCACTTGTTGACATCACACATTAAAAGGCTGGGTCATGACAAATCAGAAGCCAGAGCTGAACTGCGGTCCCCAGGATTACAATACCACAGGACACACTGTGTCAGAAAGGTCATTTTAAAGAGGTGAACACGATGGTAACACAAAACCATAAGTCATCTAAAACAGTACAAAAGCAGAGAGCCATGATCCTGCATTAGGGCTTGATCTAAATGTCATGTTCTTAGAAGACTTGATCCAGTGTAGCAGCAGTTCTTCAAAGACACTGAGTCTCATCTTAAATAACATTAACCACTGAAATGATGTTATTTTTGTCTGAGCAGTATAATAGTGCAAGTTCTCAGCAGCAGCCTAATAACTCCCCAAATAATCAACAGTGATGTGCCACACGTGCCTCTCACATTACTGTAACAGGTTTTGAAGTAGAGAGCAGTTAGATTCAGGTTAATTACCAGTCAGAAATATTTTCATCATTCCTGGATTCCTAATATTCATGTAATCAGAAAATTCAACTTTAACAAGGAAAACATTCGCATTAGAAACCTATAAGCACCTGTCCAGAAAGCATCTCAGCACAAGAACGCAGAACAACTTCCAGTAGTAAAGGGTGGGAAGTTGTTCTTAGCTTTTTACATTGCACTCCAAGATACAAGCAGTGAATCAACAGTCTTTGCTCAAGCTCTATTGTATCTGGTTACTTCATTCTCCTTTCCTACCCAGCCCAATTTACAGTAACTACTAGATAGGAAACCTGCTTAAAATCACTGAAAATCAAATTCATAAAAACAAAGGCACAAACAAAATGGATCCTCTTGCCTTCCACATGAAAAATTTGGTTGGATTTCTAATAGTCTTTAGAAAAATCTTATTTCTAATACATATTAAATATTGAATGAAATTCTTTTATTAATTCCTAGATATTGAACCAGTCTATTTTTAATGATCTCTACCAAACTGAAGGCACATGAAAGTGAGCTGAATGATATATGAACTCCAGGTATACTAAACTGAATAAAGTATTAGTGTTTGTTTCTTCTGAGAATAAATGTATTTACATACAAACTGAAGGTGCAAATGCAAAGCAAGAGGATTTTCAAGAGTTCCTGGGTCTGGGGTTGTACTTTTTTTTTAACACCTCAGAGAAAAGAACATTATGAAGTTTTTATGCATTAAAAAAAAAACAAACAGTGGAAGCATATTAAGTCGAGGCAGTAAAACTGGGCTTTTTGTCATGTTTGATTGCTTGAACTCATTAACAAGTTGTTCTGACTCAAGCAGTTTCTCTGGCTTAGTACTTCAGAAAAAGTTTGTGTGTGCTTCTGTGTTTGTGAAAGGCAACTACTAAGCCCCTGTGATACTGTGGTTTGGGTTTTTTTAATATCCCTGACCCTCAGAAAATTCTCACACTTCAGAAGCTTTATTGCTGAGCATGAAATCTGTAATTAGCAACAGAACAAAAATAGTCTTTGACTACAACCTGGTGGTAGCTGCTATACTGGGCTTTATTGTCAAAGACAAGAAGGGAAATAGCAGTCCATGCAACTGAACATGGTTAAATGAAATCAAATGCAGACTGGGCATGATGAAGAGAAATATAAAGCAGAACTGTTTACTCTCTATTCCAATCTCCCAAAGCAAACACATTCTCACACTGTACAGGCTGAAGATCAAGTAAAATAAAAGCAGTGCATATACAATGTCACTGAAGACACCAACTTTACTACATTCTTGACTACATTAACATCTCCATTTGATGCCTTAAAAATAAAAAAAAAAAAAAAACAAAAATGAAAATGAAAACACTTCCTCCTGCAGTTACAGAACTCCATGACTGACGAGAGATCTCAGGCTATAAACTTAAAACTTTACTGACAAAAAATTTACAAAGAAATGCTAACAGAGAAGTCTCTCAAACATCTATTTCTCTTTGCTAACCTAATTGTCTGTTATCTCGCAATCTCAGAGCTCTTGAATTTTAGAGAAAATGTATTAATGATGCACCTTCTTAAATGAAAAGCCTGCACTTCCATCTGGTGACTATGTACTTAAAGACTTGTATCAAAAAAGGCAGAGCTGTGAAGATCAATCATCTATCAGTGTATTCCACTGCATTTGTCATTTCCTAGCAAGTCAGTTTATGAGAACTATTCCTTTGTAACATATTCCAAAGTAAAATTAAAAGCAGGTAACTTTTCCAAATTTATCTTGAGATGGATTGGAAATATTACTATTTATGGAAGAATATAGTTTTGAAAAGTGAACCTTATTCTCACAAAAATAAGCTTCAAAAGTCATGCTTAGTTCCTAGAAGATGTTGTAAATTCCATCCCAGGCTTACATATTAAAAAACCAAAACATTGAAAAATCATTTGAGGTAATCAAGGCCCTCTGTAGTTTTTGTCCTCTCTCAGAATTGTGGAAATATACTATCTTGTGACATCATCATTCTAAGAAAAACACCAAACTCTGTATCACTGGAGCCAACCAAGCACTTGACTTAAATAGGGTTGAGCTATCTCAAAAATAACTCCTTCTTATCATATTACTTAAATAAAAATACGAAGTAAAATTTAGACAAGATATTTTCTGTGGTTAAATTTTTTTTTCCCCCGGTTTACTTTTCATGGTTTTACTTGTTCACAATTACTGCCACAATAGCTCACATTTTCTCTGCCGTTTTCCATTTGATGTTTTATTTGCCATTTCTAACATATTTATCTTAATAAAATTTATTAATATTTAATACTTATATTTTTAATGACAATATAAAAAGTCCAAACTTTCAACATTAGACGTAAGTAATTTTTCTAGACCTTTTATAGCATTTAGAATACTACAATGTTATCTCTGTATGAATCAATGTATTACTTGTTCCTGGAAAAGTTTTGTGGCTCATGAGCAAAACTGAGATCCTAAATGAAAATTTTATCCAAAAAAAATATAACAATTCCATGATAAAGATGCTACTGAAGTAACTGGTTTGGAGTTATAATGACTGAATATAACACCTTGCTAAAAAATACTAAAAAAGTTGTTTCATCCATCTATTGTTGTCATTCTGACTGCAAATATTCATTCACGTAGGAGTAGGTAAAAACCTAAAGCTTAATCTTTCTAAAACTGTGTTTGGAAAGGAGTATAATTAATTCTACTTTCACTTGCTAAGGTATCAGTGTACTGGATATTGAGATGGCACTGACTAAATATAACTTCTTGCCCATGTACTAAAGAGAAGGCAATGGGAATGGGGGATACTGTATGTTTACATCTGAAATACCAAGAAATATGGTACTGCTTTAAACTCTGAAAACTCTGAAACAGATAATCAAACCTTATCTAATATATACATGGGTTTAAAGGAAGTAAAATGGATGACTGACAGACACAACACATGCACTCAGAGAAGCACCTACAGAGAATCAAATCCAGAAGCCTACATTTCCCATTAAATGAATCAAATATGAAATCAGTGATACATACACCACTACTTCTCTTGCTGTAGACAAGGGAACGCTCTTCACTTAACAGTTTTGCTCACTTTTCACAAGTCAACCTCATTCAAAAACAGATCATCATGAGTATCAAATATATAAGAAAAAAGCTGTAATTTATGCACAAAATATCAAGACACACAACCTTTATACATGTCTATTGCTTCATTTTAGAACTACGTATGAAACCAATATACTGAACATACACAATTTTTTTTAATATATTTCATAAGCAAATGTAATTGTGAACTTTCTATTTAATACCTGCATAAATCCTAAAAATTACATCTGCATCAAGACCAAATACTTATCATTACAGAACTGTCCATAAAAGACTGGTTTAGATCTCACTTAAATCCTGAATACACAGCTAAATAAATGACATAACACAGAATTTAATGTAGGGTCCTGAGAGCAGTGTGATTTTATGATGCCTAAGCTACTAACACAACCCTTACCGTCTGAAATGCAGTATGCCACTACTGGATTGTGCCATAGGCTCCAACATGTGACAGCCAGCCCTTTCAAATACACAACACTCCTAAGTGGGGAAGAGATTCCCTGTTCAAATGCTAGCAAAGCCCACTTTCCCTGCTCCTCTCAACATTTTTCCACACTTTGAAGTGTGTGGGTTTGTTAAAGAAAAATAACTGCTAAAGTCATTAAAAGTATTTAAATTACTCCACAGTAATATCCAGCTGGCAACTGGTATGCACTTCTAAATCCCAGTCTTTTATGCTCTATTTCTGCCTTTTTTTAATGTGCATATATATAAAAACGGGTCGTTAGCTAAATTTATCTGCATGTTTAAATTGCATTTATTGAGAAAATGTCGCCGTTGGTTTATCCCATGTGTTTTAACAGAAATAAAACTTTAAATTCCTCATATAAATTGTGTTTTACAACATCATGATTCTATACCGATAATACACAGGTGTCCTGAAGTTAAATACACAACCGAGTTGGTCAAGAACCCTGTAAACCGTCAACTAAGAGGCAATACTTCACCTGAGAAAACCATTTCAAATGAGATTCCTGCCACTATTCATATCAATGCTAACATACATCCCATCAGAAGTGAAACAGCGCTTTAAGGATGAAGTTCACATAAACTTCAGCCAAGCACAGGTTATGGACAAGTAATGCCCGCACCCGTTGTCTTCTGCAAGCACTCACACACTCCGGTGCTCACTCACACCGACAAGCCCATGCCGCGCACACCCATAAGCACAGCCGAGAACATACGGACAGACGTACCGTGCAGTGGAAGCGCAGCCCCGCAGTCACCCTGAGTTTAGAGCGAACACAGCCCGGAGGAGCCGGCAGCCCAACGGCGTGCCTCCCGACCTGCTCCCGCCTTCATCCCGCCGCGGCTCGGCCCGAGCCCCGCGCACACACCAGCGTCGGGGCGTCGCTAGCGGCTGCGGAGCCCCAGCAGCAGTCAAACATGCCCCCGGCCCCCGCCCGGGGCCGCTCTCCGCCGCGAGCAAGGGCTGGCTGCCCGCTCGCACGCCGCCGGCTCCGCTCCCGCCTCACCTGACGGGCACCTCCCCCGCCCGCGCCAGCCGCCGCGGTCTCATGGCCGGCTGCCGAACAGCCCCCGCTGCCGCGCCGGGCGAACCGGGGCGAACCGAGCGGCGGCAACCCCCGCCCCGTCACCCCCTCCGTGGCCGTCCCGGGGCACGAGCACCTGCGTGCCCCCCCCGGCCTCACGGGCGGCACGTGACCGAGCGGGGACTAGCCCCTCCCGGTGCGGGACAGCGCTCCGGTCCCGCGGCGTGACTCTCCGTACCTCCTGCTCCTGCCCGTGGCGCGGAGCCTGCAGCACTCGCGTTCAGTGGAACCGCTTGGGTTGAGGCGCAGCTCAGCTCAACCCCACAGCCTTGCCGAAAGGGAGGTGGGCAGGGGGAGAACCGACTACAGCCGATAACCCATTTATGGAACATCTTCATGCATGTATTAAAAACTAGATATTTACTAAAATACTAGACATGGTGCCAAAGTCTGCAAGGCTTCACGAGTTTGATCAGTCTTTGTAAACAAAATGGTTAACATTTTCATTAAATGTTGATTCATTTCTTGTGAAATTCTGAATTTGTTTAATAATAACAGTATCATAAACGAAGTTATTTTTACGACAAAGACTGGCTGGATCTGAGGCAAAACCTAACCCCCTTCCACAAGAGATGGTAGCAGCTAACTCAGTTGTGGAGCAGAGAAAAAAAAACACACAACTGCTTCAGATAAACATTAAAACCTGATGTCTTTCACCTCACAAAATCACTGTGGGTAAGTTGTTACTTCAAAATACATCTACTTAGCAACTGGAGCTCCAAACCGCAAACAAAGAACCACTTCTACTTGAGTGAGACATTCTAAGGATACTGCTCAGAGGAATTCTCCAATTCTACACCATGTCATACCACACAGGTACTACTTCTCAAAATAATGAAAAGTTCAGTAAAAAATCCTTCCACATGTGTTGTTATTCTGCAATCAAAAGGGAGAGTAACAACTGATCTCTAAGAAAATTATTTCTGTTAATCACTCCCTTTTTGCTTATGTAAATCAAAGAATTTTTACTCACTTTTGGCAGAACAGGAGAGGCAGGGTTAAATGTGCTCTATGAAGATTTAAAATCTACAAAATAATGGTAGATTCAGATTCTGATTTGATAAGGTTTTCCTTCTTTTGAAGATTTTGTTGTTGTCATGCTCACCTTATTACCTGAAAGGAAAACTATCTGCCTAGACAGACCATGGGACAATTAAGGCATCACAATAATACTAAGGCATCAGGGTATAATTTAAAAAGCAGAATGTTGCACAGGCTGGCCTGACCACTGGGCTAACAGCCAAAACAAATCTCAGAGCTCACATCGGCTTATTGTGTGGCCTTGACCAAATTATTCATCTCCTCAGTTTTCCCCCTTGTAAAATTAGAATAATAATACTTACACAGTGCCCATCTCCTATCTCTTACTTCTCAGGAGGGCTCTGAGGATGAATGACCCTACATTGCTCTGAAAATGAATAAACACCTAACTGCTAAGCCAGAGTTAATATGTTTCAGAGCATTAAAGCACTGAAATACACGAAATTCCAATTAAACCACTCTGAATATCCAAACATGGATGAACTATAACACAAGGGTTACTAAAATACCATCTCCCACCATTTACAAACAACAAAATACTACTTTTGGAATTCAGTTCTGTTATTTAAATGTGATTTTGATCTCTGCCCATTCTTAGTACTAAGCTCAGAATTGCATTACACCAGCAGCAATTGCTACTGCTATTATACACCATGGCAGGTTTGCTCAAGCAGTCAGGACCACAACCATTGCCTCTGGCCTCCTGTGTGCAGCCTTTGGAGCATATATGGCCATTTTGTCAGAAGATCAGCAATTCTGGCTACCTGTGGTACTCGGTGCTGCTCTTCAGAGATTGCAGTTCTTAAATCAAGTAATGGAAAAGAGTTTAAACTAAGTTAATTTGCAAGAAATATGGGTGGAAGCACTGTCAAAGAACATACTGCTGCAGAACAAGATGCATCATTCACAAACTTGTGACAATAATCAGGTGATCAATCAACCTAACAGTACAAATTTCTATATCCAACTTAAAAAAAGGAAAGAGAGAGAACAGTAAAGTCCCATTTCGACCTACAGAATAAATTAATTTGATAAAAAAAAATGGACACAATTATACATTTATTTTTCACCACTCTCTCAAAGTGATGGATAATTTTGGTTTTCTGATTGTTCCTTCCACCTCACATACGAACAAGAGATAAAATTCTGTCAGTGTTCTAGTACACAAATGATGCCACTGTTTGTCATCACATTATGTCTCCTACTAATTAGAAGTTGTAAATAAATTCAGTTGTTTATTATCCAAGCCCTTACATCCATTTCTCCTTAAAAAAAGGAAGCCTCTTTCTTCTGAACTTTTCACTTTACAAAGAAAATTACTTCACAGAGAAGTAGACAAAATATGCTTTAGTTGGGGTCTTGGTAGTCCTGGGTGATGGTTGGACTTGGTGATCTTAAAGGTCTCTTCCAACCTAGTTGATTCTATGATTCTATGAAGCACACTTGGTGCCTTTTAGTGAATAGTGTGGTTTATTGAGTTTTTTTAGAACTGATCCAAAGGCATCTGTGTGATACAAGAAAGCTTGCAGCTGAAAATCTTTATAGTGAATTATTGATTTAGTCTTAATATCCTGAATTAAGTTTCTGTGTTATAGGAACTATTAAAAAGCAACACAATATTTGAAGGAAAATGAAGATTGGTAAAATCCAAAAGTAGCATTTTAAGTAGAAGGTAATTCTGCACTTGTACAGTTTTAAAAATACCTTTTATACAGGACAGTGAAATGTGGTTTAATCATCAATGCATTTATATGTCAAACACATGAGGGCTCTCCATGCCTGATGGATTACTGCTGAAATGATTTCTTTCTACATGCAATCTAATGATGCAGGAATATTACAGAAGGTAAGCCTAATGAAGCATATTCAGATGGAAAAGTAGCATGCAATTTATGATAAACATGCTGCAGCTTTATTCCAAAATGGTTTATGGTTACAGTGCGGAGTATAAGGGAGATGACCGACATGTTAAGACACACAATGTCAATCATATATCACAATCTTTAAAAGGCAATCAAAGCTCAAGGAAACCTAAATCCAAAAACTCGTAATGTTACAGTGATGCTAAATATAACCCTTTGGTGAAAATCTAAATTACAAGGATATTAAAACCTGAACTATCTAAACAGATACAATGAGAAAACACAAGTTTTCCTCTACTAAGCAGGATTTAAAATGTTCTCCAGGGGCTGGATCATGCAAGCATCAACGATATTCTTACCATACAATGACACTAACTACAAAAGTACCCAAAAATAAATGGGTTTATCATTAGACCTGTGTAAGGGGTGTTCAAAAGAATTTGAGATATAAAATACTCATACTAATATAAATATCAAGGTGTTTTCACAAGTTATTTTTCTACATATTAAAAATATCAGTATTTTTTTATTTAGTCCCTTGCTCACAAATAGTATCTACAAAGAATTTGTTAATGTGATTGTGTCAATCTCAAATGCTTCATTTTACATATTAGTTGCTGGTGTCTTTTTCAAGAAGGTATACTGAAATTGATGTTGCTAATCTCTCTTGCATGTTCTAGTATGGTTTCAGCTCTACATACAGTTACAGTAGTTCACAAATGAGGTAACTTACGTAAGTGTCCAAACCCATGCACTTTCATACTTCTGAGGTAATGCTAAATGCAAACTACATTCAAAATTTTATTTACTATCTTTATACAACCAATTCAGGCCTAGTTCTGTTTGGAAACAAGTGTAAAAATTCAAGCACCATCAGTAAAATAGTAAGAGGAACATTAGTTCTATGCAGCTTTGACGCAACTAAACTAGTACTGACCTAATAAATATTACTTCAAACCTTGTTGCAAGAAAAAAAAAGTTTCTTGCATAAATGCTATGAAAGCTGCCACAAAAATAACAAGTCATCCCTGTATTCACCCCCTAAAAAGAGCCTGAGATGCATATTCCACAGAATAGTGATTTTTTGCACAGCCACTGCTGCTTAGCAGGTCATGTTCCCAAAATACTTACTTATCCAAAGACCTAAAATAAAGCAAAGTTTCTGAAGATGCATTAGATCTAGGAAACAATATGTATCTCATTTTTCTCAAGTACAAGGAAAGCACAAAAAAAAGTTATCAGAAGCATTCATTTTAAGCCTATCAACTATTTTTTTTCAGATTGTTGCAATGCTTAATATGAAATGTCCAATAACAAATCTACCAACTTTGAAAAGTCTTGAAGTAAAATAATTCCTTATGTGCTTATACGTATTTACAACCCTGATGAAATGCTAAACTATTCACAAAAAAATTACATTACTAAGGCAAAAAATATTTCAGCAAGCAAGGATTACCAGTTAAGGCTATCACATGGACTTTCAATAATTCAATATATATTCCCTTCAAAGGTAATTTGGATCTGCTTTTAGAAGTTATTCACAAATTCCAATTCTGTATTTAGTAACATTTAGAAAACACAATTATTTTCTGTATTGTGAATTCAAAATGTCTTCCTATTCTGCAATCTATTTTGCTTCACAAAGTATTACTGCAAATCATTTCCTTAGTAAAACTGCAAAAGGTTCATTTGTCTGAAGAGCTACAGGAGTGGGAAACTCAGCTATGACAGTGCTCACCACACCAGTGCAAGAAATGTAAAAATGCAAAGGAAAATACCTAAAAAAACCTGGAAGTGCTACTGCTTGCCACTGTAGATCATTTTGTGTAAAATATACCTTCTAAATAATAAAGCACAGCCTACTCCACGAACAGGACCTCTGAGTGCTACTTGTAACATCAGATGCGTTCAATAGAAAACATTTCCCAGTCCCAGAACTGGAAGTCACATAGGGGACACATAGGCTTCTGCCTGTCATCCTCTGAGGCACATACCCTCAAGAGGAGTCTGAATTTGCACCTTTCACGCTACCTTTATTTCCTAAGTAAAACATGGTGAGCATGACCCCTCATGAGACAGGAGTGAGTCTGATATGTTGCCCATACAGACAGGCAGCCATCTGAGAAAATTAAAAGAGCAATGGGCAAGTTACTTAGAGACTTCCATAAAAAAAATTGCCCCAGGAAGTGGGCAAAGAAACACTCCCGCACAAATCTGTGAGGCTTGTGGAGGTACAACAATCTGTGGAGAAATTGGGTAAATACATTATCTTTTATTCTTACTAATGACAAATCTTTAGTTTGCAGTCGTATTTATTTTTAGTCAACCTATTTACATTTATAGTTGCTCTCCATATAGCAAAACATCCCAATGAGACTTATCACTAACATTAGATGCAGTGATACATACTTCCTACTAAAACACACATAAAGATTTAAATATCTTTATAAATATAGGATGCAATGCACTGCAGGGATCATTACTTAACATACTCTAAACATACTTTCATCATTTAATAGAACACAATCATGCAAACGTCACAACCTTTTACGTTGTCAAGTAGATGGAAGAGGATGGGACTACTTCCAGCTCAGCTAGCTCGGGCCTTCTCTCCTTTAAAGTCATGTTGGCACAGAGAATGTCACAGCTTGTGCATGCAAGCAACCACTTGCTTCTACTCATCTGTGGCACAACACAGTTGACTAATTAATTTTTTAAAGTATTCAAGATGTGACAATTTATATATGGGATTGAATAAAAATTAGCATTACAGTAATCACAAAGCTTTTGTAGCTTCAAATTTGTCTTCTTCCAGCAAAGTTTCCTTTAATGTGCAAATGAACAATGCCACTTCATATCTTGAAATAAACAGGCTCATAATGGTCATGGCTTGTCATATATGCAGGCATTCAAAATTATACTAACAGCATACAGTAAGCTGGCAAATAAAGATAGGCTAAATAGAAGATACATAACCAACTGCCTGCTGTCATATCCAGATGTCTTTCATAACAGTTGCATCCCAAAGTGGTTGGGTTAAAATCTTCCTCTTCTTGAATGTCTGTACATTGATGCTGTACAAGTTGCAAGGGCTTTCTTGGCCCAGTTCTAAAGACAGAATGGGTTTGCCATACCAAGTAAAAAGAAAGCAAAGGGAACATGAAAACACCTCAAAAATTCAATACCAGCAGAAGGTGGGAGGTAGGTTCAGAGGAGAAACTGCCCGCACAATGAAAAGCCAAGACAACAGGCAGATAGGCAAGTGAGCCAGCTGGAATCTTCAAAACCCTGAAAATAACTGCTAAGTAAAGGGAACACACTACTTAATTGATCCTTTTTTTTTTTTTAGGATTAATTTCTGGTTTTAATCTGTATTCTTCACAGTTTTTGAGATTAACTAAATCTGTATGTCTGGAGTCACTTCACAGGTCACAGGCCACACCTCAAGCAAAGTAAAAAGAACCAGCACGTGCTGTGGCAACAAGCGATGCTCCTGGTAGCCCTTGGAAAACAAGTAGATTCTTAACAGAAGCCTCGGTGCCACAGCAGTTAAATTACAGGGTTTCATCTGTAGCTAGATGCAAAAAAAAAACCCTCAGAAATAGATGGTCTTTTAGGACTTATGGGGACCAATGTTAAGTTTGTCATCCATCAGGGAATGTATACGGGATATTTTATATCATCATCTATATATAATGTTTCCAAGAATAATTAGGGCATGATATTTTAAAACAAACTTCACACATTTTTTTCTGACAAACTGTTATGGACTTCTGGTGTTAATTTTAGCAGTTTCAATTGGATTTGGTACGGTTGGAAATGTAAGGGGAAATCTGCAGTTATCAGGATGTGACACTCATCAACACTTGCACAAAATACTGCCTGGATTTGCATAAAATCTGCAAAGATTCATTGGCAAATCTTTAATATGAGATTTCCCTTGGTTTTACTCCCCATTCAGCCCTATTTGCCCTCCCTTTCTCCTCTGCCATCCCAGTGAGCACTGCTGTAAATATTTCATAACAAAGCATAAGCAAATGTACTGAATAAGAAAATATACATATAATTACCCAAAAGCTTATATAACTACATATAATACTGCAAATTGCTAGTATTTTCCAAGGAATTACTCTGAGGGAGATAAATACTAATTGGATACAAGGGCATTTCAAGTCACCTAACAAACCTGTAGATTTCCAGACATTCCAAATTTTTCACAAGCTATGTGGAAGAACCCTCCACGGCACAGCTTACATACAGAACAGTCATGGCATGTGAAAGATCATCAGAAGACTCCAGAAAACATATAATCCATGATGGCTGAAAAACTTCTTGTTCTGACAAACACAAAACTTTCAAACTAAATTATGCCACTATCAAGGGAGTAATTTCTTGCTATGCCAATAGCATACAATGTAGCAAGAAATAATAATTTAAAAAGTATTAAATCTTGTCATGGGTTCAGCAGTAGCAGTCATTTTTTTTTCTCCTTCTTGGTGGCTGGTGCAGTGCTGTGTTTTGACTTTCGGGCTGGGAGCAGTTGCTGGTGGCACGTACATTTTGAGTTACTGCTCAAATGTTTGGTTTTGTCCAAGGCCTTTTCTGAGCTCATGCTCTGCCAGGGAGAAGGGGAGGCCGGGAGGAGGGAGAGATAGGGTGCCTGGCCTGGGCTAGTCGGGGAGGTATTCCATACCACAGCACGTCATGCTCGGGGAGGTAACTGGAAGTTGGCCGGAAGCGGGGGAGTTAGCTCTCTTCCGGGTTGGGCTCGTTTCGGCAGGTGGTATCATATTCTCTCTCCTTGTTTATTTCCTCTATCATTGATTTATTAGTGGTGGCAGTAGTGATTTGTGTTATACCTTAATTGCTGGATTGGTTTTCATCTCAATCCATGGGAGTTATATTCCTCCGGTTCTCCCCCCCATCCCTCTGAGAGTGGGGAGGTGGGGGGGGCGAAAAGGGGTGTGTGGTACTGTGGGAGACCGAGGTGGGGTTTTAAACCACGACAAATCTGAGTCATTTATATATTATTTGAGAAAAATAAGCTTCTCAGGAGTCAATCTACTTTAAGATGAACTACATTGCATCTCTTTGACTACACTGACTACATCGACATATGCCACTAAAGCCAACAGTGCAATTTGCAACAAAGTTCAAAATGGAAAAAATAGCAATAACATCTTTTGAACTACAAAAATAAACCACTTATAAGATCTTTTAAGTTCTCATTGAAGCTTACTATTCTGCTGAAAAAACCACTTTTTGGTGAGCTTTATTTTTAAAATTGAATTCCTCTACAAGAACAATTGTTATGTTGAGCTCATCATTAAAAGGATATATTTAATTTTGAGTAGATTAAGTACAAGATTCAGAATTAAGATCTTAAGCAAAATTCTTTTCCCCATCATAAATTCCTGTAAATATATATAAATGACAATTCATTTCTGCTACGCTGTACTCAAACCCAACCACTTGTTTGTAGGATAAGCTTTGAAATTATTTCAACACTGTATATGTAATTGAACAGCTGTACCAGACAATATATTATTTCACTTGCTTGCATTTTGAGCAAATTTATTGACTGTGAGTCTTACTCCATTGTTCTTACTCAACAGATTGTTTCCCCTCTCTGATACCCCACTGGCACATGAAAAAATCTTCTGAACAAAAATACAACCTGAATGAAGGCCAGGATGTATTGCTGTATTTTTACTTCTGGTTAAACTCTCAAGCTCAGATCATCTTTATGTCTTGTTAATTACTGAGCAGTGGAAGCGTGCCAGGAAGAAAAATGCATTGAAGGGATCTGTTTGTTTTGTGGATTCTTTTTAAAGATAAATTAGAACATTGGAATTTTGTGAATTTGGGTTTTCCTGCTGAACAACTAAATTGTGCTGAGGTCACATGAAGTGTACACACTCATAATTTTTGAAGTTTTTACTCTGAACACTTTTTATTTGGGATTTCATTTAAAAACCCACAAAAAAACAACAAACAGAAAACAAACTAACAATCAAGCTTGATTTTTTTTCTCTTTAAGTAGAATAAAACTTTCCTTTTGTTTTTGTTTAATAAGCAGCATTCTCATTCCAATGCTTTAATACTTCCAAAGCAGAAGTGAAAACAAAGCAACAGTAGATCTTGCAAGTAAAAACTCAGAAAAAAATCTCAGACTTTATGTATATCTTACCCATCATAATATTACTTGCACCCACATTAAAAAAAAAAAAAACAAAACCAACAAACCAAACAAAAAACCCCAATATGCTTAAGGAAATTTTAATACTCACAATAGCTACAACATTAGCTACTCTAATGCCATTCCCCATGCAATTCTCCTTGAAGAATTCAGAAGTGGTCTGTTAATGACAGCAAAGCACTTTGGTGTTTTCTGGTTGCAAGACTGCAAATGTTCCACTCAAAACTGTAGCATAAGGAAAATATTAATGAAGACCACATTATAGGCTTGCACAGTGTACTAAGCATCCTAATGTACTCACATGTGAGCTTACTGACCTTGAGACTGAGCTGATGGTTATTCTTGGACAGCTACTGCCCAGTCTGTTAGAAAATAAATCTTTACTTTTATTTCACTAATTCAGATGGCACAGTAGTGACTCTTCTGAACATGCGATTTCTCAAAGCTGTCATGTATTGTTCATTACAGGCAATGAAAACAAGTTCATCACATTTCACTTCTCATTTCTCTCTAAGGCATGAGCCTTAGATCAAAACATACAAATGCAACATTATCCATTGAAAGAGAGTGATGCAAAGCTTATATGAAGTCATTTTTCTGCCTTGCACTATATCAGTGTGGCAGGCTGCCAGCTGGGTGCAAAACACACTTCAAAATAGAGAACCAGGAAAGGACACTCTGTACCCTGGTGCTTCATCATGCCCTGTGCCTGGGTATACTGGACATGTTTGCTGGGTCAAGGGGACAGACTGCCCACTCCTCACACCCTCCTATACAGTAACTCAGTAACAACTGCAGTATGGATGAAACACCTTTCTGTGACCCAGATGATGATTTGTCCGCGACTCATCCCTTGTGTCTGTGCAACTATGTCTGAAGCATTTAAGAAAGTGTCCCTAGGCAAAACTTTGAAATCGGGTGCCAGAAATGTGGTCTCAAGGAATCTGAAACAACATGAATTTCTCAAAACACTGACCATATTGGAAAACAGACCAAATATTTTGAGGATTACAATCTCCCAGATACAAAGCTGGCACACAAAGAATGAGGCTGGGCAGATGCATGCTGAGCAGGCTGCTCAGCGCAGTAACCTGCCAGGACCTCCTTCAGACTAACACTGCACACAGAGGTCTATCCGTTGGAGAGAAATGTTGACTCTGATTTCTTGGGGATAATTTTGGACATCAAGGCTATGAATCCTTCCCCTCACTCTGAATAGCAGAAAATGAAAGAACTCATGACTTACACAGTGAGAGCTCTTTAAGCTGGTAGTGGAATAAAGATACCAGTCCACAAGTGAAGAGGTATATATAGGTTCTGTGCACTATTTACAGAGCTAATAAAGAGGAGCTTGTGTCAAATAGAGCCATGTGTTTGACTTTCCTTTATCTCACCTAATCAGTACTGGTCACTACAGAACAGTAAAGTTTGTGGAACTACAGAGAATAAGGAGAGCTCTGAACCACCCAGTATGTGGAACAGTGCTTTCAAGAGCCTGACTTTCTCCTCAATCTAGCACATGGTAGCTAAAGATGGCACTAAAGGAAAGGCATGCTTCCAAAAGACGAAACACTGCATTACACTTTCATCACAGTATTATGCTCATGTCCCTATTTCATACACTAACTTCTACCAAAAGTGCTCTTCCAGAGAGATCAGACTTCTTTTTGAAACCACATGAAAAGTCAGCACTGTCATTTCATTCTACTACCATTATTAATTCTCCCCTCCTGATTAGCCAACCGTATTCTGGGCTGCATCAGAAGAAGTGTGACCAGCAGGTCAAAGGAGGTGATCCTGCTCCTCTGCTCTCATGAGACCTCACTTGGAGTATTGTGTGCAGTTCTGGTGTCCTCAACATAAAAAGGACGTGGAACTGTTGGAACAAGCCCAGTGGAGGGCCACGAGGATTATCAGGGGACTGGAGCACCTCCCGTATGAGGACAGGCTGAGAAAGTTGGGGCTGTTCAGCCTGGAGAAGAGAAGGCTGCATGGAGACCTCATAGGGTATCTGAAGGGGGCCTGCAGGGATGCTGGGGCTGGACTCTTCATAAGGGACTGTAGTGATACGACAAGGGGTAACGGGTTCAAACTGAAACAGGGGAAGTTTAGATTGGATATGAGGAGGAAGTTCTTTACTGTGAGGGTGATGAGGCACTGGAATGGGTTGCCCAGGGAGGTTGTGAATGCTCCATCCCTGGCAGTGTTCAAGGCCAGGTTGGACAGAGTCTTGGGTGATATGGTTTAGTGTGAGGTGTCCCTGCCCATGGCAGGGTGTTGGAACTAGATGATCTTAAGGTCCTTTCCAACCATAACTATTCAATGATTCTATGATTTTACAATTATTATTCTTACCAAATGCCACCAACTTCTAGTATGCTCAGAGGTTCAGATAATTCCATGGCATTTGCTACCCTCACTTCTCTTCAAGAAAGCCCTTAGTCCCATTACTCAGAAGAAAATACTGCTTTTACAGCACTTTAAGTGCTAATTTTACCTGGAAAACAAAACAGCATTCACACTTCCAACCAAGGAGAAGCAGAATAGTGAAAATTCAGGAGATGAGTCTGGACAACATAGCCCACATCGACTTCAATGGAATAAAGTTAATTTGTGGATATAAAATTTTGAGTGAAAATTATAGTAATAATAAAACTGCAAGTCAACTTTTTATCATGATATTACTCAAAGGTTAAGTATGTTGTGTATTACTGTAGTGGGAAATTAGACAAAAAAACTAATGAGATTTTGGATATTATCTATATATATCACATATATATGCATGTGATAATTATACTTTTTATATGAAATCATAGAAAGGTTCACAACTAATAAATTTGCTGGGGCTTTTTAAAGAAATGGGCCATGCCATTATTCCATCAGTTCCATATACCTGCCTGCTGCTTCCCTGGGAAGCTTGTGACCAGCTGCAGGATGCTCACTTTCTTTACCTGCCCCAACATGCCAGATCTCCAGCATAGAGGGCTGTATCCCTGAGAACAAGTGGATACAGGACAGCTTGTTTAGCACAGCACTGAAAAGCCTGAATTCTGTCACTGCTAACAATTCATGTCAGACTGCTAATATGAAAGTACTGTAAATCTTGCCACAGATTCAAATGTTATGATGTGGTACTACCATCCATGTATTACTTGTGAAATCTAATTGACCTAGAACCAACTGATCAGTTAGTCAAGAAAATAAATAATAAAATAAAAAGATGGTATAGATAGCATGTTAGGACTTGGGCAAATAAGGTTATTTTAAAGGTAACTTGATTTCAGGAGTGAAGTTGGTGGCAAGTGGGGGGAATTCCTAGTATTTTGAGGTGTGAATTTGTTACTGAACAAGCAATGAGACTCTTGAGAGCTATGAGAGTACAGCAATCAAGACCAATACAATGGAATAATTTTTACCATATCCAAAGAGATATGAAATCATTTGCATGGGCACAGCCCAAGGACAAGTGAAATACTACGCATCCATCTGTGACCAAAGACAGACAGAACTGTAGATGGCTAAATTCCTGCAGCATCAACTGAAAGCAATTTAGGAATTCTGTGAAAGCGTTCACTGAAACAAGAAGAAAGGTTTTCACAGCTTTCCAGTTGAGAACTTGACAACAGAAGGTGGGAGAGCAGCTACAATACAAAACAAACCCAACTGACTTGTCCTGCAAAATGGGACAGAATCCTGTTTTGTTGAAATCTGCTGCTCCAGTTATGTGGTCATTAGAAAGATGATTCACCACTCTGGGCATCTTTCTATACAGCTGTTCTGAATCCACAATAAAGCAGCTAATCTACTAGGTAGCCATATCAGAACACTGGAAATGAAGTTTTCACAGGAGAGGTACTTTCACATGTGCCAATTATAGTATATAAATCTTCAAGTAATAAAAAAGCTAAATAATGCAGCTGGAATTGACTCAAATAAGCAAAAATGCCTTCAATCTAGAATGACTGTCAGGCCAAGAAAAGTAGAGAACAATTGGAATTACAGTGTAAGTCACACTGAAAGTTGCCACTGAACTACAGGGGAAGCCTGCATAATACCATCAGTAGCAATTGCTGAGCTGGCAAGAAAAGACTTAGAAAGTAATTTGCTTAAAGACTGGAGAACACAGAAATAAAAATGAAGACACAAGGGCCAGATAGAGATTCACTTCCTAATTTGGAAGAGAACAGCAGCACAAAATGTACAATTAGAACAGTCAGACTACCTCACAGATTACCTCTACTATTCAATTGAGTGAAAAAATAATAACCATTGTGGCTGGGTTTTTACTGAGAGTAAGGAGAGAAATGCCAGTGAAGTGATTATTGTGCCAGTCTCCACAGCACATCAGAACTGTTCACACCAGAGGGTAGCAGAAATCAGAGAACAGAGGCAAGATCAATCCCAGTAAGAGAATCCCAGTCAGAGACTGGCAGAAGTAAAACTGCTATCACAACGAACCGATTTTGGAAAAGAAACTGTTTAAACCGTGAATATTTAAAGATGCAAGACATATATTTCATATCTCGCTCACCTCGGGTACCTCATATTGTATCTAGTGTGACTTTCTTTGGACAACAGAAACAAACACAGTAATTCCAAAGCATCTTACTGAAGTCAACACAGGTTTTCACCAAAAAGAAAATAAAAGCAAACTTTTGGGTTATGTTGGCCAAGATCGTATCATAATTTTAAAGTCTACTTTTTAAGAGCTTAGAGAAAAAGATACCAACTTAGAAACAGGGAGGGAGGAAGCATCTAATAGCAGACAACTCTCATGATCTGAAATAGGCTGACAACAAAACTCTCTCACTGCCTGTCATTGAAAATTTCAGTCTTTAAAAAAGGCTGCAGCAGAATGTGGACTCTCCCTAAATATGCAAAAATGAAGTATGTGTTCCAAAATCTGGAAGCTGTTCCATACAGATACAGTCCTACACTTCAGTAGAGTACTTCTACTGGTGAAAGTCTTACTTTTCTTACTGCAGTTCTTTCAGTTAAGTGAAATATAAATTTGTATCTGTTGTTGATACTAATTTCTTCAATAACATTATAACTCAATTATCCACTAGAGAGCATAGCAACATTTTCAGACACATCCTGCTTATGTCTGCAAGTGCTAAACGAGGTCATTATGGCAATCAATGTCACTCTTTTATACCAGAAATATGCTAAACAATCTGTCATACAAAAGAGGTAAGCAATGCACTTAATACAATGCTTTAAAGAAGAAAAGTCAACAGACCATGTACTTTTAATGAACAAAGTTAAACAAATCACAGCCTGGTATACAGCTCTCAGACATCTTTGACGAAAAAACTTCCTTTGAATTCTATACCTCTGTGTGTATGTATGTGTGTGTGTATGTAATAAAATATGACAGAAAGAGAAAATACATTCTTCATTCCTACAGGAGAAAAATATAGAAGCACTGCTTATTGGTATGCTGGACAAGAGCCAATTTCTTCCTGTTCTGCAACATATTCTGGTGATGTCATGACATTTTTACTTCCCATTAAAGAAAACCTTTTATCATTTATTATTTCACATTGTAATAGGCATCCTGAAAAAAAAAAAAAAGTCTTTCTTTTAAAAATATAATCAACAGAATTCTTTTATTTTTCAGTTGTTCAGAACAAGTGGGGTAGAATACATGCCAAGTACTCTGGAATCTCCCCTTTAGAGTACTTCTTTAAAACAATTTATATTCTTCCCACCAATACACTGATAAAGGTGTACACAAATCTGAATAACAAATCTCAGTGCCACTAGTACAGCAATTAACTCTACCCGCTGAATATGCTTTCCTTCTTTTTCTCATAAACCATTCATGTTAATCATTGCTGCAAAAGTTTAACAGCATATGGTGTCTTGCATTATCAGAAAAAAACCCACAGAACTCTGAATATGCAGTCCAGCCTGTGTTATGCCTAATTCAGAAGTGGCTAGCTTCAGACACTGAATGAAAAGTCAGTGAAATTCTTTTAACTCTGAAATAAGCCACATGTAAGAGAAGTTTTGTTCTAAACAATATCAGTTATTATTTTATAAACTGGAAAAAAGGAAGGCTATAGACATTTCTCATTTATCACACCATCACAATGAAAAGAAAATTAGAATGCTAACACCTCCTCCAGAATAAAAAGAGCAAGTGCTAGGAAAACACTTACTACCCATGGGAAGCAGCACAGTCAGCTGTGAGGATGGCTAATCACTTGACAACCACAACTGCAAACAAAGAGGAAAGAATAGCAAGGTGGACAAAATCCACTCTCAGCAAAAAGGGATGAATACATAGCATGACAAACTGTGAGTATAAAAGCTAACATGGACTTCCAAATCTCAAATTAACAAGGCATTAAAATATTATATAGTACAGATTATTTAAGTGCCAAATACAATATGAACACTCAATGCCATTTCTCTGTGTTTGACCTTTCAATAGATATTATAATTTAAACAGAGATCTGATTTTAAGCAGTTTTAATGACAACATTCATGTAACATTAGAATTATGCCCTTACACTATACCAAATCAAAACCTTAAATGAAAAAGTTCATTTATAGAGATGGCATCATGTTTCAGAAGTAAACTACTCTGGTAAAAATGATCAGTCTCTGCTAATGTGTTCATACACTCACATAGACTATAGTCTAGTTTTCATTTTCTGAAGCCTTCTTAGTTTTACATTACCATCACTGCAGATTTCATTTTAAGTATTAGGATATGCTTACACAGTTGGGGAAAACAGAAACAAAACACAGAGAAGTAGAAGAAATACGAATTATGAGGGTTTTTTTTCAGTATAATCTAACATTATGAATAACTCATTATGCAAGTATGTCAACCAATTTACCAAATCATCCTTTACACTGAAAAATATCTTTTAATATTGATAGACCTGACTTTCTTTTTCTGCCTTTCAAAACACACTAATGGAATCTCCTTAGTCAGAGGAGGGTGTAGGGGTGGTACCTAAAATGGCTTGCTTAGTACACACTATAAAGTAAGTCTAGAAAAGAGAAGAAGCAGCCAGTCCCAACTCTGAGAGTAGGTCTGCTATACAGGCATAATCAGTGTCTGTTTCATCACAGTTGAGCCTTCTGCTGATTTCTATCACTAGGTAAAACAGGTATTTGCAGCACAGTGTCCAAGTCTCAGGAGCAAAGCTTCTTTCATGAGGGGAAAAATTTACTGGTTGGAGATCAAGTGCTGACCTATGGTCACTTAGCTGCAGCTCATTCTCCTGCATGGTTTTCATAAGTGTTTTGGCTCTGCAAGAGTTGATGAGCAGTTTAACATCCTGCTGGGAAAAATAATAGGTTCGATATCCGTGTGTGGATTGTTTGAATTCATGCAGGGAAGAAAACCCTCTGTTGGTGCAAAGGCTTGCACAAAACTTGTACTAAAATTATACATTAAAACTACATATTTCATGCAAGCATTTTGGAGCAAAAGTGAATTAAAATCATTATTCTTTTGCATAAAGCATTTTGAGGCAAAAAGAATGACACTGACTTTCCATCTCAGCTTATGCTGGGAAAAAAATGGTCTTATGGGAAAGAAGCTGAGGCTGATGGGCTTAAGGCTTTGTGTATGGTGTACTGAACACTTCTAAATTTTTTAGCTGTATAAATATACATGCATATAGATACAGATAAGCCCCAAACGTGTCTATATATATATTTATATATGTAACATATATTTTTATATACAAATGTATGTTATATGTATATATATATATATATTTATATACAAAATTAGGGTGTGAAAAAAAATCCATAAGATGTTGTTGCAGAATAAGCTCCTTCCTCTAAAACAAGCCATTAAAAACATAAAATATGTATTCGGTTAACATCACAGTCTTTACTTCAGTCTCATATACATAGAATACAAGCACAAAACCATAAAATATTCTTCTGCTTAGTCGTGAACATTTTAATTACTGTTTTTTTAACATCAGCTTAATGATCCAATGCCATCAGCAAATGAGTTATGGGATGTGCCAGCTAGCAAGGTTTTGTTTTTTTTTTCAAGTAGAGGATTATCTTTGATTATTCTTGAAACAAGGCAAAGTTCAATGTCCCCATCACTGGCAATTTAATGTAATGAAGTTCTGTATTTTCAATTGCAACCTGCTTAGACTTTATCTACTTTTTTCTACCCGAAATCTACAGAGAGCAAAATGGCCATGCATGTCAAGATAGTTCACTGCAAGCTGAAGTTCAGTCCTAGCAAGCAGACAGCATAACTAACTAGTTGTTAAGCAATCACCTATTACTTGGTTGGAAAAGAAAATAAAAAAGTGTCTTTATCCTGTTAAAAAATATTTTATTTTTAAATCACTGATCTTAAATTGGCCAGAAGACACTCCAGAGACCTTAACTTTGGGACAAACTTACCACAACAAAATTTAAAGTAAATGTAGACTAAACCAGGCATTTTACTACTTGGCAAAATTCTGTATTGCTGGATCAGAATGAGGAGTGATTTAACTATATCATACCAAACCAAGACCTCACACAAGAATGAGAAGAAACTCCATCTGTGGTAATTATTACAAGAAGACAGTACATGACTGGTTAGAAACCAAACCAAGCCCTGTTTATTTGGGTGGGTTGCTGTTTCAGCACATGCCTCCACAGTGCTGTGAGATGCTGTCCCAGGACAAGCACAGCACACGCAGGGATATTGATGGGGGGCCAAGAATTAAGAGGCTGCATATGCACAACAGCACGGTGGGGCTGACTCCAGCACCATCAAGATCACACTGCATCTGGCACAGAATTATTTAAGCAAATAACAATTTCTAATATCATGGAGAGGTAGTATTTTGACCTCACCAGAGTGGGCTCGAAAACTATCACCCTCTTAAACTTTACTTTTTTTATGGCCTGCCAAATGACTTTTCTACATTTGAGGCTAGCAGTGCTTAAAAAAGGTTACACATTCAGGTCTCTTTAAAATACAAAACCAAAGCCTATGTATATAGTGAAGCTTGAGATCACTCTACAGAAATTGATGGATGGAGGCTAAGCACACCACAGAGCTGCAGTTATATAGAAACATTTTAAGATATACAGCTCTGAAGTAAAATATGCTATTTATTATTTAACAACTGTATAATAAGGATGAGTAGTAGAATGGAAGCCTATTTCTGACGCAAAACCTGAACAGTTGACAAATACTGTTCTACATAAGGTTCATGGCTCTGTGCCAGACGGCTGCTCTGTGAGGGAGAGTGAGCCTCAGTTGTCAACCACAATAAAACAAAGCAGTATACTATCAATAGGATATAGAATTACTCTAGTCCTCAAATTCTGTGCTGAGAATCTCAAGAGCTATAATTCATAAAACAAAAACTTTTGACTCCTGGAAAAAAAAAAGTTATCTTAACATAATCACATTTTTTACTAAGAAAGCTCAGCTCATCAATACACAAAAAATTTCTGAATAATTCATTTTAATGAGGCCCTCTGCAAGCTCCAGATTATCCATTGTAGGTTTTTTTTTTGAATGGAAATGGGCATCGCATTTCTCTGAAGAATCTAGAGATATTTTTTACCTTAACCTTTCCACAAATACTACTTTTGTATAAACTGAGAAAGGCCTATGTACAAGATAATTTAACAACCTTAACAGAATCATTTTTACTGATGACACAAATTCAAATTATACACAGCACTAAGGCTTTTTTTCCTTTTTTTTTTTCCCTGTCTAGGCACCCAATGAAAGTGGCTCTTCACATACATTTCATACACAGCTTGACACAAAATTTAGGCAATCCTAGATCTACCTCTATTTCACAGTTTAAATGTTTGTAATGAAGAACTTGTGAAGATTTAAACTGTATGTGCTTCATCATCTTATCAGCAACTTTCGAAGCAACAAAAAACAGTGTAAAAGCAAGAGGATAGCCTAGCCAGCCTATGCAAAGAGCATATAGTCCAAGAAATGTAGCCCATTTATTATAGTTGTAAGACATTTTTTGCAAAACAGAATTGTCAATGGTACACTACAAAACTTACATTTCAGCTGCTGGTTAAATTATGGCCTAATGCAGTATTTGAACAATTCTTACAGCAAATCTAACCTGTCACAAATTGCTGCCTTCTTCAAAGGGAAGATGGGAAAGAAGGGGCGGAGGGAGGAAGGAAAAATATGAGACATGTATCTTGTGGATAAAAGCACCTAATCCCAGGGTAGCTCTGGTACAATAACTCTTCTCAAAGAGCAACATAGGGGGAAGTAATTTCATAGCTAGGTCTTACTAGGTGACTAAATATATGGATTCCATTAACTGAACACATAGATGCAGAGTCCATTAATTTGCACTGGCAATCCAGTGTTTGGCAGGGGTGATGCTGGTATTTCTTAAGCAAACGGACCATCAACTGAACAACTCACTGGGGAGTATTAGTTTTCTAAGACTATTACAAGAAGGTAATGGAAATGCTGGTAATGTTTATTGGGCTGGTTAGTGGTGTATGCAAAGTTACCTGAAGTGTGCTTAGGGACAGGAAAATATCATTATTGTCATTTTGAGTTGAAATCCTATTACCAAAAGCCACAGATAGGACAGGAGACCTCTGGTATGCTGAGTTTATCACCTGAAGCTGTCTTTGTCATATATGACATTGTCTTAGCTGCAGCCCAGAATCGGGAGCAGAAAGAAGGCAAGGATGTTGCACACCTGCCTACTCAGCAGTCACCTCAGTGGCCCTACGGAGCCAGACACAAAGCCACAGGCACATGTTGGCCTATGGCTCAGTGAGCTGCAAGGGAAACCAGGTGATTTGCAGGCCACTGTGACAGGGTTGGCAAATGCATGACAGTCACGTGGCATCTGTGCTCCTGGCACCTATGGAACTAGCCCCAGATCAGTGTCAAGTTTTGTGCTTTTGTCAACGTCATTTCTTCCTCTGCTTAAAAATCCAAAGGAACATTGTAAAATATTATACTTATGTCACTTCATCCTTGTGACCTAATCTAGTTTTGTTCTGTACCCTTTTTTCCTCAGTATTGCTTTGTACTCTTCTTAAAAGGCTCATAAATTAATTTCCACTGCTAATGACTGTCAGACAAAAATCCTGAAAAAAAGTAGCAGAATACTGTATTTTTTCTTTGTTTGCCCAACAGTATTGCTTGTGAATGTGCCACTGAATCACGTGGAGCAAGATACTCATGTAGTTTATATTACTAAAGTAACAATGTTGACAGACAATAAAAAAACAACTACACATGTGTTTTGTAGCAATGAGAATATCTTCTAACTCCTTCAGAAGGGTGCAGTTCTTACTTGGCTACAAGGAATGAGATGCCAGTCATCAGTTTTAGGAAAGGCTGAAGAACTGGTCCCTAGCCATGAAAATACATAATTTTTAAGGACTTAAATTTTCTTTATTCAGTGTTTCTGGTGCAGCATATCAAGTCTCTACAAACCACAGTATCACTATGACTAATCTATAATAACAGAATATCTGAAGTTCATTCCACCTTTTCATGAAGACATGAAACTCAATTAGTAATGGAGAAAAACGTGAGAAGTGCAAACACTGCTGTAGGGCTGGTGTCAGTGAAGCCACCACAGTTGTTGCTGTGTGAAGCTGAAGCACTTCAGAAGTTCAGAACATTCAAAGCAGCCCACTACCAGCCCTGCACAGGAGCACAGGACCAGAGTCACTTCATAGTCTTTAGCAAGGTAAAAGGCCACAGGCTTAAGCCGTCTTTCCTCTGCCATCTTATTTTTTATCTTAAATAATGTTAATGTAGGTCAAATGCGTACACACTGGGGTTTTCCCCTCTTTAAATAAGCACTCTTCTGTACTGTTTTTTAAACTGTCAGCTCATCAGAAATCATCACAGAACCAAACAAAAACGTACAACACATGCATATAACAGAGAAATAAACTGCAGAAAGAAACAGGTTTCAGTATTTAATGGCATGAATAATGAATAAAAATTATGTTTATATTATGTTGAAGGTCACTGAAAAAGCCTCAAAGAAAGATAGTTAAGCAGACATTAAAGGAAGATTTAAATAGGTGATCTTTTAGTATTCGAGCAAAACCAGTCTGTCTTTCACTCTTTATTTAAATTAAAATACCACTCAGTGACTGACCTTTTTAACATGGCCTGAGGGAGCAGGGTATGATCTTGTTAGAGAAGAGGTGATATTAAAAGAGCAATACTATTAAAAAGCAGAAGGAGATGGAACCCACAGCTTAAAATTTGTTTGCTTAGGAAGGTTAATTTTTATGAAAAGGCTGTCCTTACTGTTACAGGGCCGAGAAACTACTGCTGTTACCTTTTTGTTAACTAGCTTATGGGCTGCTCACAGCGTCCTTAACCAACAGACAAACAAAAAAAGAAAAGCCAAGTTGTGGTCTTTCTGAGATTTCAATAAATGTGCCCTTTTTTTCAGCATCTTACTTGGAGGCCATTGTAGATGGATTTCCCCAACTGCCTTTTCTTGAACATTGCTTTAAATGTTGTGCTTCAGCTTAACACCCTGCCTGCTACAAATTTATTAAAAGAAGTCAAAGATTCTGCCAGAAATGAAAGAGGAGAGCAAGACCTGGCATTCTAAAAAGTTGACAATAAGCTATCCGAGACTGTAAGATAGTGGCTGCATCGCTGTAAAGGGGCAACACAGATCTCTTTTAAAACCTTCATCCGACTTTGGAGTTCTGGTATTAGAATGCTGCAAAGTCACTCTCCAAAAATCCTATTTCCCTTAATTTAAATAGAGCATATCTCTTGGGAGGAAGACATAGGCAGACATGGAAATGGCTAATGGCTAACTCCCTCTAAGTGTTCAGCATCTAATTACTGATTTATTCTTTTCAAGAACTTTCAACAGAGGGTACGTGATTACCTACGCAAACCAGAGAGCTGAGTCTCCTATACCTCCCTTGAGCATTTTGCCACTGACACTGTAAAGAGCCAACCTGGTCCCACACTCACCATCCCCACTCACTACCTCCAAGGCAGACGCAATGGACTATCACATAATTAAAATACTGTCATTTGAAAGTTATACACTTCACTGCTTCAAAATTAAGAAACATGGCCTTTTGTCACTAAATTTCCATGTGGATTTTAATCGATTAAAGCATCACTATTACAATTTATAGGAAATTAATATAAATTAGATGCCTGGCAAAATCTAAGAGAGGTTACATCCTTGACTTTACTCAACTTGTCTGGTTATTTGTACATCACAAATTAAACACAAAACAGTAGAAGAGTAAGCTGCATTCAACAAAGCAATCAAACCTCATCGTGTGAATAATGTGTTATTAAAGACAACACTTCAAAATAAAGATGCACAGGAAATCGCATGTTACTATCTTCCTACAAGAAACCCCAAATGAAATTTCCCCATTCACATTGTTTTAATATTAAAATACTAAACATGCAAACATTTAAAAACTGAGCCAAAACTACAGCTTTTTAAACTCCTTTGGGCCTCAATATTCAATTGCTGCCAAAAGGGCAAGACCATGAATGTGTATATGATACCTCCAATATTTTAAGCAATAGAAATCCTGTTTGAAATCTGTTCTTGTCTAGTGATACTGAACTTGCTGAATATGCTTGAAGATGAGGGCTATTATACTGAAAAAAGAATAAACTGGAAGCTCTCCAGTTCTTTTGCTGCAGATTGAAATAAGTACCATTGAAATCAGGCATATCCTAAAATCACATTTGTGTTTCTACATTTCAGCTTCCTCATGAGGAAAAGACCCAGAAGTCTCCAGTCAGGCTAGGGAGTGTGTATCATTCACTTGGTATAGAGCAGACACACTGTAAATACTTTTGCTATTTTAATTTATGACTGGAACACGATTAGATCCTAAACAATTCTGTAAGTTGTTTCAGTTCTGAGCTCTAAAATTAAGCCCTTGCTGAGAGTTGGATGGATTTCTAGAAACAAGCATTTCTAGCAATTTATACATATTATCTCGTTTAACTGGCTGGATGTTTTTTGTTTTGGGAAAAATTACTCTGATGATGGGAAACACATACATTTATAAGCTTCTTCTTTTCAGATCTCAATATAGTTCTTCAGACCAATTAGTTTATTTTAAAACACAAAGCAATAAACCATATGTACCTGCCTATCCTTAAAGTATATAAGATAATTTGAACAGTTCTAACCCTGCTTCACTGCAAGATATTCTTGGGGGTGTCAGTATGTGGAATGGGGCTGACTATGTAACAAATTCTTTAAGATTCACTGATCATATAATCATCCTGCCCTCAGTCCTTTAAAATCTCTACATGCAGAAGTGAAACAAGAGAAAATAATCATAAAATGAGAGAATCACGCTACATTTTTGAAGATTAAGAATTCATTTGCCCGAGCTTATGTTTGATTATTTTTTTTTTCCAGATTATGATGGAATTTTCACCCAAATTATTCTCCTTCAGTATTTTTACACAAAAGTTTTAAAAAAGATTCTCCCAAGTTTAGCTGAAGATATTATCAAATCCACGGGGGGGTGGGGAGGGTCTTTCTTGATTTTGAATTCAAAATATTATACATTGCTGGATTGCTGGAAATTCTACTTTTATTTGTCGGCAAAGCCTATTTTTTGAATTTTGAATTAAAATACACATATCATGCATTTCTGGTAAAGCACAGAAAAGCCTTTACTTAAAAAAATACTTTACTAGAAAACCAAAGCTATTCCCCAACTATATGAACACCACTTTCCTCTGAGCATCTTGGAGATGCTCCCACAGATCTTAAAAACCAAATGTTGCACAAATTATTTCTAAAGAAGGAGGTGTAGAGGTGGGAAGATCAGAGGGAAGTACAAGCCAGTATAATTTGCAGGTATCTAAGAGGACATTATAACAATGACATGAATACAGATAACAAAATGTTACTGAAAAAGCCCTGTCAGTGATGATACATTTAGATAAATGGCAAATGTACTTGCATGAACTCTACCATTACTACTTCAATTACAGTCATATTTAAACTTTGGGGAGCTAATTTAATTTATAAATTCTGCTGCTGCACATCAATCATTAGCAGCATTACTAACAGTCAGGCATAAGGCTGCTATGCTAGGGTGACTGATTGCCTGGCATTAGCTCTATAAGAGAAGAGTTGCAAACCACTTTAAATGTCAAAAAGCTGCAACAATAATGGGCCTAAGCACCAGTCATGTTCCTCTAACTTCTTTGACTTCCTGCTAATTCATTGTTCCATCTTTCTATTGCTTCATTGTCTAACTCACAAATATCAGTGGCAAAGAGTATCCACCTTCCTTACAGGGCATTTCCAGAGTCTTTGTTGTGAGAATTATCTGATTCAAAAACGGAGTTAATTCCCTAAGCATAATATTTTCAGTTGTTCTATTATTTCAACATCAGCATCAAAGTTTGATTTAAAGGAATTGAAATCCATCCTTTAAACATTGTGCTTCAACTTAAGGAAAAAAGAAAAATCCATCAACAGTCTAAGGCAATTTCAAACTGTGGCTCCAGCCAAGAGTGAAGGTTAGAAAGACCTACGGAGAGACACTATGAGCACGCCTGGTGTTACTGTTCAATCATACGCTGCCCTGACCAAGTCACAGCAAGAGGTCCAGTGACTGCCTCCTGGATGTGCAGACTGAATGCTAACTGCCTGTGACATTAACTTGTTTCAAGCCTCTTGTAGTGCAGCCGCTATCAGTGTTATATTTGTATAGTAAATAACATGAAATATTGATTCTGGAGTGCTTATCAACTGGACCTGTTCAAAACACTCTTCCTCCAAAGCTCAGCACTAGTTCTCATGCAGAACCAGTGCTGTGGATTTGTGCAGAGAGCTTGTGCTCTCACAGTGCTTTTAATTCTTTCATTGAGATACAAACATCAACTTTTTAAAATCTAGGAACAGTGAATAAAGATGCAAAGAGTATTTTATGAAACTGTATGAACTGTACTTTATACTACTAATTTGGCTACAACAAAAATGGCTCTAGAAGACAACATCTCTTCAATTCTGGTTTCAGTCACTAGTCCGAAATCTGTACTAGGGCCAGACTGTGATCAACAGTTTCTAAATGTAAGTAAAATTTACTGAATACTCTTGGCACTTTTTCATGTAAAGTATTTTGGCCATTTTCTGTGTAACAAGATTATATGAATAAAAGCCGAACATGGCTAACATTTGCATTCTGCTCTGGAAGCAGGATGTGTAGTGTGACAGCTCTAGGAACACGTCCCCAGAATGCATGTACACCCTGTCTCTGGAACAGCACAGTAGTGAAGAGCTAACACTGAGATCCAGGCAAACCAGGAGCAAGTGTCAGACTGAAAGTGCTTGTCTATACAGACCAAAATAGTTATACTTAGCTTCTGGAATACACCCAGGATTTCTCCTGTAATCTGCTAATAACACTCAGTGATACCATCACAAGATTTACAGCTAAAACAAACAATAAAAAAAATCAATGGAACATACTCCATGACAACAAAAACATCTCCTTTCCCTCTGCTTTTACTTCCAAATTTAATGAAAGCAGTACTTTTATGCATTATTTATCCAATTTAAAATTGAGCTAATAAGTCACAGAATTGGTATTTATACAGACAATAGCACACTCATGTGTGTGGATTACTTTGCAGTTAGATCTAGACTTAATAATTCAAAAGCAGACAAATTAAGAGGTATGACATTTGCTAAAATTCAAAACTGAATTTGTTTAATGCTCTCTCAGAATGTAAAAAATTCTTATTGATGTACTTGTAAAATCTGTGGGACCCAAAAATTAACTTGTAAACTTACTTTAAAAAAGGTTAAAGATACCCAACCAATTCAAGGCTTTATAACTCATGATATTTATCTTATCCATTTATCACTGGTCTAGACTTGAAGAGGGTAAACACATAGTTTAACAAAGTACCCCAAAATTTTCCATCCAAAACAATCATGAAGAAGTGAAACATACAGGAAGCAGCAACAGGGAAAAATCTGAATATTCAGATGAACTTGTATGTGGAAGCTCAGTATCAAATATGAAGTCCCATAAAATTAATTGGAAAAAAAAGTTAATAAAATAGTTAATAAAAATAAATTAAGAAATAAATTAACTTTAAAAAATTAGTTAATAAAATTAGTTTAAAATAATATTAGTGCATAAGTATTTTTTTAAATACTAAATTAAAGCCAAATTATTGAACACAGAAATAAATGGTATCACTTTTATCTCAAAAATTACTACAATACAGATGTTTTATTTGGAGCCCTTCAGAATATCTTGGTACTCTGGAGAGTTCAGAGAATTCCATTTCACGGTGATTTTACAATATATGTCCCTTACATACTTGTGGATAGAAAGACATTCAAGTTCCTAAACTGTAATAATAAAAATTCTCCAAAAATCTGACCATAGGCTAAGTAAATATTTCACTCTTAGTTATGAGGAACACCAAAGCCAATAGACTAAGCTAAACAGAACTTGTGCACTGCACTTATTTTCATTATATTTATTTCAATTTCATTAAGGCTGAACCCTTGTAACCCTGAGAAGTCACTCAGTAAGAACAACTTTATTTCCAAATGGCCAACTGTTTTTTCAGAGGTTTCACATACTAATAAAATAATAATAATAGTAATAATAATAATAATGCATTTCTTTAGTATTGTAGGGTCTCAGGAGGTAGAACCTATTATCTTCCTCAAAGTAGCCACACACAGATGTAACCTTGTTCTTGAAAAACTTGCAAAGACAGACTCAGCTGGCAGATTCCACCATTCATCATTAGTAAAACAGACTATAGCATTCTGCAAGACTTGAAAAGCAAACGAGAAAGAATATTTCAATTGTTCTATGCATTTAAGGGTTCATAGATCTGCTCTAATAAAAGAGGGTCTTTTTCATGACAGTGACTATGCCTCCTCAGTACTGAGAAAAAAGATCAACCTACATCTGTACAGTTGTACATACTAATCTACTCAGTTATTATACCTTTAGGGCTTGCCTTCCTAATGAAAATAACCCTACTACAAAACAATAATCAGATGCATGAAGTACTACTGTAGCTCTGATTAGCTGTCATACTATATTAATCACCTGTACAATCTCTAGTTTATGTATACTTTCCACCAAAAGACAGTATCAACCTCCCTGTGACACCAACCCTTTGAAAAGTCCAAAATAACAACAGAAAAGGCCCAAGAGGAGGAAAAACTTGAATTGCAATACTAGGAGCTCCAAACAACAACTTGCTGATCACCAAGCAAGTCAAACTGAAATTCCTCTGAACCTCAACAGCATCCAGCCAGTAAAATTGAATGTCCGCCAAACCTCAACAGCAAAATGCAAACATTTCCACCAGCCAAAACAAATCAGAATCAATGCAAGTGCCAGTGGGCAGCCCTGCCCACTCCTTGCAGCCTCGAGTGGCACCCTGTCCAAGAACACAAAGGTTTGGACAGAAATGTTTTGCTCCTGCTTTCAATCAAAGTCTCTTGACTGTTCAGTTGCTAGAAAATATTAATGTCCTCTTATCCTTTGACAACCATATAAATGCTCATGCACAGTGAGCTGTCAGCACTAGGGTATTACAGAAATTTCTAGCTGTACTAAATGCTGTATTTCTCTGGAGCAACAGGATCTTTTAGCAAGCATGCATTGATTATCTGTAAGGCACCAGAGACACATGAACAGTATAAATAGCAAGCATTGGTGAGATAACTTAAAATTTAGATTTTAATTCACCTTTGGGTGGTTTTTTTCCTACCATCAGTTTTATAAAATCAACATCTTAGAGAGATGAGTTATGGCACTGAATTCAGATTTATAGCTATATTTGTTCTAACAATGAAAGTAGATGCTTTATTTCTTTGATTTTCTCTTTACAAAATTGCTTCTTTTTTTAGACCTCCTGGTATTTAGGATGGCTCTTTTCCTAGGAAGCAAAACTTCACTTCTACTAAGTGGATTTCTACTAAGTCTAGTTGATAGTAGGAAAAGTGTAGTAGTAATAAAAATGACTCACCTTTGCCAGCATGGCATAAACCAGCAATGCTTTGTGAAGGCTTTAAAGAAGAAAGAAATATACCTATTTCTGTTACTTGTATCCTCCTGCCTCCTTATTTTCAGTTAAGGATATAGACACTACAGAAGTCTTTCCATTCAGGAATTGGTGTGACTAATATCTTCATGAACACATATTGTCTCAATCTAAAGAAACACCCACCCATCATTCTTAAGTCACATACTGTGTGACATTCATGTGACACAGTGATATCCACAAGCTGTTTTCAACCCTGACAACCATTAGGCCTAACTTTCAAAACTATGTAGTCATTAAGAGTGCTCTGGCTCTGACCCATCATTCTGGCTAGCATGTGAACTACTATAAGTAATTCCATCTGTGAGTTGCATCAAATAGTGAGTGGTTTTCTTTACATGCACATGCCTGCAAGCAATTAAATTTGAACAATAACTTGGCATAAGATCAAACACCACAAACCTTCAGCAAAATTTAATATTTAATGTGGAATCTCCTTTCATACAGTAGCTGATAGAGGTTTTACCATTAGCAATTTACTTGCCTATATTTTACCCTTTAAAATAAATATTGACAAGTCTTTAAAAAAATGTATACAGGTCTGAAACACTGCATTGCAGCTTGAAGCTGCTATGTGCAAGCTCCCTTTTCACACTGCCAATTTCAGTGGCATTTCATTTTTGCCTCCGCTTTGTGTGCAACCTGGGATCAGCACAAATCTCTCTCTCCCTGCTTGGTAACAACATGCTTCCCTTTCCCCCAAAACCAGCACAGGCCTATAGAACCCAATAAACTACAAATAAAAATAGTTCTGTCTTACCCTTAGGATTTCTCTTTTTCTGGATTTCATTTGGACTGTGTCCCTGGTTTGGCTTTAGCTACTGTGAACCTGTTTCCCCCCTTCCATCACCATGACCAAAATGACTAATGAGAACTTATTAAAAGTTAAGCTGAGAATTTAGGTAATTTACAAGGCCAAACTTAACAATGAGGGTGAAGAAGGCAAATTGTATTAAATCTGGAATCCCGGAGTGGCTCATGTGAGCAATGCCCAATCTGAAAACCTCCTGGACATTAGGAGATGCAGGGTATGGTCCTGGTGCTACACAGACCTGCAGTTTCAGGACTCTGACCTGAACTGCTAGATAGTATTCACATGCTTTGATGACTTGGGGAACATGTAAACTCCCAACATCCAGACACGTGAAAACAGCATCTAGAAACTAAGGCCATAAAATTGATGAAAACATAAAAAAAGGCTAGAGCAAACAAACAGAAACTTCCTAGGGCTGTCCTATAGGAAATCTGGTCCATGCATATGTGACATTAATAAAGTTTAGAATTAATTTCCAGTGCTAGATTTATTAGAAAAAAATGTGTGACTACACTATTAAACTTGCTTAGTACTTCAGGCAAAATGTTTGACTAAAATTTGGGGGGGAAACACTAGTGTGGTATTTCTAAAATACAAGTATTTATTTTTCAATATAAAAACTTTTAAACATTTAAACATAATTATCAGTCAAAATTCATAAGCACTTTAAAAATAAAATAGCCCAAATATATACTCAGGATATTTTCTGGCCTTGCATAGGAATAACACAGAAATGGCCTATGCAGACTTCTATAAAAAAAAGATGACTTGCCTTTTACACAGTCAGAGAGCGAGGGGACAGGAGAGTAAAAACTTAATCTCCCAAAAGCTTTATGATGACTGGACTCACACCTTATTTTTTGAAGTAAGGTAATTCCCAGCATTTTCAAAACCTTTAAATGTGTTCCATAAAAAGCCATTTCAGCATAAAACATTGGTTAACCTCAAATAGTTAGATTAATGTTCCAGCACACTTCATCCTTAGGACCAGTGAATAAACAAATCGTGCCAGAGAAGAGCAAAACCAGTCAGAAGATATGAACTGCAATGAAACAGTCCCCACAATCACTGCACTGAGCAGGTAAAAGAGCAATGAACTTACTGAACAGAATGTGCAAGTAATTTCTCCAGAGTCTCAATGCAGTCAAGTTTTTGGTTCAAATGCTAAGATTTTCCTCCTTTACAAACCACTTGTTCTTTGACAAACAGCTAGGAATCTGACTATTTGATATACTTGATGCGTTACCACTATTTTTCAAAATACTTCAGTGCTGCTCAAGTCTTCTGTAATACTTTGCAGCCCATCCAAATTCAGGAAATCGAGATGATGAAAATATAGCACAGTGCTCTTCAGATCCTCTGTCATTTGGAATCTGAAGTATGTAACTAAAACAAGGGCATCGAGGGAACATAAAATGCAGAATGTGCTGAACCTAAGGTATATTCTGTTCTTTAACTGCCAGTACAATAAAATAGCAGACATTTCATATTTATCCTTGCCATAGTAATATAAAAAAATATAAACAATAAGCAAAATGAAAGCAGCCACCTACATACACTTAATACCAGAATTAAGGAAATATTACTTTGCTATTACAATCATGGAATCATAGAATAGTTAGGGTTGGAAAGGACCTTGAGATCATCAAGTTCCAACCCCCCTGCCATGGGCAGGGACACCTCACACTAAACCATGTCACCCAACGTTTTGTCTAATCTGGCCCTGAACACCGCCAGGAGTGAAGCATTCACAACAACCTTGGCCAACCCATTCCAGTGCCTCACCACCCTTACAGTAAAGAACTTCCTCCTTGTATCCAATCTAAACTTCCCCTGTTTAAGTTTTAACCCATTACATTTTGTCCTATCATACATAATCATACGTAATGAAGAGACACAATAAGCCACACAAGTTTGTTCACTGTATGTACACAGTGTTTCTTTAAAGTGGATGTATATTTAGACATTCTAAACTCTAGGTCCCTCAAAAATTAAGATTGGGTTTAAGGCTCCTTTCATGCCTGGCACCATGTTCTGCTATGCCCCCCGCAGGACTGACAGCTAATGCAAACTGGATAACTTCTTCCTACCACTCACATGGTAAAATAATGCTTCATAACACTTCCTAAGGAAGAACCTGTGACTAGCATGGCTGTAGCAGTACATGTGGTTGCAGTGCCACCACCCAGCTGTACCAATGTGTGAGCCAACATACTAGTGGTCTGATGCTGTTGTGACTAATCTGTTCATCACTAAACACTGCTGTATCAATCATATCAAGACAGACAGGAAAACAATGCTGGCAAATGTGACCTCATCAGCTGCAGCTGGAGCTCAGTCACCATGAGCAGCTGCAGCCCTGCTCAGCAGCTGTGGTCCTGGCAAATACACCATGGCTGCTGGCCACAGTAACCCCAGACAGTGGGACTAATGAGGGCCAGCAGCGTCTAAAACTGAGTGGGGAAATACAAATGACACACTCAGCAGCAACTATAGAGTAATCTGCAGTTGATTCAACATCACACTGGCAAAATGTCCTGATACACAGTCAAGTCTCTCTCACTGAGCCTACTTGTGAAGAGAAGAAAAATGTTTGGCTGGAAGAAAACCTTTCCTGAAAATACAGTTAGACACTTCATCAGGATTGTTATCCTGGTAATTCAGAGGACAGAAAGGAATACAGATCCTTAGTAGGATTTTGTACACAAGCCAATACTCAAAGTATAGTTTAAAAGTACATCAGCATCACATATATTGACAGAAGTTGTAACATTCAGGAAACAACCAGCTTATCAGATGATATTAGAAAGGATGCTTCCCCACACTGTGAAAATGAGTGAGCAATGCATCATTCTGGTAACTGTGGCCAAACCACTCCGTTACTGCTTCTATATAAAAATTACATTTCTGATAAAAATTTAGCATCAAACATTTTTATGATTACAGACCAAAAGCCAAAATTTGCATTTAAATAGATGTATTAAAACCTCAGCAGCACAGGTAGAAGAGGGAAATGCTGTTTCAAGGAACATTTAAATAGGGCGCGCAAGCACAGAAGGGATTTTTCTTCTCAAATGATTTGAGCAATTTTAGTTTTATTACTGTTTTTGGGTCCCATTCAAAGTCAAAAATTGAACTGTAGTAACCTGCACCCCTGGACTCATCTCAGGCTAAGCTGCAGAAACTACTTCTCCTTTCATCTTTCCATTGGGAAGGGCCTCACTGGTTCTAACGTATTTTTTTTTATCTACAGTCCAAGCCCACAGTTTTCATCAGCTTGCAGCCAAGTCATATTAAACTACATTTGCTCTCAAGTTGTTGGCTCATTTTTGTCTGCATCAGTCACCATAGGCTAAGCTTCAGCCATTATATTTCTCCCCAGACAGCAGAGCCCTTATTGAGTGAGATGAATTGTCAACACATAACTTAAATTCACAAGCAATTCTTCCACATAAATGCCTGTCATCAGCTACCTCCTTGGACTTAACCATATTTTATTTTGCACCTTTTTAATCTATAAAGCATTTCTAAAGTTAAAGAAATCCATTGTCTGACCTCTCTCCTGTATTTTTCTATCTTCTCACTACATACCTTTCATTTTCTATATATTGTCTGGTTAACTTTAAACCTTGGTTTAAAATCTGATTCTATACTTTCAAAAGACAACTAAGCCTTGCCAAGCCATTATGCTAGGTCAGGTCCATAGCTCCTCACTAGTAATATGGAATGCTGGTGCCCTTTACAGTCCAGCTGGGATCACCAACCCATGTTCTCCATATATAAACCATACATGTGAATGCTGCTAAGTTGTTTTTTGGGGTTTTTTTTGGTCTTTCCTGACAGGTGGGCATTCCAATCACAATGATAATACAATGTCAGCTACATTGTTGTTAAATTACAAGAGTTACATTTAACTATAGTAATTCTAAAATATGTCATAAGCTACTGCCTTCATAAACATGCTGTTTCTTTCTAGGAAGATGTAAATAGCCTCCCTTTCAGATTCTCTAGCAAGACTCTGGGACAACACACGACTTGAAAGTCATAAGACCTTTTTTCTGCTAACTCATCAATCAAGTATTTAAACTTTCTATATCTATGATACTGTTGCAGATCCAAATCAACTCTCGGAAACATGAGCATAGGCATAGGACAAAAACACTGTAACTACATGATCATTTTAGGTGCATTTTTGCTATCTTCTCCAGAGGTTCTTTCCTACAAAATAATTTATTAAACATAAGCCAAATATGGTATTGTGGGGGAACACAAAATTCAAGTATAAACGGAGATAAATCACAGCTCGATTTCCTGGGGGAAAAAAAAAAAAAGCAAGCAAAAATTTTGTCTACCCAGGTAATCTCTAAATTCCTTTGAGAAATGTTTCTCTGAGCATTTAGAGTCAGTTAGAAATATAAAGAACATCACACAAGCAAATGTACTTTCATATGTTGACTCATTCTAGGATTCCAGACAATCATTACTTGCAGCAGGTCTCCATAGTACAGAGATGTTCACCAGCCAGTTCCCAGCAGTTGTAAGCAGAAACAGTGTACAAGACACCAGGAATAACAATACTGCTCATGAAGTTAGTCACAGTGTTTCACTTTCACCAGTAGCTGTTTGACAAATTACAGAAAACGTAAGACCCGTTACATTTTCTACAGCAACATTTCTTCCAACTGTCTGACTTACTGTCAGAACCAGTATAGTCCTGACTTTCCTTAGGCATATTTCAGTTATTATATTCATTTATAAAACATGTACCTACAGCCTTCCAGTATCTGAAGGGGGCCTACAGGGATGCTGGGGAGGGACTATTCATTAGGGACTGTAGTGATAGGACAAGGGGTAACGGGTTGAAACTTAAACAGCAGAGGTTTTGACTGGATATAAGGAAGAAATTCCTTACTGTTAGGGTGGTGAGGTACTGGAATGGGTTGCCCAGGGAAGTAGTGAATGCTCCATCCCTGGCAGTGTTCAAGACCAGGTTGGATGAAGCCTTGGGTGATATGTTTTAGTGAGAGTTGTCCCTGCTCACGGCAGGGGGGTTGGAACTAGATGATCTTGAGGTCCTTTCCAATCCTAACTATTCTATGATTCTATGATTCTATATAACAGGGCCATTTTACAGAAAACTGCAAAATGTTTAAATCATATATTTACAATATAATACTCAGGGCTAGCTTTGGGCATAGACTATGTAGGCAATTTTTTAAGGTAACAGATTGTTACAAGACACTCATGGACCACCTTTCAGTTTTCTTTAAGTAAAGTCACCAACCCATGGGATGCGAGCGGCTCACACAAAATCACAGGTTAGGTCAAATCCCAGCCTATATCCCAGACTCACCAGGGTAGATGTGCAGGATACCACACCAGAGCAGTATTAGCTCCCAGCAGTAAGAGACAGAACTGACAAGGCTACATACACAGCCTGCATCCTCTACACCTCTACTTTGCTTGGTATGTTTGCTGCTCCCTCAGATTTTCCTGTGCTGCTGACAAGCACTGAAGCAGCTCAGAAACGCAACAGCAATGACTTCTTGTTGGGCTGAGTACCGTGGTATAATTTCATGCTATATCTCAAACTGTGTCTTTCCTCAGTTTTACAGCCACTTTAATCCAATTTAACTAAATGACATTTTCTTAGCATTCTATGGCAAAATAGGAATACTTTCTAAATTGATTTCATAACATTAAATCTTCAGAACTGCTTCCTATCCTGTCTTATTCAATTTTCCCAGTGGTTTGATTTTGGGGGGAGTTGTCAGTTGTTGCACACAGAGCAGTGCTTTTATTAAACTGTACATTATAAACTTCATTTTGCAAGATTTTTTTTTCACACAGGTATCTAAATATCTAATTTCTCAATTTTAATGGGATTGAGGCACTTCAATAAAATCATATATCTTAGCTATAATTTTAATATATATAAAAGAAGACTTGGATTTTTATTTTACCCTCACAGGATGTAGTTAATTTAGAAGTCATTTAGAGCTTAGGAGTTTCTAATGGACATTAACTTACAAGTAAAGTCCCCAAAAAATTAAATTTCTCTTTAGTGAGCCTTGCAAAGATTTTCTGAAGTTTCCATTTTCTTGACCTGCTAAAATATACTTTTCTACTTTGTTTTAATACTGTTTTCAAAAGCAACTGATTTTGTGTGTGGATATATCTTTGTCTGAAAACATAATAATAAAATTTAACTATCCTTATTCAAGAAATCTGACAGGAAGAAGTTGTTAATTTGTATGGTCTACCTATTAATCTCACCATTCAACTGTGATCCTTTGCTTGTTCTCTTGTCTTTACTACATTTTTTCTTCTGTGATAGAGCAAGTATTTAGTAACACATGGGGTTTGGACTATGTCAACATTTACACTGCAGCATAAGGCACTAGAAAAAGTCTATCACTTGATCTGTACCTTGTATTTTTTGTGTACCGAACAACAAATTACAGTTACAGCACTGCCCGCAGTGAGATGCCACAACACCATCTGCAACACGTTACTGTCTACAGTGCATGATGGTCAGAAGAACAGACCAAACTGCACAGCAGCTGCCACTGGTGCTGCTGAATACTCCCATATGGTACTGCAGAACACTGATATGGGCATTGATTCTGCTATTCCACTGCATTTTTGCCTGAAAAATCATAATCTGCCCTGAAAGATATATAGTATTACTAGGCTATACAGATAAATGTAATGGCTGTGACAGTTTACTCACCTATATGTTGATAGGTTTGGAAGCCCTCGTTGTGTTTGAATCAGGATAAAAACATTTTTCTTTTTCCCATATTGAGCTCACTGGAAAAGGGTTGTTAAAAAACAAAACCTCTTTCCAAAGTTCTCTTTTTTGAAAGAGAATCACATTTCATATACGATTTGCATCTTGCTTGTTCTCTTCTTTTTAAGGAATTCTTTTCTGGCTAGGCATCTGAAGGACTCGTTGCCACAGGCTGGATCAGGGTCATGTCACACAGGCAGAAGCACATGAAACCTCTCATGAAGTTCCTGCACTCCCGTGTTACCACCAGCTTTTCCATCGTACCTGTTACCCACACAGTGACAACAAACAGGGAAGTGGAGAGAGGACAAATAACTCCCCAGCCAGAGGAACAGAGCTCAGAGCCGAGATCTTGTTGCATTTCTGTCTTTCCTGGTTGCCAGGCCCACCTACCCATGCGCTGCGGTGGGGCATTGTGATGGAAGGCAAGGCCACTCCCTGACAGTTCCACCTGGTTCCATCCGGTTCCTGCCGCCCAGTGCAGGGCAGGGCTGAGCCCCTCAGCCAGGCTGGTGCTGTTCACTTACCCTGCATACTCCACTGAGGAGTACACACACACACACACTGAACCGGGTAGCAGGAAAACCTATGTAGACCCGCAAAGGCTGAGGTCATTTGTAAGACATAAAGTAAAAATGTAATGATTCCAGTAACTCTTAGCTCAGAGGTGCTCTTCCATGAAGTGCCTCCCTCTATCAACACAACGGCAAAAAGTGTTTGACTTGCAATATGAATCCAGGCCCCTCAAGAACACGTCAAGGTCCAGAACTGAAACTGTCATATAATAACAATTATTTTTTCACGGAGGAATCTGGCCTACAAAACTCCTGTGCTGGGAGCCTTCAACAAATAAGGTTTTTCCCTGGTATCACAGTTCCTGAATCCAACAAGATTTTCTTTCTTCTTTTTTCCCTCCCCAGTTTTCCTACTGTCCTCTCATTTAGAGAGCAGGGAATTAGTATTCACTAACTGTGTCTTTGAAAAGGTTTAATCTCCTAGCAATTACCAATATGAGAGTTTCATTACATGCACGGTATGATAAATATTGAAGAGGTCTCCCAGCTGTTCCAATCAGGTTTAATCTAGGCATGCACAATGGCAGGACGGTGTCCACATGGCCAACATCCTTCTCTCTGCAAGTGCAACTCGGAAGCACACCACAAGCCCTGGACGGACAGACAGCCATGCTGCTGAGCTGATATGGCTGGAGTCAAAGCCACCAGCAGCCATCCTTGCAGCTGCTGGAGCTGCTGATCATGCTGATGGTGTATACCTGCTGACTGCTTTGAAATCATAAAGCCTGATTCTAAAATGGAAGCCCCTCTCGAGTACTGAAAGACTTACAAGCACAGAGATCCTACATACTTAATTTGGGTAGAAAAAAGACTGTACTTAGTGTCCACACCTAATGCTTTGTTTGATCCAGTAGCATTCTCAGATACAAGAGAAACAGTAAGTTCTGGATACCACATCTTACAGAAGAGCAAGGGTTAAGACCAGTGCTGGAAACCTAAGACAGAACACCCAAAGCACACTTTACAGAAATATGCTGCCACCTCTTACCTGCAAGAAAATCTGATGCAAAGTGGTTCACATCTCAACACAGTGCAGTATTTATAGTAGTTTTTAATTATACATTTCATAATCAGATTTGTTTCAGCAAGTGCTTTAAATTTGGGGGTGGGTAAGTTATAATTTGTTCTGTCTCAAACTTCTACCATCACATAAAGTTATAACAAAAAGAGACAGGTCCTTCTTTGTACTTGGTGTAAATGGTACGACAGTACACGAGAAATCCTTTTCAACACAAACTGATTTTCCAAGGCCTGAAGAGGACAATTATGCTGTTACGTGCATATTTTGCAATAAGAGCAGGCAGCATATTCCTAAGACATTTCTGGGCATACCGCGTCTGAGGAATCCCTGTGCAAGTAATTTCTGTGCTGGGCACAGGGCTCTTCCCTGCAGTGTGACCTAACAGCTCAGGATACAAATTTCTCCAGCAATGAGAGCACAAAGTCCAGACTTGACTCCTCTGTTCTCTGTTTGAATTCAGTACTTCTGGTGACCAGGAGTAACATTCAGCATGACAAATAATTTAATGAACTGCTAATGCAGAGTTGACCTTCACTGAAAGTACTGTTTAATTAGCCAGTTTTTCTGAAGTCAGGCATAAGAATGCTAAACCATTTCTGAACAGGTGCAGGAGGCACATGTTAATTTTAGTAGCAAAGGTCATTACATGCGTATTTCTGCACTTTTTCCTGGCATCCCTCCCATCAGAGGATTACTTATGTATGACTGTGAAGACAAAGAGGAGGAAAAATTTTTCATGTTCTTTCAGCTTTAACTTAGCAAAGTCCTGTCTCTTATCTCCTTTATACATTTAAAAAATAAATCTAAATCCAGTACTGAGAGAGGAAATACATTATCTTGCAAATTAAAGTGGTAAGATTAGATTAGTGCCTACATAGCTGAAAAGTACTTGTTATATATGTTTTCATACTCATGTAGAGTACTGTTGGGGGGAAGGGAGTTTGGAGAAGCAAAGCAGAGTTAAGGGACTGAAAAAAGGAACACACCACTCATTGAGCAGGAAAAAGAACTATGTAAATTAACCCACACTTGACAATCAGAATTGTAAAAATTCTTCCTCTGAAAGCAAAGATCAATTTCTCCTTTAATCTATGAGCATGAGATGTGAATCAGTAACTTTGCAGAGAAATAAAGATTTCTTAGCCTGTCTAGATTTATCTTACCAGACTGAAGAAGTGGGTTTCATGTTAGAGACGGCTTTTTTTTTTCTTTAAATCTTATCGCCTGAGGAAGTGTGAAAGCAGCCTCAAGAAAAAGTCAGCTCTAAGAAGACTGAGCTTATTCTCTCCCTCTCTCTCTGTTTCATGCTTCAGGCTTTGATGCTTCAGAAGTATTAAAAGTAGCCAACCCTAGTGAGAACATGAAGAATGTATCAGAAACAGCTCCTTACAATAGTGTTTTCCTAAGGTACCAAATATACGTAACTTCTTTCAAATTCTCCTTTGCTTGTTTTCTTGGTGGTAGAAGGAGAATGGGAAGTAGGTATCACATTTTCAAATTTAATAAAAATGCTGCAAATGTACAATTTATTTAATAGTTAAGAAACGTATTAAGGATTTTATTTATAAGGACAGAGGTGCTTGTAGTTGCAGGGGATTAGCTTGTTAGGGTGTGGCGAGGTTGTGGAGTTTTGTTGTGTATTTGTTTTGGTTTTAAAACCAGGAATTAGCTAGGAAATGCAGACACTATTTGGAGCATCCCGAAAGAACAGACTGAGCACACTTGCAGCTGCTGCTGATAGCTCCACAAATAACAGAAATTGAAGGGTTTTTCCCATTTTTCTTTCCCCAAAATAATACACACCAACTTTTATTACCTGCAACCTGCATTCAGAAAGAAGTAGTTCTCTAGGGAATGTTACAGTAGCTTGCTAGTCCCTCAGCTTTACACACTGGAGCCTGGTAGCACAGGTCAACATCTCATATTCATTGACAGAGGACTGCTTCACTAAGATGAAGGTGCTACTATTTACACAGGAAAAAAAATAATCACACATATAAAAAAGGAGAGGTAAGACAATCAGTGAACTCCTAGAAGGTATAAACTAGGTAAGGCATGTTAAATTTGTTGAAAATCGCTTTGCATTATTTAACTGACTGCCTTCCTACCAAACCAAGTAAACAGAGAAAGGATGCCAAGCTGGAGGTAAATTTCATGCCTTGTTGTCACAGAAAGGCTTCTGGCATCTGTAACAAAAAATTATGCCAGATAAATGACTATTCTCTTGAAGTCTCTTAAAGAAAGTTTTTCTTGTCATTGGTTTGGGCATGGGATTCCTTCTGGCACTGTGCTTTTCAAACCTTGCCTAACTTGGACTAGCTGCTGTAAATGTACTATTGATTTTAAAAGAAAACTTAAGTTGATATCAGCTTTGACCATCAATTTCCAAGCCCCTGACTGGCTGTGTAAAATCATGATTTCAAGGTTGTCTTTGTTGGTGGCGGCTTTTTTTTTTAAATGAGAGAGGCTCTAGGAATGGGGAAGGATGATGTACCATCTCTTTTCTGACTTTCCTAACACTATGCTGAGATTCAAACACTGTGTCTTGGATAGAGACAGCTCCCCCAATACCAGGGCTGCCCTTCCCAGTGCTCTCCTCAGCACTGAGTTTGGATTCTTAGATGTTGGTGTTAGTGGTCCCACAGTTGCAGTCAGTCACATCAGAGCAAGTTGATGCAAACAAAATTCTCACTATAGAAAAAAGGATTAATTTTCAGTCAGATAAGCTGCCTGATCCAGCCAACAGTGAAAAGGATATTATCTTCATACTCATATGTATTCCAAGATGTTACTACCAAGAGTATTATTTAAGCTCCAGGAGAAAATACTAGGAAATTCTGGGTGCTTTAGATATGCATACTCCACAGCAGAGCACATTTTTGTTGAAGCTGTGATATTACTGTTCCAAATCAACTAACAGCTCAGTGCTTTCAAATATCCTTTTTTTTTCTTCCTTCTTTTCTTTTTGGATGAGCAGGCTTTCAACAATTAGCAAGAACAACATTTTGATTCAAGTCATCCCTAGGTCATGGAAACTAATATACACATTCTCTTCTGTGATACGAATCCTATCCCATCCCCAACCCCCATGCCCCCAAGTTATAAAAGCAGATTACTATAACTCATGTTACTGAAATAAACATGAGACAATGAGGAAAATAGTTGACCATATTCTTCCTATGCAGGCCCAGATTATTAGTGGTTATGTTAAATATAGACATTCACATCCAAGCCATTAATGCATATTTCAAATGCATCAATAATTCAGTAATTTTTAAGTTCAACCTGGGAAATCACCTTGTACAGATAATATATAGCACAGGACTGTTAGATCATAAACCATCAAGCGTGAAAATGATTGAAATACGGCTGATGTCTTTTGTGTGTATGACCATAACTCAGAGTATTTCAGACCTCAGACTGCCCATGAAGTTCTGATGCATTCTTATACCAGAAGAGCATCTTATTTGCAAAGGTTTGACCTTCCATTTAGAGCATATGGTACTGCAAGAGTGGTATGAGAAGCTGGTGAAATTGGCAGTATAGAAATGCCACACACACTGGTACAAAAGCCATCCACTACCTAGAATCAAGGGGTCTAAAGCATTTTGTGATACTTCCATTTCCATTGTGCGTATCTATGCTATGTGACAAAGAAAAAAAATTGGAAAGCAAAGCACTCTCTGTGTCTCTCACATAAAGACACTAATAGCTCAACCTCACCATGGTGCCAAGGTTCCTATAGTTTTATCATTAAAGATTTTGGTCAGTCAACTGTGGTGGTAATTATCACATAAATTAACTGAGAGACAGGAAAACCAGAAAGTAAGACAAAAATCTCACCTCCAGCAACAAGGTATAGGACTTCATTTTCCAGTAATATTTTCAGACCTAACACCAATGATGAACCAAGGTTTTTTTCTGGAATATTGCTTCGGTTACGGAAAGCAAGTCTATTAGTCAGTGCCATTTACCCCCTGGTATCCAGCTTTTATCTGCTGACCTGTCACAATAAAACAATTCTGAAGATGTATTTTCAGATACAGGTGATTAGCACAGCAAGGGAAGCAGCAGAGTGAAAATTCTTTTTCAGATAAGTGTTGCTTGTAAGGAGTGTAGGTAGAAGGAAAGGCAAAGAACTAATCAGCTTGGCTACACTAGACTACAGCACTCAAACTTTTATTTGTGTCGTGGGGTTTGTTTGGTTTTTTTTTTAGATAAGGGTATTGGGCTTTAAAATAGTTCAGATCCCACTCAGTTCTGCATGGGGATGTTATCTATTCAATGCATTCAGCTGACAAACCTTTCTTTGAAGAAGTATTTAAGTAAGGGCAGATGGCACCTTGAGATTTCAGTACTCCATTCAAATTTTATTTCTGCTGTCCTTGATAGAGCTGGACCATTTTTATTTATTTATTTTTTTAAGATCTCCAATGACAGAAATCTCTCCCTTGCACTAAAAGATGCCTACTATTAGGAAACCTGCATTGCATTTATTGTCTGGTTTAGGGTATTTTCTTCTCATTTAAATTCAGTGTTCATCCTTCAAACAAGCAAAAGATTAAATTCCGTAACTGCTGTGGAACAGACATTAGCTACCCTTCACAACATGTCACAATTTGGAATGTTAGGAGATCACACTGCGAAGGGTGGTTGCTGATGTAAATGAAAGGTTGCAACTATTATCTAATTAAATCAAGTCATTCACTACACTCTGCAAAGTAATATTCTCTCTTTTCCTTTTCTCTTCTTGCTTCTCCACTCAAGTATGTAATGATTTTGCAAAAAAGCATCAGACCTTTACAAGTGGGTTACATGAATACTGTACATTATCCTGTAACACCATCACTTCTGCATTGTTTGATCAGTCACAGGTTGGCAGGAACCTCTAGAGGTCATCTGGTCCAACCCCACTGCCCAAGCAGGGCCACCCAAAGCTGTTTCCCGAGGACCATGTCCAGCTACCTTTTGAGTATCTCCAAAGTAGGACACTCCAGAACTTCCCCAGGAAACCTGTACCAATGCTCAATCACCTTCACAGTAAAAAAGTGTTTCCTGATGTACAGAGGGAACCGCCCACGTTTCAGTATACACTGACACGCAAGCTGGTTGAGTAATGAAGATTGGCCATGATGTGAAACGAACTACTGACATTTGGGAAATCTCGGCATGCAAAGACAAAACCATCATCCAAAAACTCCAGAAAAATCCAACCCCCAAAATTTTAACAGCAGCAGATAATCAGCTGAGGTTGGTGAATTAATCCAAGTTTGCACCAAAGCTCACATGATGAATTTTTCTACAACTGCTTTCTGTTCTACCAGTCTCATCCTAACATCGATATGCCAACGGCTTGAGCAGACTATGAGGTGGCAGAAGTCACTAGGAGATATTTTTCTCTTTTACATACAATAATGACGACTTGTGAATAATGTGTGCATGTTACAACACTTCTTTCCACAGGCTTCTGTAATGATTACATGACATTAACTACAAGACATAAAATACAGGAAAAAAGAAAACACAAATGGAACAATCTGAAAAAGATCTGTCTCAAGTTATACTTCATTTTTTATGAGCTTAGTTTACCGTCACTGTAGAGGAGGTTGTTGCAGGCTCCCCCTCCCTGCAAACCCCCTGCATGAACAACCTCCCACAGAACCAGACAAAGCAGGACCAAGTGCAGACAAGAAAATAACATCAGAGGAAATAATGAAGAACACAGGCAAAGTTACCGTTTTTCTGTCTGGATGAACACTTTTTCTGCTTAAGAATGCCTCCCACTTGATAATGGGAAACATGAGAGAATGTGAATTCAGAGAAGAAAATTAAACAAACTATAAATACTTGCAGTACCTGGAGCTCACCTTAAGTATGAATACTTTTCAAGAAAGAAAACTGCTCTGTGCAACTGGTATCAAGACACATGCAACTATCAACCAAGTCAATGTTTTATTTACCTTTTATGCAAAAGCAAAAGCAACATGTAAGCAATCAAAATGTGGAATTGAGTACAAATTACCACACCTATCTCAGTATGGTTAACACTATAGAATTGTTAACACCAGACTTGAGAACATTCTGAAATTGCATTTTAATTCTTCATGGGTGTCCACTACTCAGGTAAGTTATCACAAGCCAATGGTTCTCTCTGTGCTTACACAGAGAATAATACAGAGAGGAGAATGCTCAGGAAATGCTGCAGAGTGTGGGACCAGAAGCTGGCTTACCAGAAATTATATATACCTGCTGAAAAGATTTTACAGACTTCAAGGAGTAGCTTATTTAGGGCAATCAGGAAATTATGAGTACAGAGAAGCGGATCAAAATTGCCCAGATCTAAAAGGTTTTTAGTTTCAATGCAAGGAAAATGATAATCATAGAATAACAGGATAGCTCAATAATGTCAGCACCAAAGACATACATTGTCCCAGATGAATTTGGTTTGCAAACCATGCATTTTCTGAAGAGACCAGTATTAAAGACCTGGAAATATGTTAACTTTTTTTGTAGCTGCACTGCTTTTACCACTGGGTAAATACCAAGATGATTTCTAATTACACAGTAGACCAATTGCATGTTACCTAAACAGAAATTTAAAATGAAAATGGATTTAAAAACTCACCATCTGGAACAGTTCAGATGAGGAAGTCTCAGATTTTCTATTTACAGTATTTATTTCAATGTACTGTCTTTATCAGGAAGAATATATTAAAAATAAAAATAAAAAAAAAACAAAGATGGAGAAGAATAATCTGGGAGACAATTTTGCCATGAGTATTCTTAAGTTTCAATAAAGACCTTACAACTTTGTAAAAAGAAAACTTTTCAGTTACAATGCATAAAGACAATTATAAGGGATAAGAAGTAAGAATGGTTGAAAGAACTAGATAACCTAAACAAAGATAAAAGGTAAATGATGTAAGTCTATGGAAACAGGAAATGGAATACACAGGAGCAGCACAAAGCAGCCAGTGATGTTAACATGATGATTACTGAGCTCCCTGACAGCACAGGCAGAATCAGAATTTTTGTGTATAGCATTTGATAATATTGCATGTATTACAAGTGAAAGTACTGACATAGTATTTTAACCTAATAATTCAATTCATCAAATTTATTAATTTTACTAAGGTACTCAAGATTATTTTAATAAAAAAATCTGTATTAAAAAAATACAGAAGTATGAATTCAAATGTAGAATCACTACACATTACAGGATTGGGGTTTTTCTTTAAGAAGTAAGTTCTTTTGCCTATAAATCAATGCACTTTACAAAAGGAAGCCAAGCATTAACTTAGTTTAATTATTATCTTAATTTTACTGAGAGAAAACAAAAGCACAGAAAAGGAAAAGAAATGTCAAAGGAAAGAGGCAGCAATGAACAGTAAAAATTACAGTCCATGCTCAAAAATTCTCAGGTTAGTACCTACTGTTATACATTGTAGTTATCTTTAAACAATAAATTATAATATTAAATAACCTATATTTTGATGTCTTTTGATTATTTTTTTTTATTTAAACAAGAAAGTTCATAATATCTCCTGTGTTTTTCTGAGAGATGCCTTTGCAGTAGTGCCTTTTAGCTGCTGCAGCAAGGGCCCAATTTAGCAACTGGATCAATATCAACTTTGTAGACTCCAGTGTAAGATGAAGAGCGCACAGTCTCTTTGTCCAGCATACAACCCTGACTGAGCTAAGTGGAAACACATTTTTATTGGGCAGAGACTCACTATCTGTCACTGTTGGTTGGAAAGCAACATATTTCTTGTGCAGAAATTTTTATTTTAAAGTACATTGTTTATTTGCAAGGAAGCGCCAAAAAAATCTAATCACATCTGTCTAAGTGTTTTTTTTCTTAGCTAACTTTGCAGTTTACAATCTATACCCACACACACATCTGGTAATGTCAGCTTTTAATCTTCTCAACTCCAGTGCCTGCCTTAAGTTCATTACTAATACCACATTAATCTTTTTAGCCCATCTACACATCTCTCCTGGCTCAACAACTGATAATTTGCTCTCATTAAAAGCAAACAAAAGTGTAACCTACAATGAGCTGTTAACAACTAAAGATGGGGAGCGTGTGCTTTTCTGCATGATACATGTTTAGCACTTTTCAAATGAAAATGGACTTTCCAAATGAATTTCACGAGGAGTAAAAAATTCAATTAAAAAAACCCTAAGACTTTTTAAAATCTAACAAGAAGCATGGGAAATGAAAGGTACTCCTACCACTTATGTTTTATTTTCTAAATATAACAGATTATGCATTCTGATGGGTGGTAAACACTCAAAGAGGATTTTGAACCGAGAATTAGCCTAAGAATTATGCCATTAACCAGAAACCTTCAGTCAAACTGAAGGAAACTGCTTCACACAAACATTTACCAGAATGAATCAGTACATTTCTAGTTTGCCTCTGATCCAAGAATATACACATGAAAGCAAGGTGTACACATGCTGGAAGAATCACTGAGCATATGTACTTAACAGTGGATAATTTGCAGTGCACTGAAGAACAGATTCAGCCTAAGGTAAATATTTATCGTAATCCAAGTTTATTAAAAACCATTCCTGACTGCTTGCCCGGTTGCTTAGAGTGTCTGGTTAGATGTTCTTCTTCTTTTCCTTAAGCTTTTAACTTAGGAGGGCAAAGCATGACAACGGTAGCAAGAAACAGTGGAAGGTTCATCTGTTTCTGTTTGGGTTTTGGGTTGGTTTTTTTTGTCTGTGTTTTAAACACCCAATGCAAAGGACTCCTCCTTACCTATTAGTCAGAGAATCTCCCAGTTTGCAATTATTTAAAATAGAACTAGGATAAAATTACATAAAATCTTGCCAATATTGAAAGTCATAATCTACAATAAAATAGAAACATGAATTTATGAATAAATTATGAAGTCACAGATACTAAAAGAAAATTTACTTCTAAAATTTTCTCTTCTATGATGCAGTATCTGGTCTCCTGTTGCCTGAGAGAACTCTTTTCACTAGATTTACATTGATATCATGGGGGGGAAGGTAGGGAAGCAAACAAAACTCCACCAAACCCCAAACCAACACCTAAACCAACTTCATATTTCTTATTTTTACAGATAATGGGGAAAAAATGGTGCATGAAGATAGCTTCTTGCATACAACTGAGAGGATGCCTGCAGCCCTTATTTTCTCGTGACAAACGCATTTAGTTACAAAACCATCTATCTCTAACTAGAATACAGCTTTAAATATATCTTATACGTTATGAAGGTTTCTCTATATTCATTTAAGTATTCTGGTTATAAAAAGGAAATCATTTTAATCAAGGGATTAAGGGGATAACTTGACATTCAAAATAGGTCTTATTCAACTACAGTAGAAGCATCATACAGGAAGTTCATGTAGTCCCCTTCCCCCTCCCAGTGCAGAAGAGTTAGTTCACCTTACAGGCACTTATTTCCAGCCTCAGGTTGTTCCACTAAAAGACAGTATACCAGCGAAATTGCTGAGAGCTGGCTCCTGGTAAGCTCCAGCCAGCCCATCTGTAGATAATTTTAGAAGTCACAGATGCAGCAATAACCACTGGCAAACCTGATGTATCAAAAAGGCTGCAATGAAGGCTTGGAGTTCACTTCAGACAGATGTTTTGGCAAAGAAGAATAGTTTACTGGAAAAAAAAAAATCCAATAAACCCCATGACCATTATCTACTCAGGGACCAGCAGTCTGCCCTCAAATGTACTTGTAACAGTGAGAAATGGCATCTTGTGTATTTTTCTAGTAAGTCTTTGCAATTTCTTCAGTTGTACTTCCCATACCTGTAACTTCTCTGTCATCCTACCTCACTTTTTTGGCTAGCTACTTGCTAACTGCAGCTTATTTGCACTTAAAGCAGTCATTATGTTTCATCATATCTAAATAATTAGGCTAATGAATCAACAGAAGTAAACCTGCTGTCAATAATACATCGCAGATAGTATCACCGTTGCTTATTTGGGAATCATTAATAATGCCTTTGACAAAATACAGGTTCCCCTGTTGTTTTTCTCTTCTGCACTGCTTTGTTAAAACACAGAGCTGCAGTCCAACACCTCCCAAGCCGAGCATGTGAAGTGCTTTCTGCACTAGAGCTTACTCACTGCACCTATGCTAACACAACATCCTCGGAGCTGCTGACACTACAGCAGCAGCTCTGGGTGCAAACAAGTCCTCTGTGAGAGACAGACTCCTGTTCTACAAAAGCAATAGAGATTTGCTTTTAGAGAAGTCCTTAGGTCTGCTTCTCCCTCTGAAGAGACATGCTGGGCCACCAGAGACAAGAAATAATTCATTGTAGATATGCTGATCACACACATGCACACTGAGGAAATGTCTGCATTTTCTTTTTCTTTCTCTCTCTCTCATTTTACTCTTATTTTGCTGTCTGTAATACTGTAACATGTAAGCTGCTTTTCATGTTTGTTTTGGGTTGTTTGTTTTTTTTTTCCCCACATTAGATCACAAACAGTATAGGGGACAAACTCACAAATGTTTCTACTAAATTTCATTTGTTATCATCTCTTACAGGTATTTCTTTTGAGTAAGATAAAATGATGGTACCTCAGTGCTGAAGACATAATACCAATACATGACCTAAGGAAATATTCAAATACCAGTTCAGTCCAGCAATTTGGTTTCCTAAATGCTTGTGGAAAGCCAAACTTAAACCTGGTCCAGTTTTCTCAAATACGTTGGAGCATATATTTGCAAAATACACACAGAACTGGAGAAGCGTTTCTTTAATCAATAAAAAAAAAAAAACCTGAAAAAGTTCCGGGGTTTTTTAGGTCTTAATACTAAGCTGATTAAATGTTGAGACATTGCAATTTACCACAACCAATATTGAGTACAAAATTAAAAGTAAGTCAAAGTGAATTTTAAGCTTACTGAAAAAGCTGAAAAAAAGAAAATATATGAAGAATCAAATCATATGCCTGCAAAGACAGTTTATAGAAAAGGTGATCCTAATTTGAAGATTGTAGTACGTTTTGAATTTCAAACACACCATATTTCTGCAAAGCACTCACATAACTCTCACAGATAATTTTGGAATCTAAAATAATGTGAAGCAATTCAATTCAACAGAAAATGGCTTCCAACAAAAACTACTGCTACTTCAAAAGAATTAAATATATTTTTTATCATAATTCAACAACTCATTGAAAAGCCAGTGAATATCATAAATGTCAATTCCTACCTTTACATTTCCTATTACATATTCATAGATACACTACAATTTTTGTATACAAAACTAACATAACAAAGTCCTAGACACTAAATTCCTAAATAGATTTCTAATTCTATAAACCAGATGAAATGCATCACTCCCAAAACATAAAGGCTGTTTCATTTGTATTTCACATTTCAAGTCTTTCTGAAACTGAACCCAATCTTTTTCTTAAATGTGAAAATGTAGACACTACCTAGAGTTACGTACTTCAGAAATCTTACAAAAAGATGTCTTTTTGTTTTCAGTCACACAATTGCTTACAAGCTGGAAGTTGACTGGTTTTCTGAAGCAGTTTGCATGAGTTAGAAAGTTTCAGAAACACACGGTTTGGTGGTTTTTAGGCAGAGACTTGCTGTGCTGAACTTGTTTCAGGCAGAAGCCTCAAAAGAGAATCCTGTGTGTTTCAGAGAAGACTACACACATGAAAAATACTCTAAGCATCCAGTAATACTATCAGAGAAAGCATTTAGAATTTCTCAAGAGGAAGGACAAACATCTTCATGTAGTTTATCATACATGTTTAAGGATAAATAAAATAATTTTAATAAATCACTTCCAGAGAAGCACAAAGTAAGATTTTAGTAAAGCTTTGTCAAGCTACCAGCCCCCAGAGAGCACCAGGCCTGTTAAGGTGCACATTCACACATGGCTTCATTAATGTAACTAACTTCTGATTTTGTTCAGATCATTCAAATGGGTGTACCATATACACAACTGGAAATCATGAACAATCAAAACAAAATCCTCCCAAGGATTCAGCAATCTGAAGACAAGACTCACTATATCAGTTAAGAGATTTCTGAATCTTTGTAAATCTGACAATACCTTCATTTTACAAACAGGGTAGGTCAGATCCTGGGCCAATGGGCACAAGGAGATCAAAGCCATTAATTTTAAATGCTGGGTAGCTAAACAGAGATGCAAAGTTCATACAATGTACAAAAATCATAACTATAATGTGGAAAATACAATGCAGATTCATATAAGACTGAAAAATAAATCCACATCTTATGTGGCAGTTTGAGATATCTTTGAGATATCTACAAGAGAGCTTCAAAGCCTACATTAGAGTTTGAAAAGCTACTACCATTATTGACCTAAAATATCTAAATAATGAGCTACTGCCATCCAATTCTGCTTGAATCAGCCTTTGAGACAAATGTCTTCTAGCAAACAGCTTCAAGAGAGTTCTACAGAATGTAGGTTAGAGACATTTCGGCACGCCCCCCCAAGCAGTCCCATGTTTTGGGACAATTTTAGGTAGAAGTCAGGACTAACAAGCAGTGTTCAAAACAGTGGAAACTACTGATGAAGTCTCCCTATTCCAGATGTCCTACTAAATAATCATTAAGATTCACATCTGGTAAAACATCTGTATGAACAGAAAAGCTTTTTTTTACTGGATTGCATCATTTAAAGGAATAAACTCTGTCCAACAATGATCAGTGTATGTTTATAAAAGAATATAAGTATCAGTCTTCCCAACAGTAATTTGCAAAGAAGGACATCCTGCATTTTGTTGTGTAAGGAAATACTGCACATTTAGACAATTATTCTTTACTTGTTTATATATTTTTAATCTAAAATATCCAGTGGCAAAAGTTTGTAGAATAGCATTATATCATAAGAAAAAAAATCTATTCAAGAGTCATTCCTTGATCATTTTATTGTGCCTGTAATCCTTGCCTTATGAGTCATATCATTATAATATCAATATTCAAATCAATATCAGTAATAATTTCAATCTATCACTTTTGTCTCATTTCACTCTCCTGTCAACTCTTTCTTCCCTGTACAGAAACTATTCCATACCTCTGAGAGCTCCTTCCAGCCTATACTACACCTTTTTGAGGCACAGTCTAACCAGGACTGCACTGAGGGAGCACAGGGAAAACCACTGCCAGCTCCAGCAGAGACAGTCCTATGTTACTGAACGTCTTTGCTGAAAATTGCCAAATACTCTATTTGCTTTTTTGACAGCTGTCAAGCATCAAACTAATGCTTCTGAGATCTCCATCTGATGTTTCCAAGAAAGACTTCTGAGCAATAATAGTCACGCACTACCTCCTCAGGAATAGATTTACATCTAGTGTGAAATTTTGAAAGTAAATTTTGTTCTGTCACTTAATCCTACAGCTTCCTGCACTTTCCCAGTCAGTCCTGGTTTTGTCTGTTCTGAATAATTCTGGCTCAACAGAAAATCACATAATTATTTTATCCCTTTTACACAGTAATAGTATAGATTCTCATGGACTTCTTCTACCTATAAACCCCCTTCGCTGTAAAAATGAACCATTTATGCATATCAGTGAAATACTCGGGGATCTACCTTGTTACACTTCAGAGTCCTTGTTCACCAGATGCATATTTAAAATTTCTCCATCACTTCTCCTCTCTGTGATGAGAGGAAGACCCTAATGTCTAGGCTCTGTTACCAAAGTATGTGTTAGGTCACTGCTCTCTTCTGGTTCTCACTGTATTTTCCCACTGATCTCCTTATCTTTACAACTATCCCAACTTCTCTTTTCTGAGTATAACATAGAGTTGCTATCTGCAGTACCCGCCCTTTTATCAGCAACAACTTCATCTCCTACTAACCCAGTGCTGCGAAATCTTTCTGCAATTCTATGTGATTTTTCTGGAGTAACTGTATCATCAGCAAATAAAGACAGGGTCTTCCCCCCACCTGAATAGTTCTTTGTATGAGAACCTTCCTGACTTTGCTGCAAAGAACATTACTCCATGGCATATTTTCAGGTTAGAATATTTTCAGGTGGCCTTTCTTCCCATTCTACACTATAAGCGATGGGAGAGTTATGGTGTTTTTTGTTCTTCCTTCAACATCAAGCCCAGAAAATATATAAGGAAGGGGCAACATTTCTACCTGGAATGAAGCATGAATCCACGTAGGACTTCACTTCCAGATGTGAGGGAAGCAGGAGAAATATTCCATGAGGAAGAGAAGTGGAACAGAACAGAAAGAAGAGGGAGAAGAGTGAGTCTGAAGCAGACTGTGACTGAAATCTTCACACTGAGTGGAGACAAAATAGCATATGTGATAATTTCCCCACTTTTTCAGACCACTTTGAACAGTAAAAAATGTCTGCCAAGAAACTATGAAGGGAGTTCTTTAATATCATGGAGAAACATTAGTTAGGGGGCTGATTACAAGGACCTCCATTTGGTGCCAATGGTCCCAGAGGAAACAGTTTATGGACACTGGGGGTCATACTGTGGACACAACCAAAGCCAAGTGAAATATGTGCCGTTTTCTTGAAAAATACGAATCGTCAAAGAGCTGTATCCTATGACACTGAAGTGGCTTTTAGGGAAAACATGAATGTAGTACAAATATCCCTAAACCTATGAAGAATCATGGAATTCTATTTCACCTTACAAGTACTCTTTTCAGAATTTTACTGCTCTCTCCCTTTAGTAGAAAATAAAGCACAAGTAAAACCCTAGCTTTAATGATATTCATCAAGTTATGCAAATGCAGATTTTCTATGATAGTTAAACATCAAGTATAAAAGAATATATTTGGTTTCCTACCACCAATTAAATGTATATGGAGTATATTGTTTTAAACACACCTGCAGGTTGTGAATCTATATCCTCCTAACCAAATTCCTTAAATTAACCACCCCAACTCAGTAATAAGAAATTGCATTGATCTGCAATGAAATTACTTGTGTAATACCACTTTTAGTTTATTACTGCCTTCATTGGTAACTAAGAGCTAGAATAAAATATTTCCAGATGAATATTGTTGAATCCCCACAATTTTCATGTATTCAGAGTTTCTGCCTTGAATGACAAAAGCACCCCTATGATACTGATTCTGCCTTGATACACTCAACTCCCATCATCTGGATGTTCCCACTGTTTTAATAGTAAAACTGATCATCTCTGGCACCATGCATCAGTGCACACGGGAGAATACCGACCAGACACAAATAGATGAGAGTGCTGCCACTTCATCTGCCCTTGTACCTTCAGATTGAATCCTGTGTAGATGTTGCTATTTGCAAGTGATTTTTTGCATAATTAGATTTTATATTTTTGCTGTTAGGAGTCCCCTACTATGATTCTTTACAGCTATCTGGTGTACTAGTGACCAAGCTACGGACACACTTGTCAGAAAAAACAAGCCCTGTTGCCTGTAAATTAAGGCTCAGAACCAGAAAACACAAACATTTGGCAACCATAACTCATCCTGAAATTTTCCTTTGGCTTTCAAGAAATGTGACTAGCAAAGCAATTGATTTGTAATTCAATATCCTACCCTGGTTTATACAAAAGATAGGAAACCACCTTAAATTATTTTGCCTCTGCAACTTTTATTACTTGTAGACTGTGCAGATCTAAAAATCAATAGCACACAACAACTTGGTCTTGATAAAAATATAATCTGTGAAGGATTTCACATCAATCTTTTCTCAGTGTAGGCCCTACATATATTTTTTTTTAACTTGGTCATTTAGCTGTGCAAAATATCCCTCAAGATAAAGAAAAAACCACAAACCAAATTGTCAAACAAAACCACTACCCCTCTAGTGTTTCTATTCATCACTTGATCTCTTTTCCTAATGTGTCCATAAAACTCCACTCCTCTGGGGTGTAGATGAAGGAAGTAGAACCTTCACAGTGAAGCAAAACAGCTGTTTTACTAGTGTACTGGGTCTGGCTAGGATAGAGCTCATTTTCTTCATAGCAGCCTATGCAGTGCTGTGTTTTGAAATCGTGTCTGCAACAGTGTTGATATCACAACAGTGCTGTTGCCAGCCTATTGCTGAGCAGTGCTTGAGCAGCATCAAGGTTTTCTTTTCAGAATAGGGGTGCACAAGAAATTGGGAGTTGAAACAGCAGAGATAGCTGACCCCAACTATCCAAAGACATATTTCAGAACATGTAAGACTTGCAGCCAGAGTCCACACCACATACAGGTCAGTGGGTTTCTTGACTTGGTCAGTATAGGGAAAATATATCCAAGACTGAAATACAGAACATGGCAGCTGAATACAACTTGTGCCCTGGTCTCCGAAACCTGTCTCATCTAACAAGCCAAGTGCTTCTTTAGAGTAAAGCTACAACATGCCAGCACACCGTCTGTCCCAGAGTGGTGCAGGCAGCTGTCCTCCCTCTACATAGACAAGTTCTTCCATCAATCTGTCCAAATTTGTCCTGCATGATTAGTGTGCAATAATTTTGGTGGCTCACAGACAAATCTCTCTCATGAATGCATTAACAGATATAAATGTATTTCAGTACTGTAAAAGTTACAGGCTTAACTATTTGGCAAGAAATCCGAAATTGCTAAGCCCCACTGATCAGTGCTAGAACACTCCCCTAGTTGCTAGGTAGCTTCTAGAAAGGTCAACAGTCAAAAGCAGTTCTAAGAGGCACAGTTCAATTTCTGAAGGTAGTGAACAATGCTGAAGTAAGAGTGTTGCCAAATACAAATGCACTTTCTCAAACTCAAATGCTGTTTTATCTTTTTACATCTCTTAAAACTACGTAGAATAAGAATAAACACGTTAACAAATGTGTTCTTATTTTCTAGCATTATTCTTCCTCACTGAAGACACAATCCCATATTCAAATTTAAAGAGCCATCAGTTACATGATTTCTAACATATCCTGCAGAATCAGTAGAAATTCTCACAGAGCATGTTTTCTGTTGGTTGCACACAAGCTGCTCAGGAATAACACATTACAACACAGACTTGGCAACTGAATAACTAACCTCAATTGTAATAGAGGGAAAAAAAAAGAGGAAATTAAATTTTCCCTACATCTAATCCAATCATTACAATCCAAAAGGCCTGCTCATTTCCATGAGCAGTAGAACTGAAACAATAATAAACTTTCAAACCTGTGCTCTGTGCTGCAACCAGACACAGTTTAGCGGGTTCCCAGGTCCAACATACCATGCACAAATAGCCAAATACTGTGGCACTAGATCTCCTATGAATGCAACATGCACAGGGACACAGTAATGCCCCGTTACATAATCCTATGTGCACGCACTATTGCGGACTCATGGCTTTGCTGCTCCCTGACAGCCCTACCTGAATACACTGCAGACGTGGCTACATACTAACATGCAGTAACCAGTGACACAGAAAAGAATCCTCTGCGAATCCTGGGCTGAGAACACAGCTCAAAGCTCAGAGTATCATTGCTACAGTTAACATTTGCTATTACTAAACAACCAAAGAGCTTGCAATGACTGCACCTTCACTTTGCATAATTAGCACTATCAGAAAAAAAGTTGCAGAAGTCTGTAAGCTCTTCAAAGAAGAAGAAAAAAGGATCAAGTATGTATCTTTAATAAAGAATGCTAACACCCCTGACATGAGGACTTTTAAATTTCAATTAGCTCTGAGCTATGCTGATAGGACTTCAGTAATTGCACGATTTTCTTGAGTAAAATTTTCAATTTTTTATGAAACAGGAGAGAGCATGGAATTTAAGTTCTTTTTCACTTATTAAATGTAAAGATCATTAACAATAAAAGGTATTGGATTACAGGGAGAGCAGGAGGAAAGATGGCCCAGTGACAGAGACAATGATTTGGGATTTGAGAAATATGAATTCAAATCCTAGCTCTGCTATACTCCTCCTGGAACATCAGCCAGGTTATTCCATTTTCTTGCTTCTCCTTCTGTAATAAAGACATAATAACGTGTACTAATCTCACAGGAATTTGGAGACATGATATCTCTTAAATGCCACAACACTATGGAAATGAACCTGATCAAAACCGTCTTAATGCTGTAATCTGGAGAATATCCAGGGCACATACAATTGCCAGTGGAAGAATTCTAAGCTATGTTTACATGCATGTAAAAATTTTCATAAGGTCTGAATAAGAAAATGTCTGGAAAACAACATTTCTCAAGGAAATATCTATGTAGTGTCAAGAAGACAGGCTGCTACGTGCAGTAAATTCAGATCCTATGGTTAATCTATATTCAGCCCCTATAGCTTTCACTTGGTATATTCAAAAGACCACTTACAAAGACAAAGGATTTACAAAGTTCACAGAGGAATCCATTAGAAACAAATACTGACTGCATTCTTAAAAGAGAGGAAAGAGAAAAGAAGAAATTGTTAGACATTTCTGTACATGCACATTTGTATATAACCAAGAGAGAATTACAAAGCCAACTTTACTTACACAGTTAAATGGGGCAGGATTTCCAAAAACCCACCTATGTTAGGAGCCTGCCTCTTGTTTCCAAAATGTCCTATTCATCTCAGTAAGTCTGTGCTGTTTAAAATATGCTTTGAGAACATAACTTCTAAATTCTTTAGATGCTCAAATAAATACATAAACAACTATCTGCAGCAGTGATTAAGCACACTCTAATGAAGAACAGTTTCTTCCTTTATTTATGTAGGAAGACCATGACTTAAGTGAATGAGCAGCATAACCACCTATAAAATCAAAAGTAGACCACCAGTATTCTGGTTTGCAGCGTTAACAAACATAAACCCCTGCCCTTTTATAATTTAGGTGGTCATAAATTATAGCAGTGGTTTAACAGTGATTCATGTAAACCTGCTACCACTTAACTGCTCTTTTAACTTAAAATCATTAAAGATTTTACTGATACAAATTTAAAATTAATGACATTCAACAAAAGAAAACCACATTCTCTTCCCCTATGGAAGCAGGAAGGAATTTAAGATTGTATCTAATCAACCACCAAAAGCTGCTACCTTACACCAGCACTAGAAAAAAATTCAATCACAGGTCAAGTTTAGCCACCTTTAAAGCTTTTTCTGAAGAAAAAACATCCATGAGAATATTCTCCCGCTTATCATTAAGAGTGTGTAAATGCCTCACTGCTTCTGGTCCTTAATGAATTCCTGCAATAACTGTGAGGATATTTGAAGATATCACAAAAAAACAATGAATAATATGACAATGAAGCAGATACTAACAACTAAACAGTTCCCCATCCTAGCTCAGATGAAGTAATGGAGCAGAACTTACTGCTTCATTTACGTTATCTAACTACCATTCTTCAATCCTTTTTTATTGTAATTCACAGATATCAGTAATTCAAAATGCTGCAATTTTAAAAATATTCAATTCTCTAGACTAATACTATGACTCAGACTACCTCAGAATACAGATGAAGGAATAAATAAGAATACAATCATTAAACCCTTTTTCCTTATACATTCATTAGAAAAATGTAATACTGGTTTATTTCTAAGAGAATTGTGATTTTTTTTTTATAATAGCTCTCTTTCACAATTATATTTTCATGCCTTTCAGGTAGAAATCCCCAGATCATAATGAACTCCTCAGATTCCTCTGTGGCAAGCTATGTTGTTTTGGAAAATTGATTTATTGTATTAACAATTTTAAGAGATGTGTTTAATGAGAGGGAAAATGGATCCATAATCCCTGATAACAAAACTATTTTCAATGCAATAAGAGCTATCCTTTAGTTACTTATTTCAAAAATGTTTACAATTGAAAGGAAAACACAGCTCTCAAATTAGAGAAGAGGGGTTTAAATGCTTTTCTTTATATGTCTTCTTAGGCCTTTACAGCAGAGTGACTAGTGTTGTATCACTGACAGACTGTAGGAGAAGTGAAGATAAGGCTCTTTTGAGACTGACAGCATATTTGCATATATGCATTTACATCCATGGGGGTTTAGAATGTGGATTATCATAGCAGATCTTCCAAAGAATGCAACTATCAAATTAAAATGGAACAGTATCACTGTCTCATCCTTTCTCTATTACTTTGAAAACTTCAAGCCAAGGAAACATGTCAGTAATAAAATGAGGTCACTTAACTACAGTATGTTTATCAAGCTATGTAATAACTATACACAATCTGAAGAAAAATAAAATCTAACAGAATGGGCAGCTATATAGAACTTTCCTCTCAAAAAGCAACTGTAGAACTTTCCACAAAACATGGAACAGAGAACAGTTTTCTTCTACACTTTTTTCTGAACAGTTTTTAGACAAATTAAGTGGAATGCCAAAGAGAAAAGGCTTCTTTATTAAAAAACTATAGCTTTCAGCAAGGGAATTGTGTAGAGGAGGGCTTAGCACAGTAACTTGTCTTTCCAAATTGGCTAAACACAGAGAAGCGCAACACAGCCACTGTGAGCTAGCCAGGCTTCCAACCAGAGAAACAAGCAATGAGTTTCCAACTCTTGTTGTGCAGATCATTGTCATTACATGTAAAAGCAATCCCATTTCTTTTGAGTTTAAACAAGCATACAACAGCCAGAACATGGAGTTCATGGCACATACTGCACTTTGCAGCATTCCCACCTTAAGGAATTACAGATTCTAACAATGGAATGGGAAAAATGCTCTAGTTACGAGAATGAGCAAGGACTCTGCTGATCTACGTTTCTGCTACAAACTACCTGCCAGCCACTCTTTGTGCTTTATTTCCCATGGTATATTTGAAACAACTCTGTCTCCTTTCCTTGTCATGTGTATTTTTAGTTGTTGTTTTCTGGAACTGTCTTCAATTGCTTTGTTTACTAGTTTGCTCAATGCACTGTAGCATTGGTTTTGTACTGCAGACACTGTTGCACAATTAATAGAAGGTCAAATGCCAAATAAATCCATAAAATTTAATTTTAAAACCCAAGATTTCTCTGTAATTAATCTGACTAAACTATAGTTGTCTCAATATATTTATCTATTACAATAAATAGACAAATACTGTAAAGCAACAATAGCTACAAATTATACATAAATTCAACTGAAGCATGCCAAACACAAAATTTACTGTGATTATTCCATGAGGGTTTTGACACTTGTGACAGACACTTGTTTCATTGCATAGAATACCATCATCTTAGAACACCTGTGTTGGACTGGTACTGCTATTTTTAACTGCTTCTTCTAAACAAGAGAATGGGACAAACCATTTTATAACCAGTAATGTACTACACATGTACATCATGTCACGGGTGAATAGGGCATAACACCCAGCCATATGGTGTACTTAGGAGCCAACTCATCTACATACACTGTTACCAGGCAACATGCTGGACTTCAGTCTGAGCAGGGGAAAAAATGACCTCTTAGCCCTAGAAGTTGATTGATAGTCATTGTGCTGGTTAGATTATGATCACAAGGGAAAATAATAAAACCAATTATGCACATTGAGATTTGGCAGCATTAAACCTCCCCCAAATTTAAAATGAATATTTTCTTCTTTCTTGTCATATACCTCAAATCTCAGTTTTCGCTTGTTGAAAGATGATTAATACTTTTTTCCTTCAACTACATTTATAGATACTGAAGCACTAAATTCACAGCCAAATTAATGTTAGCTTCCTAAAAACATGCCAGTAACTATCTCAGGGACCACTGTCTCCCACAGGTTAAAAAACCCCAAACCTCATTCTTGCAAGTTTTACAGTTTTTTTTTCTAACAAAAGCTGTCAATTGCATCAAATTCTGCTAGGAGCTGTAAGGTTATTCTGTGATAGAAAATACTGTTTGTGATGGAGGAAAAGCTAAAAGCAACAAGCATGCTGAGCACTACAGAATTGATTTAAATCTGTCCTCAAGATGAACAGGCTTGTTTTTTTCTACCCTGTAAGCCAGGCAGTCTTTTTGAAATAATGAAATCTTTTTTTCAAAGACATAAAGAGGAAGACTGTGTTTAGTGTAGAAGAATAAATGTAAAATGCTTATTTCTGACAAGGACTGAATGTTTCATTTTTTCAGTGCTGCCAAACTGTGTGTTGGGGCAGAACTCAACAACTAATATTAATGCATTTAAACAAAAATGTGAATTTAGTCTATTATTTTGTCAACACACATGTTCAACTCCTTTACTTTCTACACATAGAAAGTACCTAAATACAAAACAGAAATCTATTCACTCAGCTCAATACAGAACAAGTCGTGCTTATTTCCCAATACAAAATATTAGAGGATTGCAATTTATTTTAAGCAGAAGATTATTAAAAATTGTTTGAGAAGTACCAAATAAGCACTTATCAAGAACTATACTATGGGGGAGGGGGGTGTGTTGCTACTTCTGAACGTTAGAAGTACAGGAAGTTCTATCCTGATTAAAAAGTGCTTGATCAGTATTGTTTCTAAGCATGTGTTAAAACAAACTTTACAAGAAAAAATAAAACTGTGTATGAAAAAACAACAAACGGTTTGGATGCAAAAGACTCTTCTCAGAAAGAGATGCAAAATGAATCAGCACAATTACTTTTCCGCATGTCCTATATATTTTGGAGCTCAGTTCATGATATTCCCTGACATCATAGGTGCATTTAAAAAGGAAAGCATGATGAATTATCAGAGCTGTGCTATGGCCACTGAAAAAAAGTGTCTGTGACTAATCCACATACATAATGAGTTCTTTCTTTCAGAATCAGCTGAAGGTAAAATAAACACAGTAGTGATATAACCCTAACATGTAAAGGAAATACAAGAGAAAAGCACTTGAACCTACAGCCAGAAACACAGATTATTATTTTCTAAGCATATAACTGGCAAGCTGTTGTTCACAGATCTTGTACTTATGGTCTATTAGCCTTGCAATCCAGCATCGGCACGGCAAGTTGTGAATCCCAAAGTATCTCTTAATTCATTATGACAGCACAACAGAGATGTCAATCAAATTCCAAGGAAATTAAAATAAACAAACACCAACAAAAGTCAGTGGACTTACTGAGAGAAGGTTCTGATCATGAAAACAATAGGCACCACTTGCATGGGGCTTCTGTGTAGTTTCCTAAGAACAGAAAAATACATTTGTACTGTAAATGAAGATTAAAAGGAGATCATATTTTGCTCTGTGTCCATGGAAGGCTGAATGTAGGCTTTAAGGTTCAAAGTGTTGGGACAAAAAAAAAATAGAATTGATAACACATTATTTTGGCTTTCATAAGAAGGGCTGCATATATTATGGGGTTATAATTGCACTTTTATTGTAGTACAAAGCTGAACAGCAAAATCTGCTTATTGATTCACAAGTATCAACAAAGATTTCATTATTTTATTAATCATTCAATAGGCAGTAAAATCTCCAGACAGTTTGCAATTTACTTGGATTCTAAATCGAGTGCATTATGAACTTACCTACTTAAACACACATGCAGAATTCAAAGTTTTCCCCAGTACAGGTTTCTGTTTCAATAGGAACACACAACTGTGAGTTACTTTTTGTGGATTTTTCAAGTGAAAACTTCAGGCAATTTTGCAAAAGAAAAATTATCATAATACACACAACTAAAAGGGGCCATCCGTAATATATTATATATGCACATAGCTGGGAATGATAATAGGCTTACATTGTATTCCATGTCACTTGTTCTTATTGACAAGTAGCTGCTGACATGTAGTAATTTACTGAATTATTCATTAGGTTTTAGAAGTTACAGTAAGCTCAGCCATGCTTTTTTATAACAGATTCTCCTTACATGCATTTTTCATTTTCATATGCAAGTGGTAGTTTATGCTCTCTGATACAAATACTCTTAAAAACAGAAACACTGGGCATATTTTGAGTCATTAAACAAAATGCACACCTAGATCTATATATTACCAAAACATTCTGAAGATAAATTTCACTTCAATTCTGAAGATAAATTCACTTCATTCTGAAGATAAATTTCACTTCAATGAAATTCCAAACATTAAATATATGGAGTAGTTATTCAGAAAATATGTTATTCCTTTTATACTTTTTTAACAAAGTATGTTTTTCCTTTTATTGAAATCACAATTTCAATAAAAATTAAAAAAAAAAATAAAACCAGTAGTGGCTCTCTCTCATGCAGTTGAGGGTAAATAAATAACAAGAAGCTCAAGTACCAGAAAGGTTCACATTCTATAGGCATGCTAGGTAATACTGCAACCATCATACATATGGATAAAAGCCCCAACAACTTCAGAACTGGGAAAAGTCACAATCAGCAACAGAAAATATACTTGCACTTTGGTCTCTTTAGAGCAGGGACCATCACTAGGAGAGTATCTATCAAAGATCCAACTTCACAATTGAAGCTCCTAGTGGTAGTTGCAACTGTCTTACTGACCAAACCGCAACATTAACCAATTTCTGAGCTAAGGTGCAAGTTTCATTTATGAAATAAAGTAAAGCACATACATGCAAAAATACTACAGAAAAGGCAGCTCATGTAAGAAGGTTGCATATGTGCATAAACTATACATTAGAACTAGCACATCTGCTTTCTCGACAGTGTTTCTGTGTATGAGATGTACTCTTCTTTGAGTACAACACCAGATAAATTAACAGTATTGAGAGGTCCTTAAAAATCTCTGAGAAGTATTTTTTAAGTAATTGGACTACATTTTCAAATGTGACACTGATTTAGGATCATCTTGCAATGCTACAGTGAAACTTACTCGTGGTCAACAAAACTGAATAACTGAAAATTAATTTCTTGGGTTTTCTCCATCAGGGTATTTGGGTCTCACAATTTGAAATCACTGTGATTTCTCCAATGCAAACTTATACTTCTTAAACTTGGTACTGATTAAAATGCCTCATCGAGGTTACAGTACATTAATTTTCCTTTTCTGAAGAACTTTTATCTGACCACTCAATCCTAGCATACTTCCTAGTTAGCATAATGTTACCTATCATTAATTTTAGAAACATTATGCTCCCAACTGCTACTGCTAGTTTTCCTTATTTATCCTGCAGTTGCATGCTCTAGTGACTGAGGGAACTCAGAATACAAACAGAAAGACGTTCAGAATTTGAAGAATGTATGCAACACTGAGAAAATATAAGAATATACCGTTGTATGGGATTCCTGCATTATTGGTGTAAGAAATCAGAGCAAATGCATGAGAAACTGTAGAAACAGGTACCTCTAAACCAACTTGGCTATAATACTTAACTAATGAGTAACTACTCATTTTGCCTAATTTTCAGTATTTATGACAGTTCTTTAATTTCCTTCACATAGAAATGTTTAAGTTTTATTCTCTACTGACTGCAGAGGCTGTTTAAAATGTTTCGCAATCTGACAAGTGAAAACAGGTTTTCCTCAAAACAACTGGTCCAAAAGCACCTGCCAACAGGAGAGCAGAACCCCAGCCGCAGCCTTGTACTCTCCTTACCACCACTGAACTCTAACTATTCTGATTCTATGATTCTATGACAGAAGGAAGAGCAGAAAATTTACAAACTACACAAAGGTTTGTCAACATTTCTGTCCAACCAAAGGAATGCCTGGTCCATTTGCCTGTTTACCCAAAGCAGTGCTCCTGTCCCTCACAGCAGGAGCCAGTTCAGAAAAGCTCCTGCCACAGTGCACCATGGGGCTCTCGCACACAGCCTGGTGCTGAAGACCATTCCTGCCGCACAGCACAGCCCAGTGGCTCCAGGGCTCAGAAAGACCACCTTGCAGAAACTGCATACATTATGCAGTGTGCCTTAGTTCTTATCTGGCTACTCAGGCAGTATCTAAACAACAAGCAAGATTATTCAGTCATATTTATGTGATTATATGAAGGAATTCTCAGTAGAATGAAATACAGCTGAAAAATGCTAATAATTTTGTGGAAGAAAAACTACATTCTGATAAAATCCTGTTTACAAGCCTCAAGATAACCCGTGTATGGACTTGATGTTATACCTTCTTATTCTTTGTACTGACAGGAAATGTCATTAAGACTGTCCACACAGCCAAAATCAGCCTTGTGGAGAAAAATAAGATACACTTTTTTTATGCTAAATTTTGTTCTCCATAACTGCCACATATCTTAGCAAATCATGGAGTAGGCTCTTGCTTTGCACTCCTATCAAACATAAATATACAATCAGCAATATTTTGCTTGCATCTGGTATTACAACATCTGTATGTGACAGGCATATACAAGAATAGCAATACCCTTTTTCAGATCACAAACAAAGCTCCCATTCTGCAGTGCTCCAGTCTTTCTTTTCAAGACAAGGAAAACTTGAGAGTCAACTAGAAGAAGTCCTGCTAAGCATATACGTAAAAGTCTGGTAAAGAAGATGATGCTTTTACGATGCATTTAAAAATGGAAAAGTTATGTTTTCAGGTGAAAATTTCAGGTGATAGAAAGTATTAGAACACCCAGGTCTCTTCTTCCCTCAGGGCAGGCAGCTCAGGCAGCCCAAATAAGCAGAAGTTATTCTTCAGGGTCATTGAGGAAGACAGCCCCAGGCCATTCAGGCTTCATAAATTATCTAGTTACCATACACAGGCATTCCAAAAGTACCCTGGACATTATATTATTTTTCCATAGAAGTGCATATAATGCTCTCTTTAGCAGTATATTAAACTAAAAAAAAAAAAGGAAAAAGAAAAAAAATAGAAAAAGAAAACCCCCCAAAGCCATAAGAAAAATTACTACTTACACATATACACAATTACTAAGCCTGACTTAGCACCTACAGCTTCACACCTTTATCAAAAACCTAAGTAGAAATTGATCTAATCTGATAAGTTTTTATTTTAATTCTGTTCTAAAAATGCAATTAAACAATGATATCTGTTCCTGAAAGTTAAAAGTCATTCCCTTTAGATAACAGCCAAATACAACAAGCAGTGAGTTTTGCCATCATTAGACTTCTAACCATATTACTTCTATTTTGAGGCTTTTTTGTTTGGTCTCAGTTTAATTTCCTGTCAGCGTTACGAGAGATTTCTAATGTTTGGGCTGTAGGATATGCTCTGATTAAAAATAATCTTCCCAATTACTGCCTGGCATGAATCTACTGCCCCATGCACTCTGCCACTGGCTTCTGAATTTCTGTCAGCAGTAATTGTGTCTGTAGCTTCTAACTGTAAATGAAAACCCAGGGGGCATATTTGGGTTCCAGTTTCCTTTGCCTAGCCATATCTTTTAATTTGCACTGTCTGTCAAAAGGAGATGTTCGTAGGCACTAAAAGAAATCCTTAGAACATCAGGTTAAAAAAAAAAGAAAGGAGAAAAAAAGAAATGCAACTGGAGTATGATAAACTGTATCTGATATTTATTCTAGCATACTCCATGTAGAGAATCTCACTGCATTGATTAGCCTTAGAAGAGGTAGATTGAAACCATTTACTGAGCATTTCTAGCTGCACTTTCGTACCATTAAATTTAATCATGTCTTGAGCATCACCTTATTATTGCTATTTTGGGGGGAATGTGATGGTTCCAATGAGTACTTGACAGAACAGGGTTTCTTATCACAATGGAAAAAAAAGTATTCCTCAGGCTTTGGTCCCTGGCCTAAGCTATCCCATTGTGTTACCTCTAGCCCTGACTCAGACATGGCTTGTAGGCAGTCTGGCTGGACCCCTAAACCTACGCTGCATCTTCTGTCCAGTCTGCCTTTCAGTACAGTTTCCTGTGTGGACTTTAGACCCATACTGTCACTTGTCTCCATCTTCCCTCTGTCCCAGTGAACTGCTGCTCATGACTGGATTCTCCAGGGAGATGATGAGCCTGGTTTATCATCTCACTTTGGGCTGTCAATGGACAGACTCTCCTTTCAGTACCTGGTTCTGCCCTCCCTGTTTAGACCCCATGGGGCTGCACCCCATATGGGGGGATACAGACTCGACACAGCTCTCTTCTCTCCAGAAGCAGTCAGCGCTAGGATGGCATATCCTAGATATAGATATCCAGCAAACAGGCTGTAGAATGTCCACATTTGTTATCACAGTGCTCAAACCTGGCAGTCAATGCAATCATAATTACCAGGCTTATGACAGATTTGTGTTCAGATTCTCATTGACTCACTTTTCCTCTTAGGAGTGCTGCTGCTGTGATGGAAAGGTAGCCCAGTGTAAAGGTAGCCCAGGGAACATTCTCTCTGTGACAAGAGCAGGATGGAAGCAAGGTGCCCTAGGTCAGTTTTCTAAAGGAAAAGAATCCGAAGCACTAAGCACAGACTGTACTCTCTGAATCAGAAAGAGAAGAAATGCAAGGAGTAAAAAAACATTTGATATAATATCAAGAGTGAAACTTTGACCAACTACATCAAAGGCACTGCCAAGAACGCGTACATAGGTAGAAAGTGTTCACTGCAAAGAAAAACATTGTGGAATATTCACTGTAAAATGGACAATAATGTAAGGTCCTGTGAAAATAATTTTCTGTGAGGTTTCTATATTTGATCTGTAGAAATCAAATAAATGTTTGTCTCAAAAGTAAATGGAATCCATCATATTTGGAATTATAGGAGCACAGAGAGCTTTTTCCTTTCATATGCAGGAAGTTGTCTTTGTGACAGAGGAAAAATACCAAGGTTTGGTGAATGTGAGGATTTGTCCAAATGGCTTTTGAAACTGAATAGCCGTTCTTGGCATAAGAACTTGCGTGAAATATCAAGGCCAAATGTCAACATTCCACACTATGTCTGTTAGTTTACACTCTATTCTGTATGCTTTTATCTGTAAATGGGGGGAGATACTTTAAAGGTGGGACCAGAACTGATTTCAGCTCTGCCCTGGATCTTTGGCAAGCTGTTCTGTAGTATAACTTCCCTGTCTTTAGGGCTATGCCCTTTAGTAAGTATTCTGTGCAATGTGATTACAAGAGACCAGTAACTGGCAAGAACTTCAACACATTAACTAAAACCTACGCTGTTTCTCATCTGTACAATGGAGATTGTAATGTCCAACACACTCATAACTGCCTCATATTACAGAGTTAAAGCACCACGGATCTGTTAAAACACCAATTTTTAAAATATTATTTAAGTTTTTTGTACAAGAAAGCTCTTAGTGCCTCTTCTGGGCTGTAGAGTACAGCAGCAGTGTATGGGCTGAGACATAGAACAAGACTGTGATATCCTCAAACTATCTTTCCTTCTATTTTTATCTCTTTGTGATAAAAGCATCATCTGCAAGGTATATCCACCTACTATGGAGATGATGATTGAAATTACCACAACATTTAAATAAATACTTGCATTTTAAATATAAGATAAGCCACTGAGTTCAAAAGGGTTACTCCCATGGATGACACCATGCGGATGGTTAAATATTTTCAGCATAGGAACTCTAGTATTAACAGTAAACACATTATGAAACAGAAAGAAATACTGGGAAAGGACAAATGAAATCAAAGTAATGTTTGAAATCTGCCTCACTGACACTCATTACCTCACTACTGACTTCTTTACTGATTCATTTCAGATCCACTTTTCAAAAATACATAGCATTCCATTGCTGTTATCAAGACTAATGTCCCAACAATACATGAAGACGTCAACTACACTGTGGGAGAGAAAGTAAAAGAGGGGGAGGCACTCTGATAATGATTAGTACTTTACTAATTGCATTCCTAACAATATTTTAGGGTTTTTTTCATAACCCAATACTTGCCCAAGAAAGAAATGAAAACTTAAATAGTTTTCCACAAGATACTGAATATTCCTTTAGGAACAACCTCAGCCTCTCACTAGCTATCAAAAAATAAAAAAATAAAAGCCCCATTTAATAATCAAAATATCTTACCTCCTAAATGGTGGCAACACAAAGAATATAATCAGCATTTGCTACAGATTGCACAGAACTTAAGCTAGCTGGTAACTGCCCATCTTCTGTAGGAAACCTTCCTCTGCATGGGAATAAAAGTAACTTCTCCTTTTAATGCAATTTTCCAAAAGGAAATACAATGTTAGAGGGTTTAACCAAAAATGTTGTGATTTTTCGTGTAATTCCCCTCCTTTTGAAGCCTAAAGACAGAGATTCTTTACTGCCTTAGTGGGTTTTAGTGATGATGTTTTTCCTTCTTTATTTCAAATTTCATTTTAAAAGTTTGGGGAGAAAAAAAAAACCCTACTCAAATTATATTTTTACAGTGCTATGCACCAAAAATGCCTTACACCAGTTATTGAGATTCTGTGCATACTCACTCGAATAAAATCCTCAGTGTTCTCAAGCTACTGAGAAAAGTAAAACTGCACTATGCCACACTAAGCCTCTCCTCGTCTTAGAGCAGTAGTACTATAGTTACAAACACCAATAATTGCTCCTTTCATGCTACGACAAAGGATGTGGACCTTCACCTGCACTGAATGAACTGCCCAAAGTCCACAGACAGAGCAGTTTCATTAGCTCCAGGACATTACTGCACATAGCAGGCTCCCAGCAGAACTAGCAGCTCAAAAATGAAAAATTTGTAATAGTGGCAGTGACATCTAAATATCCGTTCAATGGTTTCTTTGGCATTTTTTTACCGGCCACAGTCCGGGCAGACAATGCAGAGAAATGGGTGCAGCAGAACAGAAAGAGAATTATGTTTATGTATCTAAACGCACTCTTGATAAAATAAGGCTACTACACCAAAAATACAGCCATGTGTTTATTTGTTCCTGAGGCATAAAACACACAAAGGTAAAAAATACATCTGTATGACAGAAAAATGAAAAACAAACTTTGAAAATTACTCAAGATTAATGAAAAAAAATAAAAAAGCTGCCTACACTGAAAATGTAATGAAAAGTGGTTTCTTTGAAAATATTTAAAAAAGTAGTTCCAAAAAAATCTCCCTCAAAACAAAACCCAAAAAAAACCCAAAACCAACCAGAAACTTCAAACCACGAGAACCCACACACCATACAAACCAACCCCCTACTTCATATATAGACTGTTCTATTAGCTTAAATTTATTGAATAGTTTTCTAAGGTCCCTTAAAAAAAGGAATCTTTCAAATCTGGCTTCAGGGACAGCTCACTACAAACACACATTTTCCCACACCTCTGGGATAATCAGCTCCCCAGTCAGTGCAGGCAGGTGGAAAAGGCCTAGGCACCACACTTCTCTATTACTATAGTCATCACACCTACTACTTAACAAATACCAGATTTAGAACTTCTCTTCAACATTGTTTTCTTTTTTCCTCACTTTCCTGCAATAAATAGAGACTGCTCTGCCAAAGATCCTGTGCAGGTAGAGCAATTCCATGAACATCAGCAAGATTATTTATATGCTTCACTAAGGCATACACTCATATGCCTGCTAGACTGAAAGGTCATTTATCATCAATTCAAGGCATTCAGAGACAATGCAAAAATAACCAAGTAATTTGAAAAAGGCTTAACTGTTACCAGCTGAAGCAGTAGAGAAGTCCCTCTGTCACTTCCAGTGGTGAGCTCAGAGCACCAAACACCCCAATACTGACAAGGATTAAGCAACAGGAACATTGTACTTTCAGAACAGGGCATTTTTAAACTAACTGTTCTCTCATCTATCATAGGTCAAGAAATGAATTACGCATGTAGCAAAGCAGTTTTGAAAGAAATTTCAGATGCAGAGAAAATTATGGAAAATTTGCAAATTTTTCTTCTTTTTCTTCTTTTGTAATGAAAATTTTTGTATTGCCTTAAGAGCTTTAGATGTTAATAAATAGCATCTGCAATTAACAACCAGAACCAGATTACCCTATAGCTTTGTGATCCATGATTATTCATACAGAAACAGCCCAACTGTGGGCTACACCCATTAAGACAATCAAGAAAATGCAACACACCAAGAGCAATGCAGTAGCATGCGAACAACAAAACTATAGTTAGAGGATACGGCATGTTTCACTGACTGAAGCATGTTTCTCGTGGACAAAAGATACACGATTTGGGTAGACACTCCTCATTTTCATATCCAAATAAATTTTTATCACTGTGGCAAATACAAGCATCCTTTGACACAATGGATAGAGAGGGGGTGGGATGGGTTCACTGACAGTTACCAATCTTCAGAGGAATTGGCTTTTGTAAGATTATGAGGCCTTGAAAGCACCAATCTTCTCACCAGCTGTCACATAAACCACGCTGGACTCCAGACACAGTTCGTGGGACCCACCACAGGCCAAATTCTATAGAGAAGGCAAAAGTTCTGTCTCTTTGCACATGGTGTATCTTTACCAATTTTGTTGGAAGTATTCTTACTGTTTATGAAGTAGTAAGGTCTCAGTATGACAAAGAAGCAAACAGTAAAGGAATACAAATCTTTCATGTCTGTAGATTTATTCCTGCTAGGTATAATAACTGCAACTGATTTTTTAAAAGAATTTAGCTTTTACTTTACATCAAACAAGCAAACCTTGGGCTAGGTTTCATCTCAAAAGAATTATTTGGCAATGTTGTTTCCAGCTGAGTAAATTGATTATTATTGCAAAATGTAAAGTCATAGTACAGAGTAAGTCCACGCAGATCCCACACCATCATTCAAATGCTCACCTCTGATCAGAAGAAAAACAAGTCAGAAGCCTAGCTGTGTCAAGGGAAAGCAGTAGGCTTTCCCGAAGAGCAACATGCCCTACAAAACATTTCTGCCTGTGCTAATCACCTTCTGATTTGCATGGGAGGAGAAAGGACCAAAAGGCACGAGTATAAATGATGCAAACTATAGCCCAGTCAGGAAGAATACATCTCTGTAGAGCCATGAACCATTTATCCAAAATTTGCAATTTATAAACAATCAAACAAAAAAGGTTGTGTGTTTGTTGGTCTTATTTTTAAACTACAGTTTTTTTCTAGATGTGCTACATGCAAGTAGAAAAAGAACCCGATTTGTAAGCATCACACGTTTCCCTTCACATTTCTCAATGACCACTTCTGCAGATCTTTTTCTTCCTCTGTAACCTTTCCTAGTGTACTATGAGAATCACAAACTGCAGGTAATGGTAGCTTCTGCATCATTCACAGCATCAGGAGCTTCCCACCAGTAAGCTGACACATGTGAAATAAGACCACTTATCAATGAAGACAGAGGTCAAAGGCTTCTAAGGTTGGAACAGGAACCTGCTGGCTGCTGCAAATCCCTCACCAGTGCATTTGAGCCTGACACTTAGTATTCAAAGTGAATTGCAAGCTATATGCTCAAGGATAAAGCTCAGTCATAATAAAGACTCAGTCTGAGAGGCTCAGGATACAAATCCCAGTGCAGAGCTCATTTTGAGTATTTTTTAAATCTGAAGATGAATCAGGATTTTTTTTTCTATTTTTTTAATAAACAACAGTACTTCCCATTTAGTGAGGGGAAATGATGGCATGAAGACATAAACTATAAACACCACTATTTACATGTATTTTTATCACATTATAGGTACATGGTGTATGCAGTCACTGCACTGCTAATCAGACCTGAGGATACATAAATAAGGTGTACATTTTATTTCTGTAGGGTCAATTCTTTTGAGCCAGAAATACACTACTCCAAGCCATTAAGGAATTTGTCTAAATTTCAGATAATTTATGGCATATATTTAGCCTGTGAGCTGTGAATTCTGAAGTCATGTAAAGGATCTGAAACCTTGAATCATATTACTCAAGCAGTGCATCCTACCAGTGGCACAACTAGTCCAGTATTAGGTCACCAACAAGTGGCACTTGCTAGTACCCTTTCATAAACTGCAAACTTTATTAATTTTCTGCCTATCATATACAGCAAACCCCAGATTCTAGGTGGTATCTACACTTTCTTTTCATTTTTTAGCTCTCGTTTTTACTCATCTTTTATTTTATCCGACATTGCTTAGTTCACAGTAAAATGTCCATCATTTATTTTACAGAGACACTGTAAATTCATGGCCCATTTATTTTTTCCCTTTCAGTGTTTATTTTACATTACAACAACCTGGCAACTTGTGCCTTTTTTTTTTCTTTACTGTGAATGCTTACGTATGTAGGATGTCATTTTCAAAATTAATGAAATTATAATTAAATGCCTAATTGTTTTTACACTGAAAATATTGTTGCTAAACATTAGCTCCATTTAGAATCCTTTGCTTATTCTGTATTTTGCTTTCAATGTCTACAATTCTATTACTAAATCTACCTCTTTTTAAAAAAAATCACATTGCATCCAGCTTAACTGCATCTCACTAAATCACCTTGTTAGTCATACTTTGATTCATTCCATTTCATCGCCTTTCATATTTAAATTATTCCATTTCTTTTCCTACTCCCCATATTACCTTTCCAAATGACGTCTCACTTTGTGCAATGATTATCCTGCAACTTCATACAACTCCCATTATTAACACTTTACCATTTTCCCTATATATTTGCAAGTTCTCCTGCAGAACTGCCTTCCAAAACTATTTCAAATTTACACATTTAATCCCACCTCTGTTTCATTTCCATTCTGTATACACCAAGACAGCCAGCACTAGAAGAAGTCAAATTATATTTGTGACATCATAAACCAAGGGACAGATGCTTGAGCTCTATCCTGCACTACACTGGACTTGCCCTCAACTGTACAGGGTTTCCACTGTGACACCTGACTCCAGACACCTGCCTGCATAGTTGAGGATGAGAGATGTCTTGCTGGACACAAGCACAATTTCTTTTAGTTACAATGGGAGCATGACTATTTTCTATATAAATTAGTAAGGACACAGGCTGAATCTCAAAATCTGTGATATAAATACAATTTATACATTATAAACTATTGCCCGTTCTTATTCTTTTCTTGGCCAAAGCTACATTCCGCAGAAATTCCACTCAAAAATCAGCATCCCCTTCTCAAATAGTCACATAAACGCAGCAATAGCTTCTCCCGCCCGCTGAACAAAAATATTCTTCATAAGTTTCTTGATTAAGCCTTAGAAAATTACCTTCTCCAATGCCAAGCAAGAAGTCAGGATCCTTAGTTAGTGCAGATATAGAAACCTTAACATGAGGTCACATTGAGGATGAAGTGGTTAAAAAATTCTAATTGTAAAAATGCACACTTCTCAAAATTGCACTCTACCAAGAGTGTCTGAACAACCCCTAGTGCCAAAGTTATTGCTGTTTTAATACACTCCCCAGTATAAGAAACTTTTAGAAGACAGACTCTTATCAAAGGCGATTTACACTCCTGAAAACATGTTCTGCTTTCTGGCTTCTGGACCCAAGGGCAATTAATCCAAGGGTGCTGGGAACATACCCTTGCTAATGACTGTTTTGCATGGGAATGGGGAGAAAGAACTGAAGCCCATGGTGACAGCCATGCCAGGGAGTGATGCAAGAGCTGCTGTTCACTGTGCCACTGCCACAACATCCAAGTGCCCAATACTACTTGCCAACTATAATCGTTAAATTCTAATCTCTATTTTACATCTCATCAAAAATTATGCTACCAAGATTTGATTCAAAACAGCTGTCAGATTTGGTAAGGCAGTAAGTCACAGCCTGAGACAAAAAGCTTCTGTGGAATAACCAAATTCTGCCTGCATGCAGTGTAATATGTCTTCATCTTTCATAGGGGTCAGAGAAACTGTTAGATGAGTTATGAGACAACTGCTTGCTTAAATGGAATTTTACCAAGTCAAAATAAAAAGGCTCAATAGCTCTCTACTGAAATCATCACTTTGAAAGCATCAGATACTGGTTGCTGCTGGATAATGATTTGTCTAAGGGAATCATGGCAACATTTATAGTCATCCTTTAAAAAAGAAAGAAAAAAAATTTTATTTTATAAAATATTTTCAAAATTCTTTGAATTTTATTTGGTTTGGGGTTTTTTTTAATTTATTTTTATTTTGGAGCAGGACAAAGATGTAGCTTACAAACCAAAGCATAGCTATTTTTTTTTTTTTTTTCAAAACTATATCATGAGTTTGTAGCTTGAAAAATGCATGCAGGAAAGAATGATTCAAATCTCATATCCACAACTTAGAGAGAATTGATGAAATGACTCTGTGCTGTCTTTGTCCTCTTTGAATATCAAAGCTCTTCTGGGTATCACTTAGATCTACCCATCATAATTCAGATACTGGTGAATAATTCAAGATGTTATGCTTTAACTTCTATCAGCAGTTCCCTTGAAGAGAAGCAGCAAGTAAGCATTTATTATAAGCTATAGCATGAATCCATATAATTAATATTTTGATGTACTTTACCTGTCTTACTGTTTGCTCTTGTGATATTAAATCGGTATTAAATAAACAACACACTCAGACAACTTGTCCTACTTTTCAGAGATGCTTCAATTTATGTAATTACTTTATTTATTGTTGCATCTTTACTCAAGTTGTGTATTCTGTTAATGTGTTATCAATGTAATTAGCCGTTTCTTTGTAGGAAACTTTCTTAATCAAGCTAGCATTTTTATTTCTAAAGGAATGCACTGCTTGTACTTCCTTGGAAACAAAATATCCTTTTAAGGGTATGACAGCAATGTGCTTCATCTTTCCACATTTTCCTTGGCACATTGAAACAAACAGTGAGATGATGTGCTATTATTCAAGTCAAAGAAAAGTAGTAATCCTCCACTAACAAGTGCCAAAGGTGAGTAAAGGCACACAAAATGATATGAAAACAAGTACTAAAATATGCCCACATGTTTCAGGTAAGAGTTCAGAAGCCTCTGCCCAACCGAAACCCAAGTGACTGTAAGTTATATATTAAGATTACACCCTTTTAAAGTCAAAAGAAGCAATACTGAAGAAGAATTTATCTCAGATTTTCTTATTTGCCTTTACTGAAGAGTTCACAAACCCTACTTCATCAATAATGAATATACATGTTTAGTTAGAAACACAAAGAATCACCAAGTTACCCTATGTTCTTCAAACACACTTCATTTCTGTTGGTTACAGGACATGGTACTGATCTCGTCTCCAAGTTTTGCACATCTGCTCTCCAGACTCGTAAAGAGAACACTTCAGGTAAATGGATGGAGACATAAGAAGAGAAAAAATACATTTCTGGAAACTGAGAGAAAATGAACTCGCTTATCTTGCCTTCCCTCAATCATTTTCATTCATGAAGGGTATTAATTTTGACTATTAATTAGAGCGGCATCTGTTCCTCACTCACTGGCAAGCTACCAGTGAAAATTAGCAGCATTAACTGTTGGTACAGGTGTGGAACGGTTTAGAACTCATTTTTGAACTCCTGTCTTACTGTACTGACACAGGAGCAACAATTTGCACAGAATTAGCTCTCTCAAATACAACTAGGAACATATGAAGTGAATATTTTCACTATATGAAAGCATCCTTACCTTCATTTACCTGAAAAGATTAGCAATGCTCTAAGATATGGTTTAGTGTGAGGTGTCCCTGCCCATGGCAGGGGGGTTGGAACTAGATGATCTTAAGGTCTTTTCCAACCCTAACTATTCTATGATTCTATGATTCTAAGACCATAAATACTGCACATTAGGCAAAACCTCAAAACCAAGAAAGCCAGTGCAAGTTTTAAATGGAACTATTACTTTTCTTTTAATTCCCCGTTAGTCACCTGGCTTCAGGAAAGCACATGTTTACTGCACCGTCCAACAGAAAACTACCAGCATTATATTTCAAAGTGGTCTGTTTTTTCTTTTTCTACAGAACACACAGGAATAAATTGCACTATACTTTTATTCCTGAGTAGTTTTTCCCATAAAGTAAAACTGATAAGACTGTTTACAAATGCAGACACCAATATAAAAATGTTTTTCCCACTACATTTTAAAAAATGAAAACATATTAAAAATAATTTTGATATGCAAACTGCACAAGTAATTCAGCTTTATTTGGATAGAAAATCATTACTCGACACTGACAGATTAAACAGCACCTTCCGTTAGAGTCAGTGTATGTTACATATTTGAAAGTAAGAGCAGGAGCTTTGAATTCTATTCTCTTAAATCTGCATTTTATTTTACCAGTTTTTCTCAGCACAAGAAGCATGAAAGAAAAATTATCAGGAGTTCTTTTGCACTTACAGAAAGCAAACTGCATGGACATCTGCCAAGCACTGGGGAATACCCAGTTGTCCAGTGTATCCGGAGTTACAGGAGAGGAAGCAGACTGACAGCAACCAAACTGAAACCTAGAAAGTTTCAATCCAGGACATCAGTGGCAGCTTGTTATGAAATGCTCTGGTTTTCAAACAACAAAGGACTTTTTAAAATCTACCTAGGTGGGAGAATTTTCTAAGTTTCATTTATACTTGCTTAGAGACATGGCATTGTAAGAGACAGCATTTAGTTTCAAGATGTAAATATATGAAAGGAGTGGCACAAGTGCACCACAAACAGCCTGAAGCTATGGAAACAGAATTTTTAACTAGAATGTGAACACTGGCTGCAGCTGAGAAATGGCAAGTTAGACAGGATCTCTGCTCCAAAAATAAAGAACACTGATTTCTTTGAGCTTAAAGGTATCTCCAATTCATCCCTCCGGGAAACAACTAATAATCTAAACACAACTTCACTACCTCTTCTTTGAAAAACAAGAGATTTCAGAGTTTTTTCTATTCTTCAGTTATTACTGAACAACAAGCACCTTGATTCAGGCCTTCAGGAAGTATATAATCATCATCCTCAAGGCAGACTTCTCTTGCAAATAACAACTGAAGCTTGCAGAAGAATACACATCTCTTTCAGACTCCACAGAACTTAGCAAGTACTTCCAATGAAATAAAAATACACCACTTGTGCAATAAAATACAATTCAGTGAGAATATGGTGACAGAATTGGGTTATCTGACATTAGGCTGCTAAATAAACTGAAAATAAAACACTTCAAATTATTAAAAGGTTGTACTTCTCTGCAAACAAAGCCTAAGACAAAAATTTAAGGAACTGCCTGCAATACTTACCATGCTCTCAGACACATTTAAACTAGAAGATCCAATTAAATGGCTTCAAAATACTAGAAATAAGTACAAAATCAAAAGGCTACAATAAATGTATTGAACATCTTCATTGCTAAAATGAATGTAAGATGGCAAAAACAACACCAAGTAGACAGCATCTACAGAAAAAGAGTAAATTCTGCTCCTAAATACTTTGTAGGATGTGTTTACTTAATTTTAAAACACATGAAACTTACAAGTGAACTGTAAAATAGGTCTTGGGATTTGATTTCTCAATTTTGTCTTTTCTAAGTTGTCCTATTTCATGGCAAAGTACTTTGCCATGTTAGCAAGTATACTATATTTGTATATTTTGTCCTTTGTATAATAATCCATGCACTGAAAGGAAGAAATATTTCTAATATTACATTTCTTGGGGATTTTCTGCAATAGCTGGTAACTTTGATAGCCTGAACACAGAAGCAAAATGCCCCCAAACTGAAGAGTTCATGAATTCTTGCATGATTCCAAATGCTTTTTGTGACATCCAGTACATTTGTACCACTGCTATTTATACATACTTTACCTTTACATTACAGCATGGTTTCAAAGTCTTTGGGTTTCTCATTACTATGTATCAGCTCTTTCATACTGCCAGACAAAAAAAAATCTATTTATGGCTATAATAAGAGTAAAGCACACACTTCCTTCCCAATGTGCCAGTGCTAGAGTGATAACAGTATAATTCTCTAATGACTGAAATCCATTCAAGTACCTCAATATATCAAGTTTTAAACATTTTATAATACCTAGAAACATTAATGAAGCTAAGAGTGCAACAAGTGAAAGGCAGTAAAAAAATCAATTTTCTTTCACTTCAGATGATTTACACTCTTTCCTGAACAAATGATTTCACACTAAGAAACTGGTTAATAAAACTTCAGAACAGCTCTATTTTACAAATTTTGCTCTTAATCCAGGCAGAGATAACGTGAAAACAGTAAAACAGCAATTTTGGGACTATTCTTCAATATTTAAAGGCTGGTTTGCCTTACTTCACGTCTTTTTTTCACTAAGTTTTATTTCTGAAATTCTGAAAATTGATTAAAATGCACAATACAGGTTTGTAATCCAGAAATAACAAGATTGTTTAAAATACCTATAAGAAAGTATAAACATAATAAACCAAGTATGAAAATAAATCACAGGGAAATAAACAAGTCTGGAGCATTAGCCCCAGACTAAGAATTAAGTAATGTGCTTAATTCTAAACATATCTACAATACTAATGTTTGTATTACTGAACAATAAAATCAGCATGATTGCTATGTACCTCATACAAAGTACACGTTAGATATACCACTGCAGCACTGCTGCAATATTGAGGATTTTTTCCTCTATCTTATTTGCAAAGCTATTGTTATTAGTACTGCAATTGACTTTTGCAGCTTTATGACTTTATGACACAGTAAATTCCTCTACACAGTATGGCTTCTCCTCCTTTTCCCCATCCCAAGAACTATCAATACATTTTTCTGGATAACAAGGAAGATAAAAACTGAATTTCAAAACAAAACCCATTTTCTATTCAGAGGCTGAAGTACATATGGTGACAACAGATATTAAAACCTCTGCCTATCTTTACTTCCAGTTCTTCTCACATGTGCCCAGTATGATTGCATTTTCTTACAGCATTTTCTTACAGCATTCAAGTGACTGAAATGACTCAAAATCCTCTTTTTTTTCTTGGATGGCCAAAACTTCAGCACAGGAGATACAGGCCACCAACTTAAAAAAAATGAAAGGAAATGTGATGCAATGTTCTTACAGACCTGCCTAGAAACATTGGCTCAAGCTGACAAAGAAGTTCTGCATAGGAAGATCAGTTAAGCTCTTTTCATTATCATACGATGGTTGCATTTATAACAGAAGGGAAGAATGCCACCGGAGTTTATGCAACTGTTTTCTCCCACCTCGCTTTCACATTCTCTTGCGCCTTCCAGGGTATTAACCAAATGTAAAAAGTTCATAAACAGATGCATAGCAAAAATAGCAAAAGAGAATATGCAAAATGTGCGTAATAAATATCTAAACCACAATTTGAATAATTTCAGAAATATTAATGCATCCCTGGAGTGTCAGTTTAAATATTAATAACATTTTAAAAAGTAATTTAAGTTTTTCAAAAATAGACGTGTATTGTAACTGTGCTAAGAATTTTTAGCCTGCCCTGAGATTTAATATGCTTGCTACTGATTGAAAAACATGAAATCCACCACTCCTATTTTTCTGAGATTAAAAATGTGATTTGAAGCTTCAGTTTTACATTTCCTGATGTTGCTTAAAGCTGAGAAAAATTATGTGGTTTGTGACCCCTATGCCAATTCACCAGAACATGAATTAGTAAATAGACTAGGATAAAATTCATAATAGTAACTTAAACATGCAGTAATGTAAGATAGTAATTGAAAGGTTTTCTTTTTTTCTTTTCTCATCTGGCCTGCATAGGAAAATATTGAACAACACAGAGCTAAAACACCAAAACACCTCTAAAGGGCTCCCACTCAAATCCCACCACACTAGATTTGTGTGGTGAATATAAAGCATTGCTCATGACACCCTGATCAGATTTTGCCCAGGTAGCCTGAGAGGTATTGGATGGACTGCAACACGGATACAGTCTGGATAAGCCAAGCACCCAGCAGCTTCAGTATATGTAGGCTGGACACACAACTCAGCTTTCAAATTTGAATATAACATCTTCACCCTAAGGACTTAATGTTACAGCATCCAGATGTAGGAAGAAAGCCATGAAGTCTAGGAAACTACTGTCTACAGAACCAACTACAGAACAGAGAGGAAAACTGCATGCCCTAAAATACTAGACTTCCCCCCACAGGCCCAGGATTGATGTCCTTCTACCTCAGCACTTCCTCCTCAACCTCTCAAAGAAGCATTTCAAATAGAACACGAAAGCCCATATACTTGCTATGCTTCCCACCATGGATCTACAGAATTAGTGGCTGGGTCCCAATGGATAATGCAAATCCCAATTTCCGCCTTTTTTCTGGTAGAGACATGTTGATTAGGCTGAGTTCTTATGTTTGAGATAAAAACAACCAACCAAACTACAGCTTACCATTAGAGACCAAAATGTAAAACACTGCAGGTCAGACAGTGGCAGGAAGAAAGCACAGACAGGTATAGTTTGTGGATAGTCAGGTAGCCAAGTAAACTATTTGTCTTCTGCTGCTAACATGTAAAAAAAAAAAAATATTTGAATTTGGAGAAACTTTGCCTGTCTGCCACCACCCATTGCAGGTGTTTCCAAATAAACAGAAAAGTAGAAGAGTGTCCTGGGTTCATCAGTAACAGTCATTTTTTCTCCTTCTTGGTAGCTGGTGCAGTGCTGTGTTTTGACTTTCAGGCTGGGAACAGTTGCTGATAGCAGCAATGTTTTTAGTTACTGCTCAAATGTTTACTCTGGCCAAGGACTTTCTGAGCCTCATGCTCTGCCAGGGAGGAGGGGAGGCCGGGAGGAAGGAGAGACAGGACACCTGACCCAGGCTAGCCAAAGAGGTATTCCATACCATAGCACGTCCTGCCTAGGATGTAACTGAGAGTTACCCAGAAGGGCTAGGACTCTGGGGGGTTGGAGGAGGTATCGGACGGTGCTCAGTCTGGCAGAGTGGGGTGAGTTATGGGTCAGCGGCTGGTGAGGTGTTGTATTCTCTTCACTTGTTATTTTCTTTACCATTATTATTATTATTATTAGTGGTAGCAGTAGTGATTTGTGTTATATCTTAGTTATTAAACTGTTCTTATCTCAACCCGTGGGAGCTACATTTTTTGGCTTCTCCTTCCTAACTCTCTGGGAGTTGGGGGAGCAAGGGGGAGGAGTGAGTGCATGAGCTGTGCAGACTTGGTTTAAACCACAACATAGAGCAATGTAGGAAAGGCAAATAAATGAAACCAATTAAGATGCCAATTATTTTAACAAAGAATGAGTGGAACATTTGTCTTAACTTTGTTTCTAAGCACCTTACTGCATCAATGATTTTCTTTGACACTGTGCAAGGTTATTAACAGATGCCACCGGATGCTGAAGAAATCTAAATATTAATGTACTCCTTACAACAAATTGGCATTACAACAAATTACAGCAACTTCTTACAACCAAGTGAGAAAATCCTTGTGTTTCAAGGCATTCAGGTTAATTATTTCAACCTGGTTGACAGGGACAAGGTAAAACTCAGTTTTAACCTGAACATTTCTAGGTAAACCAAAAAAGGGAATGACCTATATATTGTATTCAAGCTTCTAAACCAATCTCCACATTTGACCAACTATGTTTATGAGCTATCGAAATATGATGTAAACTGGCAGATTGCATCATTCCTTCTGCATACAGAATAAGATAAATTGTGATGTAATAATTATAGTTGTCCTAGGTTATTTTAAATTTCCAGGTTTCGAAAATCCCACAAATTCCAGAAATGCAATTATTTGAGAACCTTGGTTTCAGCTTGTATTTTGATGATTCTTGGTTGGTTTGAATGATGAGTCTATTCAGCTCTGAAGATTTTGCTTATTCAGAAGTGCTCCTGACAAACCTTTCAGCTCATTCCTTACTCTCCAGCACTCACTGGCTGCCAGCAGAATGAGCTCCTCCTAATTACACGGGGAGAGATTTGGGGATCTCAAAGACTTAGTGGCCAAGAACAAGTATTGACATTTTGTGGTCTCATGGAATATGACTGTTGATATGGCAAGAGTCCAGACTTCATCAGTCAGATGGGGAACCTTCTGCTTCAGTGGCAGTTTGAGAACAAGTCAATAACCACTTCCATAGTACAATTTGTTTTAATATTTCTCAACTTTAAAATGGCTTTCTAAATAATATGTTCCTCAAGAACTTTCCAGGAGCCATTTGTAACTCTCCACTGGCTTCCAACATCAGTAGCACAAGCTTCAGACCCAATCACAGACTGTACTAGAAACTGTTTTAAACCTTTTAAACATGTTTATGTGGATCATATACATCAACCTTCCAAATAAAGTCACAAGTAATTTTGGTCAACTGTTCTACATCACCCTCCCTCTGCTTCCAAGGGCTGCTTTCAGTATACAAATCATTACTCACTATACCAATTATTTTTCTAATTGATAATCAGGATTTCAATCTTTCTTTCACACTACTACTACTTTTGCCAGTCTCTTCTCCTTCCAGGCATACACACAGAAAGAACTTCAGCATCAGAATTAAGTTCATTTCCCAATCACGGTGTGTTTTTGCTGAGATGTCAGCAAATTCACAAACAAAAATGAGAGTCTCAGCATAGTCAAGCCAGATGGTCTGCTGGGGAAGCCACCTCTAAAGAACGCAGACTTTAAAAGAAGCAATTTGCCAACCAGAGTAAGATAGTCAGTCTACTGCTTTTCGTTGATTTAAGGTCTATGACACACTGCAGCTGTCACAATGAAGGGCAGACAGAAAAGGCAGTCTAATGACTACAAAATGCAGTAAACCATACAAGTTTTATGAAGTATTCATTTGGCATCTGTCTTCTGTAACATGTCTCTGTATTATACAAGGTATTTCTCTCCCTCCTCACTCTTTAGAGAGATATCAAGTTTAATGTACTGACTGGTACTTAACAATCTGATTTTGTCAGCTTTTGTGCTGAATGGCATTTTCCTTCTCCTGTTGACTTTCACAGAACTATTCACAGTGTAAATTATTTCCTCTTTTTCAGTAAAGGTAATAGATCCGTGTACTACCTCAGAGGACTGTACTTGGGAACTACATGCTGTCAGGCACCCTGATGCCACGTAAATTCTCACTATTGTCACAAGGCTTGCTTCCACTTTCTACCTTTCTGCTGCTACTAGTACTTACATATGCACCAGTCCCGAGGCTTCTGCTGGCGAAGGGGCAGAAGAGGTTTCTTTCACAGTGCCCTGATTCATTTCTCACAGGAGGCTTTAGGAATGAGCTACCAGTATCAGCACCAGTTCAAGCATCACATGTCAGAATAAGGGTATCAGGTAACCACTGGCCAACTCAGCAGGAGAGACCAAAGAGGAGTAAACAATGAAGATACATTAACCTCTGTAACACTGAGTAATTTTTATAACCATCACCCAAGTGCACTACTGTCTAATCAGGTATACTGAGTCAATGTTCCGTCTTACAGAAGAAACTGAATCAGCACCAAAATCAGTGGGTTTCCAATTTTAAATGAGAACGGATGGAGCACGGGGACAAACGTTTTTCTGCATGGCCTAACCATTTTGCAGCACTGAGCACCTATAAAGTGCACTGATTTATCTACCACTTGCAGTCTTACACTTGTAAAGTGACAATAACTGTGTATTTTGTCAACTTTTTGTGATCCAAGCAGTCCTCAACTTTCAATGCTCATCTGAGCCAAGATACATGTTTTATCTCTGCAGAACAGGTCCCCAACACTGAAAGGACAAAACGAAAACCTGCATTCTAACATACAGGTAACATATGCCTGTGTGCTTGCCAAACAAATGAACAAAAACCTCTCCCTGTTCCAAAATTATCCAGTCTGCCACTTGCAGCTCTGTTCTTCTACAGGGAAAGCCCTACAAAAAGCTGAGGTGGCCAGTTTAACTGGCTCATGCTCCAGTGAATCAACCTACCCAGAACACTGAAAATCAAACTACCAAGTTACCATCTTGTAAAATTATTTATTCTCAAACAAATCTTTTGCCTTAGACAAAAAGGAGATTTTAACACATTACTAAAACATAGGAGATAATAATATCTAACTCAAATTGCACCAAATCAAGTTCATCTGAGTATAATTTCATTGTTAATACAAGCTACACAAAGAATTTATTTGGTTCAGCATACGACATTACTCAGCACCTGATTTCTAAGGTAACTTGTGCTGGAGAAGTTGGATCTCATTAACAGAATGCCAAAGCAACTGCTGGTGGAGAAACTGTTGTCAGTACCCTACTATTTAAAATAGACACTCAGCTCAGTTTTTGTAACACACAATGCAAGGCATGGTAAGACACTATTTTAAATAAAAGTTCTGAATCACTCTGGCTATGTATAAGCCATCTAAGAGCACACACCAATCCTTTAGACTTCTGATCATCACTGGGAAAAAAAATCTAGGAAACACAGTTTAATTTGAATTCCAGTGTGAGGAAGTGAAATGAAATAGCACTGTCACTGAAGAGAAATGGATTTTAAAATAGGCTGAAATATTTGAGTTTCAAACCTAGAAACAAGCTCCCCTTCTGGAAACATTTAAAGATTGACTCCAGAATAATTTCAGTACTAAATTAGCCTGTTCCTTTCTCTTCATCAGGTTCAGGTTTTATTTATTCTACTTTTTCCTGACATATTAATATATTACTGAAAGCACAGTTTCAACTAGAATAGGCTTTTATAAGTCATTTCATTTTGTACAAGAAATAATTTTAACGTAATGTGACAGTTCTCAGTAAGTTTACAGCTCCCGCAAACAACATAAAAATACATATTTTCCATTCTAACTTTAGTTGTGTATATGATGAATTTCACAGATTTTGCTGATGTAAACTCTACGCAGTCTGAAGAAGCTCCTTATCAGTAACAGCAACAGAAATGAAAATCTGTAAAGAGTGTTGAGTGAGAATAAAGGAAGTATATTAAGAATAGATGATTTGGATAGTAAAAATCAACTAGAAGAACCCTTTTAACTAAAAAAGGGGAGGCAGAAAAATTATCACCATCATTATTACACATGTAAGCACAAATTATTTACATGGATTTCTATTCTAACTGATGTGTTTATTTCAATCTTGGGGGGAAAAAATATATAAAAAAATCCCAACATCTATGTCCATACACCTTTTTAAAAGAAAAGTTGTTTGCAAAAACATAAAGAACAAAAAGGAAAAACAAATAACTACAAGTATTTACAAGGTAAGATTATACTATTTCAATGACCTATATAACACAAATATACATATACATACAGTAACACATTCATACTGTTTTCTATCAACGTTTCTATTCCAGAATGGTAGACTCATACTTCTGTTAGTCAGGAGAGAGCCAGGTGTTTCTGGTCCAAGGCCCCACTGACACTGGTGCAGGTAGAGCAGGTCCCTCAGGGCTGCAGCAAGGTGAGCTGGGAACAGCTCCAAGGATGGAGACACTGAGCCACTCCAAGCCCCTCTCTTGACCCGCTTTAGTAGTACACAGAATGATGCACATTTTATCCTAAGGAAGTGGCTTTCTACCTCACTAAAACTTTCAGCTAATTGTGCTTAGTGTTATTACTCTGAATTTATTCAGTACTCTTCATGAATAGAAGAATATATGAAATGGATCTAAAAATGTGAAAAAGATAACCTAGAGTAGCAAAATATCACAGGATTAAGCATATTCCATATAGCTTTAGCATCAGGAACATAAAAAGAATATGCAGATTACATTACATTATGTTGCAAATCTAATCAGAAACAGGAAGCTTTCTGCAAGTAATTTCAATATTCTGACCCAAGTCCTACATGACTTTCAGTGAGTTCTGAAGACAGTCATTTTACTAATTCATCACTGTGTCTAATGCCTAATTTCAGCATAATGTAGTGTGATATTTCTACATTATAAAGTCCCAGCTTTTGTTGTGAGACATGAAAAGCTAAATGTTGCTTATCTTTATCTAAGAATTATTCAGGATATTAATACAGTTTGCCAGTGGACTAAATTAGAAATCCCTGTGAGCACTCTCAGTGTTTCAAACCTGACACAAGTTTAGGTTTTTGTTTTGTTTGAGGGTTTTATTTACCCAAATTGATTGCTTTACTCCAGTGAGGATCCTCACAGAAGTTGTAGTTTTGCTCTGAAGCATTTACATGCCAATCTGCAATCCTGTGTTGACCTGTGATACCCCTAGGGGACTGAGGACTGGAGTCTTAAAGCTGAAAGGAGACACAGAAGCCTTCCATCAAATTAAGTGAATGGTTGAAATATGGGTCACCAAGTCTGCTCTGGTGTCCGTGAGGCCCAGGACAGCTCCAGTAATTGCAAGGAGGTGAGCTGTCATACATCACAGCATGCTTTATACCTGCCCCAGGAGCCTGTGAGTCATCTAAAGTAAATGGCAGGACTTTGAAATGGATATGGGGATGCAAAACATGAGTAACTCATTTTTATTACCTTCTAGTGAATACCTTCGATATAAAAATTACCAGCCCTGTATCTCTCATACAGCTGATCCCTCACTGAGAACAAGAGAAATAAAAGCACACACTTGTTACAAAAAGCTATTTCATAAGGAAAGGAAGGCAACATCCTATACCCAACACCTTTGTTGCATAATCCCCTTGAAATTTGAATGACAGTCCAAAGGGATTTTCAACTTCACAAAATAAAAATACCAAGCAATACTTTGAAAGTCCTACTCACTATACAGTAACTAGACCAAAAATTAATATACAAACAAGCTCCTTTCATTTGAGGAGAAATAATAAGACAGAAAACAAAGATATCATCAGTCATGACAGCCTAACATTAAGCTTCAGCATCAGTACTAACATAAAATAGACGTACTGTCTACAGTTTATGCTTCCTACTATGGAAATAAAAACCAGCCTATAGAAAAAGAATATAAATTTGAACTGTTCATGCTAGGGAAGTTATTAAAAGCTAATCTGCAATATCTAACTCATTTTTTTAATTGGCTTTGAGAAGCCCTTGTCTCAAAGACACTACATAAGTAATATTGTATTTGTAATTAAGCACAAAGGACAGACCACACAAGCATCTTGAACCCAAATTTTAAAGCTTACAAACCAGCTGACTGCCTTCATTTCTGCCACGGATAGGTATTGTTTGTAAAGCGATTTTTTTTTTCTCTCTCAGAAATAACACCTTTATCTCCTGCAGTATGATATCTATAAATTGTCAATAGCTGCAAGTTTATGAACATTATGAAATACATTTTGCTCACAGCCCTGTATCCCAGACAATGATTTTTGCTGTGCGCTTAGTCAGACAGGTGTCAATACAGAATAGCTTCCTTGCTCTTAGTGCAGTGTACTATGTGTCAGTGTAAAGAATCTCACCTATGGATTTATTTTTTTTTCTTAGTATATGGAAATTGAAAAATATTTTCCATAAAATGGGAGCATAAAACCTAAGGGATTTAATGTACCTGGGAAATTTACACGCTGACCAACTGATCAACTACATATCTTCATTTCTAAATCATTTCACTAATTATAATGTCACAAATGCCAAAAATCTAAACATCTTCCAACAAGTCCATAGCCAGCTAACAGCAGATTTTTACTGCTAGAAAACATTTTGGCAGACAAAACTGAACAGCATGTTATAACTTGGTAAGTCTTTGAAAGAGATGCAAGCTTTCAACTCCTAATAGGTATTCCATTGCACAGTGAAACAAAGTGAAAAACTTGGCATACAAGTAATCCAAGTGATGTATTAACTCCACCTCTATAAAAAACAAAACAAAAAGGCCCTACATAAGTAAACAGTTGAACTGTGCAGGCCGTCAGGGTATCACACCTGGGAATACTAACCCACGGCACAAGCCAGCATTTGAAACCAAGATGCACAATGCCAGATTATAGAGAGAAAATTTATTTGAATAAAACCTGTATATAAGTGTATGAAATGACTAACCACAGACATTCAGAAAATGAATACCCACTGCAGAATCAGAGTGTCACGTTATTAAACACCAAAATTATGACTACTTTGCAATGTTCAAACACATCTGAAGAGAAAAGCAAAGCCATTGTCTCCTGTTACTCTTTGCAAGTACCAATAGTTTCAAATTGTGTATGTATGACTGTACTTAGAAACTTCTTTATTTTTTTTTTATAAAACATCAGATAATTTCCAAAGACAGGATAGGTGCATTAGAATAGAAATAAAACTTTTGTGAAAAAGGCAGAAAATGGAACTAGGTTAGATTTTGAATTCTCAAAATGAGATTGCAAGACTGGGAGATGAAAGACATCTAAACATCTAAAGACCTTTTCATGTCTGTGCACAGACACAAGAGCTGCTTCTACTGCCACAAAAGTATGGTAAGCTCTGGAACTCCTGAACTATACCAATTATGAACTAAGTTGAAAATTGGCCACATTTTACATCTCAATACTTCCACTATAAATTTTGACTGTGTAAATGAGCTACAGGCAATAATTTGTCAGTAAAAGGAATATGATGATGATAACCAATTCCCCAGCTCTTGGTTATAACATGAAGAACACTGTAGCCTCAGTAGCTGAACCCACCATCTTCTCAAAAGCTGGACGACACCTCAGACCAGTAAATGCCTGTCCAGATAAAACCAAACACCATGATACATCTCCGTATGTCCTGGCCTCTCATGGTTTAACCCCAGCCAGTAACTCGGAACCACACAGCCACTCACTCACTCCCTGGCAGAATAGGAGAGAGAATTAGAAGGGTAAAAGAAAGAAAACTCACAGGTTAAGAACAGTATAATAACTGAAATAATAATAAAAATTATAATTTAAAAAATAACAGAGTAAGAAAAATAAAATCCAAGAAATAAATAAGTGATGCAAATAAACCCCAGTTGCCCACCACCAATGTCCAGCCTGTTCCCCAACCGTAGCCCCTGCCAGCTTTCTCCCTAATTTATATGCTGAGATGATATCGTATGGTCTGGAATATTCCTCTGGGCAGCTGGGGTCAGCTGTCCCAACTGTGTCCCATCCAAGCTTCCAACCCTTACCACTGAGCAAATGAAATAATGCCTTCAAAAATAATATGAGAAAGGTGCCCACAGATAAAAACTCCACACTGAATTTACGTAACACCTTAGAAGAGTCAAGAAATTAACAAGTATGTTGGACTGAAGAAAAAGGCAGGTATCATAGGTGATAATGACAATTCACAGTATGGGTATTATTTGTAGAGCTTCTGCCAGCCAGAGTCCCACATTAAGAGCAAACACAGCCAGCCCAGAGCTGTCTTACTGAGCAGCTCAATGTGCTCCATCATCCATATACAAAACAATCAAGGTATGAAATTACTACAGTAAAAATTTGAACTTCAATCTTCTTAGGATTCTTTCTGTTATCAAGCCACCAATCTCCTGTAAGTGCATACAACAGCCTGGTCACTGACAGGTTTGGCAACCCCCACACATGGCACAAATTGGGTATTTCTAACAGTTCCTGAAATATTTTCTCTCCAGCCAACCTGAGCAAGATCATTTATAAAATAAATGTTTAAGACAAAAAGCAAAAACAAAGAATTACCCACCTTCCCCTCAAACCCAGATATCCATAATATTGCATACAAATTCTAGTCTATATGGAACTCAGTAATCCATACCTAATTTGAAAGTAGTTTCAAATTATAGCAATTTGTAGCAGCTTACAGTAATGTCAAAGATCACCTATTTTCCTAATACAGGAAAAACGCAGGAATCTAAAACTCAAACAAAAGAACAAAGATGATGAAGTAACTTTTGGAAAAGCATCACATGTGTTTAATAAAACATTAATAAAGTCAGCCTCTAGGATTTCACAGTGACTGCCTGGCACTTTCAAAGGCTCTTACCGGGCTTTTAATACACTTCTGGATATTTCACACACATATCAACAGTTCTGTGGAGGAAGTGAGGGAGCAACATCCTGAGAAAAGAGACAGGAAGTCTTTCACTATTAGATGAGCAATTTAAATTCAGCCTAAGCAAGATAAAACTGAAAAATTCAGCCTAAGAAAGTTATAACTAGTCAGTCTTCACATTATCATTCTAGTTTCAGCTTTTACCATTTTAACAGGTATGTATGTGGAGAAAATATATTTTTAAATATCATGCAATTGATAATGTCAAGAGAAAAGGTGAGAAGGTGAGAGGAAAGGCATATGGCAACTGCAGCATTTTCAATCCCCCTTATTCATCTATGCTAAGTTAACAATAAAATTACTATTAGAATAATGTGGGTTGCTTGATATTGTTTTTTCAGTGACTTGTAAGAAACACTGATCTGCAAACCTGCTGAATTTCCAGGTAAACAGTTTAACTTAAAATGCCTATAAATTAATTAATGTTTTCTGTCTAGAATGTTATTTCTATCATAGTAACGTGTATCGAGATACTGCTGATGTCAGATTCTCTTCCATAAATACTATTTCCATGAGGTGCTTGGACGCACAGGTGAATAATAACTGATGTGAAAGCCTCCCAGGGTATGTTTTCCAACTGTAACATGCCCTGGGAAGTGTGCGTTCCTGGAGGGGAATGCTTGCAGGCCTTTTTTCTAGACTAACTGCCCTAATTGCTTCAAGCTGCTTTTCTGTTTATTTACAACCTTCTCAGACATTTAGAAAGAAACCATTACAGTTTTGCTGCCAGATTAATCAATGACAACTTCATACATGCCAAAAATACTAGAATAGGAGAAAAAAAATAAAGGGGAGGGGAGGTGCATAAAACATTTACTGACAAATTACATATCTTCATTACTCTTTCTTTCAGAGGAAAATAATGTCTGGGGCTTACCTGAATCAATAAAAAGCACTGATTTTATAATGACATAAAACCAGATAGTGTTTAATTTGTTAGAGCATACTAATACTCTTACAGGCACAAAGACTCCTCTCGCCTCCAATGTACGAGACAAACTGAGACAGAGGAAATGCAAAGTCAATCAGTTCAGAGATGCCCTTATTATTCAGGGGAAGCATCTTGAATAAGAGACTTGAGAAGCTTTGTGTTCCAAAGGATTGAAGTTTAACCAGTTCTCCGCCATGTTACCAGTATCTTAGTTTTCAATTTGCTCTAATGCAGATTTTTTTATCAAGGAATTAATGGATGAAAAGAATGAATAAAACAAAAAACTCAAGTCACTAGCTGAGTTCCGTTATGAGAGGCATATTCTTTCTCTTGTCCTGATTCTCAGAATTTTCTTTGACCTAAGGAGTCAGGAGGAAAAGGAACTTTTTCATATAGCTCCACCTGAAAACATTTCCCACTTAGGGACCACATACTACTTTTCCAAGATCTCCTTCTACACTCACTATGGGGTTACCAGAGAAGGGGAAGGATTTCTTTTATTTCAAATACTAAAATTTAGCAGATATCACCATTTTCAGCTTAGCCATTAGGAAATAAAAAAGCATTAAATACAAAAAACATTTTTGCAATCCCATTCAATAATACCTTCAGACAAGTAATTGCAGTAATGCAATGTATTTGACAAGCTTTCCATACTTCACCTCACCCATTCTTCCAAGAGAGTCAGAAAAAAGGGCTTACAAGGAACTCTACACATCAAGTTAAAAGATACAATTCAAAACCAAGTGTATATTTTGGGCAAATCACTAACAGAATCGCAGAATCATAAAAGAGGGTTGGAAAGGACCTTAAAATCATCTAGTTCCAAGCCCTCTGCCATGGGCAGGGACACCTCACACTAAACCACGTCACCCAGGGCTCTGTCCAGCCTGGCCTTGAACACCACCAGAGACAGAACATTTACCACTTTGCTGGCCAACCTGTTCCAGTGCCTCTCCACCCTCACAGTAAAGAACTTCTTCCTTATATCCAACCTGAACTTCCCCTGTTTCAGTTTAAACCTATCATCCCTTGTCCTATCACTACAGTTCCTGATGAAGAGTCCCTCTCTGGCACCCTTGTAAGTCCCCTTCAGATACTTCAGATGTCTCCACACAGGTACTCTTCCCCAGGCTGCATAGGCCCAACTTTCTCAGCCTGCCTTCATATGGGAGGTGCTCTAGCCCCCCTTACCATTCTCGTGGTACTTCTTATCCCATCTTATTGAAAACAACCATTCATGTCCATTTATCAGATACAGCAGTACTGCACTGAGAGGGCTTTGCGGGTACACAACACAGCACAGACACCAACAGAACATAAATAAAAATGCTGGCATTATTTAGTTAACTGTCATTTATCATGAGAACCCACATTTGAAATTGATAGGTGTTCATAAGCTCAGTTAAAGTTTATGGACTGGTAGAATGCCATCACCACACCTGCGTAGGACTTTTATCGCCTCTATCTGGATAACACGGAAAACAAGCAATAGGCCATGGACCCGAAGGGCTTCCCCCTTCTCAGGATTATTTGCACAATCAATCATATCACTCATTACACTGTGGCAAGCAGCAAAGCAGCAAACATTTGTGACACAGGACACAGTATTAGCTTCAAAGTGATTAGATTTTGGTTCTATTATTCAAAATAACATTGCCTTGCTGAAATACCTTTGGAAAATCGTGTTGGAAAGGAACATGACTTCTAGGCATAAAAATAATAAAAGGGAACTTAGTGACTGAATTATTGTTTTCTAAGATTAACTTCTAATTTGGAAATAATAAAAGGATTACTAAATATAAAGTACTTCAAGCTATTTTCCCTCTTATAACAATATTTTGAGCTTTTGGCCTGTCTCATCTATTATGGGGAATTCCATTATGAGAGAATTAAAGATGTGCTGCTCTTACAAAACAGAGGTGCTTTTAATGACAGATTCTGAAACATGGCCTTTTGTACTTCAAGAGATTGACTATAAAAGCTCACTGTCAACCGAGCTTTTACAACCAAGTAACATCAATGTCAGTGTGCAAAAGACTGATAGTCTCAACATGAACAATTCTTCTTGCACAGCTAACTGCTTATGGCCTGTCTGGGTTTTCCAGCAACATAATTTAAAAAGCAGTAAACCAGAATTTGCTCTTTTTTAGAAGTAAGTATGCAGCGTTTGGAGGTGACATGAAAGGTAGAGTCTACTGTAACTGGAACTTATGACTGGCAGTTTCATGCTTTATTCACTACAATTGACAGTTAGAAATTTGGAGCAATTTCAGTGAATACTTTTTGACTGGTCTCCAATTCTGGGTCCAGAACTGTAGTATGAACATCTGAAGATAATTCTGCTCACAAAACAAAGTTATTATCTATCAGGTTTTATCACATACCAGGAAGTACAATCTAAATCACAACCAATCCCCCTCCCCCTTGATGTAAATGGCTTAACTAGAACCTCAGGATATCTCAAGTTGGAAGTGACCCATAAGACCATTGACTCCAAGTCCCTGTTCCTCGCAGCATTAACTACAACTAAACCACATGACTAAGAGCATCATTAAGATGCACCCTGACCTCCAACAGCTTTGCTACCGTGGGCACTGACAATGGAGGAGCAGGAACAAAACAAGAACAAAAATATGTCAAGATAGAGCAGAAAACCTCAACTCCCATTGTACTTGTCTATTTCTTAATAGACATGGGACTGGATACACAGGAAAATTAGTTCAGTACCGTTCCACTGGTTTCTTCAAGATGTTAGCAAAATATAATGAACATCAAACCCTTAGCATCTGTCCTAACCCCTACAGTAGGGCACTTCATAAAAGCATCTAGCATTTTGTGACAGCCATAGCCAATTATACCACAGCCATATCAACATTATTTGATACATTTTTTTTCTGCTGTTGGATCAATAAAAAAGCATCTCAGTAAAACTCACCCAGATAAACCAATGGTACATATGTGTATGTTCAAGCAGAGGATCTGTGCTTGCTTAATCCAGAAATAGCTGGATTTCTTCCAGACAACTTCTTACATCTTGCACATTCTGAAAAGCCAGACTGTAAGGCTGCAGGGTAAAATTACACCTTGCAGACACAATAGCCTCTTAGAGCCATAGACTACTTTGGGTTGGAAAGGACCTCAAGATCATTCTAGTTCCAACCCATCTGCCATGGGCAGGGACACGTCACACTAAACCATGCCACCCAAGGCTCTGTCCACAGCATGGCCTTGAACACTGCCAGGGATGGAGCATTCACAACCTCCCTGGGCAACCCATTCCAGTGCCTCACCACCCTAACAGTAAAGAAATTCTTCCTTATATCCAGTCTAAACTTCCCCTGTTTAAGTTTCAACCCATTCCCCCTTGTCCTATTCACTATAGTCCCTAATGAAGAGTCCCTCACCAGCATCCTTGAAGGCCCCCTTCAGATACTGGAAGGCTGCTATGAGGTCACCATGCAGCCTTCTCTTCTCCAGGCTGAACAGCCCCAACTTTCTCAGTCTGTCTTCATACGGGAGGAGCTCCAGTCCCCGATCATTCTCGTGGCCTTCCTCTGGACTTGTTCCAACAGTTACATGTCCTTTTTATGTTGAGGACACCAGAACTGCACACAATACTCCAAGTGAGGTCTCGCGAAAACAGAGTAGAGGGACAGGATCACCTCCTTCCACGTGCTGGTCATGCTCCTTTTAATGCAGCTCAGGATACAGTTGGCTTTCTGGGCTGTGAGTGCACACTGAAGCCAGCTCATGTTAAGTTTCTCATTGACCAGCACCCCAGTGTCCTCCTCCACAGGGCTGTTCTGAATCCCTTCTCTACCTAACCTGTAGCTGTGCCTGGGATTGCTCCAACCCAGGTGTAGGGCCTTGAACTTGGCACGGTTAAACTTCCTAAGGTTGGCATCAGCCCACCTCACAAGCATGTCAAGGTCCCTCTGGATGGCATTCCTTCCCTCCAGCATATCAGCAGAACCACACAGCTTGGCGTCATCAGCAAACTTGCTGAGGGTGCACTCAATCCCACTGTCCATGTCACTGACAAAGATGTTGAACAAGACCGATCCCAACACTGATCCCTGAGGGACACTACTTGTTACTGATCTCCAGTCAGACGTTGAGCCACTGATCACAGCTCTTTGCGTGAGGCTGTCCAGTCAATTCTTTATCCCCTGAGTGGTCCATCCATCAAATTTAGAGAAAAGGATGTCATGCAGAACAGCGTCGAAAGTTTTGCACAAGTCCCAGTAGATGACATCAACTGCTCTACCCCTGTCCATCAGTTCCAAAGCTCCATCACAGAAGGCCACTAAATTGATCAGGCAGGATTTCCCCCTAGTGAAGCCATGCTGGTTGTCACCAAGCACCTTGTTGTATTTCATGTGCCCTGGCATGCCTTCCAGGAGAATCTGCTCCCAGATTTTGCCAGGCACAGAGGTGAGACTGACTGGGCTGTAATTCCCCGGCTCATCCATTTTCCCCTTCTTTAAAATGGGGGTTATATTTCCCTTTTTCCAGTCATCAGGAACTTCACCTGACTGCCATGATTTTTCAAATATGATGGCCAGTGGCTTTGCAACTTCATTCGCCAGCTCCTTCAGGACCCGCAGATGGATTTCATTAGGTCCCATGGACTTGTGCACATTCAGGTTCTTAAGATGGTCTCAAACCAGATCCTCTCCTACAGTGGGCCTAAGTTCTTCATTCTCACAGTCCCTGCGTCTGCATGGGTGGTGTGGTCAGAACATTTGCCAGTGAAGACTGAGGTAAAGAAGTCATTAAGAACCTCAGCCTTCTCCAAATCCAGGGTAGCCAGTTCTCCTGATAGCTTCCAGAGAGGGCCCTCATTGTCCCTAGTTTGTCTTTTATTTGCAATGTACCTAATAGAATCCCTTCCTGTTATCTTTCACATCTCTAGCCAAGTTTAATTCTAACCTGGCCTTAGCTTTCCTAGCCTGGTCCCTAGCTTCCCAGACAACATCTCTGTATTCTTCCCAGGCCACCTGTCCTTGCTTCCACCTTTTATAAGCCTCTTTTTTCCCCCTCTAAGTTTCCTCAGCAACTCCTTATCCATCCATGGACGTCTCCTGGACTTCTTGCTGCACTTCCTTCTAGCTGGCACACAACACTCCTGAGCAACAGCTCTTCTGTTATTCTGTTAATCCAAAGGCAATCCATCTCTCAGCTACCATCAAAATGAATACATTTCTATCCTCCTTAATCTACCAACAGACAATGCAGACCTCCACCTGCTACTCACAGCTTTGACAAGCAGCCTATGAAATTATGATAGCTCTTTATTTCTAATTCTGACGTTAAGCATCAAGTTTGCTCTTGTGGAACTATCAAGAAATGGGTCAACTTCATGTTTCTGATCTCAGACAAAGCTAGAGACACCAGAAGCAAAGCCGAATGATTCGTTGAGGCAAAAACATCAGTCCATTTCCAGTATAAAAGAAAGAGTCCAACACTGACAACCTCTGAATAATTAAATCAGCTACAAAAGCCTCACAAGTATTACTTTCCACTTAATATACAGAAACAACAAACTCCCCACACAACAAAAAATCCCACAAAACAGACAACAACCAAAACCAATCTACCACAAGTGAAAAAAAAAAAATCAAAAATCAAACCACCACCACCTCCAAAGTATAAACTGAGAAAATACATATAATAAGTACCTCCTGATTCTTTCTTCAGTGATGGATTCTCAGCCAACTCTCAAATGCAAGCCTGGCTCACAAAACCCCCTACACTCATCACTGCCCTCTGGCTTGCAGGTTCACTGGTTTGGTCAATAAGTCAATTTAACTGTACCATAAATCTTGATGAAGTTGAAATAGTTGCTCAAACTGAAATAAAGAGGGAAAAGTCAAGGTGCGTAAATACTAACTACAAAAGCTAGGACCAGCATTTTGCAAAGACAGAGGTAAGTTCTTACGACCTTGCATTGTAAAAACTCTCCAGAACCTTACTGTATGCATAGTCAAGGCTTAACCTAATCAAACTGCTTTTGGACTGTGAAACACTTCCATAATTCCACAAGAGACACCAGAATTAGTATCTCAGCATACAAAATGTAATTTCCTTTTTATTTCTAAATTATATATTTACATATATGATGTTGGAGCAGATACCAGTTTCCCACAAAATTATGGTACTATCAATTTTTTCTTTTCAATTTCTGCACTAGCAGGTAGCAACTCACATTACCTGTGTGTGCACACGTGTGCATGCACACACATATAGACACGTATGTATACATATACACAAACATCCCTAAATGAATTTGTAAATGCAGACACTTAGACAAATGTGAAAAAAAAAATTGCTGCCATAGCTTTCACAATCACCTTCCTATTGATCATTCTTTAGAAAATCCTTCAGTACCGGGACAGGATATAACATGGACTGTTAACTATTCTGCAAGGAACTTCATTACATAAAGCAAGTAGACAAAAATCACAACCAAACCAACCAAAACACCACACCACCACCAACAAAAGCCCCTAAACAGATGCAAAAACCCCAAACAAATCCCAGAAAATGCAGGGGAGGGGTGGGGGTGGGGGGAGGAAGTGTAAGTCTGCATTAAATATATACCCTAAAAGTAATGTTACACGAACAGTAACTAGATCAAACAGGAACACGTGCAGGTACATACTTTGATTGAAGCGTTCATTTAATATAATGTAAGTATCTGAAATATTCTGCTTACTTGATTAGAGTAGATTGTTTGCATTTTGATTTATTGCTTCAAGATCAGTATTCATTAAGTCACTTAATATAATAGCACCCTTACAGCTGCTACCCTATTAAATGTAATCATCTTTTCCCATTCCTGTTTATAGCACAGTCTACTGTTACAATAAAAGCAGTCTGGAGCCGTTTATTAATCACAACCATGTTTTCCAAGTATCAATGTCATCAGACACACTGCATGACAGTTAAGCCTCATTTCATACACAGGATTTACAAATTCGGTTTTGTCTCAAAATCAAATTTTCTGTAGCCTCACAGACTATCAGGGCACCCTGGGGTAACTATGCAGGTGTTAGATTCACAGCTTAAAACTTTGAACAAAAGTTTCAAAATGGCATTCCTAGCAGTGTTTCAAGTCTATATTTTTGGTTGCTCAGGAAGGGTCTCAATGTTCACAGCTCCTCTTAACACTCAAAACATACTGAAATCAACACAATTGCTCTTTAATGAAAATAAGGCTTTGAAAATTATAATTGCAAACATTGCACTTGTTATAAATTGAGACCACAACGGATCATAATCCAATTAGAATTTTATTAATTATAGCAAGTAGAATATGAGCAAAGACAGCGCTGGACGGCAGGGGAGTCTGCGCTCCGCCTACTGCCGTACTGAGCAGTTCAAAAAGCCCTCTCTTATACATCTTTTACTTCCGTGTTCATGACGTAGTTGAGGTACTCTGCGCATGCTTCAGCTGTTGCTAGGGGGTCGACCTCTGCCTCCCGGTGGTCGGTGAGGCCGAAGTAAGAAGTCTTCCTCCTTTGTTCCATAGTTGACCCTTCATTTATGTCCTTATATGGAGTGGTTTGTCTTATTTCTGCCAGTTCCTGGAACATCTTGCAAGCCAGTTTCTGTAACACCTTGTGGTCATCTTATGTTTGCATAAACGGTTTCTGGTTTAATTGGTGTAAGCGATTGTGGTTTATCTTATCTTGCATAAACTGTGTCCGTTAACTGTGTGCATAAGCAATTTCATATCTTTTGTTGTCTAACCTTTATATTGGGCTTAACATATATATATACCTAACATATATCTTAATAAACAATACCTTATTCTTTAGTTTTTCACACACTTCTTCTTTCAGCACCTGGATGCTAAACCACTAACCACAGACTAAATACCTGCTTGAATGGTTCTGGCTAATGCACTTGTACATTTATCCTTTGCTCATTATCCAAAAAGACAGAATAATCCTACTATAACAGCACATTATTAACTCAACCACTTGCCAAAAGAGATTATAATACCAGAAAAGCTATTGTATATGCTTCTCCATTTTGTTATATTTATTTACGTTTTATCATCTCTAGAAGGTTAGTAAGAAATTATATTAGAGACACAAAATACATACACATAAGACTTCCAGGAAACTGATGTGAATTCCTGGTTCTGTGGCAGATGTTATGTACAATGTCAGCAATTCTTTCTCCACTTTATCAACACAGAGTTAACTGCACTGTTTGAAAAACTCTGCAGGAAACAGCTATTATGTTTCAGAGACACTAAAAGCAATTAGTAGCTGTTAATTCAATGGTACTGATTATCAGTTTTTCAACACACAGGTAAATAGTGCTCATTTTCTGACATAGAGAACCAACATATAACTAACAGTCAAGCCATTTAAAAAAAAAATTAGTTTTATTTTCCTAATTACACAAGTCAGTCGCAATTGAGGAAAATCACTGTTTGGCATATACTGTAACTCTACCAATAAAGCAATAATGCACAAGTATTCAATGGCATTTGTTAAATCCCAATTACAAAAGCATTACCTGAAAAAATCCAGTATGATTTTCTCATATAAGGCATTCTTTCTACGTTGCTGGATAATGCCAATTAATATACTGATACTTCTCAGAATTAAAACCCTGCAGTTTTGCTGTACTACTTCACTGGTATAATACAACACTATTTCAAATAGCTTCCATCAGCTCAAATTTTATAGGGTCTGTTTGTAACATTATGATCACTCAGAAAAGTTAGATCGCACTGTGCTGCTTGTTAAGAGATCATGCATCCTGTCACAGCCCCTTATTTTTCATAGCAACTATTCATATACCTAGCTTTCTACCTTGTTTCTCTTATTTCTTCTCTTTCTGTGTGTTTTCTATCCAAAATCATTACAGTTTATGGAAAAACTTCCATAGCCTCCAAGGAATTTGATCCACTAATCTTCCCATTCTGTCAAGAAATGTTGATGTTTAAAAGAATCCTGTTTCTTGTTCTGTTTAGCTTCATTAAAACTACTGTGGCAGAAGTACTTCAAAGGCACAGGTTTTTAAAGCTCTGAAGAAGCTTGAAAAGTTTTCCGTGTCATATATTAAAAATATATGGGTCTAGTATAGTAACACTTCAGCCAAGGCAGTGATAAGGTAGAGAAGATGTTAAGAGAATGTAGTCAGAGAAGCAGAGCTACAGAAAAACAACAGCCAATGCATCTCAGGAGTACAAGGTAGAAGCTACCATTCCCATTCTGCAGTTTAAAGAATATCTCAGTATAGAATGCAGCATGAAATTCAGAACTAATTTCTACTAGGGAAAAAAATATGATCGAAACATTAATAAATATTCAGCCTTGACCCACAGAATGAAGACATATCACTTGCAGATAAGTAATGTCACTTGTAGATAAGACACGTTATAGCTAAGCTCACTTTTTAGCCTTGACTCAAACTGGAGAGGTAGGGGGAAAAAGAAAAGTCATACATTACAAGGCCACAGGGCAAACTCACATTTTGCAGAGGTTCTAACACAGCATTTCACCAACTCACTTTATCCTTCCTACTTTATATTAAGGATAGCAAATCACCTGGTAAGGGGATTCTGAGGCACATGAATAGATAGCTCTGCACGCTTCACATGTTTCAGTCCTGATGAGAGAGGGCCAATACAATGAATGGGTGCCAATTAGCCAAGCATACTACCAGCACCAAAGGCCTGATAACAGATTTGACTAATTTTACTCAACTGTTGAAAAAGCAAGGATGGAATGAAATAAGAACATACGCTTAGTCATCTGCTGAAGTTGGACCAAACGAAAATGAAAGAACTGGAAAGATATTGCAAAGGTAAATGCTATAGCCTATTAAAATGGATATAATTAAGCATTCTACATTTACATACCTATCAATTAAACTTTATGTATATAAATGAAGTAGATGAGGGGAAAACAAATGACAAAACCCAAACAAACCATACACTACAGTATATTTTGCTCAGAATTTTGTAACACACAGAACTAAATAAGGAAAAAACGTGGTTTATATACACATTTCAAACTTTGCAAATTACAGTCTTTGAATATGCAATTGATACTCATGCTCAGGTGGGAGCTTGGTATGAATGGAACTGACACAAGAGTATAAAGAACTAAAATCGCATGTTAAAACCCTGCATTTCTGCTCATCTAAATCTTTTAATACAGCAATTTTCAAATATATGTTTTTGAGATTATACAGACAGCATGGAAATGTAAGCCACACTTTTTTAGTACTGCAGAAAAAAAATTTGGTACTAAGTATTAGAAAAAGTACATGATATGGTATTTTTCTCTTTTTACACTATTTGCCCCCCACTTAATGCATAAACTGCAATTTTATTTTTTTATATTTTTTCTTTTTTATTTATTCTTTTTTTATTTATTCTTTTTTTTTTTTTTTTTTTTTTTTTTTTTATTTACAAAAAGAAGTGCCCTATTGTCATCGTTTAGACTATGCTTTAAGGCACTACTTGTTCCCTGATCAAAACAGTAACACAGACCCCAGGGTCTACCAAGAACCACCTAGACTTCATTCATATGTAAATGCTTTCGAAGTGGCTACTTGGAACACAGCCACACACATGCACACACAGACACATGCATTCTTTCTCTCTCTCCTTCTCCCACTTGATGTATCACACAGGTAATACCAAGCATAAAAGCTCTTTCATTCCAAGAGAGCTATCATCTGAGAAAAACAGGCTCAAATATTTCACTCTCATTTGGAATCTCTTTTATAATCCAGAATGGGCACCATTTCTTCACTAAACCATTTTTCATATCTCAACTCTAATTCCACAAATAAGCCTTTTAAATCCACCAGGTGACCTTATGGTCTGTCACAAGGTTTTCCCTGGGCAGCAGTGGAAAAAATGTACACAGCAATTCCAGTTCCTGAAGAACCCAAACCAAAAATTTGCGTGTAACTTTCTTCTTGCTGTTTCACGTTATTCTACTGTCCATGTGAAATAACCAATTTGGTCCACAGTAAATTATTAAAAACAAACTAAAACACAAACCCAAATAGCTTCATTAGCCTCGGATATGGCACACTGTGCTGAAAGCAACAAAATGACATTGAGATAATGTACTATTATTTCCAACCTCAATCTAGTATAAAAAGAATAATACCTTTCCTGTACATTTCTCGGGGGGGGGAGTTGCCTTCTCAGTATGTAGGGTTTGGGTTTTAGCACATTCTTCAGAACATACTGCAGCTCTGTCTTGTTTTGAATAAGCTTTGAAATCCCACAGATACAGACTTAAGAAAAGCAAGTCTTCCCCTAGTGATAAGAAATAGACATAATGGCCATGTTCAGCCCTTCACTGTTCTTTTTATCCATCTCTTCCCTAAAGATGATTCCCATATATTATATTTGACCAGTATCTAGATTTTTTTCCTTTGGTTTTATTTGGGAATTAGCAAAGTGATAAAGCACTGGATAAAACTTAACACTTGTGTTATGTTTTATATTATATCTGTTATGTTTTATGTTATATCTCTGTATTAACACTTGTGTTATGTTTTATAGTGAAGAGACTACAACCATAGCTGCGTCAAAGTCAAGAGGTAATCAAGGCCTGTATTATCCCTTCGAACATGAAAACACACCAGTGCTGTAAGTGTAACGAAAATAGATAATTTTTGTTGTAGTCAAGTTTGTATTTGAAGTTGTTCTACCACCTTCTCATCCATTTATCTAGTCTACAATGTTCCCTTCATGCTACACAAGTCACAACAACTTCAGAGAAAGCTACTAAATGAGGCTTTGGATACAAAATTTTATCCTAACACTTTCAACCAATTTTCAATTTCAGCAACCTCCCATTTCTGCTCAGATATCCACTAGGTACTGAGCACAGACACCTGCTGTGCTCAGTAGGTGTCTTACTGCCTTTACTGGTATAGACTCAGCAACCTTTGGACTTCAGAACTTGTCAATCTCCTAACACCCTGCATCCCTAAAGACATGCGGCTACTTCTGCCATTATCCTTCTTCTCAGCTTCCAGTATTTCTAAAAACTAATTTTTCTTCATATCAGTCTTTACAGACCTGAAAAAGACTTTCCTTCAAGAAAAAGAATTATTTGAAGTATCTGGCATTAAACCACTACAAAAATGGCACACATGGCTATTGCATATATGCATTAGGAAATACATTAGATGTGGTCTCAAAAAAACAGTAACAAACATAAAACCCTAAGACCTCTTCCTCCTTTTAAAAAATTATCAAGCAAGTACCACCAGCATACCACATACTATAAGCTGGTCTTAATGTGCAACAGTTTTTGCTTCAGTGATATGCTCTTGTTGACTAGTTAATGGGGACTGTGCAATAGACTTAAAGAAAACCAATAAAACAGAACACTAAAGCACAAACCCAACACTCTTTCTATCACTGAGATTTTGTGAAAAGATCTTAGAGAAGCCATACAAATTCAAAAGTACATCATCAGGATTTTATCTGTATTCATGAAAGGCATGTGTATGCATCCCTGGCCCAGCAGACAGGCTAAATGAACAGTTACAAATTTAATTTTAGTATCTATAAATCTTTAAATACACTTTTCATCCTATTAAGCTATATTTTAAATTAACTTCTGACTAAGCCATTGCATTAAACTAGTTAGTTTTACAGAGCTGCTGAAATACAGGGCAGAAAAAGAAAAGTCTTTGCTTTATCAGACAAACAAATGGAAATATCCAGAAAAATATATATTGAGGAAATTACTTTGAAAAATAGTTAATACTACTACCTTTTTTTTTTTTCCCCCCAGCAGCTGTATGTGACTCCAGGCAGGTAATAATCTCCCTGTGCTTCTGTGCCCTTTCTATTTCCATTCTCAGACCGTAAGCATTTCAGGGTAGGAAGTTAACTTACAACCTTAAAATCTCTACCTGAATCCTGAGCCTGGAAGATTTTGAGCTCTGTTTTGCAAGAGAATTCACAACTGTCTACCAAGTCAAGGGGGGGGGGGGGGGGAAATTAGGTCCACCAACTTAATCTCAGGTCAATCATTGCATTGTCAAACAACCTTAGGCACATCACTTAATATCTACACACTTACATACTTTCCATGTATAAAATAGGAACATCCAGCCCTCCTTTACATGACAGCAGAGTTGGAAGGCTCAGCTCACTGAAGTCTGTGAAGTGCCCAAGATTTCCAAGTTGCAGAAGCCAACTGAAACACAAATGCAGATTGGCTCCCCATGAGACGTGCCAGCAAAATGAGGATTATGTTCCACTTCAGCACTCCTGGAGGCTCTCTGCTAGTTTACATTCAAATGGCAAATCAAAAAGAACATCCAATGTCCTAAATCAAACAATTACTGTGAGAAATCAACAAAATGTGGATTAGTCTCTCATCACATCTGTCCAAAATTCACTCAATTGATCAGCTCAAGCAAGCCAAGGAACAGAGACTCTCAAAGAGAGCAAAGGTCTGAGGCCATGAGGCAAGGGAATTGTCAGCAAAGGTACATTAAAAAAAAAAAAAAAGGAAAAGAAAAAGAACCCCCTCACATGTCAGGTCTGGGCTAGGGGAAAGAAAGCACAAAGGAATGAAAAGTCTTTATTATTTCCACCCTGAGTGTACAGAGGCTAATTGAAAAGGCTGTGCATTTCCCGCTGACATCTCCATACAGACCTGTCATTTCTAAATCAAGGCAAGGATTTTCTCTTTTTCTTTTTTTTGTGCCTGATAAAAGTTTGTTATAAGTAAGGCCATAGTTCTGAGAGAAGTCCCTTAACTCTTACAACCAGGATTAATTTATTATTATTGCAACAGAGAAGTTTCTGAAAGTGAGGCATGTTTTCCCCCAAATGTATCAGGACTGGCAACCTACACACCTTTACATCAATATTCTGAGGTTTCAGCTATTTTTTTCAGCCTGCCTTCAAAAACCCCTAGGCCTCAATTTTCTCTTTTCTTGCTTCTGTTTCTGCCAAGACACAAAATGAGTACACTACAGTACTGGGTTAGCCCATTTCCTTGGAAGAAAGCATCTGTTAGTGAAACTCCCAGTCCACTTCATAGTGTTAAGTGATCCTTCAGCATGCTAAGTGCAAGGCAATAATATTCCTAGAAAAAAAAATCAAACTTTACATTTTAACTCATGTTTGATCTACAGGCAATTGAATTCTTGGATATATCAATCACATAAAGCCAACTTTGCTAGAAGGTAAATCTGTCCAAAAACTGCATGAGTAAGGACAACATAGTAAAACATTTGCAAATGAACCTTTAACACATGCCAGAAAAATACAAAGCATAGTAGCAAATTATAGGTTTTTTTAAGGTTTTTATTTTTCATCTTATTCTCTTACAAACTTTATTCAAAGATCTAGAGGGGTTGGTTTTGAATAGACTGTGATGAGCACCAGTAATGTGCATCCTGATATCTCAGGAGACAGAAGAATTATCACCGTACTTCAACCATTACACCTTCCAAACAGTAGTATGTCTCAGCACTCAGGAAAAACCAGTGTGGCTCTCCCTATTTAGCCATCGGGCATATTTTGAAACATTTGCACATATTGTATATGAAAAGGATGTATTTATGAATTTAGTCTTCAAATTAAGCTACACTACTTGTCCTGAGATCTGTAACTGACAAGCTCTTTGCATATTTGAATTCTGGCAGACGTTTCATTTCTTTTGACATTTCTGTTTGCTCATTAAGTTGAATCAGCTGCTTATAGTTTCATAGTGTGCTGGTCAACAACAGAAGTATATGTTAGTAGCTCCTTGCTGCAGCTATATATTCACTTACAAATCTCTACAGTCATAACACTTTCCTAAATAAATACACTTTGAAGGTGACTTTTGCTCAACAATTCAATTGAAAGATAACGATTTTTGCTTTCTGACACTTAATCTAAGAAAACCCATTTTGCATGAGTAACTCTGTGTAAAAGTCAAAAGATGCCACTATTGCCTACAAAATAACTGGGCAATATGAAGAAAGGAGGTTATATATTTTCTGAATTCCTCTGTAGATTTGGTCTTTAACTTCAACTCAACAAAAACTTAAGGTCAGTGTTGGGCTCAGTTCAGCAAAGCTCCAAGTCCTTCATGCCAGCACAGAGAATTTTAAAGGCTGTCATCTTTGTTCACTACCTTCATCCGTCTATTAACGTTTGAAGAAGGTTTCAGAGAAGTAGAGAAGAACAGTTCAGAGGGTGTGTCACAATGGCTACTACAGAATTGTCAGTCTGCCCTGTGACTTATGGTGACACCATATAAGACAGCTGTTAATAAACAGAGCTACTGTTATTGTAGCAGAAGCATATAAAGTCCAGAAGCAAATATATTTCTGCAGCTGGGTAATGATAATGTAATGTTTTCATTTACAAACCTAAGCTTCTAGATAAATGCAGGAAAACCACATCTTAGCCATATCAAATGCATACAAATTCCTAGGGAGAAAACCAAATAAAATTCAAACTCAGCCAAAGACAGTTTTGAAATAGGATGAAAGTCAGTATGTTCAATTGCATTCTTTCTTTGCTTAAAAAAGAGCTCAATATATGGAACACAACATACATACAATGACATAATATGAATTATATAGACATGTTAATGGAGCTAAAAATGGCAAAACACAATTCAACTGAAAAAGCTTGCATTAAACTTAACTTGTTACCCTGTGCATCTGCTGCAGAATTTGCTTTCTTGGTATATTTGTTTGAACAGAGATGCTACAAAAAGTTAAAAAAAGATCTGTTTTCTTGGGGGTAGTGAACATTTTCTCAACCTCGAAGACTGTTGCTTGGAGAGAATATTAGCACTCCTGGTAAATTTAATGTTGCCTGAATACACAGCTTTCTTCTCACTTCAGGAAGCTTTTCATAGATTCAGTAAGTGATGCGTAGGTACTTTCAAAAATATTCTCAAATATGAATGAGACTTCAAGAACTTCAAGATTTGAGAAAAACTTTGAACACTGGCACCGAGACAGAAAAGATGGGAAAGCCATACAGCAACTAGATTATACACACACAGACATTTGTATCATGCATATATGAATGTGCAAGTACCTCTGCATATATACACTGATTGCATATATATAGCAAGATACACTAGTATTCATTCAATGATAAAATATGTATTGATAAACTGTGGTTGCTAGACAAAGTACAGACTTCAAGAGAGAGAGACTGGAAACTGTTAAAAGTAACATTCACAGTAAGTCCTCATTTCTAATTCTGTAGCACACAAACCACTGGAAACTATTACCTCTGAGGAAATAATGCCTTAAAAAAGTCCAGGAAAATGGTGCAGGGTCTACATATAGAAAGAACTAAATTTAAGTTTAAATTTTAATGTCCGCCCATATACAAGAACCCTATTAGAGAGCTGTCTGTAAAGCCAATTACACCTTTTCTGGTGTTACCCATGTTGGTACACAGTTACGAATGCCCACACATTACTGGAACCTGCTCCACTCCAGACAGAAAACGGGTGTAACATTTCATAATTCTGTAAATCTTGTGAAGATACAATGCTTTCTAGCAGTTCCCTGGCTTCCAGTCTCACTGTAGGCAGTGTTAGAGCAAGTTTCCCTCTTCTCATCTACCGAACTTCCTTTTTTTTTTCTCCTATTTAAAAGGTTAGGGAGGCAACTGACTTTCAAGAAGTATTGATATCTAAACCAGAACTCTTTGCAGCTATTGTTGGCATCATACCTGCATTCAACATACATGTATGTTCTGTAGACAGTTGTTCCTGTCTAAATTGAACTTTAGAGGAAAAGCCCATATGATTTTTGTTCTATGTACCTCAAAGAGAGAGCACTGCACCAGAGAATATAAAGAGAAATTATGTTAATGACAGAGATTACTCCATTAGAAATAATTATACAGGTCGCCTTTTATTTTTGTATATGTAGTTCTCTAACTACTCAGAGAATAAGACTTCTGGTTATCAGAGCACCACAATAATTATGCCAAGAAATGAACTGCTAACAAATAAATACACTGCTATTGTCTAATCTTCATCTCTACTTCATGGGGGTTTTATTCTTTTTCCCCCAAGAAATCAGTGTACACTCAGATCTGCATGAGAGTTCAGATCTCACTTTGGCACCCAAATGAGAGCCAGACTTTGAACAGAGCTCCATGCCTTGCAGAACAGGAACTGTTAAGAGCTGAGCTATTTTGAAAATCTAGCAGCTGCTGTGTAGGCTGCAAATATGAAATTCTGGTTCTGAGCACTTTAAAAGCCTGGCCTTACCTCACTTTCATAACAGCACTGTAAGAAAGAATCCTAAATTTAAGAAATTACTGTTTCTTCTGCAATGCCCTTTGTACTACTGAAAATTCACACTTTTACTGAATTTCAAGAATTTTGGATTACCATTATTACCACCAGGTATCTCTGCCTCCAGGTACAGCTCTGACCTTTTCAGCACACCATTCTTCAGGGCAAAAAGGTTATTTTTTCTTTTCTGATTTAACGGTAAAGTTGCCTCATTAGTTGTGCTATTTGAATTTTAAAGCAAAATGATGCTTAGCATTTGGTACAGGAGACTCACAGTGTTACACTAGTGTAACCCCACTGGTCACCTGTCCCTCTCTGGGAACAATCTTTACAGCATAAAAAATAGAGATATAACTCAGAACACCCATGAGCAATTCGAGCACATTCTCTCACACGTAACAATTTATAATTCAAAAAATACATAATTACTAATAATTATTAATCCAGTGTTACTTTTCTGAAACATAATAATCTCAGAGTAATCTTTGATGTAGGAAAATAAGTCTAGATATGGAACAGGTTGACTTGCAGATACTCTCAGATTAGAGCTTTAGTTGTTTTGTCACAGTAGCACATTCGAAGTACAGCACATGGGTCCTAATCATTCTTTTGAAACACCTCCCAGAATTTCTGGATGGTAGATGTTGCCATTCCCACTGCACAGCCTTTCATCACATTACCACTCCTGCTGCAAAACCAACTCAATTATTTGTTTGAAAACTCACTTCCTTTTCCAGTATTTTGGGGGCAAAATGCTTGTTCTCCAAACAGATTGTTTTCAAGGATAATTACACTATCACAGGTGTGAAAAACAAACCTTTAGATACTTGTATAATTTCATCAAGCTCACAGCTTTCTAGAGACTCCCTTTAATTTATTTTCTTTTTACACATGATAAAGTGTGGGTTCCACAAAATAGCCTACCCATATACATGGTCCACAAGAGGCCTTACAAATTTATAATACTGGTTCAAAAAGGTGACTATGTTATGTAAGCCATTAAGAGGAATAACAAAGTGACAATCCTGACTCTTGTCACTGGAAAATGAAGCATTTTAAAGACACACTGGCAGAGATCTCTAAGATTTGTCATGAATACTCTCAATCTTTTTCAAAAGTTAAAGTCAAAAGAAATTCTGATGATGTTTTGAGTTTTAACCAACATTCTTAAGCATTTCATTTGGATTATACTGACATTATTAACCTCAGAAGTTTAAGAATAAAACTTTTTGCAAAAGCCCTGTGGGGAAAAAATAAAAAAAAAAATAAAAATTTTAAGATATTTAAGTTTTTCTTGCTTTTAAACATCAACTGAAAAGTCTCTAAAGAAATTATATTAGCAAAATTATCACCACCACTAGACAACTACATTCCTTGTGGTAATTTCAAATATCTTTCAAACATAATTCCAGTTGTCACATAAATTATTATGTGCATTTTGTAATCATGCATCTCTAATCAACTTTAGATCCCAAATTACATTAGTCTGGAAAGTTTCAAGCATTTAATTGTACGCAGTCATGAACCAAACCCTCCACAAAGAAATGGAAACATACTCAGTGCAACATAATTGCCAAAATACAGCCTGTTCTTCTCTTACCTAGGCTACATGGAATAATAACTATTCTTCAAATTTTAATAAGAGGTATTGTATAAAGAGATTTTTGGATACACGCCTCCTCCAAACACTAACAAAATGGAAACTAAAATTACTACAGAACATCAGAAGAAAGACTACATATTCTAGCTAGAAAAAAAAGCCATTTGATATCTAATTATTTTTTATTCTAATGATAATACACAAATATCATTAAAGAAAAAAATAACTTATGTCTAAAGAAAACAAAGTGTACCACTTGCCTTAGAAATGGATATGGGAAGCGAGACAGAAGCTAACATTACCTACCCAGCTAGAAATCCAAGGCAGAACAGCATCACTCTTGCTAAGAAATCTTTATAATCTGCTGCCTGGCCCCACTAACAAGAGACAGACATCAGTAGAGCATTTCAGCATCTTTGTGATGCCTCAGATTCTAACCATGAAAGAGGTCACTTACTTGTGTGACCACAGCTCACAGATCTAATGATCAAACATAAGAACCACAGAACAGTTTACGTTGAAAGGGACCATAAGGCTCACTCAGTTCCAACCCCTCTGACACAGGCTGGGACACTTCACACTAGGCCAAGTTACTCCAAACCCCATCCAACCTGGCCTTGAATACTGCCAGGGATGGGGCAGCCACATCCACATCTGTAGATTTAAACACCAAATACAGCAAGAAACCAAGAAACAAACATTCCCTCCATCCACATCCCCACAGCATTTACACTGGTTCTTTCTATCAGTACCTGACTGCTTGCACACTCAGTGAAAGACCAGACTGTGCTAAAGTTAATTTGAAGTCAGAAGTGTCATTTATAATTATTTTTCCACCCTTTCAGTTGACAATTAGCTTTGAGACATATCTTGAATTTTAATACCAGATTATAAAAGCACTATATAAGTGACATACTCTAGAACACAGATTTTCTCTTTTTTTTTGGGTGAAATTAAGTTAATCTGCTTTGACAGAAGAGGACTCTTTGGAACCAGCTAGTGAGTCTCCCAGATATGAAGCAGTAACCCAAATGTCAATTACTTTTCCAACAGTAGACAAATTGCTGGCACACTAATGCAATTTAAGGACAATAATTAGATAACAGGACTACAGAGTGTACCAGGTGACAGAGTTTCTGAGATAATAGAATCTGGTGTCCTACTTCTTAAACATTAACATCATTCCATCTCAGTCAATCGGTTTATGGCAATTTTAAAAGGGCAAAGCAAATTCTTTTTATTGCTAATAATATTGTGCTTCTCCAGCATTAGCTTTGAAGGCCAGCAATATAAGGGGTCAAAACTTAATTATATTCTTTCCATTTTATTTACTTTTTCTTTTTATCTCTCCTCTTTGAAGTCTTTTTTATTAAAGAAATTTTAAAGCACTTGATTAAAGAATTGAACCTCTTGAAACCTGAGTCACTGTGCTTAATACAAAGCAGCCAGCTGTCATCACAACTCAAGTAACCTGTTTATTATATCCATTTAGAAATTCCCAAACTTTTCTTACAATCAAATCCTATTACAATTACATTCTACCACAAGTGGTTTGGTTACCTGCATGTTAGGTAATAAAAGGCACCATGTAGCACATACAAAATATTTCAAAATAAATGCTGTCGAGTGGTTCTGCATAATTATTGAAGGCAAAGAAAATCTTCCTGTTCTAGTAACAAGTACCTAGATAACTAAATTTCTCTTTAATTCAATAATTTATACTAAAATATTCTTTCCCTTCCTTTCATCCATTAGTCAGCTGTGGGACACTGGATATACAGTGATAATTTTCACCAGTCTCTGTAATTCTGGGCGCCAGAATTCCTTTCATCCATAAAACCTCCGCTGAAATACTGATATATCTCTTCCCTGATCAGAAAGACTAGCAGAAATTTAATAACACAGACCATAAGATATCATTTCTCAAAATATACCTTTTCCCATCCTAAACAAAAGCATAAGCTTTAAGTGCCTTATCAAGATATACGAATCAGTATATGAAATCAAGGAGTACTCTCCACAGATTGAGCTACTTGATAAAAATAGACTTCCCTCACTTTTTGTCATATACAAATACTATTTTTCTTTCTGTAGTGTACCACTGCCTGCACTGTAGAGATAATTAACTATATCCACTGTAATTTGTTACCCTACTGATAACGACAGTAGCATATGAGGCATTGCCTGTACTTCTTCAGTGAATCCAAAGCTCTCTTAGGGAACATAAAAACAGTCTCTTAAAAAAATTAAACCATCCAACCAACCAGCCCAGAAGAAACTAGGGGAAAGGGTACCACTATGTGAAAAATATTCAAAGTAGAGTTAATGAGCATTTATAGCCCACTCATGCATGATTTTGAATGTACTGCTTTTATAAGTGACGAAAAGAAAGAAGAAACAGAAGGAACAGCAAGAAGGCATTAAAAAAAAGTTACTAGGAGAGCAATTAGAAAGGGGCATTTCTTATTAGGTAAAATAATAAGCAATAGGTGTTAATAACACCTTATATAATCTGACTTTTTTAAAATTTATATCACTCCTTTAAAGCTGACCCCAAATACTTACAGAGAAACCCCAGTAATCAATGCCATTCCCTTATAAATCTGAACCCAAGAGATAACCTTTCCCTGAGCTTTATCAGTTCCATATGCATAAAAACTGATAAATCATTATTCAGTCCTTAAAGTAAGAGTTTTCTTAGTTCTAAAGGATAGATGAAAATACTTCTTTGGGCAATGAAAAAAATCTATCTCTAATCTTTTCTTCTTCCCTCTCCTTTTCCCCAAAGCCTTATTCTGTGGCCCAGGATAATGGGAATTGAACATAAATGAAATAAAAAGACTTCCATAAAATCTCAGAATGGTTTGGGTTGGACCTTGAGATAATCTAGTTCCAACCTCCCTGCCATGGGCAGGGATGCCTCACACTAGATCATGTTCAGTCAGTCTCACCTCTGTGCCTGGCAAAATCTTGGAGCAGATTCTCCTGAAAAGCATGCTAAGGCACATGAAAAACAACACGGTGCTTGGTTACAGCCAGCGTGGCTTCACCAAGTGGAAATTCTGCCTGACCAATGTGGTGGCCTTCTATGACAGGGCTACAGAACTGATGGACTGGGGTAGAACAGTTGACGTCATCTACTGGGACGTGTGCAAAGCATTTGACACTGTCCCATGTGACATCCTTGCCTCTAAATTGGATAGACATCAATTTGATAGGTGGACTACTTGGTGGATAAAGAATGGGCTGGGTGGCCGCACACAGACTTGTGGTCAATGGCTCAATGTCTGTCTGGAGAAGCTGTGAATGCTCCATCCCTGGCAGTGTTCAAGGCCAGGTTGGACAGAGCCTTGAGTGACTTGCTTTATCCTGAGGTGTCCCTGCCCATGGCAGAGGGGTTGGAACTTAATGATCTTAAGATCCTTTCCAACCCTAACTATTCTATGATTCCATGATTCTATGTTGCCCAAGGCTCTGTCCAACCTGGCTATCTACTTCTATAAAGAAATTAAAGTCTTTTTTTTGTAACCCAAGATCTCATTTCAAAAAGTAAATAGCTTTAACACTTGCTTTCTTTTGAAAGTGTATGTTTGATTCTATAGCAGTAATGTGAGAAAGAAAATCACACTCCTTAGAATGAAACAGTCTTAGTTTTACCATGTTTTCAGTATTTTCCTTACCTCATTATCTCTTTTGTTTCAATAATTTCAGAAATACTTTTCCTTTTTGAAATCTCCTGTTTTATGTCTTTAAAATGGAGAATGTAAAATTTTCTTCATTCTGTATTTATAACAGCATAAACTGTAGTTATTTGTACAGATCTCTGTAGTACATACTCACAAATTCCCCTCTGGATATTCAATTCCAAAATCATAAAACCTCTTTGGAAATAATAATAAATGCCTTCATACATCAGAATCGTGTCAAAGATCTAAGTTGTGCTTACACTTATGAAAATATTCTTTCATTTCAGTCTTTCCCTTTAAATAATTAAAACTATACCACCAAAATATATTCAAAATGGTACCTCATATACTTAACAGAATGAGTTAGGGTGTTACTTGTTCTTATTCTAAAATAAAGCCAAGTATGATGTGTCCTGCTGGGTGTTTCAGTTTGTCTGACTGAGATTTACATCTTCTGTGCTGAGATGAGTAGGTTAAAATGCTTTTACAATTATATTTGTTAGTTCTGCATGATACTTCCAGTAAGCAAAGACGGTTTTCCATAGTCATTATTTTGTTCTCCATTATTGTTTCTTTTGTACTTCACAATCACAGAATGGCTGAGGTTAGAAGGGACCTCTGGAGGATCACAGTCCATCCCCCTTGCTCAGGGGAGTATCAACTACAGCAGTGCATAACAAACCAAGCAAGCTCCAAAGACAAATACATTAAAAAAATAAAAATTGTGAGTATAAAAGAAATAAAAGTGATAGAACATCACATCTTAACATGCCAAGATATTTATGGGAAAGATACTGAGTATATTGTAACTAACAGTTTCTGGGTGCAAGACTAAAATGTCTCCCCTCTCTACAGAATGTGGCTGCACAGAAATGCTGTTGCCTGCAGCTGACAGGAAACCCTGCAGCAAGTTAAGGTGTTATTTATTTCAAAACTAGCTGTCAGTTGTCTATTCTAGAGAGGGAAAATTAAAGAAAAATTTTCAATTAATTCTATAATGTTGTTTTGAGAAACGCCATAGACATATGGAGCTAGAAAAATACAGGACAAGATGGCAAAAGTAGTAGTTTCTCCAGTGTAGCAGCAAACAACTTATTTGACTTTCAGGCATGCAAAATGACTTAAGAACTGGAAAGAAAAAGGATATCAGGATTCTGAAAATCTGTGTCAGAGAACAGAGGGAGAGAAAGTAATGGATGGTAGTAAGATAAGATGATAAAATGGTGAGTACAGAGGAGAACAAGATGACACAGTGGGAAAACAAAACAGGGATCAGGGTTTACAGATGAATTCAAGTCCAGAGTTTATGGTATTATTGTCATAAGATGAAAAAGGGGATGGCACACACAAATAAGCAGAAAAGCCAGTGACTTGAAACATACAGGAAGGTAACAGCTGTTCTCCTGTTTCCAAAAGTTGGATCATTTACCACATCCATACTTCAAATAGTAATTAAGTAGTGTTGGAGCCAACAACAGCAGGGACTTTATTAATGAATGCATAGATCAGACAAACAACTGTGTGGAAGACTAATTTTACTAGTAAACTTTAGCATTTCCATTTCCTATGAGAATGAGATGCATTTACAAGACCAGTGCCTGAAAATTTTAAAGAGACATAAAGCAAGAATGCAGACACTATTTCCATCAGAAATCAAAAGTTTTGCTATGTTATCACAACTGAATGATTCAACAGAACTGTCAAGTTTTGCTATACTTCACAGATACATGAATAACACTTGGGGGGGAAAAAAAAAGCCAGAAAAATCTAAACCACCCAACAAAAAAACCCCTCCCCCAACCAAACAAAACAAATAAAGATTTACTTTTCTATAGCAAGCTGTAGCAAGTCAGAACCCTTAGCACATTTCTGTAAACAATCAGAACTCACTGGCTACTATTCAATACCCAAACAAGTCTGAGTGCTCTATCTGGCTTATACCATAATGTGCAACTCCTGCCAGAGAGAGGTTTTCATGTTTTACTGTAAGCAATGATAGCCTCTGGAATACTGTGTGTACATGTTTTGCTGATCTATTTCAAAGCTCCAAATAAACACATGGACTACACTTTGACCTGCCTCTCAGGAGATAGGATAAGCAGCTTTCCTTCTCAGCTTGAAACAACCCGTCTAGAGTCTTTGCACTAGAGTCTACTCACGTCTTTGGGCAACAGTAACTCCCCTTTTTTTGGAACAAGGTTCTACTTTCTAGATGAGAAAACTAAATTTAGCTGTGGGCTACTGTTCAGTCCTTTATTAAGCATAGCAAATAAGCAAATAATATTTTATTGAGCATTCCTAAACACAATTTCTTAAGATTTATTTTTCATAAGGAAGGAGTTTGGATAGTTAACACTTTTCATAGTTTCTCTCCAAGTTTCCTGATCCTAAGTGTTAGCATCTAAGTCACCCATAAAACTCAAGAAAAGGTCAGAAGAGCAAATACAAGAACATCTACCTTCCCTTAGCTTGGTATGAAAATAACCCAGCAATCTGCACAGGGAGTTTCACAGTAATGAATTCCTTGCAGTTTATTTCATTTCTAGTATGCTTAGTTTTAAATACAAGACTACAAAGCATTTTTCTGCATTATTCTTTCCCAGTACCAACCTGTGTTTATTGTCAATTTAATTCATACTATCTATAACAACAATTCTTGGTATAATCTGATCAGTAATGATTCACTTACTATTAGTGCATGTCTCATGTAACTTTTGTCAAGATTATTAACAGCTGCATTTCATCAAGACCAAGGTACTCTAACCAAGATAGAAGTCCCTGTGTCAGCACAACACATTAGTAACTTAAGATAGCCCTGCCCTGACTGTAGAGGCAAAGCATCATGCTGATTCCTCTTTTACAGGTGGAAAAGTGTGACACAGCAATCAAGTGATCTGCCTGAGGAAACCAGGGATGCTGTTAGACATCAGATTGAAATCTATAATCCTTGACACCTAGGTAAATGCTCATACAGTAAGATTGTGAAGAACACTGCATCTCTTCACTTTCTGTAAGAAAACTGAATATAAACAGATTTATACCATCTGTCTCTTGAAATTAAATGGCTATGAATTCATATTTTGCTAGGGTACATCTACTATTAACTACCTTTTCTTATACTTCTAAAGCAGAACTGTACAAGCTGATTTCAATGTGAAAGTATTTAATAAATACAGTGTAGTTAAAATAATTATATTTATACTTTGGGACTGTCCATTAACACTTGTAAATATCAAACCCTCACTCAGTACCAACCACCATACAAAAAAAATGAAAATTCCAGCAGCCTTGATGTGGGGTATTTATACCTCACTTCATAAGAAAAACACTAGCCAGGCTAATCCTTGACATCTCATAATATGGGATTAGAACTACCTGTAATCACTTTCTGATGCGACATAACACTGGTCAGGTGGCAGCAGAAAAGGGAATTATGTGCAGTCATGGAAATTAGATGCAGAAGCATCAGACTAATGTCCCATTTTAAGAATATGCTGGTTACTGAGAACGTAGAGTTCTGTCATTTCCTCACTGCAGACATCGTCAAGATCCAGAAATCTTTCTGGAAAAGTCTTGACTAATGCCCACAATGCAGAGCTTCAGAAAAACTGCACTGTAAATAAGAGCTATAATAAACAGAGTAAGTTTTATTGGAATATATAACTGTGTCCATTTGCAAAAAAGTAAAGCCAGATGGGGAAGTTTAATTTACTTTGACTCAGTTTTGGCATTCTCTGCAAAATTCTTGTACAAATCACCTCGATACAGAATATTTTGCACAGGAAAGGGCATGTTGGCATACAACTCATTAATCTTCATATGCCCCTTCCAATTGTGTAGTGCCAGTGTACACAACAAGCTCATAATGATAGAGATTATAACTTCTCAGCTCATAATTTGTATCTGGCAACAGAATAAGTCAAAACTACTGGTGAAAAGAGTTTGTGTCATTATGAGTTATATTGTAAAGATTTGCCTTCCTTCCAATAGCATTTTACCTTAAAGACTAGGAGTTCTGGAAAAAGAAAACAAAATAATAGTTTCTCCCATTCAAAATGCCCAGAGCCCAGAGAGCAGGCATGGGGACATCTGAACCACAGTGGAAAAATATAGCAAGAATATAATCATAGCTAACCTCAGATGACACCCACACCACTTCAGCATAAAGTTTAGCTCTCAACTTTTGCATCAACTTTCACTTCCTGATAGTGTTACTTAACTCACTGACAGTAAGAAAGTATCTACTGTAACTAAACTGTATAAAATCATGTTTTTTTAACATCCATGCATGTGAATGATTTATAGCAACAAACCTAATTCAAAAGGCCTAGTAACATTAAGCCAACTGCCAGCCTACCAAACTAGATTACACTGCAAATATCTAATGCTACAAGCAAGTTCACTCTACTACTTTTTAAGAAAAGACGTGAAATTCAAAGATCTTTAGATAGTCTTATGTACACCCTAAAGCAGAAAAAAGCTGTTTTAAATGAGAACATTTTACATCTTCCAACAAAGTTACTTTTAAAATAGTTTTAATAAAATAATTTTGATGATGAACATTCTCTTTACTAAATACAATTTCAGATTATACCAGTTAATAAAACAGGGTTGTAATTAGTCTTTGCTGATGTCAGCTAAATAATACCTCTATGTGACAATGATTTCCAGTTAAAAAACTTTGATATAAATGGTAAATTAATTCTTGTTTCCCCTAAACTTTATTGCCTATCACTGGCTTTGAAATAAATAGTCCTTAAAACAAGATACTATGTAGAATAGGTATATGTTCGTGTAATAGGCTACAGTATTTTGCTATATGGTTAAATGCATGATTTCCTCTAACGGAATGCCAGTGTGGTCTACATCACATTTTCTACTTAATAAAGATCAAATGAACTGTGACCACAGTCTCCCTAACTTAATGGAAAGTTCACTCAGTGACTTCCGAGTTTAAATTGCACCTTTCTGCTATGAATCAATAGATTTAAAACACATTAATGGATCTCTTCACCAAAAGGTTTAATCCCAAGTGACAAAAAATGTAGATCCAACTCAGATTTATCACTTTTGTAGCATGCTGAACTACAGGTACTCAATCTCTGTAATATCACAATGAAGCTGAATTAACAGGAAGACACCTACTTGATGCAAATCATACCTCTGTCTATGTATTCATGTACCTCTGCAGGTATATACCAGTAGCTTTCAATTCTTGCTTTTTGAAACTGCTGGATGCAATCATTACAAAACCATGAAGTTTTCCTGAAGCCTTTTTTTGCACAGAATTTATTTGCACCCAACAGCTACACAAATGTCAGAACAACCTCTAGCCAAGGAGTTCTACAACCTTGCAGCCAAAGAACAACGTGCTCTTCTGTTAAGTCAATGCACAAAAATTCAGGATGCCAAAATAAATATTTTTTTTTTTTACCTATCTCCATCTACAAAAAAATGAGATGAAATACAATGAAGCACCTATATACCTACAGATTTTCACTATGCTTACCAAGTTCAGGAAATACTCTATATGGTGATGTAGAGTTTTGAATAACTTCATAAATCTTTAAAACATGATCACAGCCTAGGAACAACAGAACATCCATCTAAAAGTTATGTCTGTGCTATAAAAATAAGGAGAAAGGATATGCGGTAGGACTGACAGATCAATGGACAGATCAATCCATCCTCAAGACACCTCAAAAATGTTTAAGCAGGAACATTCAAATGGATGTTAAAGGATACATTCGAACAAATTCTGCTAATGGATAAATGAAAAATGAGAAGTTAAATGAGGGAACTTCACAGAATCAAATTAAAGGTTCTATACGCACAGAATTTCCTTCGAATCAGCAGAGGCATGGAAAGTTTTGATGGTGATTTCCAAAGACTGAGACTTAGGCCACTTTGTCATAATTGTCAGGACAAAGTAGAAGCAAGAAACAATTAAAACAGTCACAACCCTAGATGAATATCACCTGAGGTCAAGATGAGTAGGTCTGTTTTCTGAATAAGGGGAACACCGCTAATAGTGTTCTTTATAGAGCAAGTTTAAACTTCTTAAACTCAAAGGCATTAATTGGTTCCAAGAGGGAGGCAAGCACTGTTGTATGGCACTTGTAGACCTCATATTAAAGAGCATAATTTTATGAGAAATCGACCTCTTTCAAGTGCAGAACCTAAAATGGGAACTGAAAGCACTAGCCTAAATGCAAAATGTGAGCTAGAGAAAAATCAATGCTTCCAATTTGTAAAGAAAGCACAAATCAAATATTGTTAATATGATATATAAGCACAACATAAACTATTTATACTACACACATTAAGGATGAATTGCTTGAATAAATTCTATTATTCTGGAAAATGCTGTGAACAGCATGCTGACATGTCAGAAAAGTGAAAATAATAACGCTGACATTACTATTCCTATATGCTGTTTCCTAGTGATTTCCCAGTATCATCTGTTTTCACTTCAAGCAGCTGTTTAAATCCCATCTTTGCATCATCAAACCTAGTTTTGTTTTACATTCATTATATAAAACTCAGGCACACACCCTACTACTTGTTATATTATTACCATAATGCTCACTCTTCCTTGCAAACAAGGAAAAGAGACAACGTTTTTCCATTCTGAATTTAAGTTTTTGATGTTTTCAGCAGGTGACTGACAGTTTTGGAAATGAAAATACCGCTGGTTGCTGAATTCTTCTCTCCTCTCTTTGAGAGTAAAGCAACCCTTTGAGAAAAACTAAGGAATCCCCAATACTGCAAAACAGAAGAGGAATGTGTTACCACACAAACTAAAGGTCAAAACCAATGCCAATGCCTTAAAGGATGAGAGAACAGACCTTGTGAAGAACTCATTCTACTGGTAGAAGAATACAGCCTGTTACCATCACTGCTTCTCGCCTATGCTTTCACACACACAAGATCATCACCTGTATTAACAGACTGATAACTTCAAGCCACTATGTCTGTCTTCTGCCTCTCTTCAAAATTAGTCCGCATAAAAATTCCTAAGCATTGTTTTGGTAGTAAAATTGCAGATTAATTCCATCGCTCACTAATCAATCTAAACAGACACATCTCATGCCTCCATCTGACAGCTGAAAGACAATTTAATAGTTTTGGAGAGCATACCTACAATGAACTATAACTGAAGCCACTGCATAAATTTCTACATCACAGAAATTATCATTGCAAATGTACCCTTCTTACAATCTCAAAATAGCAAATAGATGGGCATGGGTTTGCTGAAAGATACATTATCTTTTTTCCCCTGGGGACTGTTACTCCCTAAAGGGTCTGAAAATCTGGAACAACATGGAAACAGAATGCAGAAGCATGGACAGTTGCTGTCCATGTTTTTGGTTTTTTTTTTTTGCTAGAAGATTAACAGGAAGTATATTTGTTTATGATTGTTTCCCAAGAAAATGTCCCTCAACCTTTTGCTCTCAAGATTAATCAGTTCAGGACTACATTCTTACTATAACACTACTTATAAAAGCTTCTTTCAGGTTATCAGTTCTACTCATCAAAATTGCCTCATCTACTCAAATACTTTATTTCATGCAATTGTTACAAATGAATTGCAGAGTAAAAAATCCAGCTGCCACTGAAACACTGTCAGTTTAGAGCTGTCTGCTGAATGTGAAGGAAGTAACTAGGGTAAATACTTAAAAAATAAAATTGACTCACACAGTACTTGCATCACTATGACTTTTTATTGCTTTTCCTGAAAATTTCAGGTAGGGCATAGAAGCTCAACAGCTCAGCCTCTCTACAAAAATAAATACAGAGATCTGCGTTTGTGTTTGTAAACCTTACCAGAACAAACAGAACCACGGAATAATTGAGGCCAAAAGGACAGATCTCTGGAGGTCAATTAGCCTTACCTCTTGCTCAAATTGGAGCTACCTTCAGTCGGAAATATGGATTCGCACAGTCTTGTCTACCCATGCTTTCAGCATCTTTAAATACAGAAGACCCACGATTCCACTGAGAAACCTGTTCTGGTAGCAAACTGCTCTCATTTTAAAGGTAATTCCACCTCCTCTCTCCCCCGTTTCCAATGAACATTTCCCTTGGTGCCACTTGCAGCCAGCGCTTCTTGTTCTTTTGCTGTGCATCTTCAAGAAGACCCTAGCTCCTACTGCCTTTTCTCCAATCCCTTCAGTCAGTGGCTGATGGCAGTGCTCACCAATTATCTGCTACAATATTACATGCTCCAGACTTTAATCAATACCTTCCTTCTTCTGGAAAGCCCAAACTGGACATAATGCTCCAGGCATGGCTTCAAGAGTGTCCAAAAGGGACAATCACAGTAATTAAGCCTCCCTTAAGTCTTACAAAAGAATCATTGTTTAAGCATTAATGTCAGGAAATTGGGAGCACACACAGATAAGTTTTCAATGGTACACAGTAACATCAGGATTTCCACTGAGAATATGAGGAGTAATGCTACTAACCGTAACACCTACACACTCCTGTCTCAAAAGCGTGAAAATTAAAGAAAATTGCCATTCTTACTTGTTAAATATGTTAATTAGACAAGAATCAGGATGACTATTGCTCAGTAAAGTCACAGCTTGGAAAACTGAATCTTTTCAATAAACACAACAGTCTCATCATCAATTTTCCCTTCTGCTTAGGCAGCATATACTAAACTGCTGACACTGGGGGCATTTCTGCACACAACAGGAAATTTATCAGGAGTATAATGTTTGCCTCAAACCAATCACTTTATAAGTCTCAGAACTACTGAAAATTACTAAGCTTTTGCTTCTGCATTACTAATAGAAATTATTTGGAATGCATATTATAGAGGCACTGTCCCTGGATTTCCTTTTCAGCCGTGTTTTAACTGTTGTAGAGATTTGCTGGAAAGAAGCATTGAAAGATCCTTCTTACTGATGTTGTTATCAGGCAGTTTCCCTACCTTAGCCTTATGGATAAGAACATGTTTAATGGTCCCATCTTAATTACCAGAACCAGCTAGGGCGAGTGAGTGGCTAAAGGACAAAGCAGCACCTGTGAAGGACATTTCTAATCTTATCAGAGGTTCCTTTGGAAAAAGAAATACAACTTCTATCTCCACCCCAGTCATTAGTCAGATATAAACAGCTATTTGACTTGACATGGTTATAAGCTCTATTATCACAGTCTACTCTCTCACTTTATGGGGTTTATCAGAAGATGGATGATGGCCCACTACCAACTCCAGTTAATGGGGTTAGACATATTTCCAAACAGTATGTGCACAATAAAGGTATCTACATGTAAGCTGGGAGTGATTCACTGCACTAGCCTTCTGTATGAAAAATGAATGTTAAAAGAAGAACTTGTTTAACAGAGAAAATAAACTGAATAGTCCCATTCAACTTACCCTTTTCTAAGGACCCACAGGAGTGAATTTTTTTTTTCTTCTTGAACTTTTGCCCATTCTTTTCAAATAAATCAATGCAACATTGCAAAATATTAAAACTTTAATACATAAGCTTTTCACTCAAGCCAGTTCTCTTGTTCTAGTCTTTTGGAATTTTAGTTTTCACAGAGTATTATAAAATGTTTAATAACTCTTCACTTCCAGCAATTTTACAGATCCTTTTTAGTTATTATTCAAAATTCTTATTACTGATATTTAGTTATAATTGCAATATTTAGCACAAACTTAACAATTTATATTTCCCATGTTTATTGCTGAGAACTTGCATATTTGCATGTTAAGCTGAATCTTATGCTGAAGATTCAATTTTTTATTAAACAATTTTCTGTATTAATATTTATGGTCATTTAAGCCTTTCTGCACTATCAACAACTCACAGATAATTATTTTTCCAAAATGTAACTTATATATTGCCAAGTCTCAAACATCTACAACTGCTCAAAAATTCCTTTATTTCTAAGCATTAATGAAAGGGCAAGTGTCTGGAAAATCCTATGATCTACAATTGTTAAGTCCTCATGAGTTTGACTGAGGTATCAAAGGAACTTACCTAAACTGTACTGATAACTTCCAAAGATTTAATAAGTGGCATTTTAGCAGAAAATGTGTATACTAACAAAATTCTCAATGCACAGAAAGTATCTTTCAATTATCATACCCTCCATGTTCCTTTCAGTGCTTGCTTACAAACAATTACTATTTTTAAAATAATTTAAAAATTACAGATTTTTTCCCCATCCTTTCCCTTTGATTTCAATTTTCTTACAGGAAAACCATAGATTCCAATCTTTTCCTTGCTTGTTTATGCTAGATCCGTCCCATTTCCCCTGAGCTGCCTATTGTACTGCTCAGCACCAGGCGGTTGTACTCAGAAACCAGCAGCAGTCCCCCTTCTGTGTGCCACACAGTTTTGTGTGTTGGAGCTCCAGAAGATGAGCTTTCCAAATGAGAACTGACCATCTCTAAACTCAACTAGCCTACCCAAATTAGGAGGCAACTAAAGACTCCCACCCTCAGCAAGCCTTTGAGAGTTTGTGAAGAATAAAAGCGAACGACTTCATTCAGTGCCCCTTTAGTGTTTTCTGTCGCTTTCCAACAGTCTTTACAACAGCCTTGTCTTGTTCATTCCACTATCCCACTACAAGCAATTAAATCTGAGATTTAAGATAATGACAGAGACAATGAAAGAGAGTCAGGTGACTAATATTCTTATATTTCATAGAGAATTTTTGCTTTAGTCAGCAGCATATAAGGCGCACTGAGTATACAATATGGTACTGCTGTCTTCTATTGCTTGAAAGAAAGATAAAAACTTGATTGAGACAAATATTGTATATTACCCTGACAAAAGCTAAAGGTCCAACAGCGACAAAAAAGGCCAATAAGAGAAATTAAAAAAACGGGCATCATACGTTGGATACAAAAGGGTACATAAGCAACTCTATTGGGGGGGAAGTGTTTTTAACTGACGTCAACTGAGATGAAAGGAGTCATATTCAGGCTTTTAACAGAGTATTTCTAATCTTCAGGACCTACTAAATCGAAGTCCTGGTCAGTTTTCCCACTTTGTTTTTCTATCTTGGCATGTTTGTTGCTTCTGGGAGGGTTCTGGGGTAGTTGGGACATTGTGGTCTGTTTCAGATACATACACAATGACCTTAGTGTGCATTTTGCATTGCAACAAAGCTGTGGTCATTTGTCTAAACATAAATGTCTACTGCCACTTCAGATGCTGTAGGATGCCCAAACTGGACTCCACCTGCTCGTTCAGTGGCACAAGTCTCCTGTAAATCCAAGGTTGTATCTACTAGACCCAAACAAATGCATCAAACCAGAGTCAGGAGGGGTGTATGGAATTCTCAAGGTGTATGTCATGCATTGTTTACAAGTAAGTCACAAAGACAGAATTATACACTGCCAGATGCGGAGCTGTCATATTAAGACAAAACTCTTTATGTTTTATCCAACGGCCAAGGGAGAGGCTAACTTCTCTTGTGACATTAAAGAAGATATAAAATAGAAAACGTTTTAAATACAAAGCTACATAGACAATAATTTTCCAGCTGTTATTTTTCTTTCTGTATTTAGGTTTAAACATTGGCGTAGATTTTAATTATTTCAAATACTAACTGCTAATTTTCAGTTATTAAACAGCAAGCAGCTATCAGCAAGTTTGCTTGCTTCTTTTAAATGAACAAAGCATACCAAGCTGTTTTCCTATCTTGTCAAAAAGTCTTTTGCATAGAAACTTGAGTAAGGTCCTATGGATACTATATCAACACCTTTTCCACACTGCTTACAAACATACATTTTGCTCCCTAAGAAATGTTGGAAGACATGGGCTTGCAAGATACATGATTTGTACCTTGGGACATAATTACTATTATATTCTTCTCACAAGCCTCATCATGAATTACCACCTGGATTTTGCATGAGAGGACTATGGTATCACAATTAGCTTTCTAGTAATGCACTTCCTTTCCATCAGAAGTCCACAGAATCACACATATCTATGTGAGGACTCAATAAAAAGCATGTATATACAATAAAAAGAAGCTAGCATAGTGTTAAAGTATAGTGTAAAGCTAAGTATAAAAAGTCTAGTGTAAAGCATAGTGTATATACTACAATACATTTACATGTGGCAAAGCTGCTACTTTTTTAAAAAAGGTGAAATTTAACTTCCTTTCAACTTTCAGAATTTTGATTAAAATATTGATTTCTAATTACTCATAGAAATGCAATCCTCAAGAAGTGAAAATACTACTTAAAATATTCCATGTGATTTGCATTCTGAAACTGCTTCATGTTTTAACTAAAGAGTCGACACGTATTTTTTACTAGTTTTATTCCATGAAGCTGTAATATAAAAAAAAAATCTAGTCCATATAGTGAGCAAGATTATGAACTCTCTTTTGCAACCCTAGGTCAGCAGCAACTTCACTTACTGTATGCTTGAAACACACAAAACATCTTCTAAAATACAAATTATGGGAAAGATAATAAGATAATATATGCCCATTATGTTTGTGGCCAAAAGCCCAAACACTATTTACATTCTGAGTAATGTAAAACAAGCCAACCAAAACCCCAATGAAACAAAATCTAAGCAAGTAAAACAGGTGCCTAACTAAAAATGTTAACACATAACCTACAATTATTTGGCTTTAGTTTTAAATTATTTAATGAGAAAACTAGAAATGAGCCTATTATTTCATTCTGATGCAATAAAAATCAATGCCTCTATTTTTATAATCACAGTATGCTTTAGAAGTGTTAAGCCATCAAATAAAAAAGCAAACCCCCCCAAAAAAGTGCCCCTTAAGAACTGAAGTTGTGAGAGAACACAGAAAGCTGTGCAGCAAAGAAAGCTACCGTTGTCCAATAAACCCAGAATTTATGACCCATATGAATACACATGCTTTATCATAGAACAGTTGGAAGGGACCTCAAGAATCACCTGGTTGAACCTTTCTAGACAAAACATGACCTATACAGATGGCCCAGCAACCTGTTCAGCAGAATTCGTTATAACTTTCAACACTTAACATAGAATGCTTTATCAATGTTTAATACTGTGACCAGAATTACATTATGATTTTCCCTTGATACACACAAACTTTCCTTTCTAAGCAGTATTTCACATGTCACATCCACAAAAGCACGTATTTTTGACATGCTCCTTTATTTTGGACAGAGATAACACAAGAAAGTTAATTACATGTAAATAATTCTCAGTAAATTTAAGCAAGTTACCAAACTAATTCCTGGTGTCACTGAAAGTACTGAAGAGATGTTTTTGCCAACAACTATCAAGGCAATTTTTTCACCTCATTGTCATATAAACTATAAAGCAGGCTGCTAAGAAATAGCTCATGACAGACACTCTGAAACTGATAATTTTTTAACTTATCTTTGCATAACTGAGACACTGCTGAAATAACTGTGATTCTGTGAATATGCTATAATGGAGATTTCCTATAGCGTGGCAACAAATCCACAGGGGTACTTTAAGCAGCAAAGAAGAGCATGCCTTTTAAACTTCTAAATGAAGCTATTCAGAAGCTCATGTGATTGCCTGGAATCTCTGGAGTCACTTCCCAAAACAAAGTCTGTTAAAGGGTTTCCCTTCAATGAAGGGTCACCTCAAAGACTAACAAGGGAAGACAGCAAGCAAGTCCATTAGATCAAGTGACCAAATCCGTGATCAGCTTGACATTTAGATGCAAGAGAGGAAAAGTATCAGAAAATTAACCAGCCTTTAACTGGGCAAAGACGAAGACCTGAAAGTGGAAAGAAGTGTAATGGAATTGGATATCAATCAATTAGTAGCAACCCTGAAATGGCTTGTAACACCAAGTAAAAGGGTGGAAGTAAAAAAGCAAGTAAAATACAAGCTCATGAAACCTGCCCAGTGAGTCATTGAAAAAAAGCAAGCCCTGTAATGCTAGTAAGCATTCAGGAGAAAAGTTCATTATAATCCATAAAAGGAGTGGCTGGACATTTCAGTTTCTTGCTGAAATTGAGCTATCTTATCAAGCATTTGGATTTCGTAATGCCAGCTCTGCACCTAAATATACAACATAAGGTCACATACATTGCTATGCCAACTTACTTATCCTTACTTATCCTAACGTTATTTTGCACAATACTTCTGCTCCCAGCCCCCTTAAATATCAAAACCTCTGTCTAACTTCCAAGTAAAAACATTGAGTGCAAGGCAGGTAGCACTTTGAAGAATAAGACAGAGTGAATTCTGGCCTATACGACAGGGCATCTCTTTAAAATGACAAAAATAGACCATAAAGGGATATTAGAAGACAAGCACTTAACTGAGACTCAGGGTAATATTCTCCACTGAGAGTATTAGCACTTAATTGGGAACAAACTAACTGACTGATTTAATTTTGATATATTGCACCATCTGTAGAGTACAGGTTATAATTGATAGGCCAGCTGGATATGAAATAAGGTACAGTATGTGAAATGTTGTAGTATGTTTCTTACTCATTACTACTTTGCAAGTGATTCATTTCTATTAAAGTTTAAGTTGTCCTTTCCATTAAGCAGGCATTGTTTTGTACTCATTTCTTGTTAATTAACATATTACAAAATAGGTCACAGCTTTCAGTGCATGACAAGACTATCACTTTGAAAATGCCCTTGTTATCTCTCTCCACCATAAAATTATCTTAACAGCATACATGAAAAGAGGCCATGGAATTGCTCATGACCATGATCCTGAGCTAACACATGGCTAAGTTAAATGAATTTCCTAATTCTTATACTAGCACTGATGAACCACAAAACAGACATCCATTATTTTTTCAGCCTAGCTACACTTAATACAGAACCTGAAATTTGGGAACAGTAAAATGAAAATTATTTGGTTTGGGACTAGTGAGATCTATAGCACTTTATTGTCTTTATGCTCTTGCTATGGTAATTTGAACTGAAAATTATAAGCTTGCAGTTGGTTTATTCCAAAATTTGGGCAACTTCACAAATTTATTAAACATATCTTATAATACATTTCAAGAGTTGGTCAAGAGTGCCTGGATCTTGGAGCAGGCATCCACTTATTTAGCATAACGACATCCAAAGGGCTTAACCTGAAAGTCTTGACAACAGTATGTACCCCAAGCTATGACAGTCCCAAATGCAGTGATTTCAATCTCTGATTCATAGTCTAAGTACACTGAAACACACAGTGCATGTAAAGAGATGTTGTCATTCCTTGACCTGATACTGCTAAACCAAACACTATATGAGAAGTTAGTTAAAATAAATAAATATAGCACAATTGTTGGAAAATAAAACTCAACAAAAGAGTGAACGGTTCACTTAATATGTTGAGTGATATTTCCTAACAGACATAACTAATTTATTCTTGTATGGATTAAGAAAAAAAAACCCTAGGGTTTGGTTTTAGTTTACACTTTTTACCAGATAATTTCCAAAACGTTATGGAAAGATACACTTCATTATACTGTTTCTGTCATCTACCATGTTGTGCAATACCAACAATACATATGAAAGTTATTCAGTCTCCAGAAGACTGAAACTGTGTTTGAATTAATCATGTTTTACAGAAAAATGGACACATATTTGGGAACAGTGATTTTCAAAAGAAAATCTGAAACAAGCTCAACTTTATCCTTTAAATGTTCCTCTGGTGTTTCAAACATTTTTTTTTAGGGGAAACAAAAATAACTTAAAGCTTCTTGTCTCCTGAACCATACTGCAAAAGGTCACTGCAGATATATCTGAGCCCAAATGGCAGGCATTATTAAGCTCCAAATGGCCCGATTCTTCTATTTTTTAGTTGCAAATTTTTTGTTCAACATCAATTAAATCTATTATAAAAGTCATTGCACATATCAGGAAGTCTGTACATATCAACACAAATAAAGAAATACCAGGTCTATAGAATCTACACTTCAAGTATGTGCACTCACTTAAGAGCTATTTTCACATGTATCTTCCCTAAAACAAGAGAATACAAGAAAAGTAACACAAACAACAATTATTTTTCTTTGATTTCTACAGATTTGCACACCATTCACTACAAGAAAGTTAATCAACAGAAGCCACATTAGCAAGGGGTCAGAGTACTATATGTTACAATGTTACATCATATCATGTATCCAAATTTAATGTCAGGTGAAAGGCTCCATGAGTATGAAGTAATATGTGCAATTACTGGCTTTATTTCTAACATACCGATCTGCTGAACAGCTTGCAATAACTGCCATAAGCAATATGTCACATCTCCAGCATTTAGCCAGAAGGTAGACAATCTACCTGTTTCAGTAAATATTTAAATGTATCTACACAGAAACGGATTATTTAGAAATGCTACTTGTTATCTCTTAAATTTTCATCAAATGTGCTGCCACAGTGCCAGCATGAATTCTGGCTGCTTTGTATGTCAGGCACACAGCAGCATAAACACAGATAACCTGAAATTAAAATCATGAAACCAATTGATAAGCAGGAATATAGTTTAAAAGATGAAATATGACAAAACACCATATGCAAATCCAATTTTTACTCTAATGTAATATATACACACACATTTTAATTACCTACTTTTGCAAAAGCAAAACAAGGCAAAGAACATAAACATATCAGACAATTTACTCTGCTGCTTACATTTTCTGCCTTCATTAGAAATATGTTAAGGCATGTATACAGCCTTTGCTACAAATTTTAACAACATACATTATGATGAGCTTTTACAAAGTTGGAAACAAAACCCTTTATACTTTTAAAAATGCATCTGAAATGAGTACAAATGTATGACTTATTCCCGCTAACCTTGCCTTATTAAAAAGCATTATGAGAGATTACGACACAAAGTGGAGGAAGAGTGAAGATATTTAGCTGAGGATAACAGAGATACATATCCAGAAGTCTTAAAAGTAGAAGCAACAGCAGGCTAGAATTCTGACTACTGTTAAGTGCATTATGTTATTCACTGCAATTCATGTTAACAGTAGATTTGATAACCAGTTCCATAATGAGAACTAGACATTAATGTAAATCTACATTTAAATGTCTAACTTCTCAAATAGTTACGACATCCCTGTTTACAGACAATTAAAACTGTATCAGCGGCTCAGTATTCTATACATCTCATTAAATTTGTTTCCTGCCTCATCAGTTCCAAGTATTAATGGGAGGGAGGGACAGGGGGAGCAAAAGAGGGTGGGGAGGAATGTACAATCCATAAACAAAAAGAAAATTCTGGTGCAGAAGTACTCAAACCCTTCTTCAAACACATAAAACTACCCATATTATGCATACATAATAGCAAACATTTCTTAACAACAGTGATTTTTCTAAGATTACTTTAATACTGAAATTGAAGCACACGCAACCACTAACATAGACAAAGTTCACTGACTGGGTTGTTCAGTACGAAACACAAAAGAAAACTTTTCTTTTTTTCCTGAAGTGTTTGCTCACTAATTCCATTTCATACTTCAGTGCTGGTTTACATCTTTGAGTATAGTAGGATAGGTATTTACATCAAAGGCTGAGGACAATGAATCAAAGGACAATGACAAACTAAAGAGAGCAGTCTTCCTAAAACTGAATTCCAGGCAAGCTCAGTAACTTCTAGTACTTAATGCCCCAAGGAGAATTAGAGGATCTGATTTCAAGTGCAGCTTCTTTTCATAGAGCCAACGGAACTTGAACAAGCTGAACAAAAGTAACCTATTTCCGTGAGACAAAATGCTCCAGTAACGCACAAAATTCAATGAGCCTGAATCTTCCAGGCAGCATTTCATTACTCTCACATCTCTGCGACACAGCTACATTTCTTCATCATGCCTTGAGGAACTCAAATGACATCAAATTTCTACAGGTTTTAAAACTACATCTGTTTCCTCCCACTTTCACAGCCTGTACCTGCATGTACAAATGTAGCACAGTCCAGCTATGCATGCATGGTTCAGCTCTTCTCAGAAAAATCAGATTCCAGAAACATATACTGCCAAACATGTGTTTCAATCAGTTCCTGCCCAGCCTGTCCCCACAAGCTATGGAGTACTGGGGAAAAAAAAAAACACATCTTAACTGGACAGCTCTACACAGAGCTTGTGATTTACAGCACTGCCCAAGTTAAGGCAGCAGCTTCCCTACTTAATTTAATAAAAGACGTTTCATTGCAAAAAGATAATCAAGAAAGCAACACAGGAAAGGTGCATTTTTCAGGTTTGATCAAACTGTGGAAGCACTTGTAGGTGCCTATTCTGGAGTAAGGGAGGGATGAATGGGGAACAGAGAAAAAAGAGTGACAGAAAAGCTCAGGAGGAGAAAATGAAGGACAATTGGGGGGGGGGGAGAGGGGGGAAAGGTGAGCAATAGGACAAAACAGAGAATGGAACAGACCCAGCCAAGAGTAACATTTGATAGTTTAAGAGACCCTTGGTTATTTCTTGGCTCAGTTATATCTGCAGGATATATTATTTCTCACAGGTTTTCCTGCAGTAGCCTTTTGATGAGGTGGCATAGTAATAAATGGGGAGATAATTTGATGTGTTGGACCTTTATTGCTAGTGAGGAATAAAAGGATTTTCAGCTTTCTGCAGGACTAAGAGCTGAAGGGGGAAGGGAGAACTCCCCCACATTAAACCAGGAGCAAAAGGAGAATAGGTATAGATTTCTCATAAAAATAACTTCAGCAATAAAACAGAGCAGCACGGAGTACATGGAAGAATTAAAACTTGATTACCATTGGAGTTAAACTGGCCTGCCATTCTCAAAAAATAAAATTAGGGGGACACACACAGAGATTTCACATGTACTGAGAATTCACAAGCACTCTTTGTATTATTGAAAACTGCAAGTGCTCAGAATTGAACCCGTAAGGTATAACCCACATGTACAAACCAGTGCTTCTCAAACTGCTACCTGCTTTACTCAACAACCCCTTCACCTCCTGTTGGTCAAGACTGACCACAGTTCATTTACATTTCTTATTTTGTTCTTCCTATATTTGTATGCTAATACAGTAACTACAGAGAAGCCAACGAATAAAGAGTTTTAGAGGTTTTAGAGAAGAAATGAGTGACAAAACCTGTTCAGTGTTACTGTCCCTCACTGTACCAAGCGTCAAAGCCAGGCGCGCCGGCGGAGCTGTGCGAGGGGTAGGGCGGGCTGCCCCCTGCCGGTTCCAGCTGGCTCCAACCGCCCAGAGCGGGGCAGGGCTGAGCCCCTCAGCCGGGCTGGGGCAGCTCGGGGAGAACTTACACAAAAGAAGGCAAAAACAACCGGACGGGGTGGGGGGAGGGAACGGAGAGAGCGAGAACCGGCGGGGGGATACCAAGGCGGCAGGAGAAAGATGAGGAGAGACAGGACCACGAGCAGAGCCCACACCGCAGCGGGGAGGGAGCTGCGGGGAGGGTGTTTGGCTGGTTTTGCCGGTTTGCCGAGGCCGGCATGGCACCGTCGCCTCTGTCACTGCCGTCCAGTAGATACGGTTTACATTTGTACCTCCTTTTGCCATACTATTCCCACCCCTAAACACCACATAAATGCCATTACTTGAACTGAGCCTGTGAGGGTTTTCTTAAAGTAGCTTCGTTTCACTGGTACATTGGAAGCTTCTGAGAAAGCTTCTGATAAAGATGGTTATTTTGACCATTTAAAAATATAAGAACACCACAAGCACATCTCAACAATTTCTATCTGGCTTCAAGACAATTCTCTGCTTCAGGAAAAAAAACAGAAAAGCTTTGTTAAAATTGAGATCTTTTACAACAAGGCACTAGCAAATGTATCATTGCTCTGAAAGATTAAGTGTGCTTTTGTCACACGCAATCCACAACAGCCTGCCCCAAGTACAACTGAATTCGATCTATCAGTCTTTGATGCTACGTGGACTCGTTACTACCAGGACTTTCTTCATCTAAAGCATGTATATAGTTATGCCGACTGCCAGGCCATGGCAACATGAAACCGACTGTTTACAAGCACTGCCATGGGCAAACTGCATAAGTAAAAACAATTTAAAAACAAAAAAATTGTCGTGTGATAAAAGGACACAGGCAATGACTCAGTGACTGTTACCTTGCACATGAGCATGGAAACTGACTTTTGTAGTTTAAAAAGATAGAAAGACTCAAGTAAGTAGGCTGCAGTTTAAACGCCAGTGGATTTCTGCTTGGCCTGATTTGTTCTAAATCCTAGATCCAGTATCTCCTCATCACTCATAAGTAATGTTAGGTATTTTCATTTTGTATTGTATCAGATCTCCAAAATAGGCACATTAATCTGCTTTTTCAATGATTATCTAAATCCACTGTCATGAAATCCAGGAAATGTATGTGTATATATATATACATATGAAATATAATGTGCTATAAAAGATAAACTGCCACAGTGGTCATCTAACAAAATTAGATTTCCACAGAACTAAAAATCAGCTTGGACATTCTCTGATTGTCATTTGCTCCTGCTTTTCCTAATAGAATTGTAAACTTTTAAGCAATTCACACCTTTAGCACGTGCTTTACAAAAACAAAAAATAATGTAATGATCTTCCCCTTCCAAATAACATGCAAAGTTAAGGCGCAAGAAAATAAATATAAAAGCCTTTCAATATATCTTTTTTCTTCAGATAAGCTATAAATGACTATAGTATCTTTCCAAATTAAAATTAAGCAGGTTTAATTAATATCTTGTACTATGTCATGGTACTTCTATCTCCCTTGAAGTATTTTTTCCTCCAAAACCACCCCCGGAGGACAACCAGTGAACAACCAGATCCAGCAGAGGGCATGATTGCTGCTCTTATGCGCCTTCCACACTGCAGATAGTTTTGATATCGTTTGTAAGGTTACTACACAGACTTGATGAAGCCATCTGATGTGAAAAAGAGATTCCAGTAGCTTCAAAATGCCAGTTTTCATTTTCAGGAAGAGATTAATAATATCCTAGTCTTCCTCCTCTTTAGTATTCTTTTTACCGACCAAATAACTTGATAAACACAACCACTATGAACAGCAGCTTCATTAACACACAAAGTCTAACAGCAAGCATAAAAATTATTTTAAGCAATGCACAGGTTTTTGACCTATGTGATTAGCTGCCACTTGCTGAACCCTGGGGAAAGCAGCCTCATTAGTTTTCTCATGAGAGAAACACAGATGTTTAACCTGCAAACCCTGCAGATCACCCTGTCTCAAGTATAGCAGGCTACTGAATTGCTCTTCATAGTAAGCAAACCAGAGTTATTGTAAACTTCACAACTGGATCACTGAAAAGAGCATTTCACAATTGAAGGTGTGAACTGCAGTCCAACATTCTTAGTTCACAAAATCCAAATCCCAGCTTTTTTACAAAACATGCTGTGACCTTCAGCATCAACAAATATCTAGCATCCTTATACTGCAACACAGCTATTCTGCAATTAATATATTTCCCAAGAGCATACTCCACCAGCCCTGCAACAGCAAGGCTTGCTGTGCCCAGGCTACCCAGTAGATACCAGCTCTACTTAAGCATCTTCTGGAACTTTCAAATAAAGCTTTCTAAGTTTGACTAATACATTAAGGCACATAAGCAGAGAAAACCAGGAGAAAATAAACACAACGTAGAGACACTTCAGAAACTTTTTTCTGAAGAACACAGATCTTACTATCATTACATGACTTAACATGTCTTTACTTTTTCATTCTTTGCTGAAGGATAATTAGGAGTTAAAATGACTCTGGATAGCTTTAATATGAAAGAACCAAGGCAGGTCTGTAGGTTCAAGATAAAGAAAATTCCATTTACTTATAAACTACAGTTGTCATTAAATTTAAACATTTACCTTCAGTGCTATGCTTGTTAGCTCTCCTTCCCTCATCCTGTCTGAGCTTTTGGTCAGATATGATGTACGTACACAGACTTCACAGGGTTTAACCTTTCAAACTGCTATGCTCCTTTGTGCTAGTAAGAAATACACTTTCTACGTCAGTGTCACCAACTTGCAACAACTCCCACTGGAAACCCATACATCTAGTTACAGAGCGTAGAGCTACAAAGTAATCATGTCTGCAACACAAACACACTCTGTGCCAGAACTGCAGGGAAATTTTAACATTGACTGATTTCAGTGTAACAAAGGCAATGGAACAGGTTGAAGCCAGACATCCAAAAGCAGCCCATCTCAGGCAGACTGTAAACTACAATTTCACCTTTGTCCCTACAGCACAGGAAGTAGATATTTACTTTCAGACAGACTCAGAACTTAACAGCTATGGAAGCTACCTCTTTTTCCTCTATCTCCTTCCTCCAAGGAAATACCTTATACTCCTACACATCAGATCTCCAATTCTGAATCTCACTTTCATGTGCTTCAAATGCTGTGGGTATTCAGCAGCTGAGGAACTATAAAACGGATCACTAAGAGGTTACTTTGCTGGATGGACTTGATGTCAGTAAACATCAGAGGTCAGAATTATGACCTGAAAAGGCAGTGGAGGTCTAAACAAGATGCCAGATAGAAGAGTGAATACATTATGAAAATTAAACTATTTCACAAAACTGAGTTATCAGTCATTTCTTTAAAACCGAATTCTAAAAATCTTAATTCTTAAAACAGAATTCTCCCCTTTTTCTAAGGCTTTGTTTTCTCTGAACTGTAGAATTAAAAATGGCTAGAAAACTATCTAGAGAATCTATGCACAGTGCCCCTTCCAGGTAGGTACTCTGAAGTAGAAGTTTCCTGGGAGTTATGTCCTATAGTCAGAATATGATTTTGTTAGTTATGGGTGTTTAAAACTACACAGATTATGCTGTTTGTCCAGTAGTCACAATTTAAAAGAAAAAGCCATAAATGGTACACATTACACAGTGATTTTTAGTCAAGCTCCTGAAGCCATGTTTCTAAGGTAATTAGATTCACAACCTGCCACAGGGAGCAATTTCTTCCACCAAGTTATCTGGACAATACTTACAAATCCGAACACTCCAGAGAGGCCTCTAAATTTTTAACTTGACTTGAGCTGATCTGACTTTCACCTTATGCCAAAAGCTGTCTCCTGAGTTACGGCAGCATTCCCAATTCACCTTGAGGCAAACACTCCTCTGCGAATTTCAATGGCTGCCTAATATTTCTCTAGAAATATTTTGATGAAGAAAACTACAGACAAAAAAAAATTAAAAAAAAACAAATGAGCTTTCAGATTATTCTTCCTACAAATTAATTATCAAAATCTCAATTAATTAATTTATTCCATTACTACACTATAATTCTTGCTTTTAGTATGACACATGATTTTATTATTCTACTGGTTTTGATGGAGATTGAAGGCTTCCGGGTGGAATCTTCTCTCCTCTAATAGGTTATTAAGAATTTAAATAAGACTTGAAAGTAAGGATAATTTAGACACCAAAGTAATGGCTGTACATATTTTACAACAGTAGTTCATTAGTGGGCTGATATTCAGTCAACTAGATTAAAGCTTCTCATTCGTTTAACCAAATAGCTTTCCACCCAGCTCCTGAAGCCCCAAATGCAAATTTAAGCCCATATTTAAATCGCAGGATCCTATGTAAGAAAAAAAGTATAAAACTCTGTGTGTTATCCAGTACCTTTGTGGTTGCAAACAGCAGCTGTAGTCAGAAATAAAACAGAAGATGACAAACTGCAAACATACCCTCATACTACAGCTCTTTAAAAATTCTAATTAATTAGACCAAATATGTCCATGGACTTTAGCACCTGCACCAGCACTGCCAAGGTTTTGCAGCATATTCCACAGCAGCAATCAGACAGACACTCGACCTGCCTCCCTTCCTCTCCAACTGGGATTTATACCCACCACTGTGGGCTGCACTATGCCATACTGATATTACCAAAACTAGTGAGCATGCAGAATTTATTATATGCATGCTATAGAAGTCTAAAATGCTTTATTTATGCAAGCTTATTATTACTGCACACTCCCTGAATTCACAACAGTGATGAGACCTGAAACTACAGTAGCATCATCTTAAAGAATTATGCCCATGCATCAACTAAATATTTGTTCCTGTTTTATTAATTTTCTAAAACAATAGATGATAAAAATCCAATGGTCCTTTTAAACAATCTACATAGTAAAATCATGGCCAGCAGCCAATTTGGACTGAAGTGATTATGCTGAAGAGGTATCTGGGGTCCTTTATATTCTCTACTTGGTGACCCTTGGAGTGGTTTAATGAAAAAATTTCATGGCATGTGAATCACTGAGCAGGAAAAAAAATTACTAAAAGCTGATTACATTATCAAACTGTAACACTGCACCAAATCACTTTAAAAGAATAAAAAAGTATTTAAACTCTGCAACACCATGGAACATGTATTAAAGTTTCAGTTAACAGCAACTTGCACTTTCCTTTTTCATACATCAAAAAAAAAGGAGTCCTAGGGAATGTGTAATAAACATAAGGCCATAGTATTGAAGAAGTAAAAAGCCATTTCATTTCTGGATCAATCGTTTTCAGCAAGGTTAGCTAAAGCATGGTTCAGTGCTAATAAATAAACCCCCCATATGCTATGTGAACAAAGGACTGGAGCTTTTCTTAAACAGAACTGCAGTTTTGACCTAAGAAAGTGAGCCAAGGAGACAGTTTGTCATCACTCAGCATGTCTTCTCTGATCCTCAACTTGCACAACCACTTTACTGTCTGACTGAGGTGGGAACCATCTATCAACCACCTCCCCTCTGTTTAGTTCATCTCCCCTGTCCCTTGCCCTGGCACCATTTGCTGCCTTTCCTGCTGTCCACATGGTCCTCACATTTACATCAGCCATGGTGCTTATTCAAGTGCAAATCAGATCAGCAGGAAATGAAAAATCACCTCTATCCAAACCACAGCCATTCGTAACAGAGCTAGCACCCCTGGAAACACAAGACACAAAACTGTGGCTTATCAACTTCTCATCTGACAGAACTACTGATCAGGTAGTGGGAGGTTAACTTAAAATGCCACTGCGTTCTTTGCACTGTGGCAAGAGGAAAACTCTCACCAACCACAAAGAGGGAGAGTGTTGGAACTCTTCACCAAACTATTTCTGAAAACCCAGAGAGCACCTGGGCTGTGACAAGTGCCACCTTCAGGAACCAGCTGACCAGCAGCAGCCTCTGCACTGAGCCAAAAGCTCCACCCCACTGCAGTACTACTAACATCTACACTGGATCTTCAAAGACCAAGTACTGCACGTGGGTCCAGTCATATTTTTACAGTCTGAGGCACTTTTATCATCAACACACCGTTGTACTGAAAGCCAAACTGAAGTCTAGCAACTTCCTACCCTACAACAACATTCCTCCTCATACTCTGCCTTACCAAAATGCTGGATGTATTAATTTCACTTCCATACCGAGTGTGGTTGAAACAAAAAAAAAAAAAAACAAAACAGCAATTCCTTTGCATTTAATTTTTAGATTTAAAATCTACTTACTGCAAATGTCATTCAAAAACCATGCATGCCCTACTGACATCAAACTTGATTAAGATAAGCATTGTTTTACCAAGAATCAGCTGAAGCAGCTAATAATTTTACTAGCTAGTTAAATCTATATATGACAACATTATAAATGGCTTTGTTTCCATTTCTGTTTCCCCTTTTGCAACTTGATGACAGCTTCAATTTTTTAATATTAGCTAGGAAATTAAAAAATATAAGTTTCTTTCCAAGGATTATTTTTAAATTGCCCTAATAATTACCTAAACACGTACCTTTTGCTTTGTCCTTGTATTGAAAAAAATAGGCACAATTTTGCAAAATGAACCTGACTGATGAAGATCTATATCAATGTGTTTCAGAGGTTGAAAGAGAACAACTGTGGTTAAAATGAACACTTCTCAAATCACAACATGTTTCAGCATGCCTTGCAAAATTCACAATGTGACTTCTAAACTTACTAATTCAGATGCATCACAATATTTTTAGACAATATTTTTCACAATATTTTTTATAATCCTGTATTTGCATGATGCAGCCAATACACTGCAAATTTTAAAAATATAAGTAGTTCTAGAAAGAACACAAATATGAAATTACATGCAATTTCATGCAGCCTGTCTGCTTCAGAAGTTAGCTACATTCATTCTCCTGGATAGAAAAATTAAGCCATTGTTACAAAAGCATTTTACTCACAAGCAGAATATTCTAAAATAGAGTTTTCCCAGAAGAAAAGCACCAGGAAAAATCCTTCTAGTTCTCGTCACAAAAAAAAAAAAATATCCTTCATGCTTGCAATTTTGTGGTAAATGACTTCATTGGAAAGCTAGAAGAATTAAACCCTTCAGTCAAGAATTTCAAAATTCTCTCAGCTCTATGAGTAGGTCTAACAGAAACCAGATATTACAACCCACCGTACTATGCCAATTCTCTCAAGTACAGCTAATAGCTCAGGAAAAAATTCTGACCAGACAGAACTACAATGGACTTACATTTTTAATCAATACTTCAGAGAAGAATTGCTAAGAAGATAAGGCTTTTCCCTCAAGCAGCAAGAATGCTGGAGAGTCAGATGTGATATGTTTCTAAAGATCACATAAAAGTTCCTTTCTTTTTTCTCTTTTCCTCTTAACCAATTTTTTTTTCTCATAATGATGAATAATACCTAATTTATTGTATGCACAAAACCAGCATTTCTTGTAACTTTTTTTTTAGCTGAGAAAATGGGCATATTGCTTGCTTTTCTATTTATCAGGTGAAATTATTTTCTCACCAGTAATATATATATCACATACAAGCTATGTACACAACAACAAACTGTGCTACATATCACACAGGAATTATGTCACACAGAGAAAACTCCTGTCCATCAAAATCAAAATTAATCTATTAATCATCTTAGTTACAAATCTGAGCCTACTAATCTTCATATAGTTCTTAAGAGGAGATGACTAGTACAAAACTTGTAGACAACATGCATGAGGAAAATGAACTACATTGTAACTTCTGAAGCAGTATATTAAATATGGTACAAGACAATGGAGACAGGTTCTAGGAGCATTCAGCATTGGAACAGGCCCACTGAAGAATAAGGAGCAACAGCAGCAGGACAGATTGAGGGTCTAGGAATACCATTGATACTCTGACAAGTAAATATTTGTAGAAGCTATCTTTTTTCAGACAATTGTCGTTCAGAACAGTGTTAGCTAACCAAATTAGAATCTGCTAAAGGTTGTTTTAATTAAGGCTTCTCTCTCTGACCAATTTCTAAACATGTAACTCTAAAGTTGCTACAAGTTTACAGAAAAGAAAGTGCATGGGTTTTTTTCTACCTCCCCTTCCCCCCAGCCACTAAAATCAATATAGTTGCTTTCACCCAAGTAACAGAACTGGAAGAGCAAAGTCAGCTTCAAGCAATTACCCATATTCATAAATCTCTCCTCACTGTCACATTAACCTTCCCTCAGTTTTATATAATAGATAAGTATGTTGCAGGAGAGTAAGAGAGATCAACAACAAGGTTTCTTTCTATTTACTTCAGATAAACTGCATAAAAGTATGTAGCCACTTTTTCAAGCATTTACTAAACTGATTTGTATTTTCACCAAATCACTCATTCGCATTTATCTTAAATGCAGATCAGCATTTGTTACCACATTATTATGAGGGTATTATGGTAGTCTACTGCTGCACACGACTACTCATCAAAACAATTCAAGGAAACAAGCTATGCAATGCTAGCTTAAAAATACATGTTCTTGCTTTAACTAATAACCACTAGCTCTCTGTAGTTCCCATGCAGCCATGGTGAATACCTAACAGATATCCAAAATTTATTTGTTCATGTCAAACTAAAATTTTAATAGGCCTCTACGGCTTACTTATTGTTGAAATTTCTAAAAAAAAAAATAGTAAAACACATCTGGAAAGCAATTATTTTCTCCACTAGCTCTCCCACCAAAAAACAAAGATTCTTTCTACAATGCAACTAGCAATGGGAAAGCATCCAGCAGTTACATGAGCTTTTCCCAAGATAGAAGCTGACATTACACCTCTCAGTCTCGTGCTGATGTGCATGAAACTAGTACAATGAGCCCTGACATTTGTCATTGTACTTAGCTACAAATGCATTACAAGAAATTACAAGGGATGCTATCAGAAAATTGCAAAACCAGGGTGTTTTGCTTAGTTACTGTAATTCTTCAATGCTGTTCCAATCTTGTGCAAATTAGAAGCCACTTACAGCTCTGAAAACTGACAGGAAACTGAATGAGGGTTTCATTATGTTTTTAATACTGTTACTGGGTTACCTCCTATTAAAAGATTCTTGAGGAAGAACTATATAGCCTACCTCTGTATTCATGCCAGACACAAGCACTAACATAAGACAGTTCATTACACTTCTAGAACAAAAAGCCTAACAAAATTCCCTTCTTCAAAGGGGAAGTAGCAATAGCAAGAAAACATCCTTAAGAAGCTAGGAAGGAGATCTGATTTACGTTGCATCAATATCATGAGTGCTTTCTTCATGCCTAAAGAAACGATGTTTTAATCAAATTTTGCATTTATAAAATCACTTTTCATAACAGATTTACAAATACTAAGGGAATTTCCTAGTAGCTCCTGTAAAGTACAATTCATTAGTATTGATTCCAGAAGTCCTTTACTAGGCTGCCTCCAGCACAATGCAGAGAACATGCGTATCACTAAACCCACTTGTGGTTTAAGTAATGTAAACTTTAAGGACTTGGAAGTCTTGTACAAGGCAGGATAGGATGCTTCCCTAAAACTATGCCATAAAATTGACAAGACATCCATACAGTAAGAAAACATGAAACATGGCTAAGGGAACATGCCCACATTTCCACTGTAGATTTCAATTATCCTTCCAGGTATACTTCAGACATGTTGATCAACTCCCTGAGGCAAGCAACTGACACAGTGCAAAGTGAGAGCTTCCATCACCACCACTGAGCAGGTTTCATCCTGTGGTGCCCTTGTGTACCAAGTACCTAACTTTATCTCACTCCATATATGCTCAGCTTGAAATATGGTATAGACCCTCACAAAGCCTGTCTCAGTGTCTGTTCTGTGCTGTCACCCCAACCTCCTGTCCCTTCTCCCAGCTCTCACCCAGCTGCCATCCCAGAGTGAAAGAAACACACAGAAAGCTACTGGGAAAGAGCCACACACAGTTTTGATCACAACCCGCTCTCTCATCTTCAGAGACCCTTTTACAGTGTCAATAAACAGCATGTAAGGCTTCCAACTGTCACAAGGACCACCATGTGAGTTGTTTCTATGGAATAACAGCACTTTAGGGTAATATACTACTTACTAAAGCTGTGCAGAGATGCCAGGGTGGGGGGAAGAGGCAAGAAAGGACTTTAGGAGCTTTCAAATTTATCAAAGAAATTCAGAGATAGGACATGCCAAAATAAGGAGATGAAGCTCACTGTGCGGAACAGCAATCTCCTGAAAACAAAACATCTCAGGAATCAGTTAATACTATGATCACTCACTAATAGCAGCAATATATTTCTGTGATTTACAAGAATATTCTACCTTGCAAATGGGAACATGTAGATGTTTAAGTTTCTGCTTTTATTAGAGTGAAGAAAGCAAATTTGTTTCCAGGATTTCAATAATATGACATGTAAGTCAGCATGTCCTCAACAGGTACTTTTATCCATGTTAGTGATCTAAAAATACAACACTGAGCAGCATCACCGTTTACACAGAGAAGGAGCTCAGGCTATTCTAGCTTGCTTATAATTAAAATCAAGTCATATCAAAGCCATGGTTAGCTACTGAAGCTTTTAAGAAGCCAATGTATTTACACAGCGTCCAAGTATCTTCACTGCATGTATGTACATATGGGAACCAAGAATCCCTACAGAATTATAAGTTATGTAATTTTAAAGTTCAAACTCTACATCCTCCTGCACTAGGTCCATCTATAATGACTGACACTTAAGTGATAGGAAGGCATTCCTCTAATTAAAAATTGATATGTGGCATATAAATCAACCTGGCTGTCATAAGTCACCAGCTTGTCTTATCAACTCATGTTTGGCATATGGTCCTTAGGCACCACAACCTGATGATGTAAATTTGTCATCTGCTGCTGCCTTGCAGTGTGTTTGGATAGGGATGAAAGGTGTTCAGAGGCAGAGGAACTGCACATAATTCCTTCCTACAACTTCTCTCATCCCCTCTGTATGTCCCATTAAGAACTGGCTTTGGGTGAAGAAAAAAATTTGCGCATAAAAATCCTAGCTCAGATGTTTCATTCAGGCAGTATTCACCAGCTGTTGCTTCCCTACACTATATACCCACAACTACTTAAATTTCACCAATTCACAATAATGCTACAATTCACAGATCTGCTTTTGTTCCTTCTTTTGTTTTTGTTCAGAGGGTTATTCTGAATAGACCAAAACACATTTAAATGAATTTCAGATGCTGCAAATTGCTGCTGAATTTTCTATTCTATGACTTTTCTATTAAATTATCCTGTACCATTTTAAATAAGTATATTAGGAGAGCATCATCATCCATCCTGCTACACCAGGCACAGACAGACCTATGATGCAAGACAGAAAACGCAGAGCCTATGCTAAGTAAAGAAATTCAGAATATACACAGTAAGTGGAAATCCAAATTTGCTTCTCAGTGGATATGCTCTCTTTGAGGGCTTAGTCCTGCATCCCAGCAGTGAAGATAAATCCTGTGATCAATTCCAGGCTCTACACATTTTACAGACAATTCAAGTATATTTAACCCTTGCTTTGGTATTTCCATTCAATCAGTTTGCGTGATCCACTACACTGGTCTTTTAGCTCCATGAAGCTCACATGAGCAGGAACTGGGAGCTCACAGCTTAAATTCTTTATTAGGAGTAAATTTCACTCAATTTAAGATAGCAGTAAAATAAAATTTATGAGCAATGTTTTCAGCTGGATGAAGTGCTTTGATATTTATTATTATGGCTAACAAGATGTCAGCAGCACTTATATATGAAAAATGCCGAACAATGCTCTTCTAGGATAATGTAACTGTAAGTTTCTATCCTGATTGCAGTGCAGGACTTAAAATTTCAGTGAACACAGGATATTTCTTTTATGTCTGCTAAACAATCTTTGCTGGCATTCTCATATTTCTTGCTTGATCATTAACCACTGACATAATTAATATGCACTCACAGAAGCCCCAGCACAGTTAGAACATAATCGCCTATAGATTTGATTCATGGAAATGTCTTTTCGGAATAACCAAGACAGATTAGGTTCCTTAAAGTGTCTTGGATACAGAAGCAACAAAATGCAAGTGGGGAGTTACCAACTGTGGAGGGGTGCTAATTAACAACTCAATTAAAAAAGGCAAATTAAAACTTTATGGTTCGTTATCCTTCATTGCTTAATAAATTGTTTTGTTAAGCAAATGATTAAGAATGATTATTCTAAAAACCTGAAATACTATCTGGTTTTCCACATTTCCTTAGAAAGTTCAATAAAATAAATCCAGTTTGTTTTCACAATACCCAAACCATCCTCATTGCAGGAATTTAATACCAGTTGAAAGATTGGTAGCATAAATGCATTATAATTTGTTTTGCATTCATAGGAATTTTCTCTTTCTCTTTTCCCCTTTTTTACATGGAAGAATATATTCTGCTCTTATGATAGACAAAAAATTTTCTTCCTATATAGTTTTTATTTGATTAGGGTTTTTCATGTATCACCAGTTTTGTGGCTCATCAAAATAAGTAACATTCAACATAAGTATTCTTGATATTTTCAGACCTTTTGGAGCTATTGTTTGATAGTTCAGGACACTGATAAGACAAATTTTACACTCTAATAAGATTGTTCATAGGGAATATTTTGACAAGCTTTAAGAGACTATAGAATGATCCATATTGGCAAGTTTAGAAGATGTTTATAGATATTTTTAGACTGTTTGAACTGCCCCTTGAGATGATGCTTGAAAGTCTATGTTTCTTATTGCGCTAAAATTCTACAGAGAAAACACTTGAATAGTGGTTAAAAGTACAAATGTTAATGTAAATATGAACATGCTACTGTAAAGGGGAGCCTTCCATTATCTTGAACAGAATCTGTTTGTTAATTTGTAATCATGTATGTGTAATTACATTTATAATTAAAAAGTACTACATGCTTGGGTTCTTTAATAGAGACTCATGATGCTAAAATTATTGAAAGAAAAGTCTTGAGCACTTTCAAAACCAGTTCTACTCTTCTCTCAAGGTTCACAGCAAGGTCAGCATGCATTTACATACCTATAGCTGTGCAAGCAGGAAGAAGGACCTTATCACCACTTGGATTTCTGTGGATTGTAGCCTTTCTTATTTTTTGAAATCACACAATATTCTTGTTTGATAACCACTTTAAGCACTAAAATCAAGGGACAACTTAGTTTCAAAGTCTGATTTACACAAGGCAGAGAAAAAACTATTTTATTTTTTTTATTGTTACCACTTACCAAAACTGAATAATAATTTATAAAAATATATTATAATTTCCCCCAAAATAAAAATATTGGCTTTTATGAAGAGTGGGGGGAAACAGAACAACAAAAATAGTTTTATAGGACAGTGTTAACAGATAGCGCCAACTAATGAAAAAGGAAGGAAAGTGAGTTCAGTGATTTCTCTAGTAGAGACCTACTAGAGAAAAATGACAAAGTCTCCAAAACAACAGACTAAAATCAGCATTCCCTATTCTCTCCCCTAGGCTGTGTATTTCATGAATAAGAAAAGAGTCATCTCCTTCCTGATCTCCTCTTTTTCCTGCCAGAAACATCTGCAGGTTAAATACGTAACCAACGCCTACACTGATGAAGAAACATATTTAACCTTGAAAACAAGTACTGTTATTAGTGTTGTAGTAAGCTGCAGCCACATAAATACACACATTTACAGGCCTATTAGATATGTAATACCTCACTTTCCATTTCACATGAGACTCTATCCCTTTCTTTGGTCTTCTTGAAAGCATTGAGGGGTACAGAGTTTTCATAGCTCAGATTTGGGAAAATAATTAGAAACACAAAAAAAAACCAAACCCTTTAGTTTCTCTTCCACAACAAATGCCAGTTACTTGTCTATTTAGCTGCACATTATCGGAGACTTCATAGATAGTTTACAATGAGAATTATTTGATGCTATAGAAGACTGAAACTGCTGTTGCACAATTAAACAACAACACTCTCTAGATAAATTTTCCCCGTTCATAAAATTTGAGTTACTGGTTAGTTAGAAATTACTGGAAAGATGGTCCTTTGCTCATATTCAGAAGAATATTTATAAAACCAGACACATCTAATTTTCTTCATCAACGTAACAAATTGCTTCCTTGACAGAACAGCAGGATTGGAAGTAGTAACTATTTCAGCGGAAAACAAAAAGGAATGTTTTTGGGAAAGGATATACACATGATATATGAAAGGTGCATTTACCATTCATCACTGAAAATCATTTAAATGAAGCTAAGTTAATTTATAAAACTAGATTTTATCCTCAAGAAATTCTACTTATATAGTACTTATCTAACCAGTCCTACTTACACAGAATCCACTTTTTTTATTAACAAACATTTCATTTTAATCTTCCTGAGCATCTTCAACGACTGCACAGAGACTTACTCAGCAGAAACCAGACCTGAGTTTCTGCATGAGAGCAGGCTGTTTAGCAAGACATGCAACTTCTCTGCAAAACCATGGAAACAAATTAATGTGTACTGCTGACAACAGGCTAAGTTAAAGATAGAGCTTCATTATAAGATTAATCTTTATCATTTCCAGTTGTTAACCAGAAGCTGGGAATGTTTGTTTTCAATGTGGTTTGGGGTTTTTTTTTAGGGTTGAGTACTTTGGTTGGGTTTTGGGAACAGAGGGGAAGTTTTCAGGTTTGGGGGAGGTTTACAGTTTATTATTAACATTATGTTTTGATCATGATCTTACTGGTAGTTTGATGCATCTTGGGCAATGCCCCTAACTACGGCTACTCTTAAGAGATCTAAAGTGAAAATCTAGTATCAATCCTATACTGCTTATATTAGGTGCTCATTATAGAATGTATCCCAGAACTCCACAAGGATTTCCATTTCACATCTAGCATCATTACCGAGTTAAATGGTTTCTTTTTCTGCATATATAGGATTTAGAGAATTAAGTTTTTATATAGCATATGGAGTGGGCCAGATTTGCACATAGAAAATTGGCATTTTTAAACTCACTAGTACACATGAAAAAAATTTCACCACACAAACTCTGAAACAAAAGCAGCAGTTTTGAAAACTAAATACAACTTGAGAGTAAGGTTAAAAAAATACAGTATCTACAAGGAAGGGAATGGCTCAAAGAAAGGTAGCAGAAGAAGAGGAATGAAGGAGGTAAACCAGTCACTGAGGGAGGCAGGGGAAAAGGACAGGCAGGAAGAGAAATCACATCCATCTGTGAACCCTGCCAATGTCCCTAGCACATTACAGCACTGCTTTATCACTTGCAAAAATATACCTATCCCATGACACTGCAAAGCAACTGGATTTTCAAGCTGCCAACCACCCCATTCAGATTGTTGAGTGCTGATGGTCTCAAATTGTGTTGTCTAGATCGGTTTTATTAATTGTGGTGTTTCAGGGGTCTGTTTTGCCTTGTTAGAATAGTGTTGCTCAGAACACTAGAACACACAACCCTGGAGCTATTTCCATTTTCATGGTGAGGAGAGAAGGATTTATAACTTTTTTATTTTTTTTTCCTGGCCCCAATATTTACAAAAACATAAAAGATACATTAACTGAGTGCTCCAAATCCATTTGCGGAAATCAATGCATTTATGACTTCCATGAGATACTGTTACTAGGGGATGGAGGCAGAGGGAGATGTCCTTAACCTGTCACTCCTAAACAGCTGATTGGGCAGCTTAAGGCTTTCCAGCCATTACAGTCTCCCAAGACATGTATGTAAGTATAGTAACTTTGTCACGGTTATCCTACCAAGTGATTATAAAATAGCTTCCCTTAATGTATGCTGCATTCATATGAAGTGTTACCCTATAACAGCTTCATTCATGAAAAAATAGATTAAAATATTAAATTAACCATTACATGCATAAACTTCTACAGTTAGCAATTAGCTTTTTCATATCATAGCTCAAAGCAAAATGTAACCATAGAAATGTTTTAACATTACAGTAAAAGACAGATTACACTTAATTCAGAGATACCATTTTCAGGTAGACATTTAATGAAATTTCCCTGAGTCAAATTAGTAACCTCTCTGTACAGATTCAGCATCGGGGGCTATTCAGCCTAAACAAGATAATGAACATACTTGCAGAAACCACATTTTTTAAATACTTTAATACGTAATAATAATAAGTTGTACTCAAAACATTAGAGGCAGTACAATAGGCCAGTCAGTAAATCCATTAAAAAATTCAATCTATATATAGATACATTCTAATCTACTATAGAAGTTCCTAACAGCAACCTGCAAACAGTAACAGTTCTCATTTCCCAATATACAGAATTATCTGTATAAAGCCATAAACAAAATGTGAAAATGTGGCAATTTGAAATTTAACTATGTTTCTTTTAAGTTCAGGCAGAGCAACAGTCAGGAGATCTCAGAGGCAAAAAAAAAAAAAAAACCCAAAAAACAGTTGGGAGTTGAAAGGATACAGCAAAGATAAACTAAGATAAACCCAAAGTCTTGGTATTTCCAATACGAAGGACAAGCATAATAAAACTCAGGAAAATAAAGCAGTCTGTGACCACCACACGAACAGAAGTGCTCCTCCCGCAGACACAATGCTGTGTCTGATGAGAAGACACTATGGTATTGCCTTCCATTCTCCCTGTTATTTCCAGAGGTTCCATAATGTATTCAGTGATCACTTTGGAGCTCAATGCAAATGAGAAAAAAGCTACCCATTGTATAAACACAACTAGTTAACTGCAAAACTGATGGAATGGAAAATCCCTCTCAAAGACATTATCTCAGGTAGGTGGCTGATAAAGTGCATGCTACTGCTCCACCAAGTTCCAGTCCTGCATATGTGGGCAAAGAGCAAAAGACAGGAAGCAGGAAAGATAAGCAAGAGCCATAGAGTTCCAGATGCAAAACACAGTGTGTTATGTGGTTTCTGTTATAACACGCACACTAGGCACAGGTAATTCCCCAGATACTGCACTTTTCATAAAATTTTAAGTTTTTACAAGCTGTATAAAACCTCATACCCCAAGGAGCACGCCATGGTTAGAACTGTAAGTATCACCCTAATCTAAAATCGTGATTACTAAAAAGATTCTCTCAGTGGCAGCAGCAACCCTCAAAACAGGCACAGCTTTTTTCTTAGGCTTTCTTCTTAATAGTAATCATTATCAAAAAAAAAAAAAGAAGAAAAATGCTGCATCTCTAAGAAGAGATAAATGAAATAATCGTATCCAACTGATGGAAGTTAATTCTCATGTTCCTGATGGTGCTGAAATCACACAATGAACACTCAGAAGAATGGCAGTTCAAGATCTTTCAATTGCCAGCTCTGTTTTCATATGCAAAATTGATTAAACAGCTCTTGCTGTGCAAAACCAACCGACTTAAAGCATGCATTATTAATAAAAGAAATTCCCAACAAGTTTTCACTGATGAATTGACCCATGCTGCTGACCTGCAAAATCAGCTGCTTTTACTTTGTTAGTTGATGATAGTTTGACTTCTGAAATGACTTCTCATGCACATCAATACATAAATGCTATATGGAACAAGTTTTTAAGTTTTTTCAAAGTCTCATATAGTTTAAGGAAATCACTTCAAATGAGAAGGCTTCTTATTTAGGTTGTATTGATAGCATCTGGGTTCTCAAATACAGTAACAAAGACATATGAACAGTCAAAACCAGGCTGCCATATAGGAATTGATCTCTCTGCAGTTGCAGGAAAAGAAATATTTTTAAATTAATATTGATTGTGCAGTATGAAATAACATGCTTGTTTGATATACATGATGAATTCATTATTCTATAAGCAAAGGAAGATAAAATGAAAAATACTCAATGACGTAAATAGTTATATTCCTTGTCCAGTAAAAATACAGAAGCATTGATTATCTTTTCAACTGAACACTCAAGTAAAATAAAATCTCACCCAAAGGCATTATCGATTTCAGCTGAATGCTTACAGATCTCAAATGAGAATTTAGTTAACCATGAACAAATATAAAGGATATGAAAATGCCATGCTAATACAGAAGTGCAAGGGATCATTTGTACATTAAACCTCAGGCAGGATTTAAATGTTAATTTGAAGAGCGGCCCAAAGGTTACCTGGGCAGAAATACTGTGATACTGAATGGCACCAACTGTTCGCTAACAAGAAGTTTCTCTGATGGCAATGCAAGTCGTAAAAGGTGAAGCAAGATCTACACAATTTGATAAATTAAACCATGAAAAAAAGCTTTACAACAAGGCTCAAATAATTCCATAATCATAATAGCATCATAAAGTAGACCGAAGTTTTAGTTTATGACAAATATTCATCACAGCTAAGAAGGTACTGGTGACTGGTATGTTATGTCTTTTCCTCCCCACTCCTTTTCAAAAGGCAGATAAATTTCTATTACCTTAAAAAAAAAGTAATTTCTTCTAAATCCACTGAATTAACAATTAATGAACTCTGATTATCTCATAAATTGCAAAATACAAGTACTTCCTGGTTTTTGGTCACAAACTTGGAAATTGTGAGGGTGGAATACAGTCCATCCCACATGTCCTCCATCACATATGCATGACTACAATATTTGTCATATATCACAGACAAATTAAGAGAACTTAACACAGCCAGCAACAAACACAAGCCTTTATATACAATTTTTAAATACAAGTCTTTAAAATGTTCATATGGCAAAGTTCAGTAGGCTTCAATGCCTTATTTATTGTCTCACTTGATAGAACAGTTGCCTGTGTAACTGCAGTTCTTTATACCCACATACTGAACCACAAGTAAGCTTCCATGACTCTTCTATCTGATGGGAAGTATTTCACAATGTGGCAAAACTAGCAGTTTAAGGGCTGATGGCCTTCCCTGACACACCAGCAGAATGATCCTGCTGGCCCCTGAAAGCCAGAGTGACATGAGTAAAAACTGTTCAAATTAGTAACACAGATGTGAAATGTCTACCAAGTTAAAATAGGAGCATGGCAGACTTGAGACAAGTATTAAACACACCAAAGTGGTTTTCAAATTGCAGGATGAAGCCTGTGTTTCCAAAACCAAAGGTCGCTTAACTATTATTTATTACTTTCTATCACAGTGATTTATAAGGGAATGCAGAAGATTTCTAGACAGCTTTCCAGACATCAGGTATCCTTGAAGTTACGTTAACATGGCTTATTTAGTGCTGTGCAAGGGGTTTCAGTGATTAACAGCATAATCTCCTTGGTACTCTATTTCACTCTGTTTCTGAAGGGACCAAAATAGCAATTCGACTGCACTGTCCTGCCTAGATAAGCAGTTTTATGCCACCTGAAAGCAGAATGGGTGGACTTTTTCCCCTCATCCAAGCAAAAGATAATTTTCAGACAGATATTTGTATCCTTGATATCATATATTATTACAAATTCAATGTTATTTCAGACAGTTATTTAAATGAACCAAGTTATTTGACTTTCCCCCCTCCCCTTCTTCAGCTGTCACCTTCCAGTCAGGCTTTCATATAAGACTTACTGTGGCATGATAAAAACTGACAAAATATTACCATAGCATTACTACAGCATTACTACCAGCAAAAATATTTTCCTAAGCAGAGAAATGGTTTCAATTAGCACCATGTTGTAATGCAGAAAGTCTGTTCACTTTTCCAATCTCTGTCCTTCTTAGCTTACATAGAAGAGCATTAATATGCCTAAAATTATATACACACCCTCTGAAATACACATAAATACTCATAACATTCAACACAATAAATATCAACAGGCATAAAAAAAGATGGACTTAATATCAAGTGAACATGACAGCTCAGTTGCCCTGCACATTCAACTTCCACTGACTTTCAGACTTCCTGTGTGAGGCTGTCTTTTCAAACCAAGTTAGAGTCTAAAGTCTATTAAATAACAAAAATAAGGAGAAGTGTGATGGTACAAGTGACTGTAAAACAGGATGTTTGTGTATTTTTCCCTAAGTTTAATCTCTTCCTTACTATGAATACCACACAGCGCAAACAATATACACTCCAAATTTATGATTATATATCTTCCTTATTGCTGATCATATAATAAAAACATCTTCCATATTTGTAGGCTCTTGGAGCTCTTTCAGAGCAGATTAAGTAATCTGCCTTCAAAACCTGTGCAATTACCTATGTTCCAGAAATAGTTCAACTTACACTTAGCTGCACACTACCACAAACCAGTTCTGTACTATTTAAGTTCCGCTGCCTTAATAATTCTATCAATTTACACTCAACACATCCCAGGTTATTGTGCAATATACACATAACTTTAGCTACAATGCTGTCAAGATCCTGAAGCCTACAGCTTCCATATTTCCTCATCATAAAAATGCTAATTTTAGTCTGCAGTACCACTGAATGCCTGGGATTTATCTACCCTCTAAAAAAAAAACAGAGGTAAAAATTTTACTCTTGTTAATTATTATTACTCATTAACCCATGAGGACCAAGAGGTAACTCATATATAAGGTACTGCAAGGCACACTGAATGAACCATTCCAGGCAGGAAAGGTTTCTTCATTATTTAAAATAATGGTTCAATTTTCCACAGCAGTTTAGATCTACTGAGAAAGAGAGACAGCTTACCCCACCCCTCAAGATTTTGTATGGTTTCCAGGCTTTACTAGGTTTTTCACTCATGCTCTCATAAGTACTTTCATATTTTTTGGAAACTTCCTGTACCTGCATGAAAGAACGCAGTATGGCAGGCACAGGCTGGACTTCCTTGTTTAGATCTATTGCCATTCATCTGTACTTCGTACATTTACACTGCAAATACGTCTTTGAGATGAGAAAGTCTACTACCTGTCACAAGCTCAAGTAATTTTGATGTTGCATTCCAGCAAGGAATTCCTGCAAACAGCTATGCTCCCAACTCAAAAGCCCCTTACTCTGTTTTTCAAGGATATTTATATTTCCTGTTTTGCTGTGGTTTTATCTTAAAACAACCAAATGCAGCTTTATGCAAATGCAACCTTATGCAAATAAGTCCTTTCAAGAAATCGCTTTGTGAAACTAAAATAAAGTTGAAGGTTTATTACCTTTCAAATTACTCATGAGGCCTTTTAAATGACAGGATGCAGACTGTACTGAACAAGGCAGCAGGAGAAGACAAGCCAAATAAAAAATCTGTAATCCATTTTTTAAATCATAGTGGGTGTGATGCCATATTTCAGAAAGTCTGTCACATACCACTGGGAAGGAACCCTTCCACAAACCCTCTAAGGAAGCCTTAGGATAGGGTCAGGGTAGGTAACAGGAGCAAATCTATCAAGAATAGGTGCAGGGAGCTACAGGTTTACACTGCTCTTCCCTCCAGCAGTCCAAAAGCCACAAAGCCACCCCAGTTTTACGCTGCATCAGCAAGGAAGACATGCAGCAGCTACTGCAAACAATCTGCAGGCTTCCCAAAAGAACTCAATTCTTAAACTGCTTTCAGAAATATTGAAATATGGCCAATGTACTGAAGATCCACACTGGCCTCAGCTTTCTTTACAATTTTAACCATTACTTGTCCTTAGGCTTGAGTACTGCTGTGGCATGCAGATCATCCCACCTACAACACAGATTCTCCTGTACACAATTGTCCTGCGTTTAGCAGTAGCAGTCATTTTTCTTCTTCTTAGTAGCTGGTGCAGTGCTGTGGTTTTGACTTTCAACCTGGGAACAGCACTGATAACATCGATTTTTTTAGTTGCTGCTCAGTAATGTTTACTCTGATCAAGGAATTTCTGAGTCTCATGCTCTGCCAGGGAGGAGAGGAAGCTGGAAGGAAGCAGAGATAGGACACCTGACCCAGACCAGTCAAAGAGGTATTCCATACCACAGCATGTCACACCCAAGATGTAGAACTGGGGGCAGTTACCCGGGAGAGCTAGATCACTAGCTCAGTCAGGCTGGGTATCAGTCGGCGGGTAGTGAGTGGTTGTGTTCTCTTCCCTTGTTAGTCCCCTTATCATTACTATTATTGGTGGCAGCAGCAGTGATTTGTGTTATATCTTAATTACTGGACTGTTCTTATCTCAACCTGTGGGAGCTACATTCTTTTGATTCTCCTCCCCATCCCTCAGGGAGCAGGGGTGGAGGAAGGAGAGGGAGTGAGTGAGCGGCTGTGTCACTGACTGGGCTGAAACCATGACAACAGGGTCTCTTTTCGTGGTTGAAGATTCATACTATCCTGATTAGTTCTGCAATTTATAAAAAACTTCTTGGTTGCACTGCAAGTGTTTTGTGTCCTCATGGATCATTTAATGGTCCCTCAATCTTCCTCCATAAACTTCTAGAACTTTGCAAGTTCTGCAAGAAATTGACCCCCTTAGTCTACTGTACAGGTATTTCCAAAATCCAAATCCCAGAAGAAATAAAGTGTCCTGGGTTCAGCAGTAGCAGTCATTTTTTCTCCTACTTGGTAGCTGGTGCAGCACTGTGTTTTGACTTTAGGCCTGGGAATGGTGCTGATAGCACCGATGTTTTTAGTTACTGCTCAAATGTTTACTCTGGCCAAGGACTTTCTGAGTCTCATGCTCTACCAGGGAGGAGGGGAGGCCGGGAGGAAGGAGAGACAGGACACTTGACCCAAGCTAGCCAAAGAGGTATTCCATACCATAGCACGTCATGCCCAGGGTGTAACCGAGAGTTACTCAGAAGGGCTGGGGCTCTGGGAGGTTGGAGGAGGTATCAGTCAGTGCTAGGTCAGCGGGTGGTGAGGTGTCGTATTCTCTTCACTTGTTATTTCCTTTATTATTATTATTATTATTATTGGTAGTAGCAGTAGTGATTTGTACTATACCTTAGTTACTAAACTGTTCTTTTCTCAACCTGTGGGAGCTACATTCTTTTGATTCTCCTCCCCAGCTCTCCGGGAGTTGGGGGAGCAAGGAGGGGATTGAGTGAACGAGCTGTGTAGCTGGTTTTAAACCAAGACATGGAGAAAAACTGATACAGCTATAAGGTGACCATCCAGGTCTTTAGTTGCGTCCTAACTTAGTGGAGACCATTAGTGACTCCATTGTCCATACCCTGAGAGGATCAGATCTGCTGACCTCCGAGCTACACACAAATACCCATCTTATTCATCCCATTGAGGAACATCACTTCTTTGTAATTCTGTGTCACAATTAAGACAGGAATTGAGGATGTATACTGGAAATCTAAATAAAAACCAATTAAAAACATCCTCCTACAATTCTAGATAATTGATAACCCCAGCCAGGGTAGTTTCTTTGCAACAATACAACAGTATCAACAGTTACTGTTACACTAACATACTGAGTCTCTCTCAGTTTCTTGTCAACCTACCTTCATCCAAAAGGATTCCAATGGAATTTTCCATGCAACATTATATCCTTAATGCTTAACCCTTATATCACTTACTTGGAAAGTGTCAAATTTGCTACAGAATTATCTTACTTAAAGCAAAAGTGTTCTGTGTTCTGACTCCAAGTAACAATGAAAGCAGACTATTTTTGGCTCATTCTCACCCTATGTTTCCTTTCTGCTCATTACAGAGCAGAGGTCACTTCTCTGACATCAGGCGATGTCACCTTCAGTCTCCTGCTGGGTGCATTCTCTAAAGAAAACATTCACAAAAGCCCATACGCTTACCCCATGCTGCCCACTAGGATATAGAATACATATAAACAATCAGAGAGTCACCTTCTCTGACCACAAGCTGCACCAATCATGCTACTCTCAGAACAAAACACTGAAAAATAAAACATTCCCCTCTTACCAGGCAAGGTTGCCAGTGTACTAATATTACTGCTCAACATCTTATGTATCCTGCCTCTCAACAATATCCATCGCTTGGCTCTTATCTTTTAAGCTGCTTGAAAGCTTTTTCAAAAGGGAACATTTTTAAGTTATATGTTCCTAGCACACTTTCCATACAATGAGAAACATTAAAGGTGAATTAAAGGCAAAGTGATGGTGACTGTGATGTCAAAAGAAAATTAGAATAAATATGTAACTGTAGCAAATGAGAAAGATTTTTTTTTTGTTGGTTTTGGTTTTCTCTTGGGAAGTGGCATTTTGGGGTTTTGGGGGGATAGGTGTTTCAGTTTGTTATTTTATCAGAATTTGCTTATTTTCAGTTTGGCTTTTATTAAAAATAAAAATAAAAAAAATCACTCTTGGGTATGGACTGCTAAAGCAACTATGCAAATACATCCAAAAATGTTGTAGAATGAGGACTGGCCATTTACCAACAGAAAAGACTGAAGTCACAGTGTATCCATTACTCCATTGTATTACATTCTTTGAAAACTGCCCAGTAGTTCAAATACAGGTTCTGAACCATTTTATAACTTAAATATTTACTATTTCACAAAATAAACATCACCATGAAAAACGCTGCAAATCACTGCTACTGTTTCAGTCCTTCCTCTATTTTGCCTTTTCTGCCCCAGAATTTGGGTAGTTCCATATATTTGTGAAGGAAACAGAATAGGCAGAGTACACCTATTTCTTATTAACTAGAAAAAAAACCCAAAACCAAAAAAAACCAAACCAAAACAAAACAAATTATGACACTTAGTACTTTCAGATACTTCAGATTTCCTCTCTAAATGCCCCACAGAGCTATCATATCTGTCTTAAACTATTTAACTATTAGGAAAAGCTGACTAATATGTACAGAATACAAAGTTAATTCATTAACACAAAAGATTTTGTGATCATTAATCTTAATTTTCTATTGCAGAGGAACTTTTCATAAAGATGATTGTTTCATTCCAACAGCAACAGTCTTGTGTTTACTCTAACAATTGTCATCCTCTTCATCTTTATGATTCACAGTTTTGAAAATTGACCTCTGAAAGCAACAGGAATTCAAACATATACAGATTAAACTCTCAAAAATAAAACAACTGGTTTCCCATCACTTAAATTTGGGTTTGTGAGTGTTCAGCATATGAACAGGATATGAACAGGAAAAAGAAAACAAGCACCTATAAAAAATCAGAAAACATCCCAACTCATTGACCCACACCAAAGGCATTTGCCTGTGCACTAAGGAAACTCTTGGCTTCTCAAAATGATGACTGCTGTGCATAATTGATACCATTACAATTGTCTTAAACTTTGAGGGAGGTATGCTCACCACTGCATTTTTGGAAGACAAATATCGGTTTCCTAGTTATGTGTTATTCTAATGGAGAATGAAATCTGTTGCATTCTTACATTATCACTGATGAGTAAGAACAGTAATTGTAAGGGAAACAGCTTTAGAAAATATATACAGAAATTAACACCAGGATGATTGCAAATTGAACAGTTTTTTACATGTCTGAGACAAACAATGAAATACAGCAGGCTACAATTACTTACAGAGAATACTTCAGCAGAGCAAAAACATCCTTCTGGCAAAACCTCAAGCTTCAAGAAAAAAAATTAATCCAAATCTGAGCAGCCAATATTTCATGGTATGAAAAGCTACAAGTAAATTATTTTGTGCTGCCATGGAAGGTTTTGCCAGGAAAACACTGCATATCATGAAATACACAGAACAGGTCATGACCCTTCAAAACAATTTACCACCTTCATCCTCTGTAATCTGTACTATTGTGCAACTAGCTTTTGGTCTTGCTTTTCACACTGAAAATTATACTTAAGGGCCCAGATCCTGTTAGCAACAGGACATATATAATGTCCTGTATCTCTCAAGAGTACAGTTCAGTGGGTACTGCAGAAGAGTATGAAACCTGTAGCCTGGAGCAACTTGTTAGTCTACAAATATAGTTGCCCAGAAAGCGTTACAAAGATTATGTATCGGGAGAAACAAACCATTCTCTTCATTAAATTGCACTGCAGTGTAATTGTACAAGAGATATTAAAAATCTCCAAAGCAGGGTTAATAACAGATTTTATGGAAGTGGTTAATTAAAAGAGGTCAGCTGTATCCCAGTACATTTAAATTAGTTTTAAGGAATGTATCATCGTGTGTTACTGGGAAACTCACAAACCGAAATAGCCATTTTTGAAAAAAGTCATCTTGCTGTGTATTGCTTTGCTGTGCTCACTAACATCAGTGGATACTGTTTCCTGCATCCAGCAAGAGCCTTTTTTCAAAATTGGACAACCTTAACAAACTCATTAACATCATACTGGTGAAACCATACACTTAAACAACAAATTACACATCCAGAAAAAGCACTGAATCCCTTTAAAATCATTTCTGGAGTTGTTGCACTGAGCCTGGCTGGGATGGAGTTTACTTTCTTCATGGTTGCCCATATGCTGCTCTGTTTTGGATTTGTGGGTAACAGTGCTATCACTGAAAACACAATCACAGTCTTCTCCATTTTTCACACTGCTCCTCCAGCAAGAGACTGGGAGGGGACCCAGCCCAGACAGCAGACCTGGACTGAGCAAAGGGCTATTCCTTGGCTGGGCATACATCTGCTGGTGGAATGTCCCACATTGCTTCTTAGATTTTGGTTTCTCGTCAGTCATTCTTTTACTAAACTCTCTTTTTAACTCTCAATTTTCCTTGTTTCTGATCTTCCTATTCTCTTCCCTCATCCTGCTGCAAAGAGAACAAGCTGTTGTCTGGGTGCTTAGCTGCTGGGAAGGGTGAACCCACTAAAGCTCTGATGCATTTTTGTGCTAAGAAACTATACATCAGTGAAACACAGATTTCTGTGAAGAAAAACAGCAAATACCTCACAGAATAACTTGATCATTAATTGAGAACAGATTATATGATCATTGAAGAAAAGGCAGAACTCCATCCATTTGGAACCCAGGAGAAAGGCTCAGCTCAGTGGGCTGCAACTTGTCTCTTGAATTTACTTAGGATGGAGGGTTACCCCAGAAGTCTCTGTCCAGTTACAGAGACTGTGCAAAGAAATTCAAATCATCTGCATCTGCAGGTAGCGCCAAAACAACACATGTTCTAATACTGTATGTTCTACAGCTATATTTTGTATTTCAGCTCCATTCAGTGGAAGCAACTGAATCAGTAACTATCAGGTTTTCAAAGAGATTTAGAGTGGAATGATGCAACACACTCCAGCGAGATGAAGGTTTAAACCCTTATAAACTATACACATATAAAGTCCTACCGATCTCAATATAATGAGCACCAAAACAAAGTGATACCAGCAGCATACATTTAAATCATTCTCTAAGAATTGGGAATACTTAATAAACTTAGCAGAGTTGCAGCCAGAGGCAAAAACTTTTTAATACTGGAAGTATGCTGTGAAGCAGAAATGATGTATCCACACTGAATAACCCCTTTTTCCATTATTCTTGCTTGTTCTCTCCCCTTACTACGTTTAGGAAATACAAGTGATTTCATGTAAAACAGCAAAGATGGAAAATTGACTGCAACTCTTAAAAAAAGCCTGGGAGGCTAATGAAACATTAAGGTAAAAGCTGAATAAGCTGAGATCCTGGTAAGAAATTGGAGGTGTATTTTAGATATGCATGAAGACAATCAAAAAGCCATTTAACATAGATTGCTATGTGCAAGTAGGGCACTTTATTTAATCTTATCCACCTATACAATTTAAATGAAACAAACCTTTAATCTGACTTTCAAAAGCACTAAACATTTTTGGAGCTGCCTTGTAGTCAGCAAAATAATGTTCCTGAAGGTATTTCAAGCTAATTTTTAAAAGCCAACTATTTCAGTTACTAGAAAACTTGGCTTAGCTATTTCCTCAAGAGAAGGGGGGAAAGAGAGAAAAATCGTAACTTCTTATCATCAAGTTGAGCCAAGAAAAATGAAGGAGTTTATTACTGATACTGAAATGGCTGACTAAAAGAAGCAGCTTAGAGGGAGTCCTGATGTTATCTCAAGACCTGAAGTTTCCCTGCTCACACATACATGTCACATGAAAGTTTAGCTATTGTCATCAAGGTCCATAATGATGAGCTTAATTCTCAAAAAGAGCATATCAGAAACAGTGTTTGTAGAAAACAGCAGACCCTCATTCTACAAACACATTTTAACTGAAATGAGACTATACATACACATAAAAATACAGCACACATGTACTTGGAAGATCAGGGTCTAGCTGACCCAAAAGTAATAAAGAGCAGAGCTATCTAAAAAGCTGCTTTGGATCTCCTGTAAGTGACTGAACCTCCAAAAATTAAAAGAAACAGGACTAACACTAGGGTCCTGCTGGGAGAAAGCAAAGTAGTAAAGAAAAACAGAACAAACACCCCACACAACACCAAAACAAAATGACACAAACCAAACCAACAAAAACAAGATGAGGCAAAAAGTCTAATCATTACCCAAGGACTGCCATGATTTCTTTACCTTGGTGTGGATAAATCACAAGGATTCTTCGGAAAACATTTTCAAGAAAATTCTGTAAGCTGAATGATTATGCTTCAATTACTTTGTCCTACATACCACCAGACTAGCAAATTCGCTCACCTAAATGTTAGTGTTTTTAGAGCACAAAATCACAGAATCATAGAGTCCTTTAATTTGGAAAAGACCATTAAAAATACATACCTATAATTAAAAATTCTCCATTCCTCAAAAGCATTCTCAAGAGGTACACATAGTTTTGTTAAATAAATGAACCACACATTTTGTATCTTGAAATCAAATCAGCAATTTCTTCATAAAATGAGTCACAAGAATTCAAGTGTAACCAAAGTTAAATATCTATAAGAAAATGTAAGGCTTTTACAGACAAGCCAAAGAAAACAGAAATGTTTATTTGCTGACTGAAACCTTAACATTAGAGCAGTTAAGAATAATTTTTTCCAAGACAAATGAGATAGTCTGACTAGATTGTTTGTAGCCTACATACTATTAAACTATTTCTTACAGTTTCTAGCTGGTAGTACAGTATAACAAACCATAGAAACAAACAAACAAAAAAAATCGCCACCAACTTCAGATACCATTTATTTACTATACTGTCTGAAACCTAGGGTACCTGTTCCTTATTTTGGTGGGAGTTGAGTAAAAGGTGCTTCTAGATCAAGGTTACATCTCTGATTAAACATACATTCTGCTGAAAAAAACCCCTAGTCAAGCTCTTAAACAGAACCTTCTGCTATTCTGAAATAGATTCATCAACTTTCAAAGCTGCTTTCAAAGTTAAACACAAGTTCAGAAAAACTGCTTAGCATTTATATAGATACACATCATTTTGACCACCTTGAAGAGAAATTCTGGTACCTGCAGAGAACAGATTGTAGGTGTACCCTCCTAATCTGCATCTGTTTGTCATTTAGCCTATAGAAATGAGCAATTTCACTTTCAACTCAGACATGAGTCATTTGATTCTGTAACTAAAAAAAGTAGGATGTAATGTACCATGCAACACAGCAGAGTCAAGAAAATGAGTGTATGTGCTTTCATTTGCTTCAATATCACTACTGAAGCAAATGGAAGTGCACTATCATCGCAGAACAGAGTTTGTACATGGTGCTACGCCAGGCTTCACAACTGCCACTACCAGTGACTCATTCAGAAACACCACTGTAAGTTGCTGAAGGTTTTACAGTTAAATCATCATTTTTATGACTGAAATTTTATTCCCGCACACCACTCATACACCTTTATCAGTGAGGAACAGCAGCATCATTCACTGTCCTGACAGACTGAAACATATTGTATATTCTTTTAGAAATCTCCAGAGAGACTCCTAAGTATCACTTTTTATTTATAAGTCTGAAGCTAGAGTTTGAATGAACATGTGTCATGGTTTAAACCCAGCCACACAGCTCATTCACTCACTCCCCCAACTCCGGGAGCCAGAGTATGTCTGTACAGACTATTAATACTGAGTTTAGAGCTTGTAATAGCAACAAATGACTGCAAGAGAACAGAGATACTCCACTGTTAGTGTGAGAAAGGTCACAACTTTCTTATAATTGCTGCAATAAATTCAAATTTAGCAAGTTTAGAAAACAGAGTTTGATTGCAGTTAGCGATGCTCTGATTAGCTACAAACATTTCAGCTATTAGCATGCCACCATATTTTATTTACAAATCATCAGCATTCAGATAAGGCCAACTATCAACCAGGTAACCATACAGAAACAATCAAAGACAATTCAAGCATGGCTGAGATAAACCAGTGTCCCAGGCAGCCTGCCTGATAACCTTTTTCAGAAGCAGTACAGATTCAGCAGTGTCTCCTGTTCCACTTTGAATACCAAGAACTAGGAAGCAGACAGACAAGCAATGGTAGGTAGAGGGGTGCACAGGTGAACAACCCATTCTCCAGTATAAAGGAGACACACATGGCTGTGAATATACTGTGCCAATGAGGTATTCTTATAATTCATTTTTGCCAAATAGTGGCAGCAGAGAAGTACAGAGGCATGCAAGTTAAGACATAAACTGGAAGATATCTAGACACCTTGGCACACACCTCCACCTGGAGTAGTTATCTGTAATGATAAGTAGGACATAGTTCATTAGGAATTAATGTAGCATTAAAGCATTAATATGTCTTTTATACCCTACCTCCAAGCTACTATGCAACAAGATACTATGGTATCTCAGTATGCTTTAGTCTTCAATTCTTACCTCCACCTGCACCTTCTGAACATGCAATAAGACAGGGAATGGACACCATTGTGCTGGATGTTGAGGATGTCTATGCCTGAATGATCCAGTCAAACTGTGCCGTTCTAACTAAGCTGAGTTTGTAACAACCTTATTTTCAGTTTATCTTTTGCATTCTTAACTCCCTGTGTTACACCTCAACATTTAAATCTTTTAGATGGAATATCTGAAACTGAATATGCAGGAAAGCAGTAATACATTTTTTATCAGATTCATTCATAAGATAAAGTTTTTAACTACTATATTTTTCTCTGAAAAAAAAATGATAATTTTTCTGATCATGCAAAAAAGTTGGCTTCATTCTTAGCAAACAGATAAAACTTGTATTTTGTGCACACTCTCTCTTCAAGTCTAGGCTCACTATGTTGTATGGAGACTTGCAGAAAAAAGAAGTACTTCTGAGTTAAAGAAGAGACAGCTGAACAGAGAATCCAGAGTGCTACTACAATCCTCACATCACATACTAAATGGGAAACACGTCTCCAAATCAAAAGGGTTGCAGGTGGGATATCAGAAAACCAAATTCAAACTTGAGATGCTGAACTCCAGATGCAGCCCAAACACTGGATAGGGAATTGCAGAATCAAGCAAGATACAAAGACTAGCAGGCAATTTCTGACCCAAAGAAAAATGCATAAAAATAACAAACTGGGACTGAAATGGAAGAAAGAACCTAAGAATTAATGCACAGTATCTATGAAAGTAACATTAACATTCTTTGGAAGATTTTTTTAAATAAAAATCTCAAAGAAAATAAAAGTCACAATTGTGAATTACTATATGAATTCAACCTCTCAATGTTTTTGTTACAAAATTTTACTTACATAAAATATATTGAGACAGAGCATATTGAATAAATGAGCAACTGACAAAAAACTCATATAGGTTTATGTTTTATGGAGACAGTGACATATCACAGCCTGATAACCAACAACTGTAGTGACACTGCAGATTATATCTACATTATAACTTAATAGATTTGAGCACACAAATGTAAATTCCCAGATAGAATCTACATTCTTCTAAGCATTGTAAGAAACGGCAAAGTATTAAGTGCGGCAAACAAGTTAGACCAGTGTCTAACGTGTTTGTGTAGAAGTAACAGGTCACTCATTACTTTTATGTTACCATAGCTTATCTAAAAGACCTTTAAACAATTGAGAAAAATCCTTTTCAGCTAAAAAGAAAAGTGAAAAAGAAAAGCTTTCCTTCCCCCCCACCACAGTATACAGATGTTGGTTCAAACTTGATTTTCTGGAGCTTCAGAGGACTTTTCAAAAACAGTACTTTGTCTCTTCCCAAATGTCAAATAGGTATTTCCTGTAAAGACAGTAGTTTTTGTTGATCTACCTTTTATTTGAGCTGCTGTTCACTTTGGAACACACATTCAAGTATAAACTCACAGGATGAAGTAGCCTGGTCTTTCAAGAAAGTGACTCAAAGTTCTACATGCAACTGAACTGAATCAAGCACTTAAAAAAAATAATCCTATAATGTACTTTAAAGAAACTGTATGTAATGCTCATCTGAATAGCCCTTACATAATTTTTCAAAACCTGTGGGGTTAATAACTCTTCAGCCTTTATTACAAAAGATATTTTAAGTGTCTTTTGTCTTTAAGAAGAAGTTGTTGCATGCTGGCGTGAAAGCGTGAATCCAAATGAAAAATCTTAAGACCCCTTCTGACTTTATGCTTCTGGATCAACTCTAAGCTTCAGCATCAATGACATGACATATTCAGGTAGGTTTCTCTTTTTAAGTAGCATCAGCCACTCAAAATCACCTAAACTAGAAAGCATCACAAGTATCTTAGCCCCCGATCTACAGATGTGCAAAGAAATAAACTTACACAAATGCAGTTTGTATTTGGGAACAGAATGGAGCATTATATATGATGGCAATATTATATGTAATTTTATATGTAATTTAAGACTGCCATTATTAATCAATCCAACTGCTCTGAGTAATCCCATCTGACCTATTTGAGAGTAAAAAGAAATATAAAAAAACACAAAGTATTTTCAAATATTCCCTTCTGCTTTTTTGCTCTCTTCCTGATGCTCCCTTTTCCACTAATGTGTTTGACTAAAAGCATTTACTTTCATGACAGGAACTCATGGATATGGGAAAAAAAAAATATATATATATATATCATCAGCACTGCAATTCCACTTACAAATCCCAGTTACAGAGCAGACCCTGTAGAGCCCGTTACCTGAATAGGAAATTGAAGAGCTATTGAACGGCCTATGAAAAATGAAAAGAGGGGAAAAGGTCCTGATCCAACCACATCAATAAACAACACTGATCTGCAGATCTGACCTATCTCACTTAACTGCAGCTTTGCTAACTTCCAGCAGTTACTAAGAAAATTTAATGTATTCTATAGTCCTGGATTGTAAAGTCACACACACAATGACTGATGACATTTTTTGTCATTGTATTTATCGTTTGGAGTCCCACAGTAAGCTGCAATTGCTATTCCACCTCCTTAAAGCATCCACTGGTGAGCAGACTGATCAGCTATTTGATTCCCTGAGCAATGATCTTTCCCGAAGTCAGAATCACTGGGAGCTGCCACCACCAAATGAGCCAACTGTCCAACTTTTAAGTACTTCCCTATATTGCAGTTCTGGACTAAGCTTTAATAACCATATAGACAGACTTCCAATGTCCACATGGTTCAGTGTGCTCTCCACACTGAGATCGAGGCATGTTCTGTGACGACAAAAATACAGTCTACCCAGACCAACATGTTTATGTATTGAACAGAACTTTTTCCATACACAGTGGGAACAACTGATGCGCTCATTTAACATAGTGTTTCCAACCACTGCAGTTCAAGGAAATCCCTCAAGTAAATAGGTAATAAATGGTTTTCTCAAACCCAGGACAACTACTTACAGAAGAGTGTTAATGCTATATATTTAAGCCTTATTTAAAGCACTCAAATATAAACAAGACAACTTATTCCACTGGATGGCAAGAGAATGCCAACTCGCTCACATTAAAGTTCATTCAAGACAGGTAAGCATACAAGAAAAGTAAAAGTAATTCCAAGAGCGAGCTGCAATCCTGCCAATAACAAACAAAAAAATCTCATTAATTACTTAAATGCTTCAGACAAGAAGAAACGTGGAGCAAAATAAGTGCTGTTTCCAAGTTAGCACGAGCACAAATTAAAGGTAAGATGATGTCAGATGGATAAAAAGAAACCCTACAGAATTGATACTACTTGTAAGTACCTTTTTAAAGCAAGAAGTCTAAGGGCCAAAGTACCTGGTGTCTGTCACCTGCCCTTATCCCCACTTAGGCAAAATAGTGATAAAACCCTAGATCATTCTCTCCAAAGATCCAATACTTATTTAACATATGGTAGCTGCGTTATACATACATCATGGTCCACATCTTCAGGAAGCTATGAATTGTGGAAGAATTAAAACAGAATCATTTGGTGCACTAAACGTAAGACCAGTAGTATTTGCAGAAAATTAAGATAAGATGGCAAATTAAGTGGAACTACATACAAAAAAAAGCCTTAGCTCATTATATATACTTATTCAGTATCAGGCTGCTAGGCTTAGTCTTAACAACATACCTATGACACACAGAGGGGAAAAAAACATTGTAAGTGGATAATGAATGGGAGGGCGCATTAGACTACTTATCCCTTCCATGAGATTACCATTCCCAGTCATTTCAAACTGACAGTCTAAATGGCTCAGGTATTGCACTGCTATACCATTTAGTCCAATTGAACACTTGATGTTTAGCATACAAAATTCATGGGGCAACCTCCTCTCTACTTTTGCTTATTGCTTTCTTGCATTATATAAAATATTGAGTCAAAGCTCTTCTACTGATGAACTCAGTGCTGTGCCACTACTCAACTGAAGTTAACTCAATACGCAATTCATAAAATGTAGTATCTATTTTGTTATCAACAGGTAATTCCAGAGGCATGACAGATGTTTCAAGACATCATTAGTTGATCATGAAATCCCAGCTGGCTGCTAAATGGAAATAAGCCTTCTTCTTTTGCTACGAAGACACTCACAGGTACACTGTTTGCTTTAAAGAAGCACACAATAATAATTAACATAATGGGATCTTTTGCATAGTGTTCATGTGGGGAAATAATTATGTGAAACCAAATGGTCAGTGGCTACTCAGTTGGGAAAAGGTATCTCCATCACAAGGGTCATTGCAGTGGCATCTTCAGATGATCAGGTGAAACAGACTGAGTTATTTTTTTGTTGAATTTTTACAATCCAGCTGGTCTGTGATCCAACAGGAATATCACAGCGTTTGAACCCATTGCTATTAGTTAACTTCAACTAAGTACAAAACAGCTCCCAGTCACCATAACTGACCTTCAGAACGATTTCTCCATTTGTGCAGTGGTGCATCTGTCCCTCTCTCTCCCGGACACCTCTGCCTTCTCAAGAATTCCTGTTAGACATGCTGCAGTCACCTGTCTCCAGCTAACCATTGCTTCCTCTGTATGGAGACCAGCTGGGGTATTCCTGGACCATGCATGGAAATGACGACAACTACGTGTACGCAGACAGACACAGCTCTAACACCCAGCTGCATCACAACTGTAACTATATTGCAAACATGAACTTCATCCTTACGTCACAATTATACCTCAAATCCTGAAGCTCTTACTACATCTTTTACTAGGTAAAAAACAATAATTACAAATCACAACTTTGAAGACAATTATCAGAGTGATTTTTTTTTTTCCTTTTGGAATGGCCCAAATGGTCAGGAAACCTTGGCTCTCAGACACTCTTTACATTATTTCCTGCATGAACTAGCATTAGCCATTTATCACTCTAATATCACTCTACTTACAACACTGGTAGTTTTATTTTCAACTGACTTCTGTACAGAATGTCAGGACAAAGGGAATACGCAGTAGCCTCTGCGACTCAGAATGGTTGAAAAAACAGATTTGTTTGGTTTTGCGGCTTGTTTTTGGTTTTAGGGGTGGGGTGTGGGTTTGTTTGTTGTTCATTTTTTTTTTTTTTAAGTGTGCATTACTTACACTTTTTGACGTCACCTTAAAAAATCCTGGCACCTCTAGAAATATCTATCACAGAACAGGAAATCTGAATCTATCTAAACTAAGTCCAGAAGAATATCAGATGAAAACACTGCAAACATACAGCTGAGCTGACCACTTTTCCTCCAGCTGCCTTGAGACTTATTAGCTGTATTTGTCCCTGTCTGAATAACATATTCTGCAGACAAATGTTAGCATTTTCCTCTCAGAGTTTTTAGCCTCCTATTCTACAGAAAAAGAAAAAAAATAAAATTAAATGAAACAAAACCTGCTTGTCTTCAGGCAGTCACAATCACTTCTATAATTCTATAAATATCCTCTGCACAATAACTCATGGCATATACAAAAGCAATGACAAGGTCACTTACTATGAACAATTCATGATCCGTTACCCTGGCAACAGAAATATGTGGCAACAAGGGAAAAAGGCACAGTAAAAATTATAGGATGTTTCTATTATGTAAGTGACTCCTGTGATTTCTCCAGAAGCATCTACCTAAAAAGTCTCAGACTCCAGATGTTTCTCACATTCTTCATTTTTGCATGAGTAGGAATTTCACTTGTTTCAGTGTAGTTAATGTAAATTTATACTGGCATAAGCAAAAAGAAAACCGAATGTAGCTAGAAAGGACTTACATTTTAAACAATGTTGTCTCAAAATCTAACATTAATTTGATCCATCTATATGGGTGACTGCTGTCTTAGGAGCTGGAATTTCTAGTTCACATTCACTGTTAGGTGCAAGTCATATCTAGTACACTAAGATGTGCGTGTCACAATGGCTACCCAAGTTTTCAATAGGACTTGTGCAATTAATGTATTGCATTAATGTATATAATAACATACAATTAATGTATTAATGTATCAGGACCTTAGAAATTGACTTTCAAACTGGAGGTTCAGTAGAAGCAAAGGTTCTCTGGAAAACTCATGGTGCTGCAATGCCTCTGCCACTCTGAGTCAATACCTAAAGTTGAAGTAAGCTCTCACAGCAGAGGTTTTATAACAAGAGTACTAGTGAATATTTCATCAATCCAAACTCAGTCTTGACAAGTACTTAACCAGCACTAACTATGCTTCTTCTGAATGATGTAATCAAAACAGATCCCACAGTTATGTACGTGTCTTGCTATATCAGAATAGGCATATGGTCATCTGAATGCTCCACATTTATGTCCAGAACAATAAATGACAAGAAAACCACAGCCCACTCACATCTTTCACTGCAAAAAGCAATGTCTTTGAGGTACCCAGGAAATGAGAAACTGCAATAAAGTAGTAGAGACCACAGTAAGAATCCGTAGATGAGTGATTGCTGTGCTGTCAAAAACCCTCTTCTGTATTAAAGATAAGCTTGCATCCATCACTAGCATATGTAAAGCACTATGGTCCTTGCAAATCAGGAATTAAGAATTTTCAATGTCTTTCCATCAGTGTTTTCTGTGGTGCCCCTCTCCAGCTGCCTCCAAGACAGCTACCATGTCAAATGCATAACTGCTGAAGTAATAACAGGTATCACTAAGTGGCAGACCTACAGATGCCATAGACTGCATGGCTTCCAAAGCTGGTATCACACAATCTGCCTCAGCAAAGCATAACTGGAAATTCTCAGTGAAGAAATAATTCATTTAATTATAGCAAGCAGAAAAAGAAAAATGCTTTGTGGCACGATCCAGTTTGAAATAATGTGAACTAAGAGAACTTAATTTCTCAAAGCATACGATATTGTCATAAAGAGGCATGAGGACAATTTGATCCTGGTAAGAAAGAAAGGGACTCAAGATACTCTGAGTTCTGCAGCTGTTTTGAGAAGCCTGGACACTACACAGAATGAGTGAAAGTTAAAGGGAGCTTATAGCACATTAATACTGCAGTGAATAAAACTTTATAGGGAGAAATACACTGTAAGTTTAATATGCAATAAGTACTACTTAGTACTATTATCTTAGTTCCAATGTGGCAGAAAAAATATTTCTCAGCTTACAAAGAACAAACACTATGCTTGTTGAAGACTACAGACATCTTAGCCTTCCCAAAGAGAGAAACTACCTTAAAATTAGCATTGTTGCTAGCATCAGATTCAATGTCCCAGTATCTTTAGTAAGAATTTTCTACTTTTCTATTAACGTAGGCTATTTCGTCTTTTATACTTCTTTACGGGGACCTGTATTTCAAGATGAAGTCTGCAAATCAAGCCAGTATTAATCCTTTCCATAAATCACTGCACAACCCAGAGATTACAGAAATTTATTACTTTACTTGTGTAGTCCAATACTGAAATGTGACTTTGGAAACAAATGGCACACGGAAGAATTTTGCCTTTGTTGCTTTTCGATGGCTTTTCAGTAATTTTAAAGATGACATTAATGTGTTTCTAATTGCTGTCTTTCAAATTTGATCCAAAATCTATAATGTAGTAGAAGAGCTCTCTATACAGGGCGAATTTATTGAAAGATGTCCAAAGAAATGGAAAAACTGTCAAAGCAAAAATGCCAAGAGAGAAAATTGCTACATACATACAGGTTAAGCTATTTTAGGCCAATGTAGGATCAAGACAACACAAAAATACCCATAGCAAGGGGTAACCATAACTTCACTATTCTGACATTAAAGTGAAATGCAATCAAAGACATTACTATGGACAGAAAAAGCCTACTAAATCGCATCTTGCAAAAAGAAAACTTTATCAAAATAAACTGGCTTCAGGCTTTTCTTGCTGCCTAACTTGGATTGATTAGACATATGTTCAGAAGAGGAAAAACATAAAAGTTGTTATTTAAAATCCAAAACAAATTAATTACTATTATATGGCATTAAATCATACCGTTAAAGCTACCCCAGTTATGCTAAATGGATATAAATTTATAATATAAATTAATATAAAAGCATGCATAATGCTATATTGCAAAAAAAAAATTATTTGGGACTTTGGACTCTTGAATGAGTGCACATTCTCCATATTTGCTTTCTTAATATACATAGGAATTTATACTGAAGATCCACATCAGAAATAAAAAGCATCTATTCTGATAATTTCTTAAGTAATACTCAATTTGAAAATAGATGTTATGTTATAGAAATGCCTCTACAATTTCCAGACAGTTTTGCTGCTTAAAGACAGTACAAAACAAAGAGAACTGAAAAAGATAAGGACAACTGCAATAACTAAATTCCTAAATGTACTTCACCACTTGAGCTACTCTTAATTCTCAAGTTATTCTCAATATTGTTCTGAAGTTTCTGTATATACAACCACAACCTTGTCCAAGGGCAGATTAAACTTTTCAACAAAAAAAAATGCCCCCCTTGTTCAGCAGAATATTCTCAACTGTTATAATTAACAAGAGCAGTAAGATTATTTATTTTATGCTCCTCAAAGTATGAAACAGCCCAAGTCTCTAAAATAACTGTAATGTTGATCCCTTTTATTTCAGACAGAAGAGACAAATGAAACAAGACCTGTCTAAATATTCTACTGTAAACTCCTAAGAACTCTGCATTTAGAAGAATGAAGAAACTTTTTGCTTGTTTGGCTGGTTTTTGTTTTGTTTTAAAGTATTAATTTTAAAGTCTATTCCATGATAAGGAAAGGACTGACTCTTTATTCTCAAACTGCTGAGCTAGAAAGACTAGAATTATTAGTGCTTCACATTTTAATTTGCAAGGTTTGCTAACTCTGCCACTCCTGTCAGAGAGTCCACACTTGCACTTCATAAAGGGAATTCCTAAAAATAGGCTTATTCTTCCATTACCAGGAGACAAAGGGAAAAAAGCCCTCACACTGGCCACTAACCATTTTATTTGTTCCTATCTTGTTCTCCTAAAATGCTCCACTGACAGTATATAACTGCAAGGACTTGGTGTTCAGGCCATGTCTGCCCTTTTGAGTATCCATATCAATTACGAAGAGCAAGCCCATGAAATGTGAAAATTCCCTTCCACTTCCTTCACCAACATAAAGATCACAAAATTTAAATAATCAGAAAATTATGTTCAGTCAGATGATTTTATCAAAATGGAGATTTGGTCTTCAACTGTGGAAGGAAGTGGAAGTTTCATCTCCCCCTATTTTAGGATTTATATATATATATATATATATATATAATCTAGTGTTTCGTCCAATATCTATAAATCCAAATTAACTCCTGGTCTCTTCTAACTATTTAATACCAGATAGAAATTAACTAGATACTACAAGTTGCATTTTCTCTATTAAAAAAAACAAACCAAAAACAACAAAACACAAAAAGAAAAGAATACAAGTTTTCAATTATTTACAATGCTCAAAAAGAGAAGTGTAAGCTAATATATATTTTATTACCTATCTTTTTGTTTTCTTCTTTTAGACAATGTTTCTGAAATAATCCAACATCAAATTGATACCTAAGTACTACAATCAACAAACAAAACCACTATTTTCTCTCTGTTATCTCAATCCATTTAAAATGTCAGTCCTGGATCCATATTTAATAGCAAGTTCTACACACAGGTAAAGTTCAGTTCTGTTTTTCTATTATGTATTAATGCAAATAGTCCTAACGACCCATTTCAGAATTCTGAAGGTGTGCAAAGCACATCTAAATTTTTCCTCTTTTGTCTTCAAAATATTGGGGAACTATTTACCACAGACACTTCTTTCTCATGCTAAAAGCCACCCTGGTCAATAGATTCTTGCAGTGAAAGGTATTTGCACCATTACAGCAGACTTCACACTGGTAAAAAGCCACACCGAAAACATACCACAAAACACACAGTCATCTGTCACTATAAGTTATCCAATTGTAACTACAGGGGGTATTTTTAAGCAGGCAGAATGTAACTGCCTACTTGGAATTCTGCCAAGACACTGGAGCTAATTATTTTTTAAGGATGAATTTAGTGCTTGCATGAAAGCTGATGGATCAATAGCAGAAGATTATGAAGTCGGTTTATTCACAGACTAGGTATGGTGCTAGCTGTGGTGATGCAGAGTTCCCTGCTGTGCCCTGACAATATACCATTTTCCTAAAATTGGAGGGGGATATGCATTAGAGAGAGGCTGTTCAACAACGTCTGCTTTTAACAGAAACTGCCAGCAGTGAGCACCAGCATGTGTACCTTTCTGCCCAGACTCAAAACAGTGACCAAACTACCATCTTTCAGTCAAACTACTGTCTTATCTTGCCAGAATTCAAACTAATAACTTAAATTTTTAACATGTATAACATATTGAATGGAAAACATTGAATTTAAACATGTCTAAAGTATTAATTTAGTAATAAAGGAGAGTGCTAACAATATTACATTAAATTAATTGAACTAGCCTGTATTGTATTACTGATCAAGATGTAAAAATAGTTTCTAGGACTTCTCTGCTGGCTGTTAAATGTTTTAGAAGACCAAGTACCAGAAGAAAAAATTAATTCGACTCTCAGCTGTATAACATTACAGCCTAAAATCATGCATCCTGCATAGGACATGCCTATCTCTTCTTTCATGACTGTTCCACAAGAGTCATATTAATACTATGAAGGGAAGGAAAATTTAAGTCTTTCTGGCTTTGAATCTGGATCATCATTATCACAACAGAAACATCATTCATGACCACCCTGTAGTCACCCAAAGTATGTATTTATTTTAGAAGAGAACGATTCCTCCCTTGTACCTCCAGTATTAAACTATAAAACTGATACAAAGAAACTTAGCATGGAATTAATTAACTATATACAATAAAAATACAAGTATGTGGCATATACAAATACATGCCATCTTGTCAGGTACTGGATGCATGGTCAGCACAGGTCAAGTAATAATAAAAGCAACATTTTAGATGCTGAAAAAAAGCTTTGTTGTTTTAGTTGGAGACAGAGAAAGCTTTTTTATTTTTTAAAAAGTTTTAAGTGCTTTTAACAAAATATGATATAAAGCATATCATTAAGTAAGATGTTTTCAAACAAAAATGTCCCCTGAATTAATACTGCAAGTTCTAGAAAAATAGAACTCGTTTGGTGTTTGCTTTATTTTTTCCTGTTACAGAAATAACAGGAACAGAAAAACCTTCAAATACAAATTAAGGAGAAAAGATTAAATAACAAAAGCTGAATATCAGCCTAAGGTCACATGTTTTGTTCTACAATACAATGTTACAGTTTTTCTACATTAGAACTAAGAAGAAAATGTAGGAAGTGACATTGAATAAACCAAACCTGACTGAACAAAGCAGAACCATATGGACAACAAACATCGTGATTAACAAGGTTTAAATTCAGTATCTTTACGGTCACTGCACAGACCTCAACTGCTCAAAGACAAGGCATAAATAAGTGACAGCATTCTTCATCCACTGTGACAAAAATCACCAAGATGGAACCATGAAACAATTTTTGCATGTGGCTAATATAACTAGACAGCAGCTGAATATTAACAGTTATGATTCCTGCCTTGGATGGGATCTCTGAATGGAAATAAGAAGCAATACAGCCAAACATATTACTGATGCAGCACATCCCTCCTGCCACTTGTGCATGAGATTCAGGTCTGCCATGCAGGGGTCAGGAATCTATTTCTAGATCCTTCAAAAACAGCTGCACTACACTACACCTACAAGACAAGGGAGCTGGCAATACTTCTTTGCTTTTTAATGGTGCTGTGAAAAACGCGACTATTTTGTCTCTAGTTAAAATCTTTGTGATGTGATCAAAACACGGCTGCAGTCCTTGCAGAGGGGAGTGAACAAGGACACCTACTCAGGAATCCTGGACTGCACCAAGTAAGCCTCCTTGTGAAGCAAGCTGCTATATCAGATGTATGGCATCTGCTGCTGCCTGCTGCCAGGCAGTCAGTGCAGCTTCTAGACCCCCATCCAGCAGCTTCTCTGTTTTGATTTCCCTCTGAACATGTGCTTTTATCTATCTATATGGATAGATATGTAGATATATGACCAGATATATACTGTTCATATATTGTGGAGCCTCCTCCATTGGAGATATTCAAGGCCTGCCCGGACAAGTTCCTGTGTGATGTACTCTAGGTTACCCTGCTCTTGCAGGGGGGTTGGACTAGATGATCTTTCGAGGTCCCTTCCAACCCTTGGGATTCTGTGATTCTGTGACTCCTGGAGCTTTTCCTCTCTCAGGTAGACACACAGCATGGACAGAAAAGCAGCGCCCTCTGTTCTTGTTATTTCTGGGCTTTGGAGAAAGTGCTGCCAAGCAACTATCACAAACAATGCCCTCCGGTTTTCATTTTGCCAGCATTCAACTGCCACCCTTTCTCCTGTACCACTGGCTTTGCATTGACAAGGTGTGGTATCAGCACTGAGTGAGAAATGACAATGACCTAAGCTGGACCTACCTTGGTATCAGTTTCTTACCCAACTAAACAGCATCTGAACACACCGCATCATCTACGCAGTGCAGGATGGTTAAAAAATACAATTATACGGTTTTGAAGTTCAATGGTAAAAGACAGGAAAAAAAGGAATAAAAAATAAAAAAGAAAATCTTATATCTTCATATTACAAAATGATCCAACATTGCCAATGCAGAATCTGTCTGGGGTTTCTTCAAGACTGTATTTCTGATTTGTTTTAAAGTTGGCAGTCACAAATTAAACAGTCATTTATGTGACCTGTGTATGCAGTTACAGATCCATTTCACTGCATTTATTCATTGATGCAAAGGATTTTGGCTACAATTTCAGTTACATCCTACTCTACAATGATGCCATTATGACATTTGTGTCTGAGTTTTTCCATCCAGTTATTTTCAATTCTTAAAATCTAAAATCTGGTTTTCTTGAAATAAGCACTAAGAAATGTCAAGCTTTTAAAAAACAGGTTGCATAGAATCATGTCCTTCAAACATTAAACTGAGCATGAGACCTAGTCCAGATGAACACACAAGGCAGAAAATTCCTCACCACTGACAGTCGCAACTCCTCACTACTGGCAGCTGTGTAATTCTCCATAGATGCCATCAAAGACGGTAGAGGAACCTGATTAATCCATTGTAATTATTGAAGAGCTAAACAAATTATCCTGAAAGGCTCAAATTACTTCAGAATCAAAAGAATAAAGGCCAGATTTAATCACTATAAAGCTATTTCCTCTCTTTCTGGATTTTTAAGACTCTTTAATATAAACCTAAGTAACCACAGCTAATCAAGTTTTATTTATTGTGCACTACCAATAATGCAGAAATTAAGAAATCATCTTTTCTTTTACATTGTTTACTTTCTTCCCACTTATAAAAAAAATAAATAAAAAAAATCCCCAGGTTGTCTGTGCATTGCAACCTCACATTAACATTTAAATCACACCAATGTTTCCACTAGCAACTGCTGCCCAAACCGTACTGTCTCTTAGCTTTTTAGAGCAAGTCAAGATGCAGTGATGATGATCTAAACTAAGGGGTTTTTTATTTTTCTTCTCATAAAAGGCTTTGTCCAGCCCTGCTGAAATTAAAAGGCAATGGAAGCAGGATCAAGATGAACACGAATCTCTAAGACTAGTAGAAACAGAAGAGAATCAACTCTTGAAGAATGAAAACAAGATCTCACAGATGTTCCAGTTAGTTCACTTTGCAAAATGACAATTTAAATTTCCTTTCTAAAGAAAACATCTGTGGCAAAGGTTTACATTTCCTTCTCTCTTTTGATTTTAATTCACTCTCCTTTTCTTAAATGTCTGACCAAACAATATAGTTTTTTTCCTCAGAGCCAATAATGACATACTGCAAAATAAAAACAAAATTCTTCAGCAGCATGGCATCATTAGAAGTATTTCATACAACTGCTATAGATGACTGAGTCAAAAGGGAATTACAAAACATTGAAAACCGTGAATATCTATTACAAAGTACACAGACTTCTGTCTCATCCCCTCTCTCTACCCCCCAACTTACATACAAGAATTTTGAAGGCTGAATTCAGTCTGTCCTCCTATTAACTCATTCACTAATGACAAACCGCAGACAAGAAATAAAGCACATGCAACTGCAGCACACACAGTCATTCACAACTTTCATATCTACTAATACATGCCAGATTAAGAAATATAAAAGGAAATGCAACTCCTTCCATTTCCAATCTTTTAGCAACAGGGGTTTACAATGATGCACTTATTTCGATGTATAGATTATATAAAAAAATACATACATATTTCTATTAAAATTTGTCATGTATGTCTAATGAAATCCCTTTCTGATTTCTGAACATCTACAGAGACACTACTATGATGTACATTCTCTGATGTACATTCTCTGTATGTATTCTCTGATGTACATTCCTCCCCACCCCCAAAGACAGTGGCTACAAATTCTTTGAGGATCTGAAAACCCAAGTGCTCTTCTTCCCCCCACCTTCCCCCAAATTGTACATCAGTATAGTGGTTAGGGCACACATGCAGTAACTCAGAAATCCAGGTTGAATTCCCTTCTCTGCTCAAGACACAAAAATAAATAATTCCACATATAGCCTCCCAGGAGACAGTTCCTAGCTACACAGTTTTTCTATGAAAATATGTGCCACTTTTCTTGTTACAGTGTTCTATTTGGCTAGAAAGGAAGAAAGCTGTGATCAAGAGTGCTCTGGGTTAAGCAGTAGCAGTCATTTTTCTTCTTCTTAGCAGCTGGTGCAGTGCTGTGGTTTTGACTTTCAGCCTGGGAACAGCGCTGATAACACCAATGTTTTTAGTTGCTGCTCAGTAATGTTTACTCTGACCAAGGACTTTCTGAGTCTTATGCTCTGCCAGGGAGGAGGGCAAGCCAGGAGGAAGCAGAGACAGGACACCTGACCCAGACTAGCCAAAGAGGTATTCCATATCACAGCATGTCACACCCAAGATGTAGAACTGGGGGCAGTTACCCGGGAGGGCTAGATCACTGCTCAGTCAGGCTGGGTATCGGTCAGCAGTTGGGAGTGGTTGTATTCTCTTCCCTTGTTAGTCCCCTTATCATTACTATTATTGGTGGCAGCAGCAGTGATTTGTGTTATACCTTAATTACTGGACTGTTCTTATCTCAACCTGTGGGAGTTACATTCTTTTGATTCTCCTCCCCATCTCTCCGGGAGCGGGGGAAGGAAGGCAGGGAGAGTGAGCAAGTGGCTACATGGCTCTGGGTTGCCGGCTGGGCTTAAACCATGACAAAGAGTCACTGTGAAAGACAAAGGTACATCAGATGATGCTACTGCCTCAATAGCCAGAGTACCGTGTTCTAGTTGCCATCTCTTATTTTGACTAAAGTAATCAGATACTGCACAGATTTATCCTGAGAAAAGAGATCAACTCCCTTCTCTGTCCTACAAGACATGATAGCAACTCCAAAAAGTTACACTTCTTCCAGCACTTACTGGCTCACCATACAAAATGAAACACATGCACCCCCTCAAAAACCCAAACAGCAGCATTTCAAGATAAGCTGACATGGCTTCAACAGAAAAAGCAAAGTGCACCATGTTGACTACAAGAAACCTGAGATTTAGCATGCCTCTGTGGAAAATCATGATGAGAGTTTAACATTCTTCCCCCAACAAAAGGTGGGTACACCTTCCATCCACTCCCTGAACAAATATTCAAACCATCTGGCTGCACTGAGAACAAGGACTGCAAAATCACATCCATTTCTGCCAGCCAGATATAGAAAAAAAGAACATGCCAAAACACTCCTGGAGGTGAGAATTTCTGAGAAAACCAATAATTCAGTTACATTGTGTGCACAGAAAATTCTGCCCCAACTTTACTACCTTAAGATTTACTTAAAAAAATGCCTAGATTTTTGTTCCCAGATGGGCACAGATGTATAATCACTGGGGTTGAGGTTGGACTAGCCGACCTTTAAAATTCCCTTTCAACCCAAACTATGCTGTGATTCTATGATAAAATTCATACACATCTCAAAAATATGGCAACTTCTCAGTATGCCAAGAGAGACAATTTTAGGCACCACAGGAGAGTTGAGATAATCCTTATTTTTTAAAGCGAAATCTGGAAGCCTGAGGCTAAGATGCTTTGAGTCTGTCTGTATCACAGTTCAGGGACATAAACCTTTTATGGAGGTTTTTTCCAAGAGTATTAGCCATAGGTCTACATGAAAAACAGGGATCAGTGGAAGAACTCAGGTCTAAAACTGAGGGGGAAAAAAAAAAAATAAAATTAAGAGAAGTTCTACCTATGACAAATTCATAATCAAAATTAACTTAAGACCTACTTCAAAAGGAAACAAAGAGGTTATTTGCACTGTATTTTAACTAAGCATATGACAGCATATGATGCTATAGGCTGTAGCACAGAAAGTATATTTATTAACCCTAAGCTTGTTTAAAAAGTGAAAGGATCTGGATCCCCAGCTAGCAAGACTCCAAGCAAAGGTTTGAAGAAAAAAATAAAACAGAATAAAGTGTACAGAACAATATGCCCCAGTTATTTTATATGCTTAAAAAGCAACTGTTCCCTCACCTGAACATCTATTGTTCAGCCTGAATCTGACAACTAAACTTCTGTTTTGTGGAGCTCCATTACAGAGAATCTGCTGCTAAGGCAATAAACACCGAGGGGGTTATGTACAGCACATAATCATTTATACCAGAAATTTGGAGGATCAACTCCCCGAGAACTAAATTGTCCTTCATCATTAAACACAAGGGGAAACCTTTATAGTGTCATACCCACTATAAAACAATCTTTTTTTACTCTACCATCAAATTATTGTGTATCTCTTCAACTCTAAAATTACAGTTAAATGCCCTCTGAGTGGTGAGAAGGGATCCTTAAGTCAACTGCACCTATGACACACACATTATTTAGACAATGAGTCTATTAACATACGGTGCTGATGGATTTTTATTTTGGTAGGTTAGTTACATGAAGTACTTCAAAGTCAACAAGAGGGGAAAAGATCATAAAAGAAAAGAGCACTCTACTAGGAGACTTGCTTCTGACTTAACCTGACTAATAATCCACAGGACCTGTACCTTTACTATTACATATATATATATATATATGTATGTGTGTGCAATCTGATTTTCTTTACAATATTTGAAACCTCTTGCTCTCCACTTTTGTAGCTGCAGGACACAAATATTTTATTCTAAAGAAAATATCAGGTTTTATGACAAATTCTCTGTAATTATATTAATGTGACCTCTATCCAGTAAACACCTGAATAAGAAAAAAAACAAAACAACAAACTGTCCTTAAGATCCATCTCCTGATGGATATCTTACAAGATACACTCCTCCACAGTTATTCTAATTTCATGCAAGCATAAGAGGAAAATTGCGCAGAAGACACTTAAGTTCATATTTCCCAATGTTCTAATTACACATGCTTCTTCTGGGTCTTTGAAAGTACATTATTAGCATTTAAAGATTGAAATCTGTTACTTTATTTGTGAGTTCTCTACTATTTGTTAGGCTATTGGTCTGGAATGTCATCTTTTCTACATAAAGTAACTTATCACACATGTTAATCTACAACACTAAACTTGTAAATAACCTATGTATTTAAACCAGTATGTATTTAAAACAAATAACATCAGCACATAACCTATACCACCATTAAAATAATCTCATTTACTTTCTAACACAATCCAGTGTAACTGGGTTGGTGGGAAAGGAAGGTGTTTGTTTTCTGGAGCAATCAAAAACTCTGGGAGCCTTATAACATCAAATTTTACATCAGCTTTTAGAAAAATTATTAACTACAAACTGATAAAATATCCTATCTGTACTTAATTGATATCCAACCGTAATAAGATACTTGATGCACATTCTTTTCTTTTGAAAATACTGCACAAAGATTAGTCAACTCTAAGGGACCATGCTTATCATCTGATATTACTTTTATCTCTAGCTTTTCTTGATGTAAACAACCAACAAACCGCAAATGCACTTGTGCTCAGAGCGCCTGACTCCTCACATTACACTGCCCTACTTTCCTGAACTCTGGCAGAGAAAAACAGATAAAATGCATACAAATTTACGCTCATACTCACTCAGCTGTTGCTGATGTTCAATCCTTTAGCTTGGCAGAACCCAGCTGAGGTCCTGATTCAGTGAAGCACGTTAGCACCCTATCCAACCTTAAAGTGGGGTCTTGGAATTCTTCACCACACTGAAAGTCACTGCATAAATAAGCTGTCACTTCCAAGACATATTGTAAAAAGTAAAAATTTCCACATTTAAAAGCATGCTGTTATCATGCCTTGTTGCTGTTCTTGAAGATGCACACTGGAGCAGAAGCAGTACTGACATTAGAAAACCATCTCGAGAACATCTCTAGCTACAGATCACCAACCTGTCTCTTCAGATGGTGTTAGCCAATGTATCTTCACTAGTATCTGAGAAACTACAGGCCGTTTTACACTAGCTTAGAGTCAGAGCATTCAAAGGTTAGTCTTGTCATTTTCTCTTCCACTAGTGTACAGGAAAGAGCAGGTTTGGCACTTGGCAAGTCCATAATCAAGAGCAAAAAAACCTCTTCAGATATCCTACTTTAAAACTGCACCTCTCTATTCCCATATACAAAACATTACTTGGGCTTCGCAAATGCAATGCTCAGCTTCTGTTTCTGCGGTGTAGACATCTGAGGATCAGCCCATGTTCTTACTATTACTTTGTAAATGTAGATAGAGAAGTCATGAAGGAGGTTCTATGAGGAACAGCTCAGCCAGACTTCTTTACATCCTTTTCTTTTTAAACTTAAAATGAGCAATATGTTCCGTTTTTAATATTTTGTATTACAGCTTTTATATACCAGGTTAAGTTAACAGGGAAGATAACTAAAGTCACAGTGTATTTCTTACACTTCTGAAGGGATTTTATATTTGAAAATATTATTAAAATATGTTCTACCAGCTGTATAATCAAAAACACAATCCTAACACTCACAGTGGTTGATTAACTGGCTTTCTTAAAAACCTTAACCATATATTCAGCAAACAATTAGAAAAAAGTTAAATTCATTTAGTCTTCCTCAACCTCCTTATTTCTTTCTTTTACCATTCCTGCCTACAATGCCTGCTTAAGGCCGTTGATCAGTTCTATCTCATAGAATCATAGAATAGTTAGGATTGGAAAGGACCTCAAGATCATCTAGTTCCAACCCCACTGCCATGGGCAAGGACACCTCACACTAAACCATATCACCCAAGGCTTCATCCAACCTGGTCTTGAACACTGCCAGGGACGGAGCATTCACTACCTCCCTGGGCAACCCATTCCAGTACCTCACCACCCTAACAGGAAAGAATTTCTTCCTTATATCCAGTCTAAACCTCTGCTGTTTAAGTTTCAACCCGTTACCCCTTGTCCTATCACTACAGTCCCTAATGAATAGTCCCTCCCCAGCATCCCTGTAGGCCCCCTTCAGATACTGGAAGGCTGCTATGAGGTCTCCACGCAGCCTCCTCTTCTCCAGGCTGAACAGCCCCAACTTTCTCAGCCTGTCTTCATATGGGAGGTGCTCCAGTCCCCTGATCATCCCTGTGGCCCTCCTCTGGACTTGTTCTAACAGTACCATGTCCTTTTTATGTTGAGGACACCAGAACTGCGCACAGTACTCCAAGTGAGGTCTCACGAGAGCAGAGTAGAGGGGCAGGATCACCTCCTTTGACCTGCTGGTCACGCTCCTTTTGATGCAGCCCAGGATATGGTTGGCTTTCTGGGCTGTGAGTGCACACTGCTGGCTCATGTTCATTTTCTCATTGACTATCTCAAGAAATAGCAATCTAAAACCAGCTCTTCTTACTAGCAACAGTGTTCCAAGAAGCTCACTGAAGTCACACTATGTTTTTGAGCTTGCCAAGCCTACTAGCAGCACCAGAAATACTGTTCAGCCCCAGGAAGCAAGTACTGCACCAGTTTTAGTTCTCACACTATTCACCTTTCCAAAATTTGGGGCTACATTTTTTTTTTCTTACACAGATCACAGAATCATAGATCAGTTAGAATCAGAAGGGCCCTTAAAGATCACCTAGTTCCATCTCCCCTGAAATAGGCAGGGACACTTTCTGCTAGACCAGGTTGCTCAAAACCCCAGCCAACCTGGCCATGAACACTGCCAGGGATGGGGCAACCCCAGCTTCTCTGGGCAACCTGTGCCAGCGCCTCACAACCCTCATAACAAAGAATTTTTTCCTAAGATTCAATCTAATCTCCCCTCTGTTAGCTTAAAGCCATTTCCCCTTGACCTGCCAGTACATGGCTTTGTAAAAAGTCCCTCTCCATATTTCTTGTATCTTCAATCATTTTTTAAGTGATTATTCAACTACAGTTGGTAGCATTCAGTTTCCACACACTTTTTTTTTCCCAAGATCTGAATAACAAAGAAAAAGAGTGTGAACACATGTAAATACACATATGTACATACATTTAACTTCCTCTCATTTGAAACAACAGCAGTATTATATATAGATTTCTGTCTTGAATCTAAAGCCAGACATAGCTGTGATTAGGACATTCCTGCTTTTTTCAATCACCAAAAATACTTTGAAACCCAGTGAAACAAGACACAGACAGAGGAGGTTAAGCTTACTTCCAGAATATCTTTAAAATAGCTTTTTTGCATGAAAGATCATACAAGAAAAAGCCAGCACAAAATTTCTCATATGTCTGTAGAAATGAAGTACTGCATATATCTGAGGCAGAGTGCCCAGTAAAGCAGGGTTCCTGTGACACAGATTAATACACTGGGTCCATGCAAGTTATCCAAGCCCTTGCTCCATCTTTGTGAGAAAGCAGATAGATGCAAACTTCAAAACCTACTTAGAAACATTAAAATCTTCCAAAGAGAAAAATACTAAGCTTTGTAACGATGTTTTGTCTTCTTTAAAGACAAAACTTCTGAATCCAAACTTAATTCTTGTTTTCAGCTGATTGCCTTGAAACAACACCTACCTACATACCCTTCCATGCAGCCTGAAAGATCACCAGTCCAAGCCACACATGCAACAGCACTGCAACATGTGCAACTGCAAACAGTTTTATGGTTTTATCTTCACTCATCACTGAAACATCAGATACTAAAAATCTCACACACACAATTACACTCTAACTGCATCCATCCTCCAGGGCAAGAAAATACTGAATTTAGATTTTTATAACCATTTCTGATGTTTTCACCCAAAGATCTATTCCATTCCAAGCCCCTTCTTTTGTGTAACATCTAACTCCTGTTTTGCACAGAAAACAGAAATCTAAATGCTATTTTTGTACCCAAGAGGCTGACAAAACATTTTATGACAGAAGGCAGCACACAATATCTGTGTTACCTCTGATGTGTTGTAACTGAGGGGGCAAATTTCAGAAAGCTTGAAAGATAAAACTGCTACTGGGAGAACAACCACCTCTTATTACTACCTGGTTATCTACCTCATTAAGAAATAAAAAAAGAGCTGTTGCAAACAAATCCCAAACGAAAACCAAAATGAGATCCTGTATATCCAAAAGAGATGGCAACAGTGAAAATTTCAAGACCTACCCAGGAATTTTCTCTCATGCTTTTTACAAAGTCTAGCACTTTGATGCCTCAATCAAATATGCCCTTTCTGCCACTACCGTAATATAAATAACATTTTCCTCAGTTCCAAAACATATTTCCATTAATACAACAAAAGAATGTACAGCACAGACATTGATATTAAATATTTAACTTTCTATCTTAACAACCTTTCTTTTTTGTGTTTCTTGCTTCTGCTTGAGGCTAAATAGTAAGGCCAACTCATGAGGCAAAGCTACTATCAGTCCTTATATATTATTCATTCATTTCAGATGTACTAATTCCACCTGTCTCTAAAGCCAGATATGTTACTTCATAATAAAGCTCTTTCAGACCAGAAATCTAGAATTCTTATCCTATTAAGAAACCAAACCTTGCACATTTTAGGGCTTCAGCAGTACATATCATAAACTCTAAGTATAGGGAGACCTTTGATTTTAATGAGGTAAATGAGAAATGAATACGTGATTAATTTTACACTCCCTTTACAGAACAAGAATATTTCTGATAAGAAATTTCTTATAGCAAATTTAACATACTCAACCCCTTTAAGTGCTTGTAATTCTTCTTGAAGAAAAAAATATGCTACTCAATTCCTTTGCTTCCAGCTGGTCACAAAGAAGAGAAACCACTTGTTTCAAACACCTAGCTCAGCCCTCTGTCATACATAGCTACAGCTGCCATAGATACTTGCAAATTACCACTTTCTTAAACAATGGTCTTTAGCTGCACACATTTATCAGGAAAAACTAAATTGGTGACACTTTCAGAAAAGGCTGCTAGAGATTTACTGAAAACAATGCTGAAAATCACTCCTAGCAATATTACCAGAAAACCTGTTTTTTCTCTTCAAGTATTATGCGCACTTCAACTTGGGTTGAAGTTGGATTGCCTTTCAAACCACTGCCTGACCTTGACAGGCCGCCCCAGAATTGCCCAACAACTAAATTCCAAAGTTGTTGCTTCCACTGCATGGGACTACAAAAGAAACACTTCAAGTAATTTGAAAGTACACTCAAAAGAGAAACCTGAGGAAAATATTAATCTTTTCCCGCCTGTAGGGAAATTCCTCCCTGTCAGTGTAGAAGCCTATGAAACTCACCCGCCTCACCACACAATGTCAAGATATTTGTATAGTTAAGCTCTGTCTTATGAGAACTGGAGTAAATATAATGTAACCATCTAGGCCTAAAGGAAAACCTTTTGCTCCATCTTGCCCAGAGACCTTTCACGTTATATAGTTACCTGTAACTAAGCAAGGCAAAACCTTTCCATCAGTAAAGATACATTAAAAACTCATTCTGGCAAAGCACAAGTGTTCATTTAACTCCTTTTGTAGTCAACTTCCCCTCCCTTTCTTGAAGGTTCATAGGTAGGCTGACTATATTCCTTACCCAAACTGCCTACCCCCTGCCTAAGTGCATTTAAGAGATGCTATATTATGTTACAGAAACATGTATTGTGCATTGGTTCATCAGATTTTATGCAAAAATGACCATTCCTAGACTCAAATCTGGACTCCTACACAGAAGTTTTATCCCTACAGGAGAGGTTAAAAAAAAAAGAATGCTGTCGATACCTAACAATATCTAACAACAGAAAGGCTAAAGCTGCATATGGGTTTTAATGCAGTATAATATTGGTTTGAATATCCAGAATTACTAATGAAACTGTAGACAGTGACTTATAATGTCAGTATTACAGCCTTATTACACCTTCTGACAAAAAAAAGAGCATTTACTAACACACTTGACAGAACAATCTGTTTAACACAGGTATTTTTCCTTTAACAGTCTGCCTTTTTGCTTAAATACCACTTGTTTTGCTTTGCCAACTAAACATCGTAAGAGTTTAGTGTTTATACAGAGTACATTGGAAAGTCAGGAGCTTATTTAATTGCTTTTGTAGCCAATTTCCCTGCCCCTCAAGGCTCATTAGCCAGTCATCTAATCATTCCATACAATAATGCATCCTCTGTGCTTCCTTCTTGAGTTCAGGAATATATCTTTGTCTGTGTTTCCAACAGTGGTGTCCTTCAGCTGCAACCTTTCTGAGAGTTTTCTGACTGGCTGCCAATGTTACTATCTGTTCCACACGAAGGTGGATTTCCCCAGCATCTATTACTTCTGTTCTACCGTATACTTAGCCATCTGGCAATAATGCAACATAAAAAAACTGCTGTTTCAGGTAGAATCTGTGCAGCTTTGCTAGTAATGCTGTTTTGCACCTGTCTGCCTTGCCATTTTACAAAGATGCCAGAAATAAATAACAGAATACTACTATATGCCCTTTCAACTACAGAATCATACTTGCAGTTAGGATAAGGCTGAAGGAAGTAATAGAGATGAGAAGGCAAGGCGAACTTGTAGAATATCTCTAAGCTTTGGAGTACAACTGAACTACGCGTGAAGCTGTACCTGAATTTCACAAGTCAACACTGGGTCCAGTCCTATTTAACATCTTCACCAAATCACAAAATCACAAACTGGTTGGGTTGAAAGGGACCTTACAGATCATCCAATTCCAACCCCCCTGTCATAGGCAGGGGCACCTTCCACTAGATCAGACTGCTGCAAGCTCTGTCCAACCCGGCCTTGAACACATGGATGGAGCAGCCACAGCCTCTCTGTGCAATCTGTGCAAGTGCCTCACCATTGTAACTGTGAAAAACTTCTAATATCTATTATACAACTCCCCTCTTTTTAAAAAAAAACATTCCATTTGTCCTATCACTACATGCACCTGTAAAATGCCCCCCTCCAGATTTCCTGTAGACCCCCTTTAGGTATTGGAAGACTGTTCTAATGTCTCCCCATAGCCTTCTCTTCTCCAGGCTGAGCAAGCCCAACTCTCTCAGCCTGCCTTCACAGGAGAGGGGCTCCAGCCCTTGGAGCATCTCTGTGGCCTCCCCTGGACTTGCTCAAGCAGGTCCATATCCCTCTCGTGCTGTGGGCCCCAGAGCTGAACACAGGGGTCTCATGGGAGAGGAGTGACAGAATCTTCTCCCTTGACCTGCTAGACAGAGTCTTTTTGATGCAGCCCAGGGCACAGCTGGTTTATGGGCTGCAAGTGCACATTGCCCAGTCATGTTGAACTTCAACCAATTCCTTCTTCTCAGAGTGGCTTTCAATCCATTCTCCTCCCAGCCAGTGTTTGCGCTTACGATTGCCCTGATCCAGGTGTAGGACCCTGCATTTACCTTTATGGAACTTCATGAGGTTTGTGCTCGTTCACTTCTGTCAGAGGTCCCTCTGGATGGCATCCCTTTCCTCCAGCGTGTTGACTGCACCACACAGTTTGTCGTCATCAGCAAACTGCTGAGGGTGCACTCATTCCCACTGGCATGACATCATCATTAATGATGTCATAATGGGGTGTCCTGGGTTCCGCTGTAACAGTTATTTTCCTCATTCCTAGTAGCTGGTGCAGTGCTGATTACACAAAACTGGGAGGAGCTGCTGACAGACTAGAGGGCTGTGCTGCCATCCAGAGGGACCTCAACAAGCTAGAGAAATGGGCTGACAGAAGTGCAAAGTCCCACACCTGGGGAGAACAGCAATGGGGGACATTACTGTGGGGATCTGTTACTGACCACCTGATCAGGAGGACTCTGGATGAAGCACTCTACAACAGACAGATAGGAACAGCCTCCAGCTCGCAGGCCCTTGTCCTCATGGGGGACTTCGACCATCCTGATATATTTTGGAGGGAAAATATGGCCTGGCACAAGCAATCCAGGAGGTTCATTGATTCTGTGAAAGACAACTTCCTCTTGCAAGTAATAGAAGAGCCAATAAGGAGAGGTGTCATGCTTGACCTCCTGCTCACCAACAGGGAGGGGCTGATTGGTAATGTGATGCTCCAGGGAAGAAGCATCAGGACTTGAGCAGATGCACACAAACTGAAATACAGGAGGTTTCCTCTGAACATGAGGAAACACTTTCTCACTGTGAGGGTGACTGAGCACTGGCACAGGTTGCCCAGATTGTGAAGTCTCCTAACTTGGAGGTATAAAAAAAACATCTGGACAAGGTCCAGAGCAACTGGCTCTAGATGGTCCTGCTTGGGCAGTGGAGTTGAACCAAACGACCTCCAGAGGTCCCAACCTACACCATTCTCCAGTTCATTTTGAGCTACACTGTCTATAAACACACACCTCTTCCCCCCAACCCCTGCAAAACAAACAAACAAACAAACAAAAATAACCAAAAACCAAACAAAACCAAACACACAAAACCATCAGCAAGCAAAAATCATGCCCAGGGAAAACTAATAATTTGGTGACCAAAATAAACAGCAGACATTTGTAAACCAGTAAGGCAGCAGGCAAATTCTATTTTCAAAGCTGAGTTTCCATTCTGTTAGCCAGCTGACTGAGAGCTCTTTGGAATTCAGTTTCCAAAGAAGCTGACAACATGTTACTAAATTAACACAGCAGTAAATAAATGCTTATTTATTTATTTTGTATTTAAAACATAACAAATGTTTAGGTGGAATTACTATAAATATTCAACAGCTAAACACTGAAGAACAACTTCTGGTACTGTTTCCACAGAGACAGCTGCCCAGCTGACAACATGCTGTCAAGAATATGTATTTTTCTTCTGGGGAAGAAAAGGAGAGAGAAATTATTTTTTTCCTGAATATAATTTGAACAGAACTGGGGCTTGAAAAGCATCCCATCACTAGCTACTGGGAGTGAGAAATCACCAGTGTCATGCTCTGCAATCCACAGAGCACTGCAGATATTCCAGCTACTTCACTCTGCTCTTTACTGCTACACACAGAGCAAGCAACAAAACTCATTTAAGAGTTTACTAAATGTTGGAGGGGTGGGGGTGCCATTCCACAGCAGAGAAAAACAAGGATAACAGGAGCACTGCATGTAATCTACACACAGATGCAAAATTTTGGATTTTGGATAAAAATGGTGTAGAACTCACAATGGAGAAGTGGATGGTTTGAAGTGCTTTGGAATAATTATAAAATGAAAAGCTTTTTGATGGATTATGTTACTTAATTGAGTTGGAATAATTCTCTTGAGTTTCTATTTTTAAACCATGATAGTGTATTAATGAAACTTTCCAAGGAAACTTCAACTAAGAACAGGTGAAACAAATTGCTGTTAATACCTTTACTTCCAACTGAAAGTCACCATGAGAGCAGTACTAAATGAATATCAATACCATAGGGAAGAAAACTGATGATTCAAATTTAGGGTTATATTCAGTCTGTAAGACTATAACTCAAACAGCATAACACAAACCTAACTCTTTTAGAAGCCAAAAATCCAGACCCCGAGGAGTTTATTGCAAAATTTCAAATTACTTTAACAGTCTTTTAACTGTCCCCTAAAGATATTTTTGCCTATTTTTTGCTCCAATACCATGAAGAAATACATCAGATCTTGTTTCAGATCCCAGAGGTTACTCGCAAAGGTAAGCAGGTATTTTGAATATCCAACTTACCCCATAGGGTGCTCACACTACTGTCTACAGCTCAGTAAACGCAAATCTGACATACAGAGCACCATGCAAACCAGACTATCACTTCCTGCCAGACCCTAACCACACTCTGCCTTGTTCCCAGTTTAGCAACTTATCTCAGCAAACCAAAACACTGCTTTTCACCAATACACATTTTAGTTCTAGGTCAGTTGGCTGATTTTCAAAGCTTTACATAATGGATCTCAATTCTCCCCTCACCATAAGTCAGACCTCACACCCCCCATATGAATTTCACTGCAGTGACTGCTTGCTGACTAAACAGAGTCCCAAGAAAGCTTATGCAAAACTGAACCCTCACAGAAGTTGCTGTCAGAAAAAACAGTAACAACTCTGCATCCTGCTAGAGCTAAATGTAAAACCACTACTTTGTCCTGCCTTGCATAATAATTTGTAAAAATAGGTAAATATCATTTACAGATGAAACAACAGAATAAGATAATTCTTCTGCTTTTCACCACAGGAAAGGAATGCAGCCCCAGAACTGCAGTACTGACGTCCATATGACTGCACAATTAACTTGTTTTAATTAAGCAAGTTAGTATCCATTTTAATAGTCTCCTTATATGTGCCACAGAATAATGCATTTCTTGTAATTTCTGGAACAGTCACAACCCTGATAAGACCTATTCTAAATAAAAGAGCCATATAATCTTCTCCGTAACTTCTATCCAACAGATCAGAATTATGTTACTAAAATATTCAAGTCTTTCCTCTCTCACCCTGCTTTCATTGCTTTTAAAGGGTAAATCATTATAATACCAACAGTAGCTAAAAAAAATAATCTGTATTTTTATATATTTACATACTATATATATATTTATATAAATAGAACATGCCCAACAATTTGGGTAAAATAGGTCCATCTCAGGTTGTAGTATCTTTACATTTGGGCAACTGTGCATATTCTGTTATTGATCCAATCAACCTCCAATCTGCTGAACCAGAGATAGCCAGGCCTTCCAGTAGGGTACCCTGTATGAAGTCTACAAAGAATTACTTCAGTGGAGTACAATAGGTTTGTTGCCTGCACTTTTCTGATGCAAATAAACATTGGTCTCAGAGCCCCAGCTCCAGAAGATTTGATTCCATCAGGGCTCCATAGGCCCAAGCTTAAACCTGTTTTTCTCTTAAAGGGAATCTCTCCACAGACAATCACAATCCTGTACACATTAGCCTTACTATATTTTTCTTATCTGGGAAATAAAGACTTCTTCCCCCCCACCACCTTTTTTTTTTAAATGAGGACTCAACATCAAAAATTAAGTCAACAAGAGAAATTTACTGAAGACAGTGAAGAGCCAAATGCAGAAAGCTTATAAAACACTTAACAACACCACCTAAACCCTAAAAAATAATGATTTGCCAACAGCTATGTGAGAGACACCTCTATCTCCCACTATAATACCTTGAATGGGAGACAACTATATGCAACTTGCACTGCCCATTTTTCTTTTAAGCTGTAGATGCTTACAGACAACCCTGCAGGTGTTCAACTGTTTAAAATTAAATCCCACATTAAAAACAGTGCCTCATTTGCAGCTAGACTGGACACACCTCAGACCTGTTCAAATCTACTGAAGAACACAAAGCATGGCCAAGCAGAGGTCTTTCAGCATAACACAGCACAGAAATTAACACCAGATGGAAAAAAAAGGTATTATTTTTCTCTGCACTCTATGTATCTCTAGCAGGGCATCCTCAGTAGAAGTCTGCCCTTAGCTTAAAAACAAAATTAAACATTTCAACATCTCCTGTTGCAGCCTCCATTCTATCTACATGTCCAAATGTAACTCAATAATAGAAGAAGAAATATGTTCTCTTTAAATGGTTAGAAATGGGAGCAGGAGGCAGAGGAAAAATGTGAATTTGCATTCTAGGAGGCAACAAACAGTCCTGGCCACAACTATGGGAACTCTAACAGCAATGTTTGGATGAAGCCTTGGGTGGCATGGTTTAGTGTGAGGTGTCCCTGCCCATGGCAGGGGGGTTGGAACTAGATGATCTTGAGGTTCTTTCCAATCCTAACTATTCTATGATTCTATGATTCTAATGTTTCTTTCAAACCATTTGGCACTTCAAACACAGCTTGCAGGTACTTGAATTAAAGATCCATCTGCTCCAAATCTTTTATGAACCATGAACAGTAATTCCTGACCAGAAGACTATCCCAAATCTACTATCCCAAAGGCACACAGAATCATAGAATAGTTAAGGTTGGAAAGGACCTTAAGATCATCCAGTTACAACCCCTCTGCCATGGGTAGGGATTCCCCACCTTAGACCACATTACCCAAGGCTCTGTCAAACATGGCCTTGAACACTGACAGGGATGGAACATTCACAACTCCTCTCAGCAGTGCCAATTCCAAACCTGTTCCAGTGCCTCATCACCCTCACAGTAAAGAACTTCTTCCTTATATCTAACTGAATTTACCCTGGTTTAGTATGAACCCGTTACCCCTTGTCCTATCACTACAACCCCTAATAAATAGTCCCTCTCCAGCATTCCTGTAGGCCCCCTTCAGATACTGGGAGGATGCTATGAGGTCTCCACGCAGCCTTCTCTTCTCCAGGCTGAACAGCCCCAACTTTCTCAGCCTGTCTTCATATGGGAGGTGCTCCAGTCCCCTGATCATCCTCGTGACCTCCTCTGGACTTCTTCCAACAGTTCCAGAGACAGAAGTACCCAAGTCCCCTAGCCCCCACCTCTCTGCACGTTTATCCTGAGGCTGATTCCTCCATTGCTACCAGTGCCCTAAAGCTCAATACTTTCTTCCCACTATTATTGGTAGATAAGAACAGTCACAGCAGGTCACCTAACAAAAACACGGGTCTTACTGAGACACGGTGGAGCCAGTGTCAAAGCCAAGCACTGCGGTGGGTCTGTGTGAGAGGAGGGTGGGCTGCTCCCTCCCAGTTCCAGCCAGTTCTGGCGGTCCCGGCCTAGGCCACAACTGAGCCCATTAGCCTGGCTGGGGGAGCGCTGGGAGAACCCGCTGTTGGAAGCACAAAATGCCCACAGCTGTGAGGAGAATGTGTGAGAACTGGACCGAGACCAGGAGCAGGCAGACATTCAACCCATGCAGAAGCAGAGAGAGAATGTGCAGAGGAAGAAGTGGTAGAGAGGAGCTCCTATGGGCTGAGCACAGCTCCCACTCCCCATCTTTCCGCACCATTCACGAAGGATGTGCAGGCATTAGGACAGAAAGAATGAAGTTAATTGTTGGAAGAAAGGGGAGGTGGAGAGGAAGAAGCAGTGTTTTATTTTCTTTCTCACCATCCAACTCTACTTTAATTGACAATAAATTAAATAAGTTGACTTCATTTTGCCCATGAGGAGATGGGTGAATTATCTCCCAGTCTTTATCTGAACCTTTTTGGGCACCTGGCCACTAGCCACAATCAAACTACCACACATGGTGACACGTTTAAGTTACCAGCAAGTCACTCTAGTGCCATAAAGCTGGTTTGGTTGGTGCTAAAAATCATCAGCAATGTTTTAAAGGAATAGGCTGAAAGGAAAAATTGTGGTTTAGACAGCTGTACTTCTCTAAATAATCACAATCATATTGCTGACTAGTCTCTGTACAACAGCTACTACCAGAGAAACAGAAGCGTTGGTGCATGCTCCTTATGTTGGTAGGAAATAAAAGGACTAGCTACAGATCTATACTTATCTTAGTAATATGAGGCATTTATACTACTAATGATACTTACTTCACCTATTATTCTCTATTTTTATGTCAAGAGACTCACGGTTTTGATGTCTTCTTTCAACTAAGAGTTAACCCTGTCAGAATCTTATACCTCGTAGCCATTCCATGTGCTTTAGGGTGAGATCATGAGAGATTCATATAAAGTCCAATTGGTGGCTTCCCCGTTCCCAGTGCAACTGGGAGACAGCTGTCACAGCATCAGGCAGCAAAGGAGCAAAAGGGAAGAGTACAGAGGGCACAATACAGCTGGTATCCTGGAAAGCCTTAGTAATGGAAATTGTCAGGAATTAAGAACTGTAAGTCACTGTCAAATTAAAAATATCTTTACATTTTTTGCTGAGTGTTGTTATTAAAACTGAACTGCAATCACAAGTTTTACTACAAGAATATCTTATAATCCCTGTGCTATTCTCATGACTCCATAATATTCCTGCATATGTGAAATAATGTAGTTCAGAGAGAACAGATTAAGGAACTCTCTAGACTTTCATTACAAGGCTATCTCCCAAATCACCTTATATGGAAAATTATATCATTGATTTTACAACCCATAACTTGTCACACTTTCAGCATCCATTTCTGAAGACAATGCAGCAGAGCTGCTTCTGCCAGGGAACCAGAAGTATGCCATATGTGAATGTTTCCTGTGGAGCTATCAATTCCATCTTCCTATGACGCATCACCTTTACAACACCTCAGTTTACTCATTTTACAAAACTTACATTTCGTGAAGAGGATCACATTTTTCATTTCTTTCAGGAAGAGAACTCTACATTGAGATGCATTTTTCTTGTGGTTTCTTTCAGTCTGTTCATGAACTACCATATTAGAGGACATATTAGAGGACTGGAGACCAGTAACGAGTAGTGTCCCTCAGGGATCAGTGTTGGGATCGGTCTTGTTCAACATCTTTGTCAGTGACATGGACAGTGGGATTGAGTGCACCCTCAGCAAGTTTGCTGATGACACCAAGCTGTGTGGTTCGGTTGATACACTGGAGGGAAGGAATGCCATCCAGAGGGACCTTGACACACTTGTGAGGTGGGCTGATGCCAACCTCATGAAATTTAACCATGCCAAGTGCAAGGTCCTACACCTAGGTCAGAGCAATCCCAGGCACAGCTACAGGTTGGGCAGAGAAAAGATTCAGAGCAACCCCACAGAGAAGGACTTGGGGGTGTTGGCTGATGAGAAAATGAACATGAGCCAGCTTCAGTGTGCACCTGCAGCCCAGAAAGCCAACCGTATTCTGGCCTGCATTAAGAGGAGCGTGACCAGCAGGTTGAAGGAGGTGATCCTGCCCCTCTGCTCTGCTCTCATGAGACCTCACTTGGAGTACTGTGTGCAATTCTGGTGTCCTCAACATAAAAAGGACATGGTACTGTTGGAACAAGTCCAGAGGAGGGCCACGAGGATGATCAGGGGACTGGAGCACCTCCCATATGAAGACAGGCTGAGAAAGTTGGGGCTGTTCAGCCTGGAGAAGAGAAGGCTGCGTGGAGACCTCATAGCAACCTTCCAGTATCTGAAGGGGGCCTATAAGGATGCTGGTGAGGGACTCTTCATTAGGGACTGTAGTGATAGGACAAGGGGTAATGAGTTAAAACTTAAACAGGGGAAGTTTAGATTGGATATAAGGAAGAAGTTCTTTACTGTGAGGGTGGTGAGGCACTGGAATGGGTTGCCCAAGGAAGTTGTGAATGCTCCATCCCTGGTGGTGTTCAAGGCCAGGCTGGACAGAGCCTTGGGTGACATGGCTTAGTGTGAGGTGTCCCTCTCCATAGCAGGGGTGTTGGAACTAGATGATCTTCCAACTCTAACTATTCTATGATTTCTCCATAAGTGACCTGTCCATTTTTACCAAAACATCTGCCACTCACTGCACTCTACTTCCACTGCATTGTCTTTTTGACATTTTGCCTGGAAGCCTCCTAATGAACAAAGACACACCCTGCTTTGGGGAAAGGTTTTCGTACTGTTCTTACAGGAAAACTTCCAAGCTGGATGTATTACATTGCAGCATACAGAGATCTGAGTACATGAGTAAACCCTATTTCTGTGTTTGTTTCAATAAAAGGTCTACTTAAACATCTATTTCTAGAAAAGTTTTTTGAATGAGTTGGAAAAAACCCTCAAACAAATTACAATTAAAAAAAACCACAACAGGTTAAATGTGTTGGAGGGCACATGTCAGCCAGAAGCTTTGTGTTTTTTCAAGGTTTGGAAAATATAACAATTCTGTTTCTGGGGAGTTTTATAGGCTTTTATGAAGATACCAAAGACAAAATTAACAAAGTTGATGCCATTAGAGCTATCACATATTGCAGAAAATTTGAAGTTGTATTTACTTTTGTACTGTAGTTGACCAGCCCATCTAGACTTGTATATATACACGTCCAACAAGCTTCCAATGTTCCAACATTCATTTTAGAGCTTAGTTTTATTTAAAATAACTAATTTTGAGGAATCAAAATGAATGTCAGTATTTACTGTATTACTTCTTCACTATCTTGACAGCAAGATCACATTTTCAAATATTTACGTATGAAGTACATGGACAAAATGAACAACCAAGTCATTCATCTGCTCTCAACTTCCATGTCAACATACAGATTGAATGAGCAAGCTTTGAAAGCCAAATGTAAGTGCTCACATTTGGTATTTTAATCCGTATGTCTGTATTATCACAAGAAAACCAGCTCCCTTCATTTAACCATTGTAAAGCCTGAATCTTCATAAATTAAACTTGTGTATGCAATAAAACAGAAGCTTTAGTAAGTATTTGGGTTGACCATAAATTTCAGTGAAATACAGTTTTTTAGAACTGTTGTTAAGTATGGTACAGCATGATGGAGATTTCATCCATTTTTGCTAAGAACCTGAGTTTCAGGAGTCCAAGGTGCAATAGAGCTGCCAGCTACACAAGGAAAGTAATTACATATATATATTGCAGCTTTTCAAAAGGCATACTCAGGAGAAAATTAGTAAGACTCAACTATCAGAAAGTGCTTACATTCCCATGGAAGAAAATATGTCAAAACAATAAATGATACTGCTTATTTTTCTTCTTTCAGGGGTAGAAAAATAACTTTTGCCTTTTATTTTCACTACAAAGAGAGAGGATAGATTTTCAAACATTAGACAAGCAGACTCTCAAACATCTATATTTTTCTTTTTGTTTTTAATTTTCTTTTATCCCTACACTAAAATGAAAAGAGAACTATAATTTTCTAACTTTTTCCATTCAGCTCCAGGCAAGCAAGCCAAACACTGAAATGCATTTCTACCACCATTCAAAAATAAAATTGTCATATTTCCAGAACTACAACCTCAGTAATACTTTATGGGTTTGGGGTTTTTTACTCCAGAGGTAAATATATTTCTTATCTGCCTGCTTGTATTCTCAGCTGCATGATCTGAAAATCCTGCAAACAGTCTGAGATGAGAAGAAGCAAGGAATCAGTCGCAATAAATAGGTCTTGCATGTAAAACAAATTCTTTTTGTGTTAAACGAGGGCTGAAGAAAGAGAAAACTTTAAATAAATTTATGCTCAGAAATGTAACTAAAAAGCCTCAAGTGACAGCTGCAGTATTTTATGACTGAATTTACAAAAAAAAAAAAAAAACACTTTATGCCAAAATGCAATGTAGATATATTAGCTCCCTAACAGAAGCTTAAGCAAATGGCCTTTTGTTTTCTGAAAGGATTCTGACCACTTCTTCCAACACCTACTGCAATGAGGCACCACATGCTTCAGGTAACCAACACTGAAAATCATGGGATTTACTGTTCTGGTGATGGTAGTGCTGGATAAGATGGACAGAAGTCCAAACCAAGACTGAAGTTACATTTTAGGAAAAAAAGAGGTATCTTCTTTAAGGTGCAGAATATCCCTCCTTAAAAAGACAACACTGACATACACAAAGAGAAAAACAAACCAAAAACTTCAATGGAACTTTAATACCACCTCTATGCTACTCGTGTAACAATCTCAGGCACAGACTCACTCTGGATTACGTGTCAGTGGGCTGCAAATTTCATGAGGACTACAGGTTCCATCTGTTCACCCATACCTTAGACCACCACCCTAAAAGTGCAACCTAACAACTTTCCATGATGTTTAAATCATCCTTTTAAAAACCGACATCAGCTTAACACAGTGAGTACTCCAGATTATGAATTCTATATCCTTTCTCACTACATGGCATCATTTTGCACTTTCAGAGAAGGGAATGTCTTCTCCACAATATCACAATGGCATTGATTTTTGAAATAAAAGGAAGACAAGAAACAGCTCATCTGGTTTTGATTACCACATATAAATGGTGACAAAACAATCTCCCAGTTACAGGGACAGATTTGATTAAACACATCAGAGCTCAAACACACTCACTAGCTATGCAAACAGAAAGAAGTGTGCCAGCATTTTCCAAATGCCTCAATATATGAAGGGAATCTATATACAAAATGTTCTACAGAGAAAAAAAAAAAGTTCTATTAGAAATGAAGGTGTCAAACTATCAGCAATATATCCCCATTCAGCAAAGTATTTTAAATTGCTCTTTAAGCAGTCTGATGAGCAGGTATATGCAGTGAAAGCTACTGTATGCACAGACATTGTGCTAGCCCAGGTCTAGAAAACAGAAAGAAAAAAAAATCTTCTTCAGTAACATATTTGAATTAAACAGACCTGCATTAAAGAGAGTGTTATAACCCTTGCTACTTCCTCCCACATGATTTAATTGAAAGAAGGTTATTGTTTAAAAACAAAAGGGCTATCTGACAAGAACATACTGACATCTGCTGGCATTGTACAAATGCATTTCTCTAAAGATTAGGATTTAATGCCCTCAACATTTTCTTCTTATCTAATTGGGCTATATAACAAATTAACGTTGTCCATACATGAATATGGCAAATTAAAGTAGCATTCTATACTTCCAAATGTTAAAGTGTGCATGACATTCTGTAGTTAAGCAGTCTTCACAACCAGTATTCATTTCCATATTTGATTTCAAAAGTATCACAGGAAATTATTTTTGCCTAATTTGTATAAAAATGCTCAGTGATAGCACAGACAATTTACATTCAAATAAATATTTCCCTAATTTTCTTGCCAACAAAAGACTAGTATTTCCAAAGATTTAACAACATCTGCCACTCAGGCAAGGCTCATAATAGTACCTATTGTTTCACAGTAATGGTTAGCAAATTAAAAGAACAGATTTTATTTGTATTAGCACCATAGCAAAAGGGTACATGTAAAGATAACACACCAATCATCTAGCAAACCACATATTGAAAGTGGTACCAAAATACACTAGAGAAGATGCATTATCTCTTATCATTCCACACAGTCTACACAGGTATTTTGATAACCAGGTTATAGTGCAGAAGACTGAACACCTTTCAAAACTACAGCATGTGGAAGTCACAAATTGTAGTTAATGCATGTAGTTTGCAAAGCAGCTTGAAGAATGGGGTAGCCTGAAGAATGGGGTTGCAAATTAGTAACTTCAAGGACATTACGCTTTGTTAGCAGCTACAGAGATACGGAAATGGATAAGTTAAGCATTGTGCAAGAATCCCCCAGAATCGGCCTGGTGGTTACTGACATGACAATGATCCTAAAACGAAGTGATGAAGGCGTGGTACAATGTTTTATGAGTAACTCAATGAATATATATGTAATCTAATGAATTAAGTATGTTTAAGGACAATATAATCACAGCCCGGTTGATGCTCGGGAGGGACACGCTAGGAGGAGCTGTCCCCCATGTCTCCAGGCATCACAATAAAGAATACCTGCTTGTCAACTTCAACTTTGTTGGCAAGTTCCTGGAGATTACTCCAAATCAAGCGCTAACTTGGCATCATTGTGAATATGAAATAGTCTGCAAATCTTCATACACATCTAAATTTATTATTTGAAAAGAATGTGATATATTTGTTTAATGTTTGCTATTGGAATCACAGCTTAACATTTCCTCTCTCATGTGCTGTAATACAAAGTTATGGTTCGTAATTTAAACACAAACCACAAGGAATTAAAAATTGTAGATCATAGTGTCAGCAACTCAGATGCATTGCACATACGTACTGAGACGTAAATTTAGTATTTAAAACAATTATACAAATCCTTAAATATGAACAACTGCCAGGCTGTGATTAGTGGAAAACAAAATACCTTCCTTAAACTTTTGTATTTCCAAATCAACTGTCAGTTGCAAGGCAAATTCTTTTACTCAGTTTATTAGCTATATACATTTCCTAGATGTGAAAGGATAAATGCAAACACCAAATTCACCTCTCTGTTTCATTAGCTGTGTCTATTTTTACTGTATGCACTTGTGTATTTTACTCTATGCACTAACCAGCATCTGTATTTCTTAGGCCAGACATACTAGAAGAAGTGGCAGTAGTTTTTAAACATGAAAAAACACAGAGCTGTCTTCTTTACAAAAGTTTAACTAAAAACCTTACAGCCCATTAGAAAATTAGATCAATATGTGGTTCTGACAAGAGGAAGGAGAAGCAGTACCAGTTTGCCTGGCTCACATTTTTATATCTCAGCCATAAAGCAATGGTTCCGGCAGCCCTCCACTCAAAGGAAGAAGACAGCATACACTAGCCTCTTAGGCAAAACAAACAGTACATACAGTTCAGTGTAAAATTAAGTCTTCACTGATAGTTTCCCAAGAGCTCACCAGGGAACACAGCTGACTGGCACGAACACACAGAGGCACAATCACAGAGCTGTAAGCGCTTATGTACCACACACAGCATCAGCGCAAGAGCAAGTAATTTGTAAGCAATTTCAGAAGGATCCAACTACTCACATACTCCGTAGTAAACCATCCAGCTCACATGTTTAGCTATCATAAGACACACACAAGTTATCTTGTGACACCAGTCATGCTTCTCTTGTCGCCAGTCTGCCCATCTTTCATAAGTGAGCACACTTTCACAGTCCCATCTTTCATAAGTGTGCACAGTTCTAACATAGAATCATAGAATCATAGAATAGTTAGAATTGGAAAGTACCTCAAGATCATCTAGTTCCAACCCCCCTGCCATGGGCAGGGACACCCCACACTAAACCATATCACCCAACGCTTCATCCAGCCTGGTCTTGAACACTGCCAGGGATGGAGCATTCTCTGCCTCCCTGGGCAACCCATTCCAGTACCTCACCACCCTAACAGTAAAGAATTTCTTCCTTATATCCAGTCTAAACTTCTTACTCTTTTCAGCACTGTGCCAAGAAAGACCACCCATACAGAAGTGTCAAGCTGGAAGAGTACTGCATTATAACATGCATTTAGAATTCCCTTTCAATTCCTCATTTGAGACCGTTTTTATTAAATTATTTACACTTCTTATATATTAAACATCAGCAGAGCAAATTCTTACAATGGAAAAAAAAAGGATGTGTTATTATGCTAAAATCTTCCTACTCTTTAAAATGTCATTTCAAATTCTTAAATTCCACAGCCAGCCTTTCAGTGGAGTGAGAGAAAAAGTACATCCTTTGGAGATCCCCAAAGCCAGTCTTTGACTGTGGTGTCACCGGTTTCCCCCATTCTCAGATACTACAACCACAGTCACTGCACAAGTATCAGGCCCGAGATATTAATGAAAATAAAAAGAAAAATCAGACCAGCTTTTCCCTTAGCAAGCCAGAGAACTCTAAGCACAGTGATCCACAGTGGTTCAAGCTACACCATAAACTGTTCTCGTGTACTGGCAAAACTAACACAGGAAGTAACAAGAGGAGCCCACATGACAGAAGATTAAAAGACACCAACAGTGTTGTTCTTCCTTGTTATGATCAGTGTCCTGTCCTATTGATTTAAATGAGATAAGTTCTGCAGCTCTTCAGACTTACTTTGGAGATCTTCCAAGAAGATGAAACTTGAGAACAAACTATATGCATTTTAAATAGCAAAATGAACAGCAAAGGCTGTATGAGGTGTTAGTGCTATGTAACGCAGCAAGTCATTTCTTATGGCAGTGTGAAACAGACATGGCCCGAAGATGTGCTTAAAAGACAACAATACTAAGATCTGCTAATATTAAAGGTGCAGTGCTTCATTTAAACACATTTACAGAAAAAAAGAAACCAAATCATTGACTAAAATTTACCTCAGCTGATAAAGGTGCATCCTCTTATGCAACTAAAATATCATTCCTATATAGGCAAAGTTAACTCTCTCACAGCAAAGCACAAAGAACTGCAGGTGCTGAATAGTCTGATTCTGGCAAACGAAAGTCAGAAATCAGTAGAAAGAAAGAGTTCATTACCTGGGTTCACTTGCTTTCAATTTTTACCTTACCTGCATGTATTATAATTTTTTTGTGAACAGTATGATCATATACCATGAAAAGTCATAACAAAACTATTCCGAGGACAACAACAGTATTTTTTTTCATTCCAATTTGTATTGGAATATAAGTAACTCCTAAGAAACTGAAAGATATTCGCACTTGAGAAAAAGTTAATAAATAAATAAATTTTTCCACATTATAAATTAAGTGTGCAATCTTTCTGTTTCTTGTACCATCAGTGACAAAATACTTAACACTTCAGCAGGTAAAACATTTTTATTATTGTAAAATGTACTATTCAGTAGGATATACTTACCTTAGAAATCTGGATTCACATTTTAGTCTACTACTTTCTAACAGTGCAAATATGGAAAGGAAAAATATGTCTGTTACTTTTAACAACACAGGAAACTTCCTTATTTTCCTTTATTTTGCTTGCTTGCACAGCAAAGCATTATATTGACTTTTAGATATATTCACTAAGAATTGCATCTGTTTTAAGACATTTATAAAGCAATGTTGATATTATTCATGCCCTATTATTATTTTATTCAACAACACAAAGCCCACCAAACACAGCAATAAAAAGCCTCACAACAAAACCCCAGCACACCACGTCAGGCACGCAATGTCAATCAGAGATCAATTGCACCACGGCTCAGGAGACAGACCGACAAAATCATCAGAATTCTAACTCTGTGGTCACCACTGTAAAATGAATTTGCTATTCAAGCCCAGATAACAGTGCTGATGGGAAAAAAGGCACTGGTACCTGCATTACTATTAACTGATGAGAGGCCTGATTTTTATCTGTATTACTGGTACTACTGCTAATTACAGAAAAAACGTGTGAAGAGCAGCCAAGGAGACGAGTACTCTACAACTTTCCTCCAAAAGCCACATTATCTAGAGTAAGCCTGAAATACAACCATGCACACTTCCTATCAGTACAGCCCACTATCTTCCACGCAGCACACTACAACCTTCAACCTCTGGCATCAGAAACATGAGACAGTTATTTGAGACATTCTGAGGAGGAGACACGGAACATTTGGTACCAATATGTACCACACTGGTACACTGTGTGTGCACGTTTCTGTGCATGTGCACAACTATCGTAACATATGATGTTACCAACATACCCCAGCAACGTTCATCTGCAACGCACTGGTGTCCCTTCTAAAAGAAGAATTTTGCCATGTGTTAAACTGCCAGTTTAGTGATCCTTTGTCCTTTACTCCCCGCTGTAAAAGTACTGATAAAGTCTAAACCCAGCAAGTTCCTGTAAGTCAAGCAATTGGCATGGTGAATAACTGTGCTGGTTTTGGCTGGGAGTGTTAATTTTCTTCCCAGTAGTTGGTAATGGGCTGTCTTTTGGATTTGTGCTGAAACAGTGTTGATAACACTGGGATGTTTTAGTCGTCACTGAGCAGCATTTACACAAAGTCAAGGCCTCTTATGTTCCTCACCCTACCAGTGAGGAGGCTGGGGTGCAACAGCAGGTAGAAGGTGATACAGACAGGACAGGTGACCCCAACTGACCCCAGGGATATCCCATGCCCTGTGGTGTCATGCTCAGCATGTGAAGCTGAGGGAAGAAGGAAGGGACTACATTCCGAGTGCTGGTGTCTGTCTTCCCACGTCACCATGATGCGTGACTGGCAATGGCTGAACACCTTCCTGCCCTTGTATGCGTGGTTTTTGCTTTACCTATTTAAGCTGCCTTCATCTCAACCTGAGAATTTTCTCACTTTTATCTTCTGATTGTCTCCCGCATCCAACCAGGAGGGAGGAAGCAGCTCTGTGGGGCTGAGCTGCTGGCTGGGGACAATAACATGGTTATTTGCATGTACAGGCCTCCCCTTGCATTTGCTGTCATAGGCAAACTGGGAAAAATAAACTGTGAAAAAGACTGAGCAAATGACATTCAAAGCATTCTGAATCCTTTCCTGCTCAGAACAGTGCCTTCACACCTCGGTGTTATTACAATGCCTCATGCAAACTTTCCTATCTCTTTGATAAATAGCAAGTTTAGAAGAACTAGACAGCTGCAATACTAACAAAAATAAAACAGTTAATTGCTAGTTTTACCTCAGTAGTTCCAGAACCAACAGAGAAGAACACATAGGAAAATCAGGAGGTAACAGCACTTCTTTTTTTTTTTTTGTAATATTTTCTTTTCAAAGTATAAATAATTCTACTAGATACAAATGGAGACCATAATATCTGGGTAGTGCAACACTCATCCTGGATTTTAGAAGATGGGGAAACCCCTTCAACTGAGCATGAAAGGCTTCCTTGTTTTTGATAGTAGTCAACAAAACTGACACACATCCATAGCATCAGCATAACTGAATTTAATAAGACAGCTATTAGCAGTGCAAAAGCAAAGATTATCTGATTTTTAAAGAAACTGGAACAATACTACAGCTTCTTGTAACAAAAACAATGGACACCTCTCATTATAACAAGGGATGTTTATGACTCACTTATGTCTAATTATTTAAATACTTGGTTTTATTTTAATGGATGATTTTATTACCTTGTCCTTTATCATCTATTACTGCTGTTACATGCTTTGTGTAAAATTTGTAAGGAAACAGTATCTTCCTAAGTTTGATCACTATTTGTTTCTGTTTAAAAACTGTTTAAAAATATTTCTTTTCTGTAACAATGGGGTTTTACCTAGTACTCAGAGATGGTACCATGACCTCACCATCCCTTTCAGCTCCAAGAGACCTCCTACAGTCCTGCAGAACTCCTTAGATCCCAGTACCAGAAGTTTATTGTAATAAACACTTGGATACTCTATAGCAAAAAAGCACCCTCATATTTAAAATAGAATAAAATATCTAGGTTCCTCCATAGAGAAGTTTGCACATACTGAGATTTCCAGCAACACTCAATTCTTTTTTAAAATGCACTCACGTTCAAACATACATATCTTAAGAAAGGTGGCTCTCTGGCTACAGCAAAACAGCAGTCTGAATTGATTCAAAGGCAAGAATACAACCACAAGGACCGAGACACTCGAAAAGGGAAAACCTCATGCTAACCACATTAAAAAGAAAAAAGAAATAAAAGGAAAGCAAGTAAGAAGTGTTATCCCCAAGAGTTGATTATGTACTTTGCTGCAGTGAAATGACAATTGCTGAAAACAAAACTATGCTCAAAGTGATTAAAGGGGGCCCAGGTACCTGCCTGTATCATTCTGCCTATTTGAACCACTATGTCCCAACACACACTGATTAATCAGGTTGCTTATTGGGTATGACAGTTCCCAGAACAAGGACGAAAGATCATACCAGCACCAAAGGCAACCGATTTGAAGGCATTTTACAGTGGCAAGAATCAAAGTATCAAAAACCACACAATTCTAGAATACTGCTTATACAATGAAAGAAGATTCTGCTCTTGTGTATCTCATACCCGAGAGTGCTCTGTGCAGTAGGCTACCTGGGAAGCGCCTCACCCGCTCCACCTGACAACTGGGCTGTATGGTTATTTTTCCCACAGTGGCATAAGATCCTCAATAACTTAAACAGGGGAGATTCAGATTGGATATAAGGAAGAAATTCTTTACTGTGAGAGTGGTGAGGCACTGGCACAGGCTGCCCAGAGAAGCTGTGGCTGCCCCATCCCTGGCAATATTCAAGGCCAGGTTGGACAGGACTTTGAGCAATCTGGTCTAGTGGGAGGTGTCCTTGCCCATAGCAGGGGGTTTGAACTGGATGAGCATAAAGGTCCCTTACAACCCAAACCATTCTATGATTCTATAATCAGTTACAGCCAGAGATTGGGTTCTGAATCAAAACAAAAGCAACACTGAAAAACAGAAACAAATTGAAAACTCATGGTAGGTATCAGGGATTAGAAAATAGTAACAATGAAGGAATCTGCTTGTAAGTTGAGGACTTTCACAATGAAACAAGTGTGCAAAAGATGCAACATGGATGATTTTGGTATTTGGCAAGAGTTCAATACCTGTAATGACCAGGGGAACCCAATCGGTCTCCTGTGGAGTCAGCTGCAGACTAACATACAATCACGATGGCAACAGAGAAGAGGTCATCATGAAGTGAAGGAGCCATTTGGAGAGTGTCCTAAATTAAGGAGTAGGAAAGGGAGGTCTAATATCCTGGAATGATCAGGATGCTATCTAGATCCATTAATCTTCCTGCTGGGTCACTCTGTGTGCCTCAATTCAAACTGCACTCTGGGACTTCCTTAGCATTTATATTGTCACAGGCTTAAAATGGATATCACCATGTGGTAGACAACATTCTTTTTTAGGTCATCTTTGATGTTGGAGGAAAGGACATTTAAGTAACAACTCACATACACAGTAGACTGCTGCGGAGTAAGGGTTTGGCTTTGTTTTGGGGTTGGAAAAATGTAGAGTTTCACTGTAATAGTAGATAATATTTCATCAAATTATTTCCTGTGACACTGATCGGACACAACCACCCAGTAGCATGAAACTGATGCTTCAGCATCTTTTCCTACCAAAGAAGTAAGACTGTAAGCTCTGTAGACAAGGACTGAGTAGACTATGCTGCATCCCAGAGGAAAGTGTTACGGACTTACATAGATTTAAAGACAGAAGATAATATTCTGAACCCAGGGAGTAATACTATATTCTGCATTTTCATATAGGGACTGTTTACAGGACCTTCATTTGCTATTCAATTCATTTGCTCAACAAAGTATTTGTATAGTATTGCACAATCTTTAATTTAGAAAAAAATCTTAACTGTGAGAAAAGTGGATTTTTTTGCCAGGGCAGACAAAGATCCCAATATTGGCTTCGACAAAGACTGTCAAGTCTTTTTCCTGGATCTGTGCCATTCAACGTTGTATAATTCCTCTCTTCCTGAACTATCAAATGCCAATCTTCTACAACACACGGGGGGGGAAGAAAAAAGAAAGAAAGCAGACATCTAAGACCTATTTAACAAAATACAAATTTGAAAGTTACAAGCAGAAACTCAGGAGCTGGCTATCCAGAGGAAAAGTAACTCCTACTCATCAGCCAAACTACTTCTGTGGAAGACAACTACCTTTACATAATGTACAAACATACAAAAGATATGTTTTTTTCAAGACAACAAGAAAATCACACAACATTTTGGGTTTAGATGCAAGGATCTATATCTGCTTGAGGTTCTCAAAGACCTAACAGTCATTTGGCCACTGAAATCAGAAACTCCACAGGAGATGGTCAGTTTTTGTAAGACAACAGCATTGCACATACAACTTTTACTTCTGCATGTATTTTCTCATGTGTGAACTACAGATATTTGAAAGATAAAAAAGCCATAAAAGACCAAAACATCAGACTACAGAGCAACCTAGGTTCAAGGAAACCAACTGCAACTATACTGACCTTTCCCACCAGGGTAGTACATAGAATCATAGACTGGTTTGGGTTGGAAGGGACATTAAAGATCATCCAATTCCAACCCCCTGCAAGGAGCAGGGACACCTTCCACTAGACCAGGTGTCTCCAAGCCCTGGCAAGCCTGACCTTGAATACCACCAGGGATGGGGCAGCCACAGCTTCTCAGGGCACCTTGTGCCAGTGCCCCAGCACTCTCACAGGATAGAACTTCTTCCTAATGTCTAATCTAAATCTACTCTCTTTCATATAAACCTACTAATGTTTTCTCTCCCTGTGATCATTAATGGTGTTGACTTCCACACAGCAAAACTTTTTACCTGTTGTTTTTAACACAACTGTCTAGTATGACTGTATTTTCTTCCACCTGTACAGAAGTGTTCTTCCACCTTCTCTATAACCACTTTAGCTGTTAGAATCTTTAGTTTGAAATAGTAGTATTTCCCCATTTAAAGCTTCTCCTAAATTTCCTGCCCACATTTTCACATACACATTTAAAACAGTTAAGATTTTCTATATGAAGTTTAAGTTTCACAAATTTATTAAGAAAAAAATATATATCCTAGAATCACAGAGCACCAGGTTAGGAGGGACCTCAAGGATCACCTGGTCCCACCTTTCTTGGCAAAACATGACCTAGGCTAGATGAGCCCAGTGTCCTGTCCAGGTGAATCTTACAAGTGTCCAACATTGAGGAAATACACCACTTTCCTGGGGAGATTATTCCAATGGCTGGTTGTTCTCAGCATGAAAAATTTTCCTCTTTTGCCCAGTAAGAATGTCCCCAGGAGTAACTCTGTGCCCATCACCCCTTGTCTTTTCCATGTGACTCCTTGTAAAAAGGGAGCCTCCGTCTTCTTATTTTCAGGCTAGCTTCTTATTATTCTGATCATATAATATTTGCTCACATCTAATACAGAGCCTGAACTCAGAGACAATAAAAGCCCTAGAAAACCTTTGGAACAGCAATCAGAAGAGCAAGATCCTGTGAGTGTCTGCAGCAAGATAAGTATGTTATCATGTATTCATGCTTTATTAGATTCTAAAAAAAAATCCACTGGAAAAGTGATTAATAAATGCCCAAAAGGAAAAGTCTGAGTCACAACTAACACTGTGACAGACTCAACATCAATGAACTACAAAACACAGAAGGAAGCTGAGATTTACTTACTCCAGCTCTCACTACTGTTTGTTTAAAGATGAGAAGCTTAAAAAAAAAGCAATTGCTTGAAACATATTCTAGACTGTATCCTTGTAACTCCTTTTTTTGGAATAACTTCTTCTTTTGTAACCTTAATTTTCTTGGCCATGGGTATACACTGGAGGGTTGAAAACAAGTGTTTTGGCAACTGAGAAAATGTATATATATTTACAGTGTTTGTAACGCTGGTGACAAAAAGCTGCATCTGGCCCTGCAGTCATTGTTGTGCCATTCATCTTCAAAGTGTGTTAGTTTTGCATGTTCGCCCTTTAACACAATGCAAGACTTTCAACTCAACCTGTTGTAACCACATTCCCTTACGCCTTCCTGGCTGAAGCAGAAGGCAATTATTTTAATGGATATGGGTTTGCTCGGTCAGTTTTACAAAGCCTCCCTGAGTGACTGCAGTCAATCTCCCGCTGACGGACACTCCCAGTCTGTGCTACACTTCCCACTCCAGGCAGCTATCTTCATTTTAGGGCACCAAATATCACAGGCTGGTACTAAAGCATCTGTCATAGGTGGGTGATAAGGCACCTGAATTGTGTATTTACCGTGTTCCTTTCAAGGCATTAGCTGCAATAATATCTTGCTGTTTGGAAACACAGGATTTTAGAGCTGCATTCAAACTCCAAAATGTTCTGGGTTTTTTAACTGGCTTTGAGAAAACCATCACAGAGCTTTAGATTTGGGTATGCGTCTCATGTTAAGACACTTCAAGCAACTTGTAAATTGCTGAAAGATACATACTTGCATAACCCAACAGTTTCTTTCTCCTTGACAAGGGCCAATAGAAACTACCTTGAATTTCTAAATATTCATTAAAAACTCCACTTGTAAATATTCTTATTTCTGGACAGGTTCTTTGCAAAGTACAAAATCTGGAGCAGAGGAGTAACAGACATTAAACTACACCTACTTGGCAAAAAACAGCATTTCAAAGTAAGAGAAGCATAATTTTGGCATTTGTTACTGCACGGTATCTAACTGCAATCCGTACTATCAATTAAACACAACCACTTCCTTGTGCTCTTCAGAAAGTCACACATGCTTTAGTACTGCTGTAACACAGCACTGGTCAACCCAGCACCCCAAAAGTGTTCTCCCGCATCAGGTAAAACTTCTTTTCAGTTTTCATTTAGCTTTCAGTGCATCAGTTTATAGGACACATATGAAATTATGTGATTTGCAGTTCAGTTGTATTTCTGGCGTATTAAATTTTAGCAAAATGATATAGTTGTGAAAGGAAAGTGTAATAAATACTGATAGAGAGCTTCATAAGCAGTTTCTTGTTCAATCAGAAAAGCATACATTCAGAACAGGTGATAAAACCCAGTATGTACTGATAACATATTCAAGAATAGACAATGTAACGTTTTGAGAAGACTTCCACTGCAAAATTATTATAGTCACTGAAAAACTCAATTATTTAATTAAAAGGATTGAGCTACTCATAAAATGTGCAACTAAGCAAAGAATTAAAAACAAAGAGCAAGAACAAAAAAATTACTTCTCATTAATGACTTGGTAAAGGACCTCAGAGACAGAAGCTTTCTGCTCTCAGGAAATATTACAGCTCAATTTCTCCACACCCACATCAAAAAGGGCTGCTGCAGATGGCAATCGAGACATCTTCACAATCAAGACCATAAACAGTCAGACCACCTCATATTCTGTGTGCTACTCCTTTAAGCCCTGACCATTCACTTCTTAGGGCCCTAAGCCCTCAGCTTTATTCACATGCTACTTTTACGAAGGTGCATGAGCCAACAGCATCCCCACCCTCTCTCAGAGAGAGTTCCAACAGATGCACAAAATAGACACAATTAAAAAACCCCACATTTTCCCGCTACTATATTTCTCTCAAGCTGTAGCATTATGTATCAATCTTAATTACAGATGATTCATCCTTTTCAGACTAATACACCTTTCAGACAACTGTATGCTTAATGTAGCCACGCCTTTCATGACCAAAAATAACATTTCTTCTTGTGGTCAGTACTAGGAGTTCTATTTTTACAGTACATAATGCTTATGATTACATTTACAAATCAGGTAATGCTATTTCAAAACTACAGAGTGATAAATTAAAATGTCGAATTATTTAACTCAGTCATGGGTCTCATTGGTCCTGTGTTTCCAACTAGCTCAACTTCACCCAGAGTAAGTGAATACTGTACAGCTCTTCAACAAAGCTTGCCTGTTTGCACAAAGTGAGACCAAGGATACTATTTCCATCAAATCCTTCCTAAAAACTAGGCAAAACCTGGTAAAGCCAGCTTATACGTCAGGCTGGCAGGGAAGCTGTAGGCCCCTCAGAGAGCAATACAAAATACTGGAGAGAGACTGACTTCGTCTACCAGAGGGAGAGACTGTAGGGAATGAGAGAAGATTCTTCAAAAAGAACGAAGAACATATACTAAAATAAAAAAAAAAAAGTGATGAAAGGAAAAAAAAAAACAAAAACAAAAGGATAAAGAAAAGAGGAGGAGAACAAAAAAAGTACCCAACCATCCATCACAGATGACACAGGTATGAGCTGATCCTGCCCTGGGCAGAATGACTACAGGAGTGCCTGAGTGCCCTTCGGCCCTGCTCTTCCCTGTTTAACTTCAAAGGGACTTTGTGGAGGTATGCATCTTGGGAAGATAGAAGAAGCTTCAAAACCCTCCAGGACCAGCAGCCATAGCCTGAGGACATCACATCCTCCCTCCTTTGCAGCAAAACAGCCCTACAGGTTAGTAAGGGATTACATACATGCAGAGTGTGTAGGCAACAGTATAATAATTCACAGTGCTGGAAATTGGACCTTGTAATTGTACATGTGCACTCATATTCTGTACTGGAAATATATCACATTACACATCCAGGAATTAACAATCCCACTCTCCTCCTCGACACTTGACTCCTGCTAGTATTTCTGTCATTTAAGGTACCCTTTCATGAAAGCCAGAAAAGCATCCTCATCACGTCAAGGACACCAAGCACTTCAATTACAAGAACCATAAAAATCATCAAAGTACCGTGCATTTTATTCATTGCATTTGTCAGCTATATTACTGATAGTCAGTTACATACTAATAGAAAAAAAGAAATATAGTCTTGACACTATAAACACAGACTTCATCTCAGGAAATGCCAAATCCTTTGTCTAGCATATTCACGAGAAGAATAAATTGTAAATGAAGTTTGGGTAGCCAAGCTTTCAAAGCCTGCATACGATAGGTACTAGATCTGGACTATAATCAGAAATGCTACATAAAAACAGTCCCCCAAAAATTCTCTAACACAAAATCACTCAAGTAAAAGAAAATAAATTTAAGATGCCATAGTTTGAGCCCTTCTAAATGGCTACTATAATCCTGATAACTGGAGCATGGGATAGCAAATACTTTTCTAAAAACTAAAGGATCTACTGAGAGACGCATTGAAAATTCACACTCACATGCACCCCTGCCACTCTTCCCACTATATATTTTCTCAAGCAGCTGCAACTGTTTGGTCTTTAAAAAATCATTATTTGATTATGAGAACTAACTCATGCCAGTTTAGATTGTAGGACATTCACAACCATCAGTCTCTACCACAGTGAAAAAATCTTGTTTCTACTTTTACAGCCCACACATACAATTGTTTTAATGCTGCTCAATGACAAATAAAACATACAGTATTCTTCCCCTCTGAAGTATCATCAAGCTTGAAGTGAGAAGCAAAGCAAGGGACTTGACATTCTTGGGACACCATCGTCAGTGTCTGCTGTATTTTATGATCTAAATCATCTTGAATAAGCTGAATTTTATTGAAAGTGAAAAAGCAGTCATCACTGAACCCCTTCAGAACCTAACATACTCTGCCACATTTGAAATTCAGAGAGCAGATAAACAAAAGCTGCAGATTTGGACAAGCTCTTTCACACTTCGCTGCTGTGAATCACTCCAGAGTCAAACTTCAGACCACATTTGTTTCACCATCTGCTGCCACGTTGAGTTGGCAGCACAACATCCAACAGCCACATCAGAGATTTTGGAAAGGCAGAACGTGTGCCCCTCTGCACTGCCAAACCGTGCTTCAGCCGAGGAGCGGCACTAGGCGGAACTGCCTATACGTTTCAGTGTGGCTTCACCTATAGTGAACATGTATATAGCCAACACCGACACCTTTTTCCCTGACACAAAATTATAGGTGAAAATGACACGATGAATCGCCTTTAAAACGAGTAAATGTTGACGACTTACAGACAAGTAGTTCCCCAGCAGCTAAACACCTGCACTCTTTGAACCAGTAACTCAGCTGAAACCCAACTGGCCATTTTTCTTCTTGTCTTTCGCGGGCCACCTCCGTGCCAGCGTTTTCCCCTGGCAGCACCCTTCTCCGCGCCGCTCCGCGGAGGACGCTCAGCCCACCCCGCCACACGGGGATGGCCGCTCCAGCCCCTGAGCCGGCGCCGCGCGTCCTCCCCACGGCTGTCACCGCAGCGCCCGGTCCCCGAGAGCCCCTCCCCGGTCGGCGGACGCTCCGCGGACGCGCAGCCCTCCGCCATGAAACTTTCCGGCCGTGGCGACCGGGCTCTTCGGGCGCGGCTGCCGGCGGGGCAAGGCAGGGCGGAGCGGGGCAGGGCGCAGCCCCTGCCGCTGTGCACCTGCCGGGTGCCCCGCACCAAGCGGCCCCGAACCTCCCGCCAGGGCCCAGCCGAAACTCACCATAAAGAGGCGAGCGGAGGCGAAGGGTCGCGGCGCTTCTGCCGTCCGGAGCGGGCGGCCCCGGCAGGCGAGTCCCGGGGGCAGCCGGCTCCCCGCCGCCGCCGCAGCCCCTTCCCCGCGGGAACCACCACCGCTCTCACCGCCGCATGCCGCGCCCCGCCGCCCGGCTGCCCCTGGGCTCGCCGCGAACCGGCAGCGGGGCGCCCGGCCCGCCCGCGAGCAGCGGCGAGACCCCGGGGGCTGTCCCCGCCTTCGCAAGGGGTGAGGCAGGGGGAGCGGCTTTCCGCTCGGCTCAGCTGCGGCCGGCGAGAGCCCGGCACCGGCCGGACACGGGCACCTTCCCGGGGATGGAGGCGCCGCCGCTCTCCAGCCGGCGCGGAAAGTGGCTCCGGAGCGGCGGGCGGGCGGAGGTGACCTTCAAGCCCGGCGGGGCGGGCTGGGGCGGGAGGAGGTCGGCGAGGTAGGGGGGAGCCGTTGCGCCCCGGGAGGCGGCGGCGGCAGCACCCCCCGCTCGAGAGCGGCGGCGGCGGAGGACGGCGGGATGCAACGGGCGGGTAGCGGGGCTCGGCAGGCGGAAGGCACGCGCACGCCCACGATTGGCGGCCGCGCGGCGGCGCCCGGGCAACCCCAGAGGCACCCCCCGCACCCTGAACCGCCCCACACCGCTGTATCGGGGCACCGTGGCTCAGGGCGGCCGCGGTCGGGCGCTGCGCTGGGGCGGAACCTCCCCGAGTCACCGGCGGCGCGATCCCAACTTTTTGTTCTCGGGGGAGCGGTGAGAGACCCCGGCAGGACCGGGCACGGGCTGTCACCGCTCACACAGGCACGCACACACAAAGTGGCACTGGGGAAATAGCTGATTAGAACGATGCCCTCAGCGATACTCGGGCACCCCCGCCTGCTCCCTCCCCTTCCTCTTGCCCAAAGAAAACCAAATCTTACAAGAATTCTAACGCTTCGCTAATGAGAAGAGCATCGCAGCATCCCTGAACGCATCAATTACTGTTAAATCAGGCTGACAGCAGCTATTTATGAGAAAGTTTGGGGGAAAAAAACAAACATCAAGACCTGCCAGAACACTGCCTCGTCCTTTTCAATGCATGATCTGTACCGATCGCACATTTTTGCACTGCTCAGCCGTCAGTTACAATAAATTAATGCCACAGAGATTTAATTCAGCATGTAAACTTATATCAATCACATACGGGTAGTCTGAAGACAAGACAGATATGCTACCTCCTGTGGTTTAGGAGCAGGGAGTTGTTTGAAGTATATAGACAGAAAATGAAACCCAGTAATAATGCAGGTGATAACAAGGAGGCAAGCTTTAAATCACAAACAAACAAATCCTTACAAGAACTTTACAGGAATAACCTCCCCATAATTTCTTTCATCTGTGCAGAAAACAAATACAGCCAAAACACTCTGAAATTCAAACGTAGTTTGCACATATATCACATACCTCAAAAGCACATCCCTGTATCCCAGTGCCTCTACTTGCGGTTTTGGGGCTTGGCCTATTTTATTTGCTGTTTTAAAGATCCAGCGTGTCATAACGCAGTGCAAGTGCTCAGGACTGTACTTTTAACAAGTCACACCAATTTATGGAGCTGGGTCGTTTCGAACAACAAGCTCAGAATTTATTACTCCTCATCAAACATAAGCAGTGTTAAGCTACAGGCTGGAAACCTTTAGCTACACCTTGTTTACATCTGTCAGAGTACTGAGAGGTATGAAGTTAGTCCAAGATTCATTTTCAAGATCAAAATTTTTATAACCAAGTCATTATAAGAGTCTCTCAAAATGGACATCACACTCTGAAGGCTGAACCCCATTAAGTTCGTATGAAGATCCCTGGATGGATCTTTAAATCCATGTTGTGGATTTCCTTCACTTCTTATTTCAGCTTTCCAATTCACTACTCTAAATCAACACAAAGGCTGAAATGAGAGGCTCATGTGTCCCACAGACGCCAACTGGAGGTCAAAAATTTATGCTAAGGGTCTTTAAACTACTACAGAAGGATTTTAGAGTGAGTAACTTCGGTTATTCCTTGCAGTAGAAGATATCTAAACCTGTACTTACTGCTCTATGGGAAAGTGATACTAGTAGAAGCTTAGTGAATACAAATTAAACATCATGCTGGCAAAATCTCTTCAGCTCTTCCTTAATTTGTATATTTAGGCCCCTCATAAGAGAATAATTTTCAACATTCCAATTAAATATCACTGACTTCTTTGGCATGTTTGTCACATGGCCAAATACCTCCTACTTCACCAGCGCTTTCATAAAGACTGAAGTAATACGAAAACCTCAGGCAAACTTCCATGTAGAAGATTTCTACCCTTTGAGCATATAAGCTCATGCAATAGAGGCAAACTTTGTCCCGTGAAATTTTTGCAATCAAGTTCTCCAGGGCAAATCCCAGCTCACAGTGCTTACCACTGATAGATTCAAAGTAACAGTAGATTCTGCTCCCCATAGGCTGAAAGACCCTTGTACAGGACCATGCAACACTAGGGTTATGGAACACAGCAAGAAAGGGCTGTCTAGTGTCTTCTCAGATTTTTAGGCATCTCAATTTCTTTTGACTCTGACCTGTAGTCTTCCAATATTCACTCAGCTGTCTGTACAGCACTGGCAGTGTTTCTCTAGCCAGCTGGCAGCCTCAAGAATGTAGAATTAAAAGCTATTTTAAGACGCTAAAATAATAAACAGGTGAAGCTCACAAAAATATATGAGCTGTACCAAAATCCTGCATTAAAGAACACAGAAAACTCACAAACTGAAACCAACAAAATGTTACCTTCAAGCATTTGAGCGTTCCTGTTGAGTAGTGAATGCTCAGTGGAGTATTAAGGACTACTCACAGAACTAAAAATCATGTCCAGGTTGCTAGTTTCATCTGTCCTTGATTACAGACACAACTATGTATGAAACTACTAGAGCAGAGCTTGTCTTTTGGGTCTCAACACCTACAGATTCTCCTCTTGTAAAAATACTGTCAAAAAGGTTCCCTTGGGTTATTTTTCATAAACAGTTTCCCTTTGTTCCCTTCACATGAAAGAGCTTTGAACTTCAAGTTGTATCTTGCTTAAAGAAATCCATATCCAAAAGTTTGCCATCATTCTTATATATAGGCTCCCAGATGAGGTTAAAGTTTTGTTTTAGTCAGTGGCTATAAGATGAAATTACTGTTGGTTACAAAACATGACTGATAAATTACAGGCAGAGAAACAGCAGCCAGCAGAGATCGCATCATATTCTTAACATGGGTCAGTGGCAGTGCAGAGAACAGCATCCAAATGCTGTTTCCTGTTCCAGTTGTCCAGGCATTAAAATATTTCCTTTCCTAAACATGATGTATCCAAATGCACCTGCCTATCTTTTAGACAGTAACTGTATTCAGAAAGGTATCTTGCTATTCATCCTTATTTGTAATATTCACTACATTTGAAGCATTTAATAAAAAACAGTGGTGATTCTACTCCAAAGTCATAACTGCATGAAGACACAATTCACTGTAATTTCTATGGGAAATATTTACAAAGAAAACAGACAAATTTAATAGAATTGTCTAGTCATGTATGTGAACAAGTTGGCTTCAGAAGAAGACATTTTCCAATTTAAAGGAAATTATCAACAGCAACAGAACAAAATAAAGGGCAGGTAATGAAAGGCTTGGTTGAAACATGATGTTTTGATCAAATTCCATACAGAGATTAATTCTTAAAATAGTCTAACAAATTTCTTTTTCTAAATAAAAACCTATTTCAAGGTTTCTTGAAACATTTTCCCTTCCAAATAAAATGTTTTCAGAGTTTATTTCATTATTTATTTTTTCCCCCCAGATTGAATTGGAAATAAAACTGTTGTGCAATTATTCCAATCAGGAATCACCTAGATCCTCATGAAAAACAATAGAGTTTGCACCTTCTGCAAGAAAGCAGCTGGTCAGAAAAAAAAAAAAAGAAAGCTGTTGCTATTTTCCTGGCTGATGGGTTCTGAAATAGATGAAATATCTTGGAGCACAAGACTCATATTGCAAAACTGAGAGCTTGTCGTGTGCACGGTGGAGCAGACATATCCTGAAGACCAAAGGGAGCAGGAAGTGAGAAACACACCACAAAAGCAAGCATCAGCATAGATGTGCAAAACTTACTCAACCCAATAAACAACTGTAAGTTTCTGGACTAAAAAATAGTACTTGAAGAGGGGTTACTTAAGGAAACTATTCAATGGTCAGAAGGTTCCTCAGCTTTAATGAAATATTTTCATCTTCTTTCCTCTTCTTTCATGTACCATCTTTATCTTCAGAGGCTGTCGTTATTAAGGTTCCTCCACCTTCCATCTAGGCCATCTGTTTTGTCTGCTGTCAGCCTGTTGAGCTGTTTGAACTCATTGTGGACACGCACTCATAACTCTGATTGGCTCTTCTCCCACACATATTTGCAAAACAGACAATTAGCACCCTTGCTTTCAGCTACCCAGACCTTATGAATGCTCTTAATGAAATCTGGGCCAGTAAGGCAACCGCTAACGCTGCAGGACTAAATGTTGTATGTAGAAACATGTGGGAGGATCACTGGCAGCAGAAAGTCTGTGATTTGCTTCCCATCCTCTAATCAGCACCAGGAGGCAAGAAGATTGTCTTTTTTTCTCTGTATAACTTTTGAAACAAGATCGCCCTTTTCTTCTGTGTAACTTGTGGAACACCGGGTTAGGCGGCTTATAGCAGACTGTCTCCTAGTTAAGGGAAGTGTTACCCACAACAGAGCTCGTGTTAACAGTCACCCAATTCTACCTAAACTGTCTTTCAGACTGAGAAGAGCTCATGGGCAACATCTGAAACCAAACAGGCACACATGTACAATGAAACATTGTCAGGTGCAGTGCCCAGTGACTTGCCTTTAGAACTAATTTGTTGTTCAATCCTGCAATTATAAGTGCCAAACAGGTAAGTGATGATTAATGCAGTAGAAGAAAAGGTTTCCTTGCTTCTTAGGAAAAAAAAAACCAACCAAAAACAATAAAGAAAATAGATCTATGAAAAATAGATCCAAAGAAAACAAATCTATGGGGGAGATTAACTGGAAGAATGATTGGACAAAATAATTGTTATGAACAGCTGTCATGGTTTAAGCTCAGCCAGGCAGCCTCTCACTCACTCCCCCTGCCCTTCTTCCCCCTTCACCTGGGGGGAAGAGGAGGAGAATTGAAAGAATTTAACTCCCACAGGCTGAGGTAAGTACAGCCCAGTAACTAAGGTATAACACAAATCACTGCTGCTACCGCTAATAATGATAAGGGAAATAACAAGGGAAGAGAATACAACCGCTCACCACCTGCTGACCAATACCCAGCCTGACTGAGAAGTGATCTATCCCTCCCGGGTAACTGCCGCCAGCTCTACATCCTGGGCATGACATGCTGTGATATGGAATACCCCTTTGGCTAGTTTGGGTCAGGTGTCCTGTCTCTGCTTCCTCCCAGCTTCCCCTCCTCCCTGGCAGAGCATGAGACTCCTTGGTCAGAGTAAACATTACTGAGCAGCAACTAAAAACATTGGTGTTATCAGAGCTGTTCCCAGGCTGAAAGTCAAAACCACAGCACTGCACCAGCTACTAAAAAGAAGAAAAATGACTGCTACTGCTGAACCCAGGACAACAGCAGACTAAGTAAACACTGGAGATGCTGGAACAAACAAAAAAAAATCAAGAGAAAGTGGAAAAATAAAGTTTTAAAGTCTTCAAAACAGAAAGATTCCATGTATTTATAAGAATTATATAAATAGTACATACACATTTAATGCTTTAAAAATTCATAATACCTTTGCAGCAAAGAATGCCTATAACGTATCCACAGCAGCTGCAAATATATTCCTTCATTTGAAGGGCTGTTCATTTCATTATCAGTGGTAAGTGAACATAGAAGCCATTCCCAGTGAAATATGCAAACTTCAAGTAAAGTAAATCCATTAGTGCTGGTTGCTGGTGTATTACAAATTTCAGTGCCATAAACACTTCATGAATCATCTTCAAAGTAATCATAGTTAGTATATACTTAGGTAACAGTCTGTTAACCCTTCAGATGTTATAAGCAAGTGCAGCCTTGAAGGATTTGGAGAAAGACAGCATCTTGATTCTCGAAATTCATGGCAAAACAGAAACCCCGACACAAGACACAAACTTAAGGAAATGGAGAAAAAACAGCTTTCACACACAAAATATGAAAAAAAAAGATGCTCCATGCTGTGCACAAACCGTTCTGGTGGTGGTGGTGATGCTTAACCTCAGAGTTCTCTTTCATTCTTGACAATTTGCAGCATCTTGAGCACTTGCTGTTTTCTGGATGATGTGTTGAATGGAGTTGAATAAGGACAGTGATGATAGCTCTGTAGTTTCAGTTAGATTGAATGTGTCATTTGCTCGTGCTTTGCGGAGCAAGAATTATTTGCTGTGCATCAAATACTGGAATCTGAACAGTTTAATGCTTTTGTCTTGATGTCAGAAGGTGGCATTAAACCAGTGTTGTTCTGTTGCTATTGTTACCTTTTTGTTCATATAGTTCTACTTAGGAAAATAATTCTGGGATATTTGACACAAACTTTCAAGTTACTTTTATATTTATGTTTCAAATTTCAGTTCCTCAAAGAATAACAGTAACTAGCACATAGATTTAATATCTACTTAAGAAAGTATAGTTATTTAGTAGATTCTTTAAGTAGAAAGATAATGCTTCTATTTTTAATGCCTTAATAGAATAACTGCTTGTCATATATCTAAGTATCTATAAATTAGGGAGTTTCCAACTTACCTGTCAGTGATAAAATGTTAATCTGTTTCATTTCTCCAGGGAGTTATTATTCTGAAATACCATTTCTCTCTCCCCTGACTTTGACTTAAATCATATATAAAATTTCTCTTGAAGAAACATCTAGAAGAAACAACTCCATGCCCAGCTCATCACTCATTTTTTTACCTATGTGCCTTATCTCCAAGTAATTTTAAAAGTGCCTTGGGACTGAAGACTGTACAGATAGGGCTGGTAGGTTATTGCTTTACATGTGGAAAAAAGGTCAAGCTGTTTAACTGACCTTTCCTGTAGGAAAATTACAGGTTTGCATGTTGTCTTTTTGTTACCCTGTGTGGATGGATTGGTTATCAGATTCTGTGCTTTCCTTTCTTCTTTATATTCAGCCATTTATATTTAGACAATAGAAGTGTTGAAAAGAATTATCAAAATCAATAACATAAACATCTTTTCTTAAGTGAGGAACACTGGCAAGGGAGGAGTCATGCCCTGTTACTTAAAGAACCACAAGCCACTTCCCCTTTCTCATCAGATCTCAAACGGTTTTCTTCCCTTTAAAATGAAAACAATGACCTTGTCTTTCTTTGTAAAAGAGCTACAGCTGGGCTACTGAGGAATTCTGTGCTGGCCTGCATGGACCATGCCATGGAGCTATTGGTCCAAGGAGCATGCTCTTCTTTTTTAAGCAAAGTGAATACTGCAGATGCCACAGAAAGGCTTTGTAGTTCTTGACATAAATCTGGACACCCTGAGAGACTAGAGGCTATCCTCATCTTCTCAACACTTCGATCATTAATAATTCATGGGGAAAGTATCTGAACCGGAGAGTGTAGTTAATGCAACTGTAGAAGATGTTCAGGATATACTTGGTGCTGTGATAAGTTGTCTGTAATTCCTGCATTGCCACAGCAGGATCCAGCATGATTGAAACACTGACATTTTTTAATGGTTTATTCAAGCGTAACTTCTTCTGATTGTGCCATAATTAATAAACTTTTAAATATAGAATCATTTGTACAGGTCTTGAATCATTTCTCCACACTTGCAGAATATGCAGTTTTCTCTCTCTAAAGCTGTCTGAACAAATTGGCACCTATGACATCTTCAGAATGTGCTAACATTTTCATCACAAATTCTAACTTTTCATCCTACAGCTGGGGAACTTATTGACTGAAACTTTCATTTACATATATACAAAACTTGAAATTCTTATTTGGAGTATTAACTGAAATACTCCTGTTCAGAGGCAGAATTTGCAAAAACTGTCATGAAAACTACTTGATTCTCAGTGCTCAAACCCAGAAGTTTCTAGCTAGCCTTTGTAGTTCCTGAGTTACTCGGTTTTAACATTATCATCTATTCCTCAGTCTAACTATGGGTTTAGCATTACTCCACAAATTGAAGTTGTCAAATCCTGGAGTGCGGACTAATATAGCTGACAACCACTTGCCTAACATCACATTTAAAACAGTTTTATCAACAACAAATACAGAGAAGCTATTGTTTTGCCAAGAGAAAGAGAAAGAAATCCCCTGGAAATAATGAAATTTTCCAAAATATTTAGCTCTGGATCCATATTGCATTAAACAGAAATCAAGCTGAAAAGTACCCCATTATAAATAGGAAATAACAAAGGACAAAACCTGCAGAAGTGTATTGACTCATTTTTACGGGTAGAGAGTCACAGAAAATCTGAGAGCTGCAAAAAGTCAGATCTGCCACAATCTCTGCCTACACATCTTTAGGAATTAAACTAGAATTATAGAAAAAGGTAATTTCTTTCTAGTATTTTTATCACTAATGTATTCACATCTCTGCTCTCGTATGCGGAATATATATTAGATTCATAAAAATGAATTGAAATTTACTGTTTCCTGGATTATCTTATTCCAGTTAAATCCTTGATTCATAAGGCAATTGCTGAAGATAAATAGAAGTTCATGAATTGTTCATAAACTGCAAAAAAATCAGAGCAAGAGATGAAAAATGTAAGACACACAACCCTTCATTCGCAGGCCACAAATTCAAGTCCGGGTTTGAGATCTGAAGCAACCACGATCCATTTTCATCTTATCACCTGAAGGCTTTCTGGTAGCATTTGTGAACTCAGTCTGTACCCTCAGTTCCATCTTTATAGGATAAGTGGCCACATAAATAATTCACTGAACCCTGGAACTTGTCAGAAACAAGAAGTTGTGAAATGTAAAGACTCCTTCATCCTCCCAACTCTATAAACAGCACAGATGAGCTAATTTTCTAACCTTTCACTAAGCTTTATGTGAAAATAGACACATAGAAGTTCTTGCACATATTTAATAAAATAAAGCTCCTCAAATATCTATTTTTTTTAATAATGCACTCCTCTGGAAATACTGCCTTTGAGGTTTTTCTGTTCTTTGTTGGAAAATGATTAGGAAAACCGTCTCACCAGGGACCTTTGGCTACGCAACTGTTAAAAAAAAAAGCAAGCTTCTCCTTAACTGAGCAATTTCCACCTGCTGTTGTTAGAAGGGAGTACTTCAGAGGCACACTTACTTGAAAGAAAGCACAGAGGGGGGCAGGGAGACATGCCACTATTTATTTTAAGTTTTTCATGTTTTGTCTATTATAGGAGAGATTAATGGGATATTTAATGAAATGTGATAATGTGTGGAACCTTAAGCATTTTTTAATACGCATGAGAGAGAAGACATGGAGATTGATCCCCACCTTTCTCTTGGCAGGCAGTAAACAGCACTCTTGAAGTGATTCCCAGCATAACACTTGAGCCACTTATCTGCAGCATTTTGGTTCTAATGACTTTGAGCCTATGATGTTGTGAAGGACAACTCCTCTCCAGTGCTGAGATGAAGAGATGCTGATAGCCACTAATGCTCAGATGAAGTCTGTATTAAAAATTAATAGTACATGGATAATAACTAAGGTTTTTTTTTATAACTACTTCTATGAGACTAGAGTTTTAAATAAGTCAGATTTTCGTAAGATTTTATGCAAATTTAAATACTTTGCCCATGCTCAATCTGTCAGAAGAATTTTCCTGAGAAAGTGATTGAAAGTAGGCATGTATTTTTTGCTTACAAGATTGGATACAACATCACCTTGAGAACTTAATCGAAACAGATGTAGGAATTGTAGGACCAGCCTGCACCTGCACAGAACACCACTGGAAAACTGTGTCCAGTGCTCTCCATTTATCACCATTCACTACACTACATCCCTATTTTTAGAAACTAAGAATTACAACTGGCTTACTCTTCTACTGCCCTTTTTAGAGCAAGTGTAAATTCAGCCCACAGGTAGCCTGCAAGCTGTCCAGACGCACACAAGTTGGGAAGTAATTTAAGAATTGTCACTGTGCCAGATGTTTAAATTAACAAACAAATAGCACTCCTTCAAACACTTGCACTTACAAAAACAGCCAACATAAACATACGATATCAGACATATTATACAGCTGTGGCTATTTCAGCTGTATCTGTCAATAAAACAGTGCTTTTTAGGTAAGAAATGTGTTGAAATAACTTACTTCCAGTGATGATAGTCATACTGCAGCAACATCACACATTTCAGTACTTTGATACGTCAGAGATTTTCTAACATGTATTTACAGCCAGCCAATGAATTCAGAAAATACCACATCAAGACACAGATAAAAAAGGATGTTTAATACAGTTTTACAAATCACCTTTGTGAATTGCCTTTATGCAAATAAAGGCCACATGTTAATTGCAGATCTGTTTAAGTATTGTAAGGGATTAAGCAGTTATGTTTTTATATGATAGAGTCAATAAAAAACCAATACCCTCTTTTCCAGTCTACTATACAAACTTAATTATGAGTTAAATTGTTAATGAACTTATAGTTACTTTACACTGAGAACAAGACAAGTTGTAACAGACTAACCAGGACTATGCATACATAATATTAATTTCCATGACAGTTCAACTAGGCACCCGCTACTTCAGAAAACTCCTTTAGGTTACAATTTATTCCTTGAGGAAACAAGTTTTTTAAAGCTTGATCCTTGTCAGAATGAGAGTTAGGACCCTAAACCACTTGAAAATGCTACAGATTTTATAGAAAAAGTTGCTTGATTAATCTTCAGCAGACTGCAAGTTTTCTGACCAACTGTAAGGGGCCACTACTGATTTTTGTTATTAACCTCATTTGATAGATAATTTGTTTCTCCATTAATATTAATCCCTGTAAAATATTTCTGATGGTTCTCCAATTAATCCATGCCCTTTTTTTCTGATTGCAGACTCATTGCAGAGTAAGATAATGCTTTTTACGAGTATGTGTTGCAAAAAAAAGAATGAACTTATCTTTAAAAAAGAAGGCTTTATTGAAAAAGAAGCATGCCACCATTTTCATGTTTCCCAGGCCTGAAAAGCAGTCAACTATTATCCACATGTAAGGATTCCTAGATAAAAGAATCCGAAGCATACAACATTAAGGGCTTATATTGTATTCTTACACCAAACACTGTTAAAATGTTTCGGCACAATTCAAATAAAAACCAAAACTCGATGGGTAGATAATACTTCATTTGTAAATGGTGAGAGATATGTGGAACGCAATTTCTCTTTCCTTCTTTGTACAATACTGTACTTTTGTAATAGTAATGGGAAACCTTCATTTAGTGGCATCAGGTAAATATGGGAACATGATGATGTAAACATTTAGTTCCATTAATAAAACAGATGTATCACAGCTGAACTGTGTGGCAACAGAACAAAGACCTTTTGCAAGGACCATTGCTTTCTGCAGCATTTAGGGAGTTTGTGTCAGCTTCATTTTAAGCTCAGCAATAGAACCATCTATTTAATTAGGTAGGAAACAATGAAAAAGGCATAGAAATTGATTTGGGATGTGGAAAGTACACATTTTTGGTGAGATTTTCCCTGAATTGCTCATGAGCAGATCAGTTAATACTGTCACATACGTAGCTACGTTTAAATTCCCATGTTAACACACAGGAAAACTGGAAGATTTCTTTGACCTATGAAGTGTTATTACTGCTTCCTACATATGCGGGAAATCAATATCAGAGAATATCACAGCCATATTCTCAAGCCTCTTGTCACAGCTGTGAAGATGAGTAGTATAAGGCCTGATCACTTAGTGATCTATAACTTACGCAGGTATCTCCCTGTGCCCCAAAGTGGTTGCATATAAAACATAAAAAATCCAAGGCAGCATATCCATGTTTTATACAAACTTTTTTTAAACCTCAGGTTGCTATAAATGATAAGCAAAGTGAATGGGAAAGAGCAAATCAGACCCCAAAAGCTTTTCTGATTACCTCTTCTGATATATGCCACCCTAAAGCCCCTCAGCTACTACAACCTGGCCATGTAAATCCAAAACAGCAGTGAAACCTGTTAGGAAGCAGTAAATTATGCAAACTAGTTAAAATGAAGGCAGTAAAATCATTCTTTATAGAAAACCCACCATGTTGAATGTTTGTTGTCACTCACTAGGGATAAACAATATACCTTTGTGCACATCTGCTGTTTGTTGCACAAGTATAACTGACACAAAACCCTAGCACACAGTGCCTCTTTTACCTTTCCACTGACTAGAACCATAACCAGTTGAACTGACCATGGCTCATTCTGTAAAGTTAGTTGTGCTTTGAAGAATATTCTGTCCTAACTCTGTACTCAGTCAGGATACTAAGTCTGTGTTTGAAAGATACATTGACTGCATACTAAAAAAGTAAAATGAATTTCATAACAATTAACCTTTATCCATTAGAATTAAAAATCTATGCAAATCCTCCAGCAAGACATAATTCTTCCACAACACTGACAAAATCACTCCCTCTTACTTTTTTGTTGACTTTTCATTTCTAGTACCTCAAATATAAAATTCCTGTCCTCATCCTCCGTTTATTCCTGCTCTCCTTTTATCTGCATGTTTCCTTATTTCTCTGTTTCATTACAGTAGCTTGGATTCCTTGTATTCTACTGTATTTTACATCTTTCTTTCTGCTGGACAGCCTCTTATAACTTGAGTCCCAAGAGTGAAATCTCTCCACCATTTTACCATTCCTGAGTAGCAAAGGGGACAGAAGTTTTGAGGAGACCTCATGATTTATGTATTTTCATTGAGCATTCTTCACCTTCTGTAAAGTGTCAGAATATAATGAGGTGATGAAAAGTTTTTGAAACAGGATGTGAAAGGCCATACATCAAGACATCGCACTCTAGTAACCCACTCCCAGCTCCCCTTTGTATTCCATTTTCGATCAAACTATTGCAAGGTTTTTAACAAAAGGATCACACTAGTAGAACACTGGACTTTACTACAATAAATGAGAAATTTCAATGTGAATAACATGTTAACGCATTTGTTTTTATCTTATTGGATATTTATAATTTCTACAGTGTAAAATTATTTAAACCTCATTAACCTCATGATTGCCACTACTATAAGGTGAATTTTGTTTTCATAAACTCTACCAAATATGGCTCAGAAATACCACAAAACCATTTCTAAAGTGAGTTAGTAAGCCTATGTAACAATCCTGGAGCTGAAGGAGCACAGTCTGCCTTACAAAGCTTTGAGGAAGAAGATTTATCTAAGGAATACGTGCAATCTCTTCTCTAATGGCTATGAGGACTTCAGCAAGCTAAGCTTGGTTCTTTTCAAGGCACCACCAGTTTGGCTGACAGGCTCAGCTCTGTCTTGCACTGCGGCCCTTATAGCCAACTGGAACCAGAATTCTGTTCTGAGCCTGTTCTTAGCAGATTGCAAACCATCTTCTATGTGTCAAGTGAACAACAAGAAAACTCTCTCAGAGACTTAAGACAGTAACGCAAAAGAGGGATTTGCTGTTCTAAATCAGAAGTGCAATTATCCGTAAAACTGAATTTACATATTTACTTTCTTGAAAGCTTTTATTTAGAAAGCTGTGGGATACTCCTTTGGAAACTGGCAACACTACACACAACAAGTATTAAAAACAGCTATTAAAGTTGTTTCAAATGTTGATCTTTACCTGAAGATCATATGAAAAATGCCCAATTATAACAGAAATGTTCACTCCTGAATGTTATTCATCACCTTTTTTGCTTCATGAAATTTGCCTCCAGTCAGATTCTGCCTGTTGTACCTGCCAGGGTAGACCCAGTTGCTTACAGCCATGACTGTGCCCTCATAGCCAGTTTTTATTTACATAATTTTATCATACTGTCAAAGAATTCCTATCTTATTTATACAGCTGTAGAAAAATCAAGCCAGAAGAGTTCTGAAAAACCAACACACTGTAACCCATTCCAAAATAAAATGAAAAGATCACATTAACACATTATTAAAATGCATATGCATACATCTGCTCATAAATAGTTTACAACTCCAGTAAGGTTTCATTCATTGGATGTAATTAACAAAACCACTATAAATTTTAAAGGAATTTACAATTATTTCACTACAGCATGTTAATAAGAGAAAGACTATTCTTTGAAAGTAATAAAGCAGAAAAATAAGGCTTTATCTTGTCTCAGGTCATATAGACCTTCATTTAAAGGGTATCAGTGTGTTTTGGTTCTTAGAGGTAGTGACACAAAACTAATTTATGGTGACCAGGCAGAAGGCATCCAGCTGGAGAAAACCTCCCCAGTAATCAATGACAAAAGAGTGACCTCAGTTGGGTTTTCATGGCAAACTAAGACAGCTTCAGCACACACTGCTTACCCACTCACTCCTCTGCCAAAAAGGGAAAGATTTGAAGAACTAATTAAGCCTGAAATTATGTACCATCATGGAATATTTGCCTGCGATGCAAGTGCTTTGATCCAGAGGTAGGCTCATAATTTACCCACTGACTACAGGCACACATAATTGTATTGTTCTGGGTGAGAATAGCACGTATACAGGAAACTGCTGTGCTTTTATTTAAGGCAAAAATTATGTGAACCTATGGCAAGTGTTTGGAGAAAAATGAACCATGACAGTGAGGAGGGGTTACAGTTACAGGTCTGATATTGCACACTTCTCCATCATAAGGAATGTACTATCATGTCTTCTGTTTTACAGCAGTCACATACAATTTTGAAAAACTATAGGAATAAACAGACACTACTGCTTCCACCTAGAGCTTTGTGCTGCTTTTAATAATCCATCAGGTGAGAATCATGTAAAGCAGACAAAATCAAAATTGCTTCCCATTCTGAAATCACTAGCTATGGAAATACACATTTTCTTTTATATGACAATCCATGAGCCTTTTGCAGAAAACTCTCAAATCAGTGTGTGCAGGCACAGCAAGCTGTAGAAATTTGGTACAGCCTACATTTAAATTTAGGATCGTCATCTCTTTTTGAGAGAAGAATCAAACGATACTTAGAATATTATAGCTGTCCCAGTTTTACTGCATTCTCAGGTAATATTTACAATAAAACCAAAGCACTTGCACAGTTTTAATAGCATACTATCAAAAAAAAGTGGTTTATACAGAGAAAGATGAGGGCATTGTGATCACAGCCTATTTTGATGACACTACAATTAACTCACCCTTAGTAACAAAAGTAATTTTTTGTTTCAGTTAACCTCTGTCCTATTAGACACTTCCACAGGTTTTAAGAAAGGATATATCCAGTAACTGTTTTGTGTTCTGGAGAAATTACATCACTGTATTCCCTCCCTAATAGTTCCATAACAGTTTGGCTGCACATCTTTATGTTTGTCTTACATGTGATAAGACACACTCTCGACTTCGGTATGTAACACTTTCAAATTTCCTTAGAACGAAAAATCTTCAGTAAAACTTACAAGTTGTTTCACCACTTAGATATGGTATCTGTGGCACACAGATGTTGGATTTGCTGCAGAAAAAAATGCTATAACATTTAGTCGAGACTGAAAATCAAATTATGAAAATAGTAGAATTCCATGAGAAAACTGAAGTGTTATCTATACCATCAGCTGTCCTGTCAATATGAAGTGCCAATCATTTTAGTACCTACATTTAGTTCTTCAATTGGAAGACAGTGTATCTTTCATTTTATTGATGAAAAAATGATCAGAAACTATCAGTATCAAAGAATTTGCCATTACAAGCTATACAGAATTCCTTTTTTAACATTTTCAAACAACAAGAGAATGTCTTTGATGGGCCCTGAAATTTGGACTTTTCATTCTACCTTTCAAATAAAAGTAGTTCATATTAATATAATGTAATATATAGTAATTATATATTAATAACAAAACTTAGAACCAAAAAAACCCCAAAACAATTCAAAGAAGTTTCAGCTAACCTATTACCTTTGCATATAAGCAAAACTAACTATAACTGTGAGGTTTCTGAATACTGAAGACAGCGGTTTTCTAGTGTGCAGTATAGATGGCAAGCATGATTAAACAGAATTATTCAGATCAGATTTTTAAGTAATGAATACATGTGAGGAAAATAAGAGGTTGTTCATCAGAAATGAAAGAGCTGCACTAGCAAATATCCTTCTGGTACTCAGTTTTCATTATCTTCTGCTGCTGCTTCACTCAGTAAAATGAGGCTTGCACCACTTACAACACTTGTCTTGCAAGACTGACACAGAAATTTTATCATTTATTTCAGTGAATCAAGGCTGCCAGATTGTCTAACAGATCTTTACAACAATTGAAGCTATTCTTCTTGGCATCCACCTTCATGGCATGCCATGATCCAATGATGATGTTTCTACTGTGGGAAAGTGTAACTGAAATGAATGACAGGATAGGAAAATGAGGAGCAAAGTACCCTCACTCACCTCAGGAGAGTGGAGCAAGCCCAGCCATGCAGACTCCATTTCTGAGAAGGCAACTGCCTTTTCAATTATGTTACATATAGAAAAATTCCTGAAGGGGTGGGAAGCCCTTAACTCCCTTTTGCCAGTTCCTAGAAATGACAATTAACAAAATTCATATTTTCTATTGATGCTTTGGTTTATCTAGATAGCCAGCCCAGGCAAACTGGGTTGTTTGGAGGGCAGGAGTCTAATACTGAGAGACTGGGTGAGGGAAGGAGCAGTCTGCTTAGCTGTATGCTAACAGAGGGAACTTCTCAAAGTAAAACTTGCTTCTATATTAGGGAAAAATTTCTGAGTATTATCTAGTGGTTTCTATATATAGGGTTTAGAGGGAAGCAAGGGCACAAGCATATTGAAAACATAGCATATATTCATGGTAGTTCCCAAGTAGTCTGAGCAGTAGCAGGCCACATCTCGAGTGGTGCCATGAACATCTCAGTATTGCTTTCTCTAATACTTGACACTTCAACTTCCAACACTGATTTATGAGTCATATATCATAAGCTTGCCACTAATTCTTGTTTAATCTGGAACCAGTAACAAGTTTTGGCTGGCATCGCTCCACAAATGGATTACATTTTTTTTTCACTGAGGGAGGAAAAAAAACTAATTTAAAAAAAATTTAAAACCAGCCTGCAGTGGAAACATGAGGAAGTTGCCCCTACACTAATCTTATGGCTTCTGTCCCATTTCCACTGGCAAATTTATTACAAATGTATAGGCATGAAGTGCAGCAGAAAATTCGATGCTTATATTGATGAGATCAATGGACTATTATCTCATTTCCAAGTACTCTGGATTGATTTTATAGCCCCTTTCATCTGACTGGTTCCAAGCTCTGATTAAAGAAAGGCCATGGCTAGAAAACCTGTGTCTCGTCTTTGCCAAATTTGGGCTGTGTTTTACACAGGCTTTATGTTGGAATCATATTCACAATTTGAGAAAGTATGTGGAAGATCAAGCAAATCTTTACAAACACCAGTAAGATTTTATCCTAAAGCAGGGAAGGCAATTGATGACATAATTCTTTCATCATAATTGTATGATTTTTCTGACAGTATATTGTCACTACAAGGAGGAGAGATTGAGGATCCAAGTCAACACAGGAGCTACTACAACATATTCAGTATGTTAACTTTTCAAAGCTAACACCACATTTTTGCAGTATTCTTCCTTTTTAATTTTTCTTTTGAAATATTATGCCCTGGGGAATGAAGCAGTCAGGAGCCTGGTGCTGATGATGTATCACAGTAGTACATCACCAGAAATGTTGCTTTAACAGTATGTTTTAAGGATAAGGTGCTTTAATGATGTATTGCTCAAAGTCAGCACCAGCACAAATTCCATAACAGATAACAGTAAATAGACTGAACGTTCTATGCTGACTTGCTAGTAACACTCCCATATGGCAGTAGTAAAGCAGAGAACATAGTCTTAGAATCTTTATATGTAACTATACTATACAATAAATAAATGGAAAAAGATAACATCTATGCAACTCATATTTGCTTTTACAGGAATGAATTGAAGAATCATCTAATTGTACTCACACCATTTTAGGATTATTACTGGGTTTGGAATATTACCTTCTCTGGTTGTACAGTTCTAAAATTATGTATGATTTGGCTGATTAAAGGTGGAATAAATGTTTTGCTGCCTATTTTCATCTAGAAGTAGTATATCATTGCTAGCTGACAGAGTGAAATGAAAATATAGCAGTAGAACTACCTTCCCACTCTGACAGTGAAGAAAATCACTACAATATTCATCTGCTCCTGTCAGATATATGGTCATGGCCATTGTCGTAATACATACCACTTTTCATAGTACTAAATTATTTCTTTTCTATTATCAAAACATACTAGAAATGCTTGTGAAAATACCGATAATTCTATTTTTAAGCACACAATCACAACTGATTTTCAAAGTAATACTGCAAAGATGCCTAAACCAACAGTTAGAATGATCTCTCATAATTATAAAAAGCAAAGTGGATATACTAATATAGCCCTATATAAAGAAATCCAGGTTTTATAACCAGCCTGAGGGAGCCTGCTTTTAGAAAAATATCAGCTCTAGGGACAAAATCTGAAATTGAAAAATGCAGCAAATATTTTGCATTTTGTGCATGGAATTTCACACCTTACCACCCTAGTTTCGAACAGAGGTATACTTCAGGGATTTGAACCCAGATCCAGTCTGGTAGATGAACCAAGGCTGGATAGATACCACGCTGTAGACTCAGTTGACATTAACACCACACACTACCCAGTTCTGCTGCATGTTGCAATTAAATACCAAAGGTGCACTTGCTTTGCATCTATAAAGGAGAATATATTTGATGACTCAGTATGTTCCAGCAATTCAAGCTTGCAAGCTACAAATTCATCTCACACTTTCAGCTGAACTGCAGGCCTGGAGATAAGTCATTTTATAAACACATCTAATCAAATTCTGTTCAGTATGCCAAGCAAATTGAAGGTAGACAAGTATATTCGGAAAAGGCATTTGAAATTAATTTCACATATGAAATCAATCTAACAACCAAAAAAATAATGCATTTGGTGACTCATTTGAATGTCAGAACATCAAGAACAGAGGAAGGGAGAGAGACAGGAACAACTAAGTCCCAAGAAGTGCGTGACACGTGTGTACAAACAGCTGAAGAAATGTTTGCATCCCTCTGCTCATAGAGGACCAGCACAAAGGAATGAACAAACCAACAAACAAACCAACAACAGTAAGAAAGCCTCCAGATTGCTAAAGGATGTCTGGGAAGATAGAAGAAATAAAACCAGCATATCAAAGTCTTTATGGAAACGTTTAAAGTAATTCACCATCTCTATGATCTCCCCAATCAATGATAAATAAACAAGTTATAGACAAGTGAAAGCGAAAATACATGAGAAAAATACCCACTGTATTTCTAAGATAGACATTCACTGAAATATAGTGCACCACGTGGTATTAAATAGCATTACAGTTTAGATTCTCTTCAGAGGACTGATCCTAAGATACAGCTTTGCTGTAAAGCACTTGCCATCTCTTCCATATAGTGATCACATATACTGTCCTCCTATCCTTAAATGGCACAAATTAACTTTAGAATCAAGCCTACCTAGCAGGACTCCCTGACAAGAAAAGAAAAAAATAATACCTTCTAGGAAAAAAATCTCTTCAAATTGGCCAGACCAATCTGGTAATGGGAAAATGCCTCCTTCAGAAATGCGAGATGACCAATACAGTAAGTAGAGATTCTCAAAGATGCAGCCTTACTTTAATTCCAGGGATGCAGAACAGTCCTTAAGGATGAAAAATACAGTAGAGCTTACTAAATTTGTGAGTTTTAACATTCATCCCTCAATCCTCCTCCTGTACTCAGAAAAGCTACATCCTTTAAAAAGGTGAATATTAAATCACATCAGTTTTTCAGTCCTTGACAGAATTATGAGCCTATTAATAACAAAGAAAATAACTGCATATTAAAAAGTCTACAAAGTTTTAGCTGAAAATTGTTCTCCTAAACAAAGCTGAGCTCTGATTGTACCTTAAGATTATATTATATTCTTCTGACTTAAATGAAGCAAAAATAAAAATTGCATAGCAAGATCAGAAGTGAAAGAATAATGAGAAAAAATGCACATGTATATCCATGTAGTTGCTCAAGAAAAACATACCTTCAGTTCCTGGATGTCATGGGCAGACTTTGTCGGGCTGTCTGATGCCCACCCAGCCACTGTCTCCCTCCCCTTCAAGGGAAGAAGATAAGATGGAAAAGTTCAGAGGTCAAGATTAAAGCCAGTTATTGTCATGGACAAAATAGACTTCACTTTAGAAAAATTAATTTAACTTATTGCCAATTAAAGAACAACTTGGATGGTGAGAAACAAGTCAAAAGGTAAGAGACCTTCCCCCACCTCACCCTTTCCACCCTAACTCCCATGGCTCAGCATCAGTCCTTCCTGCCCAAAATCTCTACTTCCTCTTCCCCAGACTGAATAGCAATGGGCAATAGGGGGTTATGGCAGATCCTCTCTGCCGCTCCTTCCCCTTCACAACTTTCCTCATCTCCAACACAGCCTCCCCAGGGTTGTCAGAGAATCTTTGCCCTGGCACATGCAGCACCTCCTGCCCCCTTCCTGCTCTCATGTGGGTGCTCACGGGCCAGTTCTCACACTTTTTCCTCACTCCTCACTGGCTGGGCAGAGGTTTGCCCCTTCAGATGGCCCCAGCTGATTCAAGGGATATCCAGACCATTCGATATTATGCTCAGCAGTAAAAGTTGGAAGAATGAGAAAGGAAGAGAAGGTGTTCAGAGTTACAGCATTTGATGTTCCAGATAAGCTTTATGAGTAGGCAAACGGCAAAAAATCTGTCTGTTGATGGGAAATCGTGAATGAATTCCTTATTTTGATTTGCCCGTGTGTGCTACTTCACTTATTAAACTGTCTTTACTTCAGATCATGATTTTTTTCTCACTTTTGCCCTCTGGTTCTGTCCTCCATTCCACACTGGCAGTAAGGGAGCAAGTGGCCACATGGGGCTTTAGCTGTTGATTGGAGTCAACCCTGCTCATGTTTCTGCTCAAAAGACTTTTTAACAGACATGTGCCTAAGATGTTCCCCCCAGTACCCTGATACCTCATATCCTCCCGTCTACAATGCTTTTGTTTTTTTAATGCACTATATTTGGAAAGCAAGATAAGTCACCACTATTAGCTTTAAACCAGGCTAACTTGAACACAACTGACCTTCACCAGCAATTTTCTCTGTAATATCATGAACACAGAGTCTCTGTGAAACCACTTATTTTGGCCATTCTTTCTCCTATTGCACCCTGGCATTGAGCTAATACACTTCCTTCTTTCTTTAGCTACTGTGTGGCACAGCTTTCTTACCTTAAGGGACCCTCAGGTGGGCCTGGAAGAACTTGATCTGACCTATACCATAAAAGGATCCCCCAGAGTGTCCTTGCATTTACTTTACTTGTCCTTTGTACTTATGCAAGCAAACACAAAGGAGCCAGGGGGCAATAGTGAATTAGGACCTAAATTTTAATTCTTGGTTTAGATCCTTGATTGGTTTTATTCCACTAGTGGCAGGCTCTCAAGACATAAACAGAATTAAAAATGCATGGACTGAACTAAAAATGTAATACTCTTACTTAGTAGCTTCAGCTATTGAAAGTTCAAAGACATACTTTATTTCAATTATAAAACGAAACATCATTTTGTACAAAGGAAAAACATCCGCTGAGATGCAAAATCCCTTTTGGAGATTTTATTTTACTACTTCACTATTTTTAACCCAAAGCTCCAGAGGAGGTACTATCAAATAAAGCAATTTGGTTCACCAAACCAGGCTATCAAGATGACCTAATTTAATCTCTAGCTGATGAGGACATTTCCTTGAAAGACTACACAGTCTCCAATGGTTTACTTTGGTTTAGTCTATTAAGTAAAGAAAATTAGTAGAGCATATTTCTTTATATTTATAAAATATCTTAATTAAAAATGTTTTAAGAAACCCTCTTGGAGTATTTAGGAAACTTGTACTACTTAACTGTCTTGCTATGGAATGACTTGATCCAAGACTACTATACACAGTGTAAAAAAAACCCCCAAACCCTTAAGCTAGCTGTAACATTCTGCAGAACCCCAAGTGCAGCCATCACAGGTACATGTAATCTTAGGAATTTTATGATGATTACTCTGAAGTCTGTTCTTTTCTATTGCGGGTGTAACTCAGTGTTTGTCCATTTTTAAGGTAGCTGTGGCACAGAAGATACAACTGCTGATAACTTGCATACACAGTATAATGTGCACAGTCTCAGTTTACAGGTTACATAAACAGAAACAAATTACTACACATGGACAGTTTATGTAGCACTTTTTACCCTTTCTTAGACATATCACAGAGGTGCCACCAGTATTGCTGATGGGCTCAGCCTTGTGCACTGTGGGTCCATTTTAAACCCATGTGAAACTGGCTCTGCTTGACAGGGTGCAGCTCCCAACCTCTTCTCACAGCAGCCATTCCTATAGCCTCCTTCCTCCCCCCTCCCCCCCCCCAGATATTGCCACATAAGCCCCATACACATGGATAGCATATAACAGAGGGGAAAAATCAATGAGAAACTTCAAAGACCTCAATGAGGTTAATAAGAAATCTCTTGATCACATAAATCATGTGCTACATGTTGCTGTAACTGAATCAGTAGTGAAAAAGGCAACTTTCACTGCTAGCTTGAATTTTTCAAACAACAAGGTGTAAGAAAAAGCAAAAAGGTCTTTCATTCATACTTCATACACCAAAAGACCGTCATTGGATTTACTGTAAAAAAGCTAGTGCAAAAAAAAGTGGCCTAGAGATAAAAGCCTATATCATTATGATGAATTAAAATTGGACAATCCATCAAAAACTGCATTTTTGCATTAAACTCTTCAAGTTTGTCTCTCTGCGACTTACACGATAGAAAGCAAAAGTGTCCAGAGATGACCAGTGAAATATTCTATGTGTACAGATACTTTCTACTGCTCCTGTTTCCTCCTGTATCAACTCTCCTACCACTAACAAAAAGGAAAAGAGCTTCTCTGAGAGAAAAATGGGGAAGGAGACACCATACATCCTTCTTTGAACAACTGTCCACTGGTGTGGAGAAGCCATAGCATGTCTGTGTGGAGGACGTAGAAGAGGGAGGTAGGAGGAGAGCACTGCAGTTCATTCACTGCAGCTGTTCCCCTTCCATCATTCCTCTTTCATTTTATAAATGAAGGAAGAAAATGAAAATGAAAATACAGGAAAGAGAAACTATTTGTTTAATAGGTAGATCTTATAACGTAGAATATAAATGTATTTTCTGTGACTGTAGATTTTTTAAAACTCTGATACACAGTGTCACATACATTTAGATAACTTTTTTTTGAATGGATGTATCTAATTATTATTAACATGCACACATCAAAGCAGCTATGCGCTACAATCAGGGTGTAAAAATTGGGTTGAATGGCTGCCAATGAACAATTAAAAGCATCTTAGTTGACCAAGCTTACAATTTAAATTCATTTGAAGACATTCCCACTGCATGCTCTGAAACAATTAAAATTTGTTGCACATGCTGTCTTGGATATAAACAGGACAAGCATTTGTGCTCTTCTGTGAAGTTGTTTTTCTATGCTTATGCTATAAAAATCCATCTAATCAGGATTATCAGAGTTTGATAGAATGTTAGACTGCAGAAAGACACTAGTGAGTTACTCAGGTGGAAGGCAACTGAAAACTGCATCAATGTGCATGGATTAAATCTTGAGTCATAGCAGTAGGGCAAACACTTATTTCCAGCTATAATATGAACAGGACTGGAAGAATCCTTTTGCCAGGAAAGCAGAGGTTGGTTTCAAGGGATTATTATTATAGCTTATTTTAGAAACAAAAAAGTGAAAGCTGAAACATAGTTGGTAGTGGTGTCCTGAGCTACCAACAGTGATCTTAAAAAAGGATATGGTGGTACTGATGTAAAACTGAGGATTGTTTTCTAGTGGGCTGACAGTATGTTGTGGCCATGGAGATGATGCAGTGATTCATGGGGAGAATTCCTTCAGGAGAACATGTAGGATATCACCATTTTATAGCTCTCAAGACAGTGGAGAAAGTTCACAAGCTTACACTCCTGCATGGTGGGAAAATCTTGGCTCACAGAGCAATTCTAATTTCAGTGTTTCTCCTGTAGTTGACTACTAACTTTCTAAATCCTGATTTTACATTCTTCTACTATTTTTTATAAGTTATTTCTTAGCTTTTAGGGAAAAAACAGCCTTTAGTCACATCCTACACTTTCTAAAAGTGTAGGATCATTAGTTTTCATTCTCTGATTTAGACCAGTTTGCAGGTCCTTTCATTCCCATCTATGTTAAAAAAGTTTTTTCTTCTGGTGATTAAATAGGATGCTAAATGTGCTGAGAGTCTGAACTCCATCATCCAAGACAGAGCTCCAAAACCCTGGTTTGTCTCTATTGTTAGGATTTGCAGAGACCCATCCAAAGAAGAAGCCACTAACAATGTCTTGCTTAACAGCCAGCTGCAATACTGAGCACCACAAAGCTCAGTCACATCGCTACTTATAAAGACAAACAAAATCTTCTATATGATAAAATCACATTTGCCTGGTGTATATATAGGACCTTTTGACTATGCCTAAGTAACATTTATAGATGCTTAAATAGTTGTTAAATTATTAGAGTTATTCAGAAATTCAGTCCTCAGCAAAAAACTATTGTGACTAGCAGTAATCAATGATGGCGGAAACAACCAAGGTCAGCTTTATATACAAATGACCTTTCTTATTGTCAGTTTATTCTATAAACATACAAATGATCTTATGATGCTTTCACCATGTCTTTTTTGAAACATACAATTTTTAAAAAGAGCAAACATTGTAATATAAATAAATTACATCTCAACACATTACGGCTAACCAGTCTAAAGAAATACACAGAAGCAAACAATAGTTTTACAGAAGAAATCTGTTTTTTGTGGTTTACAGAAAAATAATTAAACCTGGATGAACACAGTGCAAAGGAGTTAGTGCTTTAGCATTTTTTTTTTTTGCTCCAAATGTGGTGATCCTTTGATAAGAGTGATTGATTGCGTCTGGGTAAGTTTGCTTAATATTTGCCATGGACACTGTCTTGACTGAGGCTCAATCAATCACTTTGAACAGGAAATCAGGGCTAATGCACTAAAACAATATCTGTTATGCACTCAGTTAATCCATCACAATTCTCTTGTGCAGTGTCAGGGAGCAGTCTTGCAAGTGGATGCTGACTTACAATGAATCTTTGAGTTTGTTTCTATTGTAAAAAAGATCCCTTGTTCAACTGTTTACATTTTAAATGCACAGGAACCACATTCCCCACCCTAAGTTGAGCTATGTTAGGAAATTTGAAATAAATCAAATGCAGTCCAGCTTTTAAAGATTTTCAGCTGAAAAACCTATATTGAATTTTGATGTTGCCAAATTTAACAGCAAAACTCCAGTGGGGTTTAAACAAAGCCATCTATTACCTTAGGTAGACTTCAGCTCCCATTGTTCATCTTAGTATTTTTATAACAACTTCCCAAACTGTTTTGTTTTTAAAGTGACTGTTAAACTTTGGTATATTTTTACATGTGAAACAGTTCCATTTCTTTTAGTTCAATATAAGTCACAGATAAGCTTATCTGTACAGGAAAGTACATAAATATGCCAAACAATTAAAAAAACATAAAGGATTTGGACATTGAGATCTAAGGTGCCTGTTGACACACCTGACTAAGAAGAATAAAACATCTGTTTAATGAATTAAGCTGTAGAATAGAAAAATATGAAACTTCTCCCTATAAAAAAAAGAAAACCTATCAAATACAGATTCTTTTCCTAAATTTATCATTTCATTCCTCATATATGAGCATTTAACCATTAAAAACAACAGTAGAAACTGTGAGGAAGAGCCTTCACATAGACAGGAAGCTGTAGGAAAATCACCTGAAGACAGATTATATTTCTGTAAAGTTCCTCTGAGTTCCTTTCAGTTAACTAACATATAATTTTATCATGTAGTTTTGTACAGGAACAATCAAAAGACTAAAATTAATGATGGGGTTGTTTCTTTATTGCTGTCTTTTAAACAAAAATTTTCATGTATAATAATATCATTAGTTCCTCATCATCTTCTGCAGAATTCTTTTATAAACAGGGAGCACTTAAAAATTTGGAATAACTTTCAAATAACAGGTACCTATATTAGAATCACTGCAATAGGGGAGGATGAAATAACACTGGCAGAGCACAACTTCATGTATTAGGAAACACAGAGTTCCATGTTCTTTTGACACTGCAAGAAAACAGACGAGCCCAACAGAATGTCACTTCTCATGGAGAAGTTGAGGCCTTAGGAAGCTAAGCTATTTAAAAAGCTGAGGTTTGTCTTGACTAACTGAAAATCATACCGATCTTGCAGAATCATAAAGAAAACATACACCTCTTACTTTCATGAATAGTCATATTGTATATTGCTTCTTGCATATTACAGAACTTACATTGTATATTTAAAAGTGAGTATTTTGAACAGATTAATTAATAAATAAAGCAGAAGCTTAAATCTGTCAGGTGGAACAGTCCTCAGAGAAAGGAAAGCATCAAATTTTGTCACACAGAAAAGATTGAGCCTATGACCTAAGTTTCTCTTCCAAGACTCTAGAATTCCTTGTACTGTTCTGCTTCTTTTGAGACTTCGGACTGCGCATGATCATTAAAGACTTATCTGCCCATATTACTTTTTCTACTTTTACATTCAAATGCCCCTTAATTGTCACCATAATGTAATTAACATCCGTAGGTCTCATTCACTGATGTCCCTTCCCCTAAGAATACCTGTAGCTACCCATCAGTGGGAAACTGATCATTTACTTATTCTTCCATTAGATTTCTCTTTGAAGGAGATGTTGTTACAGAGTTCTCACACTTAATTTTCATCTTAAGGAGCATCTCAAAACACTGTCTAGCCAAAGTCAAGCCTGAGCTTTACTGTATGCTGTAGTGCTAGCAGCTGTTTGATAACAATTTTTATTTCAGTTTTCTATGGTCTTCTGTATAAGGTCTTATCAACAGCTTATCAACTTTAGAGATCCAAACTTCTCAGGAAACAATTTACCGTTTTAAATGGGCTCATGTATTATTTTGCATAAGTTGTTTAGCTGAACAATACCAATGCACTTTAGAGCTCATGAACGGTGGACAGACATGCAGAAGACACTCGAATGGAGAGTTCAGAAACCTTAAGTATCTTGAGTTAGTAACCACAATCTCAAACTGGAAACATACTTTTTAGTTATGTACAAAATATTATGAAATAAACAATTACTGAACATTGGTTGTACAGGAAATTTAAAATCTGTATTGGTCCACTGAAGAGGCTCACAATAACCATCAGAAATCACATTTTTCTCTTACTGCATCACTGATACTGTCTATTATTTACCATTGCTCTACTATTCAAACTTCAGGTGCCATAGGCCATACCTTCAGTCCTGTTTTAGAGATTTCTTTATGTCAGTAATTGAATGGTAGGCTTTATGTCAAGTTGTTTGTCGACATTGAGCACTGTCACTATTGGTGCCTATAAAAATGATTTCTTTTGAGACATGTATGTCATTCTCTCCTCCAAGAATTTGTCCAAGGCCAACAATTCACTTCAAATAGTTATTCTGAAAACCATCAGAATGAAAGTAATTTGCAGTATTATTACCTTAGAACAAAAATGATGCACTGATTTATCTATGTGCAATTTCTTGGTCCTTTAACACATAAACAGCAATTCACCAGTGTCATGGATTTAGAGCTCCAGCCATAAGGGAACTCAAAAGACAACAATGGGAAAAGAAGGTTTCCATTTTGTGACATAATTATCATCACTACTATTGCTAAACATTATTGTATTTAGCTTGATTTCTTTTTTATTCCATATTTGATATCAATACAGTGTCATCTGTATCCTCCTGCAAGCAGAAATGAAGGAAACAAAAGTATATTTACTCTATGTTCTTCATCTTTCATCACAGGCTTGGTCAAAATGTAATATTAGGACTAAGACGCCTAATGGTGAAAACAACCACTGGTTAATAAATTTCATTTTTCACCTCTGACCTAAGTAAACAATTGCCTCATGCTGTGTGGTTCTGTGCTTCACCTAATATCTGGTCAGCATTTTTCCCTATTACACATAATATGGGAAGACAGACAGCCTGAGAAAACTCAGTTAAGGTGGTGATGTAGTCTGAGGTATAGAGGTAGCTGGAGTTTCACATATTATGATCAAAGACCATTCACTGTCTTTCTATCCTGTGCATTTAAAATAAATTCATACAACCACTGAACAATTTGGATTGGAAGGAACCTCAAAGATCGTCCAGTTCAAGCTCCCTGAAATGGGCAGGGACACCCTCCACTACAACAGGTTGCTCCAAATCCTGTCCAACTTGGCCTTGAACACTGCCAGGGATGAGGCAGCCACAGTTTCTCTGGGCAACCTGTGTCAGTGTCTCATCACCCTCACAGGAAAAAATCTCTCCCTTATATCTAACCTAAATGTCTCCTCTTTCAATTTAAAGCCATTGCCCCTTGTTGTAACCCTACATGCCCACATAAAAAAGCCCTTTTCCAGCTTTCTTGTAAGCTCCTTTAGGCACTGGAAGCTGCTCTAAGGTCTCCCTGGAGCCTTCTCTTCTCCAGACTGAACACCCCCAGCTATCTCAGCCTGTCTTCATAGCACAAGTGCTCCAGTCCTCATACTGTCTTTGTGGCCTCCTCTGGGCTTGTTCCAACAGGTCCAAGTCTTTCTTATGTTGGGGGCCTCAGAGCTGGACACAGTATACCAGGTGGGATCTCCCAGGAGTAGAGGGAATTAGTCCCCTTCATCAGCCTCCTGATCACACTCTTTGTCATGCAGTTCAGGACATGGTTGGCTTTCTGGGCTGCAAGTACACACTGCCCAGTCATGCTGAGCTTCTCATCAATCAACACTTTCATGCATATTCATGCATAACAGTTTTAAACATATGCATTTGTATTATACAATATAATTAGCATAATAATGCATGGATTTTCACTTTATAGCATTCTAAGAACTGTAAAAGATTACTGGTTATGGAATGTCAAGCTAAGAATACCACATTCCATTAAAATACTAGTGCTCCCATAATCAAGAGAAACACAGTCTGAAGAAAAGCTCAAGATTTTGTAGTGTTGTTGAGTGAAACTGGAAATTGGTATTGTCAGTAAAGATTCTCAAAACAAGTTATTTTAGCCACTTGAAACAAAGGATGTGAGAACTGTAATTATAACACCTACTTTGTCATATATGAATGTAAAATGCAGGGGTCTACTCAGGGTAGATATGAGAGATAATAGTTCCTTGGAGCCCCTTGCTCCTTGCTTCCACATACCCATGCATTATTCAGCATGTTAGAGACCATCTGGAACATGCTCCTGAAATAGCCCAGGACTTGATGACCTTCCAGATACGCTTCAAAACCCATTTGTTTGACAAGGTTTGGGGGGAAGGTTGCGGGTGTGCTGTTTCTGAAAGGATTAAGCAGGCTATTTTACAGTTTTGATTAATACTTGATTTAATTTACTATTTGTATGTGACTAGTTTAGATACTGAGAGGTCAGCCACTTTTACTGTTAAGCTTAATGAATGCTTCCAGCCTTTACTGCTTTAACATAAATATGCACATAAACAGTCACTGGCACCAGGCCTGATTAATGCCCATTAAAGTCAATGAGAAGGCTCTCATTGCTGAAGGTGGCAGCAGGCTTTTTTAATACAGAACCTTTCTTTCCTCCTCTGAGAGAGCAATAATACTTGCATAGAGTCAACTGTAACAGCACATCTACAGTTCACTCTTACAACAGCTAAATGAACAGATTTAAGACTAGCTAGATGATGGTTTGTACCCATGCAATAAGTAAACACATTACAAAAATAAAAGCATATATCCTGAAGAGTCATGGACCATGTAAGCATCTGAAGAAGTAAATCTAAACACAATTCCATATAAGTAATGACTGAAAGTTGCAAAATGTTCATTCTACTCTTGCTTCCCTTTTCCTTACAACTTTCCATGTTTTCAAGGAGAGAATTTAGAAACTGTATATACCTTGTGACAAAGACAAAGTTTTTGAATATGGTATGAAACATGATGAATGATCAATGGTGTTATTAAAAGAACAGTGTAGGGAAAAGAGAGTGTGGTCGGTCACAGTGCTGCCATGAGGTTAACGATCTTGCTTTGGTTACTTATATGAAATAATAATTTCAACATCATGTAGTATTTATGTGCTTTTGGAGAGTAAAATAGTCTGGTTCGCCATAATCACAGTCAATGGATATGCTGAGTAAATACCACTATAAGCAAGTATGTTTCAAAGCAAGAAATACACTTTTATACATAAGTATAGTAGAAATTTAGAAATATATATGCTGTGTATATACTTAGGGATCAAAGACACATTATTCTTTCACTACCATACCTGTCCTGCTGAAAACTTTCATGACATATTTCTAAAACATACTCATTTGCTAAAAAGGAATGAGTAGGCTGGGTACATGTGTGAATGCCACCACAAAACCCAACTCACCATGTCCTCTTTCAGTCTTGCCATGGATATGTCATGGTTTAAGACCGGCCAGTAACTCAAAACCACACAACCACTCTCTCACTTCCCCCTTTTTTTCCTCCCCACTCCCAGAGGGATGGTGAGGAGTATCAAAAGAATGTGTGCCATATGGATTGAGATAAGAACAGTCCAGTAACTAAGGTATAACACAAATCACTGTTGCTACCACCAGTAATAATAATGATAAGGGGAATAACAAGGGGAGAGAATATAAAACTAAAAGGGGAAAAAGAAAATAAAACAATAAACACAAGTGATGCATAGTACAATTGCTCACCAACTGCTACCAGATACACAGCCTGACCAGAGAAGTGATCTGGGTCTCCTGGGTAACTCCCTCCAGTTTACATACTGGGCATGACGTGCTCTGGTATGGAATACCTCTTTGGCTAGTTTGAGTCAGGCGTCCTGTCTTTGCTTCCTCCCAACTTCTTGTGCCTCTCCTCATTGGCAGAGCATGAGACTGAAAAGTCCCTGATCAGAGTAAACATTACTTATAAAGAACTAAAAACATTGGTGTTATCAGTGTTGCCCTCAGGCTAAAGTCAAAACCACAGCAATGCACCAGCTACTAAGAAGGAGAAAAATAACTGCTACTGCTGAACCCAGGGCAGGATAATATAATAGAATTTTCAGTATTTTCAATAACATGCTCTGGTCAGATCTTTAGTTATCTCAACCCTTCATGCCCCACATTGAGTCCCAAAACATGAGTGTCGTGCTTTAAACCCAGCCAGTAACTCTGTATCACCAGCCATTCACTCACCCCCCACTTTTTCTCCCTGGGTAGGATGGCAAGGAGAATTGAAAGAATGTAAAACCCACAGGTTGAGATAAGACCAGTCCAATAACTAAAGTATACTGAGAATAGACAGAATACTGACAATAATAAGAAACAAGAGAAAAAATGAAAGTTCAGAAAACCCAAGTGATGAACAGTGTAATTGCTTGGCACCCACTGACCTATGCCCAGCCCATCACTGAGCAGCAACCAGCCCCTTCCAGCCAACTCTCTCCAGTTAATATCCCAAGCATGATGTGCTGCGGTATGGAATACCCATTTGGCTAGCTCAGGTCAGGTGTCCTGGCTCCCTCCTGACCTCTTGTGCCCCTCCTCACTGGCAGAGCATCAGAGACTGAAAAGTCCTTGATCACAGTCAGAATTACTTAGCAACAACTAAAAACAGTAGTGTTTTATCAGCGTTGTTCCCAGACTAAAGCCAAAACACAGCAACTAGGAAGAAAAGTACAATTATCCCAGTTGACACCAGGTTTATTTGGAACATGAATTCCCCCCCAAGCCAGTCACAACCAATGCAGCTTTTTTTTTAATTTTATTTTGAGTTTCCAGTTTAAGTCTCTCAAGAACATTTTTGTTTCAAAAATTATTTTTATCTGGATCGGTGTGATGCCGTGCAATACCTTGTAACAGAGTATGTCTCCAGCCGTTTAAGTTGCTTATTTCCCCAAAAGGTGACTTACAAAAGGCAGGTCATGGGGATTAAGTCATGTAGCTCCCATGGAGTACAGCAGGTATTTCACAGTTGAATCCTTGCAAATTCTTTGGGGAAATTGATTAATTTCTAATGAGCCATTAATCACTTCTCTGACTTCACATGTACTGAAGTAGACTCGGACATGAACAGTGAAGTACAGTATTTGCCATTTCTTAGACAAAACTAGAAATTGCCTTATTTACTTGATTAAAATGGAGATGAACTGGTAGACAAGTCCAAGATTTTGAAAACTGGATAGTGATGCACACACTTTGCTGTTGACAAACAACTGGCTTAAGGATACTTAAACTAGTGTTGTGCATCCACTAAAAAATGTAACTGTGTCAAGTCAAGCATTAAAAACCTATAGCATCTTAAGTCTCTAGCTGAATGTGAAGACAATATCCACATTATTTATTTACATAATTAATTAAAAAAAAATCCAGGGCTGGTAAAATACATTTTTACCTGAACAATATAACTTGGGAACCATTTCCTGTCAAACTGCATCTCCTGTCAAACTGCAGTTGTACTTAAGAGAAGTAGTTTGGGGTTCAATATCCCCAAATGCTTATCTAAGCTGTAAGGCTATTAGTTAGAACTAATGATGCATACTACAGTAGTTTTCTCCCTTTGATTGAAGAACAAAGTAGCAAGAAAAATCATTTAGATATATTGGTATGAGGAAGGTTGCTACTTTAAAAATATCAGTCACTGGTGAAAGTATCAACCACCCAACATGTGAGCACTGAGATAAGCAGCAGACAATTTGTAAACTGATCAAGTTGTGCAGTTTTTCAATTCAAAGTGTTACTATTATTATGGCAGGTTTTGAAGTTTGTTTTTTAGAGTTAAGGAGATTTTTCTGAGAGCAAAAAGTTATGCTTCAGAATCCATAAAAGCACATATAGAGATAAGGTGAAGGAAATAGTAGTACGATGATGTCCTGATTGGTAAAATGCTTGTGGTTTTATTTTGTGGTTGTTTGTTGTTTTCTTTTGTTTATTTTGTCTTTTTTTTTTTTAGCAAGGATATTTTTTCCAACAGAAAGAAGTTATTTCCGCATCAGCCCAAGTTCACTGCATGAATTGAGAAATATATTGCTGGGGTAGCTTTTCTTCATCTATTAAATTTTCTTTATCTCAGACTGCAAGTTTTTCTCACTTTTGCCCTTCTAATTCTCTCCCCTGTTTCACAGTGGGGGAGTGAGCTGGTGAAAGCTTTAGCTGTCTCCCAAGGTTAGCCCCCAGCACCTGCAAAGACATTTCAGGCTGTGAATTTTACATATATTCATATATAAACATAGACTTATTGGGTACAAAATGTGCATTTTGTGAGGAACTAGTTTTGCTTCTTGCTTCTGAAGAGAAAAATGTCCTAGATTTTTATGCTTACTTATAAAATAGTTCCAGCACTTCTGAACTTTGTTGCAAGAAACATGTTTAAAGTATCTTGTATATTTATATATTGATTTTTGAAACCAGTTCAACTTACTGTACATTTAAATGCTAAAATATTTTTATAGAGCCATCACAGTGATTCAAACAATGCGAACAATCCAAAAGAAAGAGATATTTTTTAAACATTTGAATATAGATTAAAATAAAATTGTATTGATATTTAGCCTGTTATTCATATGAATATTTTATATAAAGCAATACTATTTAACAACACTATCAGTATTTTGTGACTCTCTACCAGTTTCTTGAAAAGGAAGAACTGATCAAGATTATCAATGGATTATCAAAATAATAACCATGAAACCTCTCTAAAAGTATTTTCAGTTTCATCAAGAAAAGGCAAAGTGTTTTTACATGCAACAGGCTGTCTTATCTATTCTTCAAGGGTCTGGGCCAGCTGAATTAAAACCATTCTGTAGCATTTGCTACTTTTCAAAATTGCAAACAGAGTGTTTCCCAAAACGTCATCTGAGTCAAAAAACATTCCCTGCACAGTTTGTTGCACTGAACTCTGACCAAAGAGTCAGTACAATTTAGAACACTATGGACTCAGCAACAAAATAATGAGATTCTTTTTTTTCTATTAGAGCTTTGTAAGAAACCATGAAAGGGCAGAATCTGTGGGTAACAGCGACTTTTGGCATTTTTGGCAGGAGCCAGCTAGAAGGGTTGCTGTGTTACCTGGCCGGGTGTGAAGATGGAAGGAACTCTGTCTGAATCCTTAGGGCTAAAAGAAGATAAGAGTCTCCATAGTCCTGTGGAGTTAAGCAGTTGGACAAGGTGAGCCTGGAGCAAAAAAGGAGCTGTGAAAATCCTCAAATTGATTCTCTGGAAACAGGGGAAACAACTCTACATCAGCTACACCACACTACACTTTTTTTGTGTAGGAAGCAAGTCCCAGAACACAGCAAGCCTATGAAAAGGCAGCTTGCTTTCTACAGCAGGTGATTCTAAAGCAGTTGATGTTTTTACTGATTCTCTGTAAGAAGTCCAACTACACAAGGGAATTAAAGTAATTGGGGAGGTAGTTAATACATGCACAAGTGAGAGATCCTGAATTTAGTACAAACAGCTCCATTCAAATTAGCTTATTGAAATTGGTTAATCTCCTAACACTGTGGATGTGATGATGAATTTAATGTATTATTATAGAAAAGGCAAGAAGCAGAAGTACACTAAGAATCTGAGTACAACCAAGATGTGTGAAAGCGGATTTGGTGGCATTTGTTTCAACATGTCAAAGCAATTCCTGATACGTGGGAAAAGATGCAAAGATATAAAGGATTTACTGGCACACCACATTGACGGCACTTTCTTTGACAGATGTCATTCCTTCGACAGTGGAGCTGGTTTGGGTGAAAATAGAATTACAGATATCACAAGAAAGATTTTGGGAAGACATGGGGACATGAGCTCTTAATTTAGTTTTACACGTTTTCTTTTTAAGTCCCTCATACACTCAACCTTCTGAAATACTTCAGGATGAAATATTTGGAGTTTATTCTAGCCTACAGAAGATACCAAATTTGATTTCTAGTCAGGCAGGTGCAGATCTAACTCCAAAGATGTAGTAACATCCTGTTCTGCTTGAACTAGTATCCTGATTACAAAGAATCCACAAATGCAAAGACAAGCAGAGTGAGATTTTTATAGCCTCTCCTTAACAACAGCTCACAGCTGTTCAGTATACATAAATGTAGGCCATACTATCTGATTTTTTATTATTGGTAGCAGGACAGAGACTGTCAACTGGGTGGGTTTTTTTGTAGGGAAACTGGTTTTAGTGATGAATGAGCAAGAGTATTCAAGTGAGCAGCAGCTTCATGTGGAGAATATATTTTACAGAAATACCAATATTTAAAATACGAAGTATTTCACCTGATTAGCTTGACAGACTTATTTCATTTTCTCACATCATCTTATTGACTGAGATTTCTACAAGTTGAAAGCATCCTCTCATGACACCAGACTCCATAACGTAACTGCTTTCATGTACTGTAAAAATACAAGCAAGCACAAAACTACAGAGAAGCATTGGAGCAAGAAGCATGCTAGTAGGACAGCTGAATTAATAATAATAAAAGACTAAAATATTGAGATTTTTTCTTCTTTTAGAAAAGGAGGAAAATATTGTGTTTTCAAATTCTCTTTCCATATGAGCCTCTTCAATTTCCCAATCAACATTATCATATGAATTCTTAGTCAAAGACTGCACAGACTTATTGAAAAGACTATTAACTGCAGCAATTCTGGAGTTATGGCTTTTGAATTAAAGGTCATGACAGTTATGAATGAGGCTATGGGCTTTTTTACACTACTTTTTGGACTTATATCTTCAACAGAAGTGGAAATTTAAACCAGAAATAGGATTGCAACATGACAAATGAATGAGACTCTAAAGTACAGAAAGCAGGGCTAAGAGGAGGTCATTCGTAAGGCAATGCAATGAATTTGTGATGTTGATGTTTTGACAAGCAAATAGATCACTGAATCCAATACCTGATGCTAGCAATGCAGTACTTTTTGCAAAGCTTTATCTTAAGAAAGCAACAGCAAACATTCCTTCAGAATTTAGTTAGACTGGCTGATTGAACAAACATTTTTAAGCCAGCATCATACACCTTGCTTTCCCCTGTGAGCTGAATTATTCTCTCTGTTTTCTGATCTTTCTTGGTTCTTCTCTTCCCTTTTTGTCCCTACAAACTGCATGCATAGACACGTTTGTCTCCTTCTGTACCCTTCAGTGTTTATGTAGCTTGGCAATCAGCATTACTGGTTTCAAAGCAATGTAGAATTAAGTTGGACTTTGTCGTCGTATCAAGAAATCAATGATACACTGAAATTCTTTTTAATTAGGACACCGTGGTCCTGAACTAACCCTGATTTACAAAGATTAAATAATTGCTTATGGCATTCTCAATGTGTGACTCACCATACTGAAAAGAATATTACTGACTCAACTGCTAAGTTATGAGAACTGATGAAGTCTTGCTGAGTGGAGAAATTCTTTTCAGCACAAAAAAACAATGCAGTTTTATGACCCAACTCTTTGAACAATTTTAATTAAGGACTACTATGACAGAAAAAAGTTGAAAAGCTATTTAGTAGGAAGACAGGCTCACATTTCAGTGTTGACTTATGAAGTCATCATTTTCAAAGATGTCACTGAGCTTTGGTCTATTACTTTCAAAGCCATTAACTTCACCCAGCACATTTCTATCTACAGATCTAGGAGCAAAACTGTTGTAAGTCTTCAGGAATTAGAAACCTGTGAAAATCAATATCAGCTAGACATCTGCTCTACTTGAGTAACTTCTTCATTATAATTCCCCTTTAAATTTAGACATACAACTTTTAATAATCAAATGTTTTAAGATTTACATTCAGATCTTCCATAGGTGTCATCTGGCACAAGTCCCCTGATCTTGGTGAAGCCACTTTAACATACCACTCAAAAATGTGGCCTTAAAAACTCATCATATTTAGAAGTGCAACTCATTTAACTAGACATTCTTTCAAAAAGGTCACTGGTACATTCATTTTAATAATAAAAATGGATGGGGAACATGCTAAGGGAAAACTACATTTCTAAATGACAGCAGAGCAAGAACAGTAATATTGTTAAAATTCTGTAGCATTATGTAGCACATGCAATAAAGTATTTGCAGAAGCAGGAATCATGAATGATTTTGAACAAAGTATATTCATGGTCTTTCATCTTGCTAACTTTCAAAACAAATACAAACATATGAACTTCTATTTGCTAACGCTGAAGTTAATTTGCCAAAATTATGCCATCTGTGCAAAAGAAAAAGGAATATTTGTCCCCCAGTGTCTTCCATGATAGTAATCAACAGGGCACTCTGGGCTTGCTTCTTAAAAGGTATTCAGACTATCTAGTAGGAGTTTCAAAGTGCCACTTGGTTTCTTACTAGATTCATAGGTATCTAATTTCCTGCACAGAATAACAGTTCTGCCAATCCCTTGAGGGAAGCCCTACTGAAAGCTGAGGTTGTCAGCACACATACACTATTCCATTGTTATTCTTGTTCTATCAATCATTTTCAGCTAAGAGAAAGCTGTGCTTTGGCATTGAGATATAGGCCATTCATCAAGGTTAGGAAAAAGGAAAAAAAAAAAAGAGAGAAAAACTTAGCTCTTATAAGCAAATGTGTAGGAAGTAGCAGTGGAAACAAAGATGAAGAAAAAGAGCAAGGAAACATATGACATCACACTGGATAGGGACAGGGTGCAAGCCACAGCAAAGAGCACAAGAGGTACATACACACATAGCAAGATTCACACTGTGCATATGCTTTGACTTGAAAATGTTAACAACTGTTCGTAAATTGTATGTGAAGCACAAGCTGTAAGGCATCCAAGAAGAAACTTGACATAAATCCAGCCTCAGGTTTGAAGCCCCTGAAACTGTGCTGCTAGAGCTCATGTATTTTTTGGCATCTGATAACCTGTAGGTACTCACCAAGTCTTCCAAATCATAAACAAAAGAACTACAAACTTGCCCTGCTGCAAATAGCATCTTAGTATTTTCTAAGTATCACAGAATTACAGAATCACAGAATCCCAAGGGTTGGAAGGGACCTCGAAAGATCATCTAGTCCAACCCCCCTGCAAGAGCAGGGTAACCTAGAGTACATCACACAGGAACTTGTCCAGGTGGGCCTTGAATATCTCCAATGTAGGAGACTCCACAGCCCCCCTGGGCAACCTGTTCCAGTGCTGTCACTCTTACAGTAAAGAAGTTCTTCCTGATGTTCACGTGGAACCTCCTATGCTCCAGTTTACACCCATTGCCCCTTGTCCTGTCACTGGATATCACTGAAAAAAGTATGATATCTTCTTCGTTACACTACTGCTAACAGAGATACACACAGTTCGTGGATGATGTTAACAGGTTTCTTGCTACTCTGAGGTGTTAGAAAGATATAGTAAAGCATTTTTTTTTCCTAAATTAAGGTCAATAAACTGTATTCATACACTGCAGTAAAGAAACTACCTCCCATTGTACTAGATTCAAAATAGCCTTCTATATGGATTATTTTCTATATATCAAGAGCAGAGGACCAGTGAGCTTCTCAGCAATAAAGACACTCTGGTTTCTGAGAGACATTGAAGACAGATCTACATCAAAACTTGGCTCATTCATGATCTACTTCAGAGAGAGACAGAAAGAAAACAGGACTCGATAAGAGCTAAGTGCTCAAGACCTCTAAAACTAAGTGTATAATCCTATTTTCATTTTCTTTACTGAAGGAATATTAACTTGCCTGTATTAATTTTTATTTTAGAAGATGCTATGAGCTCATTTTCATATTAAAGGCTTTTTAGGGCCCTTTCTATACTTCAGCTCTTACTTTAGTTTAACTTAATTAAAATCTTTTTGAGATTTTCTTCATGAGACAGCCTTTCAGTAACAGAATGCAGATAATTATATCACTCCTTTCTATAACATTTGGAGATGGACTAAACAAAGTGAAGCTGTCCAAACTATTGTGTTCCAATAGTGTCTGCCTCATTATCTTATACATTGGACAGGCTTGGTGCTACTAGATAAGATCCTCATACTACTTTAGGCCCTGCCTCAGAATAATACTTACAGTCACTGAAGACATTGTATCATTGTATCAGGCCCATAACCACTCAAAGAGAAACACCTCCCCAGGCTCCCTGTATTCTTCTACAAAAGAATAATAATACCATATCAGCTGTTACAGAATCATCCAGAGACCACAGCTAGGTAGAAAGTTGATCCATACCTCTTGAAACCTGTTGTGGTTTAATCCCAGCTGGTAACTTAGAACCATGCAGCTACTCACTCCTTCCCTCCCTTCCTCCCTCCATGCTCCCAGCAGGATGGAGAGGAGAACTGAAAGAATGTAAACCCCAGGGGCTTAGATACAATCGAATAACTAAAGTATAATACAAAACTACTACTACTAATACTAATGATATGGGAAATAACAAGGGGAGAGAATATGAAACTAAAAAGTGAATGGAAAAAAAACGACAAACCACAAACCAATAAACACAAGTGATGCACAATACAATTGCTGAACACTCACCAAGAGATACCCAGCACAACCCAAGCAGCAACTTGGGCCTTCTGGGTGACTCTCTGCAGTTTATATACAGGCATGCTGTGGTATAAGAATACCCCTTTGGCTAGTGTGGGTCAGGTGTCCTGTCTCTCTTCCCTCCTGGCTTCTTGTGTCCCTCCTCATTAGCAAAGCATGAGATTGAAAATTCCTTGAACGTGGTAAGCTTTACTTAGCAACAACTAACACATCAGTGCTATCAGCACTGTCCTCAGACTAAAGCTGAAATACAGCACTGCACCACCTACTAAGAAGGAGAAAAACAACTACTACAGCTGAACCCAGGACAAAACCATACCTGTTTAATCACTTCCTAGCACCCTATCTGTACCATTGTTTCTAAAACTCGGTAAGGAGACTCCTAAATTTTCACAGAACCATAGAATCATAGAATAGTTAGGGTTGGAAAGGACTTTAAGATCATAAAGTTCCAAGCCTCCTGCCGTGGGCAGGGACACCTCACACTATACCATGTCATCCAAGGCTCTGTCCAACATGGCCTTGAACACTGCCAGGGATGAAGCATTCACAACTTCCTTGGGCAACCCATTCCAGTGCCTCACCAACCTCACAGTAAAGAATTTCTTCCTTATATCCAGTCTGAACTTCCCCTGTTTAAGTTTTAACCCATTATGCCTTGTCCTACTCACTACACTCCCTAATGAAGAGTCCCTCACCAGAACCCTTATGGACCCCCTTCAGATACTGGAAGGCTGCTATGAGGTTGCACGAGGGCAGAGTAGAGGGGCAGGACCACCTCCTTCAACCTGCTCCTCATGCTCCTCATAATGCAGCCCAGGATACGATTGGCTTTCTGGGCTGCGAGTGCACACTGCTGGCTCATGTTCATTTTCTCATTGACCAACACCCCCAAGTCCTTCTCCGCAGGGCTGCTCTGAAATTTTATGTAAAGATATTATTTTGAAGTAAAGAAGAAAAAAAAAATCAGCTGGATATTAATAGTATAGGTGTAAAAAAGCATAGAAATGCATGTTGTAGTTCCACTTTGTAATACAAAGTATTTTATACATGTATTATTTGATTAAAGAACCTCAAATCTAAACAATTTTATTGCATGAATGTTTAGAATTTAAAATATATTAGACTGGACTGACAGTAACTTTACACATATAAGTACTAGTATATATTCACGAGTCTAGATTGGTAAAATTCTGCTGCATACAAATAACCTGAAACATTAAAATGTATGCTCCATCCTCAGTTATCCAAAGGGAATCAGATAGAAGATCTGACTATGTGTTTTCTACATTAAAAATTCAAATCAGAATATGTAAAGTAGTTTAAAATAATAATTACATGAATTCCAATTAAGTATTACACAGTAATTACAATGAGTGCTATTAGCAAATTCAAAATACAATTTCAGTTAAAGCTACTATGGTGAAACACAGCAACAGACAGGTGCACCCAAACATCAAGTGGAAGAGAAATTACAGGTGCTTGTATGTTAGCGAAAGTGAAATTACTTCCCTGTGGTTCACGCTACCTCAGTCAACTAGGATGTTGCTGTTTGTATGCTTTTGCCGTTCTTACAGGCTAAAGGATTCTTCAAAATGAATGCAGTGCAGAATCCAGAAAACAATTTATGACACAAAACCAATTTAGAACCAGCCAAGTCTGTAGGAATATCTTGGAAACAGAAAATGAGAGTCACCTCTCTATAAATCTTAGAGTTTGTTTTCTAGTATCGGCACCAGGTGCTTCAGTGAACTATGCAAGTGACATCCTGATTTTAATATATGAAATCTGGTTTAGCAACTGAAGTTTTACCTTTAATAGAACTCCAAAGAAACAGACAAGACTCTGGATTTAGCTCTCTGTACTTGGAAACTTAAGTCTTGCACCAAAAAGCATGATTACATGTTATAAAAACTTCTTTGAAAAATTACACATCACTGGAAATATTTATCTTGAAATAGCTGCATTTGGGGCATCTATAATTTTGTTTGTGCTGCACCACATGCTTAAAGCACATCATGTTTAACTGAAATACAGAATAATACATATATTCCATGCACACCATTAATTTTATTGCATCTATGCAACCCAAACTCTAAAAGTTTCCAACCGTATTGTGAATAAAGAATTACAGATCATGCATCTGCCAGGAAACCCAGTTAGACCTCTGGCTAAACACCCCTCCCCAGTATTTTTTCCCAAAACTGCTACTAAATTCTGTGTTCTGAAGCTTTACTATTTGACATTACCTTTTCCCTAAGCATTCTACTAAAGCCATCAGAAATTTCCCTTAATTTGATCTAGATAGACTTACTCTAACCCTAGATATCATTCAGTGTCTCAAAATACACTGTCCCTAAAAATTCAGCTGAAACCACGTTGTCCTTGTGATGTAGCCACAAATACCAAATTATTTCTATAGAACAGAATAGGTAAGTTGAGATTTCCTCCAAAGAATTCCAATCTGGTGGCATGATTTTCTGTGGGAAACACTCTATTATAGATTCCCAAGGAAGCTGTGAATGCTCCATCCCTGGTGATGTTCAAGGCCGGGTTGGACAAAGCCTTGGGTAACATGGTTTAGTGCGAGGTATCCCTGCCCATGGCAGGCGGGTTGGAACTTGATGATTTTAAGGTCCTTTCCAGCCCTAACTATTCTGCGATTCTAAGGTTATATTTGTATTTAATCTTGCTTTCAGTCCTAGTATTTTTCAGAGATATGATTCTAAGGTTTTCTTTCACTACGGGCCCTGGGACTGCTCCAGTGCTACAAATGTGGGGTCCAAATGAAAAATCTTCTTGGAGAACTAGAGCCAGATTCAAATATGAGCAAAGCCTTAGAATAGACTTTGCACATGTGGTGGAACATGCATCAATCCAGCCTCACATGTGTGCTCTTTCTCTTTTAGAGAGTCTTTGTTTTTCCTTTCAAATTGCAATGATTCTTCCTCCTCAAAAACTTGTGGGAACTTACAATGTTGTTATTATTTTTCTACATTTCAGAGGCTGCCTCATAAGAATAATGATGGAAGAGAAAAAAAGTGAGAATTTTCACCTCAGCTTCTTATAGGATTGGCTTAAAAATCTTCACTTCATCTTCTGCCACTCTCTAAGCACATATCCAGGAAAAAAAGTTAAAAGTCCCAGAATAATTTTAGGATTTGCAAAACATCCAATTCCTATGCTAGCTAGCAGGACAAATAGTCATTATGTGCTCTGACAATCAGGCTATGATCACTGAAAGCTAGATTTCTGGCAGCTTGGAGGAATAAAGGATTCAAATACGGTGCTAGTGGCTTTGGGGATGTTTTAACTGGACGAAATTTTTCTGAATCCCAGTTCTGTTGTTTCCTCCTCACACACTGCTTCAAGAAAATCCTCTTCAATGAGTGAGAGTAAAACAAAAGCCTGCCCCTATCTTACCAGTTTCTTTCTGGGGCTGGAATAGAAATAAGGTATACAGTTATCACACAAGCATGGGGGAAAAAAGACAGGAAATACGTAACAGAATTCCTGGACTATGTGATCCAAATCACCAGCTATTAACATTTGGGTAATATGTAAATTGATTTTCAATAAAACTTCAAAGCCTACTGCTGAAAAATGTTTCAATGGAGGGGGGGTGGGGGTGGTAGTGGTGGGAAATGGGAAGCCAAACAAACCAGCACAGGCCTGAAAAGCTCTGGGGCCTGTGGTTCAACTGAGTCATCTGACTTTAAAGCAAGGACATCTATTTTAGTCCAACAGACTTTCTAAAATTAACTAAGGTTCACAGCTTTGCAAAAAAATACATACTGAAACAGTGAACTTCTACACCCTTGATGGAAATCCTCTAAATCTGGATTCATGCTAATAAATAAAGTTCCACACTTTGAAGGCTCTTCTCTGGGTTTTTCCCTCTATCCAGTAAAATCACAGAAAACAGAAAACTCTAACATTATGAACAAGCTGAAAGGAACAAGTTGACTTCCACAGTTCTCAGCCATACTTAGGAACTGAATGAAATACACAATGCCATCGTCAAAAAATATGGAGGAAGAGCTATTTCTGTCTTAACCTTAGCCCTGTCCAAAAGAAAAGAAAAATAAGCACTCTTAATGACAGATACACATTTAGCCTTCCAAAATAAGCACCATTTCATTCATGTCTATTATTCACAGAGACCAGAGAGGGCTATCAAGGGACTCCTCTTATATTAAAGACTCTTCATGACTCTGCACAAGACTTCACAGTCTGAAGCCAGAGCTGGCTTTACTTTTTCTCTCCTTGCAAGTATCATCAAGAATGCACCTGCTTGCATCTAACAGGTAACTCACAAGGACTGCTGTTTTCTTCTTATTTTTTCCTTTCTTCCTTCTTTATTTCCTTTCTCTGCATGTGTGTATAAACCATACACAGGTATGCATGTGCATCTGTATGGCTGTGTAGCTTTTGAGACTTCAGAGTTCATAATTACAGTATGATGAAAACCAGTTTTTCTTGATACACAGTCTTGGATGGCCATGAACTCTCCAAATTGCTTATATCTGGCTACTTCTCTTTTAGGTATGCGTAACATTAGAGGCTCAGCCAGAGCATAATTTCACTTCATATTTCTTGCACTGCAGACTCAGGACAGAAGTCAGAGCAACCTTGATGATGCTCCCTGTTGTGACTGAGTCTATGCAGTAATGATTGTGGAAATGTATCACATAACTATTAATACTTCTTCCTCAGAGTCCTCACTTAAGCCAGACCTAGGATCTTAGCACAAAATAGCAATGAGTCTACAGAGGCTTTCTTTCCATCATGATCACACACATACAATCTCTCTGACGCCCTCTTCTGTTAAAAGAATCGCTATCAGTGGCAGCTTACTTCCTCAGATAGCTATCTAACACTGACTACTGAAGAAATCCTTCCTCCTTCATCACGATCAAATTGAAGATACCAGTTGGTATACTGGATACCATGCTGGATTTCCAGTAATTCATGTGATTCATCTCTAACTACTCTGGCATCTGCCTTATCTATCAGCAACCCAACATATCCAGCATCTTACTGCTCAACTTTAGTCACAAACGTTTTCATCAAGGAACATCAACATGTTGCACACATGGGAAAGGTCACTGTCCCACAGAGGAACAGAGTCAGCTGTTTTATTTTATAGCTAAATTATATATTTTCACTGTCCTCTTTAATTTTTCAGTGCAGTCATAAACAGCATTAATTTCAAAGATTTTCCACAAGACACCACTGCAGCTGAATTCTACTTCTGCCTTGTAGTTTCCTGAGGGTTTAGGCTGGGTTATTGCTTTCTCCACATTTTCACTTCTTTACACCAGTGGGCCTTAAGACGGCCCTGTGAAAGTGGTTTTCATTTACTTCAAAATTATTAGTAGAAGACCTGTTTTGATTTTATACTGAAGCCCTTTACAGAGGCATATAAACTTTATAATTAAAGTTAACGAAGGTAAACAAATATGAAGTTGTTTGATCCTGGTGAGTGGAAAAGGAAAATGGTAAGACAGGCAGAGAGAGGACAGAAAAATACCAATGAAAGAATTTCCAAATTTTATTTGCTATGTGGTGCTTTATCTCTATCTCTTGCAATTTTAAATTGGAGAAATACCGGCTCAAGAAACTTAGGTTACAGATTCTTACCTATGCTAAAGAAATCAATGCCATATATCCTTTATAGCTTCCTGAAAAAAGCATTTATTTATGTTGAAGTCTAATCTGTTTTGGTTTTTGATTTTATGTTGTACAGCATACTGTAGCAGAATCAAATTAATGTATTTTACCTATAAAATTTATGTACACTGGGATAAGAAAAACAAATGTACATAATTCACAAATGTATTCCACTAGGAGATTCAAAAACAAGGATGCAAACATGTTTAAAATGTTTCCATAAGTTTACAATATTTAAAGTAATCTAAAAGTTTCTATGAGAAATGATATTTATGGAGTGAGTGGAAGTAACATTTACCTGCAATATTATAGATGAAGTCACTAAATCCCATATTTCTACTTATTAAACCACTACTAAGAGGAGTCCTGCTGCTAAAATATTACGTGGTTCTCTTAGAGCAATATCATTACCTAATGGTTCTGAAAGAACATTATTTTTCAAAGTGAAAGGCAGAGATGTATTACCTTGAATTGCATAAGGTAGCTCTGAGAATCAGGCCCAACTCTTCTGTGCTTATTCATAAGTGTGGGAAAGGGGAATGAACACTCTGCTGAGATCATTGGTTATGACAGAAGCACTGAATTACATAGCTGCAATCCTGATGTGGATTTTTCACGATTACTGAAAAGAAGATCCAAACCCTAGAAACATTGCTTTTGGGCCCTATTTCAAGAGTCATATTATGCTGTAACAGTCCACAGAAACTGCAGCCATTCAGAAGTGTGAATGCCCATAAGGCAGTCATCATGACACTCTTGTGCTCCAGCCATTCTGGCCTGTTTCAAAAATAAGCTATTTAATTTGACTTTCCAGTATTTTTCCAAACATGATGACAGTTCCACTTTTCCTACTGCCATTAAGTTCATAAGAGGTAGCTGACAGTAGCTCAGTGGCTACTACACCTTTCCTTAAATTCATGCAGGATAATCCCCAGAGCTGTTTCAGTTCAGATAGCAGTTACACTAAATCAAAAACATGCATAGAAATGTACTATATCCTAACTTCGTGCTGAAAAAACTGTTGCTGTCATAATTTGTATTTATACCACTTTCTCACATAGCATTGACAGTAGTGCCATAGCGTAATGCCCTTTAGAGAAAAATATTCTAGAGATTTGGTGCCTTATTACAGTTTCATTAGAGAGGAACAAAAAGACACGTAAAACTGACTAAAACCCTAAGGAGGTTTCATGGCATGGAGATTGCTAGAGCATAGAAACGCTTCAAAGAACTCCTTAAAGGGCCATATGCAACTGCAAATTACCTTTATGAAAAATAAACTGAATTCCATCCAATAGGAATAATGCAAACCAGGTGAAAGAGAAACAGGTGTCTGGACTCTAATTAATAAAGGCATAAATCAAAGTTTAAACTAAATACCCATTTTCACCGAAATGCTGTTAAATTCCAGTGCTTCTGGAAGTGTATTTAGAAAGTCCTAATTTCTCTTCCTGTTTCCCATGGAACCTCCACTTTACAACCAATGTACATAGAAATGTAGGGTGGCATAAGTGTAGTTTCATCTACCTGACTGAGGTAGGATAAGACAGATTGGCTCTGTGGGCAGGTGCATGTGTACCTCTTTTCCTGGAGTTCCAGATGAATATAGATTTGGTACTCACAGTGATGTGCACATTTATGGTATGATTTCCACACATCTTGAGAGATCTTGAGAATTGCAAAATATCTACCCTTACCCAAGAAGATGATAATTATGCCTATACAGCTATCATTCTAACTACTGACTAGGCTAACAAACTACAATCAGTTCATAAGTTATGTTTTAAGCATCAAAACTTGATCTGCAAAGGAAATAACAATGAGATGCTTGTGCCCTGGATCCTTCTTCCCAATCCACGTTCTATTTCTTCCCCATCAAGCAGCCCCAAACAGGCTGCTTGTGGGACCAAACTTTCTCTTACTGTATCCTCCTGTTATATTTAACTCCATATATCCCTCCAATGTACTGCTATTCTTTAGATTTAAAAACCTGTGATGAGCTCAGCAATGTAGCTGCTTCAGCAGCTGCCTTGTGAAGGCTATACAGCTAGGTAGAAATTTGGCCAGTCTCTTGTGAGTATAGATATGAAGTCCACAGCCCATTTTCCTCTCCAAACTGGTGAACCTATTGTCTTTTCAGGCTCCAGAAGGTATCACATGGCAGCTGAGTCAGACATTGAGTTGCTGGAAACCTCCAATCCTTCTAAGCCATTCTCACATGATAAGTGTTGAACAAGTACTCTTTCAAAGCACGGTAAATCACATCACTACTACTTCAGAAGCAACAACAGCACATTGCTGACATACCTTAGTTATCTGCAACATCAGCACAGGAAGAAGACCAAAGACATACATGGAATTGCAATTCCTAAAATATACTGAAGGAAGCTGAGCCATAACAGTCCTGAGAAGTTCATTACATTTACATGTGTGTTTGCAATGTTGATGAGTTTATAAGCCTGAGTAAATAAGCCAACCCTAAATAAAAGGAAGCAGTCAGAAAGCTGTCATCATGATCTACTACAAACGTCAAGTTCATTTAGATTTACTCACTCCTAGTACCTCAGTTCAATTCAAGAGTCGAAACTCCTTTCTAACCTCATCTTCCATAATAGAATAAATCAACATGCAGCATTTAACTGAGAGATAAAAAATAAGACTGAAAATGATATAAGCATATAAAACCAAATGACACATAAAAGGCCTGCTTCTGTTTATGTTTTCATATGTATAGTTACCAAAGAAGTAACCATCATTTTGCAACAGGAAACAAAAATCTACTAGTAACTCCAGCAACACCTAATATGGGGGTAGGCAAAATAGTGTTTGGCCATAGCTAGAGTGGAAGCTTTGTTGTATCCTATATTTAAGTCCTGATTCCACATTAATTCATATGAAAGATTTGTCTATTGCTGGGTGCTGGGTTTCTCAGTTGTTTGGTTTTGTTTTTTTTTAAGTTAAACTATCAGTCTTTAATGAATATTTGGAGAATATCCTTTTGCTGAAAATAAGTTTTGATTTTTTCCCCCATGAGTATTTTAAAGTATGTTCAAGTATTACTATTAAAGTTGCACATCAAAGTGATCTACTGATATTATAGAAAGGGCACCTCTATGTAACTGCATCAAATTGGCTCATGACACATTTATTGATGAAATGGATGTAGATAACGCTTGTACGGTCAATAACCTTCTTTGGCTATTACTGCACCTGTAGTATGGAATCATGGTCAGGCAAAGAGATTCAGTCCCCAACTGTGGATCAAAATAACATGGAGAAGATGAAGCAATGAAGAAATAATTTTATACTTCTGTATTGAAGAGAACATGTTTTGTTTATAAATAGCATCCTGCCCTTTCTTGGTCCTCTTGAACTTTAAAATATGTAAAATAATAATAATTAATAATAATAATAAAAAAAACATAGACTGAAAGGTCTGGGAGTTCCCAGACGATGCAGAAACATTTGCTTATAATTCACTAGTTGAATTTGAGTTTGGAACAACACAGACTTTCCAGTCTGCTCAGCTGAAGACTGATTATTTTGCACAATGTTTATTTTCAGACTGACTGGAGGAAAACTCTTCACCCGAGTCATAGCTACTCAGATTTTGACTATCACAGCTTCTAATATTTTAGCTATAGGGTCTTGGAAATACAGTGATGAAGTTGTCATCAAGCACCTGCACGGTCTTAAAAGAGTTACTGCATGAGGTCATGTACTGAGAATTTACAAAGGAAGTACCCTTACTCCAACAGATTATCTTGAAAGTCATGACTGGGTTAATTTTTTCAATGTTATTATAAGAAGGCAAATAGTTTTGGGTTGCTTTCTGTTTCATTTGTGTTTTTATAACTTAAAACATTGTTTCAGTCTATTTCACAAATACTATATAATTTGGCAAATATTTGCATGTCAATCAAAGCAGGTTTTTATTTAGGAAACAACCCAAATAAGCAAGAGGGATGAGGCAGTTGTGCCAGTGTATGGCATGGGGCACTGAAGAATTAGGAAAGCAGGATTAAAATCTCTCTGCTACTTAAAGCAAAACATTACCTGTCCCAACCGTTGTCCAAACCATCAGTCTGTGGAATTAACTGATCTCTACTATCTCACCAGCTCAATAATTCTTTCATTAGAAAGTAATTGGAGCAAAAATCAAAAGAACAAAACTCCACACTGATTTCAGAGTACCCTGTATTCTTACAGTAAAGATGCTCCAATTTGTGCCCTATTTTGCACAAAATGGATCAGCTTCAAAACTGGTCTCTGCTTTTTGGACAGCACAGGACACTGCTTCCTACAGTACCCTATGACTTAACTGTAGCCTCCTGTACTTCGATAAAGTTTTCTGAAAATTGCCCAGAAACCATACGGCTTCCAGAGGGCTCAGGGTTAGGTGGCCCAGATGCTTTGCTGGAAAGCACATCTGGCTTTTCCTATGGCTTTAGGGGTGGTGAATCTGCTTTGCAGTTGCAAGACTTAGGTGGGGCAGGAGCCTTCCTCTTGGTGCCAGGAGTCACTAGCTACCTTCCTCACATTCCCAGGGGCTGGGCTTCTGGGGAAAGGAGGAATGGACTCTGGCCATGTGTCCACATCAGTTCCACTACCAAGGTCTCAGAATCCGCATCTCCCGTCTTAGTCTCACTTTTGCAAACAGGGTTATATAGACCTTCGTGCTAATCAAAGACTACAAATGAGCCAAAGGAGGGCTGTGTAAATAAGCCAGGGCAAGATAAAGGTTTTCTGCTTGCTTTGCCCAAGAATAAATCACAAGTATACAGGAATATACTATTATGGATAAAACACAGGAGCCTACTGAAAACACAGTCATGAACATAAACTATGACAGAAAAAAACCCTCCTCAGCTGAAGGCAAAACTCACATAGCAGACAAGACAAAACAAGGCACTCTTCCTAATATGCATTTAAAAAATTAAGTTTCTGAAAGAGTACATTGGCAGCAGCCATTTACTTTATCTGTACATTTGGGAGCACAATAAGAAGCAGCTTTTCAATCTGAAGGATCAGATCTGACACAATTCATCAGACAATAACAGTGAAATCAAAAAGACAGTAACTGGAAAATGTAATCCTCCCCTGAAATTTTCTTAAGCTCACCATCTGCTTCCATTCTATTACATGCCACTGGGGACTCACTGTCTTGCAACATCTCCTCTGGGTAGAATTGCCGCAGATGTAACAGCAGGACTGATAGCTTCGCTGCATGACTCAACCAGCAGGCTTTGGGTGACATAAAACTTAGCCTGCACGTTACCCTCTGACAAAAGAGAAAACCAAACCATGCAAAGACCAGGTAATGACAGGCACTGAACCAAATGCCAATGCATTGCACTGATGCAAAGCATGTGCTTAGTAAACCAGCCAGGTTTTCCCTTAAGTGAAAACAGCAGGATTGAGCCACCACAATAGAAAATTTACAGGCATTTAATTGCAGAGGTTATTTCCTCAGGATACCCCCAAACACGAGCATTCCCTCCAGTTGTCAGAACTATTTTGCTGACATAAAATTACACTGTTGGTGCATCAGACCTGTATGCAGCTACTCCAACATGAATTTATTTCTTTGAAGGAAGGTGCTCTGAGCCATCTGGAACAGTGCAGCAGTACCTACCAAAATGCTATTTTCTGTCTTTCACATCTTGAGTAAACTAAAATGGTGCAAACTCTATTTTGAAAGGCAGACAATCCCTATAACATAGAGAGAATAAAGGGATGCTGAGACTATTCATTGAGAGTTCATATCTGGTAACTAAAATGCATTATGGAATACACCCATGGGTGCTGAGGAAGCTGGCGGAGGTCATTGCTAGGCCACTCTCCATCATCTTTGGTAAGTCATGGGAAACAGGAGATGTGCCTGAAGATTGGAGGATGGCAAATGTCACACCAGTCTATAAGGAGGGTGAGAAGGAGGACCTGGGTAATTATAGACCGGTCAGCCTTACCTCCGTCCCTGGAAAGGTGATGGAACAATTTATTCTTGACTCCATCTCTAGGCATATCAAGGATGAGGGGGTCATTAAGAGCAGCCAACATGATTTTACCAGGGGGAAGTCATGTTTGACCAACCTTACAGCCTTCTATGAGGAAGTAACTAGGTGGAGGGATGACGGTAGAGCGATAGATGTGGTTTTTCTTGATTTCAGTAAGGCATTTGATACTGTCTCCCACAGCATTCTAATAGATAATCTAAGAAAGTGTGGGCTTGATGATCAGGTAGTGAGGTGGATCAAGAACTGGTTGAAAGGAAGAAGGCAGAGAATTGTGGTCAATGGGGCAGAATCTAGCTGGAGGTCTGTGACTAGTGGAGTCCCTCAGGGGTCGGTGCTGGGACCAGTGCTGTTTAATACTTTCATCAATTACCTGGATGAGGGAACTGAGTGTACCCTCAGCAAGTTCGCTGATGACACTAAATTGGGAGGAGTGGCTGACACACCAGAAGGCTGTGTTGCCATTCAGCGAGACCTGGACAGGCTGGAGAGTTGGGCAGGGAGGAACTTGATGAAATTCAACAAGGGCAAGTGTAGAGTCTTGCATCTGAGGAAGAACAACCCCATGTACCAGTACAGGTTGGGGGTTGACCTGCTGGAAAGCAGTGAACGGGAAAGGGACCTGGGGGTCCTGGTGGATAGGAGGATGACCATGAGCCAGCAATGTGCCCTTGTGGCCAAGAAGGCAAATGGCATCCTAGGATGCATTAGAAAGGGTGTGGTTAGTAGGGCAAGAGAGGTTCTCCTCCCCCTCTACTCTGCCTTGGTGAGGCCGCATCTGGAATATTGCATCCAGTTCTGGGCCCCTCAGTTCAAGAAGGACAGGGAATTGCTTGAAAGAGTCCAGCGCAGAGCCACAAAGATGATTAAAGGAGTGGAACACCTCCCTTATGAGGAGAGGCTGAGGGAGCTGGGTCTCTTTAGCTTGGAGAAGTGGAGACTGAGGGGTGACCTCATCAGTGTTTACAAATATGTAAAGGGTGAGTGTCAGGATGATGGAGCTAGGCTTTTTTCAGTGATATCCAGTGATAGGACAAGGGACAATGGGTGTAAACTGAAGCATAGGATGTTCCATGTGAACATCAGGAAGAACTTCTTTACTGTGAGAGTGACAGCACTGGAACAGGTTGCCCAGGGAGGTTGTGGAGTCTCCTGCGTTGGAGATATTCAAGGCCCGCCTGGACAACTTCCTGTGTGATGTACTCTAGGTTACCCTGCTCTTGCAGGGGGGTTGGACTAGATTATCTTTTGAGGTCCCTTCCAACCCTTGGGATTCTGTGATTATCAATGTTATTCTTTATAGATTAACTTTTACCCCTTGCCTATACTGAAACTTGTGCAATGCTATATATGCACATACACATCACAGATGCGACAGCTGGAGGGAGGGGAGAAAATCTGTTTTTCTGTTAATTTGCTCTTCATTCTCCAAAATTCAAAGTGCATGTTCTTTGAGTGTAAGTGAACATTTCTGCTTTCAAAGCCGTTTTTTTAAACAATAAAGGAGCAAGGAAAGAGCTGTTTAACTTATTCCTCTGAGTTTCAACTATGGCTGTGTGCCAGAGACATGAACCGTAAACGTCCCACATGCTCATTTGAAATGCTTAAAGCTAAGATCAGATAATTGAAGTCATGACGAGGAGAACAAAAAAATTCTCTGAATAAAAATTCTTACTATTCAGAGTATTCAACATTATTCAAATAATTATCAGATCAGGTGTTCTACCTAAACACTGCACAAGTGTGTTGGTCCACATAAGTGAACTTCTTTGCTCTAGAATACCCACTTGCTAGAACTCCTTCCTTCTTTCAACTCCAGTCCAGCAACACATACAAGTATGCTCTCATCTTTACTCAGCTAAGTAGCCACATTGGAACATGCTCAAATCACACTGTTATAGTCAGATTTGATAGTTTCTCCTATTAAGCCACAATCCTTTGGGAACCAACAATTCCTGTCACTCTTGTGTTTATGTTTACTAGAGATTTATACAGTAAGAGCAGCCTTCTTCACATTTACTGTTAGCAACATATATTAAACAGTATCTGTAATGACACTGTCCGTCACATCAGCTCCAATCCTAAAATACTTTAAACAGTCAATGGCAACCTTTAGATTCTATTAGGAGGAATATTTCTTTATTTCTTGCATACATCAAATAAAATAAATTATTGACAGCAATCATATGTATTACATATGGCTGAGGAGTCTTCACGGAATTAACAAAAAAGAATTTATCCACATTTTCCATTTTTTTTCCTGGTCAAATTTTCTTTATCATTATCTAGGTGAACTCTTATTAGGACTTCAAAATACATGAATAAATTTCAAGCCAAGTGAGAGAAAGCAATCCATGTTACTATTCACATTTGAAGATATGTGTTAAAATTCATCTGGTCTGTTATTGAAATGGCAGATCCAAATGATGAAATGCTTGCACCTGATTTTTGTGAAAGGTCATGTTGATTTTTGCTGATGAAAAGTTCATACCTCCATGCTTAGCAAAAAATGGGAAATATTCAAATTGAAAACTATGTATGCTTAGAGCAACTTTTGATTTACTGAATTATGTTGTCTCAGACTGGGTAAACTAACACAGGAAACAAATAATTCCATACAACAGCTGGCAAGAATCACTATATGTAAGAACAACAGGAAACTCCTGAAACCTTTACAGACCCCTTTGAAAATCCCTCCGTCAGATTCATTTCAGTTTCTTGAAGTCTGGAAGCCTCCAGGGACTTTGGGCACACTGCAAGCCTGTGAAGATGCATCAGTTTAGACAGCTACGGAATGAATAGAGATTCTTTTTATTGTTATTATTTAATCTACTCTAAGGCCCATCTTTAATTTCTTACTAAGTGATTAACATACATTTGATATGGTATTACCTTTCTTATACTGCAATGCAATGCAATGTGTTTCTACTAAAACAATAGTAAAGAACCCCACACAAACTGTTCTAAACACTAGAACATTTGTTTTACCTGTTATTTTTCTGATCAAATTATTATTCTGCTTGTGTGATACAAAGCATGATTACATTCAATTAAAAGGAAAAATCTGTTTCTCATTTTCCACATTTTCAGTATGTATTTTATTTTTCTCAAAAATCCTTGGAAACTGTGATGCTTTGGGAAACTATTTGAAAACTACAATCCGCCATTAAGAATAGCTTTCCCCATTCACATTCAGAAGCATTTCTTTACAGAGGGCCACTACCAGGATGACTTGTTTTGATGTTAGAAAGTCCATTTTAACCTAAGAACAAACTTCCTACTTTGAATTTTAAAATATCCTAACATGGTGTTAATATTTTTCTTCCCAAATCCACTGTGCTGTGGTTCTTCCCTCATCTTCCCACTGTTGCTGTGTTGCAAATCAACAGGACATTTGGCTCACAGCACCACTCATTCCAACAGGTGTGATAAAGACAGTGGTGAAATTAAGCACTGTGTTTGCTATTTTCAACGGCTACTGCAGACCACTGTCCTGAAGATGTGTGCTGTCTCCAGGGCCAGGAATGGGGAAATATTTGGAATGTGGAATATCTGGAATGCAAATTATGCCTTAGAACAAGCAGTCAAATTTTAGTATCAGTGGGAGCTAACACAGAATGGAACACAGGTCTGTGGCAGTACAGACCACATGAATTCTTGTGACATGCGAATAAAGGTACTTTTGGAACTCCACCACCCGAGGACAGAAAGATTACTAGACCTATTATGGCAATGCATGCTGTCACAGGCTTGAAACTTAATAATTTATAACACTGCTTTATAACCATTTTTGTAGCAGATTTCTGGGACCACATCAATGGGTTATGTAAATTATGATTTAATGAGTCCCACTATCCTGAGAAGGGCTTCTAGGTCAGGACAGTAACTATCAGCTGCTACACATTTCTGTTTTTTAAATAATTTGTATATTATATGTTACACTAAAGATTACAAGACTACTGAAGATATTAAATAGTTACAGAATATGACAGTATTCTCCAGTCTTGTTTTTCAGATGTGTTACCAGAGATATCCCCTGCTATGGTTGCCAGTATCTACCTTCTAATTAGTTGTTTATGCCAGTCACCACAAAGGTCCCTGTAGATCTCAGAGCTGAAGGATTCTCATGATATTCAGTGAATTGCAGGTGACAACAGATCAGTGTATGTATCAATATCCACTGCCCCAGTACTTGATGTTAGAGGAAACCCTTTTACAGCTTCTTTCACACTTTCAACAATAAAAAACTAAAGCCCACCAGCCTCACTCTTTTTTCTTTTTCTGTTTTTTTCCTTAAAATTCACCTTTGCTGCAATGCCCTTTCTACTTAATAAAACTTAGGTTGTGGATGCGTTATGACTACAGCCACATCTGATCACTTGTATCATAAGCTTTATGAGGCAAAAGTCTGTAGTGTTGAACTGATTTTATATAGCTGCTAGCAGACATGTTTAATTGAAAATGGTGCCTCCTATGAATTGTAACTAATATTAAAAGTAACAATGTTAATTAGTATACATTATCAATAATATCATTATTGTTATTCTCTGATAATTTTCATAGCTTAAAAATCAATGTCAGGCAATTACTTTAAAATATACAGTGGATGCATTGTTTTCTAATAACCCTACAAATGCGTGTCTTGGTTAAACAAAGAGACAAATTCAGCTCCAACTAAGCATGAAATATGCTGTAATGTTTTCATTATGAGGTTGCATTTGAGGTTGTTCATTAGATAGACTAAGTAAGCAGACAAGAAATAAAAATTGAGAGAAAGAAATGTACAGGGCTTCAGTGGAGCTTCTAGTTTTCCACTGATAATCATTTTGCAAGGCTTCAGGACTCCTACACAGCAGAAGGGAGCTGCTTTCCTTTCTCAGCAGCACTGTGACTGTGCTGGGTCAGGAAAGATAGCTTCAGTGTCCCCAGGTTAACCACTGTCTTTTTTCCTTCCTGGACTGCGGCAGTGGCAGGGGCTTCACTGCCATGCCCACCTTTGGTCTGTGGTTTTAATGAAAACCACTTAATGTATTATAAAGTGAAATCTTATTATTCTCTCTTTGATTAGTGGTTTAAATACAATTAATTGGAGACTACAGGCAGGAAAGCTAGAAAAAAATACATTCTTCTCCTTTATCACGTCTGAACTCTCTCCCATGTAAGTAAGTTGAGATTGTCACCTATTTCTTACCCTTAAAAGTAACAATCACAAAAGAGAATTAACAGTCTTTCTAGGTTATAAATAGACGTACATACGTAGCTGTACATTAGGCAGCCTCAGTATGCTTCTTCCTCTGCTTATCATTTTTGCTATGAAAGAAAAGCATGAGGATAATATATACAGAGCATTTAAGAGCATTTGTTGCCTCTGAATGCATAGATCATTTGAATGAATATCATTTTGATGATATTCATCATCATTAACTACAAGGTTTGCTTTCATTTCTTTTTATTTTAGTGAAGGAAGCTTTCTCACCAGCAGTATTTGCACTTCTACAGATTTCGAACCTCCCACTGGTGGAAGCTGAATGTACTAGTTGGATTCAATGAGTGAATTTAAATTAGAGAAATATGTACATAAATATTCATTTTCTTAGACTGCTTTCACACACACCCCCCCTTTCCCTTTCAAAAAAAGACTAAGTACTATAGTCAGTGGATTAAGGGACAGTCAGGGCAAGGAAGGAAAGAAATCAGGTATCAACTTCTCATCCACTAAGCCTGTGCAATGACCTTGTGTCTTTCAGTGAGGATTGAAGACACCTTAATGCTTCAATCAGCTGCTTCTTTGTAACATCCCGGGGACATAATGTCTGGCTGTATAAATGATGTGTAGCCTACGCACAGCTCTGGTGCTGATGGCATTTTGCTTTCTCTGCTTATATGAGAATTAGGAGCAAAAGAAGCATCCCTGATAGAAATTAAGGTGTCTAACAACTTAGGGTTTGGTGTTTTGTTTTTTTAAAAATGTAAAATAAGTGAAACCAAATATCCCTTTTGTCTTAACCAACAGCTATTTTTTCTAAATCATTGCAAATATTAAAGATTACAGAAATTATTCTCTCATTGCTCTACCAGAAATAGGTGCCTGCAGACCAGTTAAAACAAGCAGGATACAAAACTATCTTTATGTTTCTGCATATAAAGAATTTGGCATTACAGTTACATTTATTATCCATTGAGCAACATTGCACATGATAGTATCTCTGGAGGTCATTCTTCCTAACTAGCAGCAGCACTCTGGATTTAGAAGTGACCACATTTACACAGTTCTACTGAGCAGCTATGTAAAGTGGGCAGAGTGAGATAAAGTAGAAATGTAGGGCAGCATTAAGCATCATATTTCAAAAAGGACATACTCACTGTCCTGTCTGTAGCAGGAGCAATAGCTTCTCTTGCTCTTGCATTAAATTCATTTGGTACAAGTGTAGACCATTCTTTCAGATACACATATACCTGCACGTGTAAATTAAATCTGACTTCATGCAATACTCTGGCTCCATGAGAGAAGTCAGCAGCAATTTTTTTGACTGATAGATTTAGTGGACATTGAATAGAAGGGTAGTGACAACTACAGTATTCTTGAGTGGGTCTCAGACACAGTTTCTTCTTTTTTTGGACATAAACTGTACTCACAACCTCAGAAAATTCCCTGAACATTGACTTGAAAGTGAAAACTTCCATTAAAAAAAATATTAATCTCAGCTAGTTCTTCTGGAATTAAGTGATGCACAATGAATGTTGAGTGACTTCACCAAGAAGAGACACCTGTCAGTTAGTTCCCTTTAGACCCTTACTATTACATGTGAGATACACATTTCATTTCATGTCATCAACTGCAACAGTTCACAAGGACATAGGACAACATGCATTGAGGAACGTGGTGGAAAATGGTCATGGAATAAGGAACGTCAACATGATTTTAAAATGAATGGGAGCTGGGTCCTTAACATATATCTTGGTCTGTATTTCTCCTACAAGCAGTTGAACAATTTAGAGGACACAATAATAATATTAATAGCCATTCACTCTCAATGCAGGCTAGAAATCAAAATGTTTCTGAAAATAAAGACAGTTCAGGTAAGCTCTTTCCACTCTTACTCTACATTTTTGACGGGAGGACACCTATTATTATCCAGTAACACTGGAAAAGGGTTTTTTTTGCCTATCAGATTACAATTCTCTATCACTTTCTCTCTTCACCCCACCTAGTGATGACTGGTTTTTGGCAAATATTTGCAATAAAACAGCTTCTCTTTCACAAAGCAAAATAAACAACACATGGTGTATTTAATACAACCAATTACCTCCCTCTTCAAATGACTTTCACTGCATTTTCTCCTGATAGTATCTGCAGCTATGTTTAACGAGCTGGAAGAATAGGCCAATAAAATATATATGTATGCATGATGCTCAAGTATCTATTACATATACATAGACATTAAAGCAGCTTATAGTGTTTACCTTGCTACAGGATCTTATCATAATGACAAGCCACCACAGGTTCCATCAAACAAGTTAATTTCCTCACACAGTATTGCTACTAATTCCCAAGTATTTTAAACTTATTTTTCAAAACTGTAGTACCAAGGACTGTAAAAATTATCTGTTTGCCCAGCCCTGTAGAGTTAAATCTTGAAATAGATGCCTGTTGTCTGTTCTGATACAGTTTTTCTGCTAGTTGCCGAGAGTTCTCTCTGTGAATCAGCTGCTGGTGTACTCTGTACATCTTACTAATGCAATTAAACATGACAAAATTACAATACAAGAGGGGTGAGAAGCTGATAAGCCCAATATTTTAAAGAGTTATTCCTAGAAAATACTAGAGAATTTGCCTACTGAAGTAAAACCAAGACTTTTCTACATTGTAACTGTTGGTACTAGTACCCACCTCCAGAGATCTGTCTGGCACCCTCCGGCACTTCCAAAACACTGCAACTTTTATCATAGAATCATAGAATAGTTGTGGTTGGAAAGGATCTTAATATCATCAGAAAATATCCTGAACATATTGTTCATATTGTATATTTATTCTCAAGCCCTTTCTTAGGCCCAGAAAATATTTTAGACCACTGAAAAAAAGTGCAAGAAAGGAACAAGGTTATTGCCTTTCTCTTTAAAGGCCATTTGAACAATATTAGCCCAACCAAGGAGATTCTCAAAACTGAAAGAACATGTGAAAGGATGTCAACCAAGAAGCAGAGCACAGCTTAGACTAACAGCTCGGGGTTTCTAATTGCACTCCTAGAAAGCATCCTGGCAATAAGGTGCTTAAATTACTACAGCTGGATAATTATCCTCAAACTAGTTTGGAAGCATCTGGGATTGCGATTTAAAAGAATCAAGCATTTTGGCTCTATTCTTTCATGTTCATGTACACATCAAAGAAAGCTGAATCGATCCTTTCAGAACTGAAGTTAATGAAGTAAAGTGTAACAGTCAAGAATTTATTAAACATTAAGAAAAGGATCAGAGCAAATGATCCAAATGCTATCTCTGCAGGAGTAAAAGGAATGTCTGACTAGCTGTTGCTCTGCACCATAACACAAAATCAACCAGCAGACTGGCTTTCAGATAAAAAGCATTCCTGAAGTGTTCAGAAGAAAAAAATATTTGTCATATGCTCAGTCAAATCACTAAGGCCTCAAAGCCTGGTGGTCTGTTATCTTACAGAAACCACTGTCCCAGATTTTGGAGTAAGAGAAGAATCTCTGCACTACGTTAAGTACAGAATAATGCCACAGGTGAAAAAGATGCAATATTTTGAATCCCTGTATAGCATAAGCATTAAGAAAAGAGCTCAGCAGGGACAGGCAGTAAGCATATTAGCAGTCACCTACATAATTTCCCAATACTATTACATAAGTGAAAATGATGGGCAAACAGAGCAGGTCGAGGCAGTTTGCGCGGCAATTCGCGCGGGCAGGCGAGCAGGATGGTGAGCACTCGCCGTACGACCAGGGTCCGGTCTGGGAGCTCTGCCCTGGCTGCCCCCGTGGTGGCCAGTGTAGGCACCCAGACAGAGCTGGTAGGTGGGGAGGTTGCAGTGCAGAGCTTGGAGTGTAGAGAGTGCCTGCACTGGTCTGGTGAGGGAAAGGTGCAGAATGGGCAGGGCTGCGCTCGCTGCTCCCTGATGGAGGTCCTCCTGCAGCAGGGGCTGAGCTGTGGGATGCTGTCAGTAAGCTGCAAGATGTCAGGGAAGCTGAGAGGAAGCAGCACTGCCTGCTCCAGGACCAAACAGCACAGGGGCCTCAAGATTCCCCTCTAACTCATGGAGGAAAGAAGGAGGCTGTTAACCCAGGAAGCTGGGAATTAGTAACAAAAAAAAAAAAAAACAACCAAAGGAGGAAGAGAGCAATTAAAAGCAAAGGGCTTCCTCCTAAATCTGTTGTACCCACCCAGAACCAATGTGCTGTCCTGCAGGGGGCTGATGAGAAAATGCACTTGCATCAGAAACAGTCGGCTGGTGCACTGGCGCAGAAGATCTCTACTGGTGCTGCCAGGAAAAAGCGGCGGGTTGTAGTAGTAGGGGACTCTGCCTTGAAAGGGACAGAAGCGCTCATCTGTCGGCCTGATCCGGTCGCAAGGGAGGCGTGTTGCCTACCTGGGGCATGGATCAGGGATTTGATGGGAGGCTGCCTGCTAGTAAGTCCCACAGACTATTACCCGCTTCTAGTGATACATGTGGGTGCTAGGGATACAGACAGTAGTAGCCTGAGGAGTATAAAGAAGGACTACAGAGCTCTGGGAGAGGTGGTCAGGGGTTCTGAAGCTCAGATAGTCTTTTTGACAATTCTCCAAGACACAGGGGAGGACCTTCCAAAAGCAAGGAGGATTGGACAGGTTAATAAATGGTTAAAAGGGTGGTGTCATAGTCAAGGGTTTGGGTGTCTTGGACAATGGGCCCACATTTGTAGGCCAGGCCTACTGGGGTCTGGTGGAACTGCTCTGATAAAGAAAGGGAAGAGTGGTTTTGCTGGGAGGCTTCCCAGACTTGTCAAGAATGCTTTAAACTAGTTGTGTGGGGGGAGGGGAGCATCATTCCATCCCAACACACCCAGTCAGTTGCCAGCACCTATAATAAATACTCTGAGCAATGTAGTAATAGTCTAGCCGCTCCAGCCACTGAGCTGGCTTCATTTGGAGCTCGGATCAGATGCCTCTATACAAATGCCCGTAGCATGGGGAATAAACAAGAGGAATTAGAGATGTGGGCACATCTACAGGGGTATGATATAATAGGCATCACCGAAACATGGTGGAGAAAAGCCAGGCCCGGTAGGAGGGGAGGGGGAGTTGCCCTTTATGTTAGGGATAGGCTGGAGAGTATGGAACTCTGTCTGGGGACAAGAGATCAGTTAACAGAAAGTTTGTGGGTCAGGGTTAAGGGGAAATCGGTGATGGGACACATTACTGTGGGGATATGTTACAGACCGCCTGATCAAGAGGAACCTGTGGATGAAGAACTCTGCAGACAAATAGGAAAAGCCTCACACTCGCAGGCCCTTGTTCTCATGGGACACTTCAACCACCCTGACATCTGTTGGGGCGAAGGTACGGCCTGGCACAAGCAATCCAGGAGGTTTCTCGATTGTGTGGAAGACAACTTCCTTCTGCAAGCAATAAAGGAGCCGACGAGGAGAGGTGCCCTGCTTGACCTCATGCTCACCAACAGGGAAGGGCTCATTGGAAATCCAGGGAAGTCTTGGATGCAGTGATCATGAGATGGTCGAATTTGAGGTCCTCAAGACAATGAGAAGAGTGTGCAGTAAGCTCACTGCCCTGGACTTCAAGAGAGCAGACTCTGGGCTCTTCAGGAATCTGCTTAGCAAGGTTCCATGGGATATAGCCCTAGAGGGCAAGGGGGCCCAAGACTCTTGGTTAACATTCAAGGATCACCTGCTACAGGCTCAGGAGTGTTGCATCCCGACTAGAAGGAAGTGCAGCAGGAGGGCCAGGAGACCTCCTTGGATGGATAAGGAGCTGCTGAGAAAAATTCACAGGAAAAAAGAGGCTTATAAAAGGTGGAAAAAAAGGAAAGGTAGCCTGGTATGAATACAGGGATGTTGTCAGGGTAGTTAGGGACCAAGTTAGGAAAGCTAAGGCCCAATTGGAGTTAAACTTGGCAAGGGATGTTAAAGATAATAGGAAGGGATTTTATAGGTATGTAGTGGCTAAAAAACAAACTAAGGACAATGTAGGTCCCCTCCAGAAACTTTTGGGAGAACTGGCTACACAGAACTTGGAGAAGGCTGAGGTTCTGAATGGCTTCTTTGCCTCGATCTTCACTGGCAAAGGCTCTGACCGCAGCACCCAAGTCTTGGAAGGCGGACACAGGGAGTGTGAAAACCTAGACCTTGGGCCCACTGTAGGAGAGGATCTGGTTCAAGACCATCTTAAGAACCTGAATGTACACAAGTCCATGGGACCTGATGAAATCCATCCGCGGGTCCTGAAGGAGCTGGCGAATGAAGTTGCAAAGCCACTGGCCATCATATTTGAAAAATCGTGGCAGTCAGGTGAAGTTCCTGACGACTGGAAAAAGGGAAATATAACCCCCATTTTCAAGAAGGGGAAAATGGATGACCCAGAGAATTACAGCCCAGTCAGTCTCACCTGTGTGCCTGGCAAAATCTGGGAGCAGATTCTCCTGGAAGGCATGCTAGGGCACATGAAAAAGAGAAATGTGCTTGGTGACAGCCAGCATGGCTTTACAAGGGGAAAATCCTGCCTGACCAATTTGGTGGACTTCTATGACGGGGCTACAAAAGTGATGGACAGGGGTGGAGCAGTTGACGTCATCTACCTGGACTTGTGCAAAGCGTTCGACACTGTCCCACATGACATCCTTGTCTCTAAATTGGAGAGACATCAATTTGATAGGTGGAGCACTCGGTGGGTAAAGAACTGGCTGGATGGTCGCACTCAAAGAGTTGTGGTCAACGGTTCAATGTCTGGCTGGAGACCAGTAACGAGTGGTGTCCCTCAGGGATTGGTGTTGGGAGCGGTCTTGTTTAATATTTTTGTCGCTGACATGGACAATGGAATTGAGTGTGCCCTCAGCAAGTTTGCCAATGACACCAAGCTGTGTGGTTCAGTTGATATGCTAGAGGGAAGGAATGCCATTCAGAGGGACCTTGACACACTTGTGAGGTGGGCTGATGCCAACCTCATGAAGTTTAACCATGCCAAGTGCAAGGTGCTACACATGGGTGGGAGCAATCCCAGGCACAGCTACAGGTTGGGCAAAAAGGAAATTCATGGTAGTCCTGCAGAGAAGGACTTGGGGGTGTTAGTCAATGAGAAAATGAACATGAGCCAGCAGTGTGCACTCACAGCCCAGAAAGCCAACTGTATCCTGGGCTGCATCAAAAGAAGCATGACCAGCAGGTCGAAGGAGGTGATCCTGCCTCTCTACTCTGCTCTCGTGAGATCTCAGTTGGAGTTTTGTGCGCAGTTCTGGTGTCCTCAACATAGAAGGGACATGGAACTGTTAGAAGAAGTCCAGAGGAGGGCCACGAGGATGATCAGGGGACTGGAGGACCTCCCATATGAAGACAGGCTGAGAAAGTTGGGGCTGTTCAGCCTGGAGAAGAGAAGGCTGCGTGGAGACCTCACCTTATAGCAGCCTTCCAGTATCTGAAGGGGGCCTACAGGGATGCTGGGGAGGGACTCTTCATTAGGGACTGTAGTGACAGGACAAGGGGTAATGGGTTGAAACTTAAACAGCAGAGGTTTAGACTGGATATAAGGAAGAAATTCTTTAGTGCTAGGGTGGTGAGGTACTGGAATGTGTTGCCCAGGGAGGTAGTGAATGCTCATCCCTGGCAGTGTTCAAGACCAGGTTGGATGAAGCCTTGGGTGATCTGGTTTAGTGTGAGGTGTCCCTGCCCATGGCAGGGGGGTTGGAACTAGATTATCTTGAGGTCCTTTCCAATCCTAACTATGCTATGATTCTATGATCTCATTATATATGGAGTAAATCCTACCAGAATTTGGGAGTCCACCTGAAGTTCGGACACTGGATAACAAGAGGAAAAGGATAGGGAAATGACCTCCCTGACATGTTCCAGAGACCACAGCAGGCTGGAGAGGTAGTCCGCTCTGAGTTACACATGACAAAGTGCAATTTTGTTCTCATGGCTTCTAGCTCTGCCTAAGACTTGCAACAAGAAAATAAAATTCTTATTAACTCATTTCTGGAAGAGAGAGAAATTTCCCAGAAATGGTTTTAAATTTAATTGTTTGTGAAGAACATCAGGACCCAAACACAGCAGTTTAGAGGGAAGTGAACAGCTTTCAATTTACCTCACAGTCTATTATGATCCCAGGCTGCTGATGCAGAAACTTCTGTACTCTTAGCATCTATGTGGAATCACTGTGGCAAGATATAGTTGTGCTTATTTATGCAGCACATTCATAGCTACCAGCAGGAAAGCAGCAGGGGTGTGAGAGGGAGGGCAGAGTCACCCCTGAATACAACAGCTCATAAGCACTGAGCTCCTATCTCCAAACCTCCAAACATTCATTTTACACTGTTAATATACATTGGGTTTAGCATATTAAGAAGGTGGCAAACATAGACCAAACAGCAAAAATAATTCAGTTTTATTCAATTTCTAATCTACAAACTACTAACCAGGTTAAAGAGAACCCAAACAACCCATCTTGAATACTTAATAGCTTCCATGAGGCTTTAACAGAAAGAGGGCAGATTTCCATCACTCTCAGAGAAACAGGAAGGAGCTGAGCAATTGGAAAAGGCACCTGGAAAGATGAATTGCTTTACATTACTCCTTGCATTCTCTTAAGGTATGCTACAGACAATTCTATTCAGATATAGCAAGGATTTTCTTCTTTGTATGTATAGCTTGAGCCTTGGCTGACATATAGTTCAGAATTACTTGAAGCTGTTGTTACAAGAACTCTGCAATCTTGTTTTGAAGGATTTTCTTTGTTTAATTTCTAAGTCCCTGTGAAAGTCAGTTAGAGCTGGGTTTCTACAGGCAAAGGGAGTTTTCAAACTTTACTGTTTGTTTTTATAATGTCTAATAAAGTTAGTTACACACTCGTGGCATTTGCTGCATTGTTTTACTTGTGATAGCTGTAGCAATAGTTTGTTTCAATTTGATTACATAGTACTTGGGAAGACTTAATGCTGAATAGTTGTGATTTCAACTTATATCTCCCAAAAGTTAAACCAGTGACTCTCTATTCTGTATACCATTTAGTAACCATGCAGAATTCTCAAGTGAATTTTGAGCCACTTCTTTAGCAGAAACAGAATTTAACCACATTTGTGACTGTAGTTTCTGTTTTTAGCTCTTTCCAAGGCATTTTCATGATGCTTTAAGTTCTTCTACCAACTAACTGAGGTCTCTGAAGAACTGAGGTGTCCTTCTTGTCATTCTTCATCAGATACTTAATCAGTATAAACTCTTCTATTTAAGACTCCATTCCACAGTTTGGTGCATAAAGTGGTATCAGTATAATATACAATATTATCTGACAGGGTGAAGATAACAGAACTGCCAGACAATACATAATTATCTAAATGATTTTTTTTTTGCCTATCAGTCAGTAATTCTTGATAAATTGGAAAAACAGATTTATCATGTTATAGCACTGAAATGAATGTACTTGTTACAGATACCAAATAAAGATAACAAACTAGTTTTCATGAAATAGTGTGGAGGATTATGATGCTAAAGAGAAGCTTGAATCCTGTTCACGCCTTATTAATGCAAGGAATTTTCTCAATAAATTGCTGAATTGCGAGTTCAAGCACTTACAGCTCAGTCAATGTTCATAACCCGCATTTCTCCATCACTCACAAAGCTTTGAAATTCAAAGATGTGCTAAAAGCCACAGTTTTACAATGGATACAGAAATATAAACCTGTAGTTTCTACCTTATTCAGCCAGATAAGGTTTCCTGCTACACTCTCTCATCCAATATGGAAAAGAGACAGAAAAATACAGCTCATTTTTGTGAAACGAATGTAAAGTATGCTTTCTTCTTACACTTTAAAGCAAAAAGAAGTGGACCCTATGTTTGATCAGTAAACAGTTAAATTGTCATTTAAGGTAATCTACATAACAAAATGCTATCAGAGTACAATATCCTAATGTATTCAGTTTATTTAATGATAGCATTGTTATTTTCTTAACAATATTACATTGCAGACCCAATTCACCAAAGCACTTCAATTTTGCACACGTGTACTTTCAATGCTACACAGCCAGAGGTATATACTTAAAGCTATTTAACTACTTTACTCAGAGAGTCTTAATGCACGGCTACCACAGACAGAATAAAATGTGCCTGCCAAAATTAGTCTCCTAATCACTCTTGCAATTTCAAAAATGAGATAAAGTTACAGAAATTATAAAAAATGAAGCACCTTTCAATGGGTGCTTTCATTGAGTTTTTGATTAAATGAAATCTGAGAAGGGATGACCCATGAATAATTGTCAGTTCATTTTAAAATTTCTACACTTTCAACCTTGCTATTCAGTCTCACTGAACTTTTAAAGTGCTTAATTAAAAAAATGATTGGAGCAAATCTTCAAAATCATTCTGCAGACCTTGAATGCCGAAAAGAACAAGTTACCAGGCACTTTATTCCACTATCAAAAGAGGAAAAATCACTCAAAAATATTTTAAAAGCCCTCTTCTCTATTGGGAAACAGCACTCACGTTTTTAAAGACAGCCAGTCAGAGGTCTAAGCATTTTCATTTTGACATACCTGAAATACATAGGTGTATAGGAACATGCACACATCCACTTTTATTTTCCTACTGTCTTCTTTCATCTTCTCATTGGTACATTTGTTCTAGTCTCTGACCAAAGCTATCAAGCAGCTCCTAATTTTTCAGCCCCCAGCTCAATCCCCTCGGAGTATCTGATTTCCTTCCACAGCAGGTGTTTTGTCTCCTGTCTCATGGTAACCAAGGCAGATTACCAGGACAGTTCTTGTTCTTTACCCATCCCAACCACAACTCCCTATCAGACTGTGCCAAATTTCAACCAAAAACTTATGAGTTCCCTCAGCGTATTTCAGGATATATTTTTGTGTCCAGAAATTATCCTTACACTGTGACATATGTTACAATCTACATTTTATAAGATTGAAGAATCACTTTGACATAATTTGATATAAACTACCCCAAAAGAGTCTAATGTGATTAGTATGAAGATATGTTCTGTTTAAAGTTTCTTTGACTAATATTAGTAAATTGCTAGAGCTGAGCTAATTGAATAATCTGCAATGAAAAACTTGCCTGATGAAGATGGCTGCATTTCATACTTGTGGTTTGCCAGTGAGCAAATTCTGATTTCCATGAATGAATTTGTTACACAAAAATTTAGTTCTAGACATTTCTCTCATGGGGTGAACAAAACTGGTTTCTTCACTGCTTAGTATCTGACTGCAGTGATCAGTAGCTTTGATTAATCAGAAGCTGTCTCAGACTATACAGTGTCCACTGATATCAAGAAAAACGTTCTCCTACATTAGGCTGCCACCAGATCAACCCAATAGGGCACAGCTACAGTTATTCTTTTCCTTTCTCAGTGTCAGTTATTGGGCATGAGACTTAAAAGTTCATTTCTCATTAATATTTGTGAGTAACTGTCATGGGTTCAGCAGCAGCAATCATTTTTTCTCCTTCTTGGTAGCTGGTGCAGTGCTGTGTTTTGACTTTCAGGCTGAGAATGGCTGCTGATAGCAAGTATGTTTTGAGTTACTGCTCAAATGTTTGGTTTTGTCCAAGGTCTTTTCTGAGCTCATGCTCTGCCAGGGAGGAGGGGAAGCCGGGAGGAAGGAGAGATAGGACACCTGACCTAGGCTAGCCAAAGAGGTATTCCAGACCACAGCACGTCATGCTCGGGGAGGTAACTGGAAGTTGGCCGGAAGGGGGGGAGTTAGCTCTCTTCCGGGTTGGGCTTGTTTCGGCGGGTGGTATCATATTCTCTCTCCTTGTTTATTTCCTCTATCATTGTTTTTCTTAGTGGTAGCAGTAGTGATTTGTGTTATACCTTAATTACTGGATTGGTTTTTATCTCAGCCCGTGGGAGTTACATTCCTTCGGTTCTCCTCCCCATCCCTCCGGGAGTGGGGAGGTGGGGGGAAAAGGGGTGTGTGGTACTGCGGGAGACTGAGGTGGGGTTTTAAACCACGCAAGCTGTGCGGACTTGGTTTTAAACCACAACACTAACTCAACTATATACATGTCCTTCAGGAATAGAACTCAAGAAAGGAAAAATTCTAGCTAAGCAAAATGGTATTGTTACTCTATTATCACATTATTAATTATCTCTAATGATTATTACTTTTATTTCCCATTTTAGTGCATTAGGACTTAAAGCCAATTTAACAGCTCAGGTATTCAGTAGCTACAGAGAATTCAAAATGCCAAACTATCAGTACAGCTGAAGTTCTAGAATGTGCTACAAGAAACTGCCCAGGCATGTACTTCACTTTACAAATACTTCATTAAAATAAACTGCTTTTATAAAATACTTAAAAAACCTGAAACATGGGCAGCTTTTCCATAGCTAGAGGATGTCCAGTTTTGATCAGCTACCTTCAGAGCCCAAACTCTATTTGAATATTTCTACTATTTTCTTTTGAGATATCTACACAGAAGAATCTCTTTTACTCTCCTTCTCCTGACTCCATGAGGATGTTAATCCTATTGCCAGGCCAGCTCCTGCAGGCTGATGCCAACTCCCCTACCTTTATATTTTTCCTGATAATAATTTTCTTTTTTTAAACAAAAAGGATAAAACCAATGATAACACCTTGTTGTACATCACCAGAAAAAGAACATAGTTAAATTACTGCACTGACTTGAAAGTCCAAACAAGCAAATAGGAAGCGATTATTTTCAGATTCTGATATCCTGGCAGGCACACCCTGACACTGTAAACATACACTGCTTTGCAATGCTACCTCTGGTGATGAAAATTAAGGACATTTTAAAGCTTCTTATATAAGGAGATTCATTGACAAGAAACTCAAAACACTGTCTTTGCAGACTTTATTCTATTAGTGAGTTTAATTAACATTTCCTTTAACCGTGATCTAGATAATTCTCTCCCCTTGGGAGGAAGATGAGGGGAAATCATTCATCAGGAAAAAAGAAAACTCTACAGCTCTGAAAAATAAACCTTTAATTAAAACCAAGAAAACCCAACCAATTCCAAAATCTAAACTCAAGACAGAGATAAAATGGAGTCATTTGCATTTTCTTGTATAACATCAAACTATTTGCAATCAATGCACAAGGTGTCTGAATGCTATATTTCTGCAAACTATGCAAAATGTGTTCAGCACTATGCCTAACTGTGAATTTTAGCTGACACTTTGGCCACTAGAAACATCTATTCCTTTGAGAACTGGAGTCTAAAACCTGTGTCAATCTAGATGCAGATGAAAATCCTTGACAATTTAGATGATCAGAAAGCTTTCAATTAGAAATACAGAAGGCTCAGAGAAATGTAAAACAAAGGCTAGATGAGGCCACATTAGATGTCCACATGGCTCCCTACCACATGGCTAGCAGAAGATGCCAAAGAAAGAGTGCAAGAACAGGACTAACACTGAGTGATAATTCATTGTTACTTTGTAGCCTGAGAATTTCTTTATATTTCAGTGCATTGACATCTAACTGACCTTGACAAATTTCTCTTGTATGAATTTGTCCAGTCTTGTTTTGAGCCCATGTAAAATTTATCAACGATAAAGCCTGTCAGTAAGAAATTCCATGGGTTAATTAGAGATTCTGTTAATAACCAGCTCCTTTTGTTTTGAATCTGCTGTATGCTAGTTTCATTTGGTGCATCCTAATTCTTGCAGTGGAAGAGACAATGAGCTATCATTTCCTACTAATCCTCTCAGTTTCCCTCATGTTTTATAGATCTTTGTCACAAGCTCTCTCAGTCACCTTTTTTTCTAGGTTGAAGAGTCTTTTTTTTTCTTTTTTTTGCTGCTCCTCACATAGAAGCTCACTGATAATATTGTTCATCCATGACTCATCTTCATGAAAACTCCACATACATGTCCTAATTTTAATTAAAGTCAATTGAAAGAGAAAAATAAAGCACAAGGTTGAAGAGCATTCAAGAAACACAATATAATTACGGGTAGCCAGCACAGGTTTAGGCAGGGGAGGTTATGCTTAGCTCCTAGAGTTCCTTAAAGATGTTACTGCTGTGACAGATAAGAGAAATTCTGTGGTTGTAGCGCATTTAGTTTTTCAAAAAGCATTTGGAAAAAAATCCACATCAGAGATTTATAGCTAGGAGTCACACACTAGAATGTAAAAATAGGGCACTGGATACAGAACTAGTAACAGAGCAGGAGAAAGGAGGCAGCAACATCACCTTAAATTTCTACAGCACTGAAAACAGCCCCTGTCCCTCTCCAGCTATATTATGGTAACCATCACTGAAATTAAGCCCTTTGTAGAACACAACACAACACAACAGACATTACACACCTGAAGACTCAGTATACGACAGCTTTTATGAGAAACTGCTAATTAATTGTATCTGAAATTAGGGGAAGAACTATGGCAAAGTAAGCAAAACGTATTTACCTGAATATGGGATTCAGCAAGGATATTAACAATACATTTCTCTCTTATGTAAATCATCATGTATGTGTCAAGAAACATATTTCAAGAAGGTAGTCCATCCATTACCAGTATCCAGGTCTGTGAGTTCATGCTGTGGCACTACTTTAGATGGTGATCTGAGAACCATTCCCTCCAAACGCCCTCAGAGCAGCCAGCAGAAATACTAAATATACACCAGCCTTTTGCATTTCTCACAGATTCTATCATCTTTTTTCCTCCATTTTGCACAAATGAGGAAAATCCAGCAGTATGACTCTATGTAACAGTTTGGGATTTTTTTCTTTGATGGCAAGACTGTGTCACATTACATCAATATATGGGTATTTAATGTACCATTCTTAAACCACTTGGATACTCACATATAGCAATGGAAGGATAATTACAACATACATAAGAGAAGGAACAAAAAAATATTTCCCTATTGAGTAATATAAATTCCACACTAATAAGTAGTGATTAGCATCACACAAGTGGTGATGTGTAAATTATGCACAAAAAAGTATTTACAGATTCACTTGAATTTCCAAATGAATTACTTTTGGCTATGTTATGCTATGCTGGATGCTCACTTTCATAAAAAATTAAAGTTGTGTTTTAATACAGAAACATAGTTCATGAAGAGGAAGTTTTTAAGTTTCATTAGACAGAGAATTTATTGGAAACAAGTTTTAAATCTACACCAAATATATTCATGTAGGTGCTTGTGTACCCAACCAATTAAGGTCTGGGAAGTCCACAGAGTCTTCTAAATCATTCATGGCAAGAATCAGCTCAAATTTCCAGTATTTACAATAAAGTTTTAGAAAAACATTTCTCAGAAACATTTGAATAATTAATACACAGTTGAGAGAATCTCAAGCCATTCTGCAAGCTTAAAAAAAAATTATTTTCCATGAATTATTCATTTAGCTCTGCATACAACTCTTTTCCTTAACCCAAGAGGATTTACTCTTTTTAGGTAATTATCTTCTACTGTGGCTTTGCTACACCATAGCTTAAGTGATACTGTGTTTACAACTCTAGATTGGCTTCCAGGAGTAGCTGTACTACAGCCATTAAATACTTAAAAACACAAAAACACAGCTCTAAGAAGGGCAGATGTTTAGACTATTTTATTTCACTACAACCAAGCTGGCTGCCATTAGGTAGGATCAGAAAATGAATTGCACCCTGCATCCTCTTACTGAAAAGGTATTTTCACTGAGACACTGTCTCCAAGGCATTCAAGATACAGCACAAGTTCATTTTGTAAGTATAGAAAGGACCTTGTTACTTTGCCCTTCAGACCACTTCTGTATATGGATGAAATATAGACTGCAAACCTGCCAGGAAGCTTAAATTCCTTCTTTTCTTTCCTTTATTTTAAGTCTGCCATACAGCACAGAAATCTGGTTATTTCTGATTAACACAGATTAGCATTTTCTGCTTTTAAAAAAAGAAAATCAGACTACATGATAAAATTTGTTTACTGATGCAGCAATAACCAATTACTGCACAGAAGTACGAAGATTGAAAAGCAACAACCTGTGAACAATTGTTCTGGCTTTTTTCTTCACATAACAGCTGAAATGTATTGTCATGTTTTAATTGTGTCTCTTTTTCCACTGCATACCCTTCCCCCTTTCCCTTCTCTGTAAATGAACTACTGCTTTATCATCCAATGGAGATGCAACTCTTCTCCGGAAATCTATGTAACAAAGAAACACTGGAATTTGTGCTGAATGCAGAAAAATAACAAAATGATATAAAAGCATCCGTGAAGTGCATACATCAAAGTCAAAAGAAATCTTTGTATTCTGCTGGTAATGCTTACAAGGTAAAGTGGCATGCAGATTTCTTATTTAATAAATTCCCACAGAAAATTAGTTTTTCACAGTGGGAAGAATTTCAAGGCTTGCCGCGATGAACAGGCAGGATCTAATCACTGTTCAGGCTTTGTAGATACACCAGGGCTTGCAGATATAGGAATGATCCAATTATTCTGTTGAGGCACAATCACCTTACCTGCATACTAATCAAGTAATATGCCAACATGAAACAACTCTGCCTTTTTCTGGAAGCTCTAGACATATATGGCTCCCTGGTTGACCTTCTGCCAATTACATTCATTTCAATTCTATTAGCTCATCTTTTACCCAAAGGTGACATATGCACAAATCCATAGGGAAAATTGCCCAAATCAACTTTCCACTACACATGACGCAGAATAGTTGCTCAGTGATGTGAATACAAGGCATTAATTCTAAAGCTGGATGCAATTGCACACTAAATATTAATGAATTTTTCAGACAAGAAACCCCTTTAGAAACTGAAAAGTAGCATTCCATAAAACTGAGAGGATTCTGTTTATTAGAGGAAACAAAATCAATTACTTGGTTTTATACCTTATGAATGACAACACAAAATGAGGATCAACAAAGCCTAGATAATTTCTGCTGTATCAGTACTTAGAGTGAATATTGACTGCTTTTGTTGCCCTTTTGGGGAGATTCTTTCACACGCAGCAGCTTTATTACATTCTATTCTGATTCCCTATAACTGTAGACTGAGATACTGGCAAACTTACAGAGGTCATATTACTGGTAGAATTTTGGATCACAGCCAGCAGAGGTCTTTTTAACATGACATTTTCCACCTATGTTTCATTATAAAAATGCTTCTTGTGTAGATTGCCAATAACAGCTTTCTCCTCAAAATAACAAATAATGGAGACCTTTTAAATATTTATCACTATTCCAGATAGTCATCTCAATCTGTAAAAGTCATTAACATTTTGTTAGAACATTTCTGATGCTCATAAACTTCTAAAATTAAGCAAAAGCTACAGCATTTATCAGGTCTAACTAGCAGCAACATTACCTGGTTCTTCTTTCTAGCTTAGAAATATAATAATCAATCACACTTTTTTATTTCAGCTGTAATGATATTTACATCAAGTGCCTGCTCTTTCAAGAAATATATGACCTTATGCAATGCTGCACATAAACAGTGAAAGGAGAATAGCAGACGATTTCAAGAGGATCAAAAGGCATCACTAAGTCAAGCCATTAACCTTGGAGATCGTCATTAACCAAAGTGACAGTATTAGTAGCTTGAGATGATGTGGTACAAACACCTAACCAAGGAACAGCTATAAGTATGAAATATTACTTGTGATTAATGGGACTTATTATCCAGTGTTCGGTCCTTTACAGAAAACTTGCTAGCTTCTCTTTAGTGTCTCTTTTAAATTGCCATTACCACTTTAACCTCTCCTAAAAAGCAAGGGCAACCAGACAGGCCAGCAAGACTGTTCATGACTAAGTATATGTGCAGTGTCACCACTGACTCTCAAAGTCCTGCACCTCTACAATTCCTCACTTCTGGCAACACAAAGTTGGGAAAACTCGTCTTTCTTACTCCAGCAAAGATTCACCTGGAGCACCAGACAAGGCAGAGACATTTTCTTGTCTGTAATTACTGTATCACTAGTTGTTTTAAATACTCCAAGTCATACTTTAGAATTTTGCTTTGCTAAATGAGAGATAAAAGGCACACAGGTTTATGTCTTCTTTGTATTTCATTTTTCATACAACGAGCTTGTTCAAGCTAGTAAGAGAAAATAGCTTCTCAAGAACAATACTGAGGTGAATTTCTATTGCTTTTTGTCCTGTAAACTTCTTACAAGAAGAAAGCAAAATCAAATAGATTCTCTGGAAGAATTGACTTTGTAGGATAATAACATAGAAGGAACACAGGAGGAGGACAGATGGGTAAGATGCATGTACTCTGCTAACAACAAAAGGATACATTGTTTATTTATTTTTCAAGGCCATCTGTAATATGTGATTGGCCCCATGATGAGTTTTCCCAAGGAGAATGGAAAATGCTCACAATTGGTGGGAAAAAAAAAAGCTCAAGTATCACATATTTCTCCAATATAAAATTGTTTTCTAAAAAGAAGTCTGAAAAAAAAAATCTACACAACTGTTTCTGCAGGTGCAGACTGCCATTTAAATAACCAAACAAATAGAATCAGGTATTATTCTGCCACTTCCCTATATAACTGACCTTATTACAACAGGCAAGGAAATTCATTTGTTACAGAACTCAAGTTATTCCCAAATTCTATAAACATTATTGTGAAATACAAGATGTGTTTTTCTCCTGTGTAGGATTCACTGATAAACGCCACCCGGTTCCAGCTGTGATGGCTGATGAAGACTAACTGAACAAGCTGTATTCTTAAAGTATCAGACCTCTGTCAGAATATGATACCCAAACCTAGATGTCAAGCAACTAAGTGGGCAGCGAATTTTATGCATTTTGTCAGTTTGCCCAAATGACCTCTTCTTTAAAATATCTACTTATCCTTTCATCCTGTTATAGAATAAATTTTCTTTTTATTGCAGAAGAAAATAAGTATTCATTTGCTGCACCTGAAAATATATTAATACTTATCTTTTTTGCTAAGTCTGTATTTTAAACTTCAAAGCAGAATAGAGAGAAAGCAATTTCCAGGTGATCTTGAAACACTTAAAAATGTGAATTTCCTTAAGATATTTCATTAGTATTAAAAAAGGACAGTTCATCTGTTTTCAGAGTGGACTTCTCCTTTGCTGTGTAAAGGAGTTCAAACCAGAAGACTTCTGCACAGATTCCTGACTGAACTGAGCAACTGAGAAAAGGCAAACAGGAATGACCTTGTGTGAGCATCTGACAGAATCTGCACATCAAAGACAGATCAGAGATTAGGTAGGACTAGAACAAGTTATCCCATAGATTCTTTCTGATGTGATGTTTTTTATAAAAATAACTTACAGAATAATTAAGCAACAAGAAGTTGAAAAAGTAGGTCTGTATAGCTCAAAGTGTTGCTAGGTTAGAATTTAGAGCTGTGATCAATCCGACTATAGAACACAGCATGGGGGCTTGCATACCTGTGTCCTCCTAAGGATCACAAATCTTGGATGCTTTGAAGAGCTGAATTAGTGCAATGAATTCAGAAGTGCATAATTTTGTGAAGGAGAACAAGTATATAATTCATTGCTATATAAGCAATGCACTAAACCACACTTGTTACTTCACCCTAGCAAGCAGTTGCCTGGCACATGAGGCAGCAATGAAGTGCAATCTGAAGCCTTGCTGTTTTTACTGAGCACAGTGATGATGGTCAGAGCTGTACAGGCAGCACCCTCCTGCTCACAGGATACTTCTCTGTTAGTTCTGGATTTAGAAAAGTAAGCAAAGCCTTAAGGCTCTCTTTACACTGAAACAAAGGGGCCCCCTCATGTAAATACTCAGTAAACAGTAGTATCACAGTTTTGCCCACGGGTCGGAAAAAAAGGAATGTTTCAGAGCATCAGTCGGTGGCCCTGCACCAGATGAATTCTGTATCAGGAAGCTCTGTCTGCTTGCTAGTTTCCGAATTTTTTTAGGTCAAATGCAGAGACAATCAGAGACATTTATTGTTTAAGAACAGTTTCCTATCCAGTGGCTGTAGTCATCATTAAAGAACACCAGTTCACACATATATATATAAAAATGTCAGTCATATTCTAGAACACAAGCCAAATCCAAATGTAAGTTAGATTAAGTGTATCCATTATTAATGACTATTATTAAAATACTTGTTTTGCACAGCTAACTTGGTCTGGTTTTTTGATGAGCAAATTATCCAACCTCTGAAATATCCAGGCAAATTTTACAGTTTTTAGTGAAACTACTAAAAAAAGATGAAAAATACAGGCTACTTGCATGGCATGCTAAATCATTCACAATAAGAACGTACCACACAGTTGAGCATCATAACTGGTACTGAGCACAACTGAAACCAAACTTTCTTATGTCAGCTAACAAAAACACTTAGAACTGGAGCTCACACTCAGCAAAAGAGCAAGACTGTTCAGGAATTCAGTTCCTGGGTAAATTAAGGCTCCGCAAAGACGTCTTTATAGGGAGCAGAGGCTCCCAGATAAAGCAGCTACAGTTTGTGTGGTGGGGCTAGACACTGCATGTACAAAATCAAGGTGACTCTCCAAGTTTTAAAACAACTTGGTTTATATAACTCTTGTGTTTTGTTCAGTGATTGTGAAGTCAAGATTGCCTACTAAATATATGCTGTGTATTGTATTACACAAAGCTTAGCTTTCACTTTCTTATCAGATGTCTCAAGCTCTATTTACATTAGATCAAAAATAAACCTGGCTTGGGGTGTTTCAACACTATTATACGTGCAAGATGTTTGGTGACGTTCTTCATTGTTTCTCTGTTGGCTTTACTGTGACATCTTTCAACTTCACCCATCCAATTAGGCACCATCACAGGCGAAAGAAAAAGCTGTTTGTTTCCATGACAGTAATAAAACAATTAAGGCTTCTATGTTAAAATAGCATTTCTAATATTTCTATAGCAACAGAAGTCAATCCATGGTATGACTTACAATAATATGCAGGCTAAACAAAAGCACCTGCATTGCAGGTATTTCATATGAATCTCTAAACATTCAGAACTCACGTTCTGTTCCTTTGCCTGTAACTTGTTAAACTAAACTAACACCACTCCATACACACTATCCCAAAATTTTCTGGCAAGTACTAAGTATTCAGGAGTGATTTAAATTACACTAACATAACTACTTGAAATAGCGGTGTCTCTCTACACATGAAACAAACATGAAAGAATGAAGAGAAGGAAAAAGGAAAGTGTGCATAGACAGATCTATGTACTCAAAGGAGCAAACAAATATTAAATTATTTCTACCTCACACAAGATGATGGAGATGTTCCTAAAAAGAAATCTTGTGTTATCAGAAAATTAATAGAGAATCAGCTACTAATACAGCTTTGTGAAATAAGTAAATTGTTAATGCATAACCTGAAGTATCAATCAGGCTCCATTTTAATTATTCACAAAAGGTTTCACTGGACATTTTATATTAGTTAATAATAACTTTCAAATGGACAACACTGAAGCAAAAATTATGTTGTGAATTTTAAATTTAATTCAAAGTAGATTATTGAAACGTTCACTGAATAAAACACTGATCCTTGGGTATGAACTATTCAAATTTGGTTCATATAACTTGTTCATTAGTAACAGATAATATGATCAGAAAATGTTTAAAAAAATACTTTGGTTGCACACTTCAATTAGTCTCTTCCTCTCATGGCTGCCTGCTTGGCATTGGACAGTTTCTTGCCATGCCATTTCTACATTAATCAAGGTGTAGTACAAAACATATCAAACACAACTGTCTAAATATTGCCTGTTGTCAGACTGAGTTCAGTGCCACAGGGGAAAGAGGTAACCAGTTTCTTCTCCATACAGCATTATGAAGCAGGAAAATACATATTAATCCAGTCCTCAATCGCTTCCACTGAGAAAGCAATTGTATTAGCTGGTAACTTGTTCTGTCTGTAGAGTCTTTTTACTTTCTATAGCAATTCCTAGATGCAGTCACTGCTCAGTAACGTAAATACCCATAACGAAGCCACTGTTCCTTTTGAGGCCTGAACAAACATTTAGTGGCCTAAGTGTCAAGGTCTGACGTATCTATAAACTGCAGCCCTAAAGCTCAGCAGAGTGAATTTATTTACCTACCCCCCCAAGAGTTACACTTATAAATAACATGTAGGTATCATATACAAAGAACGTAGCATGCTAGGTTGTTTATGCTGGTATACCATAATATACACAGTATAATTTAATTCTAGAACTTTTTCAAAAGACTGCAAATTTGTTTATTCATCTGCTGAAAGAAACACTGGGGTTATTATTTTGTTCATTTCTTCCTCTATTTATGTATATATGTTTACTGTCCCCAGTTACCCAGAAGTTATATTACCTGATGAATGAAGTAAGTATTAAAACCTGTTAGCTTTAATTTACATTGTGTGCATGTCTGCGTGAATGCAATAGAAATTGCTATTTCTCCCCATAGCTGCCTGATGCTAGTATTTTCAGTCTATACATGGTCTGAATATTGGCACTCATTTTACATGCTGTCACCCATACCACCAGGCACTAGTTCAGTGCCCTGACATGGTGGCTAACACTTTAAGCCCTGGAGAAAAACAGATAAGCAATGAACAAAACAGTCCCAGCATGGATTTGCAAGTGCACATTTCTTTATAAAAAGAAAAACAATAACTTTACAAATGTTTTCATAATAATAACCCAAATCCTTATGAGTCACAGTACAAGAAACTTGCCACAGATTCCTGTGAAATATTTATGACTCTTATCACTTTTCAACCAAATAAATGGAACCATGTTCTGAACCACCGACTCACCCAACTGTTACCAGGGAAATTTGCAAAGATGTGAGAAAACAACTGACAACTGTTTGGCTTATTTAACTTTTTGGAGCTTCTGATTCCCTCCCAACATTATTCATGCAGCATTTCCACTTGGAGGTTGGATAATTTTCTCTCTATTTTCCAATCTTTTATGAGCTGCATCCTTAGTCTAATTAAAGCAGAGAACCCAGCTGTCTTCCCTTCTACTTCAGCGAGCTAAGGAAATGGTTCCAGGAAACTCACTCTTCATGGACCCCACAGGGATAGCCACCAGGATGTAAGAATTGGGAATTTAATTCTAGAGCGCCAGTTTTCTCAAATCTAAAAATTAGCTGGCTTTGCAAGTTATGTTAGGGCCTGGTCCAAGTCCTGAATTCTGGTCTGATGAGCCTCATAGCATATTGCAGACAGGTAAGGGTGTCATTTAAAGGAAAACAATTAACAACATTGCATTCCCCACATCAGACCAGAGGCTAGCTGGACTTTCACTGAAGGCAGACCCAAAGATCAGCTGGGGAACAACACCCAGTCTCAGAAAGCAGGAGGTGCCTGCCTGTTGGGAACAGGGTGGGATAGCAGGAGCTCTTAATAGCTCTGCCACTCGGCTAATACATGAGAATATGACTCACTGGTATGGAATAAAACTCCAGTAGTTTTGCTCTTTCTGTTTCCCCTTTCCCGGGGAAATGGCTTCCCACAGTAATAGGACAAATGAGTTGACAAACAGGTTGCAACATTAATCGGGTGATAGCATGATTAAGAATTCTTACACCTTCTAGGCAAGAACAGGAGATAGCTGCAAACCCATTCTCAGCCTAGAGACTACACCTGCCACCATCAGCAACCCATGTTTGCATACTCTGACAACACATAGCATTAAGAACATTAATATAATCATCAAGTTTTGTGGAATCAACAAAAACGCATTTCGGTGTTTTTCTGAAATACAGACAAATTCTATTTTACAACTTTGGCAGACTGACTTAATGAATTATTTTTACTTCCAGAAAAGTTAGAATAAGCTGTCTCTGGAAAATACTATGATCCTGTTGCGTGTATCTCTCTCCGTATTTGCCCATTAAATGCATGCATTTGTACAACTGAGATTGTAAAAGACAAACAACAAGGGAAGTGTGGACTGTTACCAGCATCTGCCAGCAAGCCCTGCACAATCATTGCAACCCCTTGCCCTCTACAGGACAGATCTCAGGAAAGGCAGAATACAGGGCTGGGTGTGCAATGGCCCATCACAGTGCTCCAAACCCCTCAATTAGGCCATGGCTGTAGAGTTACTTTGCCATCACTGCAGGATGAGAGAAACTGAGGCAGTGAGCCCCAGCTGTTGATGGAAAAGCTCTACCTTGTCTAATACTGGGATTTTGCTGCCTTCATTAGTTTACAACCCTGGGCAAGTACCTGCTTCCCTTGTGCCTAAAGCTGGCCCCCATGAGAAGTTTCCCCAGAAGTGCTGTAGCTCATTAAAAAATGCAGCAATAGTGGCCTTAGTGCATGACTAAAAACAGTAAAATGAGCTACTGGAAACTCTATATTCACTAATGAATTTCCTTCTAAAAGTCATAGGTTAAATACAAATGTTAATGACAGGATCCCAAGCTGTCTTCATTTTCATCAGTGAAATGGTCAGTGAAAGCTACTGACTTGAAAGATAAATATTTAGAGCAAAAATAGAAATGTCAGACCAGAGAAATGCATACTTTGCAAATCCAATTAAATAAAAGCCCCAGGACAGATTTTATAGCAATGATATCCCAGTAGTGTTTCTGTACACTCCTGTATTAAATCAGATCAATACAGGAATGTACTTATAACTGATTTTTGAGAGATCTAAGCAATACACAATAGGATAAGCTCCCTATAACATACTGAAAAGCAGTTATTTCAGCTGAGAATGACAGAACAATGATCTTCACCTTACAGTATTGAAAACTCCCTGTTCTTGAAAGAAATAATACATCCGTATTAAAATTAACAGTATCTTTCACTGGTGCAATGAAACTGTTACAACAAGTTCCTAACATAAAGGTAGAAAGTAATTAATTACACAAAACACATGTTTATGGATGTACCAAGGCTTAAAGAATGAATATTTTGGACTTTAACTGTCATACATAGGAACTGAGTCATTCCCAGATCCAATTGTGTCAGATGATTTACCCCTCATGAAGTATTCTTTTAAATAGATATGGTGTAAAATAGACCAAAATTAACTTCATTGTTTGAATTTTGTTTGGAAATAAGCCAGCCGAGTAGTTAACTGCTTAAAAGCAGATTGTGTTCCATGTGAAGGGAGGATGCTGGCAAGCTAGGTAGGTACTAGCTTGGGGTGATGCAACATATGCAAGGGAAAGTCTCTCCTCCTTTCCACTAGAAGCTCAATTAAACAAGGAACCATAAATATAGGCTGTTTTCAATCATATACATAACATAATGTGTTTCTTAGTCTAAAAGAATTACCCCACATTATACCTCTCAGTTTCTAAAACTTGCAGTGTTGGAATATTTCAGAGCAAGCTAAATAACTGCCCTCAGTGTGTCAGTTGTCAACACCACACTGTCTGGTCTGGATTAACAGGACATGGATTGAAACTCATTCTCTAACCCTTCTCTTTAAGAGGGAAATATTTAAAACATCACCTGCTTCATTTCTTCACTCATCAGAAGAGCTCATCTGCAGTCCTGGACAAGTGATTACCATTCAAAGTTATGTGTGAAAAGTAAGTTGGGAAAAGTGATAAGTGGTCAATATAGTAAAAAATTTAAATCAAAAGCTGAACGGTGTAAAGATAAAACATACCCCAATTACACAGTGAGCCAAAATAGTTTTCACACTGCTTTGATCTGTGTGCTCTTTTACTTTGTAATTAAAAAGTGACTAGTAATGTATTTAGCTGAGGAGTTATGAACACTGAGGAGATAAAGCTGTTTATTCTCATTTATAGATTTGAAACAACTCACTTTGTTTTTTTTAGGCTAGGAGTATACATATTTTACAGTATTTTTATGAAAAGCTTATCATTTCACTAGAAAACAGTTCTGAAAGTAAATGCGCAATTAAAAGTCTCCCTCTGCTATGCATTTACAGAGTGGACTTCATGTCACTGAACTAAAAAAAACCCCAAAAACAAGCTCATTTTGATCATAGATACAAAAACTTTCTAAAGACTATTTGAAAAGAGGAAGTCCATAGAGCAGGTCATTTGCATATGGTCAATTTTGGTGTTTTATGTCTTTGAAAAGACTCAGCTTCAAGGTCTTCTGGGTTAACTGTTCCTATAATTCAGAATTGTTAAATATGGTTTATCTCTTCACAAATTTACTCGCACACCTAAGAAAGAAAGAAAGAAGCAGCCATAAAAATGACTTTTTTCTGTCTGATTGCCTCATTCAGATTGTTTTTTGTTCACTGTGAGAACTAAGTGAAAAATTGAGTTTGGTGATACGGTTTAGTGTGAGGTGTCCCTGCTCACGGCAGGGGGGTTGGAACTAGATGATCTTAAGGTCCTTTCCAACCCTAACTATTCCATGATTCTATGAGCAGGTAGAACAGTGCTCAAGGAAATACCTTTCAGTGTCATGGATCAGCTACTCAAAGTACTGTAATCCCAACTTACAGAGTCTAGAAAGTATACTAAAAAAAGCACACAGAAAATCAGTTACTTGTGAGGTGTTATAAATAAATAAAGCTGCTTTGCTTATTGTCTCTCAAATTATTAATCACTTGTAAATAAAGTTAATTTGGACAAAGCCCTGTTTATGGAAAATTTTTATAACAGAGGTTACTGTTTTCTTCTATGGCATGGTTAATTCCACAGACAGCCAACTAGAAAAGCCTTACACTCGTGATTTAGCAGTGGAGCTGAAGCAGAAGAGGATAGCTGGCATTCCATGCTGCTATGTGGACTCCATTATGGGTAACCAGTGCTTTCTTCACTAGTAGTAGAGAAAAAAAGATCAGGTAACCTACCAATAGACTAAAAAGCAGTCACCAGGATTTATTTGTTTTACTATCCCTCCATTGATGGAAAACAAAAAATTAAAATAAAATAGCGATTTTTTTGAATAGTGGAGAAATTTTTCCAAAACAAAAAAGTATTTTTCTCTTTCATCCCACTGTTCATACCAGGTGCCAGAGGATTGCAAACAAGATTAACAGTGAGAGGCGAAATAACTTCAATGAAAAGTGGTATTCTACAGTAAAAGTATTTCTGACATTCTTATTTCTTTATCCAAGTAATATCTCATTCTTATTTGAGCCATGATCTCCAGGGAAAACTATGACTGTAGCAATGATTATTCATCAGGCATATGTCATTAAAATACCTCACTCAGAAAGCTATTTTTATTTTCCAAACGAAGTGTGAAATGGTGAAGAAATACCACAAATGAGAATGAGAAGACCAATTTTTAAAGTAATTATTTCCATATCATTCATTTAAAGCACCATCAATAACCTGAGCATGTTGAAATTTGCTTTTGTGAACGACATGACTTTTTAACCTGGCAGTTTCTTTGTTCACATGAAGTTGAAACCTCTCTGCCTAGAAAAGCAGCAACCAAAGCACCACTTAATTCCAGGCACTCTGACCATATATTTAACTATGTTCCACAGTAACCTAGCTGACAGCTGTACAAGCAGAGGAACATGTCTTCCCATGAAGAAAAACATCACCAAATTGAATTACTCAGCTAACTAACATGGGCAAATAAAATCTATTTAGAAAAAGAACACTTAGTGAGATTATCTAATTAAAATTATTCAGACTTGCTTTGCAATATGAATATTTTTGAAGGAGGACACCAGGTAGCACAGGATCTAGTCCATGCAAATTTATTAGCTTTGAGCTTTAACCCTACAACTGTCAGCTCTGACTGGAAAAATTGCATTCAAGGTTTTGTAGCAAGAAGTGATTAAGTGCATTTACAAAGTGAGGACATCAGTTCCCAAGCCACCTAACATCAATTAAAGGAGGCCAAATTAAATTGATGTTCTAATTCCACAAAATTAATGGTAACTTTTTTTTAATAGATGTAACAACATTTCCCTGAGGTCCTGTAATAAATTCTTATCACAGCAACTCATGTAGAAAGTAAGTGGTTACCTATCCATAAAAATCCAGTGCTTAAAATCAGTTATGGGAATGATGGCAGTAAGGTTCCTATTGGCCTCTGTGTTCTGGGTATTTTAAGTTTGATTTATTTTTTTGCAGAGTTTTTCATTTTTAAACACTAGGAAAGCATAAAGGAAAAAAAAATCTCGTTCATTATGGAAATATTTTTCATATTGGTTCCTTTTTAATAGAGCATTCCTCTAAACTCATGGGATCAGGAACTAATTAAGGTTGCTTGCAGCTACTTTTAAACAAAATAAAATCATATGTCTTCACTATCCAACATTTTATAAAAGGAATAAGGGATTTTTATTTATTTCTTTAATTACTTTCATTTTCAAAGAGTTTGGAGACATAAAAAAAATCTCAATTTTCCATATCATCCATCCTACTGAAGAGCATGTGAGTAAGATGAAACTCTGGTATATGGGTCTTAGTTAGCAGGGTAGAATTGGAACATGGAGCCCATACAGATGAAATATTGTGAAATCTGTTATTAAAGTTTTGTGATTTCCTGGATGTGGACACTTACAAAGCTGAATTTGAGTTGAACTTTTTTTTTTATTTTGAATTTAATTCTTAATTTTTAAATGCAGCACAGACCACACTCTGCAGGAACTGAAGCACATCCAAAGACTCCTTGCTGAAGGAAATGAAAACAGAAAATGCAGGGAGTAAAATTCAGCTGACTGTTCAAAGCCTTGTTTTTCTAGTTGCGGCCACAGATTGATTAGTTGCTTAAGGTATTTGTAATGTGTCAGTTTTCTTGCATTATCCATGGTAATTTCCACCTTGAGAAACCTTCAAAAAGTTCAAATACAGATCTACATGAGAACGACCACACCTGCTTTGAAAATGAATCCACCCCTTAAATACAAATGACTACTCTATGTCTCCTTTTTCTTTAAAAAAAAAAAAAGTCATGACTGAGATACTTGGAAAAAATACAGACTTACCATTTGCAAAGACAAAAGGAAACTTGGACCATCTTACCCATGTCAAATACAGAAAGTTTCCCAGAACTGCAGACAACTTCAGCCAGGGGTCAGAAGATTCTCTTTCTGCAATTGTACAACTTTTTTTTCTTGGAAAATATACCAACATTCTATCACTGTTTTCTACAAATGGTGTTTGCCTTGACAGCTTTGTGATTTCTTGTGAAGGATTATAGAGTCAGAAAAAAAAACCAAAAACCAAACCAAAACCAAGAAACCCCAAACAAAGCCCATACACCAGCAAATTGCCAGTCTATATGTACAGGATAGAGAGTAAGAGGTCCGAGAGATGCAGTTTTGAAATCTTGAAGCTAAATGTGAAGCCACCTACTATTTATAGTAAAGTATCTCAGTGAGACTGGCTATGGGTGATAAGGAATTAAGTGCCAAATCACCTGTGGGAGAAGCAGCTCAATTAGTGGCTCATATGGCTGCTAAACTTTTACATTCTCTCTATCATAATCCACTTATAATTAGCAGAAGCGACACGTTTGACTACTCTCTGACTTCTTTAATTTGGTGTTTAAATTATTCAGTAAAGAGCCATAAACCTAACTTTCTCTCAGTTACAGCCACATTCAAAAGTACTTGTTACTACTGTTCTAAGTCTTCTTGATTTTTCTGTAACATCCCTCCTAGAACACTATACTGAGCAGCAGAGAATCATAATTCAATACATTGTGTATATAGCAATAAATAAAGTATTTATTAAAAACAGGGATAGGATAAAAATTAGTTTAGCTGTTTGGTTTGACTTTCTGTTAACATTAGCCTAGGCCTTAATCTGCTCCTGTGATTCTCTTCTGAAAAACAGGCATCTAAACCAACTTACAAACAGTATTATGTTGGCTTCTTGGGTTAAGTCAACACAAGACAAGCTAAACTAATAAATATAGTACCGTTCTTTAAACCATGACTTTATAAATGAAGTACATTCCTGGTGTCAATTTAGAAAGCTGTTTTGTAATTCAGGTTTAGTAGTGATGCATTGCAATTCATTAAACATCACAGATAGTGCCTCCTAGAACATTCTCATCTCTTGACAATTGGTGGCTTTACCAGCATGTAATCATTCACGTTTATCTGCAGATGCCCTTCTGTTATTTGCCAGAATAAATCGTCTAGAGCTCAAATATTATGATGGTTTCAATTTCATTTTATCAAAAATCATGCTCTATTTGAAGAGCTGTCCAACTGGGAGCTACTTTGCCTCTCTAGAGAAGTGACAGCACAAATGTTTACTGAATCCAGAGCAGGAAAAAAAAATTCTCTTGTTACATTTGAAATCTAAGACTACAAAGCCCACAGAAAAAGTAATGGAGTTGAAAAGATTGAACTCATTAGCTACTCATGGATTTGGAATCCACTCCGAAGTTCTTCAAATCCTGTATACTGCAACATTCATTGTGTCTTTTGGGGATAAAAGACATTCAGAAATAAGTAAATAAGATACAGCAAGGAAGAGTAATTCCAAACCAAGTGCTATTAATTTCTTACGGAAACACTGTAAGGATGATTTTGGAGACTTCAGCTTAGTTTCATAATCACAAATTCCCAATCAAGCACACAGTATCTCTTGGTTAGAAAAGCACTTCAGTCATTCTGCAAATAATTCATCATAATGTGAATAAACCACTTTCAAATGAAAAACTCTTTATCAGACCAGAAACTGGACTCCTGCTTCAACAGTAAATATGGAACTGCTGGGGAAAATTACGTGCCTTGACAAGTTAATACATACCCTGGTCTGCCCTCTGCTATTTGCCTTTTTGTAAGGTGAAAGATGCAGATCTTCCTCTGCATCCCAGCACACACAGTTGCTTCACCTTCAACAGAAATATTTTAATTATGCCACCTGAGAAAACTCAAGATTGAAAGGGTAGAAAATTTAGACATTTTCTGGTTATGCCTTGCTGACTTTTCTTCAAAGGTGCCATGTTTCACCTGTTGCTTGCACAGCTTCCCCAATTTCCTCCACAACATGACAGGCTCCCTCCCAATTCTACTAATCTATTTTCTTCACCTCTGTAAGACTGGGCAGGAGTTTCTCTCTCCCACTCTCCCTGAAGCAGATACACAGCAGGTACAGCACCACAGATACACCAATACAGACACTACTGTTCATCCCCCCAGTATCTTGCCTTATGAAAAGCAGGAGTCAAAAAACAACAATTTTTATCTTTTACCCTCTCTCCCCACCCTCTCTCCCCACCCCCTCTCTTAAAGCAATATAAGCATTTCCCCAAACATCCAGTCCAGTTTTAAATCACCTCAAACCCTGCTTTCATAGGAGAATAGGAAACATGGGCAGTGACTAGTCAAAAATGAATGGGAAAGCAAACAATATTAATCATATTTTAATACACCATCTCCTAAATCTGGATATTCACTTTTGCAGCAAGTACTGTAAGATGTACAATGTGAAGAGTTAGCAGCAACTTTCCAAAGCCTCCTAATGAAGAAGTCCCAAAACAAGATGTTGTTCAGCTTGTAATTGTTTTACATGTGAATTAAGTTGTGTAACACCTACTTTTACAAACATTATCTTCCCTAAACATAAAACCATAATACTCTATAACTTCAGCAATTAACGGGTTTGTACTGGTGGAAAACTACATCTACTTTTGAGAATCGGGGTGGGGGGGGGAGGGGAGAATGTGTGGGTTTTTTTTTTTCTTCAAACTGCTTGTATTTTTTCACAAACTTTTGCCAGAATATCTGTTTTGCCCTTTTTGTGGACAATATTAAGCAGCAGTACAATGCTAAATTAAGAAGAAATCGTGTATTTTCTGCATTTTTATATCATACAGTTTTTATAATAATGTCTTATGAGGTCAATTTCAGTGCTACTAAACAAAAATATGCTACTAGTAAAATATGACTTACTCTTTCACTGGTGGGACAGGCTTATTTCTTTGCATATCATAAAGTGCTGCCTTACTTCAAGTATTAGTAGACACATGCATCTTTTACCAGTACAAAATAAGAAGAATATACCAATAATATCTGTGTTTGCATATTTGCATGCACCTAGAAGGCATCAGTATTATGTTAACCTCAGCTCTCAGACAGTAAATGAGAAAACTGATCACATTTAATAGTTAACAGTAATAGTTAATTGTGAAACATCGATATGTGCTGTACTTCAGACTGAAAGCTCTTTCTTGGTACTTTTAAAGTAGAAAACCAGCTGGCTGAAGAAAAGCCCAAAGCAGAGGGCTACACTGCAGGGATTCATTCTATTACATTAATTAAAGCATTAAGTTGTTGAACTAAATAACTGCTGAAAAAAATATCTTTTTTAGACCAGGCATTGCAGTTTCCAAGCCAATGGGACATTTTCCTATCCAATAGTGAGGACTGGGGACTGATAATTAACAATTTAGAGTCTTCTTTCTATTCCTAAGCTTCTGACACCTTCTTCCTAAATTAAGATCACATTCACTGCTCTTAGAAACTGCCACAGCTCCATTAAGGCACAGCTCCATTAAAGCTTATGAAGCTCTGCCAAGTTACATGGCAGAAAACTTGCCCTGTGGTTTGTTTAAAGGTTATAAGCTTTGCCTGCAAAGATGACAATTCCAGGTGGAATTCAGCTGGTCTTTAATTTATACAGCTGCCCCTGTCAGCCAAAAGGTCTTTACTTCAGACTATCAATTAAACAGAACACTTAAAATTTTAACCATGTTTCTTTATTCTTATAGATACTAGGAAAGGATTTTTTTGTCAAATTACATTGTACCGATGAAATTCCTTCTTTTCTCCCTGCTGTTATGAATTTTTGTTTTTCAATTTCAAAAGACAACTTTATTCCAATTATAGAAATAAAATAAAAAACTTTCTTCACTATACAATAATGGAATTTCCAGAGTATAAACTGAATAACCAACTGTATCCTTGCTAAACTCATTTAGAACAGTAAAATAAAAGAAAAACAGTGCCGAAACAAATTTTACAAAGTCTGATGACAGAAGAAAACCTTTTTAAGTATCAGAAAACACTTACTTTGAAATGGGTGACAACTTCTTATTTTAAATAACAAATGGTGAATACTAATATATTTTCAACTAAAACTTCATTTTTTTTCCTGTGATTATACTTTCTTTGCTAACTACGTACTTCAGAATCATGACGATCACTGCCAATGACTTTTCAGAGCATATGGACAAAAGATGCATATAATTTTAATGGAAAGAGCATGCAAGAGCCGCCTTATTATTAATCCTTGCAGAAGGAAGAGGCTTATCTTCAAAGATCTACTTAAAGATGTTTGTGACAGCTCAGGAATTTATCTCCAATTCTTCTTGCCTGCAGTGTGCCACATTGCTATTTTTCCCATAGCAACATGCAAGCAGCAAACTAAGATGTCATATGCATAATACAGAGATAAAAAATGACCCTATTTCCACGTCCACGTGATAAATGGAATGAAAGTTCAGTGAACACATATTTGCACATTAATTGAACTGCACGATTCTGTCCTGTTCAATCAAGTCACTACTGTATGTACCACAGGATTTTTTTCCCCGAGAATCATTAAACCAAGTTTATCGCTCAAACACATACACATTTTCACCTATTTATCTTCTTGCCTTGCCAAGATAGGAAAAAAAGTTACCTCTGCATATTCACATGATTGAAAGCACATACACATACATTTATATATTACTACATCACATTAATATGATGAGAATCTGAACTGTCATCGTTAACAGTAATAATCAGAGAACAAAGGTACTTGATCAACTTTTGCAGCCTATAAATATTTAGGAGACATTTGGGCTTTGAGAATATTACATTTTCCCTTAGAAATCAAGTTTACTTTGGCTGATTTAATCACAAAGATCAATATGGCACATCTACAGTTCTGACATGATGATACTCTTGAAATTCACAACAGAAGGACTGAGAAAATTGTGATTAATACACCACCTTTAAAATCTTCAAAACATGTTAAGATTCTCATATAGGCAGTGAAAATTTACAACATTTAGCAAGAAGACATAGAAGTAAACTGAGAAACAGAAACAATAAACAAAATGTACTTCCACGTCAACACTAACCCTTTAGTGAGACGAGCTTATATTCATTTCTATTGCCATCAAATTACTGATGCACATAGCTGAAATGCATTCTAGAGCCACGTATTCATAAAAATGCACACACGATGTTTCACAGTTGACATTATTTTAATAAATCCAATTATCTTCAGAAGTCTCTGCAGGAGTCCTGCCCAAGCAGATTCTGGCTTTGAGTGTGGGATGATGCAATCTCTAGATCCTTGGAGGAAAATTTCAATTTCATACTTACTGGCATAAGTAATCTAAACAACCTTGGAAATTGTGTAGATCTGGTAAGAACACTTCTCCTTTAATAGCACACTTCCAAAAGTACAATGAAATCCCAGTCTGAACAAAAAGCAAGACTTACCTCACACCTGACCAAAGGGACTGAGCAGCATTTCAGTGAAAATAAGACAAAAGAGGTGCCTAGGAAAAATTAAAAAAGCAGTCCTCAAAAGAAAGATAGTGGCTTAAACAATTAAAAGACTGTTTCCAGAGGCAGAGACTTTATTAGGGAAGACTGTTTATCTTTAAATGAAGCAAATTTAGGTAACTGACCTAGTCCATGGACCATTTTTCATATACACACTGAAAAACCCCAAATCCTAGTTTGAAACCTGTGTAGGCAATGGAGTCTCAGCTACCAGACCATTCATTAAAATCTACATGGAAGAGTAATCTTATAGATTTTAATCAACAAGTATTATGATCTTTGTTTGCAATCACTCTCTTAGAACCATGGTGAAGCATTTGGGTACCCCTTCAGACTGCACTGGAACAGCTGAAAAAAAAAAATCTCATTTTTAAGAGTTTACAAGACCAAAGATTTTGTCACTGGAAGGAAGCAAAACCAATATACGTAACCAAGTCTTTGCCAAACTGCATGACAGCTGATATCTAGTACTTATTTAGAAAAATAAACTGAGACCTCCAACAGAAGAAGGATGTGGACCTGTTTGAGCTGATTGAGTATCTGTTGTCAGGGTTTGAGTAGCTGCTGTACTTGTTGCTGGGGTTGGTGTAGTTGCTGTACTTGGAGTTGGAGTAAAATCAGCTCTGAAGGCTGAAGCACTTCTACTGTGAAGACAGGCTGAGAGATCTGGGCTTGGTCAGCCAAGAGAAGAAGAGGCTCTGGGGAGACATTAGAGCAGCTTCCAGTGCCTAAAGGGCCTACGGGAAAGCTGGAGAGGGGCTTTTTACAAGGGCACATAGGGATAGAACAAAGGCGAATGGTTTTAAACTAAAAAAGGGTAGATTTAGATTAGATATTAGGAATAAATTCTTTCCTGTGAGGGTGGTGAGGCACTGGCACAGGTTGCCCAGAGAAGCTGTGGCTTTCCCATCCCTAGCAGTGTTGAATGGGGCTTTGAGCAATCTGGTCTAGCAGAAGGTGTCCCTGCCCATGGCAGGGAGTTGGAACTGGATGATCTTTAAGGTTCCTTCCAACCCAAACCACTTTGTGAGTCTATGAAATACAAAACAAAAGCTACAGTTCCATTTGTATCTTTTATAAATGTTCTTTTTAATAATATATAATCTATAAATTAGTCAACTGGTTATGTCTAAACTGATGTATTGCATGATTCAATATATTTGGTTTCTTTATGAACGTTTATTTTTTCTATTCATTATCTTTTGCTGGACTATTTGCTTTTCAATGGTAGAAGCTTCTGTTTCTATGAATAAAGTAGTCCCAAAACCGTAAATTATATTCTACAGTTTTGACATCATTTATTTTCATACCATTATACATGCCAACCTTTTGACTACTCAAGATCAAAAGAGTTGCTCTCAAGGCTCATATTTCAATATAGCTCTCATATTTTATGCAGCAAATTAGGTTTTACAGTAGCAGCTACAGCAAGACTGTCACACTGCACAGCTTAAAATTACTGTAGAGGATTTCATATTGGAGAAGCACGATACTATAAATTTATACTCAATTAAAAAATGGATGAAAACTATCTGTAATTCTTTCCCACCCATCTTGCACAGTTTTGATGCGTATGTATGTAACTGATGAAAAAAACCCTTGAAACTATAAAAGGTAGTCAGGATTCTAATTTTGGTAATAGAAGTTGGAAGGGAATCTAGCAAATACTAATGAAGGGAGGTATTTTAAGTGTTCAGTGGGGAATGCACTCAAATCACGTTCAAAGGTCACCTACCAGGCACACACTGTTATGAATTTCTTTTCTGCCACATTGGAATGTCCGTATTAACTTGTCAAGATAATTGCTACAGCTGGGAGTTCCCACCACTGACAATCAAGAGTTTATTAGGTATCTGAAGACACAGGTAGGTGCTCACTAGGATTTATATGTGACACTGAACTACCTGTAGACAACTTTCAGTGGGAGTTCAGATGCTTAATCAGCTTATATACACATAAAATACTTTTCAGTGGAAATAATTTATGGGTAAACATCAAAACAACAGTTTCTGCACAGTTATAACTGTTCAGTTCTAAAATCTCAACAAGTTAAAATTACTTTGATACATCATTCTCCAATTTACACTTAAAATTATCAGTATTCTTACTAGTAATATAATTAGTAATTATCAATTGATAGCAATTACCGTTTTTACACTAGTGATACCTATTTATACACAATTAGTGACAGCTTATGACTCAGTCAAATTTGAAGGGATTTCAGTGGACCAAGCAAAAAGGATCACCTTACTGCAACAATTACACTCTTGAAATTTCTAAAGTCGTATTACAAACTATAAGGATGGTAAACCCCTTAAAATACTCATAATTGTGACTGCATGGAAAGCACCAGGCTATACTTTTATAGAACTTGTTACTATTCTTTAAAATGCAAATATTTTCTTGATTTAAATGAAGAACTTCATGAACACTTAAAAAATACTAATAGCTAATTTTTTATCAGTCATCACAACTGATCACTCAGTGCCTCACTCCTATTTTATGGAAGAGGGAATATACACAGTTGGATAAGATTAACAATGTATAGGCTAGATCAAATGCCTCAGCTGATGCAAAGTATTGATCCATCAGAAAAGGGAAGGCTATAATCCATTCATTCATTCTTTCTGAACAATAATCTGAAAATTGAAAGGGAAACGTCTTGTGTCTTGAGAACGTATGTACCCTGGAGTGATGGCAGACTAGGTCCTTGTGCGTCAAGTGTGCTTTGGAGAATAAAGCAGGACAAAGAGACCAGGAAGACTGAATAGCGTGTTTTTATCTACCATTGACTTTCAATACACCTGTAATTTATCCTAAGAGCATCCAGCCAAGCATTCTTGTTTCCCCAGATGAAGTTTCCATTGATGTCATAGTTTTTCCATAAAAACAAATCAGACAGCCAACAGGATTTAACAATTACTGGTATACTAGCAAAGAGAATTAAGTGTACCAGGAACAGAGCATACTGCAAACTATCAAAAGAATAATAATAGAACAATATTAGTAGGTATATATTTTCTTAGAAACTTCTGCTGTTTACACACCCTGTTTTACCAACTCCTTTTAAAAACTTGAGTTAGTTTACTTTGACATTAAAACTAAGAAAAACAGACAGTATGGTCCTGCTGGCAGTGAAACCCCATGGTTCTGCTACCAACCTGCCACATGATTTTCTTCATTTTGCTGTAACCATTTCATGTATTATCTACCTAAGTGCGCAAGACCTTTGAAATACTGTGTAACACATGCCTGTACACAACCTGAAAGACTAGGATTCCAGCTGGGGCCTCTAGGCATTAGTGTAATGCAAACAGACAATAATATCAGCAAGCACAAATGCTCTGAATGGCTTTCAGACCATATCTGCTCTAGACACCTTGCATACTCACCTCTTACATCATTCATGTAAACATATTTCTACAGCACCACAAGCATACATGATTTTTCATAAACATTTTATGAAAAAAAGGAAAAATGAAACAACTGTTTGTCCTTGTTGTCAGAGGATTTTTCTCCCCTCTCCACCCCACATGCAGAGCTGCAAAAGGGCGACTGAAGTGTAATACATTTATTGGCCTTTGCAGAAACACACTACCCACCAGGCCTGACCTACTCCTTCCATGTAAGGGAAGTGGGGGGCTTAACAATGACATTTCCTGATAATCAAGGACCTTATAGATTGCAGTATAAATCAGTCAGTTCTGTTATCATTAGAGCTATATTCTGCTTCCTGTTCTGAGGTTTTTCCTTAAACTCTGATTTAATAACCTCCTTGTCTTTGAGCTTATTTTGATTTCCAGTTTTATTGAGGTATATTGGCAACCTTTTCTTTATGAGAGTAAAAAAGGCTGCCTGGACATTCCACACATAAAAGCAGGCAGAGAGGTTACACACAGTATTTCCATCAGGCGTGACCTCTTAATTTCTCACAAGGCAGTGGCCCTGAACTTCACTGTATCATTTATTTGATGTTGTAAAGGAAAACAGGAATCAAAAGCAGCTTTCTGTTCTCTATTAGGTAGAGGAACCTTTGCTCTCCACCTAAATAGAGAAGCCTTTGCTTCTTCTCAACACAACCTCAAGAAGATAGGGTGGCAGGACACAGATGTGACTGTCCACTCATTATGGCCTGCTCCCACACTCCAGCATTTGCTGGAGAAGCCACAATCCTTACAGAAACCAGGAGAGCAGCATGCTTTAATGTAGCCATCCTCCTGTGCAACCCAAGGGTAGGATGGGGAGTAAGAGCACCCCAACCCAAGGGTAAGAGCACCCCTCTCCTACTACATGCCAGGTTGAGCATGTAGGAGAGGAAACACAGTTTTTTAAGTAGAGAAACTTTTGTTTCAGAAAGAAGAAAAAAAATTATGGTTTGCCCAGCATGGAGATTCTTTACACTAATAGCTAATTAGAAAAAATGGCCACTCTAGAAAAAGTCACATAGTTTAAGAAAAGAGGGATCTTTTGAAGGGGAGAAATGTATATATCAAAAAGCAATAAATGACTTGCCAGCCACACACCTGTATCAAATAAAGGTAGCAGATCTGAAAAACAAAGCCATTCCTTAAACCGTGTTGTTACAGGTAATTACATTAAATAAATATTATATAAATAAATATTATATTCTGCATGTTACAGCAATCACATTGCTTTATTTGAGGCTGTTCTCAGGCCCATTTTGAAATGACATTAACACAATCTGTTAAGTGCTTTACTGTGCGAGACCAGATTAATTCATGATAAAAATCTTTGTATTTAACTACCTATGCACGACTTATACTTTTTTTAAGATGCTTCTAACTTTCATATTTACAAGACTATGACACTAAAAGACACAGTGTAGGCAGATTTGGCAATTATTCATAGAAGGCTTTGTTGCCTACAGCTTTGACTGTCACTGCTTCCCCTTTGTGTTAAAAGATTGACGAAAGGTCTGGCTTACTTGACAGCCTCCTCAGATGTATTTGTTTCTCTACATCTGGTATGTGGAAACCAGCATTTGGAAAAAAAAAAAAAACAAAACAGAAAAACCCAAATTATTTGTATCTTCCTGAAACATTCAACAGTAACACATACACACTAGTTTTCTTTCTCGTTTTTACTGACAAAATTCAGTAAGGGAACACCACAGCTATGTTGACTGAAAAGAAAAAGAGGAATAATTAAATTTCAAGACTGGATCATGAAGATCAAAGAGTGAAGAAAAAAAAAGGAGAAAAAAAAAGTCAAAACATGAGGCCACTATTATCAAACCTGAGGAAACATTACGTGTGTCATCCACACAAACATCTACTTAAGGTTTGTTAGCCTCAAAATACACCAAAACTGTACTACGCACTACATATGGCCCAGGAAGAAATCCTTAAGTTTGCCATTACGTCAAAGGAGCCATTTCCTTCAAGCAGAAAACTGCCTGCAATTCAAAACATTGGCATCCAGTCCTGCATGCTTATTGTTCTTTCTAGTTGTTACTCTTGGGAGTATTCAGTAGGACTATATACAAGCCTGATTTAGGAAAGCACCTAATCTTTCTTTACCTTCCAAATAGGATTTTCCCTGTATGGGGGAACTTTGGCATTTCCTCTGAGGACTTTCATGAATGGGAGTAAGAGCATCTAGTGATAAACTCTTAGAGGTTTGTGCCAGCGAAGCTAGCTGGCCCACAGGCTGAAGAACAAAGGCCAGAAAATATGTTAATTCTCCAACGGTTTTCAAATAATGAAAGTACTAACAAAGCAACACAACTGACACAACTGACCACCTCAGGAACTTGTACCACTTCTAGAATTTTACACACAAAACCGAAAAAAGTATATGGGAAAATTTTACAAATAAATGAGAAAACAGACTTTTATAAGGGAGCAAAATTGATAGTAGTACCAGTACAGTGACAAATCTAAGCCCCCCAAAATCCCATTGCAAATCTAGAAAATCAAAGTGACTTTTAATTAGTGGACACTATTGATATAAGAGAAAGGTATTTAAAATAGTCCAACAGTGAAAAAAAAAAAAACAAACCACCAAACCTGCTCGCAAAAGTCTCTGAGATAAACCAAGTGTGCAACTGAATCAGATCAGCAAAACTGAACACTAATATTACAGTCTTAATCTAAATAAAAATGAATTATGTCATTCTTTTGTAGTATGCAAGTGAACTTGTGCCCTTGTTCTTTAAAATAACTAACACAGATTATCTATTCTCTATAATAAAGCAATTTGAATTACAAAACATTCGTATTAAAAATTTATCTGACTATAGTCGCAAGAGTCACCTACACATTTTGTCATAGTTAAACATTAGCTTTGGAGTACATCACAAATTCCCTACTGTGAGTCCAAGACCTGTTTCATATAGAAACGCTCTGAGCTTCCAATTGACATTACATTTAAATGAGTCAGTAACTGTGCACACTGAATAAAAATATCTGTCAGTTATTAAAAGTGCAGTGACTTACTCAACAGCAATGTTCAAAAGAGACAAACGCTGTATAACATGCTGGTGGTCACAAAGAACTGTCATTTTGGTTTAGCAATCAGTTATTCAAAACATACTCCTATAATCAGAATATTTTCACCTCACTCCTATAATCAGAATATTTTCACCTCTAAGAATATAGTTAGACCCATTAAGACCAGGTAAGATACATACGACTAGAAAAGCTAACAAAATAAATGCAAATCCAAAATGATCCATCTAAACTAGCAATACCAAGCACCACAGACAGCGTAGACAACACACGATACAGTTAATGTCATTCCAGAATTGATCAAGAATTCAGCTAATACCATTGTGTCATAAAACTAAACTTCTCTCTCATGTCCAGTCTGTTTAAACAGCTCATGTCGTATGGTACCAAAGACTGAGGCAAGCCAAGGAGTTGGAAGGAATGCAAGCCAAACAGCAGAGCTGACCTTGGAGCAGATACAGTACATTTTTTGCTCTGAAGCAATGAAGAAAAATTGAAGGGCATAGAGGAAAGGTCAGACAGCCACATGCTGATGGGAAATTACAACACATGCTTACCAAAGCTCTGAACTATGCAGTTTCAAAGACCTACATAATGATAAAATTTTCCTAGGAGGAATTCATCAGCTTACACATTATTATAAAAAGACAAGAATTCCAAAGATTGTTTCATTAAATGCTAGAAACAGCACTTGCCACAGTGAAGCCCCTTAAATTTTCACCCCAAGATTGGAAGAAAGCAAGCTCCACTATCAAAATGGCAGACAGCTATTTAACAACCCACCCATGTTAAGACAGGATTTCCTACCTCAGCTTTGCTGGCAGCCAGTGTTGTCAAAACCTGAAAATTACAGGGAAAATGCATTAGTATTGATTCAACAAAACAAGAGTGGGATTAATTTGCTTTTGAGGTAACTGACATCAATTGGTTGTTATGGCTTGAGGGAATGGAACTGAAGAGAACTTTCATACTGACTGTTCACCTCTCATGCATATGAGAGGCAATACCAGGTATAAATTAAGAGTACATTAATATTCAGGAAACATACCAAAACAGAACTGGAAAAAAAATGTTTTTATATTTTTACTTATTTTTAATTTGTTTCTGAACAGAAATGATGAGTAATGCAACTGGGAACTATTCTAACATATCAAGAAAATTACCAGGATATGCTTTGAAAATAAGCCAGTGTAGTTTCACAGTGCTAGAAGCAACAGGGAGTTTGAAGAACACATTCCATGTGAAGTGTGACAAAGAAAGGTTTGCCAGCTTCTGCTCACTGGGGATGTACTGTGCTGGGTGCAGGTATTGGCAGGAAAGGAGCTGCAGGAATCCCTGCAGGAAAAGGTCAGGCCCTGTTCCAGTTCTGACTTAGAGCAATCAAAGCTGAGCTTAGCACAAACATACTCATCTCCCGATGAGCCATAGAACCACAAGTCCTATTTCTCTCTGCCAAAAAAGGAATTAATTTATCATTAATTCTCTAGATTTAGGCACCAAACCATAAGTAAGTCAACTACTACCACAAACTTGCACAAAATTCAGTTCAGGCAATACAGATAAAATTGTTATTTATATTACAGCAACTTTAACTCAACACTTTGAATAGACACAGACATACTTCAATATTATAGGACAAATAACACACATTAAGTGTTATTATGTTAATAGTTGTTATTAGGTTATGAGGGCTGTTAAACTGTATTTGTGAACAAAACTCTGTTAGAACTTCATGTAATAATACTGTCACAACTTTACTAGGTTGAAAACCCCCTTATAACTTCCTCACGTATTCAAGACTGACACCTAGCTATAATTCTGTCTACATGAGAATAGATCTTTCTTTATATTGCTGTTACCAATCATTTTTAAAGGATATCACCAATTTTCCCCAGCTTTTAGTAGCAGGAGAAGGAGTGACCAACAGTGACTCAGTGGAGGGCAGGGGAAGCAGAGCACAGGATTTAATTAAATAGAACTCAGCCTGTATAAGAAAAAGAAAATCTGTGTGCAGAGCTGGTGTTCAATGGAAGACATCTGTGGATTCATCAAAAAATTATTTCAAAGGAATTTGGGAATGGAAATGAATTCCTGTCACATCACAACAAGGTACCTGCAATCACAAACAGTTAATTTAACCTGATTCAACAAGTTTCAGGTCTATTTGAAATGTGTATCTTTTGTCACTAATAGGATTATTGAAGGTTGTTCAAGAATTTCTCTAAGCAGAACTTACCCTTATTTAAATTCCATTTATTTACGAACAACCTATCACCATTTTCTTTCTCTCTTTCTTTCTTTCTTTCTTTCTTTGCTATTCCTCTTGACCAATAGTCATTAGGGTTAGCAGTTACTTTTCTTTTCCAACACAGACCTTACATAAAGTCATCTTATCCATTCTCTGCTAGAATACCCTTAGGCTTAACATGCCATTCTGTTAGTGTCCCCTCACAAGAAGGCCTTTCTTTCTACCAATATACTCAGTAGAGTTACACTCTACTTACTACAATCTAACTACATCATTTTTTTAATGAATAAAACCACGTATTTTAGGGGATATACCCAAAACCTAGTTTAACTTAAACCACCAGCATTTGGAGTGGAGTCTCCTTAAGCTTTCATAAATCCCACTCTAAACCATCTCTCAGAGGTGCCTCTCTCTCTCATCTATGTAAGTAATGTGAAAACAGCTAAGCAATATGACTGCTCCAACCAAGGACTCACTAATGCCTTGCAATATAATTAAACATTCTTCTATCTTAGTAATCCACATGTGTATCCAGAGAGTGTGTTTCTTTTATAATGCTTTATCTTCCTGCTGCTTTATAGTCATCCAGTGGTCAACTCGACCACTGGACACAGTCCACCCATATCTTTCTTCTCAAAGTTATTGTCTGATAAATCCCAGTTCAGCAGTTGAATTTCAGTTAGTTCCTAGAAGGATGACCTTTTACTTGGTATTACTGACATTAATTCACTTTTTTATTTCTATTTGCTAGAGTATTCATCTCTTCCTGGATCAGGCTCTTCTATATTTCCAATTAGCTTTATATTTTTATCAAATTTCATCAGCATATTCTTATGCCAAGCATACTAATGAAAAATTATCAAGTGAAATAACAAATAACTTGACACAGTCATACTGCTGAGGGCAGCATTGTTTTTAGCCATGCAGTACTGCTGACACCTGCCTGGCAGGTTACCAGGCACTCACACCAGAGTTATGTTAGTAAAATACTTCACCAGCCCATGCTATATAGCTGAGCAAAATGCCCTGTGTCACCCAGGCTGGACACGGCAATATGAATATACCCTGAGACATGAAGTGAGGCTGGATGTAACTGAGCAATCTGATCTTGTGGAACGCGTCCCTGGGCCATGGGTGGTTGGAACTAGATGATCTTTAAGGTCCCTTCCAACTCAAACCATTCCATTAATCTATGATTTCTGAAAACTCTGTAAAGTGATCCTCACACCAGAGGGACTATGACCTCTAACAGTATACACATCACTATATTAATGGAGACAGATATGGAGTGTTTCTATTTAAAATAATGATATTCCTCAAGCTGATGTTTAATTAATAAACAGTAAAACACATTAATATTATAGGTCAAATAACACTCATTATATTAGTGAGCTGATTGCTATTAGTCTGCAAATATCTGACAATTACCTAAAAGATTTGGCAGAAATTTTTATTTAAGTTTATGTATGTTAATGCTTGTATGACTGATTTCCTACTCTCTTTCAATCCCATCCTCCTCCTCAGTTCCTGAAGCTTTTAACTTCCAGACCAGCAGCTGGATTTTCTGCCAAGTTTGAGAAGTCAGTGAATGAACACATGAGAGTCGTATAAAGTGTATGACAAAGAAAAGCATTTGGAAGTCATTCTCTGCTGTAGGCTTTTCCAAAACTTGTCTGTATGTGACAGCATGATTACTCAATTAAACCCTCTCAGAAGGTATGGCTAGGTATCAAGCTTCTTAAGAGAGTAACCATTGCGATCTGTAGCCAAGTCACCCAAGACACAAAACCAACTTATCTATCCTGGGGAATCCTGGGTAAAGAAGTACCTATAACTATGTCAGATAATAAGTTAGTTATTACAGAAGGGAAGGACTGGGGACAAGCCAAGGAAAGGAGAAGAGACCAAGAACTGGAGTGTAGACAATGTGCCTGTCGCAATTAGTTGATCTTGCTTTACAAGGCAGGCAGCTTCCTTTGTAGATCATGCTACCTGCAACAGCTTATAGTTCTTACCAATGTTTGGTATGGAGTATGACATTCATTTACCATCTCTTACTGTCTCCTGGACATTTTATGTGCTAGCTAAGAACACAGCAATTTCATCAAGAGAGATCAAAGCTTGGGTGACAGTTTCCTATCTTTCTCACAATAATCCCTTTGTGACATAAAAAGCCCATGGGTTTATGTCACTTTCTAAGGGAAGCTGCAATTTATTTTTCTTGTACTAGAAGCTATATATGACTGACAGAAAACATCCTTAAAATGGCTTTTTTGGTATCACAAAAGTTGCACTCAATTCAGAACCTCCCATTCTACATACGGAAATGTACGAATGCTGACAAAAATGTAGATATGGTGATAACACTGCAAATGCAGTAAACAGTCTTTTAAACTATGTTTACTGGTTTTAGCACTTAGAAAGGCCTTATCTTGAAGTGCATGCATATGTAGTTCCTAACCTCCAGAATTAATTAAAAGGACAGTATGTGCCATTCTAAAATTATATCCAAATAGTTGCTATTTGTTATGTATCTCAAGCTAACAAGTTACCTTAAATAAAGGAAACCTTCTACAATGAAGAAAGTTCTGAAATATGAAATGTAAAGCTCATTTAATGTCATTTTTTTATTAAATACATATAAAATTTCCTGTGTAAAAGCTCAAAGAGCAGGGACAAAAATTGAAAGGGATGCATTGAGCCAGGATTCTCATTTATCACTTGCCTGAAAGTCAGTAACCATTTCACTGACTTGGCTCATCTCATCAACATGTGAAGCCCTTTTCCTGTTACTCATTTTTCTAAATAACATATTTTCTTAATCTATTTTTCAGTTTCTCACATCAAAATGAATGCTGTGCATTAAAAAAAAACAGTTTTCACCTTTTATAACTTTGCAACTTCCTAGGTTTCTATGGCATGAGAAAAGGTCTACTTCAGTCCTAGTCCAAGAAACTAAATGCATGGAATTCCTTCAGCATCACCTCATGTTTAGCTCATCCTACTTCAAACTCACATAAGACACGCATATGTGCTATGTTACAAGAACACTCACTGAAAGAGGTGCAATCAATGGCCCTTCAGTTTAATATCTTTCCTGTGCTTACCTGGGAATACCATATAGCTCCAAAACATGATTAAAAAAATATATATATATAAAAAAGGTGCAAATGGACTTTTACAATAAACTGAAGAAAACCATCTCCTGTAGTTTGGACTTTTGAAATTCTGTCAGAATATTTCAGAATATATTTCAGGCAAAGAGGATTTTGAGCATGAAAAAAATGGATAAACCTAGAAGAAAAAAGATAGCAAGACTGGAATTGTCAATGACAGGATGGAATTGGTTTTATTTCTTTTTTTTCCACCACTAATGTTAATAAAGAGACCCAAGAGCTGCTTCTTCAATAGACAGATATTCTAAGAAGTAATTTTATTACAGTAAAGCTTTTGATGTCTGTAAGCCACCCCCCAGGTTTTTGCAGGGCTGTTAGAAGAGAAAGATGAGTACCATTCATGTCATGTAATATGACTGAACTTTTGTGTAGCAATGAGTGGAACATGTGGCTGAATGTGCATGTCATGTTTCATTCAAACTCTGCCATCAGAGTTAGGAAAGTAGGAGACCGTCAAGTTTTGTTTCTTTTTAGAGAGAGTGTTTGATTTCTTAGACATAAAATACACGACCAACAACCAAATATGCTGTGTCACCCACTCTCGCTGTTAGCCAGTACCTCCCCTGCTTAAGCGGTCCTGAAACTACTGCAGTAAACACACCTACAAGATAACTAAATAAGATTTGGACTGACAACGAGCTCAAGGGAAGAAATTTGACATGGTTTTGTGAATGGCTTCACATTTATCAGAACAAATGTGAAATATTACTTTTAAAGGTTTGTCTCACTGAGCTTAGGCAGTTTTAAAAATTACACTGTGCTGTAACCTTTTATTAGTTTCTGGATTTGCTTGTGAGTGGGACAGGTGTAAGACTGATTGCCCATTGGTTTTTCCCCTTTTTCATTTGCCTGGTACAGTCTCTAGTCCAGCTCCTCAGGATTCAGAACATATTTCTGATTGTGATTCACAGTCCATGCCACTGAACAGAATTTGAGCTGTTGGAGCTATTTTGTGAGAGGTGTGTGAAGAAAGGGGCCTTTTGCTGAGTATTCTTCACCACCTCTGCACTCCATTATGTGAACAATTACCTGCAGTATCACTGGTTCACTGTGATAAACAGCAGCAGTGGAACAGAAAAATAAACAAGAAAAATCCAACCAACCAGCCCCCCTTATTATTAATTTCACAATGTAATGTCTGACTAATAGTATAGATAAAAATTAAAAAAAAAGCAAACCTGTATTGTCATACTTTACTTCCTAAAGCACAATACCTATGAAATGTGAAATTCTAATATTTCTAATGTATTTAACCAAATTCAATGTTATCATGATAAACAGGGCTGTAACTCTAAATTATTTCTTTAACACATTTAAATATCTCCTTCATAAGCATACAAAAACATGCATGCAAGAGATATCACCTTCTTGCTAAGAGAGTCGATTAATTATTTTCCATTACATAAGAAAGATATTACATAAGAAGGACATGGAGCTGTGAAGCAAGTCCAGAGGAGGGCCAGGAGGATGATCAGGGGGATGGAGCACCTCCTGTATGAAGACAGGCTGAGGAAGCTGGGGCTCTTCAGCCTCAAGAAGCTGCATGGAGACATGACAGAGACATCTGAAGGGGGTCTACAAGGATGCTGGGGAGGGACTCTTTATCAGCAGCTGTAGTGACAGGACAAAGAATAATGGGTTTAAATTGAAACAGGGGAAGTTCAGCTTAGATATAAGGGAGAAGTTCTTTACTGTGAGGATGGTGAGGCACTGGAACAGGCTACCCAGAGAAGTGGTAAATGCTCCATCCCTAGCAGTATTCATGGCCTGGTTGGCCACTCTTGGGTGATGTCATCTAGGGTGAAACACCCCTGCCTATGGTAGGGTGGGGTAGAACTGGATGACCTTAAGGTCCTTTCCAACCCAAACCATTCTGTGATTGTCCTTGCTTTCTAAAAGCAATGATGGAAAACAAATTAAAATTCACTTTTATATCCACATTCGTTAGGCTAGCATGAAACCCCACACATTCAGTTATAAACCTAATCCTTAATGGTCAAAAAGTGGCTGAGTATTAGGAAGGTGGGACTTGATCCAACAATGTTAACTCATGTAGGTTGTTTTTCATTTGTGTTCTTAATATTATACTTATTACGGTTCCAATACAGCTTTTAACTAAAACACTGTATTTTTGTTTAAATTGGTCGTGAAAGCTTTAGGAGGTCTGTCTATACCAACTTCTCGCTTCACAATAGTAAGTGAGCTGGCTAAATTGAGACTATCTGGAAAAGGAATCTTTGTATAGTCTCAGATGGACTATTGCCATCTGAGAATGAAAATAAAGAACTACATTTTTAAAAGATGAAGTTTTTTAAAAAGTCTGCTAATGAAATATACCTGCATAAACAGTGCATAAACCTCAAACTCAAGTGAGGCTACTCAGAGCAATTAAGGCTCATTAGTGTCCTCAGGTTTTGCCCGCAGCTGGGTTTGCTACTGAAGTGAACTGCTGAGCACGGAAGCCAGTCAATCCATGACAGTGCTGTCTTCCAGACCACAGTCCCACAAACATTTTATACTATTGTAAAGTATCTCTGCTGCAGCAAATAGATATTTCATTCTCCTCCTGCCCAGGGCCATTTTTGTGGGACTCCATGCTCTCTCCTTGTCCACATAATTATTCTTGAATAAGCAGTTACAAGGTTTTATCCTAAACTGGGCAGAGAACTCACTTGATTTCAAACTACCAAAGTCCTCAGCACCAGAGAAGCTGTGTGGGCAAAATGCTCCTCTTCATCACTTGTTCCTGGAAGCACGTTTGAGAAGTTACTTGAATTTAGTGCAGGGTCAGCCCTCTGGGTCATCCAAAATGCTAAACATAATGTTCTATCTATGGCTGGCACACATAACTTCCCATAAAAAAATCCAATATATTGAAGACTTACACAGGTGGAATATGCTGAACAGAGAACAGGTGGAATCAAGACCCATATTTCATAGATACGTATCTTTAATTAAATTTTGCTCCATTTACTTACTGCTATGGACAACAGCACTAGATTACTCCAAATTTATGGAAACTCAGTAAGCATACAGGCAATGATTTTAACAGGTAGTGAAAAATGAATTTGCCCTTTACTTCACAGTAGTATTTGTGATGCTCAGATAATATTGGCTGCTATGATCTTTCAACTAAATATGCTAAATCAGTATGCAAATATATTGACTAGTTATCATGGATAGTTGACTTCATGTACAAAGTCTCAGTGAAAATGTCTCTTTTATTTAAGACTTCTGAGGGGTAATCTGAGTAAACTCTGTCAAGTAAGTAAATAAGCAGAAAACAAGCCCCCAAACATTCGTTTTAACATATAGAATGTTCTTCATGAAGCATGCTCTATACTGTGTATCTGTTAGAAAGCAGTTTGAAAATAACATGGTTTTCTCTTTGAACTTGCTTTTACAAAGAAACCTGCACTGGATAGATCTTGACAAACAATTCCTCTTTAATGCTGGGAATAAATTCCATTACTCTTATAATGAGATAATGAGAGAAAGTGTCAATGCATAAGTAGCTATTAAAGTAACAAGTTTCTGTATGTAGCAAAAAGGATGGTCTTTGTTAACCATAATTTTAAAAGTAAACCTAAGACTACTTTACCCATATCTTCAACAACAAATCCACATATACTGCTGCATTATAATATCTGATAATATTTGCAGTTTCCTAAGTTAACCAAAGCAATGGTTGTAATTCTTAGATAGTAGAAGTTTATGAAAAATCCTGAGCACAACTGTAATAATTACATCTGAAAATCAAAGTAAACAAAGCATTTTCAAGTAAACTATTGAGCCACTACAGCTTTAAATGGATTCTGCTAAAAATTACATTAGTGCTCCATGCTTACTTTCTTAACTTAGCAAGAAAGGAAACAAATAGTATATAAATATCAACACAAAGATCCTGGGTGGGTTTTTTTCAGGTGTCAATACTTTTGTAAGGCTATAGAGTACTGAGGCAGGACAACAGTAGCAAAGCTGGCTACTGCACAATTCCCTTACCACCCCTGCCTCCCCACAGCCCAGCAGTACTACCAGTGCTATTCATTTCACCTCGGTGCAATAAGCTCAATTTTTGTTTGAATGTCCACATTATGCCAGAATAACATAAAAATAGATGATGAAGCAAAAATGAGCTGAATTTAGCTCCCCTGTCCTGCGTAGCTGCCATAATTGCACAGCTCGCTCATTATCTAAAGTCAGTCCCCTGAGCCTACCATGTCCCAGTTAAGCGACAGTAATAGAAAGCAGCTGGATGAGGACATGAGGTCAGCAGAATCATTAGCCCCTACAACTGCAGCACCATTGCTCCTCTCTGACAGCAAGGCTTTCACACATCGCCAGGCTCCTACACTACACAGCAGGTCAAACATTGCAACGAACTTAACCCAGCAACTCCATTAACAACTAACTGTGGCTGGTGGCTCCAAAGAAGTCCACAACTCTGGAAGCTTTCAGGAGTTTAATGAATTCCAGTCCCTCCATGTGCCCTCACCTCCTCAGCCCCAGGGCCTCTTTGGACACCTGGCAAAGCATCCTAGAGAAGCACTTGATGGAATGTCCTGTCACCTTCTGTTTCTGTGAGCTTTGTTGTGTACCCTTCAAGAATAACGCGTTTGGAAACATGGGTTGTGCAGAGACAATGCAGCAATGACAAGTGGTGACATAAGAAGGGGGCACTGCTACTGCATGCTGGGAGCAGCGCTCCACAGACCCCAGCAGCGGCACCTGCTGGCAACTGTGCCATGAACACAGCGCCCTCGAGGCCAACAGCAGCCGTTATCAGTACAAGTTAATAGTTTAAAGTGGATCGTCTGCAAGACATTTGTCGTTTTGAGGGAGGACAAAATGTCCTCAGAATTGTTCTCTTGAGGGAGGACAATAGAAGCTGCGCAAAGTACTTGGGTGAGACTCTCCAATGACAGAAATCCACCCCATTTCCAATAGTTAAAGAACTGGCCCAGTACATACATAAACACCCATATTCCAGGGGGAGGTATAGACTTCTACCTAATTCATATAGTTGTGCTTCAAGGCTGTGAGGCACAGAAACTAAGACAAAGTTCCTTGTCAAAGCCTGCACATATTCTGATTAAAAAGGCATCCTGTGAAGCCAGCCAAGGATTTCTAAATTCTGGATTCTCATTTCCACCAAGGGGCGAGCCTCAGTATCCTCAGTGGACTGAACACTCCTGCAGCATATGGGTAAAGCAAGGGCCCTGCCACTGGGGTCGTGATGGGTTTCAGCCAGAAAAGCAACAACCCTTCTATCAATGTCAAAAGCTAAATAAGTTTTACTATATGCTGATGTTCTTCAAATTGTTTCTACTAGCAATAGTTCTGGATGGTTTGTTTTGAGGAAATTAATGATGATTCACCAAGGTTGTGGTACCTCTGCTGTAGTGAGCAGATGTTAACACATTAGTGTCACCTTCCCGTGCTGTGCCAAGCCAGAGCTACTTCTGGTTATCATTGTTCAGATGAGGCAATACTAACCCAACAAAAAAGCTCAGTCTAATCAATTCAGTCTAAAACACAAACATTTAAAGAAAAGAGATACTGCACTTTCAAAAGCCATTACTCTGTATCACCCTCATCAAAACACACCACTCTTTTCTAAATCAACCCAAAGAGAGCAGAACAATAAGAAACAAAATCCTTTTTCCTCTCAGCAGTATAGACTACTTTCAATGCCTTTAAGCTGCCTGTTTATTCCTGACATTCACAGCTTGAGTATATCTCCAGTTCATGTTGCTCTGTTACACAAAGGCAGAAATAATCAAGTATTTTTCCATCTTTTTGCTGGGAGCGAGGACTCAAAGCTTGTTATGGTTATCCAGGGCTCTGTTAAACTGATATGAGATTACTGTGGTAAACTCTGCATAGGAGTAAGTCATAAACACTTCCAGAGACAGTCAGTAGAGAAGGCAGTAGGACATGCTGACTGAGAGGAATGAAGACTGGTGTGAGCTGATGTACAAAGGTAAAATATAAAACATTTTGATCCATTAAATCCCAGGTGTTCAGGTCTTCTTTAAAACCAATTACTTTCCTTCTCTCTACACCTTATGTAATACCATGGTGGTCCCAGACTGCTGAGGTCCTTGATCTAAGCTTCCCTTTTTTGTTTAAATAGTCAGTTGCTCTCAGGATATTCTTGCAAGGCAATATTTCCTTACCTAGTCCACTGGATCCTGCTCATGGTGGTCTTCAGGATATGCTACAAAACAGAGGCTTCTCTCAAGCTGTTCTGAGGAAGAAGGTTGGGGTTCATTTGTGGAGAGAACAATTTACCTGGTATGCCTGATTTGGACACTCTCTGGAGAGAAACTGAATTTTACAATTGACATTATGGACTTCTATGGTAAAAATGTGCATGGCTTAAAGAGAAGACATGAACACTAAACTGAAATAAAAATTTCTTCTTAATAATCTCATAGCAACAACACATTTGCAAGTGCATAAAAAAATAAAAAAAAATGCTCGGGATAGATCAGTATGTTGAAAGCATTGAGGTATTTCACCAGGATAAAACAATACGTAGGCACTTTACTTCACAGGGAAGGTTAAAGTTCTTGGTCAATGCTGGTGAAGTTTTAACTCCTTAAAGTATGTTCTTTCAACTAATTTTATTATATTTGAAGGATATTACTAGAAAATGAATTCTATAAAAGGCCTCTGTGCCCTAAGAGTTAGCTACAGAGAACTGCATTTCCATATGTCAGAAATTTCAGAATTTTTAGTAATATTTTAAAATATCTAACTTCAGAGAAAAAGACTGTCACCTGGAAATGGATAGCAATTCTCCTATCATTCTGGCCCCAAACAGGGGACTTAGCAGCACAGCTTGAAAGTCCATTTAAACTGTGACAGGGCTGTAAAAAAGCTCTTAGCATAAGCATTTCCTAAAAGAAATTCTCATCTGTTTCTCAGCTACAGCTGTTGTTTATTCAGTACTTACAGGCATACAGAATAAGAGCTGTACCTTCACTATATGTAAAGCTATTAAAAACCTTTACTCTGAATTTCTCATCATTAGTAGGTTTATACCTCTCTCTTGGCTTTATGTTTAATATTGGCGTGCTTTCTTTTCTGTGAACTATGACAGTCAATGGATTTGAAATTTCACCCATAAAGGCTCCCTTAGCCCACTTATACTATCAGTGGCAGTATATGAGCTAACTTCACAGCCTCCTCTGTCACTTCTGACCATTATCCAGAGCTCACTGACACAGCAGTTATAAAAATTCTTAAAATTTATGGATATTAAAAGAGTCAATCCTTGGGATGAAAGATCACAGCAAGAGATGCTTATAATTCCCTAGGGCAGTAAGAAAACAGCTCAATGAATTATATAAAATACTTTAAATATGGACACTACTGAAAGCTTTCATTAAGAAGGAAAAAATGTTAATAAGCAACATGTTTTCCCTTTATGAGATAATCCTCTGACTCTAAAAGTATGGTTAAAAGGTGGGTTACATGATGTCCTGTACATTTCAGAATTTAAATCTAAGTAGTGTAATAAAATCCACTAACAAGTGGTATCCATCAAGGGTCCTGCAGAAATAGCTTTGCCTTTTGGTATCTTTCCTGTGTACAAAAAAAAAAGTAAATCTTTAGTCTGTCTACTCCAGGATTTATGTACAGCAAATTATTAAAAACCTTAAGAAGCCCATGTGAAAGCTTTTCAATCACAATGTACCTCTTAAACACCATTGATCAGAACCTTCAGTACTTTAAAGTGGCTCTAACACTAAGGTCAAGCTTGGTTGAAAAGCTCTTGCAGATTGGAAAGGCAGTGTTCAATGGCATCTAGTTCTGTTTTACCCAGAGAAAACCAAGGATCATGGAATAGCATCTTCCAACAATCGTTTCATTTCGAGAAAGTTAAAAAAAAGCAGGGTTTCTTCAGGGGTACCAGTACCAAAGGTGACCTCCTTCCTCCTCAGTTTCCATTTCCACTTTTCAAAATGTACCTGTATTACTGTATAAACCAAATTCTAGCAGACAAACGAAGACCATTTGCTTACTTGCTTAAGGCAGCTCTGCTTGAACCTGTACACTGACCTCAAACTACGACTCTTTAAAAGTAGATGAAAACTCTCTTGTGTGTGAACCTTGAATCAGGTCTTCCCATGTATTCAAAGCAAGGACATTACAGGGCTCCATTAGTTTAAGATGATAACCTAGAATAAAAAAAAAAAAATCCCCAAAACTCTCAAAAAAGACCAAACCAAACCCCACAACAAATTCTGTAGAAAGGAAAGAGAAGTTACATCAGTATAAAACAAATATAAGTTCGGTTTCCCACTTCCCTTAAAGGAGATCTTTATAGTAAGCTACCATGTTAAAAAAAAAAAAAAACAAAAAACAAAAGCATCGCTGGAGCAACAAAGAACTCATCAAACTACAGCCAAACTGCATCCAGGACCACAGAGGAGTATATCCAAGTGTGCACTGATGTGGAAAGCAGGGTGTGCTTGGCTCTTGGAAAGTTTCATTGTACATAAATTGTTATATACCATGTATATACAATATACAATGTCTATACATATCTACATATGTATATACATAACTTGTGTGTGTACATACTGTTGGCTCAATTATTTCTTCTGATATTTATTTAATTATAAGGGAGTTGACTGGTTTAGATGATGGCCAAGTTATCAGTTGATGTTTCTGGAGTAAACAAAAAATTAAAACAAAATGTGTCAAAGCACATAAGGCTGCCTTCACTGGACTAAAGGAAGTAGTTTATAAAACAGTGGTAATGTTTTGTACAGGCCTTGGCATATCACAGGCAATTCTTTGGCTGCCACTAAGAAACAAACCACACAAGAGTTCTGTTTTTCACTTTCATTCTTCTGAATAATCATCATCATTATTCCACAGTATAATACAATGAGGCTATCACCTGTGATTTGACATCCCTGATTCTAGGCCCTTCATTATCCCTGCAGAGCTGTGGATGCCCATTTCTACCAATTTGTTCAGAACTCCATACCCCACAAAGTCAGGCTCAGGTAAATAGACACCTAACTGAAAGGCTGGGGGCCAGCACAGGGGCTGGTAGGAAAATGGGAAAAAAGGCAAATGGACGTTACCCAGTAGAGGTAACCTGCAGCTCAACTATTAATCTGAACCTCATTTCCGTGGCTGAGGGAAGTTCAGATAACCTAGCAACTCCAGAAATCCAAGAAAATGGCAAGCTACTCTCAAGTCTTAGTCCTGCGTGTAGGTATGAAGGGCAGGGAGCTGCATGGAATTAATCTTCTGTGGAAATCCTACAGCATTAAACATTACTCTGAGAGTTTTGTTCGTGTGTATTTCTGCTCCTGACAGCCTTCTTACATAGTTTTGAAATGACTTGCCTCTATATGCTAGTGTTCCCATCAGTCCATATTGTTAATTTTTTATTTCTCAATCAAGAATTCATGGAGGTTAGTGTGACATTGCTGCAAATATCCTCACAGCCTAGCAATGTAAATAATGGATACGACTCCAGAAATACCAACCAGCCTCTTACTGTTTTGGGAAACTTAAATCACAGCTGCCTCAACTCACCTACTAGTAAACAAATGGGCTGCTCTCTGCACTGCAGTAAATCTCTCATTTTTCAAGAATGTTAAATCTGTCATTTAAATGACTGTAGTTTTGTAAGTGCACACAGATATTTAACTGTGTCGAGGCTCACAAAGATGCACTGCATGCAACTTATTTTTCTCCTTAAAAAACAGTTTTAAAAATGCTAACAAATTTTCAGAAGCTCTAGTGAAGTTTAACACACAGTTAATCCATTTCATACCGCAGCTCAGTGAACTACGTATCTTTCTTTTACAATTCTCCTAATTTCAGTCACTTATTAAAAAATCCTATAATGAACAGCTATTATTAAGCACCTATTTGTTCCTCCCATTTTCCATTTAACCTCAATGATTCCAGTCTCTCATATTTCCTTTGGTGCAGAAAAGTATTTTTACAGTATTACCAACACATTTGCTAGTTTTCCACTAATTAATTTTCCATTAAATTTTCAGCATGAAAAAAATAACACATTTCTGCATGAAAAATTAATTATATTTTCTTCATTTCCTTACAAATTTACATTCTGAGCTCATCTGTGCCATATTCTTTATGGATAATGAGCAAAGCATCTTCACTTAGCTGTCACTGTAGAAATGAAATGTTTACAGTGTGTGCTTTGGAGATTCTGCCAGCTTAGATTCTAAGAATATTTCTTATTCATGACAATAAGCATCACTCTAAATTCCTTGCACATGAAGAGAAAAAGAGTGATTTGAAGGATCCTTGAACTTTGTTTCCCTCTAGTAATGCTGTTTCAAGAAATGTTAGTTTAGATACATCATGCTGATGATATGTTTGATGAGAGGTGACAAAGCCTGTTTAGCCACCTTAAATACTTGCAGGACTTCTTGGACAACAGCAAATATGTCTTAATTAACAGAGACAAGGATCTTCATGAGGAATCTTATGAAGAAAATACCCATCATGTAACTTTTAAATGTATTCTTTTTCCATATTTATTCTGTAACATTTTGGGGGTACGCTATTGACATAAAGAAGAAACCTCAGGCATCAATCTACTGCCAGTTTGAAGCAGAAGACTTCACTAATTCATGAAAAATATTTTCCTTTAATTACCTCTTAGAAGTCATTCTTTAGTAAAGTTCATAAGAATATAACTGTTGTAAACAGTATTTAAAGATTTCATTTGTGTACACAGATCCAGTCACAGCCTTACAGTTGCATGCTTAAGCCTGTGGGCTTTACTGAACCTCATCCTGGAAAAAAAAAAAAATCTTTTATAATTCATTCTTAGAAAACCTCATAAGTTTGAATAAATCTTTGAAATGTAACCAAAAGAATCTCACACAAGATTGTCTTTCATTGCAGTCGTAATGTATGATTCATGCAGATGCAGTTCGAAGGTTATTGCTGTCAAGTTTTGAACTTGTGCTATAAAAGACATATAAAAGTGACAGATTCTTCTCACCAGGAGAAAAGTGCCTGCATACAGCCTTCTGTAAATCATTCCTTCCTGAGCTTAGCTCTTCAATTAACCTGAGCATAACCGAACCTACTGGGATTGTTTTCTGTAATCAATCAAATTTCCAAGTGTAGTTATTAACATAGCCTTTAATTAAATGAATCAGATCATTTGGACATATTCTAAAGAGAAGTAAGTTATTGAATGTCGACAATTCAAATATTTCCAATGCTTTTTGAATTCTGCTTTAGAAAAATCTGGATTAATTCTCAAAGGTGTTCCCTATAATTGCTATTTCTAAATGAATCTTTAAAATATATTTAAAACTACATTTTCAGTATATTATTATTCTAAAATGACCATTGGGAGTAGTTTCATTGCAACTTTTTCCATGGTAGGTATGCTGGTAGAATGATGTTTCAACAGTTTCATTGCTTATATTATTTCTCCTAGAAAACCATGTCAGGGAAAAGATATTTTTGTTGCATAAAATGCTGGTAAAGTGGGTGGAAGAGCTAACCTAAGCCTCTTCAGATGGCTATCTAAATCCCAGTCTAAAGTTACTATCTGACAACTAACAATACCAACTAATCTGTGATTCAGTAACATCATTAAATTTTCTCCATCTTAATATAAAGTCAATAATTTAAAAATATTTATTGCAAATTACATAGCCCCACAGCCTTTTTAAATTTTCATATTTGTAACTGAATCTCACATATCTTAACTGGTAATTCTGCATATGCAAACTCTGAATTTCAGTATTCTCTCCAATATCACTGGTTTTGTTCTTACACAAATTGTATAGTGAATGGAAAAGTACTTTCACAACAATAATATGAGAGCACCAGAGAAAAAAGTTCTTTCTGTGGCAACCTCTAAACACCTGAAGGTTAAATACAAGGCAGCTAATCAATAGCAAAGGCAAAAAAACAAGGGTTTTGTGTGAGCAATAGAAAATGGTACACAGTATTTCTTTTTGTAAACCTAATGTCCCTCCTGACTGTTGTGAAACACAATTTAGAGTAATTATAGCAACAGTGAGGAGACGAATTATTATAATAGACTTTTGTACAATAACATTACATCTTCAGAATATCTGTTAAAGACCCTGACAGACATGACAAAAACACAGCAAACAAGAAACTAGCAGGAGATCCAGTAATGCTAAAAAGGTTATACAAAGCAATCAATTACTATCTTTAGTCTACATTTTTTGATGTCTGTGTTCTCTGTTTGCAAATAATAGAGATGTAAATGAGAATAAACCAAATAGTCCATTTTCCGTTCATGTAAGTCCAAACTCAAAAAAGATTATGTTCCAAATTCAATTTGGAGTGTGATTCAGAGTCAAACCTACACAGCAAAGTTAGTAGCTTTCTGCATTGTGTTTTTATTAAGATACATGTATTTTACCCCTGAAATTTAGCTTCTTTCCTCTGTCACTAAGACTCCAGACCTTCCTGCACCACCATACAAGAAACCTCAGTGCTGCTGCAACATGAAAGACCTCCATACAGAGTCACAAATAAAAAAGGTCCAACAAAACACCTGAGAGGCATTTAAAACAAAAAAATAGGTTTTAGTTTACATTAAAAACATGAGGAAAAGTTAATGACCCACACTCTCACCCCTACACCCAGCAAGTCATTGTACAAGAAGTGAGGCATTCTCTGCATTCTGGTGCCTGAGAATTTTCTTAAGAAAAATGTGGGATAGTTAACTTGTACAAGAAAGTGATTCAATCTGAATTCCGTTTGCATTTACAGTATGATATAAATTCCAGCTTTCTATTATAATAAAATAAAATCACATCCTACTGTACCTGGAAGAAGACTTGAAAGACAGATTTCCTAAAAAGTATTGCACAATTTAATTATCTTTTACTGCTGTGTATGCTACAGAGAACTTATTGTCAGAAAAACATTTCACATTTTTCTCCACAGCTATTTTTCTGTGCAAAGAGAATTCAAAATTATTAAAACATTTTCCTTGATTTCCCCACTGTAAAGGATAGTAGGACAGTCTATTAGAAAACATGTGTTATTGATCTTTCTCGTATACTTACTTGTCAAGACACATACTCAAATTTTACTTTCAAGGAGGGGATCATTGATAGCTATTACCCTGCTGTGGGAAGAGGAGGTAGCTGTGTCTCCTCTGCAGTATCTCCCTTGCTATTGTGGAAATCTTATAAGGCAGCTCATAATACAGGAGTGAGTAAACCAGAAAACTTTCATTATTATCTATATAATTATGTCTATCCAAATGATGCTAACAGACATAATTCCAAATGCTCACAGAAATAAAGATCTTAATTTGAAAGAATGAGGTGATGTAAAAAGAAATTATCTTAAGGCAGATTATCAGAAAACTTCCTTATTGTAATTGTGGCTTAAAAGGGCATAGGATCTGATTACCTGAGCAAATCCATCTATTACGTATTCATTTCTCATGAAAAAATCCCCACAAAACCAAAACCAAAACCCCTGTTTTAATCATCTCCCTAACTTTTGTATCATTTGTATAATTTTGTATCATTTCTATCATTTTTGTATCAGCAAAATTATAGAATGCTCCAAGTCCCACCTTGACCCACACCCAAAGGATTCGACTGCCTCCACTGTGTATTATTTCTTTTCCTCTCTTAAATCTAGCTTATTTCACATTACTAGTTCAAAGAATAACCAGGTAGAAGTTCATCCTAGTGTAACTGAAGAGAAAGAGGAGATACAGCTGTTGGGTCAGCTGGAGGCAGAAACTACTTAAATCACACGGGTCACAATTAGAACCACTCCTGAAACCACACTCACCTCATAGGATCAAGTAATTCTGTACTGGAAAACCTATGCTTACAGGACGAGAGAAATCAACTATAGCAACTCAGCAAAGTATCTAAGCTAAGAATTAAAGTTACACATTTCCTTGAATAACTGGAGAAGTGGAGAATTTAACAAAGTGCTTTTGCTGCCATCAGCCTTGCATTAGCTTTCCTCTTACTGCTTTCAAATTATCTGCTTTTCGTCTGTGGAGTTCACACCATTTTCAACAGTTGCACTTGCATATCAATGAGTTGTCACACAGCTCTTATAATTACTTTGCAGAGGTTGTTGTGCTATCTCATACATGCTTTCTGCTTCTCTCCGTTAATCTATCCTGACTGTGCAAGGAGAGGCTCAGAATTCAGTATGAAAGTACAAGTGCAGCAGCAAACCTGAGAACAGACAGAGGGACTATACAAACCCATTTTACAATGGTCTTTCAAAAAACAGAATCTGTCCATTTGCCCCCGTGTGTATTCTGCAGTTTACTATTGTTTGCATGTCCTCTGAAGCATGTCTGCAGCCCTCTGCTTTAGTATCCTGACAGTCTCCGGACAATCTCCCTTCTTGTACTTTCCAGAGTTAGCAATCCAGAGTATATAAGTTAATCAGTGCACACAGTCTGAAAACTGCAATTCAGCCTTGCTTTTATCATAAGTGGTAGTAATATCTACTGGCCAGACAGAGCTGAAGCCAGTTAATGGCTGCAACAGTCCAAACATGGTCTTCTTCCATGCTTGTCAGAGATGTCTTTTTGGAAAATTTATTTCATTTCATGCGTTTGCTTTCCACAACTGGCTAAGAAATAAGGACATTATATGCTTTAAGAGTTGCTGGTGGTCTCTCACGTTGTTTTGGTCAAGGCTGCCTTTGTTAGTATTGTTTAGATTTTTAGTTTTCTACTTAGAACTTGGCGGTGACCGTAGAAATAAATCTTTGAGCATGGAAAATGAGCTCCACCATTCTTATCATAGACTGTGTTGTTAGTCTTCAAAATTAACTGATAAAACAGTATAGCACATGCAGATTCATAAGAGTAAGAAACTGTAGAGCATCAAAATATGTTTATAACAACTCACCTGAAATAGCTGAACATAAAGGTCGCTTTGAAATAGGGTAAATAACAGTTTTGGGGAATTACTGCAGGTGAAGTGGAAAGAAATTAACTCTTTGATTTTGGGAAATATTGTTTAGACAGAAGGTGTTTCAAATCATAATCAAAAATTAATTGAAAAAGGAACAAACCAAAGGACAAACATCTGTGATAGAAGGATGTAAAGAGATAAACAAATCCTGTGTATGACAGTTAATTTCAGTTAAGAAAGGAATCCTGCTGGGCTACATTTGGAATAGTCTGTAAACACTTGGGGAAAAAAGAAAACTTACATTGATTTCAGTGTGAATGTTGGCAGCATCAATGACTAAAACTATGGAAAAAACAAACCAAAGACACTGAAAATATCAGATTTCAACAAAACCACACAAACGGGGGATAACAAATAGTAGTAAAGGTTAACAACAGTGATCAACACACCAAGAGTCATTCAGCAGTCACAACACAAGACAGAAATAAATATACGCTACTCCTGTGTTTGGGTTTCCAAAGTACCACGGATGAGGGAGAGGAAAGCGCAGCTGACATAACTCTAGCAGGACAAATTACTCTTGTAAGCCAGATGCCATTGGGGTGTACATATTTTTCTCACTTGCTAATTGAGAAGGATTGCAGTTTGTTAGCATGTCGATAATTCTACATGGAGCTAAATCGAGAACTGCAGTAACGACTGGAGAGGAGTGACATTACTTACGCTCCCTTGCTGGGGGTTATGTGCTGATCTTCTACTCCATGGTATGTTTCATACCTTCCCAGTGCCCAAAGGGAATATGTCTACTGTAGCTAAAGAGCCCTTGATGTGAAATCCCCTCAGTAAGCCAGCAAGTGCAGAGCAGTGAGATGGGGCCTTCAAAGGACTGTAGCAGTGTGCTGCACAAAGCACTCACACCTAGGAAATACTTTGGGTGATTTCCATTTCCTTTCCCTTCCCATTCAGTAGTGGAGTCTAGTAAAGCAGTTGGCAATATAAAATTCACTGTGAAGAAAAGGCAAGAACTTATACATCCCAAATTCTCCTAATATGCTTACCACCCTGATTTCTTTACATTTTGCTTAGGAGACGAGATGCTCACCTATATGGACTATAACCTGATGATATAATGCATGCAAATACACCAGTACAAACAATAATCATGGCAAAACAGTGTAGTAATTTCAGCTGTTGGGTTAATGCATTTACTTTACACCATGAAGGTGATGAAATAATTCTCAGGACATATTTTGCTCAATGGACATTGCAGAGCAAAGCAGCAGCAAGATGCAGAGAAACACTGCAATCCTACTAATTGAGTTACTTACTGAAACAAATCTCTCAACAAGTTTTGTGATTAATTCTTCAGCTCAGTTTAAGTTTGTTTGTGAGCAGTCTCAGTTAAATATACAATTATATGGTTCTGCCTCACCGTAAGTGTTATTATGAGACTTATATGGGTAATCAAAGTTAAAATTCTCTTTCTGCAAATATTCTGATATATTTGTTGAATACTTGCTGCCAGCACACTCACTGAATACCAGTAAACTCATCTGCTAGAGTATTTGTGAAAAGCAAACACAAAGCAGATGCAAATGAACTCTGTTCAAATTTGTTCAAAACTTCAAGCAAATACCAATGTTAGAAGATGGGGAGAATTGTATTTTCCATATCTGGCTAACTGTAATTGCAATTTCTCTCTAGTCAAACTGGGAAAATTAAGCAAAGATAAAAAAATCTAGCAGCAGGCTGTAGCAAACTCACTACTGTTAAAGAAATAGAAAGAATTAAGGTTTTAGTGGTAATGTAAATCAAATTCATAATGTAATGTTACCACAACACCAAAATTCCGAATTAAAAAAAAGAGCTGGGGTGTGGAGACAGTGTTCTCACAGGAGAATGGTTATTTGGTACATGAGCTCTGAATAACTCCAAGGGATATAGCAAGGCCATGGGAGGCCCGAGGAAGCTTAAGCAAGCAAGATAAGAAGAAGCTGTAATTCACTGACTTATGAGAACTGTGGACTGTTGGCAAGTGCTCGAGGTCAAGTTTGTGTTTAACCAATTATATGTTAGTCACTAAGGGTCTTCAAGACAAGAATCCAATCATGATATGCCAAATTGCTGTAGGTGTGTGTAGTATATAAGGAGTTAATGCTTTGCAACAAATGGCTTTTTGTCTGATCATATTGATCTCTGACTGAGTCCATTCTGCAGCACTGGGGCAAGTTGTTTTTATAAAAACTTAGTAAGCATAACTAATTAATTACTAATGGAATTATGTTAATAATGGAATTCAACCGTAATTTCAGTACTAAACTTAGTAACTGAACATGAGCCCTCAGAATTTGTTTTGAGCAGAAACAAAACAGGAGTCTGGGTAAAATGGATAATATTGTGCCTTGGATTTTCAGCACCATGCAGCAGCTGACAGCACTTAAACTGCCATCATCTCTTCCAAAATTTTGTAGGGGTTTCACAGTATGTGTAAAAATACACACAGCTTTAGGTTAAAGTTAGCTGTCATTTTAATTGCATTCCCGTTTGACCAATATGTGGTTATTTGCCAACATCATTGCTAAGCCTAAATTGAATTAAGTTAAATATAAAGGAATAAGAAACAGGGACTACAACTGAACCAGAATGTTTAGTTTGGAGCTAACAGAGAGTACACGAAGAAGGAAAGCCACTGTGTATTTAATGAAGTGTCTAGTTTGTCTTGGAACACTTCCAGAATGACAAGCAACCCTATTTAAGGAACATAGGACTCCTGACTGGCAGTTTATGCAAATGATAACAGAAGCAGAACTATTAATGGTAGAATAGTGAAAATCATTCCCAGAAAAGATGAGTACCTGTTCTTGAGGAGGAGAATATTTCAGTAAGAATAAAACTCTTTTCTCTGTGAACAAATAACCAGTATCTTCCTTAGGGAACCTATGTATTTGATTTGATTTTATCAATAAATTATTTTACTTAAACTTTATCAAGCTTGTTTCAAAATTCTCCAGTAGTAAGGTACCTTTTACTGACCTGGGACCTGGTCTTTGACTACAGTATTTGACTGAAAATACATTTCCATCAGACTTTCAGCTGGATTCCTAACAATCCTACAGCTACTAGAAAGGAACTCGCAGATGTACAGAGAGGAACTGACTTGTCAGAGGCAACAGCAACTTCACAGCACTCTCTGAGCAGGAGGAGACTGAGGCACACTGGTTAACCCCAGCACACTACTCCCCAGAACAGGCATCAGATGCACTTGGAGAGAAAATTATTCAACAAACCAAACAAAAAACTCGCTACGTAGTTAAAATCAAAGAAAAACCTTCACAGTGAGTTAATCGAATTAGTAGTGCCTTCACAGAATTTTGTGATGGGCCTTAGAAGAGCTTCCAGTCACGTTAATATGCAGGACTTTTTTGTTACAGAACCCATCACCCTGCTTGGGAAGGAAGGAAGAAGGCGAGAGTGTTCTTGCTGAACACAATGAGTATCTTTCCTCTGTAGTAAATGTACACTGCTATCAGCTTAATAACTTGAAACATATGGAGAAAACCTGCTGGTACTGCAACATTTTCAGATTAAATGAATTCTTTCTGTAGTAAATTGGTGGATTTTACTCAATGGTGACTTTCAGAAAACATCTACTGAACTTTTTCAATCCATTTTATTTTTCTGTTAGCTAGTAGTTAGACCTTACGGGATTTTCAGAGCAGAGTACAAAAATTTAGCTAGACCTTCCTTATTAAAAGAAGGAAAATCTCCAATAATTAGCTCTTCCCTTAAATGCTTTTTGGCTCTCATTACAAAGCGCTATGCTAATATACCTTGTGTTGCAAATGTCTCACACTTCCCGCTAATGAAATTAAACTCAATTCTCAGCAAATAAACTCTCAGTGCTGTTAATGGAAAACAAGGAACAGCACTACTTTGTCTGAGAATGGGTCATTACCACAAGTTCCTAATTACAAGTACCTTAATGCACAATGTAAAGCACAGTCTTACATAGGCTCTGAAGAATTAAAGCTGTAGCAAGATAAAATATTTGATGTGTCCATGCATTTTTTTATGTGTATATTTGAATACCTGTAAGAAAAAGCAACAAAAAGAGCAAACCTGCAAACTACAAAGATTCATTCACCTGCACACCCTTCAAAATGCATAATAATAATTTATGCAGCTTATGAGACTGCAGAGAAAGACCAATTTTGACTCAGGACACATTCTGAAAGCAATTTTAATTTGCCTCCTCCTCTACCCTCTTGATAGAGAATGTTTCACACCTACCAGTTAATGAAGGATTATTACTTTCCTCTAGAGTAAGTTGCAAATACAACCAAGGTTAAAGCAAAGGACATTCATTCTGAATTAGTTTATATGATGCCATCAAATATGAACACAGGTGATTGATGACATATTACCATTACTGCACCAAGCATTTATCAATACTGCGTTATGAATTACTTTCTGTATAGGTTCTCTTATTATCATGTGATGGTATATTTTATTGAATTTACTTAACTGAAAAAAATTTATAGAGAAAAGCACTGGAATCATCAGAAGACAATAAATTACAGCAAAGAGATTACAAAATACAGGATCTGGAGTTATTTGCCCGTCAAGAGTTTTCCTATTCTTTATGACTTTGTAGCAATTGCATTTTACACTTTGAGACTTCAGAAATAATCTGAAGGAATTGGGACTGCAGTTAATGCAGCCCATACTGCAGAGTTCTTCTGTAAGCCAAAGAAATCTTGGACTACATCTGCGCAAAGACCTACAGAACTGGTCAGTTAAAATGCCAGTATGGCTTAAAAAGACTGTTATATCAAATTAAATTTTTTTTTTAATTTTTCTGAAAATATTATGCATCTATTTATTTTCCAGGAGAATTATTACCCCAAACTTGTAGCTTTCAGTAAGATGAATTTTTATGTTCTGGCTAACTCTGGATATAAAGAATTCATATTAAATTATAACTGGTGCAACCGTAAAGCTTTACAATATTATGTTTGCAAAACTGATGAATGTTGCTGTTAGATTCATACTGCCTCCTCTCATTATTAGTAATACAACACATGTCTGCTTTCTCCTATCCTCCTGACACCATAGATTCTGTAAAAGCTCTTATTTCTTTAGCTTTGTAGTTGTCCTCTCCCTGAAGGGCACTCAAGCATGGAGTGGGAATTACAGCTATTTGAAAGAAAATTAGTTCCTCCTTGGGTATCGAAGGCATTGTGGAGAAGGCAGGCTCTGGAGAATCCCATGTCTCAGGTGGATCCTGTCCCCAGCCTCATGAAACATTATTATGAATTTATGAATAGTACCCAATGAACAGCAGCTGCTTCTACAACTCCCCTCCACACACATGCACATTTGCTCAACTTTACAACAAAAAGGTAAAAGTAAACATTGTAACTATGATGGAAAGGGTTTCTACCAGGGAGTAGTACATGTAAACATTTAAAATTCACTCAGGTTGAGAAGTGAGTCTTATCACACTCACGTACTTTTGAGCGGAAGTCTGGAACAAGAGAAATAAAAGGAAATTTATGAGATCACAGAAGAAAAACTCTGTACTGAACACAAAAGGTTCTACTTCATCTACTATTCCTAATGATTCTTTTTAAACTGGTTTGAAAACAGTTAAAGTATTTACTGGAGTGCTGCTGAACTAGTTATAGTAAGGCCCCAGACAGCAAACATTGTGGAAGAAGCAGAATTTCATTACTGATGAGGTTTTGAAGTCAAATACACCACATTGTTATTTTTGGCCACACCTCCTCATAAGATTAGATTTATGTGCCAAACTCTTCTGGAAGTACTGAAATTGGTAGGAAGACAGAGACAGCCCTAATGCTATATTAGGTGCTCTACTGCCTCTCAAATCTCTCAAAAACCACCTGACAAAAAGGATGGAGATGTTCTGATCAAGATGTTCTTATGGCACTTCTCTATATTTCTCTGCTGCTAATGATTGCTATTACCTCATTTTGCTTTAGATTTAATCACAGTGAATCTTTCTAATTTCTTTTTGGTTTTGGTCTACCAATCTGTAAATGTTTTTTAACTTCTACTCCAAAGATGCAAAGATCAATTTATGAAAAAAAAAAAAGAGAGAGAAATTCTTATCAAAGGTACCAGTCAGATAAAATATGGAAAACTTGTTTCTTCAGCATCACCAGACCAGCCAGTACTGATTTCTTTAAAGTTTTTCTTGTGTCTCTCTGGATTATTCAACTATAAAGTGTATTACAATGATGAGTATCAGAATTAATCAACTTCTAGGAAGATCTGATGAGATGTTGCAATAGGAGCTTCTTTGAAAGTTTGTGAATACATACTGTATCTGACATACGTATTTCAATGTCTAGAGATAAATTCTACTAAGATCTAGAACTTTAAGTATCTGATACTAGTTAAAGAGACCACCTATTGTAAATTTTCTGATGATTTTTTTTGTTTTACCCAGATTTTATAACTATTTTACACTATTTTGTCCCAAAGTAATAATTCTCATTTCTGGAATTTTTGTCTCTGAGCCATAATAACAGTCAAACTCTCTTTTTTCCCTTATCTTTGCTAACTTGCACCCTGTGTGAATATGTTGTGCTTTAATTTCTGCAAAAAGCTAATTTGAAATTATGGAGAGAAAAAACATGCTCTCATATCTCAATCAGATAGAGTTTCAATTAGGACTAGAATGCTCTTCATCTGCACTGGCCATTTCTCTGTTAAAGCACCCACTGTTTCCTCATTCCTCAATACTGTTTTATTCACAACAAAAATACTAAGCACCTTACCTCAGTAAACTGCATTTCAAAATATGCAAATGGTTTGCAGACTACTTGTAAAATGCCATCCATCTATCCATTGTCAAAACAGGTGTAAGTTCCACCTTCCTTCATTCCTTCCTTACAGCTTGTAGTAGATTTATGAACAGTTTTGGCAAAAGAGACTGAATGGAAATTCCAACTTGCAAATAAAGACCATGTTTTTTTCTGAATCATCTTCAAAATCAGAACCAAAGCTTAACAGTCAGGTCAAGGCAATTCACATGATCCAGAACCCTCCCATAAATCTCCTCTGCAATTGCTTCAGTAGCAGCTATAAAATCTTCAAACAGATTCTTAGTATTAAATATAATTCAGACCCTGCAAATAAATACCAAAATCCTCCTTCTTTTTCTCAAACAAACTCCAGAACTTAAAAATAAGAAGTTACATAGGTAATAGTTACTTTTGTGCCTAACTATTATCATTAGCTCAGGTTGGCAGGTAGTTTTTACAGACTTAAGGATCATAATACTAACAGAAAAGAATTTCAGTAGGAAATATTATACAAGCTCATTCTTCCTAGAGCAGGAACAAGTATTTTCATGACTAAACCTTGTACTCTCAGCAAATAAAAAAAGACTATAGAATAATATAATAATTTACCACACCCCTCTAGGAGAATCATTGTTATTATTTGTATCCTCTTTTTGTGAGTTTTAATCTAGGACTCACATACATTTAATACTTTTTTTAAGAAGCAGCAAACTACACAAATGAAATCACTTCCGAATCCTGTAATTTATAAATTACTGCTGCTATATTAGCACTGACAGGTTATTTTCACACAAAACTTAATTCTTAAAAGTTAAAGTATTTCTTATTTTATGTCTCACAGTATTTATTTTCTCTTCCTGCAAGGTACTATAATCTGAAATGCAAAGAGTGAAGTGTCCGCTCTGCTCTGACCTACCTTTGCCTTTCTGTACTGCTCTATCACTAGAATATTCAGGCAACTTTTCTATCAAGACTACGCTTACCACAGTGTTAATTTTTCTGCCTAATTCCATATTTTCCCAAACATACAAGCTTCTGTGCCACTTCCATCAGAAATTCCAAAAGGCAGCTTTGCTGAAAAATTTAAGGTTCAGGTTTACAGCTTTGTTGAGTACTGGATACACCCACATCCAAGAAGGCAACCAAGAAATTATATTCAATAAGAACTTGGCTCTGAATATTTATTTGTGTTTCCTCCAGCTACTAGAGATCAGTAGAATTAAAACATTAAATTATTATTGACCTGTGTAGGGGAGTGGATGTATATAGCCACTGATGACTGTATATCCCTTTCAAGAATATGTCTGTTATCAGTTTACCTGCCATCAACCTATTGCCCTTACTTTCTTTCAGGTAACTTTAAATTGCTCCAGCTGCAATATCTCCTATTGCCGCAAGCATTAGTAAATAAGATCTGTATAATTTTAATTACTTCCCTTGAAACAGACTGAAACCATTGTAAGAAAGATAATTTCAGTGAATTATTTATATGCAAGCAAAAAGAATTGCAACACATCACCTTTCCTTCTTTCCAGACTTCTATATGAATGAGTCTCCAACTCCAGCAATGCACTCATTCCTCAGGGGAAGATTCCTGGCCTACAAAATGTTTGACTTAAATACTGTAGTATTACCTAAAGATGAAGTGATTTCCATAAATGGTCCTGAACTCCACGGTTCATTCCCAAACATTATATAATTGAGCTCCGATTTTTTAACCCACAGGGGAAAGCTCATCTTGATTCTCAGATATGTAAGAAGTGAAGTGAGAATTGAGTTACAAGTTGATTTCTCAAAGTTCCTTCAGAGAGGGCACCAACCAGCATTGGAATGTAGCTTTGATTGCAATTAATTTCTAATACAAATAATGATGCAATTCCCAGACACCCATTATTAAGTCATTGCTAATTACCTACAATAAATAGTGATACAATCTTACGAATGCATTAATAGAAGGAGACACATTGCAAATACTGGGCTGATGTGCAACTGACAGTGTAAAGGAGATGTATTAACTGTGTGTGTACCATAAAATAAACAAGCTTGATTTTCAAAGTTGCTCTTGTTTTTGATGACAACACACAATTATAAACAATGAAGTTTGTTTGCAGGTAATTCCAAAACAAAAAGACATCAAATTATTAAAGTAAAACTAACAGCAGCAACTGCAACTGGTGTTTCCAGAGCAGAAGTACAAATGTGTATACACAAAGGTTGTATTTGTAGAAATCATCAGAAAAGAACATTTACCACTTTTAATTCTCATCAGAACAAGAGTGTCACATTTTTTCATCACTATTTATAAAATATGAAGAAATTTTAAATCTAAATAAACAATAGCTAAATTTGTAAACCCATCACAGAAATCTCAGAAGAAAATAATCGATATTTTTTATATCTTAGCACTTCAAACAAACCTTGAGTTGTCTGCTAGGCAATTCCTCATAGGCTTTCATCCTTGCTGTCACTGTTTTACCATTAAGGTGTCTTGTTGTAAAGCCCGGAGACTTCAGAGACTTAAGCCAACATAAAAATCTCTGCAGTATGAAGTAATTTTATGTCACTACTCTGGTTATTTCCGAATAGGCTGCAAATAAGAGCCTGAGGATGATTTAATGTGTCCTCGGCCCATCATGGCCATGGTTAAACAAAGTAAACACATCAGTCTTCAGCAGTTATTTATAACTGGAAGAAAAGCACAAAACAGACATGATAAACAGTGCTAGAAAATATTCTGAAGGGAAACAACTACAAGTATCTGAAAACATCTTTCTTCACATACGGTTGTATTCCATTTCTCAGTGAAATAAAATCCCAATGGCCATCCACAGAAGTGTATTAGAACTAAAATCACTGCTTCTAAATAAGATCCCAAGATACCACTGCTGAAGTGGGAATTTAGGAATCCAGATCTGATTACACACCAGCAACTGGTACTTCTACTGCATTTTTAAAACAGAATAACCAGCCTTCAGAGAGCACAGAAAAGATTCAGTACATTAAGAAGGAAAAACACAAATACTGATAACTCACTTGTGATAATTTGGCCCCTGTAGTGGTAACTGTATCAGCAACCCAAACTCGATTGCACTGGTGCCACTGTCTTTTAAATTTGCTCAGAGGGATGATATTTACCTTGCTGTCTAAACCCAATTCCTTCAGCAGATACCAGTTCTTGACCTCTGTACTGTGGACTCTCTTTGGAGTCTAGACTGAGGACTTGCTGTCAATGAGATGTGTAATCCGAGGATTTAGATGTTCAAGAAGGTCGCCTTCCCTTTCGCATCAATAAGCTGTTTGTTTGCAATGAGGCCAAACTAGAAGACCTGTTTACATTGTGGTGAGAAATTGATTCAGGAGAAGCCATCCTAACAGAGGGCTAGGTGGCAGTATGATAAACTGGATTGATATCAAGGTCTTTCATATACTTTTCACTGCTCTGTGATTGCAGCGAGAGGAGGAAAAGACTGAGATAAATTAAAATTGTATATGCCTACCTCCATCGTGCTAGAAACTGCTTGAAATATAATTAAATCTCAAAACAAAGGACTAAGAAATGGCACTGTATAGAACACAGCTCCAATTAAGTCTTCTTGTTAGAACACAGAACTGGAAATGTTAGTGTAGAGGCTTGAGGCTGCTATACAATGTCTTCTGTAGGAAACAGTTTCCTGGTAAGGCATACTAGGAAGTGATCTTCTGAGTAAGAACCTTTGCATGAATTCTTAGTCTCAGCATTTGTTTAAGAGAATAGTGGTGGTCCACATTTGGCCAAACTGACAGCTTACATCCTCATCTAACTAAAAAATAAATATACCCAAAGGAGAGTTGTGTATCATAATGCCTGTCATCTGGTAAACCTAAAAAAAGAAATCCTTTTGTGAGGGATTTCCTTTTGCCTTTATACCATAAACCTCTATTGAACTGGAAAGAAACAATTTGGCTAATAGCATGGAGTTCCATTTTTCTCTTGGATGTCACTGTTACCTATCATTTATCAATCAGGGCAACTTTATTCTCATTCATATAGTCCTTGCATACTGTGCTTTAGAACTGGTTATGGTGGGAATTTTGGAAGAGCTCTTCTTTATAGAAGCAGCAAACAAAATTGTCTTTGGAGTGTTACTGTTGCATGTATTGAATTGCCAAGTCTTATGTTGAGAAAATCATGATGAGCTGAAAAATACTATTATTCCCAGGCATGAAAAATAAGCTCCTGGAAACAATTTTCCTAATTTCTATCTATAGTTCTTCTGGGATTTTCTGGCTGTGTGAGATGTGTGGAAACCAGTACAGCTTCTCCTGTGTTAGCTTTAAGATTGCTGCACTCGGAGGACAGGAGGTCTTATTTCAGTATTGATAAAGTAGACTGTAATACTAGAAATCATGTCTACAGCAGCACATTTATTTAAATTATAACTTTTACATCTCCTTTATTACCTGCAGTGGGAAGCCTCAAATCATAAATACAAACTTCAACAACTCTCCACAACAAACACATTCTTCCCTTGATGCTAGACTTGCTGTTTCCTCTCCAATCGCTTTTCTTAACTATAGAATATTGTTGGGGGCTTGTTATTTTCATCAGTGAGAGATAAGAGATGTCAGCATAGAACTGAGCTTTCGCTATACTTAATCACAATTCTCCTATCACTTCAAAAAGCAACTGGAGATCTTTTTCAATAAAACTATCAACTGGGTTTCAAACATAAACACAGGATTTAGGCACATAAGCTTAATTGACTTTCAAAAAGAGATGAGCATCTATTCCATTTAGGCTTTTCTGATAACACCAGCCTCAGCAGCTCAGGTTTATGTCTGCAATGTTTAACTTGGGGAAGAGGAATTAAAACTCAGAATATATAAAAATCATTTTCTTATTCTGTCCTTAGGAAATAAAAAAATATTAGTTAACACATTGCTCCTGCAAAATTAGTTCAAATTTAAGAATTCTCACAACCACCTGAATGCTTTGTACTGTTATCTTTGTATTGATTTTCTGCAGTATCACATTGAACTGCAAAGGAGAGTTCTGATTTAATTCCAAATACATATTGTATGAACTTCTAACATGAGTTTCATACCGACCTTCGTAACTTCTACTTTCTATTTTTTTAGCATACATTTTTATTTGATCTTTCTTCTCATAGCCCCATTTTCTTTGTCCACCCTTTCTCATAGTCCAAGGTTTACAAGGTCATGACAGTGACTCCCATATTGAATGAGACACTGAAACCAGGTAACAGTGCAATTGATCCCTGGTGAGCAGAGGGATATTTCCATCTAAATGAGCAGCATGAGCTTTGTGGTTCCCATTCAGGTTAATGGGGGTTATATAGTTCAGTCCTGGTGTATCACAACAAATGTTTGCCCCCCTAGCTAAATCATTACAGTCTTTTAGTTCTGATAGAAGAAAAAATACTTTCAGGGAAAAAAAAAAAGAAAAGATTGTGATTTAGAAGCAAAATGCAGAGTTGTTCCCTGTTTCTTCACTAACTTTGAAAAGTGTTAAAGCAGCACATTTCACCACTTTCCACTTCATCTGCAAAGGTGTTCAAGTTAGTGAGAGTTCTATGAGAGCCATTAAAAATCTGTCAGAGAAGTGCTGGTCATGGCAAAAACATTTTTCAGAAGCTGTCAATTTCCCCAAATATCCATCAGTGCTACCAGTACAACAAGGGATTCCTCATTTAGAACATGTCAATTCTTATTATTAATGTCATGATGAAAACACCTGCTAAGTGTTTGTGTCTGGTGAAGTGAAGCTCAGTCACAGGGATGAGAAGGTGAATGCCACTCAGACTGGTGAACAAGGAAGAGCTGGAAACATTTTCTTTACACTTACCTATGGTACCTTTATCTTAACTGGGGCTTGCAAAGGTAGGTTACAGAGAATGCTGCAAGGTATAACTGATAAAAGACCCCATTAATCTAATGTATTACATTAACTGCTTGTAAAATTACTTGTTTGGAGTGATTAGGTTCTTGGCCATTTGTTATGCTTGCATGCTACAGGTATAATGGGTATAAGTACTCTACAGTTCATGTTATGCTACAGATGTTGGTTGCCAAAAGTGCGGCTGCAGCTCTTACAGACATAGCAAATGAGTCTGTTCAGCTACTGTTAGCAGGAGCACTACAGCTACATGGAATTTGGGTGAGTCAAGGCACCAACACAATCCTCACAGGCACACATTTACTTCAAGAAAGGTCTTTCAACCCACAGGAACCTCAGGATGCCTTGGCTGCTACTGCCAGGCATGCACAGCACTGCAAGCTGCACTCTGCTTTTAATGCCTCACACCACTGTGTATTTGTGTATATAGGGATATACTGACAAAATCAAAATGGTAGCTGATGTTATTTTTAAAAATTCACAAACATTAGATGCATAGGATTATGTGAGCAACCAAGAGTTTACTGTGTCTCAAAGGCAGGGCTCAGAATAGAATTTCAGACTTCTGTTTTGGATTAAGACAAATCAGATTCAGTCAGAAAGGTTACCATTAAGGAAACTGTTCAATGTTCTCTCCTTATTCCTACATCCATTACATGAGTTAAGAAATATTTTGAGGCAGAAATAAAATACTGCAAACAACAGTTAATCCAGCTGTCAATATTCTGGCCAAGATGAAAGTCGCTCACCACAAATCAAGATTCCTTTCAAAGCAACTGCTATAACAACATCTTGGCTGCCAGTGGGCAGTTCTGCATTCTGATGCTGATACCACAAGGCACTTAAATACCTGCTTAACTTTAAGCTCATGGCTTTAAGCACATGGCATTAACTGTAATGAGCATTCTTATATTCTTAATCACATATTTGGATTCATTGCTAGAGCAGGCATGAAGAAATAATGGGCCATATCTTCAGTTTGTGTAAATTGCTGTGACTTAATTGAAATGAATAGAGTTGTGTCAATTTATAGCAGCTGATACCAGATCCCAGGAGTTCAGAATCTCACAAAGAGCAAGTCAGCCTCAGGTGCAGTTGTTACTGCAGAGCTGTGATTCTCAAACTATCACAGCTCCTCTCTGCTTTTCTACCAAGCGGGTTTTAATGATCATATACCTCTTTTTTGAAACACTGAGAAGGGTAAATCCAGTGTTTCAGTCAACACACTTGTTCTCTCAGTAAAAGATTCTATTATCAAGGCCATGTGTGAGTTATTACCAAGAGTGCTTTGGCTGTCAGATTTCACTGCAGATCCTGTAAAGCTTCACTTACTACTTTGCTGGGCCCCTTAAAAGCTTTTGCACATGACATTTCAAATAGAAAACTGATTAATATGCTTTTGAACAGACTTTATTTAGATTATTTAAATCTCATCTTTCTTTCTTGTTAAATCAACAGTCTTTCCAAAGGGACTGATGTTTTCTTTTTGTTAGTCAGCACAGAAGATAGTTTGGCACAAATGACTCCTGCCCATCCTACTTGCACATTGACCTGTATTTCTGGAAGAAAAATACAGATATTTGGGTTTGGTGGAGGAAAAAGCTCAAAGCAAAACATTTCAAATATCTCAGGTCCTCTCACACCAATACCAAACACTGAGCAGGAATTTGCAAAATCCTCCAGCAATTCCTGCTTACACTTATAATCCTGTGCCAAAAGACATCAAAATGCTGTTCCATTCTAATGTTTTAAACAGTAAAGTGATACCAGTGAATATTTTTATAGGTAATAACTACATTCATAATGCCAGCAGATCTGTAAGGTAAAGATGGCTTGCAAATTGCTTCTTCTAACCGTAGTATGATACTATTAACTGAGAATGTGATGCTGCTGAGAGGAGCAACTGTTTCCAAGTTTTTAAGCTGTAAAAGGCACTTCCAGCCTAAAAATTGATCTGAACAAAGTAGGATTTGGGACCTGCTGGCACTTTCTTTCAAGAGAATCCTTGCTGTTCTACTTAGCAACATTTTCTGACTCCTGGTAAGTGGCTCCTCACAGAGACCAGAGCAAGGATGTTCTGTTAAGGAGCACTGGCCATGCTTCAGAATAGGAGCTGCTGCTTTCCCAGAAATAACACCCTTTCTGAGAGAGGTAAGAGTTCTTAATTCCCTGTGTTTCCATTCCCACATATCATTATCTCACATGTACCGGACACATATTTCCTTTCAGAGGGTGATTTCAAGTTAGATACATTAATTTCTCCACTTATCAGTGCAGAGAACATGAGCATCAAGTAGAATGCCTGAAGTTAAACAGTGCAGCTCTCTATTAGATTTTAAGTTATGAGCTACATATGTTGAGAAATTTAGAATTTTACAAGATGGTGGCACTCTGTGACAAGGTAAAGTTTAGAATCACTGTTTTAAGCAGCACAGTGCTTGCTATAGAGACAAGAGTGAGGAAACTTGCCATTCGCCAATTTCTTTATTAAGAAATAAAGATTCTTAAAATTTCATATTTTACAAACAAACCAGTTCATGTGCTTTCCTAGTCTTTTGTGCTCTTAGTCTCTTATAGATGAAACAAATCACCTCTAAGTAAGCCCCATCACAGTGCTTCTTGTGATACCACCTTTTGGATGTTAAAAAAACAACCACCAAAAATGAGCAAAGCACACATACAAAAGATAATATAAGCAGAAAACTAGTATGGTCTTAATGCATGGCAACTAGCTTTAAACAAACACCAAGTTTGTTCATTTCCTCTTGTTTATTTATATTTCAGTTTTATTTCTTCTCCACTACTTCTTTAGGTAAGGGATAGAATAGGACAAAAAACCTGAGGTACTTTGCTTCCTTTTTGTAAGTGAAAAACTAGAGAATTTTCATTAAAACATTCACGTACGAGAAAGTAATCCTTTATTATGGAAAGGGTTTTAAGGATTAACAATATGAACTAAAATGCCTGAGCAGCTCTACACATTTTCCTACTCTAAGACTGGTGCTCTCTATCTATGTTCATACTTAGTGTTACCCTCTGTTTCTGCAGCCCATCTAAAATTAGATCACAAGCTCTTCAGGGTAAGGATTGTGTTATGTTCTCTGCACAGTGCCTACTGTCATTTAGATGCCTGACATAAATAATAATGAAATGTTGTTATTTTTCTACTTTCATGTCTCAAACTTGAAAATACTATGAAGGTATTACCAAAATAATGCAGATGGCAGAGATAACAGTCAGCCTATTTTAATGACTGAACACCAGATGTTTTGCCTGGATTATTTGCACACTCCTTTTGATCTTTCTTTACTCTTTATAAATCTCTGTTGGTTTTGACCATTTTATCAGTATTTCTTTCCTAGTTAGCCCCTGAACCCAATTCCATAAGGAAAAATAGAGAATCACACACCCAGTATACTAACCACCATTGCATCCAATGCACATATGGGTTCTATGATATGAGCCACTACCCTAATGATAGCTAAGCATATTACTGCCTAGAAAATTAACTCACACACTGTGAATAATCACAGAAAAGAAATTTGTTTTGCTACAAGGTTGTTTTCCAGCTGTTTTAATGCAGACAATTTTTTCCTGAACCACAAACTGGAAAGGAAAAAAAAATAAAAGGAAAGAAAGAAAAAGACTTTGAAAATCTGCATAATTTGAAAGTGCTTAATGTAAATTAGATAGATCAGCCTAATTTTATTTCAGTACTTTTTAATTGCATTTATAATTAGTAAAATACATTAATGCGCTACACAGAAGGTCAGGAGTTCTGGTGAAAGAATCTAATTAAAAGGCTCTACTGCATTTATGTCACACATGCGCTTCGTAACCTTGAGGCCTTCCTACAGCAGCAAAGGAGCTTTTTGTACTTCTCTTATTTACAACTTTTGTCTCCAACAGAAAAGGCATGACCGTAGGAGTAGCACATACAATATGAGTGTTGAGTGTTCTCATCTCTCCCCCTATCTGCACAACATGCTAATTATGACAGTCTGGTCTATTTCATATTGTATACTTCCACGACAGACTAATAAATAAACCCAGGTTCCCTTTCTAATGAGGACTCTCAGATGCCCACCTGCTGCCCAGCCTTTCCCTCTGAGCAACCCTGAATCAAATTGTGCAGCACACAGTTGACAGACAGAGAAAGATCTGAAGTTGGTGCCAGCCAGGGATTTGAGTACCCATAGTGTCAGGTATTTATCCTGACACCTGAATCCACTAGCAGCATGTATTTAAATAAAAAAAAAGCTTACAGCAATAATCAGCAAGCAATAATTAGTGATGCTAATTTTTCTACTTAGAACTCATATTGTGATTTTATTACATTTAAATTATACATGCTCAGGTGTTCAAATGCTCTTCTTTCATCACCCTCTTAGGTGGTAAAACATCATTAACATCCTTCCAGCAGCATAAATGACTGCTCAGTAAGATTAGAGATTTCTGCCTTACAGAGTTTTACACATACCCCTGTGACAGGCCAAGCCCAAGTGAAATGAAAAAGGGCAGGCACACTTAGTATTATACGTACACTGGTAGCCCACCTTTTGGCTCTCTACTAGTAATATAACTTGCAAGATTTGGAGTAATCACTGCAATTATAAATTTCTGAGATGTCAACTCTGCCTGCAACAGAAGAAAAGTTACCTCAGTCTTCAATAGGAAGGAGAAACATCAGAAGAATGATTGCTCCTCCTCAAGATGAAACACTGAAGCTTTCAAAGATTTGTTGCTTTGTACCAGTCATAAAGGTTGGTCAGTGTCTGTGATCACTGTTTATTGGCCTGAACATCATAGGAAACAAAATAAGCTATGAAGTATATAGTGTGAGTAAGCTAAAACTTACATAAAAATGAAGGACATTAATTTCTCTCTTTTATAGCCTCTCCTACCAGTTGTAAAGCAGCCACCAGCTCCTGTGGAAATATCTCTAATCATTCTTAAATAGAATGAAAATGATTCAGTTCACTCACTATCTGCTTTTACCTACTGGGACTGAAGGGATTAAAGTCTGCTGGAATAAAAGAATGGCAAAACCAGCAAGGCGGTGGGCTTGCTTAGCCTGACGGGAACAAATGATTAGAAAAGCTGCCTGCCTATGGGACAGAGCTGGCTCAGATGACCAGCAAATTGGACACAAAGGTTTTAAGAACTGGCACTCACAAACGCAGAACATGTGAATTGGCAAGAGTGTGAAGGGAATATAGCATAAGAACTGTGTATGCAGAGCAGCAAGAAAGGAAGATAAGAAACCTTGGAAGCTGTGGACCAGGGAGAGAAGTGTCATTCACTCACCTAAGTTTTGCTTTGCCACTCTAATGTAACTGTAAATGTTGTATTAGAGCTGGCAGATAAACAGTGTTTTGCTTTGAAATGTCAGTCCTGAATTGCTGGCACTACTGTCAACTGTATTGCTTTCTGTTGGTGTCCAGTGCCTACCAGGGGACCAAACTCATTTGGATTCCACAAAGAAATGATGGATATTGAAAGCCAGATGGCCCAAACCCAAAATAGTTCAGCTTCATGGTTTGCACTTTCAGAGACATGGAGAGCTGGGCAACAGTGCAGGGGAAGGAACATTTCCAGGAGACATAACAAGAATGGAAGCAAAGCCTGCTGCCCCAGGCCATGACAGCCTCCATTAACCTCACCTGAGGACTAGCCATCCCTTCACATAAGAACTGCAGCAATAGTTACAGCTGCCACAATCACTGCATGATGCATCAAGAATCTTGAATTCATGCACCTTAATGAAATTCTCCCCTGATCCTAATTCACCAGAGAATCAGACAGTTACTGAAAAGAATAAGTAGCAGGAAGTTGATGCTCAAAAGTAATGGCTCATTTTTGTTAAGCCAAATAGTTTTGGTTACTGCCTGCATCACAGGGTAGTTAATATGTGAATGGAGTTGAAGCTGGTTGGCCATGTGTAACAAAAACCACAGACTGTACTGAAAACACTGTTAATCCGTATTCTTGTCCCTCAACCACAGAACAACAAATTATCAATGCCATTCCTAAAGTTTTTCTAAGATACAGAAGGTAAATTCAGCGCTGCACATACTTGTGAATGACTCAAATGATCAGGTTTATAAATACAGGCCTCCTTACTCTCCAGTTCAGAATTTTTGTATCTTGCAAGTCAGTCCTATAGAGAATTCACTGTTGATCATATTCATAATTCCAAGACAGAAAAAATAGTTTAAAAATAACTGAACTTCAGTTAACATAACCTTCTTTAAAGTGCTGAACAGTACTCTTGGGAGAACTGATCCCAGCTGCACTCATTTATTCCTAGTAAAGGCTGCTAAGGTAGCTTCTCTGAAAGGGAAAACTAACCTCAAGGAAGTATCACTCAGCTGTAAGCAATATGGATGTTTTTAAAATGGGGGGTTGGTAATTTTTAATATATTTTTAAATATCAATACAGGGCAGACACAGCTTATCATGCAGGCTTATTTCCCATGAACAATTTGCTAAAATCCTGCAAGTATCTATTTTTGTGGTAATCTAACTCAAAAAAACTGATGCATTTATGGAAAAAAAACAATTAGCTTCCCAACACTCACCAATCTGATCACTTTCCAAAATCGCTATATAAATAAATGAATAAATAAAATTCACTCCTATAGTGGTAGCATATACAGACTTACAGAACAGAGAAGGAAGCAAAAATCCTGGCTTAGTCCAACATAACCCTTTAAACCTTGACTTTGCAGGCCATAATTATGCACAGATGGATTAATATGAAAAATAAAATCTGACACATGTATAATATTAGTCTTTTTTTCCCCTAATGATTCAAACTCACGTTATTAGCACTATTGTCTCCATCCGAATCTAGATGTCAATTTCTCATTCTACATGCAGGCGTTGGGTCAATGGTATAGCTAATGAATATCTGCCGGTGCAAATGCTTATTGTATCTTAGCCTAATTCTAGTAAAATTTAAATGGTCTATTAATTTTCTTAATAAATTTAGATATGGCTCCCGACTGCAATCTGTCTTTGATTAGCTAACAAAAGTGTATCAAGATCCTGCCAAACTGATGGTTCAGGATATTTCAAACAAATCATCATCTGCATTTTAAAAAATATGTAAAAATCTGTTCATGCCTCTCTAGTATGTTTTCAAAAGCCTGGTACAGATCCTCAGGTTTAGCCTGCCCAGGCATCCACAGTGCTCCTTCATCTGGACTTGTTACAAAGTAACTGATTTTACCTCTGTTGGAAAGTCTCAAATGTGCATGTACTTTCTGGACTAAGACCACAGCTCAGTAGTTCATTTGGGCATGCAAATAACTTCAAAGATTATCTTTAGATCCAATAAGATTTAACCATTTGCTTCAAAACGTGTTGTTGCACCCTGACCAGCAGCATGGCCTGAAGATACAGTGCTGTATGGAGCCCAGAGCAGTGGTCAGTCACAAAAGAGAAGGTTCACTTCTGCTGACTTCAGACTTACACAATGTTTAGCATCCCTCCACACTTAAAGAAAATGGACTCTGAAGGAACAATTCACCTGACCTGTTTTAGAAATGTAAGCGAAGGAAAACTGTATTAATGGAAGAGCTACTTCTGGACTGGCTGTGGACAGTTCAATCAGATGTGAATTGATACAAAAGAAGTTATCCACACAGACAAATTTTTCTCAAGATTTACGTAGCATAGAACTAGAGTAACAACTGTGTCCATCTAAAAGGATTATAAATGCATATTGTTATTCAGGGGGTTTTCCTAAGGTGCTACTGCAAAGTGGCAATACAGGGAAAAAAAAGGGAATAAATAATATAATCAGTATCATCTAGAATCATTGGGGAAGACCGTGATCTTCCTCGTGAGGTCATGATGAGTTTAGTTTGTTTAGTAAACAAAACACAAGCGGACTATGTCTACTGAGAAGATGTATGTGAAAAATACCAAAGAAAAGTGCAGACTAAAGAGGGAAAGCTATTAAAACTAAATAACATTGTATAAAACCTGATAAACAGTCCATGAATAAGTTCAGGATTCCTAATAAAAGGTTTATAACCACTGAACGAGGAAGCCTCTGACACAGCCTTCCAAAACCAGCAAATGGTGGAGTTTTGAAAGTTTACAAATATAGGACCTTAACCTGCGATTACAGGGCTAGACCCTTCTTAGTTCTATCTTTTTATTTCAGATCAGTTACTAAACACAAAACACAACTCCAAGGTAGTAGAAGGCAGGGACATAAATCTACTAGTTGTACAAGACAGTATAGGAAACATGCACCTAGAGGGAGAAAAGTCCAATGGTACCTGTAAAGAGGCCACTACAAAATATTTATCATTGCTTGCAAATATCCTAGGTTACTTTAAACCTCATCAGAATCAGAAGAAAGTTTTCCTGTGTTATACTGCAACACTGAAAAATTCCATAGTTACCAACACAGATTATTCAAATATCATCTATACTATTTTATTATCTGCGTTATTTTTCTACACTAAGATGGAAATGATGATCTAACCCAAGTTTCAAACAACTCAAAGAAGTGGATGTTTGAAGACAGATAATATTCAGCTTTCCTCAGCAGAGTAGTTCAGAGGAAAATAAAGGTTTTTCAGCCTTTATTATCTCTGACCTGTTTTTTGGGGGGTTTTTTTGTGTGTGTTTTTTGTTGTTGTTGTTTTAGGTTTGGGCTGGGCTTTTTTTTTTTTTTTTACATTTTAATTACAAACTCTGAAGTCTCCTGCTGATAACTGTAATCAAAATTGAAAACAGATTAAATGGTGCAATCTATGCCACTGGACAGCATTATTAGATCCCAGTACAAAAGACAATAAACCAGCACAATATTTTCTATCAATAGTGCTGCTCTTTTTAAGTATTTCAGAACATTCAAATTAGGTCTTAGCTACCTTACCAGTCACATATGGATGTAACATGCCACAGACATGCCACATGTCTCTCATCTCTGGTATCAATCAGTTGTTCCCATTACACATGAGTATCTCTATGTACTCGAAGTCAGGAAAGCCCTGGTGTGCGGTAGGTGCTGCATACAGCACTGCAACACATCAAGCTGCATTTGTCACAGAAAGCCCCACATGTAGCACCGTTATAGATTCCTGAGTGCCACCTACTGGCACTTTAACTGTTAACTAAACCTAACAGAAAATTTAAAGTTCTCTATCAAAATTTCTGACATATGTATATTCATTTCATTCCACTTCATCCTATATGAATTTTAGACAAATTTTAATATATACTTTTTTTCCCACTTTGGTGTATTCAACAGAAATGTTATGACATTATCTATTCAGACATACATCTCAATGTCAAAATCAACTGAAACATTCTACTTAGTTCAAGATTGAAATGTGTCTCGCTGAACTGACTTGCTGTCTTATGGAAGTGAATAATCTGCCCATTCTCTTACATCACCAGCTGTTCTGCACTGGGCCTGTGTATGACATGATGTGTCATGACAACATTTTCAGCGGACAGTTTGATGGTGGTTGTAAAGCATAGTGCAGATAAGGAGCCTGGGAAGTCAAATGTAGATAGGAATAATAGAAATAAAAGGCCATGTGGACAAATAAGATTTGCCTCATTCAGAGATTTGCTAGAGAGGATCCCAGGAATTTCTGAAGGGCAAAATAGCTCACAGCAGGGAGCAGCTCTTTTAGGACAAACCCCTCCAAACAACAACAGTCCATCAGGTATTCAGGAAAAAGAATAGATGTAGCAGAACACTGACTTGGTGGAGCAGGGAAGTCATGACTGGTCTCCAGAAAAATAGGATGTACACTGGACATGAAAGCAAAGACAGGCTACAAAGGAGAAAGATAGATGAGCTCACTGCTGAAGCATGCAGGCAGGGTAGCAGGAAAGCAAAAACCAGGAAGAGCTGTCATGGATTTACAAAGATAAATCATACCTGACCACACTGACTGCCTTCTGAGCTAAAATGATTAGGGACTTCCCACAGTTCTTTCCAACCTGTATAATTTCATGATGCTACGATACTGATTTTTAGAAAGTACATTACAGGATAAAAAAAAAAAGAAAAAAAAAAGATCCTTCCCCAAACCAAAGAACCCACAAACATTTCAACAATTTTTAAAATGAAAAAAAAAATAAAAATCAAAGCCCACAAAGAAAATGACAAATCTGATTAATTTTCTGACTAGAGGTAACTGGAGAATGCAACGGAGGATCTTCTGTCAAGCATTTCTCAGGATTATGGCAAGGTACTATTCAGCCCACCAGAATGATCAGAATGCATTACTTCACAAAATTCTTTCTTGTGGAAGGTGATCCAAGATCAGCGGTGTTTTCCACAACTTCTTTCAAAAAAATGGCAGATTAACAGAATGACTGGGGGGGGGCGGGGGGGAAAGGCCAACAAAAACAACCCAAAACTCTTTAAGAGAGAAATAAGTTTACTCAAAAGATTTTGAGTGGTTCTTTCTCCATTTAAGCATACCACTGAATGGGTGCCTTTCTCAGTAATGCTGTATTTGATACAAATAGAATTAATTTGTTGATTTCTTCAAAGACTTCTTAATCATGAGATATGTTTGGATTCTTTCTCCTCTCATTTTAACTAGGTAAAAAGGATCCAACACTTGTATTTCAGGAAGTGTATTTTAATTCAGGTTTCTTGATTGCCAACAGTAATCAGGTGCTAGTTCATGAACAATGTTAGTTAAGCACTGTGTTAATAAATAGTAATTTCAGTGGACTGAAAGAAGGCAACTTCAAAAGACAGCTATAACATACTTCCAAAGAAGCATTCTTGACTCAGGAGTTTATGAACTTCCAGGAATTTTAGGCCAATTTTGTCTGAAATCCATCACCTCCTTTGTCTGGGTCATTATACCAACATCTCACCATCTACTGACCAAAATGAAAAAAAAAACCACTCACAAAAAGAATTCACCCTATGTGGATTTTGAGGACATCCAAAATACCGAGAACACACAAATTTCCAGTGTAATTGCATAGCCTCTGAATAACCAATAGCTCAATGAATCAGCAGGCAAAAAGGTAAATTGTAAAGAAAAGAAATATTCTGAGCAACATGTTGAAAACCAGAAAAAAGCTACAAAATGTAGCTGCTGAAATGCTTCTAAGACCTGTCATACAAGTCTGATTTTGTCCAAAATGCACAGGAATAGAAATATAATGATACAACCTTTGTGCTTTGTAAGATATATTTTAATTAGAAGACTTGAAGTTAGAAAGCCTTAGGAAAGAAAAGTCCTCCGTCTTGACACAGAAGGGAAAGGTGGGGAGAAAAATCAAACTGAGAGCAATATTAATCCATACCACTCAAGCTGCCTGGAAATTTTTCCTTAGAAATTTCTTTCTCAGATCTAGATTATGGATGGACCAACGATTTTTAAATTATTTACTTTCAGTGGCACACTTAGACTTTGGTTATTGATGTTCAAAAATTAAATGCCCCAAACCTGGAATATTTCAGTTTAATAATATTCTAAATCCACTGAACTCCACAGTATGAAATTCCTATTTTAGTTCTGTTGCTATTTCTTTAAAGTAACAACAAGCAACCAAGACCTCTTCATGAGCAAATATAAACAAACTTACAACACATGAGCATCTGCACAAATTTGTCTCTAAGCTTCCATTTCTTGAAGACAACAGGACTACTCTAAAACTATGACTTGTGTATCTTTGCAAAGCTGAGGATTATAACATTTTATTCTGCTAGCTAGTAGGGACTGATATTTAACAGCTGCCTGTTTGTGCTGGTTTTGCTGGAAGAGAGTTGATTTTCTCCCCAGTATCTTTTGAATGGCTGTGTTTTGGATTTGTGTTGGAATCGGTATTGATAACAGTAGGATGTTTTAGTTATTGCTGAGCAGGGCCTACACAGTTCCAAGGCCTTTTCTGCTCCTCACCTCACTCCACCAGCAAGAATGCTGAGGTGGGTACACAAGGATTTGGGAGGAGACACAGCCAGGAGAGCTGACTCCAACTGAGCAGAGGGATATCCCATGCTGTATGGCATCATGCTTACCATGTAAAGCTGAGGGAAGAAGAAAGAGGAGGATATCTGTAATGATGTCATCTATCTTCCCAAGTCACAGTTCCCCTGCTGTCCTGGGGATGGCTGAACACCTGCCTGCCCATGGAAAGTGGGGAATGAATCCCTTGGTTTGCTTTGCTTGTGTGCACGGCTTCTGCTTCACCTATTAAACTGCTTTGACTCACAGGATTTCTCACTTTTATCTTCTCATTCTCTTCCCCTTCCCACCAGCGGAGGGGGACCAAGAAGCTGAGTGGGGTTCATCGCTGGGCTTAAACCACAAGACTTTTAAAAATGCTTTTTAACACATTATTTTAAACACAAGCACTTTCTGTAACCAAACAGTCTTATAATACAAGCGTATTCTGCATCAAAGCATCTTCAAAGAGAAGTCTAGTACTCTGGAAGTAATTCGGTCCTAGTTGCTCCTTATTAGCAGTACTGCCTACTTTCTCAGACACCTTTTAGGGTTGCTTTTGATTATTTTTCCCCTTTAGTTGGGTATCAAGATACTTATAAGCATAATTAATTCATACTTTGGACTCTTAGGATTATGAAGTATTGTAGGATGGCAGCACTAAGACAGAAAGCTCTAATTCACCAGCTGTCATGTATTTAATTAGAGATTTTGATGAATCTTTCCTACTTAGATGTGCCTTCATACTTTGTGTTCAATTAAAAAAAGGAAAGATGGGAAAAAAAGAAAAAAAAAGCCTTCTTTTTTACAAGGACTTCAGGACTCTGATAAACTTTTTGTTAGCATGGCAGACATGTCTATCACACTAATGTTAAATCTGGAGGCGAACAACTTGTCAGCTGCCAACGCTGACATTGTCAGAGAAGCAGCAGTGAGGGTGCAGGCTCAAAAAATGAGGCTTCTATTATGCAGAGAGACAGAAAGAGCATGGACAGAACTCCTTTCAAAAAGCAGGCAGACATCATGAATTTCCACCCTCTCTGTATTTCACATATGAACATCATCCAGATGTTCACAAAGGTTGAACTAATCAACATATTTGCCCCTCCCAAAACAATCCAAGCTGACTTTCAAAAGATCTCAATAACAGTTTATTTCGTATATTCTATATTAAGTATGAATCCTCTTGCAGGGGGGTTGGACTAGATGATGTTTCGAGGTCCCTTCCAACCCTTGGGATTCTGTGATTCCGTGAATATTCAGCAAGAATTAAAGCTAGAAATGTATTTAAATGCATTTGAGCCATAGGCAATCTTTGTGTACACTGCATTAGGTCCAGCATATAGAACAGAAAGCATGAAAAATGAGGTTATAAAACTGACTCTTGTTTATGCTGTTTTGAGACATGCTTTAAGCATTTTTGCATGAAAAAATCTCTTCTTACAATGGTTGTGTATATTGCATGGCCTACACTGTAGTTTTTTCTATATCAGTGTCTATGTTAATAAATAAAGTACTTTTCCGACACAGGAATGCAGTTAGCACTGCATAAGTATTTTAAATTTAACATTTTTTATACAGGTTTTATAGTATCTAAAGTATGTAATAAATTGTTGCAGTAGAAAAAACATCCTGCTATAATTTTATCTTGTATCTATTTCTTTCCCTTAGCATGTATATTAACAAACTGGTTCAATGTTTCGCCTTTCTGAAAATCTTCCATTTTATTTAGGTTTGGCAAGCCTGACTCCCCCATGGAGAGTTCTTGATATCCCTTTCAATTAGGTGGCCTAACGACAAATCAGAAACAGTGATGGAAGGAAAATTTTTAGAGAAGGCAGAAAAATTATACGAGTAGTTTTTAGAGAGAAACTTAAATATTGTGCTCATTTTAGTTTTCCTCTACTAAAAAGCCCTACCAGTGTAAGGTGGTTCTTGATGTACCAAATGTTCTTATCTTAGATTAGGCTAGGAATTATTTAGCATTAATTATTAATTACTTAGCATTATCCATCTCTGCTCCCATTAAAGTCAATGTATGATTTAATATTTAAGAGGAGAAAAAAATTCAAACCTGGAGTTATTTCCTTGATAAGGGACTGCGAGGGGAAAACAGACAACAGAAAGGTATAAGAATAGTTCTTTAGTGCATTCATGTGCAGTAAAAGTATAATAACTGTTGTGATCAAGTGAAAATAGATACTATTTTCCTGGTTGCTGCCTAAAATAAGATCTCTTACACGGGTGGGTAGAAGGAGTTTAAAGGAAATCTTAAGTTTACAATTACTACAAAACAACCCCACTGGAAAAATTACTGGGACCAAGTAATCTCCCCCCTGCACCAAGGCTTTTTAAATAAGACTGGCAGCACTCTACAGGCTGACTAGAAATCAGATTTCTAGTTCTGTGAACAAGTTGAGATTTTAATTTGGGGTATTCTGTCACCCCAGAGTGGAACATCATTCTTACTCCTTTATTTTTCCTTTTGCTTTCCCCTCTCACAATAGGGTTCAGTAGCATAAAGAGGCTTGAATTGAATGCTCATTTTGCAGGACTGAGGATGACAGGTTCACAGCTCTCTATATATCAGTCATGTGAATAAACCACTGGACCACCCAGCACCTTGGGGACCTCAGCTGCTTGTCATATAGGTATTGGATCACCAACAGTCCCTAGGCCCAGCCAAGAAGGAGTTCCACAAATTCTAAATTTTATAAGGTGGTGGTTCACTGAGCCCTCTGAACTCTCCAGCTATAGAGGAGAACAGGCGCTTGGCTGCCGAGACAGGCCACCTGGAGCTCTTTGCATGGGATGCAGGGTTACAAAAACTCAAGGATCCTAAAATCTTCTTTATTTCAATAAGATAATGCAAGATAGGGATAAAACCAGACAGAACAAGGGAGATGATAAATAGGCAAACTATTTGCCTGTCTCAGTTCTCTCAAATGTTTCAGTGGAAGCACTTCTTGTATTAATAGCACTGCATTCTTCTTTATGGCTGATGACTTCTAAGGCAGAGCTAAACTCAGGGAGTAATACTAAAAACCAACAGATCTTCCCATAAGCCACTCGGGCTGTTTTGCCCAACCTCTGTTACAACACTGCATGTGTGTGGCAGGCACTGAAAGACTAATGCAGGCTTTCACTAAGGACAGATGTTTGTTTTTCTTAGTGGGTTATCTTTTTTTTAATTTTCTGGGTATGATAGGAAGTCTACAAGGTGTGAAATCTGTCTACATTTGAGAACCACCCACCTTGCAGATAATGTATTAAGCCATCTTCTAGAATCCATATGACTTAGTGCATCAAGATTATGGTGCCATGTAGAAACATGGTATCACCAGGCTTTTACAGCCATGCATCAGAAAAAACTTCCTAGCACAAAGTTTGCACTCATTATTGAGGAGAACTCTCTTTTTCAAGAACTTTTGACTCATGTCCAATTCTCTTTGTTATATTCTAGAATTACTATAGCAATCTAAAACACAGGAGTATTTTCTAGCATGCTACCTCCTCAGAATGCAATGTCCCTGTGTTCCAGAAAAACTTTCAATTCTTTAATCTATTCTTACTGTATCTATAGATGTTATTTCTGAAGACAAAGCAGATTTGCTCTCTGTCTATTGAATAAGCCTGAAAATTTGCATCAGACTCAAACCAATGAAACTGCTGGAGCTGAAAACTTTTCTTCCAGCCATGATACTTATCTATAAAGTCAGGCTTACCTTTTCATTTGCAATTCAAAATGTTTTCTGCTGACTGAAAACAACAAAAAACTATGTGTACATATAAAGATATATCCAGATTTTAGCCAAGATACACAGAAATATATGTCACTGACTAGTACAGATTGGGCCACTTCAAGCATTAACACATGAATCCATCTGCTTTATGAAAACCTCAGTTACCCTTTTATTCTCACGGATCCAGCACATGATTTTGTCAAATGGCAAAGTGTAGCCTAACTACCTCCAGGTCCTGAATTCCCAGTTTCAGTGACAGAATCAACTACAGGATTATTCTTCAGAAAGATTTATTACAAGCAGAAAAATGTAACTAAACAATACTCCACAGAGTTTCCAAGAGACATGTCTTGTACCATTTAGCAGTCTGATTATTTCTGCTAGTTTTTCCTGCAATAATACCACACGCAATGCTCTTTCACAGAGCACTGTATCACATCATACATTTAAATACTCTTCTAAAATACTTATTCTCATAACAATATTCATGTCCTTTTCATCCCCTGCCTCCTCTCCTTGTCTACAGTATGCAAACCAGCAGTGCTGGAACAGGATAGCTCATTATACTTTTAAATGAACAAATGTGTAATATGTTTCCATGATGCAGTTGGCTATTTGCATCACAAAAGTAGTAGATCTCTCAAAAATTCTCCTACACATCTGACATTAAAAATGCTCTTTGTAGTATATTCAAGGACTAATGTCACTGACAACCCCTTCGAAGGAAACTGTGGTCTCCTATTATTTCTCATGTGAAGTCTATGTGAATTCCTTTTCATAGTAGACAGTGCTATCAGAAATTATGATTAAATAATTGTCTTTAATTTTAATGGCCCCTTCCCCCTATCTGAAATACATATTTTGAATCAATTATGTTTATTAAATTAAAAATAGTACAACATTTTGCATTAATTATGTAAGCTACAGGCACCTCTCAAAATATGTAAGTTTTGCAGTGAAGTTTGTGGTATCTCTACAGGACAAACAAAATACAGTTAAGCATTTTTTTTAATTGAGGTCATGGCCCTATAAGAAGCCAAGTGATAGAACTGCTACTGAAGTATTTTTCTGATGGTACATTACAGCAAAAGGGACCTACCATGCAACCCTCTCTTCTTTATAAATACATACACAAGAAGATGTAAGAACAAGACATGATCCTTACTGGATTTGTTTGGTAGGTTAGTTTGTTGGGGGGGTTAATTATTTATTTTATTTTTGGTAAAAGGAATATATATTCTACAGCATAACTGTGCTTGAGCAAGGATGCTACCAGGGAATACCAGGGAATAGTTTTCTTGAAAGGCATATGCTCTGCTGTTGTGGTGAATAAACATAGGCAAAATCTGCTCCAATAATTCTTTCAGATTCTATCTAAGAACACTTTTGACTAACATTTTTCTCTGAAGTGTAATAAACAAATCCTTATGGAGGAAAAAGTTTTGCTTTCCTATCCCCTAAATAATAATATTCAATGAGAATGCTTCTCTGCCTCTTCATGTATTTATAGAATAACAGTTTGAAGGCTCCAGTAAAAGAAAAGCAGTATTTCTTTGAAGAAATAGATGAGATGGGTTATGTGTATGATCATGAAAAGACTTCTAAAACACACATAATGAATTCTGTGGTTTGTAAAATTCTCTTTGAATGATAATTAGTTTATGTATAAATCATATTCAGAAATATTTATGATGAAACTTCCATTCAAAATAAAACAGAAAAATGCTTTTAACCTAACGAAATTGCATAGTAAATTATTTCCAAGAACATTCCAATGTCAAGGTAACTCACTTAATTATCCATTATCATAGAAATGTAGACATAATGTTAATTAAAATGAAGGGGCAAAACCATTTCCATTTTTTATTAAGATCCATTGGCCTCTTGAACAGCTATTAGCCTTGCTGTCAGGGTTAGGTGGAGGACAAAATTTGCCCTGGTAGGTAGACCATTGCAAGCTGATTTCAACAGCTTAGGAACTGCAATGTCATAATGAGAGGCAATTGAAAAACTATCTGCAAGCCATTTGTATTGACAGCACACAGGAAGCTTTTGTACCACAACCATTATTTCTGCAGTGTACTTTGCAGCTGCAGTGCACAGTCACCTCAAACAATGAAAAGAATTATCCATGCTTGCAGCTGAGAATACAAATATACCTGCACCCTGTCGGCAATTCCAAGTGACATTCTGCAAACAAAATCTTCCAGCAGTATACTTGTCTTAGCTAGAACTCTGTCAGATTAATTATACTGCTTGCACACCCAGATATTTATTTTAGGAGTGGATTATCATATGCTGTAGGAAATTTTACCTTCAGGGCTGAACAGTGTAGATGGAGAGCAAAAGGCCTGTGTACATTAGAATGTGCATTATACAAATCTGGTTAAAGCCAACCACTCAGTGTAAAGTAGCTGTAGAAATAAAATGGCGATTTTGAGAAACTTTTGTACTACCTTGTGTCTGCACATTCAATTACAGTTCCATATGAGCTGTTTTCTACATCTGTCTGATACTGCTATTATAAAGCAGCAACTGTCTAACAAAAAATAGCTGCAGATTCAGAACAGGAAATGCTGCTCTTCCAGGGTAATAGCCCTACACCAACGTGGCAGTAACTAAATCAGTGTTACTGCTTTGACTCTGCTGGCATTCTGCTGAACTTATTTTAAAAAAATATGTTTTTACCTAAACAAGTTGCTGAAGTTATTTTACAAAACATATACATTTGGAACAAAAATGCCTGTATAATTGTCTTTTACATTCCTTTCTTTTTTTGTGCCATTCAAATACTTTTATAAAGCTGCAAACAACAGGGCTTCTTTTTTTAAAAAAAGTAAAATACTTGCTTAAGTAGATTTGAATGACTGGGGCAATAGCACTCAGTCTTGTGCAAAACTGATGTATTGAAAGAATGAAATTCAGTAATTTTTGTTTTGTTCCACACTTCATTCCATATCATTTTATCCCTGAATCACATTTCTTTAGTCCAGAATCAAATTCAGATTGCTACTGTTACTTTTCTGATTTCTAGTTTTCAACATGTACAGTGTACAGTGACATGAAAGACAACACTGATGTAGTTAACAGGATCTGGACTTGGTGAAACTATCGTCAATGCCGACCCTAATACTGAAGTAACTTATTGTAACTCAAAAGTCCTAAGGTGTGTATGTTCCGTTTTGATTTTTAATGTAATAATTATTATTTGAACTATGTCAATGAATACCGTGGCTAAGAGATATGCACCAGATCATTTTTACAGTAAGTACTGTATTAAAGTGTTTACAGATTTAAATTTTTTTCATAAAGCACTCTTCCACATTTTCACTCCATCATAACACTTTATTATCAGACTAGCTAAAACCTGCTCCTCTTATGCAGATTAATACCACTCTTCAGTCATGAAAATCTCCAGTGATGTTAAGTGATTCATGAAATTTAAAACATATATTACTTTCTTCAGTCCTTTGAATGGTGAACTATAATTACTTTAATAATTCAGAATGACATAAAAATGAATCTAAGGTAATAACCGGCTTGCATATTACCTACCACATTTTGCACTTTAGAAGTAATCAGGGACAAATTAATTAACCAAATCTTTTTTTCTGACCAAAAAAAAACAAAGGCACAGTTGCTGACAACAGAAAGTCTCACTGAAATTGTTTGAATCCTCCTTTTCCATATTCCTAATCAACCTGAGACACTCCAAGAAATCCAGTGTATCACTGTAATTTTCTAAATGCCTAAACCTCTTAATTTTTAATTCAGAATTACTTTTCACTATTGTCTTACAGAAGTTTGTTTGTGTTGGCTTTTCTGTGGTTGGGGGGGGAGAGGTTTGTTGCTTGGTTGCCCTGTGTCCATTCACTCCCCAGTTTTGTGGTTAACGAACTGCCTGAATTAGATTTCTGATAAACTAAGGGGGAAGATAGGTATAATTTTGTAGCACAGCACTAACCAGAGTGTTAAAAAAAACAACCTGCACATGAAATGTAATTTTAGAATTGTCCTGGTTTGAGCAGCAGCAGTCATTTTTCTCCTTCTTAGTAGCTGGTGCAGTGCTGTGTTTTGACTTTTGGGCTGGGAACGGTTGCTGATAGCAAGTATGTTTTGAGTTACTGCTCAAATGTTTGGTTTTGTCCAAGGCCTTTTCTGAGCTCATGCTCTGCCAGGGAGGAGGGGAAGCCGGGAGAAAGGAGAGACAGGACACCTGACCCAGGCTAGCCAAAGAGGTATTCCATACCATAGCACATCATACCCAGGATGTAACCGGGAGAGACCAGGAAAGGCTGGAGCTCTGGGGGATGGAGGAGATATCGTTTGATGCTCGGTCGGGCAGGGTGGGGTGAATTATGGGTAGGTGGCTGGTGAGGTGTTGTATTCTCTTCACTTGTTATTGGCTTTGTCATTATTATTTGTAGTAGTAGTAGCAGTAGTGATTTGTGTTATGCCTTAGCTATTAAATTGTTCTTATCTCAATCCGTGGGGGCTACATTCTTTGGATTCTCCTTCCTAACTCTCCGGTAGTTGGGGAAGCGGGGGGGGGGAGTGAGTAACAAGCTGTGTGGACTTGGTTTTAAACCACAACAAGAATGTACAGCAATCAGAGAAATATAGATACTGCTCAAAGTTTTCAAAATCTTTATATGCAATCACACACAGTTTTAGCATGTAAAACACCTCATAAAGTGCAGGAAAATACATCAACAAACCTGTAAACTGAGCTGGGATAACAAATAAGGGATTAATGCTAAGTAGATTCTTCTCAACTCTCCTCATACCTGTTCAGGACCTTCTTTAAGCTAACAACATGACTGGCTTTTGTAGGAGGCAGATGTCCTGTCCTCTCTTCATCCCAATAATTCCATGCATCCTGAGGAGGTAAAGCAACAGTTATCTTCACAAGCACTAGTAGTTGTTTTCCAGTGAAAGGGCTGACTTCTACAGCACCTCAAGGACTTCCTTGCCAGCCACCCTATATTCCCGGTAGGCTTTGCATCTAGGTGGCTGGAAGGCAGCCTCTCTATATGCATTCAGAAAACTCTGAGAACTGGGAATCATGGTGAAACAGTAGTTTTTCCCTACCCTGTAAGTGATTTGTGCAGCATTTTAGCTGTTATAATCAAGTCAATTGCATCTGAAGGATTCTGACAATACTGTGTTTAGGTCCTCAATTTGCAGAGTTTCTGTTTCCATGGCTACCCCACAGTCCACAGTTCTAAACTACTATGGTAAAACAATTATAAAAATGAGCCAACTTAGTGTAATACAAGGCACTGCACATGAAACAATCTTGCCTCTCACTTCATCTCCCCCTCCCCCACTTTCTAAAGGTCTCATTTCTTGCTGTACACAGCCTCTCTCTCGCTTACAGCCGAGAAAGCCAACCGTATTCTGGGCCGCATCAAAAGGAGCGTGAGGAGCAGGTCGAAGGAGGTGATCCTGCCCCTCTACTCTGCTCTCATGAGACCTCACTTGGAGTATTGTGTGCAGTTCTGGTGTCCTCAACATAAAAAGGACATGGAAGTGTTGGAACAAGTCCAGAGGAGGGCCACGAGGATGATCAGGGGACTGGAGCACCTCCCATATGAAGATAGGCTGAGAAAGTTGGGGCTGTTCAGCCTGGAGAAGAGAAGGCTTCATGGAGACCTCATAGAAGCCTTCCAGTATCTGAAGGGGGCCTATAAAGATGCTGTGGATGGACTATTCATTAGGGATTGTAGTGATAGGACAAGGTTTAACAGGCTCAAACTTAAACAGGGGAAGTTTAGATTGGATATGAGGAGGAAATTCTTTACTGTGAGGGTGGTGAGGCACTGCAATGAGTTGTCCAGGGAGGTTGTGAATGCTCCTTCCCTGGCAGAGTTCAAGACCAGGTTGGATGAAGCCTTGGGTGGCATGGTTTAGTGTGAGGTGTCTCTGCCCATGGCAGGGGGGTTGGAACTAGATGATCTTGAGGTCCTTTCCAATCCTAACTATTCTATGATTCTATGATAGTCAGTTCTGATAGCTTCCGGAGAGAGCCCCCATTGTCCCTAGTCTCTTTTATTGGCAATATACCTACAGAATCCCGACATCCTTACTCAAGTTTAATTTTTATTTTAAACATTTAAAAAAAAAATAACATTCTTATTAAAAATTGTTTAAAATAAAAATTAAACTTTGAAAAATTAAACTTTTATTAAAAACACCCAATTATTGGACAAATTTTGTGTCTTCCCTCTAAGTAACTTTACAACTCCTGTACACATCTAAGAATAAGGTACAGCAGTTACTATAGTAACATTATTCTAGATATAAATAACACAATATCGCTTCTGATTCGTTTCAGCAAATAAAACGAAAAAAATGACCACACTCTGGATTAATGGCATTATTTATTTAGAAGCCTTCATAGATTGTTATTTATATTCAAAACCAGCAGCTACTTTTGGTGCAGCATTCTGTCTTCTCCAAGTAATCAGGGCTACATCGAATAAACAAGATATTCTAGTTGCACTAGTGCTATGATCTCATTTATCAGAAGGTCATGACTGACAGTGCTAAACTGATGGAAAAGGATGTTACATACCTTGAGGGCATCGATAAGCTTTAATGGCTCTGAGCAACCCCACCAGGAACTGACACCCAGGGCCCAGGAGCTCTCATTAAGTCAGGGCCTCATCCCTGCCTCTTGGCCCAGCTGGCTCACAGCTGGCTCCACTGGCCAGAAGTTGTCAAATGTTTCTGGTTTCAACAAAAACGATTCTTAGCTGGGACTGAATACCTTGAGGGGAAGTTCTGCTTTAAACTCAACTGCAGAATTCTCTTTCTGTGGCACAGGCACTCATGGACTGTTTAAAAACAAACCAAAATTTAAAAGGCCACCTGACTGCTGGAGCTCTGCACAGGCAATGCTTGTCTGGGGAATCAGATCTCCTGAACAAGATCCACCAGTGCCTGACCTGTATTATGAAAGGTGTCTCTAGTGTAAGCATTCTGCACTTGTGTCTCCAGGTGGACCAGCAAGATCCCACAAAACCTTGTTCTGCAGAATTCTTATATGCTGCATGGTCTGTGTGATCACTCCAGTACTCATGCAATCTGAAACAACTTACAAACCCCCCACCTATCTTAATCATGTACAAAATACTGTCCTGTGTCACTACCCTGCCATCTGCAGGATCAGTTCCTGTTGACTGTCTACCAGTACCTTATGCAGGCACACTATGGTCACTGTTACAGCACACACTGCCAAGGGGAGGCTCTGGGACTGTCAGCTTCATCACCTGGGGCATTGACCAAGTGGACACACAGACATGACATGACCTTGATCCCCAGTCATACCACAGCTGTCCCTAGAAAACCAACTGCATTTTGTCTGTATTTGAATCAGTGTAAGTGCCATGGCTCTTGTCACGCTTCCTAAATGAATAAAATAAAATTTAAACAGAATTGGCAGCTGGTAATAATATACCATTATTTCACTGTTTAAAAGAAGTTTAGTTTAGATGAGTATTTACTGAAGAACAATCTCAAAGTAATAAAATCTGGAGGTCATATCAGAAATCCTGGTAAACTGGGGTAAGTAATTCACTATGGATGAATCATCAGTTATTATGCAACAAAAATTATTCTTGGCATACTAATCGTACAAAAAGTGCAAGATGGTCACTATTACAGTAATCCTGATTGTTGTGTTTGATTTCACTTTATCTGCATTTTCTTACTTAGTTTTTCAGTCACTCAACCCTGTGCAAAGAGGGGAGTTTCACCCTAAGGCAAACTCAAGGATCATGGATAAAATGTTACTGGTTTTTCACATGAGACAATACACAGACAGACATCAGCTTCACCATGGTCAAACAGCTACTGCACTTTCCAAATAGAATCTTTTTCACATAAATAAGCAAAGAACAATTAGGCAGTTTGATATACAACTTTTCAGAAGACCAGGTAACTGGTAGAAGGATCAGTTTGCAAAGGTTTCTGCAATAAATCCTTTCTGCCTGTATGTATAAGCAATAGAGTGAGACATCACATTAATACTATGAATAAATGTGGCAGACAGATATGTTAAAACCACTGAGGGTTTTGTACTGACTATCTTGTGATCACAGACTGAATGTGACCTTTAACTGAATGTGATAACAGAGCGAATGTGACCCATTGGACTCAAATGTCCAGCACCGGATCAGAATGCATGAGTGCCAGAGTCCCCTTCATTACTAAATCAAATTTCCTCTGCTCACAATAAGCAATGCAAAGGACATAGGAAAGTTCAGGAAGGCACACAAAACACTTCTACATATTGCTGCTTAACATAAGCCAAAACTTCATCCCTCAAAGCCTACAACACACTGCAAGGTGGCCTACAAACTGACAGTCACAGTGGCAAGATGCTACAATAGGAAAGCAAGTTTCAATCTTGAAGAAGGATGATTAAGCTCACAGGAAAGCAGTTCACTCTGAAAGACATCAGATCATGTGAATCTTCAAAATATGATTCCTTTTTTAAAAACAGTTATGTGAAAATTTAAAATTTTTAACATTATTTCAATTTGGAACGAAAACCAATCGAAACATTTAATGTTCCCTCTGAATTTCTGATGAGCTGTTTAATGCAAGTTCAGTATATGCAAGACAACAGCTCTTGAAGGGATAATGTATTGGTTGATTTGCAGTGAAAGAAAAGTTTTACCAAAATCATCACAGCAGTTCATTTCAGAGTGCTACAGTTTCAGTATCATTTAAATAGCTCTGGAGTCTGGAATTTCAGGTTGGTGCTCTTTTGCAAGAAGCAAAAGGAAAGTGACAAGTTTTGGAGTACAAAAGCAACTTTTCTTTTTAATTGCAAAAAACACTAACACCAGTGTCTTTGCCAGCCTTTACACTCTCAGTTGGGAACTGAAGTTATGTCCTGAATCCAAAAGGAACAAAAGTAGCCAATAAAAAACCTACCAAAACCCATCATATGTGATTGTTCATCAAATTAAATGACTATATTAACTTTCATGTCCAATTCCAGAAGTCCTTGTATCCATGCTCACGAGGAAGGTAAATAAGCAAGCTACTTCCAGGAAAAATGCAAGGTAAGTTCAATATTGCTGCAGATCATAAACACCGGGGATTGCTGTAGGCAATGCTTATCACAAGCAGAGTTATGGTCAAGGCAAATCAAATGCAACCCAAATCACACATTTCAAACAACACTTGCTTGTCTCATTTTTATTAAAGCCAAATATATCGTTTCTCCAACTCTTCCAAAGCCTTCTACATCAGAAAGGAGCAGACTATTTTCTACCAAATCACTCTTATTTTTACAGAAATAGTCTTTATGCAGAAGTAATCACTGAAAAATATCATTATAATTCAAACTTTTCCCATTAAGAAGAGTAATTAATTCACAAATACAAGGTATGATGAACATTCCTAAAATATGGATTTTGTCTTGAATGAAGTGAGCAGTTTAGAGCTCAAGTAAGGTGATGGCACTAATAAATTATAAAGGCCTGTCTTCATGAGTGGGATTAATCATACACATCATAAATACTGATTAGATATTCTATATGCAATATGGAAATAGAATGATAGGTTTATTCATTCCAATATTGTCAATTATGTTCAAACTGATTTAAAGTGACCTTATATAAAATAAGTAGCATTTCTAAACAAGATACACATCATGGTTACAGCAGAAAGCAAGAGAGGTCATTGACAAATCTACAATATCTACTGCCAGTGAAAAATGAATTATTCCATTCACCACTTGCATTCACACTGCATGATTTGAAAAGGTCAAGTCCACTGGCTCAACAACAAACCAGGAGCTCAGATGCAGGAGCACATGGAAACACTATCATTAATCTAAGAGAAGGTAATGAAAATACTGTTGCACATGCTTCATCTTCTGTATAACAACTCCTGCTTGAAATCACTTAGAATTATCCTTTAAAAACATCCAAACTGGGCTTTAAAAAGTATCCAACTCTGATTTTAAAATTGCTGCCAATATAAGGATTTCCATTTGCTTTTCCTGGAAGAATCCCTCAAATGACTAACCACATTTAGAACCAGAAAATTGACATTTTTTCTTTTCTGGTTTTTATCACCCCAAAATGCTCTACTGTTTCAACTTCCTGACAGCAGCTCTCGTGAAGCTTTTTTTTCTGGTAGACTGGAAAGCCTCCATTAACAAAGTTTTGCTCCTGCTGTAGTTACTTATCATTTGTGATCCTATAACCTCCCCCTGGTTAACCTCATCAGCTTTTGCTCGCAGAATCTCTCACTACAATTGAAACTGAAAGGTAATTTAAGTTGGCTGAAAGTAATTACATCCGTTAGTCAGAACCATAGCACTAACAAGTCACTTTCCATACAAAGTCCTGTGGCATCATTAACGACCACAAGCCCTCTGGGTCTCTTCATTTGGACTCTAAAGAGAGCTTGGAGTAGAGCAGCACCTCTGTGAACTATGCTGGGACACAGGTATATTACTCATTAACTCTGTGATGGAAAATCCTCTTTCCTGAAATCCAGCTTTACTTTTGGCTTTGCCAGAAGAACCTGACTGATCTTCCTTTCTCTTTAGCTTATGAAGATTCCAGTTGTATAGCTGGGTGCATGCTAAATAACTCAAACACATTTGAACTATATGATGACAAATGCAATACCAGATTCCTGATACTGAAATATTAGTTTCACAGTATATTTGTCATTTTGTAGGCTTTATCACCATGCTGCAATCTCTATTTTCAGATCAGCTCATCTCATAAACCACAGTATGAAATAAGGATGACAAATTCTACTTACGACTGTATTAATGGAGTTTACTTTGCAGTCTTTCCCTTTGCTTTACTTTTGCAGCTCTCCAACCTTTTACTCACCGAGTATCAAATCTGTCCAGAGGTATACAGAAATACTACTAATGATAAATATAATGAAAGGTGATTGCTAATTTGGGCTGATTAGTTAATACTACACAGGAAATCCTGTAACTCATTCCATTTTTCTTGGAAGTTACTAGTGGAGCTCTTGAAAATATGCAAATATAAGGTACTGACACTTGCACACTCCTCGCATATAATGTAGAAATAAAGTGCAAGCTTTGCCTATATATAAAAATATATTTTGCATTGGTTATGTCTGCCATTTAATTAGTAATAGACTGAAAATAAGAACATGTCTAGAATTTATGTCGGATATCTTTATTGTTCATGAAAGACAACAGCTCCTTGATAACTTCCTGATCAAGAACTGTAATCCCATAGGATTATTATTCTCCTCAACTATAGCCATGCTCAGCTGCTCTCTGTTTGAGCCACATTAGGTCTGTGTTTATGCTAGACTCTACTGAATCTTCAAATGCAGAACAGCTCAGGTAAGAACAAAAGCAGTTCCAGGGTGAACTTATACAGCAGTCAGTAGTGGCTGATGTTACACAAAGTTCCAGACACCATCTAAAACTAATATCCTTTCCCTTGCTGAAATTTCCAAGCGGACACATCTTAGGCAGTTTGTTTGGCAAGGTAAAGGTTAATGGTAATTTTGACCATTAGCAACGATACTCTGAACTGTCAAAATATATTTTCATTTTTGAATTTCTATAAAAAAATTTAGCAACAGGAAAATCAACTTGCTATTCACTTGCACATTACATTCAACTCCATGCTGATACTTACTCAGCAGTCTATTTTTTTCCCTGAATAAAGAAACTAACACAAGAGAGAGAGATTCCTGCCTGATTCTGCAACGATGGGGAGGAGGGAAACCACTTTTATTTCAGTGGTGATTTTATGCTGTTTTCTTTTAGAGCTAAAGTGGGCTTTAGCACCCTCAGAAAGGACAGCAAAAGGATTGGGGAAGTATTCCATGCAGCTGGAGTCTTTACAAAGAATTCTTGGTGAGAGGCACCTTCATGAAGATATGGACTAAGTCGGTAGCTTTTTCACTTCAGAAGGGGTATAATAGACTCCCATATATATTAGGGTCCTGTTCTGATTCTGATTGGAAGGGAATAAAAAATCACCAAAGCACAAAACATCATAATTTGGATTGTGCTCGCTATCTGTGATGAAGCAGTGCAAAGGACACAAACATAAGGTTCCCAATTTACAAGGGAGGTACAACTCAAACACAATAGATATGGTTATGTGTATGTATTCCCTGTTAAGAGAGTCTGTAGGAAAACTCTTCCTAAATGTCTGCTTCTGTGCAACTTGAGCAGAATTCACAGAGAAACTAGATTGAATCCTCTGCTTCCAGGTAATAGTTTTAGGTGAGTCCTAATAACAAATGGACACATAGGCTAAAAAACCATTGCGAACTTAGAAGAGGAGCTATATAAACCAACATATAAACAAAAAATCATCAACTGTAACCATCTCTATTCTCTGCTGTAAACTCCATCCCACCACAGGCAGTTTAGCAGACAGTGCATCATGACTGTACAGCCCAGCTCTGATCCTGCACAGCTGCCAAAACTTCACTGAGACTGCTGAGAGAAAGCTGTAATAGAGTCTGTAGATAGGTAAGGAAGGTGAAAACTGGGGAGAGGTGAGACTGTTGAGCCAGAATCAAGGATTCAAGAGGAAAAATAGCAATATAAAAAAGTATAAAATTCCAGGGGGGATCAGGAGGTGATGGTGGTGGGGTTAAGAAACAAAACAGGAAGGCATGTCAGTCAGGTCAGGATGGTCAGGAACAGCTGAGTAATCTTACTGAGCTGTCAGCAACATCAGCTACAAGTGACCTTGTGGAAGAGAGCAGCTTGGAAGCACTCACTGATTGTCCCAGAGAGCGGTGGAGACCAACCTCTCCTCTCCTGACTGATGCCTATAGGGCCAGCAAAGACCCTTCAAGTGCCTTAGGAAGAATCACAGTATTAATTCTTACTCAGATAGCTTATTATAAACTGCCTATATTTTGTGTGTCAGCCATTAAGTAATTGCTTTATACTTTTGTTATGTATATTGTGTTTTACTTTGAACTTGAAATCTGAAAGTGGGGCATAACAGTTTCTCTCACCCAAGTTACAGAATTTATTGAAAGCAGACAAAAGACATTTATTTCCTTTCCTACATCTTAAATTCAACAAAAGTTTCTACTCCAAGTTTCACTTTCAGTATAAAATATGTCCTTGTGGAAGCTGTTACAAATGTCAACACTTTAAGGAGCATGAATTTATGGTGGCATTGAATTTTAATGGCACTATAAATGTCTATAGTAATGGTGATATATCTATTGCAATAAATTCCTACAGAGAAATATAAAAATAAATGTAAGATAAAAGATTGTGTATAAAATATGTTTTTACATACTCTTTAATGATTAAAAATCATAGAAAACTAGAAGTTATAAATCACTGAAAACTGCTGTTACATTCTACATGCTGTTTTACTTCTATAGCACACACATATGATTCTTCGGTCAGAAACTGCAATAACTTTAATGAGGACAATCCAGATGATTTTTTTGTTGACTTGAAAAAAAAGCTAACTGACATGAAGGATCATGGTAATACTGCTTTTAATGACCCTTGTAACGGAAGGCATACCTGCTATGAAAGTGAAATTTATGGAATTCTACCATCAGTGGTTGGTAATGCTTCCTTCCCTCACACAGATCCCCGTTATTCACCTCAGTTCATCACATTCTGGTTGAGGAGAACTGTTTGTAGGACAAAGGTATTTTCACATTACGGTATAAGGAAAATTTAAAACCAAGGAATTCACAGACATGCAGAAGAAGAGACAGTATTTTCTCAGTGTAAGTCAAAAGTAGTACTTGATATAATGAAGAATCAGTCTACATTGCCATTAATTCACTATCTTAAAAACCTTTATGTCCTTGATTTATTTTCTTCAAATGGGGGCAGTTGGAAGTTATGAGATTTTTCCTTGACAGTCACTGAAGCTGACATCAATAAAACCTTCCTGTCCAGGAACAGCACAATACGGGGGGGGGGGGGGGGGTTGGGGGGGAGCAGGGGAGAAAGGGGGATAGAAAGGAAGAAGGATAAAAAAAAAGAAGAAAAAAAAGCCCAAACAAATGGAGCTTGGACCAGGAATGAATACTGGGCAGACAACCAACAAGAATCCCAGTAAACACTATAGGCTGGGGAAGTGGGGTAGGGGAAGTCACTGCAGGGGTTGGTTGTGGTTATATACATTACAGTCACTTTAAATATAAGAATTAGGTAATCTAAAATGCAGTAGTGAGATATCCTAAGAATCCACTGAAACCTCTGAGAAAGGAAAGCTGACCTGGAAAATTGAGCATTGGTGCTGTAATTTAGGCGAATGGAGATTTGTGACAACTGGATAAATCTGAGCCTGTATATCACATCTATTTCTCACAAGCTGATTGGAAGTAGAAGCAGCTATAGATACTAGGGTATTATAATACTTTCAGCAGGGCAAATTGTAACCCTGATCCCTGCCTGTTCCTTCATTATGCTTAAGACAAAATCAGGGACTAATGAGATTAAACTGTCCATTACTTGATTATCAGTGACACTTCAGTTTAACATATATAAGCAAGACCTATGTGCATAATGAATTAAAGTACTCTAGATGTTGCCAGCTAAATAAATAACTGCAAATGAAAACTCTAGGACCTGACATGGCACTGTCAGTTGTTGCCACATACAGACTTTGAAAGATCTTGGTAAAAGGTGCTCCTGCAGTGCAGAAATCACAGCCAGGAGGTTGAAGCGGTAGGAGTTTTGGAACAAGGACTCTGTTTATCTCAGCATCATACAAGCACCTTCTGTGCAAGTGGATTCTGTAGATAACTATGGATGTGGATGGAGAAATAGTTGCCAGAAAACAGCACTAGAAAAGTATGTGTGAAAGTGTCCCAAGAGCAGATAAGCTCCAGAGACCAGTAAACCTATTGAATCTGCAAGAGCTGACAGACAAGTATCTGCCAAATTTGTTCAAGGCCACCAGCATACACTAGCATCAACAACAGGCTGTACAACTTGGAGCATGTCCAAGAGGCCAGTGACTGCTGTATGCACACCAAGACTACATGTTTATACACACACCTGATAGAAGAAAGAAAATTGTGAAGTACTTTCTGAACATCTACTTGCAGGCCATCGGTATGGCATCAGTATTGAGCGCCACTGCTAAACAAGCCTTCCCCCTGATGGAGGTTATTTGAAAAATATCCAAGCCTGATGCATCATTTTTGTCCGCTAGCATACTTCCTATGGGAATTATGCAGATAATTTTGAATCCCTGGAATTGAATGGATGATAGAACCTTAATGTCAGATCTTTAGGATGAGATATTCAGGACTCATTTATGTTTAGTCTCAAGAAAATTAGGGAAGCATAATTTAACCAATTAAAGTACTTTTTTAAAGTCTGCTTTGCTTGTTTCTTCCCCTAAAAATAGTAATCATTGAGACACAGACACTTGCAATGAACTTATCACAGGGACATTCTCACAATGAAGATATCCCATTGATGACCTAACATGGGTAAAAGTACCATTTACAAATTCACGAAGGGAATAAAACAGAGGCTCAAACAAAATGTGTAAGAAGGAACAGGAACAAGCTGAAACTTTCTAACAAATACTCTCCAGTAAAAGTTGTGGACTTACTGAAAAACTTGTACAGATACTGAATTCAAATTACTGTTATTTACACTACATGCTCTTGATCCTCTCACTGGCATCTGGTACCATATGCTTTCTGCGACCTCATTGCAACAGAAAGAGCACAGTACACATAAACCACTATGTACTCATTTTCCACATCAATCATCATCTCTTTGTCTCTTAATTCTTTTCCATCCCTTGCAGAAAAAGGCAGGCAATCATACCACTTCTTCAAAACTCCTACGCAACTAAGAAATTTCCATTTGGTAAACTTTTTACGTTATGTATTTCCTTGTCTTGACCATTATAATTAATACTCAGGGCATACTATGAATATTAACATACTATGAAAATTAACATAGTAACTTACACACTTTCTCTGGGTAATGGCTATTGGAAAAATCTGAAAGAAAGATCCACCATTTGCCTACTGCTTTGCTTTTTGGTGCTCATCTCTCAGCAAACAGCTGTGTGTGTGGTCTCCCTGCTTCCATCAGCCACCTCTGAACACAGCAGGGAATGTATCTGCTGCAGAAGAATGCAGCTTACAGAGTCAGTCATTGCAATACAGTGCAAACACCTGGCCACATCAGCTTTGTTGTGCTTTGGGGCTAGATGGTGTTTTTCCTTACTTTATTGAATTCTTGTCTTTGGCTATTATTTTTGTTTGTTTGTTTGTTTGTTTCCACAGCTTACAGTCTTTTGTCTTTTAAAAATGCCAACTTGGAAAAGCATTTTCCTGACAGAGACTAAAATGTTAATTGGCATACTGCTATAAGAACCCATTTGCTACGTTTTAGAACCAAACATTTCCCTCCATTCTGCTTTTTAGTGTAATTTTCTCTTTTTCAATAAAAGGATACAACTAAAGTTGTTAATAACTTAAGTTTCATTTTCTCAGTAGTAGATACCGACATTCTTATGGCAGGTTAATAGAAACAGATATCTGGACATATGGAATGTTTTATTAACACACCACGGATGGCATATATCAACTTTCACTCTAAGAAGGCATCATTTCCATGCTGAGAGATGAACTTCTCTCACGAAGTTATCACATGAATATTTCAAAAAGAGTATCTTATCCTTAAAGTAGAGTCTTCCTTCATGCATAAGAATTCTAAGCCAAGATGCATGATCTTTGGAACACCCCTCCCCATGCTTGAAGAAAATTCATGCAAATATAAAATGATACAATACCACAATTGTGGCTTTGCTATTCTTTCTATGAGATGCAGACAAAAGAGGAGACAAGATGATTAATAAAGGATAATTTTCATTTTTCAGTAACCTAATTATTTCATTTTGTTCACACTTTCATTGCATTTTGTTTTCTTGAATGTATTAATATTTCCACACACAAGCACTTCACATGAAAGACCATAAGGGTCTCAGTCAAGCAAGATGAAACAGACATGGGGAGGGAGATGGAAATATCTTTGTCACAGTAATGGATGAGGGGTAAACCACCATCCTTATATGCACAAATGTATTTTAATACAACATGAGAACTAATTTATTTTTTTTTAACTGCATGTTATCAAGAAAGCTTTCAGCTTTCTATGAGGTACAGCCATTTGGGAGTGATGAAAAAGATCTTTCATTCCATGATAGTAAAAAATAAAAAAAATATTAAAAAAACCCCCAGAATAAAAGGAAGAGCACACTGAAAAAAAGAATCCCCCAAAAATGGGAAGAGAGAGAAAATCTATTCAAGCTACTATAAAGTTTTGCCATAAATAACAACAGATGGGAACTGTGGGTTTACCCAAAGTACATGAGATCACAGACAAAAGAATATCAGCACCACTGTCAAATGAGTAAACAGGGAGTTTTTCCTGCAATTCTAAGCCAATAAATTGCTGCAATCTACGTTTATATGTGGCACAAAGCAGCAGTCTGTTTAGACAGGACAGTCATTATAGTGATGTATTTGAACCACCTGCTGTCATGAACTGAGCTGCTACATCTTATCTTGACATAAAGCAGCAAGCTGAAGTTTTTGCTACAGCTTTTAAACAAACTGTGGTTGTAGATGAAGCCCAGCGGAGAGCTCAACACCACCCGTTTCCTCACTCCCCTGCCGTGGGATGGGGGAGAATCAGACAGGCAAAAATCAGAAAATCTTGTGGCTCGAGATAAAGACAGTTTAATAAGCGAAGCAAAGTGGCATACACGAGCAAAGCGAACCGAGGAATTCATTCTACTACTTCCCAACAGCAGGCATGTTTTGCCATTTCCAGGAAAGCAGGATTTTACTGTATGTAGCAGTTACTTAGGAAGACAAGACACCACAACTCCAGACATTCCCCTTCCTCTTACTGCCTGCTGAGCATAATGTCATATGGTCTGGAATATACTTGGGTCAGTTGGGATCAGCTGTCCTGGCCATGCCCACACCCAGCTTCTTGTGCATCGACAGCCTCCTTGCTGGTGGGTGGAGTGAGGAGCAGAAAAGGCCTTGACTTTATGTATTGCACAGCAATAACTAAAACATCCCGGTGTGATCAACACTTTGGTAACAAATTAAAAACAAATCAGCACACAGTTGCTATGATGAAAATTAACTCTATCCCAGCCAAAACCATTACAACTGGATAGTCAAAGAATGGGACATGACCTGTGGTACAAAAATAGTTTTATTCCACTTTAACAACTGTTCTCAAAAAACAAAAGGGGGGGGGGGGGGGAAGGAAAGGGCCTAGATAACTTGCATGATCAGGATCTCAACTGCTTTATGACAGTAACCCAAGCATCTGGGGGGGAAAGTTCAAAGGGGTGGTCTACATAGAACACACACAGGGGACATTTCTGATTTTTTAATTATCTGTCTTCAGAGGTGATTATGTTTCTTCTAACATTTCAGTTGGCAAACCTAAGAACAGGCGTGTAGGACTTTGCACATTTTGAGTTGTTGTTGAAATCTATGTACCTTCTCATTCAGCTGCTAGGAACCTGTCTAACAGCTTACCTTTAAAAAGATTTTCACATCAAGAATGCTCAGATATTCCCACACATCATGAATACATGATAAAATGTTAAACAAAAACATTTTAAGTAAATGATAATTAGGTTTCCTCTCCTGTGCTAAGCAAATGATTTTAAAATATAAAAATTGGTCTCTAAATAGAGTGTTACAAGTAAAAGTTGCTACAATACTCTTGTAGCTAGCTGCAATGAAGCATTCGCCAGCACATTTAGTACAAGGATGAAATAAGGGACTGACCGCAGATTTGCATGAAGAGAAGACCAGAAATGGGTGTTGATTCAGAGTCTTCCCCTGAATTCCCAGTTTCTCTCCATTTTGAGAGGAGCATTCTGCACATGCCCGCGTTTGGCAAGTTTTACTTCCCGTGCCACACTGACCTGTGCTTCACAAAGCACAAGGGTCAAGTCATCATGCTGCACATTTCCTTGAGAAAAGGAAGCTAGCAGATTTGTGAAAGCAATTCTGTGCTGTTGATAATTTGAAATTCTTGGCAGGATTCCAGGGGGAACAAAAACTCTTGTTCTTTCCTGAAACAACGGCTTGTGCGAATTAAGGACAGGACATGTAGACAGAATTACGTTTAAAAAGGAAAACTATTCACAGCTTTCAGTAAGTTAAATCCTTAAATAACACTGCTAAACTTGTAGAAAACCATGGGACTGACACAGATACATGTCTTGCAGTTTTGTCTACATCAGCTCATTTTGCAGGACTAGTTTTCAACTGCCTCATGCTCAAGCATTTATTTTGCCAAAACAGTGAAAGCACAAAATAAAGCTTTGAGCTGTAAAATTTTAAGGCTGCACACACCATTATAGCCTTGTGGAGTGACAAATTAGTAAGCATCTATGAAGAGTTCAGCTACAAAGAGTCAACAAGGAGGATCTATATCTTCATTTTAGGAAATATTTCCAGGTAAAGCCCCAAGATAAACCATGCTTTCCTTATTAATCTGATTAATAAAAGGACATTTTCTTTCTCATCAGTTATGCTACAGACTCAAAACTGATTATAAAGTGACCCATTTGATGGCAGTTGTTATAATTTCTCTGGCACTCACATTGCGTAAGAGTTCTTCTGATGCTTGCCCTAAGATCCGCATTTATAGAACACCATCTGGTACTTCACACTGATCAAGTTTTGTTGTTACCAACATACTATAAGGCCTTGTTTCCCTAAATATAGAAGCGTTAAAATTATCCACAGTGTTATTCATCTATTATACTGAACTAAATAGTGCTCCCACTGATTTGTGATTTTTTGTTATTGTTTTCTTAAAATGTACTCCCAGTACGAAATTTCACTATTTCCAGAGAGTGTGTGATGACAGCTATACATAGGCACTGGCTTCAGCAGTGTCTGAAATACAAATTCCTAAGCAGCAGAAATAGAAATTAAGAAGTGGCACCTTGAGTATAAAATTTTTTGGAGGGCACATGACCAAAGCACATGACCATAATAAGCACTATTTGCAGTTTTGTCACAAACTAGAATGCCCGCTGGTCAGAAGTCAGAGACACCATGAAGTCAAAACAGAGAAAATTTTAAGTACTCCTTTCCACAAGACACACAAAGATAGATGAAGCATTTTGGATCCAGAGTTCCCAGCTCTGCACATTTCCTCAGGAAAGAACTGGAAAAAAAAACAAACCACAACACTATTCCCTAACTATTCCTAACATACTATGCTAGTACAGTCATGATATATCCATCAACCTGGTGACAGGTAGTTGTATCTGATACAGAGGAAATACATGAATAAAGAAACTCAGAGAAACTGCTGACAAGCTGTAAGAAGTAAGACTAAAGCAAAAATAGCAGAGAAAAAAAATGAACAAGTAGTCCCCTGCTGAAAGGGAATACCAATATTACCATCCTCAAAGTCCTGAGAGGTTCCAAAAGATTCTGAGTACTGACAAGCCATGTGCTAAGTCCGTAAGGAGGCTACAGGAATGGATGTACAAATTATCAGTCAAATGTAAATGCACAACGAAAACACAGTAAACATGTTGAGAAAATTTACAAAATGGGAAGTCTTGAAAGAAGGGGGGGCTGCAGCTGTCTAAATGAAATCCCCTCTACAAAGAAACAGAGGACTACAAGCTAACATCTCAGCCCTAAGGAGCACCACCACGGGGGCTGCAATTCCCCTATGCCAGAGGTCATAACTTTCAGCTACAGGAAGGCCCCTTTCCAATTTGTGACAGGATTAAAGGTCCTCAGAGCAAAGATTCAGACTCAAGACAGCTCATGGTTTTGGTTTTGGTACTACTGGGGATACATGCCACAAATATGCTTGTTAGCCTACCAATACTGACATTAAATGTTAGTTCATCACAGTAAGTCAGATAATCTTTTCTTATGTGCAAGATATACTAAGTTATTTCCTATACTAACACATTTTTTAGAGGAAAAAGAAAAGTAGGGGGGAAAAATCAATTCTTAAAAAAAAGAAGCAGTAAAAGAAGAGAGGTATGACTGAAACCACACAGTAGGATTATTTAAAGCACTTACAGCTGCCAGTCAGAGAGTTAGAGCCAGCCCCAATGGAACATACTGAAATACCATTTATCATTTGTTAAAGTGTGGAGATGTTTCTGGCAGGTCTACAGCACCTACTCACTGTACAGTACTACATGGTAAAACTGATATAAAAGATAAAAGACAATCTAAAATGCAATTAGACAAAACTAAGACCTTCAAGTTTTAGTTATCGTTTCATACCTGCAAGCTAAAACATTTGCAATTATTATACATATGCATCTCAAATTTATCCACTGCAATACATACAACAAAGCACTATTCAAACTTGAGTCCGCAAACCCACATGGATGGGTTTCTGTACCAGGGCTGGGAGCAAATGCCCTATCCTGGATGCAAGTAAGGGGCTACAGCGCTCCTCTCATAATAGACTCTTACCAGAAGAACAACCCATCTGATCTTATGTTCTAACTCTGACAGTTTCTGGTATCTGCTTTGGTAGGCTTTTACAGGTTAAGCCAAATTATTGAAAAAGTTTTCTTTTTCCCTTAATCAGAGGTTAGTTAATAACTTAATTCTTTAGAGTTATTAACATTTTTTAGCTTCTTGTAATTCACATGTTGATGTTCAAATCTGATTAAGTGTGGTAGCCAGCGAATATCCCTCATCCAAGTAAATAAACAAGGAATGATCATGAGTTCTTTCTGACACTAGTGACAGGAGTTGACTTACCAGCTGATGGAACATTATATCATGATATCCTTCCCACTTCTCTGGTGATTCCCTGAGTTATGCAGTGCTTGTGCAAAACTCTGTGTGATAATGAACTGAAGGAAGAACAATGCATTCCCTCATGTGAAAACAGAGATTATATGTAAGCTACATTTAAGTTATCTAAAAATCCCAAAAATCCCTCTAGCAATGTGATTGAATCACAATCTAAAATCTCAAAACTCAGGATAATAAAGTCAGCTTTGTTTAGAATAGGGTCCTTTCAAAATTACATGCCAGTACAGCAGTACACGCTTAAACACATCTTACCTAGGAAACATGTTTGTAATACACTTTAGGCTGATATTTTACAGTAGTTTCATCACATGCCTAAGTGTTTATCTGAAAACGAGCAAGAGGTTGCTTGTATGTTTAACTGTCATAAAATCCATCAAGCCCAGAATATTTAATTTAAAAGTGTGGGCATTACATATTTCTATTTTTCTTACATTAATTAAACGTTGGTATTCAATACTAAGGTATTCACAAGCCGTAAGAGCCTCAAAGACAAGCTACAGATGGTGCCCCTTGACTTCCTTACACAAGAGGGAGCTGGAGGTCAACTTGCATATATTACTGGCACATTTAGGATCTCTCCTAGCAGGACTCAAATTGGGTGATTGCCAGTACATCTTAATGATTGAAATTATTATAAAATCTTTTACTTAAGCAACAAGACACCAGTTTTCAGGTCTGTCCTCACAGTTAGCAGAGTACTTTTCTCGGTTTGCTGTGTGTTACTGTAAGTTAATCCACCTGAAGTTAAGCACCAATCCTTCACTGACATTCCTAAAGTTTGCCTTTAACTTTTCAAATTTTACTGGAAAGAAAGAAAAAAAAAACCCAAAAAACTAAAATTGACATTTTATGAAGTATGAAGGCCAGACTCCTACAAATAACCTCTTCTTGAGTAAGAATACAAACAATACTATGCCAGCTGATACCTTTGCCTATTGTATTACTAAGAACCAAAGCATGAAGGAGCAGTCTACTTCTAGCTCTGCAATTACCTTGATTATTGAATCTCCTTTCCCTACTTTGAAAGATAATACCCAGGACAAGCCCAAAGGATACATATGGCCTAAGAGCCATGAGAAAACTGGGGAGAAAGAAAAGTACATGTCTGCAAGAAAGCAAAATGAGCCATTTGTTTCTTACAAGCAATAGTAACCAGGAATATTAAAAACTTGTTGCTTTCTAAGCCAAATAATTTCATTCAGGAGTGAAGTACTTCATACACTTCAAAATACCATTCAGATCATTGCCATTCAGATTGATTTATAATAATTAAAATCACTGTTGTGTGTATCTGATTATTGTATGTGTTCACATGTGTAAAATACTTTTTGGCAGGGCTACAGTTGTCACTGAAATAATTATACTACACTGCCACTTCACATAATTCCCCTCCAGGTATAAGCTGGAAAGATAACGTTATTACTTTGGAATAACACTTAGAACTGTACACTCAGGAGGGAAGAGCTGCTTCACTGTGATGAAATAGATAAATTGGCACTACACAGGGTGCAATCAAGAGATCTGATACTAAGTCTGCATCTATTACCATAGCATCAAAATCCTGCGATATCACTGTAGCAGCCCTCTGATGTAAATGTATTTCTAGATTACAGACATAAAACCAAAATCAAAACTCAAAAGGCAAAAACTGCAATAGGATTAAAGAATGTGGAATAAGACTTAAATTGAATTGACAAATTTCAGGATGCAAACTTGAGAGCCCTACCTAAATAAAAAAAATTAAAAAGCCAAAAATAAACACAAATTTAAAAAAAAAACCCAATTATGTAATGATGTATTTATAATAATTTTAACCGAATTACGAAAAAAGCTGTTACCATCTAAATTTTTGCTTCAAGATTCTCTGGGCCTGGAGAACAGTTGTGCGTTAGGTGTGGGGTTGGTTATTTTTTGGGGGTTGAACACACTGTGCTCTATGTCAAGCCTATCTCAAAATCTCCTGTTTTGACCTGCAAACTATGTTTCCTTAGTGCATTACTGCTTTCCCACAGAAAATCTTCAGAGGGATTTTCTGACTCGCCATGACCTCATCCTGGCAACTGTGATACCTGTTCCCAGTTTGAGCCCTTCAGCCAGACCCCACCACTCTAGTGTGCCAGCACTTTACTCAGAACCTCATCAAGACACAAGCTGCTATAAAACAAAGCCTTGTGCTGGTTTTGGCTGGGAGAGAGTTGATTTCCTTCCCAGTAGTCAGTAAGGGGCTGTGTTTTGGATTTGTGCTGAAAACACTGATAACACTGGGATGTTTCAGTTCTTGCTGAGCAGGGCTTACACAGAGTCAAGGCCTTTTCTTGCTCCTCACCTCACCCCACCAGCAAGGAGGTTGCAAGGCACAGGTATCTGGGAGGGGACACAGCTGGGACCAGCTGACCCCAGCTGACAAGAGGGATATCCCATGCTGTATGACATCATACTCAACATGCAAAGCTGAGGGAAGAAGGAGGAACTGGGGGACATGCTGGAGACCTGCTGTTCTGGGGATGGCTGAACACTTGCCAGCCCACAGGAAATGGTGAATGAATCCCTTGGCTTACTTTGCTTGTGTGCACGGCTTCCGCTTTACCTGTTAAACTGCCTTTGTTTTGACCCATGGGTTTTCTCACTTTTCCAGTTCTCTCCCCTATCTCACCAGCGGGAACAGTGAGTGGCTGTGTGGGGCTACATTACTTGCTGCAGTTAAACCACAACAGTGTCAAAACATTTCAATCTTCATGATAATAGCTCATGCTGAAAAGACTGCTTACATATTCAACCCACCAGCTCTTGGGTATAAAATCTGCACACAGCCTTTGGAGCAGGGGCTGCAACTCCAGCGTTCCTCTCTGTGAACAGGAAACCCCACAGGGGTAGCTCTCACTCTCCCAGTGTCTGGCCCAGTTTAGCAGGGTCCCTTCTTTAAATCAAATGTGCTCCTGGGGCCTCTTCTATAACCCTCTTACAGCCACACATGGAGTTCTCAGTAAGAACAGATATACTGAGCCTCTTCATGCACATCCTCAAAAATGCTACTGAGCTACTCAATAAAATTTGATCTCCCTCTCAGCATCCCATTTAAAATTATATGAGAGACATCAGTTTTAATGCCCATCTCCAGGAGAAGATACAAGCACCGCAGTTTTTGGAAAGAAGGATGTCCCTCCTTGTACCTAGATATTAACAAAAGTGGGACAATAAAGGGCTGTGATTTGCAATAAACTGCGAGGCCCTGTTTCTCAGACAGGAGCAGTAACTTCTCTAGACAGGAATTGAAAGGCCAGTATAAGAAAGCACACACAGGGCTTGAGCCTCTCCGTCAGGCAGCAGATGTATAAAAGACCTTCACTGCAGTGACTAATTTTTGTTGCTCCAGCTTAGCCTCTTTGAGGATTTAAGTCTACATGACCTTGCCCAGGTCACATCATACTTTCCCACACAGCAAGAAGTAAAGGCTGACATCACAGTAACCCAAATCTCAGCCGGAAACCATGGTAACAGGATCATCTTGCTTCAGGCATGCTACCTTAGGTACTGAGCACAAGTTCAAAATATTCAAAGTGAAATAAACTCCTTTCAAGCACATCAGTATTCTGACACTGATTTCTTCAAATTATTACAGCACAGGTTTTCAAGATGGCCCATAGCTCCTATGAGAACCTTTAAGCATAAACTCTTCCAAATGGTCAACCATTTATCTTCATTCATCAAAGAACAGGTAGTTAGAAAATTCTGTCCTAAAATCCCTTGAAACAGCAGTATAGAAAGATACAAGGTTTTCAATCTGCTCACCTGTGGATATTCTTAGAAGCCTTTTCTGTGAGTTTCTCCTTTAATAGAGAAAAATGCTACAGAAAGTACCACCAGGTGCGCAGTCTAACCAAAATGAAGAAAAAAATAGGAAGAAAAAGGCTTTCTGCACTAACCAGCTCCTTTCATTTTCATTAATCTTATGGCTATTTGTAGAAATAACAAGTCCAACATTTTCTGACAGAAATGTGAATCTCATGTGATACTTTTCCTTTAAGCAACCAGCAATGTAATGAAAAAAAAAAGTAACCCTACTCTTCAAGCTTTTCTGCAGGGTATACACAAATTTATGATCAACATGCCTATGGCATAAAACTACAGTATCGTGAGGATCACAGTACATTGTGTCTTGTGGATAATCACAGAAGCCTGATGCACAAGTTTCCTTATCAAAAGGTGTAGTGATATATGTGCACACCACTAAAAAAGCAGAGACAGAGGAAACAGTACTGGTCAGGTTTGAGTTGATATCTAATTCTTTAAAATCCAGTTATTCTTCAAATGCATAGGTCATTTACATGAATTTAAGCAATTCATTAATCACAGTAAAAGAAACTGTTTAAAACAATTGTATTTTCCATACAGAATACAATGAGAGTTCTCGTTCCAGAATATTTTGTAAGTTACTTAACTGCCTGATTCCCACTGAATTCTTATGGAGCAGGTTGCCTGAAGAGGATGTCTTTTCCTCCTGATAGCTGTTACACATTTTTAAACAAGAGTTTCTTTTAGAAAGTAACTCTGTCATGTATCTGTCAATATTTTATATTATCCACATAAATGTCAAATACATTTGTGAATATTACTGTTTTATTGGCTTTAGTCTTCCAAGATGTAATACATCTTAATTATGTGCTGCATAGTATTTCTCTTAATTACAGCCTTTCTTTTAATGAATGTCCTTGGCTGCTTATGTTGGCAGAAAGGGTAAACAGGATCACATCACTTTATACCATTTGTTTCAGAAGCACTTTTTCCATTCTTTCTCTTTATCTTTTTTTTAATACTAAATAGCTCTCATACACACAGCCTATATGCAGACTCTAAATCGAATGCACAGAATATTAATCTGCAAAAGGACAATTTGTTTAAAGAAATAGCCAGTATATAGAGACAGGAAAAGATACTTCAAGTCCATTTTTGAGTACAGAAGTATGATTTGCCTATGCATCCACCGATGGCTAAAATACCTGAAAAGCGAGACCTATCTGAGCCTTTCTTACTTGGAGATTTGGGGAAAATACATTCTGCTCAGAAATAAGTTAAAGAAAAACTATTTTTTTAAACCCTATTTCCTGTTTGTCAGAGCCAGACAGACAGTCAATGATATTTAAAAAAACAAAAAACTGGACTAAAGCCAACAGTAATATTATCATCTGATAACAACAGCTATAAAAATATTAACTCAGTAAGGTACTGGAAAAATTTATTCCCCTCAGACTTCTTCAGTTCTATGCAGAGAAGCAAAATGAGAAAGTGCATCTTCAATTGCATTGTACATACTGATGAGGTGGGATAAGCCTGGATGGTGCCCATCTGAAATACATGTATGTACTTACATGTATTGGAAAAATTTCAGTGTGTGTATATATGCATGTACTAAAAACATAAATAAAATATACTTTGTGACCTAGCTCCCCAGCTGTACACATCCAACTGCAGAAAAGCACCATATACAAAGGAACTCAATGCTATGGATGACATAGATGGGTTCTCCTCAGTCAAAAAATGATTTTCAAAAATGTTTCTTCTTCTGAGCATTACACATTTATCCCTATTCTAAGGCCTAATGCAATCTGATTATTTTTAAAAGACCTGCTAGCAGGACTCTAGTCAACAACAGGAAATAACTAGGACTATCTTATTCACCTTGTGCTACGCATACCACCCGAACTGTATGCCTGCTCCCCTGCTGGTGTGCCCTGGGAAGCTTATCACATTAGCTAACATTGGCAACACTTTCCATTGGCATCAGGATGCCTAAAATATGCATTCATATATTGTGACCTATATGAATAGTTATTAGTGGCTAAAAACCTTCCCTCCCTCCAGTGGGAGTGATGTTACACCTATTTAGGCTCTTTTTATATCAAATTTATTTGGAGGTAAACATGAATCAAACCTGATGATTCTGTGGCAAACAAGGTGTTTCAGGCAACAATGAACAGAAATTACAATCTGACAGGTTAGCTCTTTCGTTCAAGTTCTGAAGCTGCTGTCATGGTTGGAAAAACATTTATGCAAACTGCTCAGAAATTCACCTTGGTCTACTGCCCATCCAATATCTTATTGCTCTAATGAAGTCTCATTCCAATGTAATCATACTTCCAGTAAAAATTGAACAGTGCAGGAATGCGAGCTTCAACACAAGTTAGTCAGTTCAAAATACATGAAACACTATTAAACCTGGCCATAGAGTTTTTCAGGAGGGGGAAGGGAACATTTACTTGACTGCATTTAAAACACATTTTATTTGAGATTTTGATTTTATACTAAATATCCTTGCTGATCCCACCTCCACTTCCTTCTGTAGTAAACAAGATCTGGTGGAAACATACGGCTTATTTCAAATCCTAAAAAGGTAATTAAGGCTGAGATGGTCCAGGAAAAAAAAAATCACCAATTGTTCCTCTGTGCCTAAGGGAAGTTTTAATTAAAAGTCACAGGAGAATAATCTGCAAGAAACAAAAATGAGATGGCTGCTGCTAATTTGCCTGGGTCTCAAGCAGATAAACAGTAAATATGCAACAACTAAAGTTGCTGTGATTTTGTTCATTTTAACACTTACTGGGAAATCTCTATTCCCTTGTTGTCTCCCTCCTGAGCACTCCTGGGCAATGCAAGACCTTGCAATGGGGCTGCAAACTCCAGCACAGCAAGTTTTTTTCTTTTCTGTAGTGCATGCTAAGCTTAGTACAGTGTTACATATACACAGCAGACTGTCAGTTCCTCTAGTTTAAGGAAGGATTCCAGCTAATCTCCCACAGGTGTCTGTAAAACAGTCCTGAAGCAACCTGGGTAAGGAAATCCGCTTTCCTTTGGCTAAACTGCTTGCTGAGGCTGTTCTCCAGCTACTGGACACAATTCTGGGCTCTCAAATTGCTACACAAAAGAATTGCAGAGAACAGCTTTCCTTTGCTCTTTGAAAAAAAGAGGGAAAGGAAGGCAGAGGATCCCCCCTATCTGTTCTCTCCAAGTTCTTCAACTGCTTTCATCAGTGAACTGAAGTTTGCAAATCTATGGCTCCACCAGGTCCCCCATAAGGGATGACAAAATTTTGTCTCTTGGATAAAGAGGACAGCCTTACCCTACCCATGCTCCTATGCTAAACCCTAAGTTGACAGTGGTAACACAGAACAGGGGTTTAACAGAGTGTATTCATCAGCCCACCACAGACCTCAACCTTAGGAACTAGGAAAATAACTGCTACCTTTTCTGCTCCTGGCCTCCAAGAGCCCTGCTAAATGTTAGATGAAGAAACTTGGGATCTAGCCTTTGCTTTAGGAAGAAGGAAGTGTACTGTGTGCATACAAAATTACCAAAGCAATATTCATTTGCTAACTAGATGAATAACTGCCATATATTTTATTTCTTTCCTCCAAAGGGCAAATTTTATCATAGGTGAAAAGCAATCACTTATATTTGCTCAAAGATCTTACCCCAACTTCATTTTGACCAACTGACATCACGGATTAAATCAATAAAGCAATCCCCCTTTCCTATTTTTTTCTCCTTCAAATTAATTTTTGGTAGTACTTTCTCTGCATTCACAACAAAGAAAACCACATCTGATTTGGATTTTCTTCTTGTTACACAAGTAAAAAAACCTCTACTCCCATTTATCCACATACACAATAATTTTGAATTTTAAGAGGAGGGCAGCTTACTTATTATTCAGTCATTTCCAGATAAAGTGAGCTGAAAATCAGTTCTTCCTACAGTGTATGTTGAATGGTGCTATTATCCTACACAGCAGGTGCCAATTTTTACAAAATCATGAAGAGTTGCAATTATAAGTAGAATTACTTGTTAAAAGTTAAGGAGCAGATAAACAGCAAACAGGAATGTTGATTATCTAACAAGTGGAGAAAAAAGGAAAATTATCTGTGTCTGATGAGAACAGTGTATTATTTTTTGTTCTAAGGGACAAGAAGTATTTCTTCAAAAGATAATGGTTGCTTTAGAATATTTTTAAAGGCCAATATTTTAAGTGTTTCTTACATTACCTATATAAGCGTTTTTCCTTTGGAACATTTACAGATACTATCACTAACTATTCTGGCATTAAAAAACAGAGATGCTGTATCCACTTACACTGCTTAGCAGCTATGTTTTAAGAAACCTGAAAGGGAATTGAAGAGGCAGTGTCTGAAAAGTGGCTCTGCTGTACTTATCCTCCAGTTAGCTACTGTTCTTTCCTTCCAGCCCAACAGCATCTTTCACATTGAAAGTCCCGATTCCAGAACTATGTGTATGGTGCAAAACTGATAACAATTTATAGAAATACTGAGAATAAGGCAGGTGTGACTGACTTAAAAGCCTTGCTCCTGCTTCTTGTCTACTGTAACCATTGTCCACTTTATGAACTACAAGTTTCCTGAGACACAGTGGAGTGAATGTGAAGGTATCAGAAGTGGAAAGCTTTTTTCTTTCTTAGCCAAATAGGTAAATCATGCCTCAAGTACTGTTATTCATTCAACACCTACAAGAAATGAATCAACACAAGGTAGATGTAATATCAAGAATCCTCCTGCCATGTACCTGCCCTACAACAGTTGCTGTAAGCCTCACCCTCCTGCCTTGCCTCTTCTTGCACTGATCTCCCCGAACCTTTCAGCTCCAAAGGGAGACCCCAGCCTGGCAATAAAATCTCTGCCCCTATGCAAACACTGCTGACTTTACTGAAAGCTCGTATAGCCATCTTAGGTATGTAATGATATTATTATATTAATATTGCCACTGAAGTCTCAAAGAATACTGTAATGCCGAAGTTATTACAGTACCTTACTCCTTAATCTCACTGCCTTTGCCAGCAGCTTCAGTAGACCAGGTGACCTTCATTTGACCAGGTGCTTTGGTTATTCCCCCCATTTCCACTAGAAAGATGGAATGCACTTCACTACCTCTTTCTTAGCTGACTTCTATCCAGAGCAGGCTGTTTTCGTGAAGTCAGGCCCCTCCCGTCCTGTCATTTTAATTCTAACATATCCTAGTTCCTACCTGCAAATCTTGTTAGCTTCAAATACCACTGCATTTTGTGCCGCTAAGTTTTATTTTCTTTGTATTATCTAATGGTGGTGTTAATAAAGTCTATGTCCCTGTTTCCAAAAAAAAACAACAACAGCAACAAAAAAGCACATTTCTCTTGCATTGACTAAAAGATCAGGTGCTAGAAAACAAAAAATATACTGAATATGACACTCAGAAACTCTCCCTGGTCCACTATGCTACTTCATAGAGCCAGTGTATGTGATAGAGACTGTTAATAGAATACCTGGACAATTACCAAGGCTAAGTTATGTAAAGCTCATTTTGCCACTATTCACCACCATCAGTTTAATTCCAGAGGTGGCACAGTGTCACAGACCAAAGTCTTATGTATGAGATGACATATGACCCAATGATATTTAGTTTTTCTACAGAGGAAATATATAGGCATCTATATAAGGGTCCCAGATGGCAAAACAGACAAAAGAAGAGTACAAATCGTATATAGGATTTTAACCGTCCTCTCTCAGAGTAAACATTATAATATTTACAGAAATAGATTTCAAGCTAAACTGCAGCCCGATATAAGGGTTACAGATACAGAAAAAAAATGTCACACTGGAGCAGATCAGCAGCTCACTCTCCTGCTCATGCTCTGCCTGTCAGATGTTTTCAGGGAACTCTGCAAGAACTGCCTTTTGGAACACACCCCCTAATGCTTAATTACACAATATCATGCCCACTGAGGAACTGTTCTTTGTAACCTCTGTAGGAAGGAAACTGTTTGAATCCTCTAGTACACGCTAAAAAAACTCAAAAGGACAAACCCCATCCTGAGCTGAAATAGCTCACGTTAGAACAGTTTTACAATAACAGTTTAGCTCATTTTTGTGCAGTCAATTGAAAAATTCTGCAATATTCAAAAAGAATGGGAGACACTATGCAACTACAGTATATTCTTGGCAACATTTTACATGGCTGACCATGCATTTAACACACAAAATCTCTAAAACTACATTTCCCGCTATGGGTGCACCTGGAAACATGCATATTAGCCAGTTCCCTTTTTAACAAAGCAACAGATACCTGATATTGGATAAGGAACACATTTAAAAAAAACTGAATTGCTTAGCTATGTATGAATTTGATAAAAAAGAACTGCAACTTCCCATATGAATTGTAGTCTAAGCAATATGTGGTCCAGAGGGTATACCCAAAACATTTTGGGTATCACATTTTGAGATGAATAACTGTAGTGCTGCTGGCAGCCAAGCACCCACCCAGCTCCTCAGCCAAGCCTCTGCGGTACCAGGGGAAAAAACAGGAAGAATGAGAGCAAGAAAACTAATGAGTCAAAATAAAGTCAGGGAAGTCATTCACCAGTTACTGTCGCAGGCAAAACACACTCATCTTGAAGAATCTGGCTTAACTTATTGTCAAGTAACATAAATTATCTCTCCCCTTCTCAGTGCCACAGGTTTCACTCAGTGCCCAGCTGTATAGTTTCATCATAGTATACCACTGCCAATATTACACAGTTCATATTTTTCCTGGAAAAGCAAAGAAAAAGACTGAGCTTTCCACTGTTTCAAGGTAAGAACAATTTTTGCATATGGTTCGGGGGGGGGAGGGGGGGGGAGAGTTTGTTCTTCCACTTGTACTCTGACAGGAATGAAAGAGGCAAATATCTTCAAGCGAAGCAATTTTAAAAATATACAGATTACTCGTACCTTCATAGACAGGCTGTAATGAATACCCAAAGGAAGAAAGAATCTGACAGACGTAGTGAATATACTCCTGAAAACTGGAAACACGGTGGAGAAAGGCTTCTGGTCTACCAGAGCTGATACCTTAATTAGGCAATTATTACTACTAAACACTGACAAAGCTCCAGGCCTTGACAAATTATAACCAAGAAATCTGTAGCAAAGTAGGAAGGGGAAAAGGAAAGCCCTTGGCAGGATTTGTGATAACTTAGTAAGGAAGGAAGGGACTATAAGAGAACTGGAGTAGCAGTTAATGTAATTCTTTTCACTTTAAAAGGTTCCAAGACTCTACCTAGAAAGCCCAAGCTTTTTATCCTGGACTCAGTTATGTAGAAGGCAAAAGATTATTAAACCAGACTCAAAAATATATGTCTTAGAAAAAGGAGGTTATGACAGACAAATTTACTTGAATTCATTTCATATGTTAGCTACCTGGAGACAGTAGCAATGTAATGGATAATTTATCTGGAACTCAGAAATGCATTTGATAGTGTGCTACAAAGCAGATTGATATGAAAAGGTGGCAAGCATATTTTTGAGATCTGACCAAACAAATTCAAACAGATTCAAAGAAAGAGGCCAGTTGTTGGGTGCAGAGCAGAGTGTGGGAGCTCCTGGGAACAATATAACTGACATATTTAAATTACTTTATAAAGTAGTGACCTTGGAAATGGTATGTTCAGAATTACTACATTTGGTAATGGCACACAATTTCTAAAACAGAAAAGAAAGAACAAACAATTTCAGAAGGATGTGGGTCATTTAGGTTTATACTCTTATTCATAGCTCACATACTCCACTCTAAAACACAGTACTTTTGGACATTTGCCTAAAGTAATTTCACAGTACTGAAAGGTGACCACAGAAAATGCAAATGAGCGGGAAAAACAACAAAGTATTATGCTTAACACAAAAGACCATCTTCTAACTAGTAACAGAGAAAAGCCAAAAAAGTTGTGGAGTATTTACCATTAAAATATACACAAAAGGAGGGGAAAAACTATTCTAGAAATGCACAATTGGACATAATTTATGATGATCAAAGCCACGGTGAGTACAACCAAGAAAGTAATGGAGCAGTTTCCCTGTTCCAATATTGGCTGATAAATATCTAAAAATAAAATATAACTTAGATTAAATGCTCAAGAATGCTATTTTCTGGACATAAAGAATTTTTTGCCATGTGTCAGACTGGCAATCCGAAGAGAAGGCTTAACCTTCAGCAGACACCATTAGCATCTGAGTGGCAGCATATGGTAACTTTGCTTTTATGTGACTATTCGGGTTGTGTATATGAGTCTGTTGGTTTTACTGTTTATGTCCTTATCTTCACTAGTAAAGCTTACAGTGATAATTTTGGCAGAGCTGTTGCCTAATGACTTTCAAATATAATTAAAACCATATTTTGATATAAACTGTATTGCCAAAGTCAAATATATACCAGCTAAGTGAAATTAACCTTCAAGTGATACTTGAATAACAGTAAACCACAAGGGTATGTAAGAGCTTAGATATACTGTAGTTTAATTATGTTACAATAATTCACCTCATTAATCTCCTAGGAAACAATAACCACAAAAGTTAAATACTGCAATTAACAAACCCTATTTCAAACTTGATTTTAATTTTATATGACTTTGCGATATTATCCAGTGCGATTATGTAAAAGACAAACAAAAGATAAAGCAAATATTAAGTTCTCTGGAGAAGATATCAAAAATATCATCACCTCTTCAATCTGTGACAGAAAAGAAACAAGGCGAGGTGTACTCTGACTTATTTCTGTCCCAGTCTATGCCACAATGATTCTGTTTCATCTGCAAATAATCTCAGGATCTATTCATTCACAGGTTCTGCTAGGTTACAAGTACTCTGTATATGTGTTTGTTTCTCTCTGCTATCCGCATTCCTAATTCAAACATCACTTTCCTGTGAGGACTACCAGTTTGGATAACACACTGTAACTTAGCAATGGTGATTTAATGGGCATTTGGTTTTTTTGCCCTTATTTTGGATTATGCAACCCTTTTTAAAATTACATGCAGAAATAAATCTGTCTCTGTCACTACACTTGCCAAAGACCTTCAACTCCTCAGGGCTTCTTTAGCTACTTACACTGTTAGAACTGCTGCTGTAGGCACCAAAAACAATCTTCATGGATCACAAGATCCCACCCTATACACAGAGAACATTCCTCAGTGCCTGCAAAGTTTCTGCCTTGGGGCAGTATGGATAAGGTGACATTCTGTGTCAGGAATGCCATGTCCCAGAAGACAGGCATAATGCAGAAGAAAATACGGTAGGTAAAAACATCAACAACATGAACACCTGAGGATAACTGACTTATATAGGGCTCTTAGGACTTGGTCCGGAATCACAAATATCATGATACACAGAAAAGGAAACTGATACAAATGAAGCACCTCCCAATGGCAAGGGAAGCCTGGCATCCTCAGCACTGTAACTCGGATGATACCAGTACAAGAGTTCAGCACAGAGCTACAAGAAAGCAGCTCTGCTATATCTAACACCAAAGCATCTGTTTCTTGTGGATCTTCTTATTTGTTTATAAGGCTAATAGAGCTAATATTTTTTTGTTTAATGAGTCTAAGTTCATATCCACTGTAGGTACTTTCTATGTGGGCTAAGCCAGGTATCATTTCGTTTAAAGCTATAAATCCAAGACTCATTTTTAAAAACTTCTGTATAGATTATAGTCCTTATTCAACTGCAGTGCCAAAATAAGAAGTACAATGTTATTCTTGATTACTTTGATTCTAGCTTTTTAACAAGTATCACATTTATTCTTGAAAATTTCTGTGAAACTACACTCTGCTTACTTAGCTTCTGCTTTTTGACCTTTTCTCTTTATAGCTCTCCAAGGAGAAAATGAGATATCTTTATCAAATCAGTGAGCAATAAACAAGAGGTTCATGTTCCCATAGAAAAAAAAATAACAGCATTGAGAAAGCCATGTTAAAAAATATATATGCTGCAGAGAGAATAAAACTCATTCATTTATAACATTTTTCCATTAAAACAATGTAATAACTACTGAAGTTCAAATGATATATGAGTGTCTCCTTGAAGAAGATATTCTGTACATCTGATAAACCATAAATACTATAGGATGTATCTCAGGCAGAACAAGCACATCTTTGTGTGATCCTGGAAAATATAGAGTGCCTATAAGGATGAGTTATGAAGGTGAACCAATTTAATATATCTAGTTGCCTGGTGGACACCCACAATTTGCAATTTAATCATCCACAAGTTACGGTGTGTTCATAATTGTATTAGACTTTGAAATAAGGTAATACCGGTTATATTAAGCTTAAAAATTAACCCACCTTTTCATGTTTACAATAATTTATAAAGGAAATAGTAACTACAAACAAGGTAAATTAAAGCATTAGAGCTGAACAAAAGACAGTATATTGCAGCCAAATTTTTGAATCCACAACATATAACAACATTGTCATTGCTTTTACAATAGAGATTTATACAAGGATAAAACCTTCGTATTGTCATTCTGTGAGACGGGCAAGATATTTTTATTTTTCTTCTGCAAGCCATTCTGAAGAATATCAAGACTTTCAGAGTGAAAATCAAATTGATCAGTCTTGAACCACTATTAACAACTTAGAGGCACATGCATTATGCCTACAAGGCCAAAGCCTGGCAAAATTAGATTATAAAAGAATCTTTGTTTTATATAAAATTGTTTAAAAATCCCTGAACTAGATATAGAAGGTTCATATTTTGGTGGCTCAGACACTCACCTGGAATAAATCCCAATCATTTTCTAGCCCTTTTTTCTTTAGTAAACATTTCATTACTTTGAAGAAAAATGAAGCATTTATTTATAGAAAGATTGAGAGAGATCATACTATAATAATCGAGTCTAGCACATAGTTTTTGGAGGCAACAGACCTTGGTTCAAATCTCTATTTTGAATTAAGCAGACATTTAAACATGATCCTCCTATTTTATTTAAAGTAAATCACTACTAGCAACAGAGACTGAAGGAGACTTTTCTTTCACACTACATCTGATCATTTTATGACTCTGATATGCACTGGGAGGTACACACTCCCTCAGGTACATGAAGCATTGGACCTCTTGCACATGCCTAAAAGACCAAAACAACAGAAAAAAAAATCATGTAACAAAGTTCATGGGACTCTGTGTGTTCATGTGGGTGGAAACAGGGGAGATGCAAAGGGCACTCAGGGCATCCTTCCATCTTTGACCGGTTCCTGGATTATAATTTTACCCTGAGGATCAAAGTTAAACTGAAAGAGGAGGAAAAGGACAGATCTGCAGGATGGCAGGAAATTGGTCTCATGCACAAAACTTCAAGAAAGGAACTGCTCTCTGATTGTACCAGTAGAGGAGGGCTCTCCAACCTTCTTGGCTTATACAACCCCCTTTCTGATGGAGAATCAGGTCCTCACAGCACCCTTGTTCACGGGCCTAAAATCTCTGTGTGACAAGGGCAGGGCAGTGGTGAATGAAAGGCTGGGTTACACTCAGTACAATTTTAGGCAGACACTGAAAGCAAAGACTCTGAAAGCAAAGAAAATAAAGAGGCCTCACTTGATTTAAGTCTCTCAGCAGTGGATGACAGCTTCACAATAGTCCTAAATTTCTGGTGTCTTTTGCAAAAGGGACAGGGATTTATATCTATGTATATATTTAACAAGTTTTAGCAAATGAAAGCCAGTAACTAACTATTCTTTACCTAAAGGTCTTTATAAAGATTTTTAAGCGTGGGAGAATATATTCGTCAAAGATGACAAGCAAGTAGCTGTGTAGATCCGTCACTGTCTTAGCCACAACAAGTACATTGAAATCTGTAACACAGAGAAGTCTCAAGCACTGCCTAGGGAAGAAATTCATGGTATCACTTCATAAATGGTGTCTCTTGGTATAAGCAAGGTAATTTCATGTCATTACTATGTTTACAGCTACTAATTACAGTATTTAATATGGTATGAGAATACTCCAAAAGCAAAATATTATCATTATCTGTACTCACCTATTGCATTCGTTCTGCTGACACTTTGAGGACTGCAAAAGTAGAAAGGTTAAAGCAAAGGAAAAGCAGCACAGGATTTCAGGTAGATGTGTACTGCAAAACAGGGTGATGGAGTACCCAGTTCTTGTCAGGGAACAAGCAGAGTAATGATACACCATTTGCTGTATTGATCCAGGGAATGTGCTTAGCCATTTTGTTTCTTCCAAGACAAGATATAGAAACTGGTGCACTTCACATTTGTGAGAACAATGACGAAATTGCTGCCTAGCAAAAGTGGATTTTTTTTATAAAGCATCTAAGACATTATATGTTCCTTTTTCCAATGCGTGGTCACACTGGCTAAAGAATCTGTCAGCAATCACGTTACAAATATCAGAGCAATAATGCATTTCACAAAACTTACTTCTAGCTTTTGTTGCCTTCTTCTAACAATTTTACTGGCACCATAGTAGAGACTGATGTTTTTTCTTTAACAATTAATACAGCAAGTAAATAAGATATTAACAGCAAGTAAATCTCAGGCCACATAAATGCTATGGAAACTACCCCTGGAAGGGAAGTGGATTAACATTGCTGCAAGACCACTGTCTATTGTCTATGATATGTCCCTGATGACTGAAGGAGGGCAAATCCATCTACAAGAAGGGCTCAAAAAAGGACACAGGAAACCTGAGGACCACTAATCATACTTCAGTCCTTAGGAAAGTCCTCCTTGGAAGAAGTTCCCCTAGAAACTATTACAAACCAAATGAAGTAGGTTTTTGAGAAAAGCCAATACAGATTTACCAAAGGCAAATCATACTAGACTAGCCTGATCAACTTCTACAACAAAGTAACATTTTCTGTCAACACAGTAATCGTAGTAGATACTGTGTACCTGGACTTCAGCAATGCATTTTGACACAATTTCCCAGTCTTCTCCTGGACAAACCAGCAAGGGACAGACTGGATGGGTAGTATGCAAGATGGGTAAGAAATTGGCTCACAGGCCACGTTCAGAGGGTGGTAATCCAGTTTTTACTTAGGAAAAGCCTGAAGGAGTTAAGTCTTAGAAAGCTTAGGGGGAAATTCATCACAGTATTCCAGTACTTAACAGGCAGCTAGAGAGAGGCAGCCACAGAGAGAACAGGGGCTTTTCTTCACAAGAAGCTACATGGAGAAGACATGGGGCAATAGGTACAAGTTGCATAGGAAAGGTTTCATTTTGGTAGAAGAGGTTTTTTTACACTAAGAAAATCAGTCCCTGGAACAACCTCCCTATGAATGTGGTCAAGTCCCCATCAGTGCAGATTTTCAAAACATGACTAAACAGGGTGCTAGATAATCCCATCCAGGTTCTTTCCACAAAATTGGGTGTCAATCTTCTAAGGCCGCTTTCAATCTGGGCTGTCAAAGGTACTACAATCTTTCCCTCAGAAGCTAGTCAATAATAGTATGGATTACATTCTTTTAGAGGCTGCAATAAAGCATAGCTAACATAAAATTCCTGTTAACTCCAGTCTTCTTGTGCTATTATCAGTGAAAGCTTTAAAAAAGAAAAAAACAAACAAACAAAAAAACCCACAAAAACACACCAAAAAACCAGAACACTGTAAAGCCCTCTCATTCCTCCCCAAAAGACAATCATGTAACAAGATCTCTAATAAAAAAGGAAAAGATTAATTGGAGAGCTGCCTGAGAGACCAAATGTTCCAGACCTGACAGTTTTATAATGTAAGTAATTAGGGAAACATTATGAGTTATGTTATCAGAGCCAGCAGCATGATCAGCAATTGTTTGTATTTCAGGGTCTATTCATGAGTACAGTATACAGAAAGTAGAGCACTAAAAGCAGATGAAACAGATGTTGATGGAATAGAGCTGACTTCTCAGCTAAATACTGTTCTCATCCTGCCAATGCCTTCAATGAATTTATCCCCATTAAAAGAAGTTTAATCTTCAATAAAAAGAAGAACAAGGAAACTGTTGCCTATGAACACAGCCTGTAGAAGTTAACACAGAATAGAGTTCTGCAGATGCCACATCAAGTCATCTTCTCTTGTAAAGTGAAAACTGAAGATGAACACAGCAGTTCAGAGGCAGGGAATAAAACCTATTTGCATTAACCTCTACTCTTTTCTGCAGCTGAACCTGAGCTACCTTTCTAGTTTCTTGAATAATCTAGGTCCAGTGGAGGATCATATGTGGCTCCCTCTCTCAGCACACGGCTGGATAAGAGTTGAAAAGAAACAAGAGCCTCAACACCCAAAACGGAGAAAACACGTGCCCCTCAACTGATAATGCAAATGCCAGTGACCATTTGCCAGATCAAACAGGAGGGAATTACTAAATGGGGGGAAAAAAAGCAATATGTCATATTGAAAAAAATATCAAAGCAGCATAAAAATTTGTAAAAAAGGGGAGAGGGAAGAGGGTGACATGCTATCAGTAGGACATCAGCTTGATATTTGCCAGAAGAACCCCAACAGCATCAAAGCCCCCACCTAAGTCCAAGGGAAGTGGGTGTTGTACCCCATGACAAGGGCTGTGAGAGGGATGCATGCAAAAGAGGGCAAGTGTGTAACTGGGACTAGAAAATTTAGGGATTAGTTCTAAAAGACTGTTTAGAAATTGGTAGATACATATTAATATTTCACAAGTGCCAAGTATTATCTATGGTATGGCAGGTTGTTTCTGAATATATAGTTCACTGATGGCCAGTTAATTACAGGCCATTAATAAACCAATAAACAGCCTTGGTTGTAATTCAATTTAAAGAATATAAATTGATTTTACATCTATGACAGTTGTTTGGGTTTTGGTTTTGCACTGTTTTTTGTTTTGGTTTGGGTTTTTTTCATTAAAATATGTATTTAGCTTTCTTTTCTCCTGACTTCTGTAGCTGTTTGAGACCATAACTGGCATCATATGTTCATATACAATAATTCCAGCTGAATTGAAACCTGTTTTGCAATCAATACTATTTTTGGCTTTGTCAAATGAGAATTGGCAAACACCATCAAAAGGATCACAGATATAGCAAAACATGAGATGCTTATGAAAACCAAAAATATAAATATGAAAAAAAATTGTCTTCCATCACATAAGTGTCATATATCTGATCCCAAATCATGTGAAAAATTCTACAAGTGCATGCAGTGCTTCCCTATGGCAATTGATTAGGCAATGAAAGCTCCAAAATGAAAACAGTATTGAATTTATAGATTGATTAGATATTTGAGGAAAACTACAGAGAAAATCAAAACAATGTAAGTTTCAATTAACAAAAACTGTCTTTTCTTGCAAAATATTCTAGTTAAAGTACTAGCATTAAAAAAAAAAAAAACAACAAAAAACTCCTTGAGAAAATATATGTTTAATGAAGGACTTCTATGAAAACTACATTTTAATCATCCTTATGATATATTCTCTACTCTTATTACCAAGTGCAGGAAAACAATAGGGAAATAAAAAGATGTGCTTTATGCTGCAGGAGTAACTTAAGAGCCAGCATCTTCAGGCTGGAGGGGAGGCGAGAGACAGATATTGTTTGTGAGCACATGCATTGACAGTTTAAGCAAAGACACAATATTTAGTATCTGCTGCTCACCCCGTACCAGGTGGAGCTATAGCCTCACATCCACATGTCTGCTATGAGAGCAGAGGTTTCCATCACCCTACTTCTTCAACTTGGCTTGTAGAAAATCCTGAACTAAATAAAAGGGGATCATAAAAATGTATGGGTTTGGGCAGGGTAAATTTCATTTCACCTTTCTAACTGATGAAAACTCTTTAACAAGTTACTTCTGGTAACTCATGACACATTTTAACACTGACCTAGTAACAGGTTGATCTTTTACTTTTATTAAAGCCATTGAAGAGGACATTCAAGTGGATAAATATCACATTATGTATATAAATTTTCTTATCAGAATAGTCTGAGTGGCTTTTGGTTCCAGAGATTCAAGTCCTAAACAACTGCTTCAATCCTTGCATGACAGACAGGAAAAATATCAAGGTAATCAGCATCACAACTCAGTATGCTTTATAGTTGAACTAAAGGTTCAAATTAACTTGAACAAAAGTAAATAATGTAGCAATGATTCATCTGAAAGGAATATTGCTGTAACACTGAATAATTAGAAGCAACGGTATTTATTAGTATGCAAAGGAGTTCAATCTGTTTTGCTTCCAGAGCAGCTCAAAGGATAAAAAGCCAAGGAAGCGATACACATTATAATAAATCAGACACAAAAATTCCCTCTTTGTCTCAGCGAACATCTTTACTCTGGAGGCACAGAGTGTAGAGCTTCTTGCTGAGAGTAAAAAGAACAAAAAAAAATCTGTTTAATTTCTATTTCCAGTGATGCATTGTGCCTTCAGAACTCATTCAATTGAAAAAGTACAAAGGTTTCCATTTACAGAAGTTTTGTCAAAATGATTACAGAAGTTGTCATGGAACAATTTCCAAAACAAACTCTGTTATTTTCCTTTTATGGTCCCGGTGACATTTTTAGTTCTTTAGTGGTGGCAGAACTTTCTATTTCCACAAGAGTGGCAATGTTTTCTCTGATAAATAGCAAAAGTTAAAAAAAAAATAATAATAATAAAAAAAAACAACACACAGGCATCTGGGAGTGTATTGAAAAGCCAAAACACTGTTAACTTCTTTGTGTTTGTATGTATAAATGTATATGTATAGGAGAAAAATGAAACAACAGAGGGAAGATAACATTTTTAAGGCATTTTAAAGATACTGCTTCTCACAAATTCCTGACAAATTCATTTTTGCCTCGGTGTACATATGCATTCTTACAGACCTATTGTGAGAAAATGACAGAACAAAAATTACATATGTATGCTTTCAGAAACTACACACACAAAAAAAAGTGAACTGTAAAATAAAATCTCATTAAACATGTCAATTTCATTCTAACAGGACATGAAGAAACACAATACATCATCTAAGAAAACAGGACGCTACTTCATGGAAATAAAATTAGCAGTTTAAACAATATGATCAACTATTTGCTACTGTCCCATTTTATAAAAAAACATTATACCAAGACATTTAGATATGGAGGGGGAGCTCAGAATTTCATATAAGGTGTTTGCTATGTAAAAATAATCATAGAATCATAGAATAGTTAGGGTTGAAAAGGACCTTAAGATCATCTAGTTCCAATCCCCCCTGCCATGGGCAGGGACACCTCACACTAGACCATATCACCCAAGGCTTCATCCAACCTGGTCTTGAACACTGCCAGGGATGGAGCATTCACTACCTCCCTGGGCAACCCATTCCAGTGCCTCACCACCCTCACGGTGAAGAACTTCTTCCTTATATACAACCTAAACCTCCCCTGCTTAAGTTTTAACCCATTATCCCTTGTCCTATTCACTACAGTTCCTAGCAGTGAGTCCCTCTCCAGCATCCCTGTAGGCCCTCTTCAGATACTGGAAGGCTGCTATGAGGTCTCCACGCAGCCTTCTCTTCTGCAGTCTGAAGAGCTTCAACTTTCTCAGCCTGTCTTCATATGGGAGGTGCTCCAGTTCCCTGATCATCCTCACGGTCCCCCTCTGGACCTGTTCCAACAGTTCCATGTCCTTTTTAAGTTGAGGACACCAGAACTGCACACAATACTCCAAGTGAAGTTTCACGAGAGCAGAGTGGAGGAGCAGGATCACCTCCTTCAATATGCTGGTCACACTTCTTTTGATGCAGCCCAGAATATGGTTGGCTTTCTGGGCTGCAAGCGCACACTGAAGCCAGCTCATTGCTCATTTTCTCATTGACCAACACCCCCAAGTCCTTCTCCACAGGGCTGCTCTGAATCTCTTTTCTGCTCAACCTGTAGCTGTGCCTGGGATTGCTCCAACCCAGGTGTAGGACCTTGCACTTGGCATGGTTAACATGTATCTGAAATTTTATCTCCTCTCCATGCTAAACAATCTCAGCTCTCTCAGTCTCTCCTCATATTTCTGATGGTCCAACCCCTTAATCATCTTTCTGGCCTGTTGCTTGGCTTACTCCAGTATGTACATATTTCTCTTGTAGTAGTGGAGCCCAGAACTGGGCATAGCAGTCTAGATGTGGCCTCACCAGTGCTGTGTGCAAGGGAAAATAATCTCTCTTTACCTGCTCTAGCTTTACATTGCTTATCCTAATGACAAATGAATGTTTGAAAAATTGAAATTTCTTGCAGTCATCTCACAGAAACTTTGTGAAAAGCTGATAAGATCCCCTAAGATGCTCAGAGTGCAGTTCCCTTACATATTAATGGACAGTGTATCTATCAGAACTACTACCTATGCAACAAATCTGTAGCCTGTCAGACTAAAAGAAATCTCAGGGGTCACAAATCCTGCATTGTAAGATTAGTTATTTTCACTGTCTCTGTAAATTAAAATAAAAGTAACTTAGAAACATCTTGGTACTTAAGAGTGTTTGCACCAGACTTGAGGGATGCTACTGTCAAATTAGTGTCTTAAAACAGAAACTAAGGAGACTTAGTTTCCCAAGAGAGTGTAGAACGCAATAGCTGGTTTCCAGTTTCCACACTACTGCACTTTCTTTCACATTTGACTTGCTTTCACTTACAGTTCAGAGAACCACAGAATCATACAGCTTAGATGGCATTCTGGAAGTCATCCATTCCCACCACTTTGAGCTGGGCTAGTCAGAGCAGACTGCTTAGGAATACTCCAGTGAAGTACTGAGCATCTCCAGTAACTGAGATTCCTTCCCTCACCCTATCTGTTCTGGTTTTGACCACTTTCAGGATAAAAATGTTTTTCTTATATGTATATTAAATATATACATATGTATATATCCATTGGGAATTTTCCACTTTATAACTTCTGTCCTTGGACTGCCAATCTACCATATATAACCCTTGTAGTAAAAATGAGCACAGTATTAACAAGTTACCTAAGTATGTATGCAAGATTCCAACAAGTCTATGTAGTACTTCACTGGAGTGCAGGTCACCACATCTTTATTATTGTTGGTATTACCCTGAATGCAAATGCACAAGAAGCAGCTCCACACCATGCTATGTGAAAATCAGTCTCCAGGTAAAAATGTGCTGATCTGTCAGCAACAGAACAGTGGTAGCTAGAATATACAGCCAGTACCAGCTATTTTCCAGTGATGAAATCCCAAATCCAGCCCTAGCATTTACTCCTGTTGTGCTGCCAAACAGGCTCATTGCCTGGCAAGTCTCAGTGGAAAGAACAGACTATCCCTTTCCCTAGGTACATCACCCCATACAGGATCTGCAAGGGCACCTTGACTTAACATGTTTACACCAGGTTTTAAAATGGCAAATACAATGAAACCAAAGAACTCCCAAGAGAAAAAAAATGGGAGAGGCATAGCTAAATCCTGTTATCTGCACTGAAGACTGTCAGAATAAAGAAACAAATGAGAAAATTATATCCAGTAAATGCCACTATTTTTTAAGGTATGCTTCTTTGAGTTTTAGCAAGTATAACTATAAATTGCTGTGCACATGTATATCAAACACCTATATTTCTAATATACTAGAAGCATACTGGCAGTATATGAAATTGTACTACTATACTTCTAGTAGGTAACTAATTGCCTGTATTTATTGTTTTCAACATAGACAGGTATTGATATAGCTCCCTGTCAAGCCCCTTCAGAAATTCACTGAGCTTCAAGTCCCTGTGAACAGCTGAAGGATTTCCAGTACCTTTAATGAATTACAACAGAAGTAAATCAAAGCCTTAGTTAAGAAACAGCTTCAGATGCGAAGTCTGCAGCTCAAGCACAGGCAAAAGGGTCTTTGAAGTGTACTTAGTTATGAAATAACAATAGGGTCCATCTTCTTCCACGAAATACCATTTTGGCTTCCCTCTAATGTTCCATGAAACAGTGGACAATCTTAGAAGTTAACAGAGATAATTTAAACATGAACTTAACATATCTTTTGCAGGCTGGGACAGAGGACACCTCTGGTAGGTCCTTACCTTTCACAGTCTCTGAAGATGCTCCCTGCATAAGCAGGAACACTGCTGAAATTATTATTTAAGTGAAATTCCTGTCATGCTGTTCTTTCCAATGAATCAAACAAATTCACAACAAAGCACACTGGACTGCCTGCTTATACAAAGACAGCTAAACCCTACAGACTTTGTGCTCAATAGTCTTCACTGCAGCCAAGAACAAAGAAGCTTGCCTTTCCCATGAGTGTCTCATCTGAAAAGTAGCATACTCCCAAAACAGGTGAGTTCAAGAAGGCATCTCCTTGTAATTATTTGTAACTGCTTCTAAATATGAGCCAGACAATAACAAAACAGAACTTGTTTTCTCCTGTTCTGTGACCAAAATTTATATGTGGTCACAGACAAATGAGAGCTTTTGTGAGTATTCTTCCCATTCCCCCTCCCCAAATACAAAAAAATACCCCACCACCTGTTTTACCAAGCAGTCAAATTCTCCTTTTTTACCACTTGTGTTCAGATTTATACTAGTTTCAGTAAGGATTCTACCATAGCACACAACACCCATTAGAGGTTTACAGAAGAAAAGATGATCCAATACAAATATTTGCCAAACAACATGCATATAAGGGGGATGGAGAGGTCTATATATGGGAACATGAAGTTTTAGAAATATAAATAATGGAAACCATCAGTAACTTAATGATAAGACAAAATACTGATAATTAAATTATTTTAATAGTATGTCAAGATAAGGAATAAGAGTCTTGGGAAATGAGACTGGTAAATTATTATCCCTCAGGCTCATTCTACACATTGTTGTTCAAGTGTGAAAAAGACAATACATAAACTTCTTAGCTACATATTTAGCTTTAACACTGTATTAGTGTCAGCAACCTCAGAGCTACTGTCTTCAGAATCATTCTGTCATTCTCACCCTTCTGCATCAACCAGACTAGTGAGAAAGATTTAGAAACAAGAAAGTACAAACTTGAATGGATACGTGGATTTTTAAGACCTTAATATACGCAGACAGACATGGATGTACATATTCATCATGTGTGTATATATACACACACATGCATTCATGTACAAAGATAGCACATTTGATATAGTAAGGCACTCCTTTCAAATGGGATTAATCAACTAAAATAAATGTCTTTAACCCTGTAAATGTAGAAGAAGTTGCCACTTAAATTCCTTCCTTATAAACTCTCAAGGCCAAATCCCAGCGTTCTTCAGGAGCTCAGACATCTCCATGATTTACTGAGTTTTTTCAACTAAACTGACTACAGTATAGGTGTCTGACAGACATTAAATCTATTTTAAATATAAATGAACACAGCTGAGCTCAAATATGCAAATCATACAACTATATTACCATTCTAGAAGTATAACAACTAATTGTGTACAGTAATTGGATTCTCTTTGCACAGGTTATTTATTGCACATATGTCAACAGAACATGCACGTTAACACTTGCAATATTTCCACTTGTGCTTTCTACTCTCACAAAAGCTATTTTGCCATTCCTCACTTTTGTAGAGATTCTTTATCTTTTTTTAGTTGTAAAAACTCTCAATAAGTACAATTCCTCCCAATTGTTTTTAACTAGTTTTTTGTATCTTGTTGAATCTAACAGCTTAAAAGCTTTGGCTTCAACAGCATTTTTTAACCTTCTGCCCTTATAAATATAGACACTTTTTCTTAATAGGATTTCAAATTTGATGTGCCCTGAGCTGCAATGCCAGAAGGATTACTTAAGTTGTTGAAATTTAATTCTAAATCATTATGGGTTTGATCACATAACTGAAGAGGCTTTACTGCGTATTGTACAGGGACATGCCACACAAGCCTTTTTCACATCAGACTGTTTAGAAAAAATAGCAGTTGTAGGGCAAGCTGATTATACTTTAGATTTTTGGGTTATGACTCTGAAAACTATGATTTTTAATATTACAGTTTCACATATTTTTGTTTCAGTAGATACTCTAAAGGTCAAGATCAAGTGATTCCTAGGTGTCTAAATATGGAAGTAAGATTGAGGATGAATGACAAAAATAGTTTATCAGATTTATCACATTGCTGGCATCTCTTCCATGTGAGAATCAGATTCTCTAGCAAGAAAGCTTAGGGGTTTGGACAAGGACTTTATTCCTTTTGCAGCAGGCACAAGAAGGAAAAAAAACCAAACCGAGTGTGAGGAGTCACGAACCTTGAAGTATAGGAAGGAAAACCATGAGGAACATGGTGCATGAAGAATATGCAATGCAAGCAAACAGGATGACAGGAAAGATTTTCAGATGATTAAACAGCCAACATAAACAGAGAGGCCAAGGGAACTAGCTGTTCAAGTCTTTTAGAAAGGTAAAATGTTAGTCTTGCACACTGAATGCCATTAGAGGAAAAAAAATTATTGGCCTACAATCATCAAACAATAAAACTTTACTCTGATCTTTTCGGTAAAATACACCAAAGAGTTTCATTCAACGTTATTTATATCAAACCCCTAACTCCTGTAAGGGCTGAATGCTGTCTCTTCAAAAACAACTGAAAGTTCCTACTTCAAGCAAAAATTTTAATATTTTAATAGACATAAACTTGCTTATAATAAATACTTTGAAATTTTCATTTTTCCAAGTGCCCTCTACTCTGCTCTTGTGAGACCTCACTTGGAGTGTTGTGTGCAGTTCTGGTGTCCTCAACTTAAAAAGGACATGGAACTGTTAGAACAAGTCCAGACGACGGCCATGAGGATGATCAGGGGACTGGAGCACCTCCCATATGAAGACAGGCTGAGAAAGTTGAGGCTCTTCAGCGTGGAGAAGAGAAGGCTGCGTGGAGACCTCATAGCAGCCTTCCAGTATCTGAAGGGGGCCTACAGGGATGCTGGTGTGGGACTATTCATTGGGGACTGTAGTGAATAGGACAAGGGATAATGGGTTGAAACTTAAACAGCAGAGGTTTAGACTGGATATAAGGAAGAAATTCTCTACTGTTAGGGTGGTGAGGCACTGGAATGGGTTGCCCAGGGAGGTAGTGAATGCTCCATCCCTGGCAGTGTTCAAGACCAGGTTGGATGAAGCCTTGAGTGATATGGTCTAGTGTGAGATGTCCCTGCCCATGACAGGGGGGTTGGAACTAGATGATCTTAAGGTCCTTTCCAACCCTAACTATTCTATGATTTTATGATTATTCTACAGAAATTTTGACATGACTTTCTAAAGTAAAAGTCAGTACTCTACAAAGACAGTATTTATCTTACAGTCTGCTTAGAAGTTAAATCTCTTTTGGGATTCCTGAATTCCTATAGGACAACTCCATAGAGCTCCTACATGAAAACTGGGTGTCTGTGGGGTCACTGCGAAGAGTTGGAATCTACTGTTATTGCTCAATTTACCAGATCTGATATCTGATATTTAAACGAGCTGAGCTATGTTTGTCTTCACTCCCTTCAAGAGCCCTTCCAAACAATTTTTTTCTGCTCTCTTTTTAACCACCAGCAACAGCCACCAAGATGTTTACGGAGCTACAACACAAGGCAGGAGACACTGAGAGAACTGAGTTTAATCAGTCTGAAGTTAAAAAGTTGAGGGGGTTATTCTTGCCTTAGTTTCTGTTACATAGAAGGAAAAACTAGATTCTCCTCAAGCATGCACAGCAAAAGGCCATGTTGCAAGAAAATGTGTTCTAATTAATTACCAGGAAAAACCTGCATTGTAATTAGGAATGTGCTGCACAGCAAGTCTATGGAATGTCTATTCACTGGAGACAATCCTAACTCAATAAGACACAACCCTGAGTGACACAATCTAACTCCAAAGTTTGAGTAAGATGCTGAACTAGATAACCTTCCAAGGTCCCTTCCAAGCTAAACAAGTCTATAAAATAAGCAAGTAAAGCTTATTATTCTCTGGTTAACAAAGACTTCCTGGATTTTCCCAACCCATTTTTAAACATAAGCTAAAAACTAATTCACATTTTCACTTTATTTTTTAAATCCTCCAGGCTGAAATTCCCCCACTCTTTCCCACTTGGCAGCTGCTGCTGTACTTCACAGTGGTAAGGGGTAAGCAAGGACTAAAACACACACTTCTGTGCAGGCTCAGGATATTTCACCCCATCAGTCAAGGTCATATTCACTGCAAAATTTTCCAGGGTAAGTATAATGCCAATTCTTTTGGTAATCAACAGCTGTAAGTACATACACAGATGACAGCAGCATTTCTAGTGGGCTCCCAGATCCATACAGGGGCTTTGGCAATTCCTGATTTCTACACAATGCAAAGTTACTCCTGGCAAGTACTGAAAGCTATACATTTGATTTGTCTCCAATCCATTCAAAACATTTTCTGTTTCGCCTTGTCTACCATTGTGCTAGCTCTTCTGACAATAACTTGCTTGTCTTTTCAACTGTGAGTCACCAGAAGGGTTTTACCAATGAGGCAACTCAAGTGGGAGTCACAAGCATGGAAACTCACAGTGCTGGAAACTTACCAACTACCTGGGGACACAGTGAAATACAACAGTTAAAATATGGACAAAAACAGCATCAAAAATATTTTCAACTGAGAATGAAAACTGTAATTGAAATACGGGCATTTCCCATGCAATAAAAATTGTGAGTTTTGACTAGCCCTAACAGCAGTGTTTTCCTTTGAGGTAAACACAGAGACAAAGCAAAACAAGCCAAAACCTTCAGGAACCATCACTAATGCTATCCCTCAAATCTGGTCTGTCTTGCCTTTTCTTTGAAATTACAGTAGTGTTAGAAATCCAGATATGTTAGATTTGAGCCTTTCATCAACTTGTATTACAGTCTTTGACAAGTGATGTCCAAATTTCTACTCTCAGTGTACTCTTCTCTTGTGTGCAATATCCATTACTGCACTTTTCATGAGCTCACTGTGGACTACCTCTTCTGTCTGTGGCTTGAAGTTTTCTACTTTGACTCTAGTGTCTCCCTCAGCCCTGGGCATCTGGCAGCCAGCCAAGGTCAACCCCCCACAAATGGTAACCCAGTGATATAATGAATTATTAATTTCTTTTAAAGCTATTAAAGCTGCTGGGTGTTTCTTAATTTCAATTTCTCTGGATATGCCCAGCCATTAACAGGAAAACTGGTAAACAGGATATATCTCACTAAATGCATCATACTGCGAGACAAACTTTCCCTATTCCCATATGAAATCTTCTCATAATGGTAGCAATACTTACCAACAGTGATCAAGCACCCATTCTTTCAGACAAAAGGAATTTATGAGCCTCCTTTGCAAACCTAAAGTTTAATTTCACATTTGTTTTTTTTTTTTACAGTCGTAATCACCAGTTGTGGTATTTCTTAAAATCAATAATGGATTGAGCATTCTCTTTTGTGATAATTATATTAAGCACAAACCCATCAGGAAATTATCTCAATGAATAATACGTCAAAATAATGCAGTGAACTTTAGCTCATATTCTGCTGATAGATTTAAAAGCAGTCTTTAGGAAATGTTAATGTTGTTTTGAAGATGAATCTACTTATAACAGACACACTCTGACAAATGATTTCTTTTCAAACCAGCAATATGTAAGGGCCAGGTGAAAGATGATATACACTTATTGAAAGTTTGAAAAACATAACAGGACTGAAGGCAGTGCATCAATTTCTGAATCTCCAATCAAGAAAGTAATGTCCTTAATAGTTTTTTAGAGCTATGCCTCTCAGAGCTATAATGTTAAGTTATCCAGCTCATGCAGCTCCAATCTTTTCCAGGCTCACTTTTCTCCCCAGTGTGAGATTATGAAATCCATTTATCTTCACCCGGTAGAATACTGTAGCTATAGACACAAAATATGCTGCTGTCAAATAAACAAAAAAGTGCAGTGAAAAGTCTTCTGATATTTATTAACTGCTTAGTGTTTCTTTATTAGATGAATAATATAAACTCGGCTTCTACACAATCCCCAAGCCTTAATATAATTGACCAAAGTATGTTACTGCAATGAATACTGTAAAAATGAAGTTTACTTTCACCATCCAGAAAACAGCTCCAAATCTCAACTTTTTATTTAACAAAGTGATACAAATCAAATCCTAATTCTCCGATAACATACTCCATGTCTACCCTACTCATTTTTGTCATACACACCCAGAGAAATAATCGTGAGACGTTAATAACCTCTACATTAACTCAGACCACTTTCTTCTAGAGATACAAATTCCACCCATGCAGACTTGAAGCAATGGGGCAGAAATCTCAGGAAGAATTACTGCTGCTATTACAATGCCAACATCTTCAACCAATAGTAAAATTTTCATCAACATTATCATCTTAGTAAAAACTAGATATGCTGCTTCCTGCTCCTAATTGCTTATTCAGTTGTAGAATAAAACCAAGTACTGTCCAACTGGTAGCAAGCAGGTAGAATGAGCAGGGAACAAGGAACACGATCAAACATCATACTGTGAAATATAAGCTAACATTTCATTTGGTAATCCAAGGAACCCATCTCAAATAATTAACATCCAGAAATAAACAGCTGAATTCAGTGAACACGTGTACACCTGTACACAGTTCAGCCATCCTGCTGAGAAATGTAGCCATCTTTTAAGATGACTGGAACTGTGCAGACACATGGCTGTCAGTTATGCTTTGGGAAAAATGGGATCTTTCCCAGAATCTAGTATGGGTTTTGTTTTTTGCTTTCAAGTTTCTCTCTCAGTTCAATAACAGAAACAAAATCTCTGAATTTCACATTAGGGTTCAATTTAATTAACAGTAGACTAAAAACTCCTTAAATTTTTAGTTACAGTATCCAAGTCATTTTAATTTTAATACATTTGAATATAGCTTTAATATTTATTTATATTACCATAACACACCAGATCTCCCATTTTAACCTAAAATACCTTTGTCCTACCTACCATACAAATGCAAAAATACAGAGTGGACCCTGATCACCACTTGCTAACATTCTAAAAGGAAAAGGTAAAAGACCAGAGGAACAGTAACAACAGTATTTGCAGTTTCTGTATTGCCAGAATTCCAATTCTCTCTGCAAAGCAGATGAATCCTGAAAAATAATCAGACTGTTTTGAAGGTGTGTTCTGTCAGTGTTTCAGGAATGATTTACTGAATTAGAGATGATAGGCAAGACAGAGTCACACCTGCCTATCAGTCTGGAAGTGAAGACATGCAAAGCACTTGGTCACTGGACAAGGGTATTGGTAGAGTGATGAAGAATAGGACAGATGGGAAGTCAGGGGTTACATTTTTCTTCCTCCGCAACTTTCTCAGTTCCTCTTCCTCTCTCCAGTGTCCTTGGATAAGAAGTGGAAGACAGGAGCTACAGCACTGAAGGAAAACTGTAAGCTAGAAGATGAGCATAAATGTAAGGGCAAATCCAGACAAAAGATGGGACATGAGACAAACAGTGGGCAACAGAACTGCTAAGAAATTTCTGTATCTGTGACAAAGAAAGCCATCTTGAAGAATGAGGAATATGTCAAGAAATAATTCAAACACAGAAATAAAAATCAATCTAATCTTCATGCAGACTCTTTCTACTACCAGTAGGTCAGTCAAGAACCCCAGAAATATATAGCCCAGACCTCCATTATCTAGCCTGATCTCTTTGCCTGTATAAATCACAGAATCCCAGTCTATACCAACAGCCAGATCCAGATCTCAGACATCATAGTTGAAAAACTATATCTGTTCTTACAGACTTAGAAGGTTCGTGACGTTCATGGCAGTGTTGCTCCTATGAACAAAAGGGTGTGTTGTCTCTAAGGGAAAGTAAAACATAACAGAAACTCACCCCACGCTCCCACCCCCAACTTTTAGAATACAAAAGTCTTTGTACTTAATTAAATGGAGAACAAATTCCCCAGGGAAGCAGCATTACGTTCTATTCAAGAAGTTTTAAAAATATTGCACTAACATATATATAACTGATGATTTTTACAAGACTGGGGAAATACAATAATCCACAAGAAGCTGCTGAACTACCTCTTTACTCATCTTTTAGAGCCAAGCAGGTCCTGTTTATTGTAATAAGCATCATGTAACAGCAAAATATCTAACTCCTTTCATTTAACATCCCAAAAGAAGTAGGAAAACTCAGTGGTAGTATTTGAACAATCCTAAAATGCTGAAAGACTTTAAGAAATCATAAAACATATACACATACATTTTTTTCCTACAAAAAACAGACTTAAAATCTTAGACTAGAAAGCTGCCCATGTGTTTGCTCTAATGTTACTGGAAATAAGAAAAATAAATAGGTTAAGTAGTCTTCAGTAAAGTATGAAATACAGTTTTCACATTTTTGTTTTTCTTCTGAAAGTTCTGAGATAAAAATTAGCAAGAGACTATCACTATCAACAGCAAGACAATTATGATGAACCCTGGAGATGATAAACTTTTATAAATATCTAGGCACCTTCAAGAATCCCTTTTCCCATACACACAGGACCTGGGTAATAATAACAGATGCTGCAGTCATGCAGGAATTCAGCATCTGTCTCAAAATTCCCATGGATGTGATAATCAACATCAGAATTAACTTCTAAGTATATTTGTGTGGCCACATTTTCAGCTGAATTAAGGAAGGATACAATACAGAAATGGAGAGCAGAAGAGCCACAAAAGTAGAGTCCAGAAAATATTTGACCAAGGTTCACTTAATCCTTCTCCCTCAGTTTTGCAACTGTGTGAGTGGATGACTTTATATAGACATCACAATCTGGAACAACCAAAAACCTGTACAGCAACTAAATAATACTTCAGGGCCCTTACATTTTTTGTTATTAATTTACTAATTGTTTCTGTTACACGTACCATTTTCAGGAAAAACAAAACTATTCAACTCTACTTGAAGTCTGTCGGCATGCTTAATATAACCAATAGTTGAAATTTCCTCAGAAATAACATTTCCTAGCTGCTTTATTTCAAAGCACTATATAAGCACATGTCAATCTTGAAACTGTTTTTGCTAAAATTAAAAACAATCTGTCATGTCTGCATTTCATCAATTAATGGTTTGGTTTTATTTTTGAAATTACCTCATTTCAGAGTTCTCTACTTAAAGATCATTATAAAAGTAGAAATATTCATAATTTAAATTGCTTATAATTGGGTTAAACCAAAATTATTTTAAATAAAATGTATTTAGACTTTTCATTGCTTTTCATTTTCCAGAAATTCTTATATTTGTTCAGGATCAAAATGCTAAGAAAAGGTAGAATAAATAAACAAAAATCCTTCTACATATTTCTTTGACTCTTCACAGATACACACCAGCAGGTCTATATTCCCACATTTTTCTGGGTTACCATGGTTATCTGCTTTCCTTACTTGCTTGAACCAGAAATAAAATAAAAATATAGTAATGATCAGAAAACTACATATTCTACTGCATCCTATAATTCCCTTCTTTATGGTAGCTTAAACATTCAGTGTAAAAGGGCAGTATGATTCACATGCCCTGGACAACATTAGGGACGTCACGTAACCAGGAGGGTCCCTAATCAGAATGACCTGCTCTGCTTTATTTCAGAGCCATGTGGACAGTGATCAGCACTTACCAGTTAAAACAGTTGAGCAATAATTTTTTAATTCTTGGACCCCTCACAGAGGCCAATAGTGCACAAGCAATGATAAGGCTTTTAATGCATGCAAATTTGCAAGGCATGATGCATTTAAAAATCCCTCATCTGAGTAAGCTGTAAAGAAGCCAGCAGGAGGAATAATTAATTTACATTAATAGCTCTCACTGTAGTTTGCTGTATTGCCTGAGTTAAAAAAAGGATCTGGAGAGCCAGAAGTAAGAGTTCACACTTAACAGCTACTTGCATTCTGATTCTCTGAAAACCTTTAAGTGCACAATTAGTCAAACACTTGGTACATTTAACAGACAGCAAGATCTGCCAACAGCAAACTACAGTAACACAGCAATTTGCCAACCAGTGGCAAAACCTGGTTTTCATAGGCATTGAGTTTACAATTAGGGAATCATTTCAGAGTGAGTCCTCATTATCCTGCATGATAGCAACTGATGAATCATTCTCATAAAAAGTCTTTTGAAGTAAAAATAGTGATTGCATAGTTGTACCACAATATGGTACACCGGGTTTAATTGAATGGAGTAATGCAAAGTAACATTAGCCTCATGAACTTCATGCCCTTTTAATACCACCTTGAAAACTACAGTATAGAAGAACTCTTACAAAAAATGTGTACAACAGCTGTTATCTTTCAGTTTCAATTGTTCAGTCTCTAAATTTTAAATTTTATTTAGTTCACATATAGCTCCACCCTAGCACTCTGCAATCAGGACATATATTTGCTTCCAATAAATTAAAATTATGATAAACCAGAATAGAGAGAAGTCCCACAGTAATAATCTCGAATAATTTGATTTATCACCTAATTTTAATCCAGAATGGCTCTCAACATCATAATTCTATCAATAGAATAGCATGTGACCCAAGATATGACTCAGTGTGACCACACATGAACAAAGGTGCAAAGGGGTACATTTCATAGAATCATAGAATCATAGAATAGCTAGGGTTGGAAATGACCTTAAGATCATCCAGTTCCAACCCCCCTGCCATGGGCCGGGACACCTCACAGTAAACCATATCAACCAAGGCTTCATCCAACCTAGCCTTGAACACTGGCAGGGATGGAGCATTCACAATGTTCCTGGGCAACCCATTCCAGTGCCTCACCACCCTAACAGTAAAGAATTTCTTCCTTATATCAAGTCTAAACCTCTGCTGTTTCAGTTTCAACCCGTTACCCCTTGTCCTATCACTACTGTCCCTAATGAATAGTCCCTCACCAGCATTTAGTTCAGATCACACCATTTTAAGAAAGTGAGAACTTATTTTCATTCTCTGTGGCAGGCTACATTTTGCTTTCCACAGTGGAATGAGTTGCATGAAACTCAATGTAATAGACACTATTTTCAGAACACAGCGTTGCATATCATCTAGTGAGCAAGTGCAATAGTCAGTGAGTTAAATGAAAACATTAAGTAGTTGTTTTCTCATGAAAACAATATGCTTACAATATGTTCTACATTAATCACAGTTGCAGAGGGCTGAATTACATTTTCCTGCCTATGGTAAATATTACCTTAATGGGATAATATAGTGTTGAAGGGAAACCAGTAGGATGAAAGATGTGACAAGACATTGTCAGTGTTAAGTTGCTCTCAAGGAAAAATTATGTCAGAGCATCCACACCAGATGAAAAAGTTAGTTAATGTCTCCTGACTTGCCTTTTGTTTCCTTTGCCTTGTGTAGGGAAGTACGAAGCGAGGAAACAGGTGTCAGGAATGCTGACAGTCTTTGCAAACTGTGATGAATGTTGAGCGTGGCTTTTTGGCTATGTGGCAAGAGTCATCTCCACAGCTGTATTCAGATCTATGCACGCATGCACACCCAGGGAAATATACTGACTTCTTTAAACATAGGGATGTACTTTATTATGCTCCCCTTCTTTTGCAACCACTGTGCTTTAGTATGCTTTTCCTACCCCTGGAGGTATGACAAGCAGCAAGGATGTTCAAGGGACAATGCACCAGGCTAATTAATGACCTCAGGGGAAGACAAACAAAATCCTTCTGGCTAGAGAACTTGCAATTCAATCACATTTTCTAACCTGTTCTTAAACAGTGGATCTTTTTTTTTTTTTCTTTCCTTGCTATGCTTTTTCAGGCTTTGATTTCATTACCAGTCACCTCTCCATCTTTCAGACACTTCCCACTGCACATGACCTTTAGCAGAAAGGAAGAACAGTAATTCTCATACATTACCATGCTGTGTCTCGAGGTGCAGAACGATCTCATTATCTGTTCCACACCAGTTTATAAACTCTGATTATTCATGCAATGATATGAGGGGAGCTTCACAAATGTGAGAGATCATGTCACAGACCTTATATTCATTAAGTTTCATTTTATTTCAGTTTATTAAGTTTGGGTTTTACTTTTACTTTTGCAAACTAGTGCTTAAACCATTTCCTACAAGACTACTGTATCATTTCAAGTGGAATATCCCACACATTCTAGGGTCTAGAATCTATAAATTCTTTCCAAAAAAACATCAAATATGAGAATATATGAAATTGATTGGGCTGGGCTCCTTCTAAGGCCAGCTATTCTGAGGAGGGACATCTGCTAGATAATGTTGCTCAAGGCCCCATCTAATACTGAAACTAGTATTTCATTACAAATAGACACTTGGACAAGGATACAAGGATTCTCAAGATATGGACTGCATGCAACAAGAGGACCAGATGTCCTCTCTAACCAATGTAGGCCTTGCTCCTGTTGGTAAGGCCTGAGAAATAGGTAAACAGCTGCAAAAAGAAAACAGAAGAGCCTCTTCTCTAAATTAAATTAGTCCAAACAAGAATATGTAGCTATTTGGCAGGATTAAACAACCATTCCACTGTCCTTAAGGATTTCCTTAAACCCTCAGAGACCACTCCTCAAATTCACAGTGCCTGCACCACAGCCTTATCTACTCAAATTACCATACAGAATGAGTAATGAGGATTGGGTAGGCATTTTGTGGAATTATAATGAATATGTATCATAAAGGTATATAAACTGTATACAGGTATAAAACTATATACAAAGGTATCATAAAGGAATATAAACTGTAAACTGTCTCTTCTTGGTGTGCATAATAGATGGAGTGGTCCCTGATGCACCCAGTACCATAATAAAACAACGCCGGCTTTCTAATCACCTCATTGTGGTTTGAGAGCTTATTTCCCGGATTTCGGCAAGACACTCAAGCTAACGTTCCAAGGTGAGGGTGACTTAGTCACATGCAAGGCCTGCAGGCCGCCAACACTGCCCAGGTACCTCACGAGGTTCACACTCCCCCGCTTCCCACCTTTCAAACCGCCTGCACTGAAGTCCCTCCCCTCTCGCACAGCACAAATCTCGCGAGATGTGCTATGAGCCTCTCACAGGCCTCGCACTCCCTCTCAGATTGTGGAGCTGCAACCAGGGCGCTCCAGTTTTATCCCGAGGGGCAAGTATCACACTCATATTATTTATACATTTCTTTATATGTTTAAGGGTTAGTACTGCATTCTTAAAAAACAGTGGTGGATGAACTGGTACATATTTATTTTAGGCCCTTCTAACGTGCCCAGTAGAACAGTATCTGACACATCACAGCTGTGGATTTCAGTGTACAGCACAGATTTTTGACACAGGATTTACAAGAACATATTTCCTTCTAATTCCTCATTCCATAGATGAGTAGCTAAGTCAGTCTTTTCTTACGGCATTTCTAAAAAACTTCTGCTTGTGTCAGCACCAGTGTAACCATGTTTACCAAAAAGGAATTACAGAACAAATAATAACATCATAAAGTTTCTTCACAGATCTCTCAAACCTGGAGTAAAACACTCCTGGAAGAGAGGCACGTAGGGATTGTTCAGTCCTTGTCCTCCCAGAGAGACAATACACCTGCACTTCAACTGAACAGGGAGCTGCATTCCAGCAGCACCTGGAAGGGATACATGGCAGCAAGAGAAAAACTCTGTGGGGAATGGGGATAGCAGGCCCCTTTGTTTTTCTTTCATTAAGGAAAATGCACCAGTTGCAACATTCTGAAGACATACACTGAGTATTGAACAGGATATTTGTGCACCACACACGATGTCTGTCTGCTTGTAGTGAAGTAGGTGAACCATCTCTGATCCAGGAAGAAGAGAACGGATTAGGAAAAGCTTGTTCTCTTCAATAGGGATAATACTGTCGTGTTATTACCAAGTCTTTTTGAGAAATATAGGACCATAAACAACTTAATGGAGGTGAACAAACCTCCTGGAGGTGAAATAGGGCTGGCCCAAGCAATCCAGGAGATTTCTGGTATGAGTCACAACCAACACCTTGACAATAAAACAACTAGAAGATATGTTCTGTCGAACTTGCTACAAGCAAAAATAAAAACTAGTAACAGCTGTGAAGGTTGAAGGCAGCCTTAGCTAAAGGTTGAATTTCTGGAGTTTATCATCACCAGAGAAGAAACGAAGACAAACAGTGCAATTTTGGGGGACAGAGGCAACCTGGCGAGTACCAAATGTGATTACAGTGCTCTATAGATAGAAAAATTACAAGATGGGATGGAGCAAGCACCAAGGGTACCTTAGAGTGAGATAGTGCAAAAATAGACTTGATATAAGTGAACATACACATTTATGTTGCAGGGAAACAGACTGAACAAAATAAACTTTAAGCTATGAACTACTTTCAGAAAGGTATAATTAAAAAAAAATAAAGAATACAAACAAGGCTTATTTCATTACATTAAGTTCAAAAAGTGTTCTTAAAAACTTTTATTTTTAAAGGCTTTATGGATTTTTTGCATTGTATTAGAAAGGCTTAATGTAAAAGAAGTTCTTATTGATTCCGTTCTGTTTACTCCATAAAGAATACTGGATATTACTGAAGATGATGCTGGTTGAGTGGTGCACTGTTGTAAACAGCCGGAGAAGAAGAATCTATACCAGCTAAAAGTCAGATAGGAATACACCCCTAAATGTAGTGAGCAGTAATGTAGAGAAAGAATCAGTGTAACTCCTATCTACAAAATAAATCCTTGCATAATTGAATTTTTACTTCCTTGTAACATGAATAGTTTTGGCATATGGGTCAAGTTTCTATTAATAAAATTGCAGTCAGAGCTATATACTTTGTCAACCTACTAAGCCTTCTGGATGGCAAAGAACTTCAGAGTTCTTCTATATACTATGCAGAAGGCACATGTATTTAAATGTGAAATAACAGACAGTATATTGCATACAATTAAGTTATTCAAAGGCTAACTACACGCACTTTTATAATACCTACATCTTTTCTGTTGTCTGAATTTAACTTTTACTTGAGGATTTTGTTCCACCTTCTTTTCTAGATAAGAAGCTATCTTCTTATACTGGTATTAGAAGACAATAATCAATTTATCTCGGGCATATGTGAACTAAATAGACTTAAGTTAGTTACTTCTACTCATGCTTTTGACTTAATTCTTTTTGTTTTTTTTCTGTGTACATTTCAGCGTGGTCAGATTTTTCTTTAAATGGATTTGCAGTTATAGTAACCATCTCGCTGCCTTTGTACAATTCTAAACATCCATTGGACTGACTATGTGTAAAATGTTACTATCCTTGAACAGGCAGGGGTCACCAGTATCAAGGCCGTATTGCTGAAATTGCAGTTGTGCTGGGCAGGGCACATCTCTAGGATGAAGGATCATCGCCTCCCTAAGATTGTGCTTTACAGTGAGCTTGCCACCAGCTGCCGCAAAAGAAGTGCCCCAGAGAAGAGATAAAAGGACTCCCTGAAACAATACCTTAGCTTTGGCCATACTGACTACCATCAGTGGTCCACCTTGGCCTCCAATTGGGAGACTTGGAGACACACTATACATAATGCCATTGTCTCCTTTGAGAACACACGCAGAACTAGTCTCATGGAGAAAAAACGTAGAAAGAATTGCACCCCGCTTATACCACCCAAGGAAACCTTTCATTGTGGTTTTTGCAAACGGATTTGCCTATCCCACACTGGCCTTTTTAGTCATCAGCACGCTTGTAGTAAGCGTGGGTAAAACCCTTCCCAAATCTTCGTTCGCGAAGTCAAGCCATAATGATGATGATAATGAATACAAGATACATACACATTTTTTCAAAATTTGAACTTTTATTGCAGATCAATAAATTACTGAATATGATGACAGATGCTGTCTTAAGTATTAATTTAGAAATACAGTAAGAACATAAAGTAAGGCAATTAAATTCAAATTCCTTGTGGTATGAGAAAAGAAAAAAGATACTTAAATAAATATTTGGTTTTTTTAAAAGTATTAACCAAAATATTTTTAAAATACAGCATCATCATTTGTATTCTCTTTGCCATACCAGCTACTAAAACTGTAACTAATTCTCCAAATACAGCACTAGACATTTTGCTGAAATGAATCACATGCTTGTATGTGGATGAAACAGCACCGTCATCCTACCTCTGGTTGCCTCAAAAGGAACTTCCTCAAGCAAGACTAAGAAAGTTAAGCTTCTATAGATGGTACTCAAGCAAACTCATATCTTTCACTGTGAGAAAGTGGAGGCACATAATTCTCAGAGGAAAGTTGCAGATCGCTGAATTTATGTCCTGCCTCATTGTGTTACAGCCTGGTATTAGCACCTGAAGGCCTAACCTAAAATAGAGTAAATTATTGTCAAAACCTAATCCTTAATCCTGAGACTTATTCATGTCAGAGAACACTGCTGTTCTCCAAAGTTTTGTCAGGAGACAGATTCCTGAGATGAAATTGAAGCCTTGCAGATGGCTTGGGAAGGAATGGGAGAAACATTCCTGGTTTCTTATATTTAGCTGGGCAATAAACTAACATTTATAGATAAGCAAAGTCATTTCCAGATTGTATCAGCCAAAAAATGTGGCTATCTCATTTGATTGTAATGTATTAGCACACAACTTTGGTTTCACTTGGGAAACAGTGGGTCATTTTTCAGACAAGCACAATAGAATCAACCAAGATTAAAAACTGAAATAGAAGACAGACCTTTCTCTCCCATCTTTTGAAGTGTTCTCAAAACCTTTCCTGTCATATTGATGATCCACTTAAATTTTTTTCATCTCAATCTGATTACTTTGTTCAGACTGCTTCAGAGATTAGCCTGAAAAAAGTTTCAGCCATACTGTTCAGCAAATGCCAAGAGTTCATTTTCCCGTGTGATTACTTCCCTACACTGTATTTCCACAAATAGAGGATTATACAGCCTACTGTGAAGCCCACTTATTTCACTATTACCAAAGGAAATTTTATTGTCATAAGAACCTACATGCATTTTTATCAGTTAAGTTTACTAAAAAAACAGTTGGAAAGAAAAAAATATCCATATTCCATTCTCACAGAAGATGTAATTAATTATAAATCTCAGGGTATATGGAACTGTTGTACAGGCTTGGAAATCTCTATGATACTTCCAAAATCACTGAATTTGCTGTTTTGTGATGCTGCAAAACAAACAAAAATTGCTTGGTATTCGAGTTCAATTTCCATGTTTTTGTTTATACATCTATTCTGCCCTCAGTGTTTTCTGTTTTTCTTATTATTTGGCTTAAAGGACAGGCTTGACTAGGATTAAGACAGCTGTGTTTTGAGCATTGCCAATTGTGTTCAGTTTAAAGTACTTAGACTTGATCCAACTATTGTATTGCTAGTCCACATGAATACTAGGATAGCTGGCTGTCAGCATTACTTTTATAATAATTATGATTTTTTTCAATCCTCATTTCTCTATCTGCCTGCATAAACCAACACAGCATTTACTTCTAGCTTAAGTGCTATGAAGACTAGTCTTAGTTCTGTTTCAAATTGAAAGGCTGAGGTTTGGGCAGTGGTGTTGAGGCTGGAATAAATAGTGTCCTGAACAGCATTGTATTTTACAATGAGCTGTACCTCTTATAAATGTAATGCTACATTGCTACTATTCTCACATAAAAAAGAAACTTGTGCAGTCAGATATGCTTCTGTAAACTGTGTCTTTTTTTGGTCCTCATCCTATACCATCCACAAGTCCCTTTCAGTAATGGAGCTTCAGATCCAGATTGTGATACTGTTAAACACACATAAAACTGTCCAACTATTATAAGATTTGAGCTGATCAAAAGATATTTTTCATCATCTTTATGACTTTATCAACAATTTTGATTTTGTAAAGTTTTGAGACAATTAAAAGGGATCACACTAATCCAGAGAAGATAAAAAGTGTAAAGAGGATCTCAGAGTTTTAAACTGCCCAGTACATCCTCTAGTATTTATATTGCACCTGCCTGAACACACTGTATATTGCTTCTCACTAGACACCATATCAGTAACACCTTGCTAGTTGTGTATTACAGCTAAACCCAGTCCATTTGTTTAAACAAAGTGAGCAGAATGCTAAGGTACTGTAGAGGAGTCCTATGAGTATTGTTTTCTATATTGTATCTGAAGCTGTTCCTTAGTTTCACAAGAACAATGGTATCCATGCAGTGCTTAATCATTCCTCTCCCTCTAAAGATTTCACTTTAAAGAATATTCACAGTATTTCCTTGCATACATACAATCCTCTCCATTGATTTTAAATAAAAATAAAGCCACTGAATTGTAAAACCAACCAGGGCCTGAAAACCTGTCCGTTTCTCTTTAAATATTTCAGTAATGTATTCATTGATTAAAGTATTTCATACTCAATTCTGTGCAATCAGCAGAATTACCATTACTCATAGCATCACTCATTCGGAATCATCATCATCAAAATGCTAAGGCTATGAAAAGGTTAAATTTGTATTGGCTTTTAAGCACTAATACTAAAATAAACACTTCAGCAATAAACATTTCAGCTAAGTGGCACTGCAGTCTTTTCCATAATCTGAGGAAAAGTAAATGCTCATGAATTGGTTTGCATATACTAGAGGATTTAGAATTGCAGAAATTTCTCTTCGTCTGGTTTTATGTTAAAACTGACAGTCATGGCAGTTTTCCCCCAAGTTTAAGTCACTCAATTACATTCCTGTGATAGATGCCAGCATTTTCAGCTTACCATTAGCTGAGTTTCTAAAGCTCTGAAGAAAAGCTGGAAGTTCTAAGCACATTCCTATTTTTTTTCTCTTTGCTTGCCTGCCAGTAAGAAAGTCTTGCCATGTTACTGGTATGAGGACTTGCAAAATTTATATTAAAACATTTACTCAATATTTTAAAGCAGAACGTTTTAATCACTTGCAATTTTACAGACAAATATACACTAAAGGGATCTTAAAACTATAGAAATAGCCTCCAGCAATTGAAGTTATGTATGTCCCTTTTGATATTATCTGATTATTTCTGAACAGCCTGGTAACAGTAGGGCCTCAGAAACTTAACATCTATGCTGGAAATAAAAATCTGTAACAAACCCTGTGGTTTAAGCAGTTCTTCTCCTATATCACCATCAGCAACGCAGTAGTTGGTGATGGAAGCGTCTCTCTGTGCAGGACTCATTTCTTTTGCACTATCTATCACATGTCTTGTTTTGTAGATGTCCCAGTCCATATCACACAGCCATTCAGCTTCATTCAAAAGGATTTTTTGCTATTCATAGCAACAGTATTAGAATTAAAACCTTAAGATGAGAAGTTACTTTAGGACTTTAGTGAAATCCTGAAGAAGGACTGTAGCAAAGCTCTGTAAACACAAGAAACTTTATCTTTTCTATTTCCCTGACATGGAAAATGAAAAAAAGAGAATACTCTCTAATAAAAGGATCATTTCCTAGGTTATTTTCCAAATGTTTCCTGAATTCGATTTTTGATTCTAATCTAACATTATTTCAACTCCCAACAATTCTTAAATAGCATGTTTACAAGATGGAGTGCATACGCTGTTTCTAATTATTTTACAATTACCTAGTTTGAAGTTAATTACATCCTCAGTCAGGACAATCCAGTTCATAACCGCTAATTTACCTCAGTTATTCAAATGGATTTATTTTATTTTTAATGCATTACTTAAATGCAAATATAGATCAAGCCTGATGTTTTACTTTTACAAGAGAAACCCTTACACAGCTTATTATTTGCATAACTTTGTGAAGACATTTCTTCATTAAAAATAATGACAACAAATTTTTAATGGACTTGCTATTAATAAAATGCCCTTTTTTACATTAAAAGCTGAAAGCCCAATCTTGCACACAGATGAGTACTTTCAGCAAGGTTGATAACAGTGTCAAGAGTACCACCTTTCCTTCTGAGTGGTTTTCAAATTTTTCAATTTGTGGAAGACAATTTTTCCAGCAGATAAGAAGTCCTTGTATAGCAAATATAAAGATCCTGAGCACATTTAGGGTTTGTGAAGATTTTATTGCACATGCTTTAGAGGAGCCTGTGGACCAGATCGAAAGCCATTCCTCAGAAAAGCAGAAGCATGCAACTTTGACTTCTGGCTCCCTGGGGAAAAAGCAATACTCAGGTGGAACCGAACCCAGTGTCCAGCTCTGTTGATGACTCAGATAAATCACACTAAATTAATTTTGCTTTATTATACCAAAATGTTCATTTGCGAAGTGAGGATAATTTATGAAGCAGACAGAGATCCTATGATAAACAGCACTGAAAAGCAGCCAAATGCTGCTATTAATGAATTAACTGTGGCAACAGAGCTTTCTTTTGAAAAAAAAAAATCTAAATCTTATTCTAGGAACAGTGTTCCATTCCCCAAAATTTTCATTAGCACTTTGAAAGAAGTACAACAAGCTCCGAATTTCTTTGGAGGGAGCAGAGAACAGCTTGTCTCTCCAGTCTATTATAATTACCAAACTGCACTGGAAACTTGGCAATTTCGGATTTCATAACACCGATGACTGACATTCCTAATTAATACTATTGTTTTTCTCCACTGGCTGAATTTCCTAAATGCCAGCCTGCACAGCATACCCTAAAAACAGGCATTAAAGAAAATAATATCAATGTTTAGCACAATTAAGTGCCTCAGCAAAGCATACAGGAAAGGATAGCATTCCTATAAATAATGGATCATTGCAGTCTGATAATCTTTATCCTCCTACGCTAATGAGATGATAATCTTACTCCTCCTGTGTCCTCGCCTTTCAATTTCAGTGCTGCAGTGGCTGAAGTGCCTTAGCTGCAATACTTATCAATTTGCTTTGAAATTTGTAAGTGAAAGAACCTTCCGAAAGAGGACAACAGAAACAGCCTAATGGAGATACAATGCAGAATACTGCTGTTTTAGGACCTGATCAATCCCAACACCAGATTTTTTTTTCCTTTTTGTTCTAGTGTAGATCTAAAACCAGGAGAATTTGTAAAGTTATGTATTTGGTTCACATTGATTCATTCAGGGCACATCTCTAATCTGCAGTAAAGATTGCATATCTCCAGGGTATCCCAAACTATCTCCAGAAGCAGAATCAGCATATTCAAAAGCAACATCAACACTAAGCTGACATCTCTACACTCTTCATTTATGAGCAGAGCTGGTATTTATTTCTGAATAGCACTGTACTGAAGAATGTTCACAAGAGTATTAACTGTTACAGATTTCATGGCCAGAGATTGTGTGCCAAGTTATACAAATATTAAAAAGTCATTTCACTTCAGAAATGCTAAACCTGCATTTTTACCTTTCATTTTGAAGTAGTGTTTTTGATGCAATTGACAGGAAAATTAACAGAAAGGAAGTAAGAAGGATAATATGAAAAGCAAATGGATTATCAAAAGTGATTTTAAAGCTACCCTAGTTATAAATACTACATTAATTTGCCCACAGAGGCCAAATAGCATTATATTTAAGTTGAACCCAAGGAATCCTATAAACCCATGATGTCTTAATTTGACCATCCCCAAGGCTGGGTGTGTCACCTTGCTATCTTAACTGTATGTAACTAAGATCACTAGGAAATCAGCAAAAGTTTGATTTCCCACACAGACTTCTGGCAGGCCAGAACTAACACCTGTTAGTTTTAGATTCAAAATTTAGAATATTGGTTCTGACATATTCAAGCTGAAATAAAACAAAACCCAACATTGTAATGACTATGCCACACATTCAATTTATTGATCAAAAAATATCTGAAGTAGAATACTCCACATACAAATTACACTTACAGCCAGGGTCAACATACAGAAACATACAGATGATTCACTAAACCACAGGTATTTCTTTTCAAAATTGACCAGTTCTTCAACTCTAGATCCATGGTCACAGATCTCCCATTAAAAGAAATTAGATAAACTTTCATGTCTGTCTCTCTGAACTCATGATGTACAGAGTTAAATTTATTTCTAGCTACATTGAACTGGAAAGGATTGAGAAGCATTTAACTAGACAGGGACTTTAGCTTAAATGTTGGATGATGGAAATGCGTATGAAATGTCAGTGTCTTCTAAGTCTGTAGACTGCTTTCAAATTTCTCACTTCCATGAGAACAAACAAAGCCAAAAATAGACCAGCATGGCTTGGAAGTGACATTCAGAAGTGGATGCAACTGTTGGAGTCTGTCCTATGGTACTATTCAGTGAAGCTAATATATGTATGTTTGATTGCAAAATCTGTTCTTTTGTAGACTGGGCAGAAAACTTGCTGGGGGTTTTTTCCTAGCCCATGAGCATGTTAAAAGATATTGCAGTGTGTTTGCATACTGAATCTCAGTAAAATGTCAGAATATTCAATACACTGAATTTGTCAAAGTCAATCAGTATGCTTTGTTAAATAGTTATGTGCTTTTGCCTCATAGTTCACTTTTCTTAAATATGTATCTAAATTGAAATAAAATTTTAAAATAGAATAATTAAAACAACCTGGGGGAGAATAGGTGCCAGTTTGAAAATATACAGAATAGAGTGAATATTTTCACAACTTCAGAACTTTTCTTCAAAGTGTTCTGAGTTGGGAGCATTACTTTAGCAAATTCTCTATTGTTTATGGTTGCAAGTTCTGCAAATTGTTATTTTTTGTTAAAATCTCTTTCTGAAAAATTCTAAATACATCTTTTTCCTTGACTTTCAAATCATAAGGAAGTGGAAAAGTCAGATATTCATTTAATCCTATGTCATGGGTTCAGCAGTAGCTCATGCTCTGCCAGAGAGGAGGGAGAGATAGGGTGCCTGGTCTGGGCTAGTCAGGGAGGTATTCCATACCACAGCATGTCCTGCTTGGGGAGGGGACTAGAAGCTGGCCGGAAGGGAAGGGGTTAACACTCTGGGCTGGGCTCGGGGAGGCAACTGGAAGCTGGAGGAAAATGGAGGAAGGAGCACGCGGTGCTCAGCCGGGCAGGGTGGAGTGAGTTATGGGTCGGTGGCTGGTGAGGTGTTGTATTCTTTTCGCTTGTTATTGGCTGTATCATTATTATTGAGTTATGCCTTAGCTATTAAACCGTTCTTATCTCAATCCGTGGGGGCTACATTCCTTGGATTCTCCTTCCTAACTCTCCGGTAGCTGGGGGACTTGGTTTAAACCACGACATCCTAGTAACTGCTTTATCTGCAACATTGCAAATATCAGGCATCTGCAGATTGTTTTGAATACTTGCCTTCTATTACAAGGTCATTCGGTCAGTACAACATTCAAAGACCAAAGCCTTTGCAAGTCAGATCTATTTTTTTGTCTGCAATGTCATCTTCAAAGTCTGCAAAGAGCTTGGAAGAGGCAACAGTCCCTTGGTATCCCTGTGTTTCGTGGCATGTAGTTTGATAAATGCTTTTATCAGGAAAAGTGTCACAAAAATGTCTTTATGAACCCTATCAAGTTATGTGCTTTGGTATCAATATACTCCTAGAAACACTGGCATTGCTTGAATATTACTCTTGTAAACTTTGACAGGTTTGAGCATGTGGCAGTTCTAATAATCTTTGTCTTAACTCTATCAACTCATGGCAAGTTTTACCCTTATACTTCTCTCTCAATATTGCAACATCCCCAGTTCCTTTTCTGCAAATTTCTCTGAAAACCTCAGTGCAGCTGACAGCAGCCTCTCTCTTTTCTTATTCATTTGGATGTGCTATGGGAGATGCCCTTCCACATGGCAGAGATAGACTGTCCCTTAAGACCTCTTTGGTGACTAGATCACAGCAAGAATGACAGACATGACACTAGGAACAAGAACATGTATTTTTATTGGGCTCTGGGAAAAGTATTTATAATTCTGAACCATTCTTTTTTGATTTGGTTGTGAGACAGAGACCAGACTGTGCCCCAGGATTTAATGGCTGAAGGACTTCAGGACAGTGAAAGGCGATTGGGGAAAAAAAAAAAAGTTCATTTAAGCATAGTACCAGTAAGGAAACAAACCATTAACAACAACAATAAACCACGAGTGATTCAGCATCTGTTCCTTTTGCCCTTTCTACTTTTCTCTGTTGGTCTTCTTTCATTTTCTCCTTGCCTTTAATGGTTCTTTTTAACATTATTCCTTTCACTTTCTCTGGCAGGATTTTTAATGTATTTATCCAAAGGTCTATGAAGCATAGGCACTTTTTAAACCTTTTGTCATTTGTTTTCTTTCAAGAAAATAACTGCATACGAAGAATACCTGTAGTTGAATTCACAATGTTTTTAGCATTGAGTTTGGAAATGTTCTTAGCCAGCAGATGCACTATGACTGCAGTGTGTCCGGATGCCTGGAGAAAAGCAGCAAATCTAAGGGAAAGAACATAATGTGGAAGGATGTGAAATTCTAACTCACAAGACAAGTGTTTTACAAGAGAAAAAGAGATTCAGTAAAATAAGGGAAATATTCTGATAACACAACAATTCTTCGGGAGAATATTCCACTGTTAGATGAAAAAAAAAATAAAAGGAGTAAGAAAAGGTTACAATGTGCAGAGAAAACTACTCTTTCTCAGTATTACAGTGCTGGCTTCATAGAGATGTGATGTTGGGAATTCACAGGCTACCCAGATTCCTGCTGTATGATAAGGAGGCTGCTTGGATTAGGCTGGACTAGAGGTATAACTGTTCTAACAAAGAACATACAGTTACATGGAGATGACAGGAAGTTTTTCACCTTAACATGATAAACATCTCTACCAGATAAACTGATATTGGAGAACACAGAACAGAAACAATAGAATAAAAAGTAATATTTCTTTTTCAAGGATCCATGAGATATAAAAAGAACAATCAAGGGAGAAAGAAAATATGGACCTGCAGATGATGACCAAGACACAGACCTAAGTCATAAAAGATAGCACTGCCAGGTAACACAGGATTCCAATAAAGATCAGTGCTTATTCTTAAACTTTCTTGCTTCATGGAAGAAAGCGAGTATGAAAACCTGTCCATTTCCTATTAGAAATCGGGATTTAGAAGGCCAAATCCTTCTACCAGTAAGTGGATACAAGTATGTAGTTAATCTGAGTGTTAGATAGATATTTTAACAAAGAATTCCCAAAGAGTATCAGGGCACAGTAACTGGTACTTTTTCTCAGGGCCACTGCAAACAATCTTCCAAATCACCAGCAGAAGACAGTGAAGCATGAAAAATATGACCCTCCAGATGAGCGCTGCCTGAACTCAAATTCTCATTTGTAAGCTAAAAATATACTAGGTAGGGTTTTGTTTTTTAAATAAACTAACATTTAAAATGCTAATACAAGTGGCATACAAAGAAACACGTGCCTTTAACACACAATGGCATTCTAGAAATGCAAGGAAATTATTTAACAGTTCTTTTGGTAGGCATGTGTTGAACCTAACGTGTTAAGACCAGTATCCATCACACAAGGTCATGTCATGTTCAAAGTCATGTTATTACCTACTGTAAGAACAATCTGCATTTGCAGGTGAGGTATTAAACTGCTTCTTCCCTTTCAGAATTCTAGTTGCAAATTCTGTTTTCATTCACCTGTGCCTCAGGTGCAGCAACACTTGTGATCACCTTGATAACTCCCCTACTGTACGTTGCTGCTCCACATCCTCATCTTTCTAGGTATACCTCATTCATCTCAGTCTCATCAAGCCTTGCTGGCACTGTTTATATCTCAAGGGATCATTTGTGGCAATTTACAGATGTTTGCTTTATCAGTTTAGCTTCAAATTATTATTTTGAGCATGTTTTCTGCATTGTGTTTTTCAATGTAATGAGCCACAGTTAAAAGAGTTAGTTCTGAATCCAGCAAAGATTTGAATACAGGTTGACTCCACAAACAGAGAAAAAGAGGAAAAAATCCAAATACTATGAATATTATTTTATGACAAAAAATCCACAACTTTTAAAACCCTAAGCAATAACTAGAGAACTGTGTAAGTATACATTACTCTGCACTTCAGGACAAATATGCCTGTTGGACATGGGAGCCATTATTTCATGTTTATTTATATCAAATGTTCTTATGCAAGTGTCAGTTATGATAATACAAGCTGGGGATCTGGTCTGAACTGCCATCAAGTTCAACAGTGTTTGCTTCAGAAGGCTCCATTGTGTGCTATGACAGTTAAACACTCTGCTCTCATAACAGCTGCACTTGGGGAAGAATTGGGCTTTTTAGAATTATCCATTTAATATATCCCTTTGAAAGTATCTATTTTTAAAAAACCCAGAGAGAAGCAATTGTGTTGATAGGGATCATTTCTTCTGTGTTCAACACTATTGAAATCTGTGCTGCCATGGGAATTATGGTTCTTCATGGATAATCACAAGGGCAGCCGTAGCACAGGTGTCTCTGTTCATGACAAGAGATTTAATCCTGAAGTTTTCAGTGGCTTGACTACCTTGAGAGCCAGAAAGAAATGCATTCAGGTATTCAATACCACAAACTGGGAGACAAATTAGCTATAGCTCCTAATTTTCACTAGGGGAAAAAAAAATCCCACAAAAAAAAAACTATAGGGAATCCCTAATTAAGATTCTTCACCTAATTTAAAAAGTTCATCATCAAATGAAACAAGAAGTGCCACAAACATTACTAAGTACAGACCACAATCTCCATCATCTGGTTGCAAGTGACTCATTTCAACACGCTCCATTCCAGAAGATTATAGAGAGGCTTCAGCCAACTGCCTGAGCCAATGCACTTCTGTTATACAGTGCTCTGGGAGAGTACCATATTTCACTTTCACATGCAGACATTAAAACAAGCTTTCTAAAAGGAATTTGAGGCATTTATGGGAAAATAGGCCAGGTATGTTGGGAGAATCTAACTGCCAGTCTGTTCCTCTCAGGATCCACATATGAAAATTTTATCCTTTGCTTTTACTCATATCTTTCACAGCACATCATAAAAATACACCTCAAAATGGCAGAACTGCTTTAGAATTAAAGACAAAAATTTCTACTCTCTTGCTTATGCACTGCCCAGTCAATAATCACAAATGATTGTTATTCTATTCGTTTTATTAATGGGATCATGTCAGTTCAGGAAAACATTGCAAATAATTATAACTAACAATTCATGACTCCACTCATCCTCTTCTTTTCTCAGCCCCTTTTATTATTTGGGTTTTTTCCTCCTGACTGCCAGCTGCTGGTACAGATGTCACTTCCTGCCAGATGTTTTCATAAAAACCTCAATTAGTATCTACCCACAGATGATACAGCTATAGAGGTGACTGCACAAGTACAGACTTTTTAAGTACATGAGGCTAAACGAGAATCTGCTGCTCTCTACACATCAGTTTAACCAATGACTATTTGTTGCAGGTGAAAATTTCATCTGCATTATTCTAACTAAAATAAAATATGCCAAACCACTACTTTTAGAACAGGCAATGCATAATAACATATTGGAGAGGGATACAGAACTCAACCCTTCAGCAACGAGAGAGATTAGGTAAGAATAGGAAGTTGTGGTCAATCCATTAAAACTCCTCTCTGCCACTCCCTCCTCCTCACACTTTCCCCTTCTCCATTGTGGGCTCTTTCTACAGGCTGAAGTCCTTCCACATAACCCTCCTCTAGCATGAGCTCTTCTCAATGAGGAGCCATTCCTGTCAGGAGGACCTGCTCCATCACAGGCTCTCCCAAGTGCTGCATCTTTTTTCAGGTGATAGCCACCTGCTCCATGGAGGATCATGCATCCGAGGAATCTGTTTGGTGCCTGCAGCACCTCCTGCCCTCTCCTTCTATCACCTGGGTGCTCACAGGACAGGGTCTCACACAACTTCCCCCTCACCACCTGGGCAGGGCTTTGCCCTTTCTTGAGTAAGGAACCAACCTGAAATATTTGTGTCTGGCATGGACACCTGGCCTCTCCTCAGCTCCCCTGCTATCAAAACTTCACCACAGACACCCACTACAAGGCCCATTCATCCTGGGAGGCTGCTGCTTTAAACTGGGTGCCCAGTTACAATAATGATACAAACCACCCCAGGAATAAAGACTTTTGCTTTGAGGTTTTAGAGAAATAGAGTATAATTTAGAGTATAACTGAAATGGAATACAAGATGAAAGATGAATACAGAATTTAAAATATTCTATTGTGCAGTAACATATTGTGCTTAGGTTCTGATCTTGCTCCATTTTAACCTGTAATCACTCCTTAAACTTGTCAGACCAACAAGCCTTGTATCATTACAATAATAGCTTTAATAAAGGAATGAGGTTTAAAGCATTACCTTTGCAGCACCTGAAAATACAGAGATAATTAAGCCTGATTTTCTTCAAAGCCTTCCACCCTCCTAATGAGTTCTAATGAATTCAGTATTGAAGATTTAACAACAGGTGCCTTTACATTAGGAGGCCACGCTGTACAGGCATAAACAGCACCTGCAAGCATTTTCCTCAAGAATGCTAAAAAAGGCCTCAAAACTGCTCCCTCCAGCAACAGCTGCCTTGCTAAATAAATAAGTAAATGGCATTATCTAATATTCATAACATGCCCGGACCCTGTGCTCAACCCCAGCACCGTAGTGTCTTTTTCTATTACAAGTACTGATTCATTCTCATAACGCATGCACTGCTCCCAACTATTGGGAAGATTTAATTTTCACCCCAGTGTTCTCTTCAGAGTTAACAGCTGTTCCACACAGTGTGACTTAGATTCAACTCACAGAATGGGTTAAGAAAAGCATCTCAGAGTAAGATCCCCTCACTGTTGCATAAGAGGTAAAGAACACAAATTGCCTACATCAGTTCACAGCCCCACAGTGACAGCTAACTTGGAGACAAAGAAACTTTTAGTTGATCCTGCATATTCTGAACAGAGCCTCTGTGAGGGGGTCAGTAGCCATTGGTGCTCATTTCTGTTGCACTTGAATTCAAGGCATTTGCTTTTCTGCCCAGATGATCCTCAGTGCCCACATGTTCTCATTCTCATTCTCATCTCTTACCGTTTCACCCAAGGTGAAGGCAATTTCTCAACATTTCTTCCTCTTAGCAAGCAAATGAACTAGCAAGAACTCAGAGAAACACGTTAAAAACTGGTGCTGATACTCACAAACTTTTGTTATCCATGACAGCAACACAAGGGTGTCTTTCTGTAGTATCTCCTAAGGAACTTGTGGAAAAAACAGGTATGGCTGGTCTCATTCTAATTAGGAAACAAATTACTCTCCTGTCTTTTGGTCCCTATCCCTGGGTATAAGATCCCTAAAGCTACAAGATTCTCAAATGCCAACTAAAGGCATTCAAAACACCAAAGCCAAGCGACTTAAAAGGTCTTTTTCACTAATAATTACAATACAAACTCTCAGTTGCCCACTCATCTACCTTTCATGCTTTGTCTCCATGAAAGCTACATGCTGTCCTACTTCAAAGTCATGATGCGAGGAGGAAAATTCCTCACAGAAATCTGTTCCGCAGACTCCTGTGCCTATAAGTCTTTTCACACAGCCCTTTGTGATTTATGCTCATCCCAAAGCAGTCCAGCTATTTACCTACCCTGTTCCCACAGGAGCATTTTAGTCAGAGATTTTCTCCAGCTGTGCCTCAGTCTAAAAATTTCTAATTCTTAGAGCACTCAACATATTTCCTGCCCACCCATGTCTCCTGACTTGTCTTGATCTACAGAGGTAAACACATGTTTATTTAAAGTGGTTAAGAGAAAAAGAGATGGAAATTAACAGAATCTCAGTTTAGTGATTGCTATCACTAACCATCACTGCTTATTTCACATGCTTAAAGAGGAAACATGTACACAGTGAATTACGTGATCTGAAGACTTAATATATGATCTTATAAATCATGTTATGCTTAATAAGGTAAAATATGTAAATCATTATTTGATTTAATAAATATGCTCTAAATCATAGATAACTCTCATAAGTCCTTTTATAAAAAAATGTTGGTCATTTTAATCATAAGTGACACGCATATAAAAAAGAGACATTAAATATACCCAACTTTCTGAAGGAGAAATATATCCGTAATACCCAAGAGACAGTGATACCACACACACACTCTTAACCAAGAGATTCCTGCTCAGACTGTACAAACACCATGGACAGCATTATCATTATGGTCATTGTTCAACCGTTGTGGCACATTCTACTCACAACTTCAGCTCTGGAGGGAGCAATGGCTGAGTATGATTAATCAGAGTGTATTTGTTGCAGGAACTAATAGAAGGAACAGTGCTAAGCATTTTTCAAAAATGAATAATAATCCAGGTACCTGACACCTGCATGTGATGTGAAGCATTACAAACAAATGAGGAGTAATAGAGCTTACTGGGCATAAAACATTACTGTTTTATAAAAGTAAGTGCAGAATAAGCAAACTAGAAGTAATCACCCAGAGCACTTCTACGAACTAAATAACCTTTAAACTTTCCGAGGTCCTACAAAAGAACATGACTGATTAGCATCTGCACAAGTCTGTAAAGGGGAATGGGACATAAATATGTTGAAGACTAGAATTTTAGAACTTAAGTCCTACGTTAGCTCTGTTACTGTTCAGATACAAAAACACTGAGTTAACTGTTTTAATGGTCCACATCTTGCTACTGTGTTTCCTGAACTTTTGAAGTGCTTGGAAAAATATTATTCAGTCTTTAGGTATTTGCCAAATTAATGTCTGGAGACTGCCAGGCTTTTTAAGAATAAATGTCAATTAATTGTTTCCTTATATTGCACATTATCTAATATACTTTACTAGAAATCCATCTTGCTAACAGTCCCCCTGCTTAGAACTCTAAATAGAGAGGGACAAGAATAAGCACTTTTAAAGGAAACCAAGACTGATACATATGTGGATGGCAGGTGTACAGCTGGACAATACCCTGTTTAGAAGGGTTTGCAGTTACTGAATGTTCTGGGGAAAATACTGCCCACTTGCCCATAGCTTCTTTCTGGAGAGCTTTAAGTCACATTTTGCCATACAACTATATTAATCCTATCCTAGATCACTACTAATTTGTCAGTTTTAGCAGACAACTACTGCTGGTTTCATATTTTCTATTTTGGTTTTTAGGGGGTGGGGGGGGTTTAATATGATTTGTTTAGGTTTGATTGTGGTTTTCTACATCTGCTTTAAGTTTTTGCTAAAGAAGATTAATTGTACCTAATTTGTCTTTCCAGGGACATCGTTAGCTTAAAATCATTCTTCCAACGTGTCTTAATGTATGGAAAGATTTTAGGGTGTCTTTGGTGGAAATACTTTCAATTTATACCAAGAACAAAGAGGAAATTTATTGGTCACTCTACAAAAAATTGCCATTAAAAAGGAGAATGAATTCACAGTATACATTGACCAGCATTTGAAAAAAAAGACCACTGACAAAGTATTTGGATTCCCCAACTGTAGCACCTTTAAGTTAAATCCAAGGACTTGGATTTTTTTGTGGATTTTTATTCCATAAATGGACTTTGAAAAACAGGCAGAGAAAACTTGTAAAACTAATATTTCCTGATCTTCAGAATGCTGGAAGTTCAGAAAGTTGAAAACTTAGAACTTTGGGGAGACAGCTATTGTTAAATCCTTTTGTTTTATACATCACATTCTGCAGAGAAAAAAACAATATAAGGAAAATCTTATGGCTTTGCTATGAGAAAGAGAGCAATTAACACACCTAGAGCACAGTTAAACATGGAGAATGCAAGGCAAGTACATGGACAGCATTAGAGTTCAATGTCTATACAGTAAAACTGACCAGCATGGAAATCTTTGCTATCTTATTTCTCCTGAAATTGAAGCGGATTTTTAAAGGCTTTTCAGAAAACAATGCAGTACATTCTACTCTGAAAGAAATTAGATACTGAGTAGGCTGACTGACATCAGGGGTTGAATTTACATTTGGCACACTTTAAATGTTCAAATTGAAAGGAGTGAAAGCTTTTGTTTTGAAACATAAAAATTTCATGCTGTGGAAAAAGAGAGAGAATGAGACAGTGAAAATAACTAACTCATGGATTGAGTGATAAACATTGTGCACTATTGTTTATTCAGACAGCTAGCAGCACCAAATAAGGTTTTCCTAATATTATTACTGTGGTGATTAACATCCCTTTTCACACTTAGAAATCATTCCTCAAACTCAAAAGTGAATTGATTTCTCCCTACTATAATTAATTACTCCACATTTAATTGCAGGAAGCTGGGTATTTTTTCAGCTCTGCACTTGCTAAATAGTGTCTTAATTCTGCTCACTTTCAGGTCTGTTCTACGTGGGACCAGTGAAACGCCAGGGTGTCAGGGTGATGAAGTATCTGCTCCTAGTCTTCTCTCTCTATAAAGCAAGGTCTGCCATACTACATCTCTGACTTAGGAGGCAAGCAGCTAGGTTTCAGTTTTAAATAAGGTATCAGAGACAAAAGACAGGATTGTAAAAATTATTCACTGTGGCTTAACAAGCACAGCCAAGTGTTCTGGTGGCTGTAATGAAAATGGTGCTTTGAGAGTTTCCGTGTCACTGTAAATAGCAGGGGTCATCTGGGCTACAGGCCATCACATCAGTATTTGAGAGAAAATTCCTATAAAAAGCAAGTGAGAAAAACAGAGACTAACGATTGCTGAGCAGATATCAAAAATACCCTATTTTATTTCCAGGTACTTTTTTTTTGTTTTGTCAAGCTGCTGCTTGACAGCGAAAGAACAGAGAAATGATGTTAATGTTTCCTGTTTAGCAGCTGCAAGCATTTCTTGGTGTGAGTTTTCAAGCAATATAATCAACTGAATTCTGCTATAGGGGTTTTCTTTTATTGTTTTGATACACTGCACTATCAGCAAGAGTAGCAGAACCTGTGGCTCACTTAAATGCTAGGTATGGAAGCAACAGGGATAAGCTATTAATAATAATATATGAATACATAAAATAGTAAAATACCAATATAAAATAATAGAATTAATTATAATAGCAGCAGAATTGAACCAGCTTGGACTATTCCTGTATTTGCTTGCACTTAATGAGATTTATTGGCACTTAATGAGATTGATAATATAAATTTAGGTTTATTAAAAACAGAACACCTGTGTAAATTGCTAGTGGTATTGATATATTTATCTGAGCTAGTAAATACTCCTTTAACACAACTTAATCACAAATAATCAAATGCCGAATATAATCACTGAGTCACATCAAATCAGCTTTTTCAGGCTCTGCTTAAGAATTCCTTCCTTTCAGGACCTTTGTTCTTTTACCACAAAAAAGTACACAAAAAGACCTAAGGCCCGTAATTAACACATTGCTTAAGTGTTTCCTTCAACATTTGAAAGAACACAAAACTGGCTTTCAGATCCTAACTCACATCCAATTCCCATACACAAGGTAATAATATGAAACTATTTTACATATGTATACACATGTTCACACACACTTTCCAGAAATAATCATGTCTTCTTTTCGTGTTGATGAGATACTTAAAAAGCCCTTGGGGCATAGAGCACTGAACTGATTACCTTTTATTACCCTCCTACTTTAGCTTATTTGAACTTCCTAACCTATAAATATGGGCAACACTGAGGAAGGAAGAATGCAGGTTTTAACAGGTAGCTCTGCTTAAAATGCAGTGTGAGGGAACTGAACTGTCGGAGTGAAAGACCTTCCTGAACATGAAAGTTACTTCATGTTTTGCCTCTAACAGCCAGTACAGGGGAAAACCACCCACTCACAATACCAAGTACTTCTGCTGTGGCTTATCAGCGTCAGGTAGTCAGACACAAACCTCAGATCTCACATGACAGAATATGTCCAAAGCCTGGAAATGATCTCCAGTGCCGCATCTCAAACATTTCCATAGGGGTTACAACTAACTGAAAATAATATATGTAAAATCAAAAGGTTGCCTTTAGTTGATCTCTATTTCCCAAGCTCTAGGGTCCACATGTCAATTGTTCCTCAACAGCTGCTAGGACTAGAAACTGTCTCAATAAAGAAACATGAAGCAGAGTATCATATGACTCAAAGAACTGTACCTGTGCATAAAAGACCATGGCCTGCAAGTTGAGAGAAGTGATCCTTCCCCTATATTCACACCTGCTTCCACTTAGGAGTTTCAGACATCACCCAAGAAGTGCAAGACCAGCAGAGATGATGAGGATGATTGGAGATGATAGCACTGAGGATGCAGGAGTGACAGAGAACTGGGTTCTTTCAGCCCTGAGAAAGAAAGGCTAATAGAAGATAGGTCTCCCTTCAGCTACCTAGTGGCAGAGTACAGGAAGGAGAGCGACAGGCTCTTCTCACAGGTGTATAGTGAGAAGACAAGAGGAAACAGGCACACCCTGGAATACAGCAACTTCTGACTAGATAGAAGGAAAACAGACTTAACCAAGAAGATGGGCAGACACTGGAAGAGAGGCCCAGAAATGCTATAGGGTACCCACCCTTGGAGATAATAAAAATTCAGCACCTATGGTACTCAGCAAGTGAGGAAGAGAATAAGGAAGTGTGAAACAATCCTTAAAATGAGTATCTATATATCCTGGTAACATTCTGATTATTTTAGTCATTATTTCAGTCAAGAATCAAAACCAGTCGTGCCAAATCAACAGATAAAGCATACAGAGGAAAAGCAGAGATAACAAAAACTCTCCGAACAAACATAAGCAGTAGTAACATCACAAGTAATATCACATCCTGCACACAATAATTAATTCATCATGTAATCCAAAAACTTAATCATTATAATATGTTGAGATAGCATCAAAGGATGAAGCGTTTGTGAAAAGAAAAATGTATTTTCAGAATCAGACTCCAGTGATGACTGAAGACAAAAGTTAAAAGGGGCTGGTTAAAGAACATTGCCATGGCCTCACATCATAATAATAGGCTGTCAATGGATGTAACTTAAAGGCATAAATGTCCTCAGTGAAAACTGTTTAATTTCTGCAGGCTGGGATTCTCTTCCCCCTGCATGTTCCTTCCTCATATTAAAAAACACCTCTGCAATTATAAATGCTCTTATTCAAGCAAACATTTTTCCCCACTCTGTAGCTGCATATTTTAATATTGCAATAGATCAGAAATCATAGCTTTCTAAAAGCAAAAAACTATGTCCTAAGAACTGCTTTCTCTTCTAAAATGCTGATTTACTTTAGATAAATTGCATTATTGTCGTGTGTCGATTTATTCATTAGGAAAAAAGAAACCAAGGAAGACAAACTATGTGCGTACTTGGACTGCAACAATACAAAATTGTACCTTTTGAAAAGCTTTTATTATTTCCTTACCATGAACTTTTGCATTTTTGAATTGCTAATTCTGTTAATGGGTTTATTTTGCTCCAAAATTTGCATCATGGAAATTACCACCCCTACAATGTCCTCCATGTACAAAACAGTCTGCATATTTTGTTGCAAAGGTTACATTTGTTATATTGGCAAATAGTAGGATGCCTTGAAACAGCAAAAATGTAAGAAACTACTGTAGAATTAGTGGTATAAAAGTACTTTTTATCATTTTAAAAAGAAAAAAACCAAAGATGTGCCTTTATTTTTATTCAATTTGTTTATTAGTGCAAAACCATCTAAAATAAGTCTGTGACCATTGCTTTGTCTTTCAGATTAAACACAGAGCAGCCAAGTAGAACTGGAACTTTGGGCACCATAGTACAACTCCTGATTTTCAAATTTCTACTGTGCTATTCCCAGTTGTTGGCAATTTTTGTGAGTACACAAAGTACAGCTTAAAAGCCTCATCTTAAACTTATGGAAGTTAACATTTATTCTCAGCTGTTTACAGACACTGTTCTCTATGAAAGGCAGTGTCCAATATCTGCAGGACAGAGAATACAGAGGAAATTATGCTGTGAATCATGAACAGCAGATACCATGCCTTTGTTCTTGACTTGTTCCCTGTCTAACAAAACTGTTTCTTGACTCAGGTTTTGATGCCCCTGTCTCAGAGAAATGCTAATGAACTGAATAGCTACCTGCAAATTGTAATACTAAATAAAATGTCTAGGAACTAGTATGTTTTGCATTTAATGATAAATGTAAAATTACATCACCTTACTTCTGTTTCAAAATAAACCAATGGCATAAGTGTACCCAGAGTGAGGATTCAGATACATGGATTTCAGACACTGTCACATATAAATTTAGTCTTTCCCCAGACGGAGTGAAAGTTAGAAATATTCATGTAGCCCTGACATTCTCAAACCTACACATTGATTAAGATGCCTAAGATTTTCTTCTAACCTCTACTTCTGTGTGGGCTAAACAGCCGTGTATCATCACCAGAAATAAGCCCACAACAGTACCAAAGTAACCACTTGACACAGTGGCTTCATTAAACTATACAGGACTTAGGGAACTAGTAAAAAACTCTTCTGGGAATAATGGCTGATAATACTAGGGTGTTGAACTAGATGACATTTGAAGGTCCCTTCCAACCCAAACTATTCTGTAAGTCTGCGATACTGCACTTAACTTTCTAAAAATATTGTTGTAAAATATCTTCTCTAGAAAAGGCTGAGAACAGTGCAAATGGGCATATACACATTGGAATATATATTCACACAGCTCAGAAGTCCTTTGAGAGCTTGGTGTTACAGACCAAACAAAAAAGCAAGGCCTAACTCGTAGTGTTTGTGCATTTTTTATTATTTCAAGCCTAGGGTAAAATAATCTCAAGTGTTAATAGGGCTTTACTGCATCAGAAGTGAAGCAAAATATTAACTTTTTTTTATTATTATTTTTTCTTTTTTTGGGCCATCATTCCCATACAAAAGGCCTTTCAAGTGTGCTGGGTGACAAGGCTCCATACTATAGCATGGGTAAGGGGAACCCCTTTGAGCAGCACAGCAGAACAGAGTAGCTAGCACAATCTGCAAAGCAGCTGCAACAGACACTGCGAGCGTATCAGTAGTCTATGTACTATAGTTTTAGAAGCCCTGAAATAATCAGGTACCAGTATCTCCCAGGACAATGTCACATGTACAAATACACTACAAATATTCTACAAAATATACTTGATGAAGCAAATTCTAACTTCTTTAAACTCCTTAACAATCCCAGTATCACAGTAACAACTGAAAAGGAAATCTCAGTCCACATAACTAGCGGCGTACACATTTCAGTGTGAAATACAATTTTTGAAGTACATTAAGTTCTGAAAACAACTGCTTTTACTGTTAGAGGCATTGTCTAAGGTAATACATAAGCATGAAAAAATACATGGTGCTGCAAGAATATAGTGTTCCGAGATCTGTTTATAATACAGAAAACCTTTAGAAAAGTTTACCTGTAGTTCTTGCTGTGAAAAAGGTACTTTATGAAAACAAGAAAAGTAAGACCAACCTGAGCAGCTTACTATATATACAATTACCAGTTCTGAAGTCTAAATTGATCTGCCTGTCATCTGCTGACCACTGAAGGATGAATGACTAATGCTGTGGACCCCATTCATACACATAGGACTCTAATCTCAGAAGCTGCTAGTGTATGTTTCCATCAAGGTTTTTGTTTCATCAGTATCACATTCTAAATGCTTGCTGTTCTATTCTACAGCATTCCACTTACCCTCTTTTAAAATGAATTAACCTTAAACTTTTGATTTCAGTGATACGACTTTACATACTTCAGATCAAAACCACCACAAAGCAGGAATTCCCCAAACTCCTTACATACTGTAGCTCTAAATTTTCATTGCTTTTTAGTAGTCTGCTATGAGACTGGTTCACCCATCTTTAGTATGTTTCATTGTTTGCGCTCTGTATGTCCTAGGTGCTTTCCTGCTATTAGCAATGCAGTCTTGTTACAAAGTAATCTGAATGAGTCAATACAAACCAGCAGTTTGAAACAGCAGTGACTCAAGGCCCAAGGAGGGGAAACTCTATCTCCGTATCTTTCTTGATTTATTGGAACACAAATGTGAGATAAACAGGACCCACACTTCATTAAAAGTGACAAGGTACTTTCCTAGGATCATAGGGTATATACAAAGCACAAGCTCCAGGGGCTTTTGAAACAGAAGGTCTTTTGAGAGGAAAGAGTGTCTCAGCTGAAAGTTAACTACATGAGCAATGTGCATCACTAATGTTGGTGGCCCTTGGGCTCAATGCTAAACTTTCAAAGTTCTGTATAAATACAGAACAGTTAAGTGTCCTAAAAAGCTCTTTAAAAATATAATCATGACCCACACACAGTCCTTCTGTATGAGGAAAGAGCACTGTCACATTCAGAGAAGTTCTTGCACTGGCAATGTTTGGGGAAAATAAAATTAAATTTAAATTCCTCCTTGTAACATTTCTGTGATTTCTTAATCTTAAGTCAGAATGATTGGCTGTACTGACAGAACCTAACAAGAGGTTATCCAACATAAAGGAATAAATGCTCTGTAAAATCATCAGGTACAAGTTCTTACACATCAAAAGACAAAAATCTTCAACCTCCATTCCAATTAAGCCTACCTTGAACTGGTATTCCCAAACAAAAGGCAAGAAAAATACTGCTGAAATAAATATCAATCTTCTAGCACTTCTCTTGTGTAAGTGGCTTGGACAAGACTAAGAGGACTACGGAGTAAGTGAAAAAAGGGGACAAAGTAAAAGTAGATGAATGTAACATTCACAAGCCTCCCTCCATGTCCTTATTAGCTCTGCAGCCATTTTTCAAAATGCTGTTGACACCATAATAGTCTCCAGAGAGAACATGTTAACTAAAGAGACAGCAGCTTCATTTATCAACAGTAGTACAGCAAATTTGCCTGAAGAAATTATGCCAACCTGCTAATACAGCTCATCAGAAATTGGTAAGAAACCAAGTCATGCTAGAAAAAGTCAAGGTTAAACTGCAAGATTTTACTATAATTACAAGGGATTTCAGTTTTGTTCATTCTAAAGATTATGTTCTACAAGGAATACATAGCCAAACATGGGACTGAACAGACCAAAAAAATTCTCAAACAGCATGGAATAGTAAACATTTTCCTCGGAGAAACCTGAGCTCCCCTGTCAAATCCTGGAAAAATAAAGGAAGCCTAAAAGTTTTTTGCCCACAAAGATTTCATGATGCTCTGTTGATGGAGATGCTCTGTTAATAGAGATGCTCTGTTACAGCTGAAGTGGGAAAAGATGTTAAAATACCGTGTTTCTGTACAGAGAACTTGAACTTCAGGTAACACAGTACAGTTCCTCAGATAATTCAGTGTCATGATTTAACCCCAGTTGGCAGCTAAGTACCACACAGCTGTTCACATGACATTATTTATTAAAAAAAATAAAGTCCTCAGAATTCTGTATTAGAAAACAAAACACAGAAAACAAATTGGATGAAAGAGCAATATGCAAGAACAGGGCCTCTGTAATTACACTTCATTTATATGATCCACTTTCAGTTATGTTATTCACAATGGGAGGGAGGTAAAACAAATTTGTGTGGTTTGACAGTGCATATACAATCTAGGCCTATGCAAACACAGTTAAACATTTTCTTGCTTTTGTTTCAGTTACATTAGGATTGGGTTGTACGCAAAGATAAGTTTTCTGAACTTGTATCACCCAGACCAAGCAGTCTTTGGTAACCCCGTGTCTATGGCAGAACTTTCTGTGTCTGCGTCTCATATTTGAAAAGGAAACAAAGGATTTAACTACACTCACAAGCATCTTACAAGCTGTAATGCACAAATAAGAGAAATTGCAGAAAATACCAATACTGTATTCTGATTAACAAGCAGAACTTCATTTCTTGGAGGTCTAGAATTCCTGCTAGAAGAGCAACTACATATTCATTAACATGTTGCATGGGTAAATCTAGAACCCTGAGACCAGCATATTAAAAGCAGCAGCATAAGGGCTATCCCTCAGATTCTGCTGTTAGTTTGGGCTCAAGGGCCTTTTACTATGAAAAATTAAATGTGACTTACAACTTACTTTTAAAGGGGGAGATGGGCGTTGGGGGGGAGATACAAGCATGGAAAGCTGTGTTATATTGCTTAATGCACTAAGCCGTAACTTACTTATCTGTTTCATTTTGTTGAAAAAGAACTCCCTAATACAGTCCTTCAAGGAAAAGAGAAATGTTCAGAAAGGCAGAACCCTGAATAGGGAAAAAAAAAGTCACAAGCACACCTCAGCAAAGACCATGAACCTAAAACAAGCTGGATGTTTCTTAAGCCCTTGCTAAGTCTTTAAAGCAATAAAATGTTGATATAACAGTCTTCTAATTGATACAAAAATACTATTCATGTATAGAAACACTAGTGAAAAGAAATGCAGTTTGTGTATTGATGCCTGAGTGAACAGAATACTGAGGTAAACTCATCTGAGACTAGAGAGTCATTTAATTGCTGTGTCATTAAGAATTCTGTTGCTTTTTATAACTCTCTGTCATGACCTGAAGGGTTACCTACACACAGATGTATAGAGATCACAACCATGGGCTTGCAAGATTCCAAAACACACAGAAACATGGAGGCTCTGTCCTCTAAATTCCTCTATTATAATTACCAGAAACACCACAAAAATCACCAACCACAGCTACATTTTGAAGTTACCAATCAGTTCAGTGTAATCCATGACAGTTCCTTGAATGACTTTAATCAAAACTTTGAAAAGGCCCATAAAGTTTTAATGCAATATTTTCATTAAAAAAAAAAAAAAAACACAAGGAAAAAGCAAACCCCACTGGATGCATTAGCACAAAGTACAGTTGCATAACTGCAGTAAATTCCTTTTGATTGTTACATTTTTCTTATGGCATATAAAAGTTGTCTTATTTGTGTAGAGCATTAAAAGGCTACTGGCTACATCTTAGCATAGAGGATATATAGAGATGCCCATCTTCTACCTAAGTTTTTAATCACAGAATATTTGAGATATGTATGTGACAGTGGTTCTGTCCTAGTTCTTTCAACTGAATAAATGTGCTTTTAGCTGAGAAAAAGAGATATGTCAGTTCAGGGCCAAAGGAATTCACAAAGACATATTTAGGACTCAGGAGAAAAGATAAAGAAACTCCTAAAATTAGCATTAATAGCAAGCACACAGTGTAATCTCAGAATGTTTTTAAAGCATTAGGGACATAACACTTGAAGGCTACAAACATATCTTACATGAATACTTCAGATGAATTAGCATCTGCTCTTGGTGTTACTCACTGAAATCACACACAGAGAGATAGGTGAACAAAAATGTGGTTTCTGCTCTTCATAATATATTTAAATATGTACTCCCAATGATTATGAGAGCCTTAAGGCAGACACAGAGTGAATTTTCACCCTCTCCAGTAAGATACTATCTATACTGCTGGACTGAGCTTTTGCCATTGACCTTGGACTGTAACAAATGAAGTCTTATAGCTCTGCAGAGAGCATACAAAGCAGTTCCCTTGAAAAGAACTTAGAGAGGCACCATTAGAAATTTCCAGTGCCAACAGATACTCTGTGATTTAAGTGCTATGTTACCACACTACAAATGGTTGTGTCACTTGTCCCTGGGTGAAGATTCACAGAGCAATCTCCCAGAGGTAAAATATGTTGCCAAGCTGCAATCCCCAATCCCGTTGCAGTTCTGCAGCTGTTTAACAGTCAGTGGTGAAAATGGTTTCTAGGTGGATCAGGATGCTCTTTGTGAGCTGCTCTACAGACAAAAGGCAAAACCAGATGCACTTAAGAACTGTTAAGACAAACGACTTCACCATATTGTCACTTGATGAGTTCTTTTCTGTCCGTAATTTTATTTCATATGTATAAAAGTTCAGTAGAATAAAAACAAAAGATACAGATGGCAAACAGGTCACCTGACCCTCTGCCTGAAAATCCAGTGGCCCAAACAGTGCATTTTTGCATGAAGTTTGATTTAACAGTACCTGTTCAGTCAGAAAACTGGAAATATTTATTTTAAAAAATTTAAAATGTTTGCTTTTTTTTGTAGTAGCATTCAAGAATGTCTTGTCAAGGCAGTGACTCTTCCCCCCAGTTAGGGTAAATATTAAAATTTTATTGTTAAATAAAAAGACTATTTTTTGATTTAAAAATACTGATTCTACTTTCTGTATTTAAAAATATAGTAAAACAGTGTAACTTGACTAAAAGAGGAAAAACTTGGTTTGCAGGCTTAAAAAGATAATTTGACTTTAGTTAACTTTAATTAACTTTTACACCTGCACTTATCCAATGAGCCAAGGGGGAAGATTAGCCACAGTATAAGATGCTAACAGAAGCTTGACTCAATATTTATTATTCATCCCATCATTCTGTAGGAAATAATTAATTTAATGAGCAAAGGGGAATTATGAATTTTAGAACAGATTTTAAGCATCATGGATACTTATGTCAATGGAGGTAACAGACGATCTGGATTTGTGCAGTAGTAGGCTGTCATTTCCCCACTACCACTTATTTCTCTTCTCTGCTGATGTTTTTTATCTCAAATTTTCATTCTCACTGGTTCAGAAGTAAAACATTGCAGACTGTATTCAATGACAGCTTCTCCTATAAGGACACATTACTTCTCCAAGTGGGTAGCTCTGCTTCTGGTTTTCTGTCTCTTTTCTCTGGTGTACAATGTCTTTTTTGAACAGCCTTTGTTAATCACATTTGTTTCACTAGTTGTTTTTTAAACTACTTATTTTGGTTTTAGATCTATTGCCTAACAGTAGGCTATGAATTTTCCAGCAATATTAGATCTATGATTCCATTTAGCAAAAACTGTTTCAAAACTGATATTCTAAGCTTTCCTGGAGATATTGTAAAGGAACATTCATTGCTGCTGTTAGAGTGCTTATGGATTAGATTCCAGTCTCTTTTAAGCTCCAGATCCTTGTATTCATTCCAGTGACTCACATTTTGTTGTTACACTCATGAAGTGTTTTATTAATGGAGACTGAATAACAAACACCCACACTCTGGCACAATCCATTTCAGGCCTCACAGTTTTTCTTTTCTCTTTACTTGGGCTTTTGCACATTCATTTATCATATTTCAGATGCTTTACGCCTTGATCACACCATTATCAAAATGTTTAATCGTACCCACAGTTTATTCTGACAATATTTGGCATTAGTAACAGCTATAACTCACTATAAACATTAAACTGGCAAACTTATTCATATGAGATCTTTCAGGGGTTTTTAAATTATCAAAAATCATGTGGCATAAAACACAGACTTAGCCACATACTATAATTCAGAATTATTCTATCATGACTTTTTGTATACAAATGTAGACAAATAAGAATCAGCAGGTTTCTTCAAATGCTACATATAAATTTAAAATAAAGCAGCAGCAACTTAGAAAATGTCTATATTCCCCAAGCAGGCAGAAGTCCCATTCAACTGAATTATCAAAAGACAGAATTAAACCAAGACAATGTTCAGGTTCAAAATGTACTCAGAGAAAATATTAGGAAAAATGTTTATTACAGGTTATTAAAGGCAAAAACAGAGACCTCCTTAACAAGCCATTATATCCAATCAGAAGTTGAAGACATTTAGGAACATATTAAAGATTATCAAACATCTGCTTGTTCTTATAGGTTCACAGTACCTGTTACTGGCCATACTAGAATAAAACATCATGCACGATAGTCTCACCAAGTATGTCATCCTCTTAACAAGACTTTCTATCTTAGGCAGGAAATTACTAGTAGTTTTCTTAGGATGTAAATAGGAAAACACAGATGAGCAGCATGCAGAATTCACAATTCCTTCAATTACTCTCATAAACCCTTCCTTTCTTAAGAATGCCAATATTACTAACAAGACTGCTTTGAGGAGCTTATTTCTTCCTGCCTTCTTTTTAATACTATTCTGCATTAAGTGGATGTTTAGCTATTTCCTCAGAAGCTAATCCTATCTCTCACCATACACCCTACCTTCATAGCTCCCATGGAATTACATGAACAGTCAAAGGAAGAGAGGATCAATAATTTTAAAAGTAATCAAAAAGCATCTTACCTTAGAAATAATAAAATTAACAGTCTATTTTCAGCCATTTGTTTTTTAACCTAAATACATTCAGACTGCCAGAATCTCCAAATATGGTAATTGCAAATTAAATTGGTTTAAATTTTGCAGCTAATTTGTACTCGTCAAACTCATTTACATGCAAAACCATATTATATATGTCTATTCAAACAGGTACACCACAAATCCTTATTCTGGGTCTGACAGATTACTGCTAAAATGGCTGTTATGAAATGCTTTGATCTTTCTCAAACGGACTGTTCACATACTTCAGGTTAAGAATATCTTTAAGTACTCCGTAATATGAGTACATTTTTGAAATCACTTCTCAATTATCTCACTTTTTGTGAAAGGTCATTCATTTTGAGAAATGTAGTGTAAGAATATTCTGTTTCCTGTTGGGTAAATAAGATGGCAATTATGAACAGTTTCACAGAGAGCTGCCTGACATGTTCTGGACTTTGTTGACTTGAACTCTTAGATGTCAAAATTATATCCTATAAAAACTTGTTGACATTTGACATTGGTAAAGACGTGGACATTGTCCTCATGCACCCATGTTAATACAGCCTAGAGGACAGTGTTTTCTGTATGCTATCAGGTGACCAACTATAAACATTTCTGGAACAAAATTAAACCCCATGATTTCTCCAGGATACAATAATAGAGCATCATCCAAGCCAGATTTGGCTTTCTCTGGGGAAAACAGATGTCTACTACCAACAAAAGAAATATATTGTTCAACTGAAATAGTAGGTACCTATTCAATCTCTGCCAAAATGGTGCTTTCCCACCAAAAGAAAAATATCTGTCCTAACAATAAGCCACATTTTCTAAGCCTAATATTTATAAGGAGAAACTGGATTAAAAAAAAAAATCTAATAATTTTTCTTCCAATAAGGAAGAGAAAATATGCAAATACAAGCTTAAATTAATCTATTTTATTAAAGAAAAAATATTGAAATGTTCTACATTCAGAATAGCTTCTCTTCTACCATTATTATTATACATATTCCCTTCCAGGAAAGAGTAAAACTGCTGAAATACTCCTCCATCAAATTCATCAAGAAACACATTTTATGCTTACCAGACAAACTAGATGATTTGAGAGGCAGCAGTGGCCTTTTCAAAGCAGAACCAGAGTCAAGTATAGGAAGCAAAAAATGGAGTACCAGTGCCCCACATTTAATATAGCAGAAGATTAATTCAGTGTAAACCATTTTTCCAGAAAATCTCATCCTGAGTAATATGATGAGGGTTGAATTTCAGCTCTGAAGTGCAATCTTTAAATCCTCAGAAAGATGAGAAAACATTTCTGTAGATTGCGAAGTACAATTTCCTACAAATTGTCACTAGATGGCATCTTGTCATCATACTTTACATCTTGGAGTTCATCACCACTATCATTCCCCTGTGACAGAAAACATTGAACACAAAGTGTCCTTATGAGGTTTCAGCTTACTGTAATGCATAAAATCCTGGTTTTACCTCTGTGCAATGCATACTGTCCTACTGGAAGCCTCCCCAGAAATGGCAGAAAATCAATATCCACACATTGGCTCTTATACCCATACCAATGCATACATAAAAGTGATAGCAAAAATATTAAGGGGAGTTAAAAGAAGCCATTTGGGCGGTAGGCTGTTTGTGGTTGATTTGTTGGTTGGTTTTTTAATGATTTATTTATACTGCTTACCCATCAGAATTCTCAAGTTTTTATTGCTGCCTTTAAGAAGAATGCTTGCTGGTGGGCTTTGAATTTTTTAATTCTGGGGTTTGGTACCTTACAAACATTGTTAAAATTAACAGAACACAAATAAAAATGAAAGAAAATATTAACCCTACTATAAATACTTTTAATATTAAAGACTCACTAAAATTGCCAAGAAAACAATAAAACTATCAAAAAGAACAGTATGTTAATTGTCATAACAGTGCTAAATGGAATTTGGTTGATGGGCAGCTGTACAAAAGTTAAAATCTTGGTTGTGCAAATCAATAATTTTATTCTTTTGTTTTCCAGTAGCACAATTTTGCAGCTCCTAACTGAAAACCAAGGAAAAGGAAAAGATTCAAAGGAAAAGCTAAGCAAAATTATCACGTTCCCTTTAGGTTCATTCTGGTTATATAAAGCAGAGATCTACAAAACTGCTGTATGAAATGTATATTTATACCCTATTTATTACAGTCTCTTGCATTCCATCTATGGGAGCACACTCCACCCCACAATTTAGTACAGCTAACAGTGAAAAACATCAACTTCCATACAGCTTTTACACAACTTTCATGCAGACACAGCTTTTTCCTGCTGTTTCTTAATCTGTTTGCTTATTCTTAGATTGCAAGAAGTATGCTCACAAGCTCCTTCCTACAAGTCTGCTAGAATTGCCAAAAACTGAATAGTACTAACAAAAGCAAAGGCATTTGGTTTTCTCCTTTGCATATTCTGCTGTTCCTTTTAAAAGGAGAAGCCTGTTTCAGTTCATTTAACCCACAGGGTACATTCCCTAATATTCCAAGTAGAAGAGGTGTGCAGCCAAATGTGTTTGAGCACCTTCAAACATCAGTTTGGCTTATCCTTCATGAGTAACATGAAGAACTAATATAGACACACTCTACCTCCATTTCAGCAGCTCTCTAGATTCACCTGCTGGTTGGCATTTGCAACTGGAAATTCCCAGCAACTGCAAATTGGTTATTCTTATATTATTTAGAGACTGACTTTTACCCCCTTGGTTAAAAACAGCAGAATTTCTGATAGTGAAAGGAAGGAAGGCTGCTAAGAGAACAAGGCATCACTGCTCTACTGCCAACCAAGCAAGACAATACCAGATTTTATTTTAAACAAAGAAATCAAAATGTCAACCTCTGTTAACTTATCCTAGTGATCTGCTTTTCTAAGAATAATAAACGGCTCCAACTTTGTAGACATCCACATCGTTACCACTCTAGGCAAGGCAGAACTCTGACAGCAAACATTCAGCAAGCTATGCACCTAATTCAACAGGCAAGTCATAACCTGATGGAAGAGGGAAAGGGTATCAACATATTACAGGAGTTTGAACGTAAAAATAACTGGTTTATCCTCATTTCATTTATCATTAAGTAACATCTACAATTTGAGGGTTTTCTCTATACAGCCTACACTAGTAACATTGCCTTATCATCTAAATGATGCCAGAGTATGTAGAAGGAGACTATTTCCAGTTAATGTAGACTTCAACCTCTAGCCACTAGGAAAGATCATCTGATGTGATTAAACCCCACAGCCACATGCAATAACAATGAGCAACAACACTGTAAACATGTAAGGACTTAACAAAAGTTAAAGTTTTACAACTGCTTCTAGTGAATTAACAAAGCAACAGATTTTATGCGCCTCAGTCCTCCAAAGTAGTCAGATGTTGTGATATTCATTATGGATTGTAGTGATAGGACAAGGAGTAACGGGTTGAAATTTAAACAGCAGAAGTTTAGACTGGATATAAGGAAAAAATTCTTTACTGTGAGGGTGGTGAGGTACTGGAATGGGTTGCCCAGGGAGGTTGTGAATGCTCCATCCCTGGCAGTGTTCAAGGCAAGGTTGGATGAAGCCTTGGGTGATACAGAATCACAGAATAGTTAGGGTTGGAAAGGACCTTAATATCACCTAGTTCCAACCCCCCTGCCATGAGCAGGGACACCTCACACTAAACCATATCACCCAAGGCTTCTGGTGTCCCTGCCCATGGCAAGGGGGTTGGAATTAGATGATCTTAAGGTCCTTTCCAGCCCTAACTATTCTGTGATCCTATGATTCTATGTAAAACCTGACAAAATCTTCCCCTGTTAAGCATCTCAGGTAAAATTTTGATCTCATTCTGAATTTAATTCACATGCACTGAAACCCATAAACTCTCAGATTCAAACAAGACAGCTGTGAGGAATTCTCCTGTATTTCACAGCAGTTTTATGGCTTAGGTCTGGAACTAAAAAAAAACCCAACACACCTATAAAGATTTTCCACAAGATTTTTATTCTCACAAGTGAGAGCCATTCTACAGTACCACTTGTGACACTTTCACAACATGCTTTCCCTTCTCCCATGTGCAGAAGACTCTCACTCCTGCCCAACATGTTATCCAGATGATGATGTGCAGGGAAGAGTTGGGTTTTTAGTTTCAATTCTATTATTTTCCTTGGTCCTGACAGATTTATTCATTTGTTTGTTTTTTAGAATGCTTGTCCTAAGATACATTCCATTCAATAGAAATCTAAAATTTAAAGAAATTCATTTTTTCAAGTCATTATCTCCATCTAATAGATCTCCCTCCTGAATCAGCGAGAGAAGTTACCTTCAGGTAGTTAGCATATGTCTATTCTAGATCAAAGACAAATCTTGCAGCAATTTTATTTCTCAGAAAAAAAGAACATTCCTGTCCCTGCTGAATTACCCTGAAGACTCCCATTTTACTCACAGTACCTTTTGCAACATCTCTTGATTAAAAGCAGTACACAACATTTGTTATCAAATATCAGTGTATATAGGGAAGAGTATGAGAAATGGAGACTAGGGAAAAATGTCAAACCTAAATAAGCACAAATGCAATTTTAAGGTAGCCTACAAGAACAGTATGAAACTGCAGAGTACACCACTTAAAGGAAGCCATAGGAAAAAAGGGACCAAAGTGGAAGAATCCTAACCCAAATCCAGGCCTCGAGATTCTGACAGTTAGCAATTGAGAAGCTTCCTGAAGCTTCTCAATAGTAATTTCTTCAGTCAGTTTTTCTTACTTCCACAGGTATAACTGATTGCCTAATGAGGTTTAAGAACAAAAGAAAGGTTTTAAAATGCACAGTCACTCAGCCTAATGAAAACATCTTGAATTATTTAACAATCTATTAAGCATCTATAACTATCAAGAAATACCAAGTTTGAAAGATCTGGTTCACCACTAAGTTACCACTGTAGTTTTATATCACTGTAACTCCAGCCATTTCAATAAAGTCTCAATCATGTAACAGAAGTAAATTCAATTTGAGTTTCAGCTGCATTAGACTTTCACACTGGATCTGTCACTAGAAGCAGGAATAGCAGCCAGCAATTATTAAAAAAATACCTGGAAATAAGCCTTTCAGGCTCTAAAACTGGGGCGTTATTCAATAATTCATTCTCAGATCCATTTGAATTCTCATCTGTCAGCTCTCCTTTTATTACCAGATTGTTCTATAAGCAATGATCTGGCAACACATTTGAAAAATCCATGTATTCCTCTCATCCATCACAACAAACAATTTTCCAAGCAACAACAGAGACAGTGTAATTTCAAGAGAAATATCTCAACTCTTAACTCATTACTTTTATGCCATGGTTGTGTGGCATCAGAAATAGCATGAAAAACACAAAACTTTTCACAACCCTGTTCAGTGGACTGAAATACAGTGGCAAACTTGCCTTTAAAACCCTTCTGCTTGACCCTCAGATAAGGAAGAAAAGCAATAATTAAACGCCTGAGTCACTGAGGCTCAAGCAGGACAACTAAAAACATGTTTTTAAGGTGGTACTTTGAAGTTCAAAGAAACTTTCTTACAAGCAACAGCAACCAGAGGTCATAAAGTAAATAGGTAAGTAAATAGATCAGAACTTCCAGGTTAAGTTTGGCCAACAAATTCTGTGAAGCCCCCATCCCACCCCCCTCTTTTTATGGGAAGAGGAAGCTTTTCAGTATGACAGATGTTTATAAGAACATGTTCTGCACTTGCAACAGACCATTTTCTGTTTTAGAAAATACATTGAGCCAAAAAACATATTCTTCAAAACACCCATCTTTAACTGATACAAGCCTGATTTCAATGCAAATACATGAAGAACAAAACCAAGTTTCTAAAAATAAACCTTTACCTCTGACAACATTATTTTACAAGTTAACTTTTGACAAACCAACTGAAAAATGCTTCTCAGTAGCCAGCTGTTCTAAACAAGAAGGAGGTATCTGTGTCAATGCAGAAAGAATCATTGAAAGTCTGGTATTCTTAGTACATACTAAGGATTACAAAAAGTACATATTAAACATCACAAAAAATAGAGTATTCTTTGTACATACGAAGTATTCTTCAAAAACTTAGTATGTGGAGTAAAAAAGGATGCTGTCGAATCACTGTACCAGTCAGATAATTTTTTGTATATATTTTGATCTCTCGAGATATTTTCATATTTACAGTAATGGTATTAAGCAGTTTCAACAAGCAGTGACTTCCAACTGAAACACAGTGTTCACATGGAAGAAGTCCAACAACCTCCTTCTTTCACAGAACTTTTAATGTTTAAGGTTCATGTTTAAAATAGCATTAATCATGCCTGCAAACAGGAAAAATATGTGTGCCAAGCACTTGACATATTGCTTATTTCTGTATTCCAATATAAATCCACATTCCTACAACCTCAAGTCTGAGATAACGCAATTTAGATAATCAGAGAAAAAAAACCACAAACCCCAAATGTGCACAGAGTGACTCAATGCCAATTACTGGCATTATCTAACAGGAGGCACTTGAAAAGGTCCCATGTAGGATATTAGGGTTTAAGAGACATGAAAATAGATTCAAGGGACTTGACTGTGATAAATGATTAATCCTTTGTGACATCAGAGTTGTATGTCATCAGCACCTTTGTAAATCAGGCCTATAGCTTCTTAGTACAAACTTATTTCATGGTACACTTCTTTCCCGCCAAGTGATAATGTTACATAGAAAATTAACAAAGATAGGTGCAGTACAGAGACAGGCTAGATTATCTCTATCTTTCAAACCAGTGTAAGGTAGTTCATTGGTTCCTCTTCCTGCTCAGTTTTCAAGCAAATGGTGGCATCGCTCTTGTGAACACTTTAACACTGAACTTGTCCTAACTCACAGGGGCTTTCTTTGTTTACCTTTAGCTGGGGATATCATTACACCATGAAACTGCAGCAAGGCTTGCAGCAAGGCTTGCAGCAGTTGCACCCTGCCCTTCAGTTGACTTGGGCACTCTCCTTCTCTGCATAGCAGTGAGACAACCTGAAGCCCAGTGAGTAGCACACACTAGATTCACTGGGCTGTTAATGAACTTACACTTGCAATGATGGCAATCAATTTGATAGGACAGATCTTTGCTGTACTGTATGTTCAAGTATTAAAGAGCATTTAAGCAAATACAAGCACAGTCACTTTAAAAGCAGTAAGGTGTCACAAGTAAAAACTGGTTTCAGTGATTTATGACTGAAACTATTTAAAAGCAAATCTAAGCTCAGCTACAGAATCTATTCAGCGAAATGCTTCTACTTACTGGACCTTGAGGATTGTTCTTGGCACTGGAAACCAGAGTCATAACATCAGATTTATAGTCCTGAGGGAAAAAAAAGGGGGAGGGGGTGGAATAAAACCAAACAGATTAAACAGAATATTTTGCACTTTATATAAAAGGAATAAAGATCAACATGGAGCACAAGTATAATTAGGATCAAAGGAGCCATTAGTAAGACATTTGATTACAGAGAGTTCCATTGCCATTCATGCACTGTACCCTCTTTACTAAGTTAAACACCTTTTGGGGCTTACTATAATGATCCCTGTTCTTTTCCCTTTTCTTTAAGATGAGTGTGTGTGGAATGAATAGGATGATGGTAGAGCTACCAGCTTTCAGAAGTTCAGTCAAGAAGCCCAGTGCACTTCCTGAACTAGGCCTGCATGGCATCGCCATGGAAGTTTGGAGGACAATTTCTCAATGCCTAAAATTATCCTGGCATCTTACAAAAAATGACACTATTCCATTAGAAGAACCCTGGTTTAATCTGCCCACTTGGCTACAGCCATATAATGTTGCAAACCACTACAGCATGGGTCATGTAAAATTCCTAGTTTTCTACCCCTTGTGAAGTGTCTCCTACACCCTCAACTGGCATTCCACAAGTGTGGACACAGAACAGCTTGTAGCTCAGGCACATCTTCTGAAGGCTTGCAGTTACAGCTGAGGAGACCAGAGTGCAGGGACAGGAGGAAAGACTATTACTGTAGTACAGATAGTGTAAGAATAAGATAAGCTGACTACACTGCTGTTAATACAATACAAAAATAAAGGCTTAGGCTTTTAATAGGCAATGGAAGTGCCACAGTATCTAAACAGAGCCACAATGAATACAAGTGCAAGACTCAAGTCAATAATTAGAGCAATTTTTTTAAAAGGCTATATTAGAAAGTAGTTGGCATGTTCAACTTGTGTGTCTTCCCTAATGAATGCAGCCATTACATTCACATTTCTATGCTGAAAAGGTCTCCCAGGGCCAGGCTCTTGTTGTCTTGCCTTTCTTGTCAATAAGACCAGATTTGCATATTGAAGTGAAGCTGCAGTTCCTCCTAATGTCTGGGAATTAAAGTCTGACAAGCTGAAATTGAGGCGTGTCTGACAAGGACAGTGGAATAACTGCTATGAACTTTTTGTAATTATTATTATTATTTTCAAGTATGCCTCCAAATACTAAGCTTACAGATCCTTTATTTATAGGAGATGTGCTATGATCCAGTAGACAGAACATATTTCAGGGATTTGCTAGTAATATGCTGGTACTTCACTGCATGACCTTTCTGCATTTCACTCTTTTGCATCCCAGTTTATCCATTAACACATGGAGGTCTATACCACCTTCCCACCTAAAAAGAACCTTAATGTTTGTGTAGTGTCTCAAGAGACAGCTGTTACAGAAACACAGCAGCTTGGAACAGACTATATTTGCCACTGAGGCATAAAAAGAATTTATGGGCTACAAAAGTTAACAGCTCTAGTAGTAAAAATATTCTCACTTCTAACTTTTCCTCCATGTATTCCAAGTCAAGCCACAAAAGAATCTTCTTACACAAGTAGTGTTCACTTAGTGTACTAGCTCCTGAAATGTATAAATAGGAATATCAGTTGCTCTCTGTTAAACTTAGCTATTGTATATACCAACTTCTTCATAGGAAGTGCCAAAAAACAGACTTTACAAGGTATCTACAGATGCCAGGCTACCATCAAAATCAGCATGCACACAAATTCCTACAGTCCAATTGCATCTGTTTCCCACAAAGGAAAGCGGTCACTTCTGGCTGCTGTAAGAAGGTACAAGCATTCTGAGACTGACATCAAACAAAACAACCAACCAAATTATCTGTTCTGTTTTCTAGCCTCTGCATAATTTAATAACACTTCCATATCTGTACTCCCTGCTGCATCATTGATAAACTGCACATTTCCTACCTTTTCAGGTTTTCCTCACCTTTCCTCATTTCACTCCCCTGCTTGCTTCTTTTCCTTCATCTTAGCTCCTCTATCTTACTGCTGCCACTCATGGTTGCGCCACTCTATACCCATTTTACTACTGCTTTATTATGCACCTTATTCAAACAGGGTATGTACACAGAGATACAGTAGAATGCCTGTTCAACTATTTATATTCAATGCCCATTACCTTCCACCCTGTTTTCTAATTCACATGCTCTTTCTTGTTACAGAGCTATCATGCAGTAGATTGCACAGCTGACCTTAGATTGTAGTTTCACAGTGCTTTTAAAGGGCACTGTGCAGATTCAAACCCCACAAGCTAAACATTTTGTAGGGGTGTTGCTCTTGGTAAACTCGCTAGGAGAGGCAGGCTGGCAGTCACACAAAGAGGTGGAAGATTTTATTCTGCATAACTCTTTTCCAGAAGGCAATGTCCCAAGCTCCAAATACATGGGCCATTTTAAACAGGTATTTTGCAAATACACTTTATTTCCACCCCCTCCCTGCCGCAGCTTGTTTCTAAGTACTGCACAGCTCTGAACCATTAAAAGGTTAATAAACAGATTTGGACCACTCTTGCATGGGGGACACCTACTTGGAAAGCTTGTGATGTGCTTCATATTAACAATACGCTTACCACCTGTCATAATCCAGGGTATACTGAGCCAGAAAGCTAAAGCAAAATCAGCAAAACTTCTCAGGCAAAGGTGATTTTCAGTGGGACAGGAACTCTTATCAGTAGCCCAAATGAATCTAAGCCTGTGAGCAAGATCCTGAATGTCTGCCCCAGCAGTGTGAGCAGCTCAGCCTGGACAGGCATCTGTCAAAAACCAATCTCCTGCTTTTGTGTCCACAAAGATGGAAATAGTCATCCACACACGTCAGCTGCAATAATACCATTCAGGTGAAGCTTTCTGATAGACAAAAGGATTAATTCTCTACTCTCAGCCCAAGGATGATCATAATGATTTTCACGTAAGACATTTTCCTATAAGCTATTTTTGTATTTAAAATAAAATCTTCTGTGGTGTCGCATTCACACTCATTTTCAGGTAATATGTCATAATAATCTCATATGTTTAGCTTATGCAAAATGTGACTGACAAACCAATTAACTACGCGCTTCTCTTGGAACCTACAGAAAATGAAACTGTTACTGCTGCACTTGTGGCAGCACAATAAACTCCCTCCCTCCTACAGAACTATACTTCATGCTCTTATCAGAGCATGATAGGAATAAGTATAGTATAGAACTATATTTCATGTTGCCTCATCTATGTAATTTTCTTTAGGTCTCTTGGTTCCATGAACATTTGTATTTTGAGACGATTTCCCTTGCTACTCAAAAGATAGAATTACAACAACCATTTACAGCCTGTTATCAAGGTCTGCTCTGGTATAAAAGACAGCTGTGCTTTCTTTAGATCAGGCTTTCTAGAAGTTTCTACTAATTTCCTCTTCTGCCTGCCCTCACAGAAGTGATGAAATAGATTTGAAACACTCGCTAAATTTTCCATGGAGCACACCCTTTTCCCCACCCCTCAAACTGAAAGTTTCAAGTAAATGTTAGCTCACAGACACTGTTATCCATTCTTCTGCCTTAAATGGGAAAAATAAATTTTGGCACTCTTTCCCCAGTGTTCAAAGTCTTAGATACTCCCTGGGGATAGAAAGAATCAATGCAAGAAAGATCCATATTTTCTTTCTTGGAACACTACTACTTCCAGCAATTTATTTGACTGACTATGCCTTCTATTACCATGTAAATTGTTTCAGGCTGCAGGAAAAAAAAAGTATTAATCTCCCCTCAGTAAGTCATAAAATAAAAAAATCAATTTCAAGGTCAATTTAGTCTAAATAACACCTGCTGCCCTTTTTGTAACATGCAGACTCCCCTGAAACACTAAGTTGCTGTCTATAAAGGCATCAATATGTGATGGTTCGCATCAATCAAGGCAACGTACAGTACAGTACAGCCGATTTTCAGTGAACCATCCAAGGCTTAAAAGATTCAAAACAGGTCCCTTGTCACCAGACATTTTCAGCATAAGCATGAGGCTGTGGAACAGAAAACTAAAGCTGAAGAACTCATATGTGTAAGAGGTCTGAGTCTGCAAGAAGCTTGTACCACCTAAGGACTGTGAGCATTGAGAGATTCTCAGCTCCGTGCAGAAAGTATTCAAACCCACAACGGGTGGGCCTCAGAGCAAGAACTTTAGTAAAGGGAAAATAAAAATAGTAACATAAGGAGAAAAGTGGAATGGAAAGACAAGGAACAGAAAGGAAATAGGGAGATGGTGGGGGTGTTTCCCCGTAAACTAAGAATTCAGGAGAGAAAGGCAACTTGAAAATTTCTCTCTTGCTGGTAATGAAGACCTAAGTGCAGAAATACTTTCCTTTTGCTCAAAAATGGTCCCATTCTTTTGGGAATACTTAATATTAGGTTTTCATGGTAACAGAAGACTGCATTTGATAACTCCATATATCCTGTACATTCATGCACTGTTTCCTGGAAAGTTCACTTTGAACTCTGTTACCATACTGGACCAGGCAAAAAAAACCTACAAAAAGCCCACAGGACTGGGAGGACTGGTGAATGTGTTTCTCCCTGGTGTGGTAGCGCTTTCCCACAAGGTTAATACAACTGGTTTTCCTTTCCCATGTACAATTCATAACAGTGCTGGTGCCTCTCTAAATGTAAAGTACCTGATGGAGTACTTCTGAGCTGCCAGGTAGTGAAGAAGGAGAGTTATCTGGGACCAAACTGGAGTTCAGAGAGAGGATTCTTTTACAAGCAGCCTAGACATTCCCAAGTCTTTGTGGCACCCCTTAGGTTGGAAGTTGAGGAGCATGCCAAGCTGCCACATCTAAGAGATTTTTTGTTACAGCCTTTTTATTTCTTCCCCTTGGTTCCCCAGCATAAGGCAATCCATACTTAAGCAGCAAAAGCTCCTGAATGAAGCAAATGTTCAGATATTGAGTAGTCTTCTAAGACTTCTCTAATGAAAATTAAGTAATGTCTTGAAGGCTTTTGAAAAGGACTGAAAACATAAGGCTGCGCAAGGCTGAGCAGACAGAAAATTGAAATCAGTTTATAGAAGAAGATGGTTTCACAGCAAGAGCCCTTTAAACCATGAACAGATTTTGGCTCCCCTAACGGAGACATAATTGAAATTCTTCTCTAGAATAAGACATCTCCCAAAGGGTTTTGCAAGGCAAACAAGAGTGACATTCCCATGCAGAGTGCTACCACAGCAGAGCTGCACCTTTAGCAGCTGGCTGGCAAAAGTGTTGTCCAAGGCCTTTCTACATGTTATTGCATTGGTAAATACAGCAGGGGGATTCACTCACTATTCTATGCAGCAGAAATACATTCCAATTGCACACAAAGAGGAGTGAGCTGTGTTATTTAGAGCAGGGACTAAGTTAAAAGCCTGACAATACCTCCCCTACTCACAATCAATAATTAGCAACAGAATGTAGTCCAATTTTATATATATAATCTCAACTATAAAGCTAAATACATATAAAGACATCTGGAAGAAGAACAAATTTCACTTAAAAAGAATTAAAATTTATTCAACTCTAATATTGGCATACAGAGTATAACAATTTCCCTATGATATCATACTACTGAAAATTATCTTTAAACAGTAAGGAATATTTCCTTTTTCCAAAAGATTGGAATCAGTGAATCAAATCAAAGGTTAGTTAGAAATAAATTTGAAAATATAAAAGCTCAGAACAATGTAATTTATTGGATATTGGAAAAAATGTATTAGAAAAAAGAAGATTTTTCGTTGTTGAAAACCATGATTCTGAATCATATTTACTGCAAGCTGCTCCATGAAATCTTACTATCACAAGCCATCAAAGATAATGATTGTGATTCAGGAGCTGCCAATGTGCTTACTGACCCAATGAATCAAGAAACAAATACAAGATTTACTAGAACTGAGAAGCATATTAATGTTTGTAGCATGTAAAATTATACAAATATCCATTTTACACTTGAACAGGTGTAATAGCATGAGATTCCACAGTAGTAAGAAGTCTGGAATGGCTATCGAGGAGCACAAAGGATTAGAAACATAAGGGAAGAATGACTTTTTTTACAATAGTATTTGTTAACGTTAAAGGAAACGGATACAAACAGTAACATCAGATGCACAGCAGGAAGGAGTAGCACAAGAAATGAGAGGAACTTTATTCCAATGGGAAATTATCTTTTCAACATGCCAAGCAGAAGCTTCAAAATGCTGAACAATGAAAGCCTGGAAGAAAGATGGGAACATGCTTCCTGAAGATGAAAAATGTAACCAATGCAAGAAACCTAAAGTATTTCTAACTACATCTGCCCAACTGAATCATTAAACATCTCCCAGTCCTCAAGCAATCAGTGAAGTGGGTAAATTACTGCAGGATCTGCTGTGAAATCAAGTTGAAGAAAAAGAAAAAACAAGTCAAGAGTTAAATAAATATTTTCAAAATATAATCACAAAGAAAAGCACCAAGATGAGGAGGTATGACATCACTTGTTTATCTCCTGAGTAGAATTATATCAGGTTTGCTGAGGCAGAAGCTTTCAGTAACCTACAAGGCTCTCAGCCACATTTATCTATGAGTGTTAAAAGACAACCAGGAACAGATCTACAGAGTAATGATAATCATCACCGAGGTCTCACAACTTGAGGAGTTCATCCTCGCACTGTAATAGCCAGTAAACATCCCCACGTATCTTGATTTGTAAATGGCACATTAACATGCTAATAGCAATGAATTTCAACTGCCTTTTATTCTCCTACTCCAAAATACTCAAGATGAGTTGCTATATGCAAGTTGCTAGGACTGAGACTTCAGAAAATAACCAAATAATCATCATTGTTGTGTCACTAGGAATAAATCTTTGAAGTTTACTCATTTAGAATTTAACTGGTATCTCCTATAGTTATTGTAAAATTAACTGGTAGCTACATGTTGTGTTTTTCTTAACAGATCCACAACGTACTTTTTCCAGTCTCAGATATGTTACATACAGGCCCAAATATATGTAGTGTTTCTGCCTGTATATGCCTAGGCAGAAGCACTAAAAATGTGTGTGTTGAGCCAACATGATAAAAGTTCATGCATATGGAATGCTGTTACTGTAACTTGACTCAGAAAGGAAATATTGCACTGTTGTGGAAAACCAGAAGCTCACCCAGGCTAAAGGACAGCTGCACATAACCCTGCTTTCAGTGGCCTTAGGAAACACAGCTGAGCACTCCCCAGCTCCAAGGTGAATATTACACAGCATTATGTAGCTTTTACAAACATTTTCATTTTTCCTTCTTGCTAATAGCAGTAATGTGCCATGGATCCTCCACCCATGACTTTTAGATCAGGACTGATAAAGATACATGTTCTAAATATTAATATTGTACCTTGGGTTGTGATAGTTGAGATGTAGCCTTCTTTCTTCTTCTACCAGAGCAGTATGCTGTGTGCTGCCCACCACTCGGGTAGTTCCTTCCAAGAGCATTTTAACCCCAAGTTTGCTTTATTCGGAACAAACTTTAAATGTATACACCAGCTGTTATTTGCTAATACATTATAACTGTAATAACTGTTCTCTGAATGTGGTTTCAATGCACAGCTGCAATTACAACCCACCTCCTGCTCTGAAAACTTATTGGTTTAGCACAGATTTCCTGTAGGATTGAGAAAACTACAGTTACGTATTTCAGTTTTTATTATACTACTATTATTCACGCTGTTTTTCAGGAAGGTTGATGAGGCCTGAAATAACAAGAGATTTCTTTTTTTATTGAAGAAATACATATAAATGCAAACAAAAGTGAGGAACTGATTCCAAATCCTATGGATAGCTCTTCAATAAATAAAAGTAAAATTAAGATTCAGTTGCATGCAGCTATTACAAGCTCATATAACTCCTTGGCAAGATAGCTCTTATAGCTCTATGTTTATTTCTGTCAGCATAATATGAGGAATGCTCTATCAGTTGGAACTGGATTACAAAAAATAAGATTCAATTTAAGAATAAATGGCATGAGTCCTGAAAGCAATTTAAAATTTGTATATTTAAGAAAAATAAATCTATGCAGCTTGCAAGAAATAATACTTTGCGCAGTAAGTTTATGAAGGTGTACAAGCTATGCAATTATGCAGATAGAGCTCACATGCTATACTACAAGTCAGTTTAAGAGAACCAGCAATAAAAATGTAGTCACAATAGCAAAGAAAGGCAATAAAAAAACTGATGCTCTGAGCAGGTACTGTAATATACAGAGAACTGGATGCACAAAGAGTAGAATTCAAGGCAAAAATCCTTGTATCACTTCCCCAAAGCTGACTCCTTCCTTTCTGCCATTGGGTTAAGCCTGATTCTACAAGCATCACAGAGTCTAGAATAACAGAAGTCAAATAAGTTCTGCAAGAATTTTCAGTATCACTGTAGTGCTTTAAGATACTACAACTTAGAGGAAGAACACACAACTGAACTAGGAAGTGAATGAGAGCACTCCTTGGTAATATGCTGTGCTGTACCTATTGCTACCTCCTAAAGATTTCTCCTCAAGGACAGCTGTAGGGAAGTGAAACCCTTGCCAGTGCAGAAGAATCAGTTGTAGGGACAGCTATGGCCTATAGTAACAAGTTGAATTTCATCACTACTTCAAGACCACAAATACATGCCAAGTCTGAATTTTCATATAAAAGCTTTTTCTTTCTAATGACCTGCTTAGAAGCATCCACCTTTTCTAAGCTATGTAACTGCCAATTCAAGTAGTTACTGAAATGTGTCAACATCAAACTTTCAAATTCCAGAGAACAACAAATCCAGATCAACAAAAACATGATGAGCCTAAATCAAAGATTGAGAAAAATGAAGAATCCTTTCATTGACTCAAGATCAAGGAGGAAAATGGCAACAGGATGGCCTACATAGATGCAAGTCTGATTCAGAAGCATTGTCATTCTGCTTAACTTCTCTATAATTCCGGATTTTTAACAGTGAAACTGCTCAGAACCAGTTTGATGGTCTCTTTTATTCAAATGTGTTCCTTTCTGAGGCACCAGCCCTTGGCAGAGAGCAACACCATGACATATATACAGATATTTCTAACTGGCAGTGACATTTTCTATTTGTTAGGAGTCTCCAGCATTTACTGCCACTATTTAAAAATAATTACCTAAACCACAAGGATAGACAGAGCATATACCTGTATTAATATGGAAATGAAAGGGCATATACATACAGAATGGTGGCTTGACTTCCTTTTGGACAGAGGGAGAAACCTTGAAGTAATATCAGAGTCAGCACCTTGTTTCTAGGCCTCCACTTCTCATGTTCCTGAGAGTGTTCTTGGCACAAATAAGGGCACATGAGAGTAGATAATAGTTTCCAGTTACAAAACTCAGGCTGCCCTTTACAAACTGGATGCGTCATTTAAATAAGGGAAGAAATCCTATATTTAAGCTTTCTGAAAGTAATCTGCATTCCTAGGGCTGTAGTAAAATCTTTGTAATGATCACTGTCTTACTATAGACTAGCACATATCCACAAAAACCTCTAAGCAAAGGAGAGTAGGTGTACTTTCCTTCAAGAAATACAAATGCATCGAAAAACCCCCAGAACCTGGAGAAATTAAGGCCTTTCCATGAAGATGCAGGGGAAACAGCAGCAGTCCTCAGGAAGAGGGGAAAACATGGAAACAGTGTGGGCCAAATAGACCATCCTGTGCCTGTGAGGCAGCCCTAGGCAGCTCACCACCAGCCCCTGTGCAGGTGGCCCTGTGAACATTTAACAAGACATCTTCACCCCTTTGAAGATGAAACACTGAATCATGTCCTAAATAAGCCACTGAAATCAAACTTCTCCACAAGCTAAAATTTATTGCTATAAGTAGCCAAAATGCTTTCATTTATTCATGATTAAACTTTCATCTCTCTTGTTGCTCACTGAATATAGCTGGCCATCAAAGAGATTCATGGCTGGCTTAGTTTCAAGGCATGAAGATGTGCAGTCAAAGCAGATGGCTGTTAGCCAGATCAGGATCATATGTGACAGGTGAGGATTTGCTTCTGAAACATACATCAGATTCCAGAGAAAGAAGATCAGTAATACTTCCAAAACACTGACAGAATTCCCCTAAAAATAAGCTTTTAGGAGGATTAACAATTTCTGAGAAAAGCTTAAAGGACAGAAGAAACGTGTAAAATGAAGAAACATTTTAAATAGCTACTCTTGGAACCTGGCAATTTTCTACATCTTTACTGAAAACTGCATGGGGAGAGGTTTTGCCAGTTTCATCTTAGTCATGGACCCAGCCATGGTTTCTGACTCAGAGTTATAATTTGATCACCGGGTTTCTTTCTCTCCTTTGCCAGAAGTAAATTGTGTCAAGACTCAGTTCTCCCCTCGATACCATTGTGTTAGCTGCCTGTAACCCATCTGTTGCCCTCACAGTTTTATTACAATTTCATTAATGAATTGCCAGAAGCTGCTTTGTTCCCTGTATGACTATCCTATGAAAGAAGGCGCTCATGCAAGTGTGTAGAGGACATGACACTTACCTGCCTCAAGAAGGTACATAGCAAGTGTTAAGTGCCCAGTCCACTGACTACCTATGGCTCAGTTTAGTCAGGATTCAATGGTACAATGAGCAACATCTCACACACATAAAACTGAGTACCAAGAAAATGATGCAGAAAAGGTAGAGAAGGCATAAAAGACACTTTTGTTTTATAAACTTACTTCCACTGAAGGTCCTTCTAATGGGTTGCAAAGCAATTGCAGATCTTTACAGATTTTGCTCTCTCATTTACAATACAGGAACCCCAACTGAGCACACTGAACGCAGAGGGTTTATTTGCTGGGTTGTTACAACTACTTGCATTGTTTTCTACACATCTATTATCAGCTGCCCTTTTTGTCTTTCTCCAGTTATTTTGGGTTAGGTTCTTTGCTTGTGGGTTTTGAAACAAGGGGAACACAAAATCACAAAATGGAATATATAAAACTTTAGAATTAGTTTTAAGCAATGTTAAGTTCAATGGCTTTGTAACAGTAGCAGTTGAAAATTACTTAGGTGAATAATACATAGAAAAAATAGAGTACAGATAGAGAACATACTGGCACAAGATAAATCGTTATAGCTGATGTAGCCTTAAGAAAAACAGTCTAGAAAAACAGGATGCATGGATAAGGAGTATCTGGGAAAAGCAGGTGTCCAGGATAGGCTACTGGTAAACTAACTGATAAGTAGGAGGATAGGAGGGTTATTATGTCTCTGGTGCTAACGAACCAATTAAACTGGTATAAGCATCTACTGCGCGTGCTTCAAAGGCTTCCAGAAGTGATGAAGACTGTTGGAAGAAGTAAACGACCCTCAGAGACCACCACCACAATTCTGTACGCATGTGGGGAGCTTTCTGGAAAGTGATGTAAACCATACGTAGCCTCATGAATATGTATGTATGCCCAGGGACTATATTAGGATGGCTTGTGTAGCAATAGAGAGACACACATTAGGAGGAGTTATCCCCCCGTGTCTCCCAGCGCTGCAATAAAGAATACCTGCTTGTCAGCTTGAAAATTTTGTTGGCAAGTTTGTTCCTGAAGTTTTCTCCGAATCAGTTTTGGTGTTGCTTTGCTTTGGTTTTGGTTGTTTTGTGGTTTTTTTTCCTTTGTTTTTTTGTTTTTATTCTGTTTTGGGTTGGGTTTTGGGGGTTTGGGTTTTTTTGGGTTTTTTTTGGTTTTTTTGTTGTTTTTTTTAACAGAAGGAATGGAACTGAACACAGTTGTCAAAATACAGACACAGCAAGGACTGCTGCAATAACATAATATTCTTGCTTTTGTTCTCTAGTCTTTCAATAAGGAAGACTTTCTTGTCCTTGTAAAATACTACACAGCTTTCCAGTAGATTTGTCACACTTTGCTACAGCAACAGACACTACAACCTGACACCCCAACCCCATATTGCTCACTGGCCTATTGTATTACAGGAAATCCCTCATTCCTGATGCTCAATGGAAAAAACTTCGGCTACCAGTTGAATAAGAGGTTTCATCTTGTGCACTATGACATAAGTTTCATAGGGCTTTCCTGGGGCTCCCAGCACTTACGTCCTTACAGCAGAGACAACTCCTCAGTATTCCCTATGATACAAACTACTCCTGACTTAAGAGTACCATTAACTTTTGTATTTAGGAAAATCCACTGCTACAAGACAAAAAACAGAGTTTGTGCCCATCATCGTACATTTTTGAGATTACAAGACTGCCTATTTTTTAGTTTTTTTTTTTAAATAAACATTGATCTTACCATAGGTGGACTTACAAATTAGACGATACTGAGATGTAAATTTCAACATTGGCTTGCTTTTAATAAAACAAACTGAATATAATGTCAGTGCATCACTGCCAACACCCTGAATGAAACATCCATCCACAATTTACACCAGTCAGTCTGTACAGAGAAGTGTGAGCTCGATGTTCACACGAGTGTTCATGCATACATTATGACAGCACACAGGTTGAGCTGCAGAATCTGCTCTAACATTTAGGGTTGAAACACACTGTTGGACAGGACAGCACTGCAACTTCCAGTTGTTGCTGGTGTCTCCTCTTCCATGGACCCATGGGAAATAGTTAAATTCAAACACAGCTGCAGTTCCAGATCAACTGTGTTTTATATCTTGTACTGCCTGTCCAAATGTCACTGCACCAACAGGAGGTACATTTAAGCAGCCAGTACTGACTCCTGGCGTTTTGATGTGTTTCAAATACAAAACCGGCTCCCTGGTTGCTTACTAAGCTGAATTTACATAGGAAGTTACTCTACCTGCGATCTCTTGTGTTATCTGAGGCTCACCAATTCTGAAATCAGAGCCCCTGCATTATAAATCAAATGACATCTAGTTAAGAACCCCTAGCAATATCAGAGCTCACAGTTCAGCAGAAGTACTGACTGTATTCATGAGGAAAGTGATAAACTGTGCATAGAGCCAAAAAAAAAATGTCCCAAAGAAAATTATTTCCTTTACATGCAATAAAGTTTCCACTAATTTAGTAACAACAGTCAGCCTGTAAATAACATATCTCTGCAATAGAGTTTGGCCTTTTCTTGCTGCATGTCTAGCTCTCCAAAGAGGAATGCTGGATTTTAGCATGTTTCACATTGGCCTTTACTCTTTCGCTCCTCAGTAATTTTATCATAGGTAGCAATGGAAAAGAGATAGTCTTAAAGGAAAAGAATCCTGCATACAGATTGCAGAATTGAAACTAGAAGCCATAATACCCCTTTATATTCAGCAAGAAGTACTGATAAGCACTGAAACTGTCTTATATCCAGTGTTCACAGTACAGTTGCCTGAAGGTATAACCATGAGTTTAATACTAATTCTATGTTACATTTTTTACACACTTCAGTCACCACGGGCTGTGAAGACACTGCCAACATCTCCCGTTTTACTGGAGGGAAGGCTGAGCTGTGAAATCAGACAACAGCCCTCACCTTCCATTACACACTGATGTGCCCGCATTGGTTGAAGCGGGAAGTGGGAATGAGGAACGAATTAAACCTGCTCAACTGCGTCCTCAACAGAACATAAAAATTACTACTGAAATACTGGTGAAAGAGGAGTAGCTGTTCCCTGTTCTCCTGGGTTCAAATGCTGTAACACAGACCAAAACATTGGACAGAACTAGGCCCTTAATCATGGCATTGAAAATCTCTATGAAAATTAGGACATGGCTTGGGTTTTTTTATTTGGAACTAACTTTTGCAGGAGAAAGAGTTCCTGTTGTGTTTCAGTGGTATAGCTCTCAAATTGCTTTGCAATACAACATACACATTTTATAAAACCTCGGGAAAACAGCAGTCCAAAGAAAGTGTTAAGATGACATCTACGAACACTGAGGTTTTCCTTCTATCAAACTATCAAAATCTCAGATAAGGCTCAGTTCAAGTATTTCAAAGGGTCAAATGCTGGCTTCACTGTAATTTCATTTCCCCCTCTGGATCTTTATCTTTTTTAAACAGCAGCTATGTTTATGCTCAAAAATAGCAAGAAATGAATGTTCTTTCCAGAGCATCCTGTGCCTTCTTGCCAAGTCCCACTGTGAATCTGTTTAACTAGAATTTACAAGTCAATTGATACAGTGGTTACCTCTGACACACATCAGTCATCCTGTCCCACTGATGGATGAGGCAAGCTGACTACAAAATGTGCTGTCAGTTTTTAAAGCACTGCCTTAACCAAACAAAAATGGGCTAATAGCAATGCCAAGTTGTCACTCCATATTTATCAACAAGAAGGAATAATTTTTAGGAAAATAATAAGCCCTCCTCACAATACTGTTAAATGACCTGAAAAACTTTCCTAAGGGACTGAACCCATAGGACAAAGTTTCATTTTATCTTCATAGATCTTGACAGCTCAATTTCCCAAGTTCCCAGGGACTTTCAGCAGTGCTGAACAAAGGCAGTAACAAATGTCAGTGTTTACTTTGAGATCTCTTTGTTAAAGCTCTCTGTACTCAGCAGTCTTTAATAACACTCTATAGGCACAAGCAAAGCATGTTCTGCATAAAGCAGTTGGGAGTGACTCAGCAGAGTCTGTCTGTTATGTTTAAACAAAATGGAACTGCTGTATATAACGTATGTTGAAAGTTTTTTAATGCAAACTCAAACTCTCAGCTCAATGTGACCATAAATTATCATTTGAATACATTATAAAACTGTTCAGATTCAGTCACTTCCCACAAGCTCTTCCTAATTCCACACATTAACACTAGAAGCAAAGGATTTTTCCTTCAGTGCAGGAGTTTGTAGTAAATAATCTTTAAAGCCTCCCTAATGTCCTTCAGATTCTTTTTTTTTTAAACACTCTCTTCACCATCATCCCTACAGACATGGTCTGCAGTGACAGCTGGTACAAACGGTCAAACTGTCTCCCCTTGTAACCCACATCTCCCTCTTGTCTGCATCCACCAGTTTCATCTTGTTGCTTGTGTCATACACTTGGGACATGTGGAAATAGGGAAAGGACTTTCAAAATTACTACAAGGCTAAAGAAGAAAAATTAGACATACAGAAAACGGTCATAAGCAGGGCACCAAGATTCTGTTCAAAGTTTGTCTTCCGCACTCTTTTTCCTTTGAAACTATTTGAAGTTGAAGGAAGTTTTAGAGATGGGCATTTTCCTTTCCTCTGTCAAAATACCAAAGCATTGACATTTTTCTTTTAATAGACTGATGAGCTGTTTCCTACTTTCAGTGCTGGTGGCACAGACCACAAACTGAGGTACATAACATTGATCCTTCCCACACATGGTCTCATAACAAACACGTGACAGTCCTAACAATACAATAAATGCCTCAGTGAAACTATGTTGAGGTAGCTGTTATCCTTCTATGCTATGTGATTACTTCCATATGAGAACTAAATAAGAATAAATCATGCAGGCTATAGCCCTCTGAGGGAAGGCTGCACTCAAGTAATTTTCATTCCACATGCTCATCTGCTGTACTCAAGTCACCTAACCCATCCAAATTTCCTTCCTTGCTCATGTCAAATGACAAAAAAAAAAAAATCTCAATAAATAATAAATTTGGTCAATCCCTTAACTTCTGGTCTTACACAGAATAACAAAAAAGGGAAACAAATTTCACTTCTGCAGTGAGGTTTTGGTTGTTTTGTTGTTTTCTTCCCTAACAATATGGTATGGGGTAGCAAATTTAACAGTATTTCTCACTTGCCTCCTGAAATTTGCAGTTCTTGTAACTGCTCTGCCTATCTTCATCTATTTTGGAAGTTCATCTTGACATGTGGGAACTCCTTACATCACTGCTACTGGTCAAAGGGGGTTTTCCTCATTGCACTTCCAACAGAACAATAAAAGCTGAATGTGCCTGGGCTAAACCCCTTCTGTTTAGTACATATGCTTTTTCAGTAGTAAAATCAATACATATCATTAGTTCAGCTAGCAGTTTTATTTATCAAGCAATCATATATCAAGTACACATTGAACAGTGAGATATTTTCATCTATTCCACATCCAATTCATATTGGTGTACGTACATCCATTCACTTCAGCCCATGAAATGAAAGCAATTGCCAAGATCAATGAATTATTCTCGGGCATTAATTTTACCTATGACTCCATTCTGGTACTTAGGATGAGCCAACTGCCTTGACCAAAAAAAAAAAAACAACCAAAATAAAAGAGTATGGTGGTTGGTTTTGGGGGTTTGTTTTGGAGTGGTTTTTGTGGGTTTTTTAAAATTGTGTACATTTTCCCTTTCAGAAAGAAGAAACTTTGAAGGTCTATTGATGTTGCATTTATGTATTTTTACTTACACATTTAAAGTTCCTCTGCTACACAAGAATCTCTAAACATATAATAATACTATTTAACCAGTTATGTTATAGTATTGCTTAAATAGCCACTATTATAAATATTGATTGATCTGATTTGATTTAAAATAAAAATGTATGGCTTTTTTAAAAAGCATATTTGCAAACAGTACAGATCTTGACTCACACATTCAGATAAGGAAAAAGCAGAACAATGATTTGAGAAGGCATTGGCCAGAAGCGTACTGCACTTCTTTCTTGCCTTCTTTCCAGCAAAACCAGCTGACAGATTCTGATCTTTTCAATCCTCTTTCTAACCACTCAATTTTATCAACTGCTAAGCATAAATATGGTATACACTATATATAGCCAAGGTGGCTGACTCTGACCTTACAATAAAAATCAGAATCTAACCTGATCTGAACTGGGGGATAGGATTTGCACTGCTAGCAATCTAGAAATAAGTGTCATCAGTAGACACTGACCAATTACATAGTGATTAGACAAGTGAGCAAATCAGCTCAGGTTCAGAATTTTTCACCTAGAACCATACAGAAAACTGCACATCTCTAATCCCTCACTTATTTCTGCCCTCAATCTTCCTTCAGGCCACAGATATACTGCCTCTGTAAGACAGGGCTACAGTTCTGCTTGGTGGTTAGACCTGACCTTACGAAAACATTTTCAGAGCTTTCCAAAAAACCTGCACATTAATATTCACATCTGTAGTTTGAATCACCTAATTTGCTGAATGGAAAATATTAGAGATATAGCAAAAAAGAGAGGGTACAAATACACTTTTTAGATGCATTCTAATGAAATAAAGGCATTTAACTTCTTCCAAAGCTGGAAAAAAAAAGAACATTTTCAGCTTTATATTTTGGGGAGGGTTTAACTCTGATTTACACATTGTCTAAAAAGGTTCTGTTCCACTGAGCAGAAGCATTTATTATGGACGTAAACCATTTTTAATATTCACCCACTGCATGATGTGGGATGGCAGGATATGCTGCCATATACACTAAAAGCCACACCTGTATGATGCAGAGGCAATTTCCATGTATTTTGCATATTTTCAAATCAAAAAGTGAATTACCAAATTCAGACTACATTATAAAAGTTACTACACTCAGATGTCCCTAGGTTCTTTGTTTGGCAACAAAAGATCTACAAAAAACAACAGGCAGATGCAGAAAGATTAAACGTCAAGTTCACCACAATCCAATATATGGGCAAACCCTCCAGTTCCACAGCAGAATACAAAACAGAATTCACTTTAGGTTTTAAGTCCATGAGTATGCAATACATAGCAGTAAACATGAAAAAAAAAAAAACAACTTAGAAAGTCATTTATACTAGGAATTAAACTTAACAGCTAACTCCTGCCTTAAAACTAAATATCAAAACCCCACCAAAATGGCTGCACACATCCCAGATCTCTGCAATGTGATGTCTGTTTAGTTCTACAGTAAAACCACAGCACGTAATGAGTTATAAACCACTCCTTTGTCTTAGAAGATAAAACAGATGAAATATTTGTTGCTGTTTTGGTAAGGGGGTTTTGGTTGGTTTGGGTTTGGTTTATTGGGGTTTTTGTTTTAACCGATAATTAATTTACATTGTGCTGAATATCTTCAGCATTACCCTTGTATTATTGTAATTAAAGTCATAGGGCCATCCTATTAAGCGTACCTAACAGGAAACAACAAGGCCCAAGACTAAGTTATATTCAAATACTTGAAGACTGCAAATAACCACACTCCCTCCAAAGATACTTGTCTCTGTATTGGTGCTGTTAACAAAATGCAGCTGTTTTCAAAGACTGTCTCTCCACTGACAAGTACAGCAGCCACAATGCTTTGCTTCTTCTTTGTTTACCAACTGTAGCCCAAGACACTGCCCCACATTTTCTCACAGGTCACATCTCAAGGGGATGAACTGTAGCTTTAGGGTTGATGTCGGCAGGGTGGGATGCAGGAAAACCACTACGCTCCAAGAGTTCACACCTTGGTGTGTGCAATAGGCATGACGGTTAAGTTACCCATCAGGAACAGTGAGCTCCGAAAGGCAGCAACAGCAAGAACGTTGGTATCAGAGTGGTGATGTGGTGAGGGTGTGTTCCTTTTTAAATAACATATCTGAATCAAACCTATGGTCTTGAGAGTCAAACTGTAAAGCCCAGGGTGGTCTTTTCATTGACAAGAGGTACTCCAGGGCAATTACAAAGGTGGCCTTCTGATTATAGACAGACTCCAACAAAAGCAATTGCTTTAGCTGCAAATTGCTGATTCTACGGTGGTTAACAGCAATGCAATAGGACCACAGGAGTTTCTGCAACTCCTTTAATCTGTTAAGAGTTTTTTCTAATTAAAAAAAAATAAAATCAGACTTGAATTTGCAACTCAAGACTCCATATTTAATGAAAATGAGTTACCAACAAAGTATCTGGGGGCTTTACTGCCCATTTAAACCAACACGTTTGACAGACTATTGTCTTTTGATAATAAATTTGGCCAACAACATTTTCCCAAACACTAGTACATTCAAAAAGAGAAACAGGATCAGAGAGAAGCGAATATAGAAATAAAGCAAACAAGCAATGGAGACAGAACAATAACACTGTGAATTAACTAGAAAAAGCAGACTATACTAGGTGAGTCATTCCATACAGCCATCTACCTAACCTCATTTAAAAGCCTTCAGTTATGAAAATTCTGCTTTCCCCAATTCATTTATTCCTGTGCTTAATTTTAAGCTTTCAGTTAGAAAGCTTATCTTAACACCAACTCTAGATCTCTTTTGCTATAATTTAAACCCATTACCTTTTTGGTCTTCTCCCTCTGGATCTGCATTATTATCATTACCTTAATCTCCGCACCAGCCGTTTAGATATCTGAAAACTACTACTGTGTCCTCATGCATTTTTCTTTTCCTTATGCTAAACAACCCTCACTTTTCTAACCTTAACTCATAGACAATAATTCAATACATACAAAGTCTATTTTACCTAAGTTTAGACAGGAGATGGCATAACGGGGGCTGAAGTGGAGCCAGAACACCATGCTGCTATTTAAGGGTGAAAGATTTTGAATTTGGCAACAATTTTTGAAAGTGGCATAAGCAGCTGAATGATTGATAGTTACAGACATGCACACACCTACATAGACATCTCTGCTTTTGGGATATTTTAACATTGGTGGATCAAGCCTTAAAGGATTTCCATACCTTTGTATTTTTAAACATGTGCACATGTAGCCAAGCCAGCTCTCTGAGCTAGAGGTGTGTTCCCCAATGCAATTTTCATTTCAAAATCCCCAAAGATGTGGTTTATTCAGCTTTCAGAAGCTGGTTAATTTATTCAAGTCTGGAAAGCACAACCACAGATGGCAGCTTTTGGCTCCGGAACCAAACTCCCAACTGCAATTCCCTTCAGATGCAGAGCTTTCATTTGGCCCATAACACCAGAGGCAGCTGGGAAATTTATAATATTGTGAGTCTTGAAGATTATAACCTCACAAAATATTCAGTTACTCTCAACTCTGTACTTAGGGATTCTGGATGTGTTTATGTGTCTAGGATCTCTGAGCAACAGTGACTCTCTGAGTGAAGGATGCAGGAAAACACATCTTATTGCATGTTCCAGTGTCAAATTCTTCATGCCCACTCCTCTCTAGCAATTCAGCCCCACTCTTAACAAATAAGCACTGCTGATACAGATGGAAATACACCCACCCAAGTGCAGACAGTGCTTTTATTTGGAGAAATAACTCTTTAAATGTAATGAACAACTGAAGACAGCAAAGAGCTGCCCTTTTTTTGCTTGGGACTCAGAACCCAATAGGGGAAATACTAGTTCTACTATTATACTAATCATGGAAGAGCAGTTAGATATTAGATATTAGGCTGGCTGTTGCATGACAGAAGTCTTCACCCACTCCTTTTAAAACCTGGTCAACTTTGCAAAGTTGAAGAGAACTAAAGTAATTAGAGAATTTGAAGATGGAAAAACAAAACAGGGAACTAAAAGGAAATATATTTCTGAACTATGTATTGGCTTTCCTAATGAATTCTTTCCAGCCTGACAAAAACATATTCTGTACTAGAATCAGTGGTGTCTTACAGCAATTCACATCAAACATTTACATTTTATATTCATTAGCAGCTGTCTGGGGAAAAAACCCACATCCCTAAGCATCTATGCCACAACAAAAAAATACTCATTGCATAAAGAAGCTTCTGACCTAGTTAATCATTAGGTATATTTATAAAGGAAAAGCATTTCTTTCATTAGAGCTGAAGACCAGAAATTTCTCCTACTCAATTTCTAGAGCAACCATTTTAATGACCATAACAATTAGTTTTCTTTTCTGGGTTCAAGTGCCTTTTGAGCCACAAAACACTGAAGTGAAGCAGGCTGTCCCAGTCAGCCCAAGTAGCGGCACTGTGTCCTGTGCACAGCCACCCAAGGTACTGACTGAAGAATCATCCTGCATACACAGGGACCACGATACAGAAACTAGGGCTCCACTGTGCTGTGCATCAATGCTTGTCTTGGATTCTGTAAGCACAAAGACAGCAGGCAGAAAAGTGAGGTTGAGAAAACAATAGACTAAATCTGGTAAAACAAGCATCTGCTGAAGCACACCAGCTGTCCAGCCACACCAGGAGTACTGCTGGTGTCACAACAGAGTTTTGACACGGTACTCATAGATCATTTCTTTTTGAAAAGCTCCAAATGTCAAGTAATACACAGTTTCCAAGAAACACAGATATACTGACTTAGTGAAGGTTTACATTCAATGACTCCTGCGGTAAGAAAAAAGGATATGCAGCCGACGTAAAGAAGAAAATCCAATAGTGCACTTTTAAAGGCAGAATTCACAATCCCAGGCACTTACCTGAATGGACCTGGCTTCATTACAGGGGTCAAGGCCCTAAGATTACAGTGATCTTTATATTTAATAAGGATTCTCTCTCATAGAGGTTAAGGCTGCGTGCTGGAAGAAAAAGGCAAGTTCCTGAAAATGCTATTGCAGATGAACAGGCCTGACTGAAATATGTCAGAAAAGGGGCATTAGGAAAAGATGCTTTTATTACTGAGGCAGCTGAGCAAGATGGAGACTACTAGGAGCCTGGAAAGAGAATTAAGAAGTTAGTTTGGATGACACTCAACTTAGATTGACAGCTAGATGTCTACTCTAGGACACAAGAGATTCCAATTTTCTGAAGAACAGTTCTTATTGTTCTGTAGAACAATGCTTATCTATATCCACAGCTTGTATGTCTTTCACGACCTTAGTGCAGACTGACAAAATGGTATGTGACACAGAGACACAGAACTCAAGGTAACAATAGCTATGGTCAAGACATTACTACTATTGCTTAACCAATCTATTAATCAGGAAAGAAATTCTTAGCAATTTCTTAGAAATACTGTAACAACATTGAACTCCCTACCTTCTTGGATGAAAAATATCCTAGAATATTTCATTGTCAGAGTTCAACAGTGGCTGAGTGAACTATACCTCACACAATCCATAGCCACACTTATGGTCCACCTACCCCTGTGGGACTTCAGCTCACCAGAGAAGTAGAATCATAGCATCAACTAAGTCAGTAAAGACCTTTAAGATCATAAAGTCCATTCTAAATACTTAGAGCTAACTGGGGTATAAGAGCTTTTTTGTGGAGAGAATGTATAGAAACCAATGTCTAATTAAGGTGATGACAGAGCTATACTTGTCTTTTGTTATTTTTTTAAGGACAATTTCATTTTACTCCAAGTATTTAATTCCACAATTGCAGAATGCCAGGCTGACTGTAAGCATCATAAACAGATTATGCATTCCTATATCATTTCAATCTGCAAAGAGCCTTGGCTTCTTAAGTAGCATCTGCAGCTTGCCAGACTGACTGTAAATGTAGCTCCCTAGGAACCATTAGGTCTTTTAGAAATATTTAGGACATTTTTAAAAGCTTTGTTATTTAGCTTCTAATAGTTCCATCAGGACCATTAAATCTATCAGGTAAATAGGTCTTCAGAATTATTATTTTTTAACCACACATTAGTGGTTCCTAATGACTGTGAAGATACTGTTACACTCCATTGAGTATGCTTACAGCACATTGATATGCACAGTAAAATGCATGTAAATACATGTGTATTTACCTCTCTTAAACGTTGCCTGCTTTCAGTTAAACACCATTTAATGTGTTTCTTAAAATAATCAAAATTGTATAATTAGAGCAAGTTAAAGAGTAACCATTTTAAAAGTGCACATTAAATAATTTTGTTTTCACTGTCCCAAAATCCTTTGCTAAATATGAGCAGTACATACAAAAGTAGGCAAGAACTTCACAAAGCTATAATCCCTTTTCCTTTGTTATGGCTTACCAACAGCAAGCAAAACTCCTTCTGCCCAGTAGGCTATGCACTGCATTGAAAATCAGAGAATATATGTTATAAAGCAAGTTGCATCATTTGGATTAAAATATGTTATATAATAAAATCATCATTACAAATATAATTGTGATTTCATCCTTAGCTGGAAATGTGTATTAAAATAATTATAAGATTTTTGTTTCCAGCAAAAAGCAAGTACCCTCAAGCTACCCATATAATTGCAGTTCAGTCCACCTGGCATTTCATTGTGGGCAAAAGGAATTGAGACCATGCCTTTAATTAGGAAGTAGAAAGGAAGCAAAACAACCGAGTTCACTGGAGAGACACAAATAGGTGAATTTATGCATAATATCTAGCATAGGACTAAGTAAGTATTAACTCTATATTCACAGAAAAGATATTGGGGTGGTTTGACTTCAGCTAATCAGTGGGTGTGCACAGGCAATTTGAAGAGACCTTGCAGAGAGAAGGAACAGCTGCCTGTCCTAAGCATCCATAAATGAAGTCAGAAGAAATGATTTTGAGAATTGACAAATTCCCTTGGATCAAGAGCAAACTACAGCTTTACTCTATTCCCAAAGCAACTGAATAAAAGACATTATAAAGAATGCAAGCAAAAAAGTTTAAACCAATGCAACAGGATATTTTTCACTGGCATGTGATGCATGCCAGCTAAGAAAGGCTAGCAAAGAGCCCTCAGGAAGAAGACACAAACACTCTGAGAGCTAATTAGGAATCTGCCATCAAATGTTTGTATGAATCTCAGTGTACTTTGTATACAAGTATAGGGAGGGGTGCAAGAAAAGGTCAGAGACACCAGGAAATAATAACATAATGGGCAATAAATTGTATATTAAACAAGTATTGTTTTCAATCATTTTCTCAAGGCAATTCCTGTCTAACTGCCCAAAGTCATAACACACATCCATTAAGTCTACTTTTCTGCAACAGTAAATCACCAGGTAGGATTGCCATTTACTTGCTTACCAGGACAGCTTCTGTACAGACATGCTTCTAAGTCAAAACAATGCAGATTTTCCTAGTTCTGCCACTAACCATGAATCACTCTGTAGTTTGACCTTCTCTTGAAATACTACCACTCTATTTTATAAGATGCTCAATATATATGTAAAAACATTGTGTATATGAATTATAATGTATAGAATATTAGATAATAAATTTATGTATGTGTAATCTACTATAATATATAGTCCTATATTAAAATACATTTCCAATAATTATTGTTAATAATACAGAACATAATTATATGTAGTACAGAATAAAACTCAGAATTCAAGGTATGCCCAAATGAAACACACGGCTTTAAGTGGGACTAAAGCTTCCCCTCACTTTTTCCCCAGCATGAAGTCTCAATGAAACTGATTTTTTGAACCAAATCTAACTATAACTCACTATATTACATCTGCATTGAAAGCATCTTGAAATTTCTGAAAGAACCTATGGCCAAGTTCTTTTTATTTAATTTTTTATTTTTAATTTTTATTAAATTTAATTTAGCTCATTAATCATTCTTTTGATACATATGGGAAGTCAAAAAAACCCACAAGATACTGAAAACACAGACCTGTGAAATTTCATAGCTGGCAGATTTGGCATTCAACTGATTAATCAAGACATCAGTAGGAAATATGAAACTTCTAGCACTGGGCCTCGCACTTACTGATGGGTGAAGGTATAGGAGACCTGCAACAGAATTATCCTTAATTCTATGATCTCAATCTGTTTTCTATTGATTTTTTTTCTTATACAGCAGTAAGTTTTGATTAACTTTAGTAACAGCAACGACTGCTTCAAAATGCCTTGAATTGATCAGACATAAGGATTTTCTGTTAAGTAGAAATTAAAAATATATTTCTTCCAGTATCACAATTAGGAAATGCTTTCCTCTTTGCAAAGGTATAAATGAAAAGACTGTGATGTTCCACTAGCCATTTTGTTGACTTGGAAAATCATTAGGACAACATCTCCCAGAAATGATCTAACCAGAGGCAAAAGTTTTTCTCTGTTAACACATAGGCACAACACTGGGTAGCCTACAAAGATTGCACAGCTCACCTTGTAACAGGTACCAGAAGATACCATACTTGTAGGAACTGAGAAATATAAAATACTAGCAATAATGTGATATAACAATGTAAACAAAAACACACTTATATGCAAAGCTTGAGAAATAAAAGCTTGCAGAGTAGGCAATGGAATGCTTCAATATTTTGTTATTGCACCAGATAGCAATCTTCAAAAAGCTTTTTTGTCATGTCTAATATGTATCAAACTGATCTGAAATATTTTGTCTCTTCTGAACTATAAACTTCTGCAAATGCTGCAAATCTTTCTAGAAAAATTAAAAATGTTTCACATCTTCAGGGAAGTTCAAAAGGATTCTATACTGTCTGGTAAGGATAAAGAACAAAAAAGAAAACAGACTGAATTGCTGATAAAAATGTGTATTTGCAAACACTCCAAAGAAAACAAAGATAAACTGCCTTAATAAAAGCAAAATTATTAATTTAAGAATGGCACAGCATAGAAAATAACCTTAATTTGCTATCAGTTTTTATCAAATTAACTAAATTCATGACATAAGTACCATTTGACTAGCTCTATCAGCCAGAAGTGTCAAGACTTTGTCCACATGCTTCCATTTCCAAGCTGAGGGCTCCTTATTAGACCCAGCAACATTCCTTCTCTGAATATCTTTCTTTCTTCAATAAGCAAAAAGTAAAAATGTAAATATACATTTAGGGGGTTGATTTTTTTTTTTTAATCTAAAACTATTATTGTTATTTCAAATGAAATTTGTGGTCAATAGCACATATTTCTGGCTAAAGCCTTATGACCCCAAGAGCCCTTATACAGATCACCTCCAAAAGGAAAAGTCTATTTAAAATGAAACTAAACTATATGCTGCTGCTTTTATTCAGGCTTTGTGGCAGCATTTGGTGCATTTCTGTCTCCTAAGGAAAAAGAAAAATAAACTAAAAAAACCCCACTGAAATACAGTAAGAAATTCACAGCATTTGTAAATCCAGGAAAGAGAGAGACCAAAGGGCATATATGGTAGTTATTAGTGCTGATAAAAGAAAGAATCTCTGTTGCATCTCTGTTGGGTTAAGCATGCGAGAGATGGGGACACAAGTTTCTTTTTTCCTGTTGTAAAGAATCTTACCAACAATTTCCACTGCCATTCTTGGAAAGCAGATGTGGAGAATCATAATCTATACACACAACTACTGCAGCTGCGAACATTGCCTTAGTTTCCAGTTAAATGCAGAAAAGATGAGACTGCTATTACAGGAGCAAGATGTGGTGGTCTTCCATGTTAAGCCCGTAGAGCTGAAAACGGAATTCACCCTGCCTCACAACTTCTCAGAACAGCTGACAAAAAAAACCCCTACAAAACCAACTCCACTCAGGTTTTGGATTCTGTAGATCCTTCCTGCTTTAACTTACATTCCTTTTCATATACTTTCTCCCTAATGACAGCCAAATTGGAAGCATGATCAACCGTCTCCAAAAACTGCACAACTTCTACTGCATCACAAAGAGCAAACAATAAAGATCAGATTTGGTTTTTTCAAGTTTTTTCTGATATCCTTTAGATAAGAGACTAATGCTTGAAATAGTTATCTTCTACTTATCTGATAAACATCCAAACTGACAGAGCAACATCTAAGATCATCAGATCACTGTAGTTGCTCTAGTTGGCAGCTGCTTCCACGGTTTACAGCAGTTTTGTTTATCACACAAGCTCTTGTAAATGCAAGCTTTTAGATTTGCACCTCTGCACTCTAGTATGTAAGCAATAAAGAGACTTGAGTATCCACACCTTGCAGTTCAAGAATAACTTTCCTAACACCTTCACTTTTCATAGTGGCTAGAATGACTTTTTTCACCTCTTGTGTCAAAAGAAGCAGGAGTTTATTATTTTTTTCAGACACATTTGTTCAACAGAAGTCCAATGTTACACTCCAGATTATTGTAACTTACAATTTCCTGTATCTCTTCAACATTTCACATCTTAAAGCATTAGAATCTCTTCCATAACATTTATTCACTGTAGAAATCTCACACCATTTCAAAACAGTCAAGAGAAAATCTCCCACTGGCACACTCTCTGGGTAGTGAATGATGTGTATCTTGAGAGAAATATTGTGGAATCGATGTTAGGGATCAATCATGTTAAAGAAATACAGTCATTTGGGACAGTAACTTTCACAGGGCAGAAAGCAACTCCACTAAAAAACCACTTCAGGCAAAATGTACATTTGTATGCATATGATTGTGTAGAAGTTCATTTATAATAGATCTCGGGAGATGCTGTAGCATGCATGCAGAGACTGGGGCCTCTGCAAGAGAGATTTACTATTGCTCTCCCCACATTTTATTATGGAAGGTTTATCATTAATATTAAAGTTTAATTCCCCCAAAGCAGTGCATTAATACACTCATAAACTTTAATACCTAGAGCTTTGTGCCCACCTTCATCATATATTGAACACAATTGTTGAACAGCAGTTCTATACTTTCCAATGGTTCTTTTTCATAATAAAGGGATTTCAGAAATATTTCAAGACCAGAGTCATTTTGATGCACTACATTTTGCCTAGTTTAAAATGTCTGCCATGCAGAAAATGGAATTTTATGGTTTTCAGAAGAAAAACAAAGGCTGCAGACCCCTGGCTTTCACAGCTCACTGCTATCAAGCAATTCTGCTAATCATGTATGGACCTTTTAGCATATTTTTTATTGCTTGCCCCTAAAACCCGCTTTCAAGTTCACACATAATCATTTGGTTATACGCCCTTACATTATTTAAAAGTCATCTATAGGTCTGCGTAATAAACTTGGCATTGGCAGTAATTTCCCACTACAGATCACTCTGCTGTTCCAAATACTGTAAATAATTCTAATAGGCCAGTGCCTCTCCTAAGAATCCCCTCTGCTCCCTACACATACCAAGGTGTCTTATTAAGCAGCTAGTTAGCATCATGGCACATAATAACATTACTTATGTGTTGTGCACACTGAGAAGAGGTGACATCCAAGGACAGAGATTACAGACAGCCAACACATGCAAAGGAAGGAAGACATGTTAAGAAAGAAAACAGGAAAATAAAGTCAATTTAGTTGCAATGAAAGAAAGCAAGCAGCAGCAGCAGCCTTACTTACAGGGGAAAAGTACTCCCAAAACCATTATAATTTGTCAGAATTGCTGCTGCTCTTTTTTGACATCATGGCACATACAGAACAAAGATGGAGAAATTCACATTATCAGGACAGCTTAAAAACCAGCTTTTAGTATCTGACACAGGATATACCAAGAGCCAACATAGCCAGACAAAAAAAACCTAACCCAAACAACTGTCTGAGAGAAACCTTAATTCAGTATATAATTTATTTAATTTGGTTTCTGCTACCTATAATTGGTTCAATCCTCAAGAACAGCTGGCAGGCACCAAGAGAAAACATATAGTTAGGACAGCAGCAGAGAAGGGTTTAATTAATTTTTAAAACCTTTGTATTTTATTTAGCTTCTGCTGCCATCTACAGTAATCATCACAAATCTGCACAGAGACCAGGTACAGCACTAAGAGCAATAAAATAAACCTTCAGCACAGTAACATCTGGGCTAGAAATGCACTAGGGGACCTTCCCTGTCACTGGAATATCTAATGAACACTCTGTAGATAAACTCCCTCTTTCAGTTAGGGCCCAAAAATTCATTTACAGCTACTTGTCAGCTCTGTAAATGAATTAACTCATCCACACAGCACACAGATACAAGCACAGGCTCCCTGAGTCTGTGTAGATCAACAATGCTGCGACACTTGCTATGAACCCACAAAGTTTTAATGTCTCTAAAAGATTATCCCATGGTTATGACTAGCTCATCTCAGTTTCTAATTTTTCTATATGGTCACACCACAAAAAGGTGGACACCATAAGGATTTAATTTGTTCAAAATATATTTCACTGGTTACTGTAATTAATTGAAATTTTTACATTCCTAATAACACCAAGTAATGCTGCATTGCTTCCAAAACCTGTACATCTAATAACATGACATAACCCTAATGGCATGAGTGACATTTTGAAGGATGAAACAAAGAACTCCAAGCAAGAATAGAGCATATGATTTAATGTTAAAATTAACTTAGAGATAAGTAATTTGGAAAGACATTACACCTTAGACCCTAGCTTACTCATTCAACAACCAATGCATGATTCCTAGCTCTTTAAGTCTTAACAGCAGTCCCTCTGTGATTTTCATCTCAATATTATCAGTGCTATATAGCATTCACTTTCAGAATATGTTGAGTTAAATCTGTTTGGTTGGGGGTTCTTTTCCCTCCTGTGATTTGTCACTTTTCCTTTGGGGAATTTCTAATGTTCCACCAGTTTGCAAATTTCTACTGTCTGCTGTATAATGATACCCATCTTCTTTTCTAGTCTAAATGCAGTCATTACTAGGGTCTCCATGTATAGTGTCAGTGAGGAGTAACATTGAAATAGCTACATTTTGAGCAACACACTTCATTAAGAGATAGGCTTTAATGCAACCTACAGCATTCTTACTCCACTGATGGATTGACTGGGACCAGACTCAAACTCAGTTGTCACAGCAGTGGAGGGTATGATTGCCAGAGAGCTGTCTAGTGAGTATCTCTGCTGCAATCCAGTGCTCTCAGATGAGCCCTAAGTAAAAGTTACCTAAAGCAAAACATTATTGGGGGGGAATCCATCTTCTTTCACTTTTCCAACACCGTGACAAAGATTTAGTATTGAAACTTATGAAGTACAAGCACAGAGAATATTTCTGAGGATCTAAAAAAGCCAGCTTAACCTTTTTTATTCATAGTTTTTCATAACTCTGTATTTGGTACTTATGTATTGTTAGAAGGATAAAGCATCAAAATATTTGTTCACCTAAACTTCTGCCATAACACTGTCAGCTGAAAAAGGTGCAAAGTATTAACTGGACTGAGAACCTAATTTAAGCCATAAGAAAATCTTCTTAAGCAAATACTAGTGCTAAAGTGAACACAGCTTTTCTGGCTAGCTGTTAGCACACATGAGCACGATTAAGATTATCAGCAAAAGTGGAACTTGAAACTGGTTTTGCAGTATTTTTTCCTCTATTTTTCATTGCTGCAGAAGACTCTACCTGATGCAGCAATATCAGGTAGAGTTTCAGCTTCTGATTAAAGGACTAGACCAGGCAGGCAGCCTGTAATGGCTACTGCAACGGTTACTGCTTTCACCCTACTGTAACCCAGCACTACTACTGTGTGAGCTGCCAGCAGCAGTTGATGCCTGTTGGGCCAGAGCCTGGCAGAGAGGGCCCCAAGGAGATGGGACTAGAGCTGTTTTGCCACCCTAGGAATAGGTTTCTTTGCCTCCTTTAGTCTTGCTATGCTGCAGTTATGATTACACTAGGAACTGCATCAAACACAAGCAGCCAAAGTGGAGACTTTGGTGTGTGATAAGGCATGTGACAGCCTGTGTTTTGGCAGTTCTGCTTCACCATGCTGCTTCCCTGAAACACAGAGGTGTTACAATCATCACACATTCACGGAATTTATAGAACTTCCCTGCAAAGCCCAATGAAGACAAAGAGCTGGACTGTATTATTCTTGACACCAACCACCCCCAAAACAAAAACAAAACAACCCAACTTAAAAAAAGCCACCCAGACAAATTAGAATCTTGCATCACATGAACACCTTCAGGAACTTGCTGGAAGTTTCAAAACTGCTTTGAAATGCTGAGACAGAAACACCCATTTTAAAAACTAACTTGTAGACAGAAATCACAAAATTTCATACCTGTAGCACATTTGTTCTGAAGCTTTGTGCTTTCTGTTGTACACATTGTACAATGGAAATAAACACAAGAGCTTGAAGAATCTGTCAGATTCCTTTCCAAGTGTGACGAAGCAAAACCAATCATCTTCCAGTGATGCTGCAACACTGAGACACACTTAGGCTTCCTTCTGGGCCTGTCCATTTTGGTTCCAGCACACATGGCCAGTTCACCAAATGAAAGGTTTTCACACCAGTGCTAACACTCAGAAGTGTTTCAGACAGAGCTCAATTTCTACCTTTCCTTCTTCCAGCAATCACCAAATTACCTTCAACAACCTGGAAACAAACCAAACCCCTTGCATGCCAGTAAGTACAGATACTATGAATATTAAAATAAAAGGTCCATAATATGCTTTCTCTTCTTAAATATGGCAAAATATTAAGTCAATAGGGAGAAAAATGAGACCCAAGAAGAGAATCCCTTATAATAGTCTCAGAAAATACCTGTTCTGCTGATCTTGCCTCATTATTATGAGATTATGCCCAACACTTATTATGCCCAAGATTATGCCCAATGCTTCTCCTTTGCATAAAATATACAAGTTTTTGACCAACTGTTAGAAATAAAATGATCTCAAAGTTGATCTTGAAGTGTCTTTTCCCTACTTGCTATGCATAAAACATCCAGGAGGATACAGATTCTTAAGCCAGTGATCTGTACTTCTAACAGCTTGCTGCAGTTTAGACATGAAACCCTGTAACCTAGAAGACAATCTTTCCTGAAATAAGCTTCTTACAGCTGAGTTAGGGGTTTTAAAAAAATAAAACATGCATTGATGTTTTATTAATAGAGCTGAAATCTGTAGGCTAAGAAATATGCAATAAATCTACCAAACCTATTCATAATTTACCTATTTTTGCTTCTGTATACTTTAGGGCCAAGTATATTTATTTAAGAGTCCCATCACTAAAATGTCACATGAACCTTGAAGAAACAGCTTCAGAGCTAAATAGAAAATATGTTTATACTGTACTACACCTATCATATGTGAGTCTGTGAAAACAGTGGTGAAAGAGCTTTGCCAAGTTATTTCTGAAATCAAATATGACCCATTTCAGAAAAGGACTGAGTATATCTGCAGTTAAAAGGACAGGAAAAACTTCTGTCCAAATCACACTGCTGACCACTTTTAGCATTCTGATTGGTGAACTATTTCCCAATTTAAAAAGTTATTAACTATGAAGGGAGAAGTGACATGAATGGAAAATGCAATTACTTGCTCTTTAACAGCAGGATTTTTTTTTTTTTGAGAAAATGCAATATTCTTACACTACTGTAGACATAAGTGTCACTGTTCACACAGGGTACCAGGTATCAAACCCAGTAACTGCTAATATACAATCCAGTGTATGAAATTCTAAAATTTATGGCCTGCAGTGTTTTTACTGCAGAATAAAAAAAGAACTCTAGGATTTTGCAGTCTGGGTTTGTTGTAATTAAAGCCATCATTATAAATTTGTGAGAGATGCAAGAGTTGCAAACAACCAATGCATTCACATGACACCAACTAATTAGTTTCCTGTAAATATACCTGAAAAGGTTTAACTAAAGAAGGTGGTGAGAAAGAAGATCTTGTCACTGAGGTACTTCTTGCACTTCAAAAGTCTAATTACTAATTCTGGCATTAATTCCCAACACAGAGTTAGTTAATTTCACCCATTTCAGTTGCAATTTGTAGAAAAGGAACAATGCTTTATCCTACTTTTTCCTCGAGCATCCACTTTATGATGAGCTCACTTAAAGAACTTATATTTTAATACCTTCATAGAGTATGCACTGCAGTAAGGCTTGCTGCCTTCATAAATTAAGAGCATGACAAGGATACGCACTGTATGTGTGTTTGCTTTACAAGCAGCCTTCAAAGCTAGTTTTCCTCACAAAGCAGCTGACCAAAAGCACCATAGCTGGACATCTCAAAGAACTTGAAGTGCTGCTAATACCAGAATTTTAACATCTTCATACAGCTACTCAATGAAGAACAATGACACTAAGAGAGAAATAAAATCTCAAAGGGATACATTACTTGCAAATCTGTTTGCAACTCCAGATCAAATGCAAGATCATATTAAAATTAAAGTGTTCTAGGAATATATTGCAAGAAATGAGCTACATTCTATAGAAACATCTGATGAACTTTGGAATCTGAGCTTTAGGGAAGCAAGCAGCTCTCCAGGCCATGGCAGCGGCAGCTTGGGGACTGGCAGGCATGGCCACACACATGAAGCACACAGAGAAAAGGAAGCCTGCATACTTTTCAGTAAGTACATTTAAGATGCATCAAGACAAAAAAAAACTCCCCTGAAGAACGTTGAATGGGTTAAAAAAACAAAAAAAAAGGAATACAAACCCCTTGTAATGGACAGTTGTGCCCTTATGAAATTAAATAATGGCACACAGGCCAGTGCTCTATTTCATATGGCCAACCCTAAGAAGTAAACACTGCACCACTCGGGTGAGCAAAGTAGGTGATATTTTGGTTGCAAAGCAGTCACCTATGGAGTTGTGACCATGGGGTTCACAAACTCAGGACATCATTCCACACTCTATACACCTTATGCATTTTCAGTAACCTGAAAATATCATGAAGGCAGAGAATAGACCTAATACACAGACATCTGCAAAGCAAAACAACTGCAATGCAGTTCCTGCAGTGCAGACTGTCCCTGAGGTGGTGCCAACTCACTCCAAATGCCCCCAAGTATAGAGAGGCAGGCAGCCTTCCCACCTCACACCTCTTCCTCAATTTCTCACATCCAACACTATCTACATACTCCAGAACTGAAGCTTCACATACAGTATCACTGAATTACAAACAGTTTGATATAAATAATTTTGCCAGACTGACAGTTTTATCATAAGAAACCACTAATAATGAAAGAAAACAGTTTCGTGATAATTTGACTGGCTAAAACTGACTGCCACATCAGTTTTAAACAGCACTGTGATCTGGATCAACTGAGGATACGTGTGTGAGCTTTTGGTGTAGGGAAGTCTCCACCTGCTTTATGGTCTTTACAAGTAACACTGAGGGATTTTAAGAATTATTTCATTTAAGGTGTTCACCACAAGGAGTTAAAAAGGTGCTATTTCTATGCTACTTCTCTACTTATACAGAATTGGGCAACATCTGGAGAAAGCAGTTATCTGGGGCACCTCAGACACTTGTAAGATACTCCATTTTCAGAATCAAATGGCTCATTTTATAAAAATTGAGATGATTTATCGCAAACCAAGAAAAAACGCCAAACAAAACAGGGCATTAAAATAAATAAATAATTCGTTGGAGGTTTTCAACAGCTCTAGAAAGTGCCCCTGATCAGAGTGGAAACACACTGGCTAAGGCAAAGCAGGAGTACTTCCTCACAGGGTATGGAGGCTGAGGAGGAAGGTGGGGTGGTGGGAATGGACTTTTTATTACAGAAATGGTTTCTGTAGCTTGTCATGGTGATCATCATCATAGTTATTAGAGTAAGAATAACTGCTGATAGCAAAATCAAATTGATTGCTTAAAAAGCTCAAACCCTTGTCTTTATTCCCTTTGGTTGGGGGTTGGGGTTTGTTAGGTGTGGGGGCTTTTTGTTTTTTTTTGGTTTGGTTTGTTGGATTTTTATATTTTTTTTGGGGGGGGGAAGGTTGGTTTTTATAAAGAAGCAATTTTGATAAAGAAGCAATTACTGCTAAACCAAGTATCAGTATTCAGAAGAATTCTTATTCTGTACACACTCCATAAGCCACTGAATATTGCTTCAGTTGCATCCTCCAGTAATAAATGTGCTGAATGTTTTAGATTTAAAATAATGAGAATAACAAACATCCTTAGCAGACAGCACTTGATTCTGAAATATATGAGGGTGGAAATGGAAGGGAAGAGTGGTACATTTTATCTTGGTTGACAAATATTCACAAGCAGCTGCAGCTCTATGCTTAAGTGCAGCACACTGCTTGCAGAAAACGAGTAGAATACAGAAATTCTTCAGCCCAGTTGTCTATGAAAATATTCCCAGTATGCCCTAGGAAATTACTGTAGACATGATATCTTTCAAAGTGCCAGTTTCCACAGAGACAGTTCATATAGTGTGGGGAATTTTCACCAATCAACCACATCATTAAATTTCAGACATGCATAAACAGCAAGTAGCTGTACCAAACTTGCACAGTTTAGGAAAACTGTATTTCCAAACACTCTGAATCATCTATACAGCATACCCCAAGTTATTATTACAAATTTTAAAAGATAATGTTTCTGATTAAAAGTGAAAAAGTTATACAACATACAAACCAATACTAAAATTATACCTACAACAGGCTTTACCTCACGTCACCATGTTCAAACCTGAAACCCTTCTCCAAGTGACATTCAAGTCAATAGGCAGAGTTTTCATACCTTCAGCAGGCTTTAGTCTGAGTAGGTAATCAAACTAGCATTTCCTAAGAACTTTCCTAGAAGCTCCTGCCGAGCTTCAGATTTCAGCCTTAAAGGAAAAATTAACCCTGAACATGTAATACCAGCTATGAGAACGCAGTGAAGCAGCATTAGCTGGAGTCAGCACAGAAAAGGCTTAGAGGAGAAAGGTTTACAAATCATAAAATTAGTCAAATAAGTGATGTAAATCATGAAATAAGGAGGTAAATAGGTGAGTATAGCTGATGGTTGAGAGAAAAAAATCTTCCTGACAAAGACAGTGAGAGGTGATCAAAGACCTTAATAGTTTGAGAGTGGTTTTTCAATTACTTCAGTAGCCATAGGACTGGACCCATGAGAAACCCCCAGACAAGTGCAGGTAGGACCAAAATGAATAGAAAAGATTAGAGAGGCATCTCTGTAGAAACACTCAACCAAAATTTACTTTTGGTACAAGATGACCATTAAGGGTCTGAGGTAAACCCAAAAAAGAAGGTGCTGATGGATGCTGTATTTTTCTACTATGATCAGGATTACAGACTCTTCTCTAATGTACTTAACTTTTTGAAGAAGATGCAGAATAGGCCTATGATTAACTTTATTTTACAAGTAACACCTTGAGTCTGAAAACTTGCCTAATACAATGGAGAGCAGAGGCGTAGAGACAGCAATTTCCCATTCTGTATCATGTCCTGACAGCAGGCTGACACTCTATTTTAAAAGTACTGAACAATTTGAAAGGTTTGCAGATAGCAGGGATTTAAATGTACTTTGAGCTGAGATTTGCTCATCATTTCTGCTTCATAATGAAAAAACAGAAACAAACAAAAAAACCACAAAACCTGCAAATAGAAAATCCTTACTCCCCTTATAAATTACAAACACACTCCTCTGGAGAGAAGGGCTAAAGTCATATAGTGCGAGCTGCAGAAAGAAACATGCAACAGTCAGCCACATAGCATCAGTCGTATTGGAATCTGTTGTTAGGTGTGTTCTGCAAATAAATCTAGCTACAAAGCATAATAAAAGCATGAAACATCTCTAGCAGCAGTGTGAGGACAGAGGATCTGCTCTAGTGATAATTTAACACCAAAGTTTATAACAAGCAAAAGGCCAAAACAGTTAATAAAAGATTAGAAACATCTACAAGGACATTCCACAGGAAATAAAAAGTCATATAATAGCTATAGCTGCCTTATCACAGTAACTAAAATCTGCTTCATAAACTGCCTTTTTATGTACTTTTTACTCCCTGCAACTAGAAATTTGACTGTTTGATGTCATTTTGTAGCAATAGCAGAAACACAAGTTCAACAAGAAGGGGAAGTCAGGTAAATGGGACAAAGAGCAGGGAACAATAGCAAAGATACTGTAACTACACCCGCCAGTACAGTTACATGTTACATTAGAAAGGATCTTGGGAAGGAAAAAGTTTGAAACATTAAATCTTAATAGCTAGATCAAACAATTGCTGTATCGACTGTAAGCTAAGCCTCACAAGAGAGAAATGTAAGTCACACCATCAGTCTCACCAAACATCTTGTCATTCACATTCTGCACTTACTGTATTTACCTGTTGTGTGTGTATGTGAAAATAGCCCAGTAATATCAATCAATGCCAAGACAAACTGAGATAAAGGAACTTCCAGTTCTGTTTTTTGTGATGTATTTTTATGGTCTCTTCTCCTTCCTTCCTACTCGAGACTGCAGGTACTGCCACACAGGCAGCAGCTTATGCTACTGCTGTAACAGTCTTTGTAAGAGGAATGCACAACCTACAAGGTAGAAGCTTGTGTTTAATCTGTAATGCTCAAGAAGTCAGGAAGCTCCATTCACCTGAGCTACACCACTGAGCCCAAGAACTGTCAGAAGACAAGTCTGTTACACCCTGCCATCCTTTCCTCAGTATCTGAGATGCCACATAAAGCAGCACAACCTAGAAGGGCAGCCAGAGACACAGGCAGTCCAAGACAAACCACATTATTGTTAAAATTGTTTTTCTTTCTGCAGTTGATTGTGACTTGAGGACTTCAGTTACTTCTGCTAAAAATTCAGAATAAATTGTTTGGTGTTGTTGGTAACACCACACTGAGAGGAACTGCTGTTACACCAGAGAGCAGTTGGCCTTACTTGAAAGGCTTTGTGGAATGAAATTAGCCAGAACATATCAAAGAGACACACACCTCTAGTGTTAAAGTGGCTTTTACAATGCATGTTTTTCCTAAGACAGTCTGATGGCCAAGTATCCAAAATTGTTGCTTCTCAGGAGATTCTAACATTCTGCAGCCTTTGATTCCTTCAGATAGTCACAACCAAATGACAATTCTTCAGCACAGTGCAATTGTTCCAGTTGGAGTAGGAACTGAGGATGACATCAGTAAGCATCCCACACTGTAGCAGCTCCCAAAGGTACAGGAGGAGGCTGGGAAGCATGCAGTACTGAAACAGCTACTGGCGTTTTTAGAAAAAGAGAAGTACTTACTTTGGTGCCTCAGTTTCAGCCACAAGCCAGAGGTTAAATGACCTTTAAATGGTGCCTTTCCAACAAACTGAAAGGTAATGAAGAATTGTAACTGGCTAAATCTCACTCTGCAGCCTCATCTCATCCACCAGGGCAGGTGCTTGCTGCATCTGAGGTTTGTATCACCCAAGCAGGGGCTTCACAGCTGGGCAGCTCAAATCAGAAGCTGTTGGGTGAAGCCAGCTGAAAGATGTCAGCAATGCTGAGCAATCCCACAACTCAGCCGGGCAAACACTTTCTCTTTGAGTGAGCAGCATTTTATTTAGAAGGGAAAGTAAGTTGCGGAGCTTTATATAAAGCTCTTACTTAAATATTCTAACAATTTTCCTATTGTAACTAAAGTGTTGCAATTCTTTCCTGGAACCCCATTATCATGTCCAAACTATAGTATTTTAAATTACATATTAATTGACTATATAAGGAATTAAATGCTTCTTTTATCATAATCTTTCACTGTGACACAGGCAATTATTCTTGTGGATTGAAATCCATAGCTCCCAGAACTACTGGACAATTAGTGAGAATTACTACAAATTCCTGCCTAACTTTCTGTTGAAGTCATATATCAAATGGCAAACTGACTACCTCTCCTCAGAGACTAAGATCTGCAAGTTTCTGTTTACAGTAAGTTAGCTACTAGAATGGTTTTAGAACAGATATTTCCCAAGACCTGCCTTCTGAACCTTTCAGGAATTCATCTTCAGATTCAGATCTCCAGAAGCATCCGAGCAGCTCTACAGTGACTAACTCCGCACTCAATTTATGCTCTCATATCACTAATTACCTAGGTCAAACCCTTAATTTATCTAAATGTGCTCATGCATGATGGGATCTGCCCACACACTTCCAGTTCAAAAGGTGAACAAGAGTAGAATTATTTAAAATCACTAACATGTCATCTTAAACCTTTAGAAAGTTAGTGCTATTTAGCTCTTAAATCCATTTGGATCTTCTGAAACTGTACTACAGATAAAAAAAAATCCCCTAATAATTTTCAGGCTGGCCCTGCAGTCCAAAAAAGTGATCATCCAGCCTCCCTCTTTCCTTTTATTTCCATGTTTTGTTTTTATTATTTCCTTGTTTGTCTTTCCTATCAGAACTCACTTGTCCCTTTTTTGCCTTTTTCCTTCTCTACTCTTTCATTGTTTTCCTTCATATTCCACATCTCATAGATCAGGTGATCAAAATCTTACCTCAGAGCACTTCAGAAGCTGAAAAAATAGGAAGCAAGCACCAAGAATTTAGAAACCGGTCTGTGGACACTCACTGCTCAGGTCAGGCCAGTAAAACTCATGTATTCAGAAGACACAAAAACACAACCTCAGAAGATTAGGAGAAACATTTTAAAGCAAAACCGGCAAAGATAAATCGGGGGAGGCGCGGGTGGCAAGCAGACGTCTGTGGCATTGTGTCACACCTGCTTCCCCTCCCTGCTGTCCGCAGCCTATTCTGGGTCCCGCAACACGGGCCGGGCGCGCAGTTCCGACCGTACCCTGAAGAGGGCGCAGCTGCTCCGCCAGAGCCTCGGCGGCGCGATGGCAGCGAGCGGCACTCGGGAGCGCAGGTTTATTGATCACGCCAGCTCCGCTCGCGAAAAGACAAATCGTGGTACAGTTCCTGCCAGTTCTACCCGTGCCAGCATTCAGAGCTGTATTTTCTAGAGGCATCCTCCTAACATAAGCCTATTTTGTTCAGTGCCACCTTGCAATTTTATGAGACAATCATTTAAAAACTGACAGATTGTGCTACACACTATGAAGTCGGAGGCTTTTCCCTTCATGTCACCGTTCATAAGGAGCAGAGAGCTCACTAGAAATCCATTTAGAGACAATTCTGTGAACACATTGTTACTACTTTCTTCTCCACGTAGAGATTTCACTTCTCTTAAGACTTTTACATGATAATTTTCTTTTCCCCTAAGGAGCACACAGGCTCCTGGGGTTTTACTTACCCATAAAGCTACCCTGTGATGACATGATTTCTTTTGTAGCCTGCACTGTATTACAGACAGAACAGTATTCTGTCAGTATAGAGGGGAAATTTACCCTTCAGCTCAAAGGACTTCACTCCAAGATCAACTTTCTGAACTAAAATTTTGGGGAAATGTGTGCTTACCAACATCAGCAACATTTTTAAAGGCTCAATAGACCTGAAGATACCCTAAATTCTAGCCTTCAGATAGGTCAAGAATACATGACACTGTATAAGGAAAATAGGAGGGAAGGAGTGATATGCAGGGGCAAAAAAAAGGATTAAATTGAACAAGGTGTTTGGAAAGGAAATCATTAGGAGAGATCAGAAGGCACAACACAGCTGAGAGTTAAGCTTCAGGATGTGTGCATTCCAAGAGTATTTTGTATTCCAGACACAATCTTCTAGACCTGCATATTTGAATTCTACACTAGTCCAACATAAATAGCAATGCTCTGCTGCATTCCAGGGTGAATTAAAGAGCAAAGATTGTCCTGGTATATTAGCAAACTAATGACATCATATGCTGCTGTCATCAGTCTAGCAGATACATACAGCCATGCAGAGCCACTTGTGGTTAACCCCAGAAACGGAAGACCCCAGCTTGAAAGGTACAGTGCCAGCCTGAGTGGCTCAGTTAAAGAGCACAAGTGAAATCATTTCAGTCACTGAACATCCACCTATTCCACGCTTGAGAGGGATGTGCTGCACTTGGCCAGCTCACCCTTCCCTTTGGCACAGGCCACATGGGACATCCATCATACAGCTGATTTCAAGCACTTATAAGAACAGCTTTGTATTCTAGGAAGCTCTTCCTTGTGTTTCATTGGATGTCAGCTACACTGTGCTTAATCCATCACATTTGTAGCCATCTACTGCCAAGAAGCAAATACTCATTGAGTATTTTATAGCTGTTGCATTTTGCAGAGACAAACTGTGACTACCTAGATCAGAATAAATAATAGCAATAAAGACTTCAGTTATTTGATTTGCTTAAGCACATCCAAACTGTTTCACTTTGGAAATAAGACAAGACATGAATACAAGGCACATACCCATCCTTTACACAGCAAGAATCTACCTTTATGTAGCCTACTTTCTTGCTTCAGTATAAACTATACAAGTCCCTGAGGTGGCACTGTTCATCTCTATCATTTAAATTATTTTCTCTTATTGTAATAAAGTCAGAAAAATAAACTGATTGGAACTCCACTGTGAAAATAATTGAGTGGTACACTGAGTCAAAAGGTCTGGAATAGAACAGGGATGGCTATTAGAAACAAAATGAAAAAACTTAAAATTGCATTTCACAATCTGCAATTCATAGGCTGGCTACTTAGAACACAGAATTTGAACAGGCATATTTCTAACCAGTGCAAGACTACCTTAATGAGTTTCATTGCAGTTCTACAAGTTGTGTACATCTCAAGGGAGAGCTATACAGAATTTGAACAGTTACCTCCTCCTTCCCAATTTAACAAGTACTCAGCATTGCAAGGTACTACTTTTTACAAGGTTGATACTTTGTTAATTGAACAAATTCTATCATTTCTACTGACAAGTGGGGTAATCTTTGACGTTGCTGTAACTTATGCAGATGACCACCAGAGTCCAGGGTAATCAAGAACACCAGAGCTAAAATTGAGATGTGGAATTCCTAAGGATTTACAACTGCAGAACCACATACAGTGGCCACAATTCTTAGATCCATGGAATAACTGGAATGTCTGTAGCAGGACATGCAGAGAAGAAAACTGCTGAAAGATAAATGGGTACTAGTGAAAGGCTGGTGCTGTGAGGAATGGAAGAAGACAAATTCATAAGGACTGCGTTGAGTCAGTAACAAACTGCATTTTTACTACCTTTCATCCCTGGTAACTCTCCCAGACAAAAAAGGGGAACAGATCTTACAACTCTGTTCTTCAACTATTTCAGTAATTTAGGCAATGGACTCAAAGCAATCCTTAACATACAAAAAGACAACTACTGTAAAGACTCATTGTTTCTAGAAGTGTATAGTTGTATCAGCTCTTGGTCACATACCTTTTATAAAAATACAGTTCTACCCCTAAAACCACAAAATATTTGTTTACTACATGCAGCAATCATAGGCAGCATCAGGAATAAAAGGTGGACCCACAAGCACCAGAAGTGCTAGATCATTGTATCAAATGAGACTTCAGAATTAGTACCACTTACTACTGGGACAGACCACAGGAACCATGCTCACAGCTGATAAAATATTGGAAGCACTGCATGAAAGAGTTTGGCATTGTGCGCAAAAAAATCCTTAGCAGTATTACAGATCTCAGCAAGGATGAAAAGTGACAAGGAAAAACCATGAAATCTTTATTCACGTCCTGATGTGGCTCCAGATTTCTATTTAGAAATACTAAAATATTTTCATTCCAGACATACTGTCTGTATTACCAGTTCTAACAGCTCATAAAAGAAGAATTCATTATCAATTATTACAGAGTTAAAGCTACATTTTATCTATAAACTGTGTGACAAGAAATATTTTCTTCATAATGGCAAGAATGTAATCTTTTGTAGCCCTTAACCCACCAGCAGCAAAGTGCTTTTATCTCCAAAACTGAAAAAAGTAAGAGCAAGAAAGATTTCAAGAATAGAACTGTTATTAACTAGAATTCTTCAGTTAAATACTTCATTTTAGGTGAATAATTAAACCCCACACCATAATGAATGCTGTTCTTTCAACCCTTTAAGAATTTGGAGTCAGATAAGGAACCTGATGAATTCATTTTCTCAGTCCCCAGTATGGAGAATGAATGCTCCTAAAGTGTAAGCCACAAATACCTGGTTTTTCTTTCAGTGTACTGTAGACATTTTATGTGCCCAGGAAAATCAACTATCACCTCTGTGCCTCAATTCCTCCTTACAGGAAAAACTAAGTTACATACAAGTGTATTAACAGTTGCATAACGTCTGGCTATTGTAACTAGCATTGAAGAAATGTTATGTTAGAATACATATACATTATGTACAGTTTCTATTTTTATATATATATATATATATATATATATATATATATATACACACAAAAGCACGAAAGCCAATCTAACTTATGGATGGAAGTGTTTTTACACTAGTTAAATCATTAACTAGTCTTGGTAAAACAGTCAGAGCTTGCAACTTGGGAAATTCCAACTGGACACAAGAGGGTGAAAAAAGCTTTCCAATAAGAGTGACTTAACACTGGACCAGGTTTTCCAAAGGGGTTCTAAAATAACCATCACAGGGATACCCATTGGATTGAAAATTGATCAAACAAGGCCCTGACAACTTCCTTTAACTTTGAATCAGCCACACTTCATTCAACTGTTGTACTCAATGATACTCTTATTTCTTACAGTCTGAATCTGTGGTTCCATTTTACCTTGAATGTCAATGGCTTTCAGTTGTGGAAGCACTGTGGAAAACAGTTTAAGCAAACTTTGTTGGTAATACCTAACAAATGTAGGTTAAAGTCCATAATTCTAAATACACAGGAATTTAGCCTGGAACTTGGTGTGACAATCTGCTCTACTGCAATAAGCAGGCTAGGCAAGCTCAATGGGGCTTCAAAGTTTATGATACACAAGAGTTCAGCTCATCTGGTAAGCTATTCCGGGTTCTCCCAATTTTAGTTTTAGTCTTTGCATATTTGATAAAGGCTTATAAGTTTCGACAACAAGTGAAACAGAGAGAACCAGAGTCAGCTTAAACTGTCAGGGGTTTAACATACTAAGGGAACTCTATAATTACTTTCAAATCACTTCTCTGGATTTATAAAGGCTTTTGATGGCTTCAGCCAAACGTTGCTCAGATTCCAATTCAGCACTGGGCCTTCTGCAGAGCCACTCAGTGCTGGACAGCCCTGGGGCTCCAAGGCATTTGCCAGCTTTTCACACAATTGCAATCCATGTATTCCAGTGTGTCCTGGTTTTGGACACAATGTCAGAATTCTCCAGGTCAGTAAGATTCAAAACTTTCTCTGTTAAATAAAAGCAGTCTCCCTCAGGCTGAAATGAGTGATTAGGTGCAAGAGGATGTTTCTCCAAGGAGAAAATTCACTAAATACAACCCCCTTCGGTTCTGCATTTTGTGGCATTGCCAACACAGAAATCCAGTGAGAAATGCAGGAGGCAGTTTCCTTTGTGCTAGTCACACAGGGCCAATCATTGCATCCCCAGATGCAACATTTAGCAACAACTAGAATTGCAGATACAGACTTTCCAAGTTAAATAGCAAAAATCATCTTTGGCTCCTGTTTGTCTCAATGCAAACTGTGTGATTAACTGAAGTGATCAAGAATTTCTGAAATAGCATTCTTCTATTGGAATTTCACATATAAATAGCAATACAACTTCTTCATGAGGACCTAGAGACTACTATGACAAGGTCTGCCATATTCCACAGCATTTTTCATGCCTTCCAGACCTGCAGAGTTTATAATACAGGAAGAATTGCTCAAATAAGATTTAATCTCTTGGAATAATTGCTCTCTAACTAAAATTTCATAATATTAAGTTTAAAATATTAACACAAACATAATACCGATGTGCGGTACTCCATAGAGCTCCAATGCAAGTGTTTAAAGACTACTTCCACATCTGCTCTGCTGCCCTGATGCCTCCCTCCACAGTTTCCAATGCTTTCACCTGAGTTCACCTAGCTAGGACCTCAGCTGCATCATCCAGTGTTTGCTGACTCTCAAAGCTGTGTGTGTGCTGCCAATGCCTTCAGAATGATTTGTACTTGGTCAGGTACATCTGCTCCTCAGTTTCCACCTGCAGCTGCTCACAAGATTCTTACTCCGTTCCAATACAGGCCTGTGAAATATGTCACCCAGGTTTGAAATCTTCCATGAGAAAGTGGTTTACTCCAGTGTGATCTCACCAATGCATCATGCACTGATGTCTGTCTTGTGGGATGCATGAGAAGGCAGGACAACCATAACAGCAGCTGTCTGCCAAGCATCCAAATGCCTCCTGTGCCTGGAGGAAAGTCTGCTGCTGCTTGCACAGGGAAGGGGAAACAGGGGAGAATGGCAGACAAAAACTCCTCAGAAAGAGGAAGTGGAATTCCTTGCTCCTTGGAAACAGCAGTTGCTGTCTGAGGTCAGGGAGGAGGTTGTTAATGTTGGGCCTCTAACATAGACCTGGACATGGCTTAACAGATCTGGCTTACCAGCCTGGAGATGCCCAGGCTTCCCCTGCTCCCTCGTAAACCCCTTCTCAAGGCCACAGTCTCCACCCTCCTCTTTACTCATCTCTATCTGGTATCAATGTTCATGTTCCAGTTTTGGACACAAATGATGGGCTTCCGATCACTGTATTATATTGTCAGTCATCTTTCACATAGCACAGAAGAATCTGCGAGGGTATGTCTGGATGCTAAGAAACATAAATAGCATGAACTTACAGGATTTGGACAGGAAGCTACCGAAAAAGGTATCAGACAGCTAGCAGTCTAAGTGCTAAGATCTGGCTAATCTGAACACTAAAGTCTGCATCATTTATTACATATTCCTAAATTTCCTCTGCTAATGCCACTTGCCATTTTATCATGTTTTCCTATGTGAATTGGGCAGTGCTGTGCTTGACTGCCTCCCTTATACATCCTTAAGCCTCACAAAAGTGCCTGGGATCTCAAATGCAAACTCAGACTGCCCTTCCAGGTGCCTTTTGAAAATCAAATACCATTTCACTCATGCAAGCCACACTACCACACACAAAACTTATACAAATGAGAAAATACGAAACTAATGTAAAGCTCGCTGTTATTGCTGTGTCACGGATACCACCTGACTCAGCTCCAGGACTGGGGACTCGCACCTACAGCAACAGGAATGGGCATTTATTTCAGTGCTTTCTCACTCCTTGAAAGAGGCAAAGATTATATAAATAGAGATCTAAGCAGAAGGTGGCTACAAGCTCTCAAGAGATACATGCTGTGAGAGCACTGAAAATTTCAAATCTTTTGTTAACTCCAGGTGTGACTGATCAGACACAGGGAAAAGGCAAAGCCTGGCATTTGATATGATTTCCTAGACCAAAACACAGCCCATAACTAAAGTAAAATCAATGCCAAACTAACAATGAAAAGGCAGCATGCGTAGCACAGCAGGGTTGGAAACCACCTTAAATAAGTGGCCTATGACTGCAATTTGGTGCTGTGAGCAACACCAAGAAATGTCTGTGACAGAGGCTCCAAGGTTAAACCCAGGTCACAGGAGAGGGACACAGAACAGGGGAGAACCCACTGAAAAAGTAAAAATGAGCTTATACAATGAGAAAAACTTGAGGAATCTACCTCTGTGAACCATTCCTGTACTTCCACATTTTTTCTTAGTTATGCCTCTTTCAAAGCTATATAGAAACATAGAATCAACTAGGTTGAAAAAGACATTTAAGATCAAGTCCAACCATTACCATTATGCAAGAATAATACCCCGAAAACCCAGTCTCTGTAACGAAGGTTAAATGTAGTCATTGCCTTTAGTAAAGGCTGATATACCTCACTTATTGGGGTATTCTACTTCTGAAAAAGTGTTTGCACATTAGGAAAAATGGGCTTTTACCCATGCATGCTGACCGCTCATGGCTATGCTCAGTCTGGCTAATACTGTACAATTATCAACTTAATCACAGCAAAGGTAAAAGTTGTTAATGAAAACAGGATCATGTTACCTCACCAAAAAATAACCCACAAGGTATGGGCACTGCACACTCCTGAGGCATGCAAGCAAGAGTGGTATCTCACTACATGCACATGGATGTACACACATTTTAACTGTTACACAAGTAACTACAGCAACAATACACAGAATGTTTAGGCTATGACCACACAACTACACCTGCCATACTTACACCAAATGTTAAAGAGAACAACAAACTAGAAATTTAACTGAGAAGCTGGAAGGATAACTGAAGAGCAAAAGAGGCATCAGAAAGTTTTCAGACCTAGTGGGAAAAACAGTACTGGATGACAGACTTTACAGTGAGAGAAGCACTGCCAGAAAGCACTGCATGGCAGCAGTTACTAGAGATGCAAAGAGAGTAATACCCTAAAAACCCCAAAAGAGTCTGGAGTTGTGACTGAGTAAGCTCACAGCGACCATTCTCAGCAGGTACAGAGAAGAGACTACAACTATAGCTGTCACCTTGAAGGTCTGCGTGGACAACAGTACCAGATCCTCAATAGCATGTGTCAGTCAAAATCACAGCACCTGTATGTTACTTTACCCTCTAGTAATTCAGCAGCTTCTTTCCACCATTTCAAGCTGTTTACTGGAACTCAAGCTACCTCATTGCCATCCTAATTTACATCTACTTTGAAAACTGCTTTACTGTACTTAGACTATATTTGATAATTTGGTATTAAAACTTTAATTACCAGTCATAATATGGAAAATCTCACAGATGCCAATAATTTAAGCAGGAAAAATAGTAACCACATCTGTTAGCACAGTCACACTGTGTGGTGTATCAGCTGGAGGGCCTGTGAAGACGGGTACATCTCCAGCTCACTCCCAGTGTGATGAACTGACAGAAGCATGTGCTGAGTACACATTTTCTGCTGTTAGTCTCAGACCCAAGTAAATTAACTAGATGATTTGTCAGGCTCTTAACTATTCACATTGCTGACAAGGAGACAACATTCCTCAGTAAATAACAATGCAGTCTAGTTACTGTTTCAGGAGGAAAATATATCAGAGAAATTGAAAGGTAGAAGCATGACTGGCAGCTGCCATATATACAAGATCTTTATTTTCAACTCTTTTTGTATTATACTGAGCAGACCTCAGAAATTTCCATTTTGGCCTTTGGGCATTTTTTTTTCTAGTAACTATTTCAGATTTAAGACCCTCGGAAAGAAAAAAACTGCAACCATGGTCAGGCATCTCAATTTTGCTGTGGTTGGTTTTTTCCCCCATTAGCACTATCCTTTGCTTATTGAGGGTAGGAATTCATTTAGATTGCACTCAGGGCCCTCTCCATAAAGGAGTAATTATCATTACATTGCAGTAATTTAAATTAGCATGCAATAAAGCACTTCATCGTACCTATGAGTCATCACATTTTCTCACAAGTGATCCACAATGGGCAGCTACCATTACGCATGAAAGGAGTGGGGCACTCCAAAATCCAGTGCAGTCAGCAGGAAAATCAGCATGAGCTACGCTGAACACATTAAGTGTACAAATAAGAGGAAAAATAGAAAATGAGAGTGTGGCAGCATATTGCTATTGTAGATTCTTGCTAGTCCTGCAATTTTCTTAGATACTCACCAAAACAATACTGCAGAGCAATCACTGCATTAAACAAATACAAGCAAAAATGTTTTTCAGCTTAGCTCACCTTTCAGCTTAGAAAACTTTTTCACTAAGCTCCAAAATTCAGGCTGAAGACTAGAGCAGTAATTTATTAAGATCTTCTCTCTTTTACTGAAGATAGATACCTTGCAATCATTACATAACATGTTTTCTTTCAAGGTGCAGGCCAAAAAGAGCAATTGTCTTTGCAAAACTGAGGCATGTCATTTCACTTGGAGTTCCAAACCCCAAGTTTTGGAGATAAAAATCCCCTCTGATACTTGAATACTGATTTTGAGAAGATGCCCTTTGAAATCATAATAAACAAATCATATTAGAAAAACATTACAAAACAGCAACAGAGAAAGCCTATTACGTTTCACCATTTCTTGGAAGAACAACAGCTAGAAGATCAATCTTGAAACAAAATGCATGATTTATATTAATAAAATCTTGGTATACAATTTTCGGAGTTTCCCTAGAGACCTGAATACCCACTTTCACAGCTTATTCAAATTACTTACAGCTTACTCATTTTACCATTGGGGGAAAAAATTAATATTCCAACACAAAAGCAAAAGGAAAGCCATGTTACTGATAGAAACAATAGATAATGAAAAGGAGAGCATTCTTTCAGTGCTTTTTAGACCACAGCTGAGACAATACCCATCCAATTAGCTCAAGGAATCACTGAGCGGCTTTAACCAACGAAATTTATTGGGTATTTATTCTCACCCCATACAACTAAGACCAGGCTTCCATTGAACATCTTGGCAATTAGATGGATGAATAACCATCTTGAAAGTACAGGACCACACACAGTAGTACTCTTGCTAATGATAATTCCTTATGCTGCCAGCCACAGGTAACTCCTAATGTGGGTTTTCTCTACCACTTCTGTAAAGCTGTTTTACTTCGCACAATACATAAATGCCCCCACATCAGAAGGGAATGAGAAAACCATCCAATGGCCAAATGACAAATTCACTGAGAGGAATGAGACCACTATAAAGTGTTTAATAGTCATTGCTACTGTGCTTCAGTGCTTTCTATTAAATAATTACTGGATCAAGGACTTAACTTATGACTTGTTTAATAAATACTTCATTATCTTACAGTGTTTAATTTTTCACTCTTCTGAGTAGCCATGGTTGGAAACTGTTGGACTGAGGTCATTACTATTCCATGTGGCATGACAGCAAGGGCCTGGCAGCCTCATCCATGCTTTTCTCCCCCACTCCACAGCACCCAGCTTTGATTGTGTAGATCAAAAAGTCTCATGCAGCAGGATATAAGCTCATATCTGGTCTCCACCTGATCACCAAGCAAGGTCTGTACAAGTGAGGCATTATAGACCCTATCTATAGATGGAGAACACAAGACAACTATTCATACAAGCCTATGTTATCAGATGGGATAACATAAGCCTGCTGTGTTACCAGCTAGTAGAGGACTGTTTCCCAGGTTGGAAACAGTTCTACAGAAGGAATTGAACAGGGACTGTAAAGCAGAAAGGAACTGAAAGCAGGTTGTAAAGTAGAAATTACTCTCATATTCATCTCCATATTAACCTCAAGTTTAATCCAAGCCTGTGTATGAATTGAAAAAAGCAGGCTACAGGAATAGGGCACTACTAACCTACAATACAGGCAGCCATATCTGCCTTTATGAGTTCAACAGGCTCACTCACCTCACAGTTTATGCAATTTCCCTGCTAAATAGATATAGGGTTTGCCACTTGGGCTCTGTACATAGTAGTAACTCCATGAAAAAAGAACCTGTTAGGTAGAAGTATTATGAAGATCCCATTCTTTCTGTTGCCACTACAGATTTTACTGTTTAAGTGGTCTCCATTGAGTTCATGGATTGCCCAGATACTCCAATAACATCCTTTCAATCTCATTATCCAAGTAATTTCTATACGTAATAAAAAGCTTTAGTCTTGACACTAATTCTTGCAAAATTTTACATCAGTATCAATTTTATTTCCTAGATTTTAATTGAAGAGAGTATATTTTGTCACAAGGGAAATAAAACCTTAGTTCTATCCAACAGCCTTGTGGCATCATTAGAAATTACATTAGTTCCTCATTAAGCAACAATAATAGAGTTGGGATCAATAAAAAAAAATACATTTACATTGCCCTAAGGTGTTGAATAGTTCAGTTCAACTACATACTCCTGGGCCAAATATTTCAAGACTCAGTACTAAATCCAAAAATTTTGTGCAATGCTTAAGAAATGTCTTTTTATTGTCAAGTAACATAGATTTGAATTGTAATGAAATAAAGACACATACTGAGAAAGTTGGGGCTGTTCAGCCAGAAGAAGAGAAGGCTGTGTAGAGGCCTCATAGAAGCCTTCCAGTATCTGAAACAGGCCTATAGGTATGCTTGAGAGGGACTCTTCATCAGGGACTGTAGTGATAGGACAAGGGATAATGGGTTTGAATTGAGATAGGGGAAGTTCAGGTTGGATATATGGAAAAAGTTTATTACTGTGAGGGTGGTTGAGGCACTGGAAGAAGCTGCCCAAAGAAGTGGTAAATGCTCCATCCCTGTCAGCGTTCAAGGCCATGCTGGACAGAGCCCTGGGTGACATGGTTTAGTAGGAGGTGTCCCTGCCAACGGTAGGGGTGCTGGAACTAGATGACCTTAAGGTCCTTTTCAACCTGAACCATTCTAGGATTCCATGAGCAGCATTTCTAAGCATCTTAAGACTTCTGTTTAGGAGACTGTAGCCCATGCAAATTTGAGAAGTCATACACACATTATCATGGTCAAAGTTATACATCTGTGGGCAAAATTATAAATCAGACCAGGGATTAACTTTTGACCTGGAACCACTAGCAGTAATAATAATGCTCATTGTCCTGGGCTAAGTATCTAAACTTGAAACCTATCTTCAATAATAACAAACCAAATAGATAATATAATTCTTTTTACACATTCTTTACTGGAATCTCCACTTTTTATGGTCAATGCCTCCACTTTATTTTCTATTCTTGACCTATCTACACTCTGAACTCTAATAGCAAAGTAAGATTCACAATAACTTTCCACTCCTGGCCCCCTAGTCCTGGGAGCATCCAGCTTTGGATTTACACAGCTCTTGTACACAAGTTTCCTAAGAGTTCCTGCTGATACACAGCAGTGTTCAGTTCTTAGTTATGAAATGGGCATTTACACAAATCAAGGCAGACCTTTCAATCACTTTTCAACTGAATGAAAAGTTTTGAGAATATGATATAGCTTGCCATCTTCTTACTTGAAGATATGCATTTAGGAAAGCAACTGCACAAGAAGAATGCAACAAGGCACCTGACTTCTTCCTCTCCAAGTCCCTGTCTGGATTTATTGCTCACTTCAATGACAACTTGTAACCCCATCTAAGCCTACCCCAAAGAAAGACAGGTAACATCCTTGAAGTCCTAGGATTCAGAGTCATACAAAGTGACAGCTATTGAGATTGTGATTATTTTCTGCTATATCTATGCTCATGTTTCTTTGCATAACCATAAAACATCTTCCCTACTAGCATGCACATTCATCCCACTGCAGGATTCCTCCTCAACTGGGAATCTAGATTCCTTAGCAGCCTCTTTGTAGGTGTTCAGCAAACCCTATGAGGAATAAACCACTATTCCAACGTGCAGGAAAAATCCCTCTTCAACAGGGAGGGAACAGCTTTCATCAACATAACACACAAGGTTACAAAGAAATAGAAACAGCAATCCAACATTCAGAGCCACATGGCAGCAAGTTCAATCCTGCCTTTGAACTCAGGGAAATAGGCAAGAGTGTGCTAACTGGAAGAAACAGTCACTTCCTTTCCAAGGCTGCCAAAGAAGAAAAGAGAGTGCACATTTTTCTGTTTACAAATTTGCAGCACTTAGAGCAACCCTCTTGCAGTTATTTAGTAGTAGACTGTGGAATGCTTAAACAACTCAGCTTCATTTTGACATCCAATAAACCTCATCAGCAGTTTGCCGCTTCGCATACCACAAAGCAACAGATGCCAAATTATGTGCAACTACATTTTCCATCTCTTCCTCCTTCTTGCTATTGAGTATTTATTTTGCAGCAACACCTACAGGCCACCAACCTGCAACAGACCCCAGTTGTTTTGGGCACTATACATCCACAGTATTTGAATCAAAGGACAGCTGTATAGCACGATGAAAGCAAGTGTAGATGAACATAGGTGTAGAAAGAATATACAGCTTACTCCCCACAAAGAAGATATACTAAATACATTCGTGCCCTATATACCAAGCTACTGCTTTGGAGAGAAACAGAATCCATCAAAACTTTAAACTGAGGACATCAGATCATATTCATTTTGACACTGAAATGTTACATAATATTCAGGTTGTCAGACCTTCGGCATTGTGAGAGACCACTTTTAATATAAGATTTTTACATACATATATTCTTTGTTACCTGCAAAACTGGAGAAGATCTGAAAAACTGATCCTTTCTCTTTCTATAGGTGCCTGGAAGTTTATATAAATAGTGTGAGTAAATTAATACCCTCATTTAGTAACATCTCACCTTCACTTTGCACTAGCAGGAATGACTACAGTGAGTATTTGTCTGTTATCTCCATCCTTCATGCTCTTTCATTAAAGAATACTACTGTATGCAAAATTGAAAGTATACTTACAAACTTACCTTAAGGAATATAAAGATATTAGAATTAATGAAGACTAACAATGACATAAGTAAGACTAAAACTGAACCATGATCCTTAGCTGCTGCTCCATTTACAGCATATTCTGACATAATTTCAAAGCACTGATGATATCAACAGTTATGCCTTAGGAAATGAAAAAACACAATGAAGTTCCAAACCAGACACACTAGGTAACTGCTAGCAAAGCCACAACTTGAGATAGCAACTAAATTCTCATTCTAAATGCAAATTATTACTGCATAAGTGGGTTTCAGGTTAGTGAACACAGGGATAGAGGGAACAATGAAAATATAACAATAAGTAATATCAAAAATATAAATTCACACTGTCAGGAGTACTGGAAAAAAAGTTTAATTTCTCTGAAAACTAAATGAATTTTATATTTTTAAAAGGCTTGGGTTTGTGTTGGATTTGGTTTGTTCTTTTGGTTTTTTTTTTCCTTTCAGGCAATACTCTAATAGACCGAGGAAGAAAAAGGAGGGAAGAAACCACCAAAGTGCACATTTCCTACTTGACCTACATTATTTCAAATGATCAATTAGGTTCATCTACCTGTCTTGAAGCTGTCTCATGATCATGTATAACCCTCCAAACCTGACTAACAGACATGCAGAGATGCAGATACACAAGTGACATTAGTTTTAACATAGAGAAGGCTACTGTCCTTGTGACTCCATTTGATATTAGATACTGCAAGTAGCTCTCATTTTGAGCAAGGCTCAAAAGATTACATTTCTTCAGTGGATCAAAAGAAAAATGCTTTTCCACATGATTATTCAATCTCTGAACTCTAATTAGCAGTATTTGACTAAAAAGGACAAAACAATTGTGTCCTAGGATTCTTCAATAACTGTATTCATAAATGCAGTAGTCCCTACTGCTAGAATCTAAAAGCTCCAAATATGTTGAGACCTTTTTCAAGTAGAGGTGGAACAAAGGTTTTCAGGTATCTTAACAGCAGCACTGACCTACAGAACAAGCATCTGCTTATCTCTCACTTAACAATAGTTGATTTTTAATATCTGAATTGTTATCAAAATGCCATTAATCTGGCTTCTTTTGGTGAAGCCACTCCTTAAGTATCCATAGAGATTTGGGATATATGAAACATACTAAAATGCCACAGTTTCCATCAAGCTTGCTACCTCCTCCCACATAAACACTTTCACTCAGTACCATCATGTTACAACACAACAGCTTCAAGACATTTGTTGAAAAAAATGTAGGCTCCATTCAGAGGATTCTTGTTGTGCTCAGAAACCCGACTGAGAACATGGTGTCATCACTGTTCAAACACATGGCAAGAGACAGCCCATGGTCTGATGAGTTTATAATCTAACTAGACATGGCAAACCAAGTGTGAGGAAGTGACTTGCTCAAGGACACAGAGACATCTTCATCAGAAAAGCAAAGAGAATCTAGGCCTTGTGTCAGCTCAGTGCCGTATTCAGTAAACCATACTGTCTCTGGAAATAATCAATGTTATGAATCTGCAATTGTAATAATTCTTTCCCTTTTAATCAGTTTCTATTGAGAAATCTCTCTGTACAATCTTCCCAACACACACAAATGCTCATTTACTTAAACCAACAAGCCTTATCCCAGAGGAAAATATTCTGGAGAGGTCTGATTCCCAAGAACAAACTGTTAAGCAGGTCTTTATACAAAAGCAAATTAAAATGTGTTGAAACTTGGAGTGCTGAGCAAAACAAAAATAATACACTTGATAGTAAAACACAACTGAAAAGCAGGAAGAGAGTATTTCTTCAAAGTTAGAATAGGCACACCCCTCCATTCAAATTTATGCCCTGTCTACACAAGCTAAACCTTGATAACATATATCATTATTAGTGATACTGGAGAGCAGCACCTATTGTTGCCATTTTTGTTTTTAATGGATCTCAGGCATTTAAGTTTCCTTACAAAGCAAATGACCTGTGCTTATTATTAAAGCACTTAGTCTGCATTTAAGCCTGACTTCTCTGTGTTTGGCCAGGTGTCAAAATATCCCTCTCAAAATGTGTGAAGCATGAGAAATCCATCTGAGCCACCTGAAAGCTCTTTCTGCCCTTTTATTTTTGTTCAGATAATTTTGAGATTCATTTTGATACACATTTGTTGTTATTGTGCTCCTTCTCTCTGAAATGCTGTAAACTGACTCACAGCTGGATTGCTCAACACCTCCCTGGTTACAAAGACAAAACTAACATACCTAGGGCCTGGATATGGACCTCTTTCTATCCCAAGCCACAGAAGCCTTGGACATCTCAGGCAATGCAGACCCACTGTTGTATGTAACCACAGGTTGTGCAGTAAGACTGCTTGCTGACTTCAGTTACAAGTACTTGCCTTGCTCGTCCATGGGCACTAGGAGTCTGTGCTAGGGCCTTGAGCCCTTACATTAGAAAGAAAAAACTCCAAGAAGCTAAGCCAAGCATTTTGCTCAGACAGGATAGGATCTAAGGGCTGAGAAGGTTAGATCAGGAGCATCCACAAACATAGACCTGTGTGCTTGGTCTGACAGCTATGCATGAGGCTAGCATGATTAAGCTTCTAGATCTTGACCAAAAAGTTACATAGAGACATGATGTGGTGAACACAAACAAGTGTTCTACCTGCCTGACTCCTTTCAGCTATCAGTTTACTGACGTGAAGCTTGAACTTTGCATGACAAGGAGATCTTCAGAGAGATTCAGTTCAACTAGGAAAACCATAGGAATCAAGTTGGATTTCTTCATTGTTTTTATCAACATCGCAGTAACAAAAACTAGTATTCTGCAAAGGTATAACACTGACATACAGACTGTGCCCTTGCAAACACCACTGACTTCAAGAGACAAAACTGTGTTCTTGTTACTCACTACAGACTAAAATCTGCTTTCAGATTGCCTTCAACTCTGAGGAACAGTTAAAGGTCACATTTTTTTTGCACAGCACTGCTCATAATGGACCCCTTCTAAGATGAAACGATAACAAGTAAAAGTCTAAATTAGCAGACTGCATTATCAGTAACAACAAAGGGTAGTCTGTCTGCTGGCTTCTCTGAGGAAAACAGACAAAAGACTTTAAAATACTATTTTCACATCATTACACTCATTTCAAATACTGTGTGTTTGAAATCAGTTCTTTTTAAGTTAGCTGAATTCAAAAATCTAAGTACAAAATTAGTAACTACACTCACATGTGGTTTTCTCCATATTTAATGAGGTTACACAGGAGCCTTGTTTTGTTCCCACTCTACACACATGCAAAATGAGTAAGTGCTGTGGTTGCAGGCAAATGACTGCTGAACACTATTTTGAAAATCAAATAGGATTAAAGTAAAATGTAAACAAATTAATTCTAATATTTTATTAGAAAATGTAGACAACTGGACTCTCAATCTTGCAAAGTATTAAGCTGCACTGAAGTCACTGGAACTTAAAAACATGCCTAAAAATCAGGTTTAAGTGGTCTCTTGTATTGGATTTCTAAATAAAGGACTTCATTAAATAAACACATTCTTTAAACATCTTTTCGATATTATCAAGCACCATAATAAAAGGTTCCAATAACCAATCAATTTTTCCAATTTTTCTGATGATTTTACAGATAAATACATTGTCTTTTGTGACAAAAAAAAACACTGCTGCTTTTGTTTTACATTAGTCCTTGCTAACAGTTCAGACCACCCTTTAATACACCTTCTTAACAACTCTGCACCATGCCTATTATGATTTCATTCTCACAGAACTTGTATTCACTTTACTGATGAAGCATTATTATTAAGAATGCCTTCTCTTTATTTTGAGGAGTAAAGTATCCTCAAATTGAACACCCATTTTACTTCTCACCCATCAAACCCCTAATTGTTGTAAAAGACTCAGAGAAAAAAAGTGTTCTCCGAGCATTTAAAAGCAGTTTAGTATAGTGCCTAGACCATTCCACATTAACAATGAGGTTGGAAACATCAGTTGGAAATGCACTCTAAATTGACCACATTGAGGCCCACCTTTACTGGTTTAACTATACTGTTTAAACAGAATAAGATGAAACTGCTACACAAACGCTGCTTATATACAGCTCAAGAAGCACAGAGAGAAAATTAACAATGAATATTCTACACTTATCATCAGCCTCTTCCTCTGCTGTTGCCCATGAAGTCAATGAATTTATTAACTACAGTAAATTGGGATTAATATCATGCCTGGGAGGCATCAACTGCCTAGCACACAAACGCTGGTTAAAAAACAACCGTCAAGAGATATATTTTGATGTGGTTTTATTAAAAATCAGGATAATAGTTAAGATGCTTAAATCATAAGGAGGGAGTCCATAGACAAGTTCACAATTCTGTTTAGAAACTAGTTAGAGACTTTAGATTAAAAAGAACTGCTGCTAAGTAGTTCCCAACCTCCAAAAATGTTACAAGTTTAAGGACTTAATCAGTATCTGACAGTAAAAACATAAGTGAGGAGATAAGCTGGGCCTTAACTACATTACTCCATTCAGATGTCAGACAAAAACTAAAGACATCAGCCACCTCCTTTCTCCATCCTCCTTTCAGGTAGCTGTAGAGAGTAATAAAGTAGCTACTGAGCCTTCTCTTCTCCAGATTAAAACCCCCCAGTTCCCTCAGCCACTCCTCATAACAATTGTTCTCCAGACCCTTCACTAGCTTTGCTGCCCTTCTCTGGACCTGCTCCAGCAGGTCAGTATCTTTTAGTGATGGTCCTAAAACTGAACACAGCATTCAAAGTGCAACACAGGATTTGAGGTGCATCTTCCTGGAAATTTCTTACATACAGTTCCACACCTTTCAGGCCCTCCTTTCTCCTCCAGAAAAAAAACAAACCCAATTCACTCAGCCTATGCTCATAATTCAGGTGCTTCAACCCCCAATCACCTTCATTATGGGCCCTCTTCTGGACTCACTCAAGTTTACCTACACTTCTCCTGTACAGAGGCAATTAAAAATGGTATGCTGTATTCCAGATTTGATCTAATGAGTGGCAGGTGAAAGGGAATACCAGCTTCCCTAGATCTACTGCTGTGCTTGAGCTGATGCAGCACAGGATGCTGCTTAGCCTTCATCATTGCCAGAACTTAAAGCTGATGCCTTTAGCCTTCTGCTCACCAGAGACCCCAGTCATGTTCAGCAGAGCTGCTACCCAGCCATTCAGTCCCCAGCTGGTACCACTGCAGGGTTTAACCCATTTCAATCACAGATATTTTTATTTTCCCTATTAATCTCCATTAAATTCCTATTCCTCCAGTCTTTCTAGGTCACCTTGAACGACAGCCCTTGAGTTCATTACCTGCACCCCAATATGATGTAAACTTGACAAAGGTGCACTCCATCACCTGTTCCAGATCATTGACAAAGATATTAAACCTAACAGTTCCAACCTAGACCTCCAAAGGCTACATCTGTGACTAGCTTCCAGGTAGAGTATACAGCACTAATAACAAAGTCAACAGAGCAGTTCCACTTTTTCTCTTCAATTTCACTAAACAGCTATCACTAACATGCATTTTTTCTTCATTAATGTTAACTAAAGATTGTTTAACACAATCTTTACATAATAAATAATACACTGCCTATTGTCAGTCCAACATAAATGGCACAAAATTCATTTTAGCAGAGTCAAGGGTAGAACAAATCTAGTTCTGTTTCACGGTACAAAATGCAAACGCAGAAACACTATAAGAACTGTAAGTTCTACAATCTCTTCAAGAGAGGTTACAGTATTGGGGCACATGCTGTCCTCCACAAATAATGGCTGCCACTATCACAACCCTTACTCAAATGTGCTAATTACATCCTGTTATCAAATGATGATGCAATTAACCAGGGTCACTATTTCTGCTATACTGCATGCTCTTTTAGTGACCTAAAAGAATAAATTCAGATATGTTCCTCCTTCTTTAACTTCCAAAATAATGAAATATAAAGGTTCCTCCATGCACTGCCATGACTTACAGCTTCTTCTTGCCTGTCTGTGAAACTGTGGTTCACCCAGGCCTGTAAATTACAGGACTTAAGGTTAAGTAAATTTAGCAATTTATCAGATACCTCATACACATCTTGAAATCTTTTTCTCAAATTCAGAAGATGACACAATTTAGAGGATGTAATCTTTCACAGATCAAGTCATACTATTACACTTTCCTAGCGTCTCAATTGCTATAAATCAAAGCAGCTTCCTTAATTTGAGAAGGCTTCACATGACAATTTATCCTTACACATTAAGAATGGTTTATTTGTGAACTTGTCAAATGTAATTGCTACTGCTTCTGACTTTCTTCCAGGAAGTCTGCCTCCCTGTCATACTTATTAACACTGCGGTCTCCCAAACCTCTCTGAAACTCAGGATAATTAATTTCCAAAAGAGCTTCCTTTATGCATTAAGGTGTAAATTTTGATCTCATAAGACAAAGACACCTGTGGCCCTCAGCCTTCCACCTCCTGAAATAAGTGAAGCCAAGTATCTAACACGTAATCCTTCAGTCTTGTTTTCCATTAACGCTACTTAGGGCAATGACAACTAAGCAATTCCTCAACACTTGACAGCTAGACCAAACCAGTGGCATAACACATACAAGTATTAGTGGCAGAAACCTATGGAACCAAATACCTACACAGGCATAATTGTAGACACCAAATCCCAGAACACAAAGCATCTCAGCTCTCAAAACTGGTTGGTTTTTCTTTTCTCTCCACGCAGTGCTAATATACTCTGTATTTTTCCTAAAACAAATTGAGTAATCCCTTTCAACCCAAGAGATGTATTACTGAGAGAGATACACAGGCCTCAACTACAACAATCATCGTGCAGCTGTTACACTTCTAAAGAAAACTAGTGCTCTAATAGCCTCATATTCTGGAGTACTTGATTTCTCAGTTGTCTATAAATAGAGTTATCACATATTATTCCAGCTGTACAATGTTGTTCAAGTCTGAAAAATAATAAGATTAAATGAAACCATTGTATGGTTTTTTCTGACACAAATAAAAGCAAAACCAAGGACAAAATCCACTCTAGAAAAACAACTGAAATTGGACCCTGTAGGCTAAGCCACGTCTTAGAGCAGTTAGATGCTCCAAGATATCTTTCCTCCTACTGGCAGACTCAGTTGAGTTTCAACCTCCAAACAGTGATGGCTTCTAGAAGGAAATTCAACAAGGGAAGAAGGGAGAGAGAATATGGGCTTCAAGGTAAGAGGAGACACAGTACCTCAGAAGCCATTGGACTTCATGAAGGGAAAGAATACACAAAGAATACTAACCCAGTTATATCTTCCATGTAGAAATAAGATTTTTCTGAATATAAATACCTTGCTTACTTGAGCCAGCAGCCAGTCTGGTGGTTTTTGAAGGGCTCACAAAAGCTATCTGACCAGGCTCCCCGCCCTCCATCTCTCTGAGAAGGACCAAGGCTGACACCCTGAAGTATGCTGAAAATGGCTTCTGTGCTGCCCTTGCCTTCGTAGCCTGGGGGAGCTGGGAACTAATCCAGGCTGACTGAAAGCACCTGATGTTTCAATCCCCAACCTGTGCAGCTGTTAAGAGTTAATTCATAGGGGCAGGAGGGCAGGTCAGCTGCATGGTGCCTCTCCAAACTTTAAGCAGTACACCATCTTGCCCTTGCACTGTATTAAAATGTTACACTTTCACAGAGCTTAGTCTCCACTATCATCTTAGCGCATATAGAGAAATAATTTCCATCAGCTAAACTTTGCATATCAGAGTTTTAAAAAACACAGCACAGTACAAAGCAGTAAATTTACTGTAATGTGTTTTGTCTGAGCAAAACAATGATGACAAACAGCTCCAAACAATTTATATGTTCCCAAGAAAGCATAGAAAATTTACAGAAACATAATTTAATCATACTGTCTTAAATAAATTATTAGTTGATGTCTATATTGGTAAAATGTTTTCATAACGATAAACCTATCTCCCACCAAAAAGGCTCAAAAATGCACTTCAATCCAGATTCTGTTCAGATTATAAAAACAGATTACATAAAAGCTTCATAGCACAGAAATACATAAAACAAGAAATTGGTCACATTGGCTAGAACCAACAACACCAAAAGAAGTGGGCTAAATATGATAACGGAAAAAAAATTAAGGGGGTTGTTATAACCTGTCGTTTTTAAGTTGTTTAGAGAGTAAGAAAAGCTGTTCAGTTCAATATGTATGCTAACAAATAGCTGCATTTGAGGAAATATTATATATGACTCTGGAAAAGTATTTTTAGCACGGAGTGGCTTGTTATCAGGGAATCTAGACAAGGAGTTCAATGTTGGTCTTTCCAGCCCTACCATGTATGTAGTCCTGCAGGTAAGTCATTTTCTTACTACTTTTATATCTCATCTATTAGTGCTACATTGAAAACTCTATTTCAGAATACAGAGATTATGCAGCAGGCAACATGTTCATTAAGATAATAATGCAATGAGACTGCTTCAAAAATAGCCACCACCACTCAAACCCAACCAAGTAGCAAGTCACTGAGACATTGAATAGAGTGTTCACAGTTTAACCCTGGAGTAGATCAAGCAATATTAACAGACCTTTCCCCACAATTATATTTGTTACAGTATTTGTGATCATTATTACATTATTTGTTAACTAAACATAGCAGAAAAGGATCCTATGAGATGACATCAGAATCAAACCTCCAAAGGCTTAGAGGAAGTATCTTGGGTTTTTTCAAATTGTAAAATGGGAAAAATAAAGCATATCTCATTCAATATAAGTTAAAGATGTAAATCGTTTCAGTAGGAGTTTTTGGATACAGATTATATGTTTAGGCACAACTTTTGACAAGTGCCTCTACTCTACAGCACTGAACTGCACAGAACTACCATCGCAAAGCCACCAATCCAGGACTACCACATATCACAGCCAGTCACCTGTGGCATGTTTGCTAGACACAGTTAATACAGAGAATTTTGAATTATACATGTCATGGCTAGTGAAGGCCAGAAACTGTGATTCTTTCAAAGAGAAGCTCAGAAGAAGGCAGGATGCCATCCTTTGCTCAAGGCAACATGTCATTCATCAGATGTCCAGCAATATTTTGTAACTTTGAAAGGCAGCATCTTTTGGCTCCTGGGTGTATTTGAGTTGTAACCTGAGAAGAAAAACAAAACCCAGTGCACTCCCATGGTTGCCAAACCCCAATTTAAATAACTTCATAAACAGAAATCTGTCTAGTGAGCTTGTGTTTTAAAGAACACACACCAGCACAGAAACTGAAAAAGCAGCAGTGCATCTGAAAGGCACAACTGATTGTGCCATCAAGTGGCAGACACACCACAGCAGTGCAGATCTTGTTCTGAGAACAGTGTATAACTCACATCCAACTCCATGCTAGGCATAGACAGTTGTATTGATTTTAATCACCTACTAAGGTTGGATATATGAACATTAGACTTCACTCTCACCACTGAATGCAGGATACATATAATATTCTAGAAAGAAAATAATAACTTCCAACAGGCAACTTATGTGAGCAGCTAGCAAGGTGCCTGGTTAGGAAAGAAAAATAAATGATTACTGAACAAGAGAAAATGCCTGCCAGCCTGGGAACCAGGAACATCATTGTCAAGTGCACCTGGCCTCTCTGAAGTATGACTCAGACACCTACCATCTAGAAACATCTTAAGATACCACCGATAAGCACAAACCCACCCAAGAAGCTGTAACAACAGCTTGTCTGGAGAAGAACCCCCAGCAGCTATGGATGCTCAAAGATGTGCTGTCCTATACCCTCTGACACCTCTGTGACATAAAACCAACTCAATTTTTATCCAAAACAGAGCTTCTGAGAACTTCACACACCTGCAGACTGTGTAACCCTTTAGGTTGTGACAGTAAGTTCACAGATGGGCAAGTGTCTAGGAGAGAAATCACTATAGAAAACAGCACATGAAAATGGCAACAGAGTAACTACGGGTGAAAACAAAATGTTTACCAAAACAAGTGAAAAATAAGAAGTAGACCTCTTAAGACCTCGTTTTTCCACACAGGCAAGGCTAGACACACAGGCAAGGCTAGACACACAGGCAAGGCAGAAGCTAGACTTCTGCAAGGCAACTCTGGAATTGTATACACATATACACACCATAATTATTTAAAATTCAGAGCTTTCTGTGCTCTCCTAGATTGAGTGAGCACTCTTGAGATGGAAGAAATAAAATCTGAAAGCCCTTCACATAGATAAAAAGTTCTATGTATCATTTCAAGCCTGCTCTTTAGAGCTGATATTCTTCTTGAACAAGGACAATTTTACTTTAACAGGGTGAAAAAGATTTGAGAGTACTTCAGCAGAATTAGAACAATTATGTGCATTAGGCTACTGTAGGAGCTTAGAGCACTTTAATGGGATAAAGAAGAATTTAAGTGCTGTGCACTACAGGGCAGTTAAAAAATAGATCATTTGATAAAGATTTAAACTAAGCTAATGGGTACAGTAACAATTATCTACAGACTGAATTGCTACAAAGATTTTTATAATAATCTTTGCATGAATTCATGGGAAAAGATTTTACTGTACAGTGTACTGTCCGCATATAACAATTGACTGAACTGTCTTCCAAAACTAGACTGAAATTAGCATAGATACATCTAATACATCTGAAGGAGCTCAGGTGGTTTCTAATCACCACTACAATGGGAGCATTTTTTAAGTGATATCATTAGCAGAAATCTGCCAATGTTCTTCCTCAGCGAAATTCCACTGCACAAATCAGCACGAACAAAGAACAAATGAGAAAATTAATTAGTTCAGTGGCTTATTTTCTCTCCTGCATACACATAGTAGATACAACTTGCACACACATTTACAAGAGCAATCTCTCTTTAGGTTTTATTCTTTAAACTACATAGGTCCTTCTCAGCTTCTGAGTAGAGCTATCACCTCTTCATGTTTATTTTCATTGTGGTGACTGTGTGCATAAGGAAACATACTACAAAACTCGTGAAAGTGTTACAAGTTGCTTAGAGCTGATGAAGATGCTGACTGAAAGAGAGAGCAAGAAGACAATTTTCTGCTGAAGTTTCTTTGGCACCAGGTAATGGGCTTTCCACAGAATAGCATTTCTGTCAATCCCTGCATCTATGAAGAGGATCATTAGCTCCTTCGTAATACATTTTATTGCTCTCAGCATCTGGCAGGGAAAAGCATTCTTTCTCACAGAGTCATAATTTTCCATAAGGAGCAGCAGAAATTCAAACAACATTATTTACTTGGCATACCTGAATTTTTGAAAGTTTGGGATTTATTCTTCTCTTGTTTTACTTGCAACAGGAAGTTTAAATGGGTACCCTAATACAAGTAACTGCTTTATCCTCAGCCATGTTGCTGTAACTGCACAATTCAGCTGCTAGAGTCAAGAAATTCTTGATTAGGATAGGTTCTTAGTTCAATTTAACCCTGGACAACAACTTGATTTCTGTTAACTTGAAAACTTTACAGAGTATTCAGGACTTCTTTCACACTCAATGCTTATTCAGAGTAAAGAAAGGAACGTGTCCTATGCATCAGTGACCACATAAATTAACTAGCAGCATGCTGAGCATAATTCCTATGTATGAGACTCTGGATGAAAGCTGGACAGTAAGAAGTAAATATTTGCCTCTGATAAGCTCTTCAAGCTTTCAAAGAGCACAAAGTAGGCACAACCTTGCTGAACATAACTGTATTTTCTGTGAAATATGAAGTACTCTACTTCTGCGTGGCCTGAGACTCCCAAACCCCAGTACTGCCAGAAGATAGGGGTCTATACATTTTCAAGCTTCTACTAGACTCAGCCATAATTAAATCTCTTCAATGCTTTTCAGAGCTCAACCCAAATGATCCCAGTTTCAACTTTACAGATACTACGGTCCACCTGGAAGGTTCACTTGTCCCACCGAGTGTTAGTTATAAATTGCAGACAGTTTTTTTCTCTTAGCTGTTTGCAAATATAGATCTGAAATGAAACAAAAACTGGCATCTTGGATAGCTCACTCTTAGCAAGATTTCTTTACAGTTTCAGTACTTCAAATAAGATTTTCCACAAAAAAAAAAAAAACAAAGACTGGCCACTTCCCTCTCTGTAACTTCTTTTGTGGATGCCCTCTTAAAAGAAATAATTTTAAGAGAAAAATGAGGAGCCAAAATCTACATCCAGTTACACAAATGCAAAAGCCACTAAAGTTCATGAACATAATGCAGTGTTGCATCTCCAGTGTTAATGGTTGATGTAACAGAAGGCAAGCACATGAGAACAAAAAATAAATATAAAAGCTTCCTCTGTTATCCGCTGCAACTAAAATAAATTACACACCACTGTTGCCCATACAAGTCAAAAGATAAAACAAAATCAGCATCTGCACTCCAATGAAGTACAGACTGTTATGCAATTACTGTGCTCCAAAGGAGCAGTGTTTCCCAGTGGCTGTTTCACTGTATAAAGAAAATAACTGCATAGTAAATGTAATCTCTAGCACAGTATCTTAATAGGCAAAATTCAACAGGAAGCTTATTAATACTGGTCTCTTAATGTGTTTTCTCATGAATCTTATAATTCCCTGGCGTCTTTTCATTTTCTGCCCAAGATGAATCTCATCATGACAATGCTTTTTTTTTTTTTGTTTTAATTCTCAAAGCATTAGGATTAACCTAGCACATTCCCTTTCTGAACTTAAATTGAATCCAAAGGAATGAAGAAAAGAGAGAAGCAGAAATTTGGCCAAATTTGGTGCAATTCACTGCATCCACATAAGGAAAGCATAGACATAATAATTTCACATCTGCAGAGGCTACATGTAGGACAGAAAAGGATTACATTCTCCTGATATGTTTTTAAGCAGTGATTTTCTTGCATGACATGAATTAGGCTGTACTTATTTCCAGTTATGTTACTTGTGGCACTTTCCATACAGTTTATTTCAAATCCTATCAATGCCAAAAACTACCTGAGCCAAATGTGTTAACATGTTAATAATGTTCACATTCAACCTCTTTCACATTTTTCCTAACATTTCTCTTCTTTGAAATCACAACAGTTCATCCAGTGAAAAACTGAGAAGAAATGCAATTCTGTATAATGAAAGGGAATCATACACACAGCAAACACACATTTACACAACACACAGATACATACAATTAGAATTACCAGTTATTTTCCATTCAAAGAAATAGGAAACCTGTGATACTCCTAATCACTCAGTAACTTAAAAAGAAAATAGCTATTTTCTTTGAGAACTCTTGTGAATTACTCTCACATTCACTTATGCAGAAATTCAAGTAGGGCTAACAAGATGAAAGCCTTGCCCCATTCAGGATTACTTGGTGCTGAACAACTGTCCAAAGCACCTTGCCACCATCTCATCTTCTACTGCTCTAATCTACATATAACATTCAGTCTATGTAGTTGTATTCCCACTTTATGAAGCCCAGCATCACCAAACTGAAGATTAAAGTGTTGCACTTTTTGCTGGATGATGGTAAAGTCAGAGCCTTGCCAGACTGCAAAATAAGCCTAACTATTGTGCAGTCCCACAGCTGAACTGTCTCTGCTACCAGGAATGCAAGCAGAAGCAGCAGGTATCTGAGTATTCAGATCATGTCATCTTCCAAGACTTAAAAAGAAAATAATTATCCTCTAGTAATTGAAAATACAAAATGAGGTTTAACATCATGTTCTGGTCTTTTTATTTCATGCTGTGAGAGGATTAATTTACTGAAAATGGAAAGTGCTCCCAGACTGCTGTACCTGGCCCAATATAACCCTCACAATCAGTGCTGATAAGGTGTTTGGGGAACTAAATACAAGACTTCAAACCTGACCTATTTCAGGCTATATATGTATAAAGGGCTAAAAGTCAGACTTTCCCATTATGACTGTTATACAGCTTTATTCAAGTCATTTGTTCTCACTGTGCCTGCTAATTATTCTGTGGCCTACAACAAAGACCCTAGCCTGTTTTGAATGCTTCACATTTTTCTGTTACTGTAGAGTTACTTTACCAAATTAACAAGGTCTCTGTCCTATCATTCAACTGTCACTGAGAAAACCTTTTCCCTTTCCTACAGATATGCAAGATTATCCCTTAATATCTTGTAAGCACGTGAATAGGTTTAGACAAGAATATGAGTTTGCCAAAGGTCTTAAGCAGATTCTGATTTCATTATGTTAGAATCATAGAATCATAGAATAGCTAGGATTGGAAAGGACCTCAAGATCATCTAGTTCCAACCCCCCTGCCATGGGCAGGGACACCTCACACTAAACCAGATTACCCAAGGCTTCATCCAACCTGACCTTGAACACTGCCAGGGATGGAGCATTCACAACCTCCCTGGGCAACCCATTCCAGTACCTCACCACCCTAACAGTAAAGAATTTCCTCCTTATATCCAGCCTAAACCTCTGATGTTTAAGTTACAACCCGTTACCCCTTGTCCTATCACTACAGTCCCTAATGCATAGTCCCTCCCCAGCATCCCTGTAGGCCCCCTTCAGATACTGGAAGGCTGCTATACGGTGAGGTCTCCACGCAGCCTTCTCTTCTGCAGGCTGAACAGCCCCAACTTTCTCAGCCTGTCTTCATACGGGAGGTGCTCCCGTCCCCTGATCATCCTTGTGGCCCTCCTCTGGACTTGTTCCAACAGTTCCATTTCCTTTTTATGTTGAGGACACCAGAACTGCACACAATACTCCAAGTGAGGTCTCACGAGAGCAGAGTAGAGGGGCAGGATCACCTCCTTTGTCCTGCTGGTCACACTTCTTTTGATGCAGCCCAGGATACGGTTGGCTTTCTGGTCTGTAAGCACACACTCCTGGTTCATGTTCATTTTCTTATTGACTAACACCCCCAAGTCCTTCTTTGCAGGGCTGCTCTGAATTTCCTTTTTGCCCAACCTGTAGCTGTGCCTAGGATTGCTCCGACCCAGGTGTAGGACCTTACACTAGGAATGAGTAACTGCCCCACCGGAGGCTTCATAAACAAACCTCTTTCCTCCGGTTTGATTTCAGCCCAGCAATTTGTTGGCTTTCCAAACCACCAACAATTCTAAACCCCGTTTTTCTGTCACCTCTGAGGTGATACTTCATCTTTGCTCCCTGTTCTCGCAGAATAGAACCTCAAGTCCATCCTGTTTGACCATGTAACCCAAACTGCATGCAGTTGCTCTCAAGGGCAGAAGCAACTTTTCGGTTCTCCTCAATGAACAACGTGTATTTATGGTTCTAAATTAAAATGTAAAATAAATTCTAATGTAAAATAAAGACACAAAACAAATACCATCCATCACATAAGTAAAACAAAACGTAGCTTGTGGGATTGTGGTTTTTATAATTTTTATGTAATTTTGTTATACCAACAGTAAATAGGATACACTTGTAATGAGGCAGAAGTTCTAAAAGCCATATAAAAAAATACATAGAAACCTAAGTTGACAAGATGCCTTCCATATTTTTATTTTATTTTTTAACTTCACACAGCTTTACAAAGTTTTGGTAGACACATCTCTGTGTTTTTACACACTTCCATGCTGTTAAAGCTCTTAAATTTGTAATTATTCTTAGTATTTCTGAATTTTGCATTTTCTGAATTCAAATATCTGCAAAATGGTTTTCTGACTCTTCAGAAATATTTTCTAGATATTTTTTCAGGAATCAGAAAAACATTGTCTCCCCAAAGCTGTCAAGTGAAAACCTTCAGCATTGCCCAAATCAGAAATTAAGCTGTACAGCTGAAGAAACCTGCTGGAAGCTCCACAAGGGTCCTTCAATCCTAATAAATGTCTGAAAAGCAATGTTGTTTTAACAAGCCACCATTTACAAATCAAATCATGTCACCAAAAAAAATCCCAGGAGGCCTAAAAGCCTGGTGTGACTCTTACTTGGCCTCATAGGAAGCCTGAGGCAAAGCAAACAGAATCTGAACCTTCCTGGCTTTGTTAAGTTCTCTGACTGCACTGTCCTCTCTGCCTTGTGTTAGCAAGGAAGTGTTTATGTGTGCTTTTTAAAATAAAGAAATCTGTTTTCTTTTGTAATTATAGACTTGTGCAGAGTGATTTACACATATGAAACATTAAATCTCACTGAGCTTAATATCTCCCCAAAAGAATCTCCATATGTAATCAAGAATAATGCTCAATATCTGTGATATACGCTGTAATTTTTCAGATGTCTTCATTTCTCAAGTGTTTTCTGAGACTGACACATATAACTGTAAAAGAAATTGTAATCTGGAGTCCCTGGAATAGAAATGATAGATAAAACTACTCACATTAGAATAAAGTTTGTTTCTGAAAATGGAAGAACAAAAAGGAAAGGCATTTTTTTCCCTAAGTTCCCTGAGGTAGACACTGTCCCCTCAGCATCTTGTAACTTTCTGGTAACCTGTGTATTTATTCCTGTGAGTAACTTTCCTCCAGATTGCGTGAATAGGTTATCAAGGTTAACTGAAACTTGAAAAGGCTTGCTTAAGAATACTTAGGGAGTCGTCTGAGACTCACAAAGCCTGTAGTCACAGAAGCATGTTCTCTATAAAATATTTTTCCCTGTAAAAATAAAATGTGGCTATCATTAATTGGTGTTAGGGTTCTTTTATTGCAGTTAGTATAAACCTCCTGCCATTGTAATCTGGAAAGAAGTATAAAGCAAAGGAACTTCTATCCCCACTTCTGCTTTAGTGTGTTCGTATCTTTCTCTTCTTTATTTATTGATCACTACAATCTGAATTCAATTACAGTTTAGCCCATACACCTTGCCACTATCTTTTTAGCCCCATATTGTTCTACTTTCTGTAGCCTGATGAATGCAGAATGCATCTTGAAAGCCTGCCCGTTTTACCTTTTATATTGCTCAAAATGATGTGGTGCCTTATAACTGTCCTTTTTTGTACTTTAATCTTTGATCAAGGGAGTGCTATGTAGAAAAGAAATATCTTATAAACCCCATGACACCGAGGGTGAAAGCATTCTCTACCCACAGAAGATAACAGAAATATTCAAACTTCGTGCACAGGTTTGCTAATGCTGTTACATCTTATGCTACCAAAAGAAAGAGCAGTGAAAAGTGTCCCAGATCAGAGTTTTCCCATATTTTGAATCTGTAAATAGATCTTAAAAGCTACATTTTTTTTCTTTAATTATCCAGGTCCTGAATAATTTCCTGAAAGATTATTCTACAGTAAACCATAAAGCACAAACTAGAAATGTATTTATTTATAAAAAGCAAGAGTTGAGTCCTGCACACGTGAAATTGTATAACTGGGCATCTACTGAGGATATCCAAGAATATCTCTAGAAACAAAGATCTTTAAAATTTTAACTGGCTGACATCACTTGCATGTAGATTTGAGCTGCTGGACACTTAAAGGGATGTCTACTTCTTAAGTCCTTCAGCATGTGAATTTGTGGAACCCATTTTCAAAATACGTGGCACCCAACAGGTTACCAGTGGTCTAAATTAACATATCAGTAATGATGGAAACCCATACTTCAATTAGCACAAGTGCGCTCAACATCATTAAAGACAAGTGATAGCAACTTTTACTAAGGTTACAGGTAGCAGTCTTACGCAGATGTGATTTGTAGATACCCTGGTATGTTAGTGACATACCAGTTGCTTAAGCAACATGAAGATAAGTGGCCATCATATTTGAAAAATTATGGCAGTCAGGTGAAGTTCCTGATGACTGGAAAAAGGGAAATATAACCCCCATTTTCAAGAAGAGGAAAATGGATGACCCAGGGAATTACAGACCACTCAGTCTCACGTCTGTGCCTGGCAAAATCTGGGAGCAGATTCTCTTGGAAGGCATGCTAGGGCACATGAAAAAGAGAAATGTGCTTGGTGACAGCCAGCATGGCTTTACAAGGGGAAAATCCTGCCTGACCAATTTGGTGGTCTTCTATGACAGGGCTACAGAAGTGATGGACAGGGGTGGAGCAGTTGACGTCATCTACCTGGACTTGTGCAAAGCGTTCAACACTGTCCCACATGACATCCTTGTCTCTAAATTGGAGAGGCATCAATTTGATAGGTGGAGCACTCGGTGGATAAAGAACTGGCTGGATGGTCGCACTCAAAGAGTTGTGGTCAACGGTTCAATGTCTGGCTGGAGACCAGTAACAAGTGGTGTCCCTCAGGGATTAGTGTTGGGACCTGTCTTGTTTAATATCTTTGTTGCTGACATGGACAATGGAATTGAGTGTGCCCTCAGCAAGTTTGCCAATGACACTAAGCTGTGTCATTCAGTTGATACGCTAGAGGGAAGGAATGCCATCCAGAGGGACCTTGACATGCTTGTGAAGTGGGCTGATGCCAACCTCATGAAGTTTAACCATGCCAAGTGCAAGGTCCTACACCTGGGTTGGAGCAATCCCAGGCACAGCTACAGGTTGGGCAAAAAGGAAATAAAGGGCAGCCCTGCAAAGAAGGACTTGTGGGTGTTAGTCAATGAGAAAATGAACATGAGTCAGCTTCAGTGTGCACTTACAGCCCAGAAAGCCAACCATATCCTGGGCTGCATCAAAAGAAGCGTGAGGAGCAGGTTGAAGGAGGTGATCCTGCCCCTCTACTCTGCTGTTGTGAGACCTCACTTGGAGTATTGTGTGCAGTTCTGGTGTCCTCAACATAAAAAGGAAATGGAACTGTTAGAACAAGTCCAGAAGAGGGCCATGAGGATGATCAGGGGACTGGAGCACCTCCTGTATGAAGACAGGCTGAGAAAGTTGGGGCTGTTCAGCCTGCAGAAGAGAAGGCTGCGTGGAGACCTCACCGTATAGCAGCCTTCCAGTATCTGAAGGGGGCCTATAGGGATGCTGGGGCTGGACTCTTCATTAGGGACTGTAGTGATAGGACAAGGGGTAACGGGTTGTAACTTAAACATCAGAGGTTTAGGCTGGATATAAGGAGGAAATTCTTTACTGTTAGGGTGGTGAGGTACTGGAATGGGTTGCCCAGGGAGGTTGTGAATGCTCCATCCCTGGCAGTGTTCAAGACCAGGTTGGATGAAGCCTTGGGTAATCTGGTTTAGTGTGAGGTGTCCCTGCCCATGGCAGTGGGGTTGGAACTAGATGATCTTGAGGTCCTTTCCAACCCTAACTATTCTATGATTCTATGATTCTAAGTAAGAGTGCATGGAAAAGCTGTCAGAAAAAGGACAGAACTGAAGAGTATATGGGAAGTTTACATTTATAGTTATGTTTAGAAGTCAAGAATAAAGGCTACAGAGAGCATGAGGTATCTAGTATTGCTGTACCTGCAGGGATACAGTTTCCAAGAGTAAATCACGAAAGAGCTTCACAGAGGAAGCCTGTAACAGCTCTATCTTCTCTGCTTTTTAAGAGCTCCACCTGTAGCTGATGGCAATGAAAACCACAACTTTTACCTCACCTTTAAATAATAGCAGAAATTCTGAAACCAAAAAAAGAGAACCTTGAAGGCATATGTGCATGAACAACAGGACAAACCTGGTAGATTCTCTTTGGCTTTAAGATACGAAGAAACATTTCTGCTAATGGGTGTTGGATTTTTCAGTTCATCAGGGTTTAATGTCAGAAACTCATAATACGCAGATGGATGCATAGTCTGCTTTCTGTCTTTCTGAGTTTACATTTAGCAGCATTTGATAAGAATAAATAGCAGTTAATGCAAGAAAGGAAGGGAAATGTTCCAGAGTTGACTCAGACTGAAATATTGAAATCAAATAATTATACATAGGTCAGTGCAATTTCTCCCAATCTGTTTATCACACTGTGCCATAAATAAAGCAGATTGTCCCTAATGAAAGTTTGCTTCAAGATCTCAGGGTAGAAAGCCATGTACATGGAGACAAGCTGCAATCATCAGCAAGGTGGAAAATATCTCTGGATCCATTACACTTTTTGCAGAAGAATTTGTTGATACTTCAACATAAGGGAAGGCATCATTGTTGCCCAGAATGTAAACAAAAAGAAGAATTACAGAGAACAAAGAGATGTATCTGCAGCTATTCCTTATGCTAACTAGCTTATTTCCAGCATTAGAATCCCACTGTACCTGAGCTTTTGTTTTTTCCACACTGTCTGCAAATAGACACATTGCTGCAAAATTAACCTTTAAGAAATTAAACTGATGTTACAATACTTGAACCCTGTTATTATATTGCTTAAAGGAATATATACCATGAAGCTGACCAGTTACAGAGATGAACTGGCACAAAGACTCCAGTGTTGACTGAATTCAATCAAAAGAATACCTCACTCTATCCTACCATTTCTCTTTCCCATCATGCTGCTTCGGTATAACTAGGTGCCATTTTCTGACCCATTTCTGCTTTGAAGACTACATACAGTTATCCTCTCTTATGTCAAGGGCTTTATTGGTCTCTGCTTTCCTCTTCCTCCTAGAAGTCTTCATTATTCTCCCTCTATAACTTCATGCATAATCCTCAAGTACTTGTGAGAGAAGCCACTTTTGAGTGCAAATAGAAACTCTCTTGGGAAGGGAGTCAGACATGGATTACAAGAGTGTGTAGTTATGAAAGATTCACTGAGTTCCACTGATGATTCTCTGATGTACCAATAAGTCCTTGCTTTGTGTTCTGACTTCCCCAACACCACATCTCATTTCTAACTGTGAGCTGTAGATGAAGGTGAAAGGTGTAAACTCACTTCCTTTCTACCCATGCACAACTCACACAGAAATAACTTCAGGAAGGCCACCTATACCAAGTGCTTTGACCTGAAAAACCACGCTTCAGTGAAATGTTTTACACAGAAGTCTCTGTACATTTCTAATGCAACCATCCTGGAATAGCAAGGATTTGGGGGTTCCCCCCCCCCCCCCCCCAGTGTTTTTTAACTTCTGCAACTCCCATTCAAGTCAGGAGAAGCTGAAGATAACAGGTATCTTAAAAACAAAACCAAAACAAAATCCCACCCGATTATAATAGTGTGGCCTTTTTCTTGGCATTTTTTCATAGACACATTCACAGAACTCAGAGGAGTGTGTACGGTTGTACAACAATAATAGTACAAAATTCAGAGGCAAATATGGTTCAAGTGAACTGAGATTCAGATGAGGATCAAATCTTCATGTTACTATTCCCAAAGTAACCTTCATCTGTCCTACCTATCCTAAAGAGTGAAGAGATTATACACATTCAAAGCATACAGCTATAAACACCATATACACCATTGCCAGAGCATAACAATTTGTAACCCCTAAACCCAAACTATTTTGCTTTCTGTATTGCAACATGGAGGCCAAAATATTAGCCAAATCTGCAATATAAGTAAAGAAGAATTTCAACAGAAATGCCACAAATGACAATCAGGTTTTGAATTCCTGTTGAAAAGAACACTAACCATTTTATTATCACAAGTCTTTGAAAGTCTCTTCCAATGCTTTAACCCTATGTAGCCACTGAGAAATTGGGATGAATTTTAATATATTCTGAATTATTCTGATAACCTAAATAATTCGTAGTTGGAAAGAAAGTGTTTGCATGTCAACACAAAGAAAGCCTACTGTTAGTTAAAGTAGGTTATGAGACTATGATACTTGTATCACCAATATAACAGCTACATTAGGTTGAAAAAAATCTGTGCTGCAAGTGGAAACTTCAGTGTGCAAGACCTCAATTCCTAGTTTTGAAAAAGCCCTTCCTTATGGAGCTCTGAAAAAGAAAGAGGGGGTCAAGAGAAGACAAGAGAGCAAAGGTATCAGAGAAAGAAAAGCACTTTGCTTATTCTGTATCCCAAGCATTTGACCATTGGAGCAGTGGTGTAAAACCAGCAGTGTGAAGCCTTCCTCAATCTATTTCAAGAATTGACTTGTAAGAAATGATACACATTTTTTTCCCTTTCTCATCAGAAGTACCAAGATTCAGTGAAACTGGTTCTGTAGTTTTAAAATGTGGGCAATAAACTGATGGAAGAAATCAATAAAATTACAGGTTTGACTGAAAAAAAAAAAACAAACCAACAAACCCACAACCAACCAAACCCTAGAGTTGCATCGGATACATGAAGCCCTGGTTCAAATATTTCATTTTCAGGTTTTATATTTCAGGAAGCAAAAGTGTCTTCTAGCCCTTGTGAGAAGCTTGTCACCATTAGCGCCTCATCAGTGGTCAGCAGAAGACTATTTAAGTAGTCTGTGGTCTCTATGAAACAGTTTCAAGCGACCCATGTTTCTATATGGGATGGAAACATAACAGCAGTGTGACAAAAAGTAGAGTGTATGGAAAACCCTAGTCAATCACATCGCCCAAAATATAGTATGCCCAGATTCCATTGTAATAAAGATCACATATTATCAATATATATGGTTTAAATGTTTTCACAAAAAATTTGCTGTTAAAAAAATCTGTTTTACAGAACAAAGACATAACTTGATTATTTTTCTATGAACTTCAACAGACAAGTACTAGAAGGGTATGATATTTTTTTTTAATAGGCATGCCTTAAAGCCCTCTACAGATGTGCTTAGAGCAGCATATGAATTTTTAGATATAGTATTCTCACACACATGCAAGCAGTAGAAGTCAGACTTCATCAGTTTGGATCATCATAAAAAATAAACAAAAAACCAAAACCAAACCAGCACGCCTTCTTACTTTTCTGCACTGCAGTCAAAGAGCAAGGTAATTCATACTAAACAGTAGGAACCAGGTAAAACTATTTAATGAAATGGTTTCTGTGGAAGTGAAAATAATAATTACTCTTTTATTTGCCACCATTTTTAGCAGGATGGGCAGTAATCAAACATGTGCAAAATAAAAAAAAAAAAAACACAATGCAATAAAAAGAGGATTTAGTGGACATTTTTTCTACTTTTTTGTCTGCATGGATCACCCTTTATGTGCCCAGATGCATCATCATCCTCCCTATTACAACTCCAGAAATTAAACCAAACTTAAACCAAGAACAAACCCAAAGAAAAAACACCAGAGCACCAAGAAACCCAATCCACAGAGGTTACTGCCTTCTAACACAAACATTGCAATGAGGAGAACAAGAGCTCATTTGGCTAATGACAGATCACCAGCTCTCTCATTACTGTGTCACGTTCTGCAGCTTGACAAACTTTGGTTTTAAGCCATGGTTCTTCCCCTGCCACAGTAACTGCAATACTGTTTGCCGCAGCCTAACAACTTTAGCGATGAGAATAAAAAAAACAACTCTGGAAAAGGAATAAAAGGTTTTAGCTGTACCACACTGAAACTTCTCAGAACAGAGATGCTACAAGAACAAGTACAGCAAAATTATTATGCAGTCTCCTCAAGCATCATGTTCCTCCAAAGATTCCAGGTAATCATATTAACAGCTTTAAACATTATGCAATGACATCATTCAAACACATTGCTCCCAGAGGTTTGATATTAGATCAGGGAATTACCATTCATCAAACATTTATGACAAACCTAATAGTATGAAATGATTTGTTACACAACACAGCTTATGTTAGTTTCTCCTTAACATTAAATGTCTTCTCTTAGTTCAAGTATCTAATCTTGCCTGGAGCCAAGATGATGTACAGTAACCCTTAATTTGATATCTGAATTAAGGACTTTACCTGAGGTCAAAAATGGGCTACATCAATAGCCTTTCAGTATTTGATGTATGGGCTGTATTTTCAAAACTGTTTAAGGGCCTCAGGAACATAAGTCTTTTTAAAAGTTAACAGAATTTAGGCATTGATACTATGTATTCTAGAAAGTAATATTGGCTGCCTTTTTAAAAAAGGAAAACAAAAAACATAAGACCCATGGATGCTTTAATATCCAGAGCAAGAAACGTATGCATCATTAAGTAAGGCTGTATAAACACTGGAAAGCTACATCTTACACGTATCTATTCAGAATATGAATTGAAATTATCATCACAGAAGCATCCATAATGCCAAGGAGAATATGACATGACAAAGACCAACTAAACTAGAGTTCTCATGTCTGCACCTGCCCTAGAGAGAGGCTAACTTCTGCAGGTTTGGTGAAATCCAAATTGTTGTAAGCAAATAGTAAGTGCCAAACATTCCAGTACATATACTCCTCAAGTGTGCAGCACACTCATGTTCTGTCCAAAGGTACAAAACAGCAAAACCTCAGGAGTAATCAAGAGTGTGGACAACCCTCACATCTCAAAGATAGGGAATGTAATTGTCCAAAAATATGTTCATATGTGAACATGAAGTATATAAATTATTGTCCTAAGAACTTGTTTGTTCTTGTCCTGGAGGGAAATATTTCACTATCCTCCTCCTATTTCCATACACCATCCCCTTCTGTCTCCACATGTGGATAAAATGTTGGTGTTCATTCATACTTAGACAAAATATCTGACCAAAAATGTTGAAAATGGAGAACACACCTGCTGGTGTTACTTTTCAGTTTCGAGGGTTACTTTTCAAGCTTTTCATTATTTGTTCTTTTCAGAATTCCATGTTTGTTGGAGAAATAAGGCTTTTGGGGGTTTTCTATTGGTCATTTTTCCTCTGCTTTCTTCTTCTTATTCTCAGAAATCTCCTTCTATTCTATTCTACAAGACTTCTAATGGCTAATGATTACTTTTCACAAGTTCTGTGTTTTTGTTTCACGCATTACTCATGCATATAAAATGATGATGCATGAGTTCATGTGAAAGAGAGGCAAGGACACAGAAAACCTGCACAGCCATTTGACCATATGCTTCATTAATTGCCTCAGAAGTGACCTCCTCCCTCTTGGTTTTATTTGAACTGCTGTCTCCTTGAGGACAGAAGCTTATCATTTTAGTTCCGTGGCATGCTCAGGGCTGTAGAGAAATGTCACCTCACAAAGGAAAAAAAAAAAAAAAAGAAAAATAGGGAGAAAAAAGCCCACTGAAATTCAGGTTATGACACTTTTTGAAAGCTGCAAGGAAATAATGATACTTTACCTCAAACTGTCAGATGCATCTTCCAAAATCCTTCATTGCTATGTAATGTATTACCATAGCAACTTGTCTCCCCGCTGATATAGTACTCCCTATGGGAAGGCTGTACTTCGTCAATGCTGCTGCTTCTCTGATGATGCAAGGAGCAGTTAAATAGCAAATCATTAAAGCAATGTTTCCCCAGTGACACTGAATCACAGAATGCATGGATACCAAAAATTACGGCACGGGAAAGGGAGAACACAGAGGAGCTTGCACCACTTGGTGCAGGAGTAAAATAAATGTGTTGGAAAATAATAAAGCAGGAAAACAACATCTAGTGCTTGTTTTCCTCAGGAAATAAAAGAACAGCATCACTATGTTGTAGAGCCTGATTTTATAAAACCTGCCACTGATGCATTTCCTTCACCAGTCCTCTGCTCCAGTTTTGCTCTAGGTAATACACATCTTGATTGATATTTATCTGCTTAATGACAGCTGCCACAGAAATGGCCAGCCACCATATCTGACTTCAGTCATCTAGCTACATATTTTGTTAGGCATGAAGAGAAGATCTAAATGCTATTTTCCCTCCTTTGCCTTTTATAATTCTTAATCTTCCATCTTTTTATCTATGCACATAAAGCTTTACATCATAGAATCCTAGAATGGTTTGTGTTAGAAGGGACTTTTAAGCTCATACAGTTCCAACCCCCTGCTATCGGTGGGGACATCTTCCACCAGACCAGTTTGCTCAAAACCCTGTCCAACCCAGCCTCGAACACCACCAGGAATTTTCAGCATTCTGCCCCACCGAACACTAATCAATCCTTCCTCAAGGTAAAAACCCTATTTCTTATACAGTACAAACACATACTCCTCATATATGTTGCATGCATGTTGCTTCAATATGCTCTATCTGGTGTGCAGAGAACTGAGACTTGGAAGCATTACTACACTTCTACAATACACAAGGATTCAGTGGTGAAGGCGGGGGAAAAAAATCCAATTTTCCTAATTCCTGCTGTTTCTCCTGTAAATTACTAATTGAAGTCATACAGCCTGGAAAATTAAAAATGCCTATTAAGGGGATCTTAGACATCTATTTTCTGTATAATAGACATGTTTGAAATGTTTTGTCTTCTGTTTCTAGATAATTGCAGAATCCAAGGTTCATTCTCGAAAAGACATTATTTTTTATAACTAGAAAATGTTACCCCATGCTTAGGATTATGCACAGTTTTAGTCATTTATACTTTTTTGAAAATACACACCATTCATCAGGAATGAGTAATTCTGTGTGGATCAGAATAACAGAGTCAGGTTAAGCTTTTTCATTCTCCTAAATTGCAGGTACCTCCTCCTTCCCTACTTCCTATGCACTTAATGTGGAAATAAAGCACATCAAGAGGTTTTCTCCATTTTCCTTTGGTGAGAAACAGTTAAGCATACATCACAAAGTCATTGCAGTTGTAGCATACTTGATCTAACAAACCTTGGCTGTAGTAGTGGTGGTATATGTTGCTGCATATAGGTAGCATGAAAGTCAATCTGTGCTCTCACTTGTTCCTGACCAACCAGGGAAAAAAATGTGATTAAAAACAAAGGAAAATCACTTTCTAATATCTGTAGTTGATGTGTAAGCTGGGACTCAGATCACACAGAATGCTGTTTTCTTAATACTATGAGGGCCCTTCTCTTTTACAATCAAGTGTTCAGACTGATCTTTGTCACTGTAAAATGTTGCTGCAGGTTTAATAGTGAGGATTACTTGAACAATGGTGATTCTACACTGCAAGTCCAAATTTGCCTCATCCCTTTCTTCTTTCTTTTATTCTTACAAAGCAGCAGCTTGCTTTGCAGAAAACCACTCATTTCATCTTTACTTAGAAATAAAACCCCAGTGAAGCTGAGAGCAGAACACCTCAAGGAAGAAATTAAGCACACAAACCAGAGGAAGCAGAGGAAAGAAAAGTTATTCCTGTCTTCAAAAAGGACAAGCAGGAGAATGCAGGGAATTACAGGCTGACCAGCCTCACCTCAACACCTAGTAAACGATACACTCAATAATCCTGGAAAACATTCCCAGGCACATGAAGAACAATGAGATCATGAGTTGTTAGCATAGATTCACCATGGGGAAGTCACACCTGACCAACATGAAAATCTTCTAAGATGAATGACTACTAGATACTGGACTAGTGGATACCTACCTTAATTTTGGGAATACTTTCAACACCATTACCCTATCAGCTCCTCATAGAGAAGCTGTTGAAATATCAGTGGGATGAGCAGACTGTGAGGTGGATTTAAAACTGGCTGAACATCCCAGTCAAGGAGATGGTGACCGGTGGCACTAAGTCTAGTTGGAGGCCAATAACTAGCATGTACCCCAAGGGCCAGTACTGGGTTTGATCCTGGTTAACAATGTAATTACTGATGTGGATGCTGGGGCAGAATGTACTCTTAAGCATGTTTGCTGAATGACACAAAACTGGGTGGAGTGGCTAATAGACCAGTTGTCACGCTGCCATCCAGAGGGACCCTGACAGGCTGGACAAATGCGCCAACAGGAACCTCATGAAGTTCAATACTTTTTTACTGTGAGGGTGACCAAGCACTTGAAGGGGCTGCCCAGGGAGGTTGTAAAAACTTCATCCTTTAATATACTCAAAAGCCACCTGAATATAGTGTTGGGCAACTGACTGTTGGTGGCACCACCTGAGCAGGGATGGGGTTGGAATAGATGACCTCAAGAGGTTTCTTCCAACCTCAACAATTCTGTGATAAGCCAGGCCACACAGACATTTCAGAATTCCATGTATTGCCTCTTAAGAAATCACCCATCCCTAGCTCTTTCAATGTCTGAGTCCTGAGATACCATGCTAATGTAATATGGTTGCTAATGTAATAGCATTTTGTGAACTTCACTTTGTATCAGCCTGTATGGGTCCTTCATGACAACTAATCTGCCTCAATTTTATCAATGCCTTTTGTTAAAAAACCTGTCAGTTTCATATTCTTTTCTTTTTGCTCTTTCACCACGCGCTAAACACAGAAGGTTATGATATTAAGTCACTTTTTCTAGAAAATATCCATTAGACAATTATTATTTAACTTCTTCAAATGATGAACCTTGTGTGAATGGCATTTTCTTGTTTTACCAGTTCCCATGTTGTGGAAAGACAGCTCATGTGTATAGCACAGGAGGCAAGGGACTTATAAATTCATTTGCTTTGATACCTGGAAAGACAAAGCAGTCTTAAAGTATTATGAGCTTCAATTAAAATACAGCTGAGGGCAACAGGCTGAAGCATGACTGTCTGAGTAGCAGAGCTGAATGCTGACAGGAACAGAGTGTGAGAATTCAAAGCAATTCCTGTAACTAATAAACACAGCAAAACGCGTACTCCTTTCAGAGCACTGCAGGAAGTTCAGTTACTGCTATGTGTTGTCCTATGCAGACATCTGAAATGACTTCTTTGTTTGTGGGTTGGTTTTACATTAAAGAATTCAGCAATACCTGATAGAGAACATTTCCCTCCCCTCTCCCGCCCGAAAGTTTGTAAGCAGCATATATTATACAGAGTATAGCTGATACTCAATATAAATGTGCTCCAGAGAAACCTTAGGCAGTAACTTGACTTCCAACTCAAAAGCTTTTTCAATTAAAGACTGTTTTCAGCTCTGCTGCAATCTATTACATGACCTTCACCCAGTCAACCATTCTCTTCCCTTATTTTATGCAGCCATAAAAAGGAGTTCAGTTCTGACCTATTTCACAATGGATATGTTTCTGTGTTCTTTAGGCTGTGTGGGCAGTAAGGTTTATGGATCAGAGGCCTGCATAGATGGATAGAAATATTTTTATTATAGCCATTAACATCAAGCAATCCTCATGCTTGAGAAAGATAAAAATACTTTCCTTGCATGTTTGCAGAGAAGTCCAGCTGCAGGATATATATACAGTGATGTTTTTAAAAGACAAATAATTCAGAAGAAAAAAGAAGGCCTAGAACCTCAGAGAAGCAATACATCACCCAAAGAATGACACAACTACATTTCATCCTAAATACAAAGCCATCTACACATGGTAGTGTGCATCAAAAGTGTCTAAATGAAAAGCAACATATTTGTTTGGTTTCAACTGCAACTTTTATCAAATGATACATGAAAACATGTCATCCTTATGTGCTACCTTCAATAATGATTTTGACTATAATACACTGGGGACAGAATGTGTGTCCTACATTTGTGGAGGTCATCACTGTGATTTCAGTCCTTACTTAATGGAAAATACACTGCTATGTCAGAATGGGTAAATGGAAGTGAAACACTCATCTACAAATGCAGCTTTGAAAAAGTTTAAATCCCTCTGCAGAGCCCTAGTCCTAACTCTAACTACAAGACCTTTTTTCCTTGTAATCACATACTCTATCATTACTATCATGTTCATTTTCTATTGATTTCTTTTACAAGTCTCATGTCAGTATTTTTCCCCATAGAAAATGAACACAAAGTGGACAAGAAACATCCTGTCCAGAAAATACCCTGTGCGGCAGCGAGCCACACCTTGCTCCATAACATAGGTGTCACTGCTTCTACTGGGAATCACTTGGTGACAGAAAGGGCAAAGGTGAACTTGGGACTATTTTTTTTTTGAGTCAGAGCAAAACATTTCTTGAAGAAATAAATAAAAAAAACCCAAACCAAACCAACAAACAAACAAACAAAAAAAAAACCCCAAACCCCCAAACAAGCAAACAAAGCCCCACAAACAGGCAAGAGAACTGCTGTCACAATAAACAGTTGTGACTATTGTAACTACATTGTCTCAAGGAAAACAAAAGAAAGGTAAACTAATCCATTGTATAAGGGACTTAGAGACTTTTCTTCTCATCTTTTTAACAACAGAGGGACAGGAAGAAGATACAGCAGCTTGTCTTATACAGCCCTGCTCTGATCACCAGACTATACCAGATTCAGAGTGCTCAATCAGCAGTGGCAAAGTCCATATATCTCCTCAGTTCAGTCATTATTTTCAAAAATAAGCTATAAATGTCTTTAAAGGGTACAAAAGCCATTCCAAAACATCCCATCAAATCACCTGCTCTCCTGGCTAAGGGAAAGATGCAGTACCAGGTTCATATCCTACAATGATGCAGGATAACCAGACCTTCACTCACAGCTGCTTCTTACACAAATGTCTTCCCTCCTTTGTGTACTGGACTATAGGATTAGAAGATGCACCACCCTGTCAGACTGGGGATAACATCAAATCCTTTTGCCTGCAAAGATGGAAGATTAGGATACATCAAGCCTTTTTTAAAGCAGTTGCAAGTGTCTGAAACTGAGGAGAGAGAGGGGAAAAGGGACAGAAATGCATTTTCAGTTAAAACAATTCAGTAGTCAATCTAATATTACCAAAACCTCTTTGTTGTCAGTCTAAACTATTCCCTCCTTCTGTTTTCTGAATGGTCTTCACACATTGAACTAAATATTCAACCATCTGCATGGGTCAATTACAGTCCATTGCTAAAATACAAATAGTTTCTTTTCACTGAACAATACCTACTTTCGGAAAGCAGAAAGGAACTCCAATTTAGAAGGCTGTTGCTGTAAGGTGGCATTTAATACCCTCTTATTTGTATTTATTCATGCTGCACAGTAATGTCAAATTACACAACATGCTCCTCCTTCTTAATACTAAGCAAAGCTTATTCTCAGTATGGGAGAGCCAAGTTCAAATCTGTAAATGGTTTGTTGTTTTAATGATTCCTTCTATTTTACCTTTTCTTATCAGTGCAGCAGAGGAACAGTATTTGTGACAGTGATTCATGCTTTTTCTGACCTGCTTTCTTGTGACTGAATTAAATTATGGGAATTTCGTATTTCCATTTTAAGAGCTGAGTAGACATCACTGATGTCAGGAAATAGCTAAATTCTCCATACTTATAGATGATTAAGTTTTATATTTCATTGTTCAACTTGAAAAGATTAAATCCAGTCGTCTTTGTGTATCTCAGTCATATTGTTCCATTTGAGAAAAATATCAGCTCCTTCTCTATTAAACACTCAGGAGTCCTGTCCTATAAAATCAAAACATTCAACTCTATGTCAAAGAATCGAAAACCAAGTCTTTGTACAGCATGATAAAATAACTAACAGATTAGAAATCATGAGAATGAATAGGAGATTCTCCTACCTGCCTAATTCAACTCTTTTTCTTTTAAATTCAAGGGAACCATGTAAGGCAGGGACTACACCTTAATAACAGATATTAAGTACCATTTTTCTTTCTTATGCCCCAAAAGGCTTATTGAAATGTAACTGAATATTATTTTTTTTTTTATTATTATTTGCTCCTCTCATGTAGTCCCTTGTACAGAACATGCAACTAAAGAAAAGGACATGACCAGAGTTCTGCTGTGGTATGGCATTGTCAGGATTCTGGAAAGGATCTAAAGAAAGGGGTAGTTAAGTACAATTTAGAGCAACACCAAAACTATTCTCAGCTTTACCAAGGACTGAAGCAGACTCTGGACAAGGCAGGAAAGTACATAATAGTAGCTGGTATCTTATTTCTTTTTCCATATCTGGTCCTTGACTGGGTATAGTTGAGATGAATGAGGCAGCTGGAATCAGAAACTTCAGAAAACAAAACAAATACTAGCTACATTTCTGTCTCCAAGGAGCATCAGCTTGGGATCTGAGAACAAAGCCAGGTTCTCTGGCCCATGCATCCATCACCAGTGCCAACCAATTCAGATACAACAAGACTGTACAGGGGTTTGCATCTTGAGCAGAAAGACCCTGATCAGTCTTAGAGTAGTTCTACAGTTTATCTGAATTGTAGGAATGAAGAGGGTTAAAACTTTTTTTGTTTCCAATGAAGACAACAATGATGCAAGGTATGCCCAGGGATCTGCTAATTCAAATGTGCTTATGATGAGGAAAACTGGCAATACAAAAACTAATAACACAGCATGTTGAGAGACAGCAGAGGTTCCAAAACAGCTAGTAGAGATCTTACCAGTTCCTCACGCCACAGCTCTGTCATCCATACTACAGATAGCACAGCATCTAAATTTGAGCTCTAAAAACTATCACGGATACAAGCCTTAAGGATGTGCAGGAAGAAATCTACAATTCAAAATTACTGTTACATAAAGGAATATTTTAGTAACCTGTTACAGAAGGCTGCTTATAGTGTGTTGGGTTTAGTAAAAATAAACAAATGAAGGTAAAAAAAAAGAGAATAGGTGACAAAAAAAAAAGAGAGGTGGTTTTTTTTTCTCCCTATGAGGGGCAAGAATAGGTAAAATCAGCTTTGAACTATCCTGGAACTCATATTATGGACTTCTATAAGCGCAGGTAAGGTTTTCATCATAAAGTAAAGCAGGGGAAAAAAAAGAAAACCCATTCTAAATTACAGTGCGTTTCCCTTTCAGGTCTGCTTGATGTTTGTTCTGTTACCTACAGCAGCTGCCAAGACATACAGCTATAAACAGTAGGAAGAATTCCTGCCTTCTTGGTATCTCTGCTGAGGGTACAGTCTGAGCCATTTAGGACAGCCTCTAGCTAGATACTACCTGCACTCAAGGATGTCCTCCTCTAGCCTATTAAATGGCCTTTATAGCAGCTTTAAAAGCTACAACAGAAGAGAAAATCTCTCCCAAAGGTATACTGCACTGCAAAATCACTCTATGATTTTTATTTATATAATGACAGCCATAGCTTGCTGTGTAATTGATGCTTCCTTTAAAGCCACCTTGAAGAACAACAGAGTTCTGTGGCCACAGTACAGTGGAGCCAGCCTTTCTGAGCATTTGTTAGACTCAGGTCAGGAACTAGCAAGCAAAATTCTATGATCTGTGCCATACATAAGGTCAATGAGCTGATTGCATATAATTATCCTTTTGGGCTTTAACAGTTTATGAAGAGCAATCCATACAATTCATTTCATATATCCATATATTACCTTGATAACAGCAGAGTTTGGGTCAAAATATTCATATTCACTCTTACTGATTTATAAAATGCTGAAGTAAGTAACAGTCCCTGCAGGCAGAAATTTTAAATGTCAGAGGTCTGCCTGAACATTACACATCTTTACAAGTTCAAGTTTGTTACATGCTTTGATTTATATGCAGTAGGTTATATTCTGCAGCACTGTAAACTTTATGAGTTGATAGAAAAAGCATTGCTGAGCTTCCTTCTACTCCCAGCAATGAATTTGTTACTAGATTTAATAAAAAGTGCAAAGCTTTTTCTGTATCCATATGGCATACTTCAGAGATTTTTCTTCTGTCCCACTCTCCCTTTGTCTCCATGCCTCACTACTAATAGGTAACCCACACCTGTGGGTATATCAGAAAAAAATCAATGAGCAGTGACAGGACAACAGCTTCCTGATGCCTACAGACCAAAGTTCAAACCTTCATCTCCAAGCGCACTTCCATTTTACACCAGGTGAGCATTCTTGAAGCAGAGTTAAATAGGATAGTTCCAAAACCCAGAAGCACCAGTGAGTTTTTTTCAATGCAACTCTCATGTCTTTAGCAAATATTGCCTAAAAAGATTAGAAGTTAAAAACAAAAATCTGACAATTTTTACCATAGTAAAACATTTTCCTGTGGGCAGAGACACAGTAGTGACACTTAAGGCAAGACACTAGGATTAAACATCCATAGAGTGTCACAACCGGCTAATAAAACAGTAGCATAAATTAAAGCTGTCAAGTAGAATTCTGACAATATTCAAGGCATCACACCTACAGCTCTGTTCCTAGCAGGGGACCAGCCTTCCAAGGCAGCAGAAATGCCCACAGAACTATTTCAGTTTAGTCAGTTTTCTCTTTAAGTGCAATGACTGGTATTTAACCTTCTTGTTGTTTTGGCTCACAGAGCAACACTTACATATTCATTACACAATTAACTGTACTAATTGCTTGGTTTTGTGAGAATAAGAGGTCTGTTTTGACTATTTAAAAAACTCTCAATTTTAAACAGCTTAAAGATTAACAACTAGCAGAATCAATCAAAACTACCATACAAATATATAGACCACTACATTAGTGTTTACTGAAGCTGAAAATATAATTGGCAGACACAGCTATTGCGATAAGGTCAGATTCTCTTTGGTTAATCATTAGGTGGTGGGAGGGTTTTCTAAAGGGGGCACTTTGGAGAAAGAAAACATCTGCCTTGTGGAAAGTTTGATAAGGCAAATAAAAACATACGCAACCTTATTCATAGAAATTCTTCTGAGATGTGCTGTGTGTAGAAGCACAGAACATTTACAAAGATTTTCCTTGACACCTCCTTGCTTTATTTTAAAGGCATATGCATCTACAAATCTGGGTGTCCTGAACAGGAATACCACCACTGTCCTCAACAGGGTCTATGATTTGGTATGTTTAAGCTTTAAATCAGGCCAAATCTAATTAAATTGATATTTTAAATCTGATATATACTAGCATAAATGAAAGCAGGTCACAACCCTTTTTTAATCTTTTTTCCTACATGCTCAACTAAAAAAAAAATTGTCTTTATATCCTTGAAAAATCTGTACAGCTGCAAAAAATGACCTCCTAAACCGACCACATTGTCAACAGGGACCAAGGATCAACAGAAGGATCCTCTGCACCTTAACAGAGTGGGAGAGCTCAAGAAACAGAGTGCTTGTCATAACTATTATGCTACACTGCTAATATTTACCATGACTGCACATTGATGAGTTTGGCAGTGTCTACCATTGTCAAACACCATAATCATGTGATGCAATTATGATATTAACATAGAGAAGCATAACTGACAATGGTATTTGCTATTGCCATGCTTGAGTTATCCCACTGTTGTGTTAAGGTCTATGCAAGCTACTCAAGATCACTAGTTAGATATTTCATACAGTCACAATTTCTTCCCCTGATAGATAATACTGCTGTAGCTTTTCTTTCGTGCTAAAGGGTATACATACCTGATGTAGAGCTACTTGCTACAGATACACACTAGATACAATATACCATTCAATAAGCAAGTAAAACCTTCAATGTAATACCATTAAGTAACCTACACTTTGCTTTCTCTCATTAAGAGACATTTAAAAGGAAGCCATTAAATTTAGACTGGGTTAAAACCAATGAGAAAACTCAGCCTGCTCACTCATTAACTTCTTAACCCTTGTGCCTCCCAGCCCATTACTTCCCTTCCTATTTCCAGCTTGCAATAAACTTCCAAGTTTACTACCTGGTAAGTTGCAAATGTAGAATTATGGCTATAACATTACCTGATTTATAAATAGATGAAAGCAATGGCTGAGCACATATTACATTTTCAAGATTTATGTTCATTTTCACAATACACAAAATTACTAATTATTTAATGCACAAATAAAAGTGTCCAGACACATTTTTCCTGAAGAATATTATTGTGAGACAGCAGGAAACCAAAGTGAAGAGAGGTATTTTGACTATACATCTCTGTCCTACAAGACCACACTGTCTTTGCTTTTTAAGACTAATTTGGTGTGGAATGAGAGAGGTAGGATGGGAAAACTAAGAGAGGTATCACTTTGACACTGAAATTCAAGAAAGACTATTTATTAAGAGTGTTGGACGACACACGAATCATACGTGAGAGAAAACAAGTTACAGTAAACATCTTGTGGAGCTCAGTGGAAGTACAGCAACCTGTCCTACTGAATTTTTCAAAAGGAGAAGAGAAAAACTTCATTTCTAATTGAAAAGAAGTACATCCAACCTACTACAGATTTAGGATAATTCTCACAGAATCAGAATCATAGAATAGTTAGGGTTGGAAAGGACCTTAAGATCATCAACTTCCAACCCCATTGCCATGGGCAGTAGCACCTCACACAAAACCATATCACCCAAGGCTCTGTCCAACATGGCCTTGAGCACCACCAGGGATGGAGCTTTTACAGCTTCCCTGGGCAACCCATTCCAGTACCTCACCACCCTTATAATAAAGAACTTCTTCCTTATATCCAATCTAAACTTCCACTGTTTACATTTTAACTCATTACCCCTTGTCTTATCACTACAGTCCCTAATTAAGAGTCCAGCCCCAGCATCCTTAGAGGCCCCCTTCAGATACTGGAAGGCTGCTATGTGGTCTCCACACAGACTTCTCTTCTGCAGGCTGAAGAGCTTCAAATTTCTCAGCCTATTTTCATACACGAGGTGCTCCAGTCCCCTGATCATCCTCATGGCCCTCCTCTGGACTTGTTCCAACAGTTCCATTTCCTTTTTGTATTGAGGACACTGAACTGCACACAATACTCCAAGTGAGGTCTCACAAGAGCCAGTACATGGGTTCATGTACTTTCCATTTCTACAGTAATTCATCATAAAAATTTGATTTTGAGTGAACTGCAAGGTAGCTCATTAGACAACTGAATAATGAAAAAGAGGCAATAGTGAATTGATTTCTTAACAGAATGATAGCTGACAAGAAATTAAACATTGCTAACTTCTATGATAAAGTGCTAGATCAATACCCCTGAACAGCATGTACCATCTTCTCAACTCTATCAGCAAACCATGATTATTCTGATTCGTGAGCAGGAATAGAGATTCAGGTATGGAGGAAGAAAGTAAAAAAGCCTGTCAAACAAGCTATCTGAAGAACCTGACTTTGCTGAAACAAACCCAGGGCTTCTTCTCTTCAGAAGATGCTGGCTTCAACTCTGGGCTGACTCCCTGCAATAATTCTTTACTGCAGTGGCTGTTACAGAGGATCAATTTTCTGTAACACTACTATGCCAGTGATCCCTGATAAGCCACCACTTCTATATGCAGATTAATATCGCATGTAGCATGAGGTAACTCTTGGCAAAGGTAAGAGCCATAATAAAATAAAATAAGCCTAGACATGAATAAAAAATAATTTATAATTGTCAGTTAAAAATTACAGTCCATGCTAGATATTTGTATGGCCTCCAATACTCCACCACTGCAGCATCCCAATACAGTTTTTGATGCATCTAGTTCAGGTTTGTCTAATGAAAAACAGAAGAGCCTTCAGCCTTGTGCTATTGAAAGATGAGAACTGAAGCAGAGAGTAATTAAGTGGTTTGCTCAAAGTCATCTACCATAAGACTGTGGAAAAGAGAAAAACTGTGATCCTGTGCCTGCAGAGTACCAGGCTATAAAACATATTTTTGTCATCTGGTTAATTCTCTCTGCCAGGAAACCCTGTCTCAGAGAAAGCCAGTGGCTACCAGACCAAGACAACATTTGGAGACAACAGCACATCAAAACGATGTAGTTTGCCCAGAAAGTCATTTACACCTAGTTCCTAAACCCCAATTATAATATTAGGAGACAAAGCTAGTATAACAATGCTGCCTGAAGATATGAAAGAGAGATTGGGGAGGGGCATGTGGGTGTGTGTGTGGAGGTGGAGGAAGTGAGACTGAGAAAGAGAAGAAGAGAGACAGAGAAACACACAGGCAGAGAAAGATATTCAGAGTCTGAGCTCGGTCTCAGCCTAGTGCTTCCAGTCCAGAAATGTCTCCTGCATGGTGAAGAGGTTAAACCTACCCACTTGTCACAAATATTTGAGATTGTGCATCCACCCAAGGGAGGATGTTGGCTCCTTGCTATGTTGCCTCTAGAAGACTGACAGGATACTGAGCAACACAGCTCTCCATATGCTACACCAGTCCCAAAAATGAAAGCAAGTACTTCTCTCATTGTATTCAGTAACTATACAACAGAAAAAAAAGCTATAGTATTATTTGTAAGATTGAGTTCAAATAGATGGGTATTAAACAGAAGATAGGAAAAAGTTTTCTTTGTTATTCTCTAGAAGACATTCTTGACTAAATTTTTAACTGTTGGATTTTTCACTTCATCCTCCTTTAACATCAAACACAATATAGTATTTTTCTTTTCTTCCATCATTTTTGTCTACCTTTATAACAAACTTTTCAGAGCAGAAAAAATTAATGTTCTGCTTTGTTCTCAAAAACTGGAAGAGAGAGTTGCCTACAATTCTGACAGGCTTACACGAGTCTTCCTAAACCAAGACAGGTTGCACAACATTCTTTTACAGTATACCTAAATTATCCACAAACAAACAGCAGAAAGTACTAAACAATTATATAGGAAAAAAATTCTCTTGGTGGACCTATTGGGATATAAAAACATCACCAGGAACACAAGGTAAAAAAACCCATGTTAAGTCCTAAATGAACAGCTGATAAATCCTTGACTATAATAGATTTGTCTTCCTTGGACACCTTTAAAAACACTTTTGTCCCCTTACCCTGCCACATCCCACTGAAAACCTTTTACCATCAGACTCTTTTCAAACTACAATGAATATTTCACCTCTGTTCTGATAATTTATTGGGGGGGGGGGAGGGGAGCAAGAGGACAGGGAAAAAAAAAAAAGGCATATTCCTGTGATTTCATTTTAAATTAAAATTCTCCTGGAACTGAACCTATTCTTGTCTGCTTCTTTTTGACAAGCTGCTTTCTAGGTAAAAATGTCATAAGGAAAAGGTATTTGATCAAGTAGGTGGAAAAGTAAACAAGTGCACTTCAGCTGAAAAAAAGGAAAAAAAAATCCAATCCAAAAGGATAAAGAAGGCTCTCAAACAAAAAGAGAAGAGAAAAATCAATAGTGAAGTGGTAAATCTGTAAAAGTGGGTGGAAAACAGTATCAACACCACACAGAGAATAAGAACTCACTAATGATACAGATCAAAAGAGAATAAGGACATTAATAGGAGGGATTGAAGATGTTCTGAAGGAGAAGTACAATATCAATACATAAAGTATGAATAATTGTAAAACATCAAAGTACAACTCAAAATTCACAAGTCTCAGATTTAGACTTGAGATTTATGAAGTGATGGGTAAAGGGAGAACCATCACAAGCAGTAAACCAGACTGAATGCTGAGGACAAAAAGGTAAAAAGCAGAGAGACTGTTACAGAGAGTAGACAAGGGGGTTCTGGGAGCACTTAAGAATAACTAGAATTGAGAATGCTTTACTTTAGGGAAAGAGGATTTCATTAGGACGTCAGGGGTTAGAGAGGTCATAAAAACACGGGTTGCTTCCTAATCAGTCTGTTAAAAAAGCTTTTCATCTCTCTGGACTCTATATTGGCTTACAGAAACAAGCAGCACCCAAAACACCATATAACCCCATTTCAGTCAGAAAAAAAAATGCTACCTGTCCCAGCCATCCAGCACATCTGGGTTTTTTCTGCACTTTTATCATGGACTGAAGAGTTGATAAGTTCTGTAAGGAGGCTGACTGTGTTTTAACCCCAGCTAGCAACTAAAAACCACACAACCATGAAGCACCACATAATCCCCAAGGTAGAATGGGGAAGAGAGTCATAAGGGTAAAAATAAGAAAACTCATTCTCAGTGGTCAAGACAAAGGCATTTTACCAACTAAGGCAGAAGCTATGCACAGAAGCAAATCAAACCGAGGGATTCATTCCTCACTTCCCATGGACAGGCAGGTGTTCAACCATTTTTAGGACAGCAGGGCTCCATCACATGGAACTGAGACCTTGAAAGACAAACACCATCAGTCCAAGTGTCCCTCTCTTCCTGATGTGGATATCCCTCTAGTCAGTTGGAGTGAGCTGTCCCTGCTCTGTCCCCTCCCACATACTTGTGTACCCATCTCAACCTCCTCACTGGTAGGCTTGAGGCTATGTAAGCACTGCTCAGCAATAATTAAAGCATCCCTGTGTTATCAACACTGATTCCAGCACATATCCAAAACAGAACCCTTCACAACATACTGGAAAGGAAATTAACTGTCTCCTAGCCAAAAGCAGCACAAGGTTCCAACAGGGATTCCAGCCAGTCTGCACAACCCACTGCGCTACCTGAGTACAGGAAACTCTCCACTATGTGCCCTTGAGTGCAACACAGGAGGAGTGCACTGATCCAAAGACACATGTTCAAAATCACTCAAGGTAATCCACCTGGGAAACGGAGCTGAAAAGTTTATTTCACCATTACAGTGTATTTGCTATTCCAATTTTTAAAAAAACTCACACTCTAATAGAGTATAAGTCTATGAAGAGTTACGCCTCGAGCCTGAGCCTGACTAGTCATCAGTCAGGTCAATTAATACATTAGATTTGTTCCAGGTGCAGGAAGAACTCACTTTGGGTTTTAAGCATCCAGAAGTGCAACAGAAGAAATTATTGTAAGCACACACAGTGCTTTGCTGTTTCTAAAACAAATCATACTCTTTCATTCACTCCTGAACTGTCTGAAACCTTTCCCATTCAACCTGAAATCTGAAAATTCAGGTTATTGTGACAGGTTTTATCATTTGACAAAAGTTTGGTAAGTACTCTCTATGAAGTGGAAAATTACCAAAGTAGTTTTTACATGAGCTGTTTGTATGGTATCTCCTGAAAGGCACAGACAAAGAAATACCACAGCTACTCTAGCACTGGTTAATCAAAGATTATACCATTCAGAACTTTTAAAGACCTCTTACAGGAGAAAGGCCAGATGCAACTCTTTTGGAAGGAAATGGGAAACTTTACATAAGCACCAACAGATTTCACTCAGATATGTGAAGTGATGCACACAAGAAGCAGCATAGTCCTGGGTTGATAAAATCTGAAAACCCATTAGCAAGTGCAGGGAGGAGAAGGGTATCTTGAAGCTGTAATACAACAAATAAAAAGTCAGCTCAATGCTCACCAGCAGCTAAATAGCATTTTAGGAATTACTAGTAAGAACAGAGATCAGAACAGGAAGCATCATTATTGGCACTGAATAAACCCATGATGAGTCCAAAATTTGTGAAGCTTTGCTTCTCACCTACCTTAGAAGGATCTACTAAAATTAAAATAGAAGGGAGAACAACAATGATGATCAGAGTTATCTCAAGAATGTTTAAATCAAATGCACCTCATCCTGGGAAGGAACAAACCAAACAGGTTTATAATTAAGCCAGGAGCAGCACATGCAAGGTGGAAAGGAAAGTGGCTCACCCCATCTATCAACAGAAAAGCTAAAGAGGAAGTAAAATTATCAGCATGAACGTGTAAAACAAAGAAATATTGCTTCATGCGTCACAGTTACACTGTGGAATTTGTTGCTTCAGGATGCTGTGGATGCAAAAAAGTTCACTTGGACCTAAAAGTAGTATGATGCATAGAAAAAAGTCTATCAACAGTTTCTATTTTCCTCACCAAAGCAAAGTCAAAAGAAAAATTCAAAGCAGGATGTTATTCAGACTGAAATGCATATTTATGTTATTCTCTGAAATACTTTTATAATGGACTCAGCATTTTCTCTATCATAGAACTGGAAGTCTTAGGAGAAACTCCTGGAGCAGTGATTGGAAGATTTGTCCTCTCTAACATCTCCCACTAAACTGAGCTGTATGAAAGGAGACCTGTGACAGGAACCATTGTTGACCTAGAAAAAATTACTGTGATGCCAACGATCTAGTATCAATTCCCAGCTTTGCCTCAGCCTTCACGCATAACCTTAGAGTGGTCATTTCTTTTTTCTGTTCTCCAGTTTCATTTGTAAAATAAGCATAAAAATCTTTCTTCCAATCCACTACTCTCAATTTACTGTGCTGCCTCCTTGGCTTAGGGCTCTCTTGCACGGCACAAAGGGCTTCACATTATCTAGGACAAAAAGATTGCCTGTTTCTAGCTTCTAGGTATGATATAATGCAACACAGTACATTACGATTATTTTACTTATATTTTATATTCTATTTAAACATTATATTTTTACTTTCTGTGAATCAAGAATAAAGGCTGATATTTATCCTCAGTCCAACTGCTGTTCATCTTCACAGCCACAGGTGTGAATCAACACATTGCCAAATCAAGACAAATCAGAGAAACGTCAGATGCTGTTTGGGTAATACCTGCAGAGATATTGTGCTCTGCCTACTAACTTCGATGCTGTAAGTACCTCTCAGCGAAGCTAAAAAAGAATAACTGAAGCCATTCACAGTGTAGCTCAGCCCATGCAATTTAATTTTTGTTCTAAAATACAAAAAAAAGGTGGTTTGACTCCAGACAGATGCAAGGGCTACTTACACCAGAGCATGGGGAAGCTATTTAAATAGAGAGAATTCACATGAATGTTTTTAAATAACATATATTTTCATAGCATCAGATTAAAAAAAAAACAACGTATTTTATGTGCTCTTAAGGGCTATGGTTAACTTCTTACGGTTAACTTATTAGCATACAGATAAGGGTATTTCATTTTGCTACACTTCAAGCAGATATATTCTAAAGACACTAGCCCATCTACTCTGAATTGCAATGTAATTAATCTCTGCTCAGAAAGGTATAAGGCAAAATATGTCTGCGTGTCTACAGAACCCACAAAGCTACAGAGACAAGGGTAGACAGCTTATGAGGTGAAGGGACAGATGTTCTCCATACAAACAGATTTGTATCATAAAATGAAGCAAGTAGAAACAAAAAAAATTAACAAATCAAAACCCCCAAAAAGCCGTCTCCACAGACCCACGGCCTTTAAAGTGACATTAAATTTCTATGGAAGTTCCAATAAACGGCAAGTATACTGGACAATATAGAATCATAGAATCATAGAATACCTAGGATTGGGAAGGACCTCAAGATCATCTAGTTACAACCCCCCTGCCATGGGCAGGGACACCTCACACTAAACCATGTCACCCAGGGCTTCATCCAACCTAGCCTTTAACACTGCCAGGGATGGAGCATTCACCACCTCCCTGGGCAACCCATTCCAGTACCTCACCACCCTAACAGTAAAGAATTTCTTCCTTATATCAAGTCTAAACCTCTGCTGTTTAAGTTTCAACCCCTTAACCCTGGTCCTATCACTACAGTCCCTAATGAAGAGCCCAGCCCCAGCATCCCTATAGGCCCCCTTCAGATACTGGAAGGCTGCTATGAGGTCTCCATGCAGCCTTCTCTTCTGCAGGCTGAACAGCCCCAACTTTCTCAACCTGTCTTCATACAGGAGGTGCTCCAGTCCCCTGATTATCCTCGTGGCCCTCCTCTGGACTTGTTCTAACAGTTCCATGTCCTTTTTATGTTGAGGACACCAGAACTGCACACAATACTCCAAGTGAGGTCTCACAACAGCAGAGTAGAGGGGCAGGATCACCTCCTTCAGCCTGCTCCTCATGCTCCTTTTGATGCAGCCCAGGATACAGTTAGCTTTCTGGGCTGTAAGTGCACACTGAAGCCGGCTCATGTTCATTTTGTCATCGACCAACACCCCCAAGTCCTTCTCCACAGGACTACCATGAATTTCCTTTTTGCCCAACCTGTAGCTGTGCCTGGGATTGCTCCAACCCTGGTGTAGGACCTTGCACTTGGCATGGTTAAACTTCATGTGGTTGGCATCAGCCCACCTCACAAGCGTGTCAAGGTCCCTCTGAATGGCATTCCTTTCCTCTAGCATATCAACAGAACCACACAGCTTGGTGTCATATGCTGCCTCTGTCATTATGAACTCCCATGCTGGGGCACAAACCAGGCTTTTAGTTAAAATTTAACTTCCATACATACCGAAAGGTTTTGCTTTTTTTGTTTTCTCTGTCAACAACCAAACTCCTCTCTGGTAATACTGATCAAAATTCAACGTCACTAGGTAAGACCCAGTGAAGTCAATGGAAGCACTGTATGTGCAGTCATACAGCCAAGAATTTGGTCTTAGATTTGTAAAATGCTTCAAGTTGAGTATTTCTGGCCCCCAGTAGCCTTTTACAGAGGTGGCGAAGCATGCATAAAACCTAGTAATATTCCAACTATTCCTAACTTCTCTACCTTCTGTTCTTGATCATAAAGTGGGTTATAATTTACTATTGCCTTCAGGTGGTGTATGTTGCAGTTAAATTCCTTGATATCTACCAGTAAGAGTTCACTAAGGGGGAGAGGCCCAGGAAGCTTTTAAAAGGGTCAAAACTTCCTTCATTGGCTTGTGGCTGTGAGTCCCAGTTTCACAATACATTTTATTCTAACAAAGGTGATTGATAAGATATTGAAACATCTATTTTCGTGTTACTGGCACCATCTTCTCTTTCCATTCAGCACTAGCTTCAAGAGTTCTGCAAGTCTTTAAGTCAAAACCATTTTGAAATCAAGCCAACAGTAGACTTGCCATAACCTGTATTGTTGCAGTGCTCACAAGCAGGAACAGCTGCCCAAGGCAACTCACACACAAGGATAAAGCTGATGTCTCTTCAGGAAGTAACAATATAACTGTAGAAAAATAAAAACAAACAACTCTTAGAACATCAAGTAATTGTGAGCTTTCTATGAAAACGACATCAGCATAGGAATAGCTGCAAGAGACTTCGTTATCTCAAGTCAATCTTCTCTGATCACAGAGCACTCATTTTAGGACGTTACCCTGAAGGTTACCCAGGCTGGGTTTTGAGAGCCTTCTGAAGGAGTGGTGAAGGTAATCTGAACCCAAATAAAAGCAGATTTATTTTCTTTGCAAGGGTACTACTGACACTATAGACAATGTAGACAAAGTAGCTGACATCAGGATGATGAAAAAAAAGATACATTTAACTTTATCCAGTTGTCCTTAACACTGTCTCCAGAGAGGGAGAAAAATCTTGTGACATTACAGTGTAACCACATGCCAATTCCAGAAGAGCAGGTGGTATGTACTGCCAGGGAGACAGGACTTGGGTTTCCTCCAGCCCCCATCATGACAGTTGAGATTTGCCGGGATGTCATATGGCCCAGTGTTTGCACATCAAGATATCAAGGCTCAAAGACATTTCATGGTGTCCCAGTAAATAACATCTTAAGCCCTAAGGCCCAGTCTGTCAGTCATCAAACCATTTTATCAAGAGCCCTGCACTGCTTGAAGACATACATAAAATCTGCAGCATCTGCCATCAAAAGTCAGGAACCTTCATGGCTAGGCTCTCCCTCCCCACCAGCACTCCCTGTGTATGCATGCATGCAACTGCACAAAGCAATGGAAAAATTGCTCAGTGTGCCTGCTGACAACTTCTCTCCATAAAACAACTTGAACAGTCTTGGAAAGGGCTCAGCAGACACCTCAGTCTGCAACTCTGCCCTCTATGGTTTATGATCTCTGATACATCAATAGCATGAAAGCATTCCAGTGATGTATTACTAATACATCATTAGAGTATTGTCACCCCAGTGATGAACTGCGTGAGCGCATTGCTAAAGTACTGTCCCTCTGAAGACATATTGTATAAAACAAATTTTCCTTTGATTACTTTTTTCCCCAAGACTTAAGGTGCACATTCACAAGCTTATTTCTCAGTTGTTCTGATCCCTATGAAGTACTTCACCCTGCACTGCTGGGTATATGAAACAATGAAATATCTATAGAGCATTATTCTACAACTCATAGAAATGACTGAGCAGGTAAAAGGCTGTGAAACCACTCCACACACACCCTTCCCTGATTGAACAAAATACCCAATGAGCAACAAAAAGTAGAATGACAGCATATTAAAGCAATTACTGGCAAGGTACAAAATAAACATTGCTTGAATACAAAATAAAGTTTGGACAGTATGAATCTGGCATGGCTAAATTGTTCCAAACTGGCTCATCCAACAAAAACTTATCAAAACCAAAACCAAATCATATTGCAGATTCCTCCTTATTACTGCCTATTCCACAGTGAGAGGAAAGATGGCAGTTATTCATGAGCAATATGGGTTTTGAACAATTTCTGAACTGCCACTCTTGTCCACTTCCTACACTGTACACCTTACACCTCTGAATCATTTTTTGAAAAAGTTGGCATCATTATTGACATTCATATAAAGGAAAAAATCAAGTCACAGAAAGGCCAGCTGATTTACTGAGATCTTCTGATAGCTGAGAGTAGGAGTAAGGTCTTCTAAAGTCTCTCACTCACAGCCATCAAGACCATTCTTTAGATCTTAAGTATTATATAGTGCCATAGAAGATATTTATTTTGACACCTATATTGTCTTCCATGTATCACAAGAAACTCCTCAAGAGCTAGTGGCAGTGATGTCAGTTCCCCGAAGCACAGCCCTCTGCCATCACAGTGCAGGCTCTTTGCCCTTCCAAACTGGCATAAACAGCTACTTCTTAAGAGTCATTCCTAACTTGGTTTGATTTATGTGGTTTCATGTTGGCTTTTTTATTTAATAATATACTTTCCAGTGTTCCTTATAAGTAGAACTTGCAAAGAGTAGTTAGGATAACTCTACCTTCACACCAATTCTTCCTTACTTTACATTTCCCACCTTTTCCTTGAAGTCCCAAGTGCTATCTTTCCAAGTTATTACATATGTAGAATGTATAGAAAAGTGGGTGCTCTCCAAAAATCTTTTTGCTAGCCTCCTTTCTTGAGCAACACCACACCCTGGCTTACACAAAGATGCAAATTAAAGTTATTTTGCCACTGAAAAAATACAGGAATAGCTACACTAATTTATCTCCTTGATTTGACATGTGTGCCTTTCAAGGCAGTATTTCTCCTTACGCTGATGTAGATGTAAAGGAGATTACAGTTTCAAAAGCTGAGCTTTCCTTTCACTTAAAAGCTAATTGTCCATCTGTCTTCCCAACAGATAAAGAAGCTACTTCAGCTAGAAAGTCATGTCTCCAATTAAAGACGTAAAGTCTTAAAGGAATAAGAACAGGTTATGAAAACAAAGCAAAGCCTAAAGCCAGCAGCAGGATAAGAAATTAATTCCAAATTTACCCCAACCTCCCAGAAATTTTATCAAGACCTGACCATGCATCCTCTGGCCTAAAGGAAGAGTAAATAAGAGGGGGTTTATATTCTTATATCAATGTTCAGTGAGATCTGTTAAAATAACCCATTTAGGATGCTTGGACACAAGATGACGAAGTAAATACTGCACTACGAGCATGAAAAATACCAGTCCTTAATGCCCGAGACTGAGGGGATCAAAACATCTGCATGAAAAAAACTTGTTAATCACCTGAACATCACAGAAGATAACATTTAAAGTTAGTTCAAATCCATTTAGTTATAGTTCACTACCATCATTTGGTCCCAACACAGTAAAGCATCTAACCGAGCAGTCAGGAAACTTACCTCTTCTTTACAAGCTCCTCGCTTACATGTGCTTCCATGGCATTTTGGCTCTTGGCTTACTCAGAGGGATGCCTCATTTCAAGAAATAAAAATCACTCTCAAACTAAACAAAAGAAGCAACTCTCTGAGTCTAGCGAGAAACGGCAGGTGGGGGGGAAACCAACTTGAAAGGTATCTTCAAACCTGATAAGAGCACCATTAAAAGACAAAAAGCTCTACTGCAAAGAGAAGCAGCAAAGCACTTAGAAACACTATTTATTCTGGGCAGAATACAAACTCTCTTCTTCCTTGCCAAGTCTCCTGCTGACAACAGACATTGAATTTTCCAAATATAGCCTAGTAATTATTGATGCCTTTTTTTATATGTACCCAAAATAGAAGATTCTCAGGGACTGTTAGAGAGCTCTTAAAAAAAAAAAAAAAAGGAAAAAAAATCCCAGAATTTCCCTTTTACCTCATATCTCCAGCATACATTTCTTGGGTACTCTGATAAAAATGAATGGATGGCCACACACAGCAGTATATGCTAGAAAATGCTCCTAGAAAGATCCAAAGACATAGATGAATTCTCCCAGACTTTTAAATAAGTGATCCAGTGATTCTTTTCAAACACTAAATAGATTGTGTTATATTCTGTGAAGGATTTAAGTACATAAAGAAAATTGAAGAAGGACCTACCAGTAGAGGCTCTGAACTCAAAGAGCAGCTTGCACTGTATCCATCAGTAAAATACACCACCTTCTGAGTCATTATATTTTCTGAAGGTTCATCCTCAAAGCAGGCCTTTAAAACACATATTGATCAGGAGAGAAATTTTGCTATTTGGACATATTTAGCTTAGTTTTTTAATCAAATTTGGGCATTGACTTTAAAAGCTCACTTCACCAGTTTTCAATTTTCTCAAAATCATGAAAGCTGAAAATACATTTTATTGGACCACAGACTAATCTTTAATTCTGGAGACAGTTAAAAAAAAAAAAAAAAGGTCTGAAAGATGCAGCATTTGTGTCAGCAATAGATCATAGAATCATAGAATTTTTAGGGTTGGAAAGGATCTTAAGATCACCAACTTCCAAACCCACTGCTATGGGCAGGGACACCTCACACTAAACTATGTCACCCAAGGCTCTGTCCAACATGGCCTTGAACACTGCCAGGGATGGAGCATTCATTACCTCCCTGGGCAACTCATTCCAGTTCTTCACCACCCTAACAGTAAAGAATTTCTTCCTTATATCCAATTTAAGCTTCCCCTGTTTAAGTTTTAACTCATTACCCCTTGTCCTATCACTACAGTCCCTAATTAAGAGTCCCTCCCCAGCATCCCTGTAGCCCACCTTTAGCCCCCCCTTCAGATACTGGAAGGCTGCTATAAGGTGAGGTCTCCACGCAGCCTTCCCTTCTCCAGGCTGAACAGCCCCAACTTTCTCAGCCTGTCTTCATACGGGAGGTGCTCCAGTCCCCTGATCATCCTCGTGGCCCTCCTCTGGACTTGTTCTAACAGTTCCATGTCCTTTTTATGTTGAGGACACCAGAACTGCACACAATACTCCAAGTGAGGTCTCACAACAGCAGAGTAGAGGGGCAGGATCACCTCCTTCAACCTGCTCCTCACTCTTCTTTTGATGCAGCCCAGGATACGGTTGGCTTTCTGGGCTGTAAGTGCACACTGAAGCTGGTTCATGTTCATTTTCTCATCGACCAACACCCCCAAGTCCTTCTCTTCAGGGCTGTTCTGAATCACTTCTCTGCCCAACCTGTAGCTGTGCCTGGGATTGCTCCCACCCAGGTGTAGGACCTTGCACTTGGCATGGTTAAACTTCATGAGGTTGGCATCAGCCCACCTCACAAGTGTGTCAAGGTCCCTCTGAATGACATTCCTTCCCTCCAGTGCATCAACCGAACGACACAGCTTAGTGTCATCAGCAAACTTGCTGAGGGCGCACTCAATCCCACTGTACATGTCACCGACAAAGATGTTGAACAAGATTGGTCCCAACACTGATCCCTGAGGGACACTACTTGTTACTGGTCTCCAGCTGGACATTGAGCCATTGACCACAACTCTGCGTGTGGCCATCCAGCCAGTTCTTTATCCACTGAGTGCTCCACCTATCAAATTGATGTCTCTCCAAATTAGAGACAAGGATGTCATGTGGGACAATGTCGAATTCTTTGCATAAGTCCAGGTAGGTGACGTCAACTGCTCCACCCCTGTCCATCAATTCTGTAGCCCCATCATAGAAGGCCACCAAATTGGTCAGGCAGAATTTCCTCTTAGTGAAGCCATGCTGGCTGTCACCAAGCACCTTGCTTTTCATGTGCCTTAGCATGTTGAATAATTGCATGTCTCCACATGCTAGGAAAGACAGGAGAAGAGGGAAAGGACAGGAAGATTTTAACTGCTCCCAATTTTCAGCCTGCAGAGTTGCAAAGTACCTTACTAACCAGAATTAAGCAGCAAGGCAATCATTTAAAGAAATCCTGAATTTATCCATTATGGGTTCACTTGCTGCATTCAAGAATTCAATAGTAACTGCGCAATTATCTAAGGTACATGTGATCTACAAACAGATAATAACCCTGATCTTAACTGAATCACATAAGCACATAATGCTTATGCATTTTGGTGTATTTTGGCATATTCTGTTAAGAAAAATCTTATTAGAAAACATAAGATAATCATGGCTCTGAATGCTGGCATACAGTAGTTGCAAAGGTAGCTCTTGTATAGGAGGTTATAATAATTTAAAACTTTTTAACGCAGTTTTAAATACATCTACTATACCTCAATAATTTCCACATTTAATAATTACTGTTAGTTTTGTACACAGTAAAATCACCGTCTAATTACAGATGTGCAAGTCTTATTTTAAAGCCATACTGACAATGAAAGGACTACCAAGCCCCCTTTTCTGTCCAGTGTTGGTTCTGATACCAATTTCTCTCAGCTCCTGCAACACCCAGTAAAATCATCTTTTTTTCTACATCTTAACGTCTTACTCAAATCCTGGATTTTTTCTGTCCTCACTCTTCCTTCCCACAAATAAAATAACATGAGGTATTTAATTAGCTTGATTTCTAACCTTTCTAAGTCCTACACTTCAAGGGTTTATACAGTTCCACTTAGGTTTCATCATACCATGAGCATCAGTGAAAGCCAGAACATGGTCAACAGGGCAAAAATTAAAACAGGCATCAATCACCGTAAGCATGCACTGAGGCCACAATCTCACAATAACAAATGTCAGTTCTGCGCACTACTGAATCACTCACCAGGATAAATTTGATTTGAATCAGTCATATTATCCCACCAGCATGGTAAGAATTTATGCCAAAGGATAAACAACAGTCTGTTGGCAAAAGGATGATGTTACATTGATGAGCCATATCTGTCATAAAGCCTATTGATACAAACTCAAACCATCGTGGGGTTTTGTTTGTTTATACTGAAACAAATTTGAACAGACTGATTCAACACTACACCAGCATTCTCCCTCAGAAGACCACACAACTAGAAACAGTTTTGTTATAATGACTGCGTGTATCTGTTGCATTCCTTCCAAGTCAGCAAAGGTGCTGCCATTTACCAATCTGAGCTTTGAAGTAAACCAACTTCTGTATTTCTGTTGCAACTTCTATCCAGAAATAGAGAAGCATATTTCTTGCATTATTCAGCCCCTAGAAAGGGACAAGACTCTTATCCCCATTTAGCAGCTGGATGAGCTTACACAGCCAGTCATATGGAAAAGAAGGTGACTAGGAGCTGCCAGTCAACATGTTTTCAGTAAGGGTAAATTGTGTCTGACAAATTTCAGAGGCCTTCTATGACAAGATTTCGGTGTTGGTGGATAAGAGAAGAGCAACTGACATTATCTGCCTGGACTTGTACAAAATGGTTCAACAATCTTGCCTCTGATCTGGAAGGCATGGATGTGATGGATTGACCATTTGGTGGATAACGGTTTGGCTGGATGATCATACTCAATAGTTGTGGTCCACAGCTTGATGTCCAAGTGGAGATCTGTGATGAGTGGTGCTCCTCAGAGGTCAGTACTGGGACCGGTGCTGCTCAACATCTTTGTCAACAACCTGGACAGTGGGATTGAGTGTGCCTTTAACAAGTGTGGTAATGACACCAAGCTCCGTGGTACAGTTAACATGTAGAGGGAAGGAATTCCACCCAGGGGAACCTTGAGGCTTGAAAAGTGGGCCCATGCAGACTTCATGAAGTTCAGCAAGGTTGAATGTAAGGTCCTGTACCTGGATCGAGGCAATACCAAGCACAATACAGACTGGATTAAGAGCAGCCCTCAGAAAGAGTTGGGGTTGTTGGTTGCCAAGAAGTTTAACAGTGACAAGGCAGTGCATGCTTGCAGCCCAGAAAGACAACCATGCCCCAGGCTGCATCAAAAGGAGCATGTCCAGAGGGCAGGGATTCTCCCCCTTTACTCCACTCTTGTGAGACACCCCCCTCTGAAGTCCTGTATTCAGCTCTAAGGCCCCAGCTCAAGAGGGATGTGGACCTGCTTGAGTAAGTCCACAGGAGGCCACAAAGATGCTCAGAGGGCTGAAGCACCTCTCTCATGCAGACACAGAGTTGGGCTTGTTCAGCCTAGAGAAGGCTGTGGGATGACAGCAGAGCAGCTTCCAGTGCCTAAAAGGGCCAACAAGAAATCTGCAGTGCGGGTTTCTACAAAGGAATGCAGCCACAGCACAAAGGGGAATGGCTTTAAGCTGAAAGATGGCAGTCTTAGGACAGATATTAGGGAGAAGTTATTTACTGTGAGGGTAGTGAGGCACGGGCTCACACTGCCCAGAGAAGTTGTGGATGTCCCATCCCTGGAAGCGTTCAAGGCCAGGTTGGATGGGGCTTGAAGCAACCTGGTCTAGTGGAAGGTGTCTCTGCCCATTCCAGGGGTGGTTGGAACTACATGAGCTTTAAGGTTCCTTCCAACCCAAAACAGTCTGTGATTCTATGTTAAGTAATACCCACACAGCAGTCCTGCTCTGCAGCCTCCTGTATGTACCTCCTGCTGAGCTGCTGACTTCAACATGATTACTATGAGTTTACATCAGTGTGATTCTAGCCAGTCTTGATCACTGCCTTCCAGCAGGTTTTATGCAATTAAAATTAATGACATGCGGATACCTTGGGAAAATGTAGCAAAAAAAGTTCTTGAAAAACAAAGTAGAACTCGTGTCTGATCAGTGTAAGCCCCTGATGTCTAACCTTACATCAGTCATACCCTTCCTTCCCTCACCCCCCAAAAGACCTGCCTGAATTTGTCTCCTAGTAAAATTTATATTGACATACACCATACAGGTTTTTCCTTTTGACAATGCTATAACCTATATATGCTAGAAATCCCTTTTTTTGTTTGATTGCCATCATTCCCTTCTCCCCTGCTTTTTGGAGAGTTAAAACCCATATAAACTATCCAAAGCAAAGTTTCATCTATCCTCTTCCAGAGTCAAAAGGCAGAGTAACATTGTGCTGACTTGAACTGTAGGCAATTCCAAGTTGTGATAAAGTCACACTGTGCTGTGACCAAGGCTGAGACAAAGCTAGCTAGCTCACATCTCTTTCTGCATTAATGGTTTCAGGTGCCCCACAAATACCTGCTGTGTATCAGTGCATTGTAATGAAGGGACTTAGAAGCTTAGATAAGCACTAGATCAAAGAGCCCACTGACTCATTTCACTGGACGGACATATCCTTAGAAGCCCTTCTGACTGGATCTTATTAGTTTTTTACCAGTGTTTTCAGACTTGCAGGTAATATCAACTTATTGATGTGCACGATGAAAGAAACTTTAATGAAAAGCCTTTGATCTATATTTCTATACTTCTCTAATGCCCAACATCTGAACTACACTCATCTATATACCAGTCAGTGTAATTTTGTCAATTAGTGTTGTGCAAGTGTCAGCTGAAATAATAGAAACCTGATATACTACAAAAGGGAATATTTCCCTATTTCATTTCCCCTTTGCCTGAACTAAAGTTGTTTATTTGGTTTTTTTAATTTATTATTTTTCTAAGCAAATAACCAACTCATTTCTTCCTTATGTGAAGGTTACAGCATTCAAAGCCCAATCCTAGGCTCTTAATAACAAGTGCCTTCAGTAAAATCACTCAGCAAAGACTGCAGGACTGAGCCTCATTAATTCTTCTTTTTTCTCAAAACACTGCAAGTATCCATCTCACACTACCTATATCTTACACAGTGAGACTGCAGAGAACTTGTCAAACAGGAGAGAGAAACCAGACTTACACTGAGTACGAATAACTGTGCTATTATTCACAATAGAAATACCTAAAGTGAATGATCTAAAGGCAGTATCTTTGCTGAAAAAGAGCTCTGACATATAAGTTCTTCAAGAGCTATCACAAATAAAGGCCCCACATATACAAGCCTCTACTTCACAGTGAAACAATCCACAGATACTGAAAATCAAGTATTTTCATGAGGAAAAAAATAGGATCTTACACAAATTTGTAATTGTTGAGGAACACATACAGAGGTGAGTCATTAGAAATGTGGAGCTGACAGAGTCAACAAAATTACCCAGACTAGCTGAAGTCAATTCAATCAGAACTGCTGGCTATGAGACAGGACAAAGCCAAACTTCAGTGGCAATCCCCAAGACAGCCTGGTGTGACATCCCTGTGAAATATGACATACAACTACTGCAACACTGGTAGCAGTGAACTAAACCTTGACATAGTTCTGGCATGCCAGAAACACTTTCAGGGATATTATTTCATTTACAAGTAACACAAACGTCCAGTCATCAGGAACTGAACACCTCTGATGTTCTCTTCAGCTCCTGTCTACACACCCAAAAGTGCAATGACTTCAGAAGAATTAAGCTATGTATTTCCTTAAGTTAACAGTTTTGAACAGTTTAATTACTTACTAGAGGAGATTCCATGGATATCTCATTTATTCTGTCAACCTGTTCAAAATATTTCTCTCTCAAAACCAACATACATCGATGTGATTTTGAAAAACACAAGTTTAGACATCATACACTGAGGGCAGCTTTCTCTTTTATTCTATGTGAATTACTCTTAGTGTTAACAGTTAAGCACAAATTTGCAAACAACCTTTGAGAATACACCCCAGTTAACATATTTCTTCATAAATCTAAATGCTAAAATGAAAGACATCTGAAGACACTGACAATGAAAAGCCTTGCCTATTATAAAAAGTGATGTTTAAACGATGTTTAGCATCTTTATGTGTCACAAAGCAAGCAGTAGCTCTGCATGTCAAATAAAGCATGGTAAGACAGTTTTGCTCAGTACTTTGAGTCAAGCTGATTTTGAACATTCATTTGCTTGGTACATTTCAGCTTTCAAGAGCACTTTTTTCCCTCACTTTTAACTCTAATACAGACAGATGCCTTGGCTTATTGTTTGAGGCATGTTTCCTGTAATTTCATATAGTGGAGGTGAAATGAAAATGTTTAACTTCTGGCTTGAAAACAGCAGCTTCTAAAGGACTATTTTTTATGATTTCTCTGAAGAGCTACTTAGCACTGATATATTCCCTCCTAAATGCAAAAAGGCACAATTTATACAAGAGAGAAAAAATAATTTTCCTTGGAAACACAATATTTGAAAAGAAGAGGGGTTACCAACATGAGTTGATGCCATTTACCAACACTTCATTTGCTGAGAACAAAATGGGGTTTAAATAACAGGTAGCATCGCAGATATACATTGGGATGCCACATTCAATAAAATATTCAATCTTTGCTCTGCGTGACTTTAGAGAACACAAGAATACTTCAACTCCACTAATCCAGTAGATTTTTATTTTTGAGGGCTTAATCCCTACAGGTACCAACGGAGCTACAGCTTGCATTTAGCTCAGAAAAAGTTCATGCCTATTGGAAGGCAAATGGTGCATTAGAAAGGGTGTGGTTAGTAGGGCAAGAGAGGTTCTCCTCCCCCTCTACTCTGCCTTGGTGAGGCCGCATCTGGAATATTGTGTCCAGTTCTGGGCCCCTCAGTTCAAGAAGGACAGGGGATTGCTTGAAAGAGTCCAGCGCAGAGCCACAAAGATGATTAAAGGAGTGGAACACCTCCCTTATGAGGAGAGGCTGAGGGAGCTGGGTCTCTTTAGCTTGGAGAAGAGGAGACTGAGGGGTGACCTCATCAGTGTTTACAAATACGTAAAAGGTGGGTGTCAGGATGATAGAGCTAGGCTTTTTTTCAGTGATATCCAGTGATAGGACAAGGGGCAATGGGTGTAAACTGGAGCATAGGAGGTTCCATGTGAACATCAGGTGCAGCTTGACTGCAGACAAACAGTGAGGAAGTAACTGTCTGAAGTGGAACAGAAAAGCTAACAGGTGTAATGGAAGCACAGAAGCAACACATAACCATGCAAGAGATCTGAAAACCAAAGGCTAAACCAAGATGCCAAGAGGCAGAACTATGGAGGAAGGAGCAAGTGCAACGCCAATCTCTCCCAGAAAAACTGACAGGATGCACAGCAGGTTTGATTTGTGAAAACTCCTTGCTTCACCCAGTTTCAGAGACTTTCTGGTACAGTACAAGGCTGTAGGAGAAAACCATTTCTTGCTGCATGCTGTGGCCAGTCCACAGAGCAGAAAATATTCTCCACACTGCAAATACTCTTTCCTCTGTGTGAAACACAGCAGATATAGCTGCCCTCTGCAATCTGCCCCAGCAAAGAAAGAGCTTCCTAATACCTTTCATTCATCTCATTTCTAATACCTCTCATTTACCCAGCAGAAGACCATCCAAAGTTTGCTAGATACAAAAAGCAGTCACAGCAGAGTCAGGCAGAGAATTCTAGTGCTTTTCTTATCATCTGTCGTTACAAGCCAGCATGCAAATTTGCATTATGACTTTGGAAAATATATCTCAAGTCTGCAGACATTTCTTCCAAACAAATATCTGAGTTGTAGTGGCTGAGAGTTCCAACTCTTAGCAACTCAGAAATGAAAGACAGTAAACAGAAGAATAGCAGTTATTGGAAACAATTTCAAACCTCAGGGCAATTGAAGATAACAACGCAGAAACTTTTAGCATACCTAAAAGATGCAAATATATTGTTAAAGTATATATAAAGACATAAATAGCATGAGTGGGACAATCCAAGGGATTTCTTTGACTTTCAGAGCCAAAGAACTTTAAAGAGCATGTTTCAAAAATTAATCCTCTGGTTTTCTCTCTAAGGTTTGCTACAGAAACACTGATGAAAAACTACTGGGAAATGGAAAATAAACTGGATTTGACAACAGAGATGTAAGTTTTTAAACTAACATGCAATTTCATCCTAAATATAGTGAACTCTCAAATGTTTCAGGACTCAGGTTCAGATGTTAACTGCACAAAACACTGGATTTAAGTGCTGCGGGCTCAGTGGAAATTTACATGAACTGAAAAGCATTAGAAATCAAGACAGTTCCATAAACATAACATAAAAATTACATATAAAGAACAAGATACACATGTAGTAGAACGTGAAGAAACAATATTCTCAACAACAGCATAGATCTATAGAGCTAAACAAGCTGCAGTAGTGCCAGACCGCCAAAGGAAAGCAGCTAGAAGACACTCTAATTTGTTAGCATTTACTGTAAATCTCTTTGTAAACCTCTATTACCTACTAGCAGCAGAAGGTATATGAGAAATCATGCATTTGCCCTCTTTGAGCCCACAGTATTTGCAACATGTAGCTTACATAGGAACAGCTACAATACTGAATTATATTTGGAAATCACACAGATATCAGGTCTCTTCCATAGTCTCCTTAGAATCCCAGAAGCAATACAATCCCTATTTTATTAGAAATAAAGAACAGGGCAAACTGTCCTTTCTGTAATTTTCATTTTCAAGTGTCTTTGCATTCACAGATGCCAGAGGAGCCAGATCAGAAGGCAGAAAACATGCACATACATTTTTTTCCTATGTTATTTCTAGCTGATTCAGAAGTAAGGAGAGCTACAACTCAAAACACAAGAGCATGGTAAGGGGATTTTCACTTCACAACCTGAGATTCAAACATCTCAGGTGAGAATGCTAACTCAGCTAACACAAACACTATTACCAGGACAACTCACGACTTCTTGTTGTCTAATGTTATCCTGTCACTGTTGTGAAAAATATCTTAGGACTGTGACCCTGCTTTTAGAAGAATAGGAAGAAATGGGACAAGACAAAGATATTTATATAAGCTTCTACTCACAGATTAATTTGTCCCTAGAAGCCCAAGACAGGAATTTAAGCTTCACGTTGTAAATACACAAAAGAGAGCACTCCAGCAGGAATACCAACCAAATTTCCTAAAGTTTTTTATATTTCTCCGGCATTGTAATTCTAATAAAAGATAGTATTTGCATAAGTTGAAGGCAACAAAATAATTCCATAAGGAGGAAAAGCAGTTGGGGGGGTGGGGAAGGGTGGAGTGGTAGAATCCCAACAAATATGCTCTTAAAGCTCAAGGTTTTGAAAGTATGAACCTGCTTTCTTAAAGGAAGCAAGTTACTAAGGCAGACATCACTAGCAGACTAACAGTTGTACCACTGTACATGTTCCAGGGTCTCCTGATGCCTTCTTTGTGTGTTTTAAGATTGAGAATCAGGAAGTGACCTCTGAAGGCAAAAATATCAGCAGCTGTATGTGACCTAGTAACTGAATTGGTATATATGATACTCCAAATGCACAAAGCCACAAAACATTAAATTGACGCATCAGAGAGCATTTATTTACTTTGTTCCTAATTTCTTCATTTAGCAAGCACTACAGAACCTTGACAGCAGGATTTAAGCATGATTTCTAAATATCGTAAGAGACACAAGTCATCGAAATATAAATATTGGTAATAATACATATGCGCTATTTATTCTTTCAGGTGTAAGTATTTAAGCATTAATCAGAGAGTGGAAAACTGCATTAGGATTGTGTTAAGCAACAAAAACAAGCATAGAAAACTGCTAATGCAATGATGTTTACAGCGCTCTCAAACCAGATGTAGAATTTGGTAAGCTATTTCCTTCTGCAAACAATCTGGTCAATGAATTTTATTTGGATAAGTAAGTGAACATGCTCTGGAGGGTACAGTGCTCCCACTACAGGGACATGCATTCACTGATTTCTGTTAGTATTGTACTGAATGCCAAATAATCTTTAAACAAGAACTTCCTAATTTTAAATGTTCTCAGCCAGTAAATCTCAGCCTGCTTAAATAATTGGCTACATTTTTCTTTGGAAGAACCCAACAGTTCAAATGATCAGTGGCTATATCATTATGATTAAATGCATCATAATGATACAGAAGCACAGCCCACCTGTTATTGATAGCAGGGTTGGAACTTCATTTACCAGCTTTAATGTCTTTGCATCACTGCACTGTCTGTCCAACATGCACTGATCAATGTAAATAATACTAAAATTATAGCTACAGTAAATTCCTGAACATCCTTTCCCTGAACAGCATGGAATGGTGGAGTCAGAGAGCCCCCAGTAGGCTGGAAACATAGCCTTATTTTACCTAACAAGCTTTAGGGTGCTTTACAATATGGCAAAGTGGAAGGTGACCCTGCCAATGACAGGGGGGGTGGAACTAGATGATCTTAAGGTCCTTGCCAGCCCTAACTATTCTATGATTCTACGAAACATAAATATGAATCTAAGATTACAGAAAACAGTGACAGCTACAGACTGTAGTATGATTTAATTTTTTTTCAGCTCTTACAGTGCACAGGAAACAGCATTGGGAAATCACTGGTTAAAAGCAACTGAGGTGAGATAGAAGTAAATTTTCCAGTCACTTCCCTTGAATAAATTAACATTACTTCTTACTAGTCGTAAGTTATGAAAATAGTGTGTACCACTCCAGGATGGTGTTCTCTTCACATCGAACTTATCTTCATACAAAATATTTGAATCTGCAAACACCCTGAGATTCGCTTTGAAAACTGGTCAAAGTTGAACTTTCTGTCTTCACTGGAAAGTCAGTAATCAGCCAGAAAGCTTTAAATGTAGGACCTTAAAACATCATTACAGACATCCATCTCTCAGTTACATAGCAGTGAATCTGTAATTTCCATAATGAAATTTATATTGGTTCTCAACTGTACTAAACTATATTTTTCATTTGTGCATTGCATGGCAAAGATTGTAAAACTCTCAAATCTATTATTGTAGCTGTCTGGTTTCTCTGGGGCAAATTCCTGGAATCATCTTGGCTTTTGGCTCCTGCAGGTCATCACTCCACTGATAACTATTATTGTCATTTATACAGTGCTAGAAAGCTACTAAAGGCTCAAAAGAGCACCAACCCACACACTTGAATACCGACATTACAGACTATTTCCAGATGACTGAAACAGTTGTGCTAAGATCATGAGTTTTCATGAAAGGTTCCCACTGTAACATCAGATACTTCAATTAGCAGTACTTGGCAACTTCACTAGCACCTGTATTTTAACTTCTTTTAATGTCCCATAAGAGAATCAGCTCAAGAACCATCTTCACTGTAGTATGGAGCAACACCAGACAGCAAAACTTTTAGTAAATGGGTAGTTGCAATGGCATCTTGTTATTATAAAGCAATCAAAAAAACACCCAACAGTCTGGTTACTTTTGAGTAATCTTATATGCACAAACGCTTCCCTTCCCCAGAACAGGATCTCTCTAGACAAAGGCTGCTCATTTTGTCCTGTCTGTGGTAAACAAATGAGGAAGGGGGGGGTGGAGGGGTGGAGAAGTCACTCACTCCCCATCTTCTGTTCTCTTTACTCTGAAGGCTCACACACAATATATAGATGTAGATTACTTCTACAAACAGAAACATCACCCCTAAGATACTAATTTTCCCTTCATAGTTTCATGTTCACCTCAACTGCATTGAAAAATGTGCCTGTTAGCAAATTCAGACCATATGGCTGAGAAACAGATGATGCTAGTTTTAAATCATAAGGCTTAGAAAAAGACACTTCAAGGTAACAGGGGCATATGCTACTTTTCGTACAGAGGTGTATGAACTTCAAACCCTAAATGACAGAAGTATACGTAATTTGTGCTGGCATCTTCATTCACCTACCCTTGTTAATATTGCAGCTGTGGCCCAATCATACAGGCAGCATGTTTTATGTTCCTTTTAAAAAGCTACAAAAACAGAGATGGTAGCTTAGTATTCGAGAGATACAAAATCCACCATCCAAAAGCACAGATGCTGATGAATTAAAACTTCTCAATCAACTGTGATAGGCTAAAATTTCATCTACCTTCTTATATACCAGAGTTATCCTTGAGAAGTTTTCAGTCATCTTCTCAATAACAAAGGATTGCATCTAACAAAAGACAGATATCCAACTCGGTGTCCTTCTTATGAGGTATAAGGTAAAACTTACAAATAACAGTTTTAGAACTGATTTAGAATTGTGGCAATGCAACTTCATTGTTGGTCCAGAGAATCAGGAACTTTATCTTCATTAAATGTGGTGGCCTACTGACCATGACAAAGGTTTTATACTTTGCCTTATACAGGTATTTATCCCAAATTCAGTTTAGAGAGTTTGCAATATGTAACTCAGCCGTCAGATGCATGTTCATTTGGATCCTTTATTTTATTTTCTTCTCTAAATCTCATGCACTTAAACCCTTACCAACTTACAACTTTTTTTTGTCTAATTATTCTATTACTTGTAGACAAATTAAAAATTAGTCTGATGATTTAGACAGAAAAACTTTACAGTTTTTACCTGCATGTACCACGGAGAATATCTCTGATCAAGGTTTATAATCAAAGACCTTTTCTCAGAGATGCATGCCAGCTCCTTAAAGAAAAATCAATACGCTCTGGGAGGGAGCATCTGGAGGGTTAGATTTCTGATTTAACAAAGCATCCTTATTCAAGGACTTAGGTCTGTTTGAAGCTTGCAGATCTTAAATTACACTTCAAATTTAAGAGTGACCTTACTTTTTTTCCTAAATACAAATCCTAGAAAAACATTTCTGCATTCATAACCCAGGAAAACACTGTCACAAGAGTTGATACCTTCCAGATTTCCCATTTTGTTATATGGAGATCCAGTTGAATTATGTAGTCTTTTCATACAACACTGAATTACTTTACAGTAAAAAAGCTCACAGAATTAAAGTATTTACCTGCACTAACAGAATTAGTGCAGTGTAACAGGTCATTTGTTAATATTGAAATAGCCAGTGCTTTCTTTACAGGGGTTTCAGTGATTCCTTGTCCATAATCTTACTTTGCAAAGGCATCTGCAGAAAGACTGTGTGTCCCTTTTCTCTCCAGAAGGACACTGACCTGATAGTGCTGAGAAAGTATAAAAAGGAACAAAATTATGTAACATCTATTGAAAACTTAGTGTTTAAATTCCCTTCCACTGAAGCTGTCGTAAAAGCAATTCTTTTTGAGCTATAGAATCCAATAGAACTCTAACACTGCAAAGGCTCTGGGACTGCCTTAAGTAACAATATATGTATGACTAGGAAGTCAGGGTTTACTACATATAGGCTAAGGTTTTTTTTTTCTTTTTAATGTCATCTTTAACTTTTCTTCAGGTAAGAACCTCATAGAAAGATTGTTATCTAATTAGAAATCAAAGTCTCGTCTGACTGTCAACAGCAATAAGGCACTCAAATATATTTGAAGATCTGGAACAAATTGACATGGGAATACAAAATCAGCTCCCTTCCACCAAGATTTCAAATCTTGCGTATCAAGATCACTTTTGAAAAGATGGCTGAAGTTCTGAACCACTTACATTTTATGTATTCTATAAATGAAACAAAATACATTATTGTTAACTGTTGGCTTAAAAGCCCAACTATTTCATCTCCTCTCACCAAATAAAAAATTACATATTGGTTTTGAATACTCCTTTTATAGACGGTCTAATTGATGGAGATAAATAAATGGCTTACAAATGCTCATGTCATACTGTGACTGATGAGGCACAAGAACTCACCCATGCTTTGTGGCAAGAAGGCTGTAATAATTGGGCTTTTTCCTGCTGATCCTAAAATACTTTTGCTATATTATGTAATCAAATTTTATAGTGATGAATCCTCCCCTAAAAAGAGGTTCAACTTCAGCTGCCATGCATAGCAAACAGTACTAAAAAAACATTGTGGTAGGAATTTATCAAGAAGGCAAAAGAGTTCATCTTACTTTCTCAGCGTCAACATTTTCTAGAAGAAAAAAAATGTTATTCACAATTTTTTGAGCAATTCCCAATATATTTTTTTTCTTCTCTTCTATGACACCATACTAAGTACTGGGAAGCATGAAACAGTGAACTGTCTTCTACTGAACTGTTACTCAAGTTCAGAGATGTTCAGCTCAGCAGAAAAAAAAATGCCTTCCCTTAAAGAAAGGCACAGCCTGCAACACCATTCCTACTCTCTTGCTCTGTCCTTGACCAAGGCCAGGTTGGACAGAGTCCTGGCCGACATGGTCTAGTGTGAGACATTCCCGCCCATGGCAGGGGGGTTGGAACTAAATGATCTTAAGGTCCTTTCCAATCCTAACCATTCTATGATTCTATGATTTTATGATCTATTAACTGGGTTCTGATGGCTACAACTTCTGCAGTTCCCCTCTAAAGACTTTTTTGCTTCATCTCACCACAGTGCGTCTTTATCGCTGTATTTTAGGTCATGAACATTCTATACTGACTCCAAATTGCTCCTTCTTCCAAGGAGACTGAGGGGTGACCTCATCAGTGTTTACAAATATGTAAAGGGTGGGTGTCAGGATGATGGAGCTAGGCTTTTTTCAGTGATATCCAGTGACAGGACAAGGGGCAATGGGTGTAAACTGGAGCATAGGAGGTTCCACGTTAACATCAGGAAGAACTTCTTTACTGTAAGAGTGACAGAGCACTGGAACAGGTTGCCCAGGGAGGTGGTGGAGTCTCCTACGTTGGAGATATTCAAGGCCCGCCTGGACAAGTTCCTGTGTGATGTACTCTAGGTTACCCTGCTCTTGCAGGGGTGGTGGACTAGATGATCTTTCGAGGTCCCTTCCAATCCTTGGGATTCTGTGATTCTGTGATACAAAACAAAGAAAGACCCAGGTTGTGGAATAAAAGTGAAGAGACCAAGGAGTGACTATCAAATGCTCATAGCCTTGAGATATGGGCTTCCAGACTCCAGATTTGGAAGTGAGGTACTTCAACAAAAAGATACATTAAGTATAGCTGACACCCTGAGGAAGTGTCTGTGGAAAGTAAGAAGACTCCTCTCTCAAAACCTAGCATGGGTAAGTGAGCTTTGTAAGTGAGCTTTATGGGCAGCAGCAAATAGGGATCCATAGAAAGATAGTAAATAATAAAATCAATGCTGGCCTCCATAACAGCAAAGGGGAGATATGCAGAGTGCCTGTCATCTGCCTGCAGCTGAACTAAAAGCAGAAAAACACATTCCCAAGCCTTTACATTTGACCAGTATATGCACAGCACTGTTGTCATACACTCTTTTCTCAGTATATGAGTATTTGCCTCTGCTTGTGTAAATGGCATTTTATGAAAATACTGAGCTGAACAGGATCACGTATCCATGCAGATGCTGCTTTTGCTCACTTCAGCTTCACCCATGGATTGTCTAACAGGATTCCCATATTGGCAACTCTGAACCGTCAGTAGAAAAAAGACACAACTTAAAATCTTCAGCAGTCATTCATGACATTTAGTCATCATTTTGTTCTGCTTTTAGTCTTCCCCCCCCCACTCCCAAGCATGAGTTTAACTTTTTCAGACAAATGATCCACCAAGGACACCAAAGACTGTGACAAGGGAAGGTAAGTCACAGGACAGTGCTTGTGTTTCATGCCCTTGATTCCATTCTTGATTTTTTCCAGTATCATGCTGAACAAAAAGCAATTTCAGATACTATAGTTCAGTAGGGAATAATGGGAAGCTGCAGCAGCACTAGGAAATTTGAGATATTAATTCTGACCTTAGCAAACTGTCTTAAAACAGAGTTTGGACTTCTGGAGAAATATGCAGGTGAGCTGCTTTCGGAGCCTTTAGCTTGGTGATTACTGAATACACCTTAATAAAACAGGAATGCCAGAGGCAAACACTATCTCTCTCTTCACCGAGCTAACAGGGAGGTGATAAACTCAAGCCATTAACACAATGTTTGAGCTTGTGCTAATTATGTTTCTCCAAACTAAGCAAGTTACAACAGGAGACCCAAAAAAGTGCTGTTTGAAATTACATTTTCAGCTCAAGACACTGTCTAAAACTAACACTAAACAAAAGACTCCAATGCCTCTTTCTTTTCCAGGACAGGGGAGAAACAGATTCACACCTTTTTCCAGACTGACAGAAGTTCAATTATGTAAATGATGTTTGGCAATTCCAGCACAAAAAAGAATTGACTTGCAATACCTAAATTTTGCCTTTGCTTAGCATAAAGATATGGTCAAATACCTTCTAGGAATTAAATAAAGCACATATCAAACTTGCATTTCCTTCTCCTCAAATGCATGTTCAAGTTACTGACTACTCTGAGGCACACCTATCCCCATCTCATTTTTATTTATGAGAAATATTGGAAATATGAGTCCACTATATTTCCAAAACAAATCTACAAAGTTAGCATTTATTAACAACTGTATTCTAGCCAGGTGGAATTTCTAGGAACTCTGCAGCCTTAAATGAGAATACCTGGGGGAACTGGGATGGGAGCAGGGTCATTACTTATACATGCTGGAGATTGAGGTTTTTTATTGGAATAACTACGGATTCTTCAGTAAATGTCCAAGAGGAGAGTGGGACAAGGTACAACACAGCAACCTCATGGCTACACCCTCCCTGGCATCATCTCAGTTTAAGTTCAAGCAGACTTCAGGGAATTTTTTTCCCCAACCAGCACCTCTCCCCCATCCCAAACAAAGCCATTTCCCATTTAACTTTAGTGTCAAATTTGACTTTCAGAAGTCAGTGGGCACTCTAGCATATTTAATCCAAAGTGAACTGGAAGCATATGCCACCTTTTTTGATCACCACTCCAAAAATGGTTTAACATCACAAGATTTACAGCGACATGTCTTGTACTGCCTATGTATTTTAGGAAAGGGAAACAGCAGAAGACAGATAATCACAGCAGGAAAAAACAGCAACATATAAAACAAAAACAGTGCTTTAAATAACAAAACAAACTTTAACACACACTTTTCCAAAACAAAAAGTATGTTCTTTTTCACTTTATGCATCATGATAGATCAAGTAAAAGCTACACCTTTTTATCATACTATAGTCAAAAGCCACCCTCTCATACATTTGTAACCACAGATGTTATTTTCTGGATATACCAAATCTGGCAATATTATTTGAATTACAGCTGCAATACAGCTGAAGTTCCAGTATTTATAGGCTGGGAAAAAGTTCTGAGGGCAAGACTTGATTTCTTTTTCTTTCCATGTATTTTTAAGAGTCACCATTAGAGTCACTTACCTCCTCAGAGCAATACAACACAGATCAAGATTTGAACTAATCACTAATTCAACAGTATCATGCATTTTCTCAGCAGCAGATATGTGTCCAAGAAGAAGATATCAATCAAGAAAAGAAGCATTAACCAGACTACCTTGGAAAATGGAGTTAATGCAATTTCTATCCCCGATGTTAAGGTTGCTGAATTTTTAAGGCATAAAAAGATTAGACTTGCAATTACACCTGTTATTTCTATGAGACAATGAACCGTTTGTGACTTCTTGACACTAAATCCCTTTCAAGCCACCAATTTTTGGATTATTTTACAACAAGTTGCAGATAGTCATCTCCAAAACATAACCTGGACTAGTGCTAAGCATTTGACCCTGTCCTGCATGACATTTTTGTCTCTAACCTGGAGACACATGGATCTGACAGATGGACCACCCAGTGGATAAGGAACTGGCCAGCTGATCACACTCAAAGACCTATGGTAAACATCTTAATGTCCAAGTGGAGGTTAGTGACAAGTGGCACTCCTCAAGGGTCAGTATTGGGACCTGCACTGTTCAACATCCTTGTGGGCAGCATTGACAGTGGGATTGAGTGTGTGCTCAGCAACTTTTCCAACACCACCAAGCTACGTGGTGCCATCTGCATGCTGGAGGGAAGTACACCACATGATGAGAACAAGTAGTTACCACTTAGAGCAATAATTCATTAATATCCTTGAAATACAGATCAGACATCGAGTCTGCTCTCTATTCCATCACCACTATTAGCCAAGAGGAAAGTCATATTACATCCTGTTTCCTTTACCCTTGTCCCTTCATTTCTCCCTTCTTCACTGCAAAGCTGTGCAGATTTAACTCACAAGTTTAACTCACATTTCTGTCTGGCTAAGATTGCTTCAGCAGAACTCTTCAGAATGTTATTTTTACTCAAGTCTTCATCCGGACACAAGACATGCCTTCCCTGTACTTCTCAGGCCAAAAACTCTGAAAACAGCCTACTGATTAGGAAGTTGTGAATTCTGTGACATGGACTGACAAGTGATCTTTTTTTTCTCTTTTCTTATACATAGCCTATTACCAAGAGCATCATGACTACAGGCAGCTCTTACTCCTGCCATACTTTGGAACAAAAGACTACTTTTACCCAAGGAAAACACTGACTTTGGCATAAACTCCCAAGTGCTTCAGTGTTTCTAAAGGCAGTCAATGATATCAGTGGGTCATTAGCACTTACAGTTTTGGTCTAAAGATTCAATATAACTAGGTCTTCCTGTTTGCTAATGGAGACATAGCCAAAGGTGATAAGTTTTCTCTGTTTCTTATTGGTCCAGAGCTCCCTGTAGCAGAACACAAGTTTCCTTTACTTATATAGGCTCAAATTTAAAGAATTAACTGACTTAGTCTGAGACAGTCCTAACAAATGTAAACTACAACAAATACACAGAGGCTATAAAGCACCTCGCTTACAGAAGATTATTTGGTTAGACCCAGCAGTATTTCAACAGGAAAACTAAGTTCAGAGAAGTTTCATGTAATTGAAAGAACACATATGGAAACCTTAGATAACGTGAGTTACAAAACAAGATGAGAAAATGGTTTGTCTCTATAGTTTGCTGGCACAATGCACATTCAATACAACTTAACATTCACTTAAACATAGTCAGTAGTGTCTATTGCTGCTTCATTATTAGTCTTAACATTGATTAATTAAATAACATTTAAAATGCAAGTAGTATAAGATGGTGGTTGCTACTCATTTCATGCAGGTTGACTACACAATTAAGTTCAGCTTCTAGATCACACTGAAGTATTACATGAGTAGCAATTATTGTTGGATCACACATCCTCTGGCACAGCACTTCAATTGCATTTAATTACTTGGTAGTTGCATACCAATGAGTCGAAGCAGGAGTTAAAATGAGGAAAATATATTTCCATATGTACTTAAAGTTCTTATGCACTACAAATGCAAGATTCGGGCTTTTGCAGCATTTACTGAAATATTTACACTTATTTCCATGTAGATATCTGTAGTCTCATGCATTAAAAATACCCTTAATTCAGCCTCCGAAGTCAACAAATTCAGTGTTTGTCATAATTCAAGATGATCCATAACTGAAAAAAAAACCTCCAAAAAAAAAACAAACAAAACCCCTAGGTACTAAAACCATGTCAAATTTTGTACAGAAAAAAGGAAACAAGAACCAACATCCAGAATCTGCAGTGAAATGAAATGAAATGAAACAAAAAGCAGGCATACCATACACAAACTTCTAAACAGTACCATACACAAACTTTTAAACAGTCAGGGTGATTCACAATGAGAAAAGCATCTCAAAGAAGTGAGAGATTCTCTATCCAGTCTGAATTTCCTGACACAAAAATAAATACTAAGAGCCTTCAGACTTCATTATTCTGCCAAAGTCATCTTACCAGACTCGGGAGATTGCTGGGTACAAATTTTAGGCCTGTGATATTCAGAAACTAACATTAAGTGATCAGATGCTTCCAGTTTTATGCCACCAAAAAATTCTAGGGTCTTCAACTCCATGAAGACATGTCCATACCAGAATCTGCTCACATCACTACAAAGCAGCAGCAATAAGTACAAAGGAAACAAATGTGTATACTAAGAAGCACAGAGCCCAATTCCGAGAAGAGAAATAAATTCTTACTCAAACAAGCAATCATGGATGTACAAAAGCAACAGGAATCTCACTACCGACTTCCTTTGATTGTGCATTAGATCCAAAATGCCCATTATAACAGCCATTTTTAATTTCTAACAAGGGAATTTTTCAGCTGTCACCCCTAAATGAATATTAAATAACAGGGACCTAAACTAATTTCCGTATTCAACAGCAGAAAAAAAAACCCAAAGAATATTAAATCCAGAGGGTTTTTTTGCTCTTTTTGAAAGGAAGTATAGTCATGTAACTCAAAGAAAAATAAATTGTGCCTCACACCAGAACATTTGCTTAATAACATGGTGAATGTCAGCTAAAGATTTCTGCTACAATATTAAACCTGAGAAAATAAACAGTAAATCTCTAAGCATTATTACTCTGATAAAACTATACACATTGAAAAATCTAAAAGCAAAGCTGTCTCACTGTATGGCAGCTCCAGTAATATATACAGCCTCATTGTGCAGCCAGCCACCTTCCACTTAGTAGGGGATAATCTTAACTCTCAAGGAAGACAGAATACCTGTGAGACTGAAGTTTGTACTGACAGTCTGGAAAGAGCGTTTGAATCACACAAACCAGATCTACTACAAGGAAGTCTCACTACCACTGAAACTACCATTCTGAAAAATGGCTACAAGCATGTAATTTTTCAAACCAGTATTTTGATAAATTACTTCTGCTGAGGATGCTGCAGGTGCTCTCCAGCAATAAGTTCTTCTGCATTTTGTCTCCCAAGGAAGTAACCTACAGCAAAGGATAGGGGTTTATTATGAAAATGCCTATCGTTCCACATGTAAGATTTCCCTGAAATTTCAAGATAAATAAGGCTTGAATGTTAGATCTGGTAAGCCAATAAATTTCAGTTTATAAAACTGGGCTATTATGCTGTCTTGTATGTAAAAAAAAAGAATGGATTTCTCAATGATCAAGTTGTTATTAGTCTGTGGTTATCTCTGAAAAATAGATCCAACTGTCAAGCATGTTCACTTTTGCAGTGTCTGCTCAACAAGGATCTTAGCAAAGCAAAGTGATCCAAACAGGGCCAAGCATGAAGTAATTATTTGCAGTCTTGTTTTCTAACAGCACAGTTTACTAACTATATTCTACCAAGTCTATAAAGTGCAAAATTATAAATTTGGCATTTTAATATGACAAAAGTCATTAATACACATATCTGCATGCTGTTAAGACACCTGAGTAATAAAGTGGCTTCATAGATCAGCAAATATTGAAGCCAGGTGGTATTCCTATGATCATCTAATGTATCATCTAGCAAATTTTGTACCCATGCAAGCACACTACACTTCGTATTCACCTCATTTAGTCAAGCTAGTTTTAAGATGCTAATTTTAACCTGCTAGATTAACACTAAACCTGAAGATGCTAGATGCATTTCATCACTTTTTAAATACTTGAGTCCTGGAAATCACCTCAGCAAGAGCCTAAGTTTAATAATACACAGATACAAAAATTTCTTGATATTATTTTCCCCATACACTAAGCAGAAGGACACATAATCCAAGCTACAACTCCTTAGAAACACTCTACTGCAGTTCAATACTTGCTTCACTATGTTCACAACCCTAGGAGGAAAAATTTGATCCTCTTTTAGTGTGCACAAGATGCTCTTTACTCTTCAGCAAAATAATGAAACAGGCACCTGACTTCAAGGACATGATTACATCACCCTATTTTAAAGTATGTTTTCAGTACCACTGGTTTGAGTGGAACTTACACAGCACTGAAAAGGACGTGCAAGTGCTTTCCAAGGCCAAATCAAAGCCTCTATTTGAAGAAGGATATCCCCTTTTCACTGTGACCTTATAAATATGCCCTCATTTACAGGGAGTAAAATTAAGCAGCATGACCACGTGGAAGAAAAAACACAAGAGAAAACAACTTGTATCTCTATGTTACTGTACTAGCATAGAAGCATACACAAAAATTAGTGACAACAGGAGTGACTACAAGAATTATTTACAATTTAAAAAATGCTAGCATTTAGTATTTCATAAGCATATGCGTTCTCAGAATGGAGTAAGGCATTCTCCGTGAGTGAGGCGCTGCTCTGAAAGAATAGCGTATTGGCACTATCCTAGAGAAAAGTGCATACCTTACATCAGGCATGCTGCAGCAAAGAACACAGCATCCAGCTTTCACCTGTCACTACAATCAACTTAGTGACCATGTTGCTTGAAGAAGTTGGGCAATCACAACCTAAGGAGCTGGTTTCCTTGGGTTAATCTGATTCATCCCAATTCACTTTTTTTAATTAACTGCTTCCACTAAATTCCAATAATTGTTTTTTTAAGGGTTTTTTTATAGTATATTCTTTTTTTCTGTTGATAAATGGAAGTTCTGCACTTACATAGTGATTTCTTAAAACTGTGAAGAGGTTACCCATTTTGTGCCTCAGAAAAATGCTGTTACTGTGAATTATTTTTAGAAATGCTGATGGCATCTGATTCATCACTTCACAGAGAGGTGAAGCCTTTTTTTATGAAGATGAGTCCTCTGCACAGTGAGCCTATTAATGATAGCACACAGGTAAGATGCTGTCTACAAGACCAAGCACAGAACACTCATGTGCTGTTGAATGAGTTATGTCAAGATTATCTTGCTATAATAGTTCCAAGTATTTAAATTGATTTATCAAACTATCTGTATCTTTCATAAACAATGGAAAAAAGAATCTAGAACTTGTGCAAAAACTGTCCTTCAATCTTCAACTCATCAAGAATGAAAATATTGCTCCAAAGACCATTCAAAATAATAACAGTAATATTTTAGCACTGGTCCTCAATACCTTCTCAAAAAAACAAAACCAAAAAAAAACACTCAACAAACAGAAATTAAGTCAAAATTCTATAAAGTGCTTCAGTTCATCCTGCCTCAAATGTAGCACAAGTTCATAAATTATTATGGAAGACTGCTGAAGGAAACTAAATGACCCACACTTACTGCCAGCAGGTGAGCATCCTACATTTTGCTGAAATAAGAGGTGAGACACTACAGTGCTCATGTGCCTGACAAGCCACAACTCAAAGAGGATACACAAAGTCATTTCTCACAGTAAAGCTGGATCTGGCAATACATTTATAACTTCCACTGATTTAAAAAAATGTCCTTTCAAGCAATTATCAACGCTTCTAAATTCCCAGTTTTTAAATCCAGGTTCTCATTAACATTTTGGTTTATTCTTGGAATTCCAGACTGCTGAAGTGATGGAATTATTTCAGATACTCAACTTTATTAAAACTTTTTGTCTTTTAATTTACATTCTTGTGTAGCAGCTTTCATTCCTGTTAGCAGTGTTACAGAGAAATCTGTCACTGAAATATCACCCAAAGAGCTTAAAATGTAGATGGCAACAGAAAATATGAATCTAAAACAACTTTTTTTAAAATATGATTGAAGGCAAAGTCATGATTTGAAAAGAGGCTTACTGACAATTTATTACTTGGAATATTGAATCCAAGAGTAGCTTTATGATAAATCCTACATATTTGTTAGAATATTTAGAGAATTTTACATGTATATATATGTATATATAGACACACACACACTTTTCTCATGCTAATTGTATAAATTCTTGCATTTCTTAATGTTAAGCTGTGTGGCATGTTTTATAATGATTAAGGTGACATTGGGCAGTTCAGTCCCCACAGATACAAGGGTCCTTACTCCTACAGAAACTAGTTTTATTTTTTTTCCCCACAAAGTGTGTAGCCCAAATAACATAACAGCTTCAGGATTATTTCATTTCTTTATTCTTCAAAGTACATAGTGCATACTTTCCCTTCCCTCTGCAACTCTTCAGCATTTACAATAGGTAACATGGCTATATCCTCTCTATAAAAATAAAGCAAAGTAGAAGAAAGCAAACTGACACCAATACTAAAAATATAACAAAAGCAAGCTCTACATTCAGCCTCTGTAATCACTCAAAGTGATGAAAACACATGCATCTTGAAGATGAACAGGCCTGGGATGAATACAGGGATGTTGTCAGGGTAGTTAGGGACCAAGTTAGGAAAGCTAAGGCCCTACTGGAGCTAAACTTGGCAAGGGATGTTAAAGATAACAGGAAGGGATTTTATAGGTATGTAGCAGCTAAAAAACAGAGTATGGACAATGTAGGCCCCCTCCGGAAACTTTTGGGAGAACTGGCTACACAGGACTTGGAGAAGGCTGAGGTTCTGAATGGCTTCTTTGCCTCGGTCTTCACTGGCAAAGGCTCTGACCGCAGCACCCAAGTCTTGGAAGGCAGAAGCAGGGACTGTGAAAACCTAGACCTTGGGCCCACTGTACGAGAGGATCTGGTTCAAGACCATCTTAAGAACCTGAATGTACACAACTCCATGGGACCTGATGAAATCCATCCGCGGGTCCTGAAGGAGCTGGCGAATGAAGTTGCAAAGCCACTGGCAATCATATTTGAAAAATCATGGCAGACAGGTGAAGTTCCTGATGACTGGAAAAAGGGAAATATAACCCCCATTTTCAAGAAGGGGAAAATGGGTGACCCAGGGAATTACAGCCCAGTCAGTCTCACCTCTGTGCCTGGCAAAATCTGGGAGCAGATTCTCTTGGAAGGCATGCTAGGGCACATGAAAAAGAGAAATGTGCTTGGTGACAGCCAGCATGGCTTTACTAGGGGGAAATCCTTCCTGACCAATTTGGTGGCCTTCTATGACAGGGCAACAGAACTGATGGACAGGGGTGGAGCAGTTGACGTCATCTAGCTGGATTTGTGCAAAGCGTTCGACACTGTCCCACATGACATCCTTGTCTCTAAATTGGAGAGACATCAATTTGATAGGTGGAGTACTCGGTGGATAAAGAACTGGCTGGATGGTCGCACTCAAAGAGTTGTGGTCAACAGGTCAATGTCTGGCTGGAGACCAGTAACAAGTGGTGTCCCTCAGGGATCAGTGTTGGGACCTGTCTTGTTTAATATCTTTGTCGCTGACATGGACAATGGGATTGAGTGTGCCCTCAGCAAGTTTGCCGATGACACCAAGCTGTGTGGTTCTGTTGATACGCTAGAGGGAAGGAATGCCATTCAGAGGGACCTTGACATGCTTGTGAGGTGGGCTGATGCCAACCTCATGAAGTTTAACCATGACAAGTGCAAGGTCCTACACCTGGGTCGGAGCAATCCCAGGCACAGCTACAGGTTGGGCAAAAAGGAAATTCATGGTAGTCCTGTGGAGAAGGACTTGGGGTTGTTAGTCAATGAGAAAATGAACATGAGCCAGCAGTGTGCACTCACAGCCCAGGAAGCCAACCGTATCCTGGGCTGCATCAAAAGGAGTGTGACCAGCAGGTCAAAGGAGGTGATCCTGTCCCTCTACTCTGCTCTCGTGAGACCTCACTTGGAGTATTGTGTGCAGTTCTGGTGCCCTCAACATAAAAAGGACATGGAGCTGTTGGAACAAGTCCAGAGGAGGGCCACGAGGATGATCAGGGAACTGGAGCACCTCCCATATGAAGACAGGCTGAGAAAGTTGGGGCTGTTCAGCCTGGAGAAGAGAAGGCTGCATGGAAACCTCATAGCAGCCTTCCAGTATCTGAAGGGGGCCTATAGGGATGCTGGGGAGGGACTATTCATTAGGGACTGCAGTGGTAGGACAAGGGGTAAGGGGTTGAAACTGAAACAGCAGAGGTTTAGACTGGATATAAGGAAGAAATTCTTTACTGTTAGGGTGTTGAGGTACTGGAAGGGGTTGTCCAGGGAGGTAGTGAATGCTCCATCCCTGGCAGTGTTCAAGACCAGGTTGGATGAAGCCTTGTGTGGCATGGTTTAGTGTGAGGTGTCCCTGCCCATGGCAGGGGGGTTGGAACTAGATGATCTTGAGGTCCTTTCCAATCCTAACTATTCTATGATTCTATGATTCTATGATTGAGGTAAGAAAGTCAGTTCTCTAGTCAGAAGCTTTCCCTTCCAGCTACTGAAGTCTGAGAGGTGAAAGCCAAAACCTCAGAGAACTGTGCTGGCGACTGTAAACCATATATAGCCTGCTAAAGAGGGAGGCAATAGGGCAGTGGAAATGCTGAAAAGAGGCAAGCAGGAAAGCAGACATAGTCACTGGGAATTCTAAGTACTGAGATTGCAAGAACAGCTTCAGAAAGGACAGCCAGGCTGAAGCATTGATTTGTTTCCATGCCAGGTTGGCCAGGCCTTTGAGCAACTGGGTCTAGTGGGTGGTTTAAGCCCTGCCTGTGGCAGGGGGGGTGGAACTAGATGATCTTTTAGGTCCCTTCCAAACCATTCTAGGATTCCATGAGAGAAATTCCCTAATTGAATGCAATGTCATAATAGTCTCAGCAATTTGCTTTGGAAGTTCTTCATGTTATTTTGGGATATAGCCTATTTATGTACATGTATGGTAAGACACCCTACAGGTGACATATCCCTACAGGTTCCACTAATCTTTGTTCCTGCTCCAGCACAGGTACAATTGGTACCTAATTAAACACTGGCTTGATGACTGACATGTCAGGGATGAAAACATTCAAAATAGTGTTTTAAAGACCATTCAACCTATGTGGCTTCTCAACTGCATCTTTCCACCAGCCTGTGTCATCTAGCAAAGATCTTTGTGTAACACTTAGGTGGGTTTAAGTATCCGTCAGCTCCTGCTGCTCCCTCTCCACCCAAAACCATAACGCTAACTCTGACATTGTCATCATTTACATAGTAACCTAATTGCAAATCAGAGCAAAGATTGTGCTTCCAAGTGAGGAAGGAGCAGCAGGAACAGAGGAACCATTTGGGTTTTTTTCATGCAAATACCCCATTTAAAAAAAAATAAAAAAATTGAGGAAAACATCACAATTGGTTTAATGAAAAGTTTGTGTCAGTTCTGCAGGAGGTATCAAAGCTCCTTTAACACAAGTGCACTTTTACTCTAGTCTTAGAAGGCTTAAACTTTAAGTTTGGATGATTCATAAAAGCCAGATTTTGGCTCAGGTCTTAGGACATTTAAGAGGATTCTAATATCATCTATGGAGGTTTGCTTTCTCCTTCAGTTTAAGTGAAAACAAAATGTGCCTAGTAAATGTTATACAGAAAGAATCATCTCCCTCAGGCCTAAACTAAGGAAAATTAGTTACTGTTTGCAAATCAAACTCTGCTGCAGTCTTACTGAAAAATTAATTCTGAAGGTGACGGAGTCTGCCTGGCCTTTGAGGGCTTCCTGGCACTGAATACAGACAATTATTATATTGAATATAACCCCAAATCACATTCAAGCTGTAGCTTAACATATAAGCCCTTCAGAAGAAACTGGACTTTTATTACCAGCAATAATAAACACTTCACAAATTTACATAAGGCCTTTCATCAGAGAAATTCATGATGCTTTTCAAACTTTAAGTTGAACTTAATGGAGGTGTGCATGTTAATTGTTATTGTTGTCATTTATAAAATAGCTAATCCTAAATTATGAGAATTTTAACTACATGCTTCATGTGAAACAACTAATTCTTGTCAAATTGTGTTAAGAAAGCCACTTTTGGAGGCAAGGGCCCTTGACTGAACAGTAAGTACAGCTTACAACTTACAACTTAACTGTAAGTACAGCTAAAGGCAAGGAAGTTTAAACTTTTTTAAATGTAGGAGGAAAATTACCATGCAAAGGGAGAAAGCAAAACATTAGTCAGATACACAGCTGCAATTTTTTCTCGGTTTCCTAAAGAAAAATAGATCTTGAGACACTAGACACTGAAGCACTGGCTTCTGCCATCCATCTACAGAGTAACACCCAGTACCAACAAGGTAAAATCAAGAAGCTCTAGGCACAACAAATGTCACAAGTTAAACATTGTGGTGAGTACCAAATAATGTGAACATCATTAGAACCAAAGCACAGCTGTTTACACAAAGAACCTGACATTCTGCTCCAAGAGCATCAAGAACAGTGAAGTACCCTAGGAGTTTCACAACAGTTCCTTGCACTAATTCCCTCTCTTCTTGACACTGTTGATAAAAGCAGATTATTTTCACTGTTTATTCCCCCAGAAACCTACTTCATCTCTTCAACTGGGAGGCTTTACTTCACTAAAATACAATTCCTTTGCTAGGTGAAAGCAATCAAATTCCATCAACCTGACTCCAAATCCCCTTTAAAGACCTTATTAGGTCTTATTAGGTCTTTAAAATCCCCCTATTATTCAGTGGGTTTTTTTTTCAATTAACTGAGGAAGTGTGTAGGTATAAGTCAAGTCACTGGTAATTTCTGGACAACTTAAATCTAATGGCAGCAATAAATTCTGGGCTTGTCTGAAAAAAAATGCATTTCCATATGGACAACCAATGGACAAATTGTGCCTGTGATAAAAGCACAATGGGTGCTACAAAAACTGTAAAAACTATAGAAGGGTGTAGTCCTGCTCAGCAGCAATGTACCAAAAAGTTACTTAGCAGTTGTTGGTAAATGACTCTGAAATCCAAGGCAGAGCAGTACCTAAACCATTGGAATATTAACATGGGACCATCCAGCAGAATCAGTGTTCTTCAAAAACGTTGAACTTGCAAAGAGCCAGAGAGGGTGGAGATCAATCATTTCAGATGAAGAATACAGACCCTTAGGATGGGAAACAAAGTACACCGATAGATTTAGTTCATCTAAGAGAAGGCAATGACTTTATTCTCATAATGGGAGTCAGTAAGGTCTGCTGCAACAAGTATATGCAGGCTGGCATGTGCAGTTGGGAAAATTTCAACTCTATTTTGTTTGCTGTGAGAATAATTATCTACACCCATGAACTGAAGACTTTAACCAAAATGGATGATTTTTAAAAATTACATGTTCTTCATCAAACAGAAGTTATGGAGTTACTACTAACTTCTGATAGAAATTGGGGTCAATTCTAGCCTTGATATCCAAGAAGGGCCAATAAATTAGTGGCCAAGAGCATAATACCTTTATGTAACATGTACCTACACAGAGACATTCAAAGAAAACATCATCACATAAAGAAAAGCTATTGTGCCTGTAAGATTTGGGAACCAACCTGCAGTGAGAAGGAATAATTTTGTTCTTCTGCTTTTCCAAGAATCAGTCTTCTTTTCTAATCTAATGCAACAGCTTTCTCCAATGTCATTTATTTTAAGTAAAATGTGATAAATTGCTCAAGCAGCATTCTTTCCATTTTATATAGACTCCTGATTTACAGTTTCTAACCATAAGACTCAATGATTTTGCTCTCTGGAGACAGTGAAAAGATTAGAGCTTTTAGCTGAAATATGTATTTTAAAGAAAAGAAACCTCTCAGCATCTCAGAACAGAGGTAACTTCACCAGTGTATTACTGCTCAGAATGTTTACTTTCCACTTAGCTATGGCCTAACTCAAAGCTAACATGATCTCAGTGTGGTTAGGGCTCAGAATTTTACATTTATATCTTTTGTGATTAGCCATCTCGTTTGGGAAAATAGCATTCATTGAAAATGCGTTGAATACACAGTATATCTCAACTAGCAAAAGAAACATTCATACTGTGACAGAAATATATATATATCAATTCAGTAAAAAAAAAAAGGAACATGTGCACTTGAATAAAAAGGATGCCAAAGTCTGCATAGTGCAGGTGGAAGTGGGATATACACTTCAGTAAGAGTGACAGATTTAAACACAGCATAAGGCTATCACACGGTCTCATTTCCTCTCTTTTACCCTCCTTCCAGTATAGCTCAGGACCTACTTTTTCATCATTGTCCTGACAGGCAAAATGCTTGTCAGTGTACAGGTGCAGCTACAGTGTATTCATTACACAGCACAACTTTTGTGTCTTAATCACCCACAAAAACACAGTTATAGCTTACCAGGAACTGCCAAACATCACTTCTCGCTGGGACTCTAAACAGAGCTGGCTATCACACCCAGTCACCTCGTGATTTTTGGGGACTAGTAAAATGAACACACTTAATATTTTTTTGGACATGAACAAAGCATGTAATTATGCTCACTGAGTAGGATGGTAGAATAAAGCAACTCTGATACATTATGCTATAGAACAGTACAAATTTACTGGATGAAATTCAATCTTTGCTGTTTTATTCTGCCTTGCAAGTTTTATTCTGTCTCGAGTTCACTTAAGGCAATACATATTTATTTGGCATTTGCACTAGTAAGGCTAAGCTCCAGCCAGAAGAAACCTGTTCAAAAGGAAGCACTAAATGAAATTCAGGTATCAACAAGAATATCAATAAGAAATATGCAAGCAAAATTTTATTTTTTTTTTTTTTGAGAAACCCACACATCATTACCAGGGTAGTATTTGACAACACATCACATTTTTGACCTTCAGATCTTGCAGAAATGGTCCATGCTATATGCAGCCTCCCACCACCTGCAGTCATTCTGACTTGCAAATAACAATTTTACATGGCTATGAGCTTACACATTATTTGAAAATCTCATCTTAGAGAAACCTAGCAAATACCATCTTACTAAAACCCCTAATTAGGTTCAGAGCAAGGACACTGAAGAGATAACACTGCTTCAGTAAACCAGGCATTTACCACACTATTCACAAACAATCTCCTTACTATCTAAGGTAACCAATACCACCAAAATAATTACAGGAGCTGGGGAATTACACAGCCCTTTAAGTGTATGCTATTAACAACTGAGCTTATGCTATCTTGGTCCAACTATTCAAGGTCATTCTGACCTTGTGAAAACATACAGCCCTTTAAATTTACATCAGTGATGGCTGGTGGTTTAGATTGGATCTAAGGAAGAAATTCTTTACTGTTAGGGTGGTTAGGTACTGGAATGGGTTGCCCAGGGAGGTTGTGAATGCTCCATCACTGACAGTGTTCAAGGCCAGGTTGGATGAAGCCTTGGATGATAGGGTTTAGTGTGAGGTGTCCCTGCCCATGGCAGGGGGGTTGGAACTAGATGATCTTAAGGTCCTTTCCAACCCTAACTATTCTATGATTCTGATTCTTTTGTGTCCCCGCTCAATTATTAAAGGCTATTATGACTGTGCAATTCCTGCTAGCCATCAAGCAACAACACTGAGGAAGTAACACGTAACAGCTACTCAACTTTGTTCTCCTTTGGCAGCCTTTATTTTCTTGTTAGATGAAGAATAACTAAAGGTTTCAGATGTTATACCCAAGTCACAGGCTGGGTATATCTGGGACCTGAAACTAAAGCATTTGGAGCATTTCAGATAATGACTTGCTCTATAACCTTGGACAAGTACAGGCTTCTCTTTCCCTCACATTTAGTTTGGCTGTCCAGCTACCAACTACTTAAAGAATAATTTATTTTTTTTAAATAAAGGATCAGAGTTGTGTTACTTGCTAGGGATCCTCAGTGATCTGTAATATGCATTAACTTTTGAATCACAGTGATGGGCAACACAGTCTACATTCCCTTGCAGGTACCTGAGACAGCAAAACAAAGATTCGCATTAACATCAGACACAGCTCCATGTAATGTCTAGTCGAATACAGCTGAAATACATTATATTGTAAGCATGTGGAAAGAAAATAGCAGGTAAAAGACAGATTTATAAGAATTTTTGTGCTTACTATAAACAAGTTTTGCTTTTAGGACTAGAATGAAAATATCCTTTCCAAGGACTCCAGCTACCAACACATTCTCTCCTACCACTTCTCATTGATTTGTGAATCTTAGATGGACCTTTATTAATTAAATCTCAGTACAACTAATTGAGAATTACTTCATTATCTACCACTTACTGTCAATGACATTAGGTTAAGTTACTCAACTGTTGTGTTTTCCTACACCAACCTATTAGAAGATTGCTTCACAACTGTTGAAGGAGTTAATTTTAATAATAGCTTAAGATGCCAAAAGGAAAGAGTTCAGGACACAAGACATCTATTAAAAGTAAATGTTCTGCATTTTAAATTTAAAATATAAATTTCTTCCTAGTGCAATCAGGACTATGTATAATTCCATGGGCTGTTTAAGAACTGCAGAGCGGACAAAGCATTAGAACACATTAAGTGCATTCTCCAAGGAGAAATTACATGGGTGGCAGTGCATCAGGTAGTAGTCTAGTTTAATGGAATAAAACAGGCAGCTTTAGTAATAATGCACTCACAAATTAGTCTGAACATATAGTATGTCACAGGAAAGGGAAATCTGGTGAAGCACTAGCCTGCTTCCATTTTCAGTTTTCACGCTGCTCCTATGGCATGTTCCCCAACATTACAATCCAGACTAATGACTAAGACTGCAAACATTAAAAAATCCCAAGCACTCAATAAGTAAATAATTTTTCAATTTCTCAATCATAGAGACTTGAAATTAAAATATTTTTCGTAATGACTGGAATTTACCCAAAGCACACTAACCTATATTAGGTTACAGAAAGACAGTAGCAAGTAAGAGCAATGCATACATACCTTAATTCCACTAATTCAACTGCGTAGACCAGAAATGTTGTCTTTCACACCTCAGAAGATTTTTGGATTTCAATCACAACTAGTATTCCAGTTACTCTACAAACATCAGTATTAGGTTAATTGATTATTCAAACTGAGACAAATGCTTCATGAATGTTCCTTACCAATAAAATGAAACTTCCAATGGGCAAATACAAAGGGCTTACCCTACTCTTGGCTGCAAGTGCATATTAAAAATAGGCAGCCACTCACTGAATAAAATTAAGTTTTCCCCCATGTAAAAACAATCAGGCAATCCATATGCAGTTCTTAGTTTTGTACACTTACCCCCTGCCATCTAGTGTTCTGCCCCAATAACTACAGTAAAAATGTTAAAATTAGGTCATCCATAAGGATCTATTTATGCTGCCTTTAGTTGTCTTAGTCAATTCCTTAATTGCAGTTGTTCCTGCGCAAGTCCCAGAGACACTGTTTACATACATGGGCATTAACCAGCAGAAGGTTAATAGGGGGATAAATCAGTTTCACGGAGAACATTTTCCATTGACTTGTTCTTTGACATGGAATCAAGTCCAAACCAATTTTTGAAGATCATTTATTCACATCTTTCTACAAAAGGCTCCCTTACTAGCATTTATGTTAGTAAATATTCCTGTGGAAGTAACTCCAGCAGGTCACATCAATACAACCATTCACTTCTTCTAAAGAATTATTATCTCCTTTCCATTTCTAAAGACTAATAATAATGCCAATGTCCTGGATCACATAATTTGATTGTGTTCTGAATCAAAGCAACAAAAACATTAGTTCCAGTATATTGCCATTTTTGACTAACAAGTCAAAAAGCTAGCCCTTAAGCTAGCCTCTAATTAGGTAACCAGAGCCAAAAATAGGCAAGAGAAGAAAGGCAAACAGACTACTTCATACAACATGTTACAAATTTCATGCTGTTCAAAACATTACAAATCTACAGTGAACTCTTAGAAGAAGTCTATTCCCTTCATAACCTCTGAGGACAAAAGAATTTCAATGGATTTAAACATCATTACAAGGAGGAGGGAAAAAAAGCTAAACCACAGCCTTGACAGTAGAATGGTTCAATCTGCTTAGGATTTAAAGTAAAAATCAGCACCATAAATTCAACTCTCAATCCAGTATGGACTCACCAATTGAGGCTCTCCCTCTCTAAACATGATTCCCCTTCAAAGTAATATTCATAAATATCACCAAGAGCACAAAGCCATGTACACGCAAACAAGTTCTCTTAATAAACCATCTGGAAGGAGCAAATACATTTTTTAAACAAAACACCTGTATGAATAATGGCATTAACACAGTGTAAATTTTGTGGCAATGCACAGAAACAAACGCTGCAAACAAACTGTCAGGCTTCAGATCCACTTCTTAGATTTGACTCTATGCTGATGCATATATTTCATGAAAAAGAAATTACTGAGCCAAAACACTACTTTTCATATAATCTGAACTAAACAGAGAAGATAGTAAATGTGCATTTCATTTACCTATGTTAACACCATTCTCATATTCAATGCCTCCTTGTATCTTTGCTATTTCAGTACTTGCATGACAGCAGCTCACAGTGCTAAAGTCACATAAGGCTTCTGCACAAAGCCAAATGCAAGGCTATGTTCCTATATCCTCACCTGGTCTTTATAGAACTTTTAATTTGATATCGTGAATCCAGGCCTACTCCTCACATGAGGGAATTTCATCTTGAACTGAACATTAGGACTTTTAAGGTCTAAGTTTCCTCTCCTCCTGAGAACTGTCCTCTTAAATGATCAGCTTTCCAAGGTGTGTTTTTTCAGCTTTCCAAGCTGTGTTCTTCTACAATTTGGAAATAGTGATACACAGCAAAGAGGCTGAAGCAAAGTGCTTCTATCAAATGGGCCCAATACAAGTTTAACATGAAGCAGCAGTAGATGTTACAGAACAATGAAAGAGAGAAACTTGTCTTATCCCTAATCACAGCCCAGCCAGACCAGGAATCCAGGATCTAGACAGCACCAGATAGTGCTGCTGTGGAGAACAGAAGAAAAGGCCTTACAGCAACTGGAGAGAATCTTTATTCCAAATGCCTCATGCACACAGTGATGAACATAGGAATAGCATGCTGAACATTTAATCAGACATGAAAGGTAGTTTCCCCATGGAATTACAGACTCCTTAGGGCTGGAAGAGACCTCTGGAGATCATCTAGCCCAACCCTCAATTTCAATTGACCCAAAATTCCCAAAAATTGGTACCTGCTTTTAAAGATTAAGTATTTTTCAGGACCAGATCTTCCAGCAATTGACAAAAAAGTAACAAGGCTCAATCTGTTCTGTATGCAGAGATGAGGACATTACATAGCATGCCACATCTTTCATCCTAACCTGTATTTTAAATGATAACATCTGATATTTAGAAGGCTGGATTTGTCACATGCTACAAGTTTAGTATAGCCAATTCTTCAGCAAAATCAGTTTTCTCCTCCTACAAAGGTATTAAAGAATAAGTTTTCATATACTCTTCTCACTTTCATTTACAATACGACAGTACCACTAAAGACATTACTTTTGACATTAACAAAAAGTTGCAATTTTTTCTTCACTGTACTTCTACACTTTCCTCTTATCTTTACAAAGGCAAAGGCTATTTCTGTAAACATTTGAAACAGTGCTTTAATTCCCAAATGCATTAACCCTTTTTGAAAGTTATTTAAAAGGACAAAAGTTCAAGCTTTCTTCTCCACATTCCTGCACAGGTGGCATCACATACAAAAACACAGTTAACACTATATGAACCACTAGAGAGATCAAAGCCAGAAATTTGGTCTTGTTCTATAAATTTTGCACAAATAATTAGAGGAAAAGAAGTTTGATTTTTAACAGAGTAGGCATTATGAATACATAGATATCTTCACATCAAAAGGGGGGATTTAGATTAGATAGGATTAAATTACATTCAGGAAGAAATTTTTCACTGTGAAGGTAGCGAGGCACTGGTATATGTTGCCCAGAGAAGCTGTGGCTGCCCCATCTCTGGAAGTGTTCAAGGCCAGGTTGGATGGGGCTTTGAGCAACATAGTCTAGTGCGAGGTACCCCTGCCTGTGGTAGGGAGTTGAAACTAGATGAGCTTTAAGGTCCCTTTCAAACCAAACCAGTCTGCGATTCTATGCAAAATCCACCTGGCCAGACTGACTAACAGTCAGGTAGAGACCATACAAGACTGTATCCTGTAAGTAAAAGGATTCCAAGGATATACATTCTTAATGACCATAACTCATGAATAACTCATATAAGCTAGTCAGTATGAGAACATGTCTATCAGCCTAGGAAAAAAAAAATTGTTACTTGCATGCTTACCTCTCACATGCTTTTTATTTCAGTAAATACTATTTTACACTAAATTAGTAACTTCCATTATGTGCTGGAGCACATGCAGGGTGACAAATGACCACAGAACGTTCTGTAACTGATAGTTACGGTCATCCTCCAGGCATACGAAAGATAGATTGAATTCTACAGAGGCCCTAGTTAAATACTTTTACCCAAACTATTGATAAAAAGGGTGACTCATCAGCTCTTCCAAATGCTAATTCTGTACCATCTGGATCAAATGAGAAATTTCTCAAGTTGAACCTTACTACAAAGACTGCATTCCATTTTGTCTGTACCAAATACTTAATTCAGTGATATGCCAGAAAGAAACATTAGAGGGAAAAATTACATGGGTTTAGACTATGTGATTCATACCTGCTGTGAGCAGTTTCCTTACTATAAATATAAGTAAAGAGGAAGGCAAGAAGCAAATTATTTTAATAGATGTCTAAATTAACAATTACAGTTTTACCCCAGGTTACTACATTAACTAGATACTAGTAGTAAGTGAAGGAACCATTCCAGATACCACTGCAAACTAGTTACTGGGAAATGCAGCCCTTCATTCCCATGGCAAACAAAACAGCTCTGTCCAGTGAAGCTAGCAGCAGAAACATCCTTCTGCAACCAACTTCTGCACAGCAGCAGCTACTGTTATAAATACAAAATGCCAAGTAAATGCCTAGTATTCTGCATCATTTCACAAGCATGAAATATAGATGGTGTTTGCATTCTCTCATTATACAAGATTCCATAATAAGTGAAGTGACAAGTTAGAGCAGATGACCTAGGTAGATCTCTTTCTTCTAAACCTAAGAATGGATGCTGATTCAGGCACATAGCAGTGGAATAAATAAAGAAATAGCACACTTACTGTGCTGATTTTTTATTACTAGTCCAAAAATGGTCAAAGCCTATAATTTTTTTTAATATCCTTCTTTAAAATAGAAGACATAATGGACTATTAGGAAATGTTCTTCCAGTGCATGCATTGATTACCCATACCACTATGCCTATTAAAATATTCTTCTAAGCACAGAAATGAAGTCATTCCAGTGTTTCCTAAGGGCACACAGTCCATCTTTTCCAGCAGCTTGCTCTCTACAATGTGACAGACACTTAACAGTGATTGTTGAACAAGGTTTTTATTGGTTTTAGAAATAGTTGTATGTTAACAGAATTTCAAATGTCACATAATTTATTTCTAATAATCTCCCCCATTCAGTGACACTGCTTTAAATGGGAAGGGGAAAAATTACTGGAACTTTATACAAAATGTAGTGCAACATCCCAATCAAGAGTCTATTGAAGTGGGTGGAAAGAATAACCTCAGTGAGCTTCCACGAATTTTGAATCAAACTCTGTTTAAGAATTGCTATAAGAAATGTCATTTTATTATAAAAATATTTATGAATATTCTGGGAGAGACAAACAGTGAAATAATTGCTCATTATCACATTTGTTTTGTCAAGAAAAAAAACAAGAAAAGAAAAAAATTGATGGATATTCATCACAAGAGAACTTCTTGTAGTGGTAGATGAGTGGTAGAACAATAAGAGCAAATCAAGCCCTGTAAATGGGGCAGTGCCCAGTGATTAAGGTATGCATCATTCTAGTATATTCTACATTCTAAAATTGATCCTGCAAAAGAGAAAGTAAACCTACTCAATTCAGGCTCATTTTTCAGTAAGTGCCTAATTAAATATATAGTAACATGTACTAGCAAAAGGACACTGACACAGCCTATAGTGGTAATCAGGGATATTTATCCTGAAATGGAATAGATTTAAAGCCTTTATTTTCAGGGAAAAGGTAAAATCAACACAAACAAACAAAAACTAAACCAGACAAAAGCAGGGTTATGATATGATCATCTAACTTGCTTGTATATTGTGCATCTTAAATCAGGAGGGAGAAGAGTCTTTGTAGCAGAACCATTATCAGAATAAGAGCAGTACTTTGATGCCTGAGAGTTAAAAAGAGTGTGTCTTCATAAGCTTTTGAAGCCCAAAATGCAGACTTAGAACAAAATGCAATTACATGCAGTTACATGGATTGATTAAAAAATACTTTTACTTGTATAAGCTAACACCTTAGACATTTCCTGACTCTCCTGAATCAGGAAAACTGTTGCACTTAAGAGATGATGTATTAGAGATGACCTTCTGGCAGAATGAACTGAGTAAATTAACCTTTCCAATTATTTGAAAAATGTAAATCCTACTGAAATTTGGAGCATATACTTGACTCCTTATTTGGAGCGGAATTTCTTAATTCAGGACATTAATCCCAGAAAAGAAAGAAAAATACATATTTTGGAAAACTTCTAGATAAAATATGCATGCTAAAATTTCCAGCAGCTCTTAGGTGAATTCTACAAGCTATACTCTCACCTTATGACCACTCAAACAGGAAATATTTACACACAAGACACTGCTCCTCCTCCACTTCTGATTGAGAGAAGCAGCCAGTATGTGTCCAGAAAAGTACCTGGCCAAAACAGCACCACAGAAGAAAAGCTTCAGCTGGGTGGGAATCCATATGTTTACCCCCTCTCCTCCCCAGTTTTCTGCTAAGCTTCAAAGCTGCTGACAGGCGCAGCAGCTGAGCTAAACAACTAGTCAAGAAACACTGACAAAGTTAACCTCATACAAAGATCTGGTAACAGCATATTTCTATAGACAACTGTTCAGCAGCTCTTTTTTTGCTACATCTCAACAGATGAGATTTGCTTTCTCACCAGATGAGATCTCTAACCATCAAATCCCCTCTTCCCTGCAGGCTCTGTCCTCACCCCCAGCTGTAAAATAGTATTCCACAACATAAATGCAGTTGAAAGTCTGAATGGACTGGCAAACAACCCATGATGTCCAATTCAGTGTACCAACCATTACCCAATACAAAGAGCTGAAAAACAAGCTTTAGCAATTAACATTCCATCCAGCCTTACACCCTCCCCCCCAAAAAAAAAATCACTTCTGACATACACATTTTGCAAGCAGCTAACAGTGAGAGCCAGATTAAAATACACACTCCTGCAGTAAAAAACGTGTAGCCAAGATAAACTAAAGAGTAACATTCTTGTAATCTTAGTGAGACGGGACACTTGATCACATTTGTCTTGCACTTCTTGATGCACGATTAACAACTTCAGGATGACAAATAATTTTAAAGGCAAACTCATGGCCCTTCCCCCTTTCCCAGTTTGAAGCCACTAAAGATCCCCACTTACACTTTTGCCTTCGCCACCTCCTTCAGGCACAGGTTCTTCTCTGTCTAAACAAGGCATTATTTCTTCTTCTGCTGCTACTGCTGTTCCTCTGTCCTTCCCAATGTTTCCTCCTTCATTTGCCAGCTTCAACCTCTTTCCCTCAGGTTGAGAATCATCCACGTCTTCCCTTCTCATCTTGCCATCTCTGCCTCGTTGCTTCACCACGTCTTCTGGGCTGCCACCGGAATTTGGCATTTTTAAAGTGTTATGGACTTTTTCTAAAGACTGATGAAGCTGCCTTTTTGAAGGGGATTTAGCTTCTGAGAGCTCCGATGTGCTCTCGCCCCTCTTCAAAATTTCAGTGGTGTTTCGAAGCCTTTGCAGGAACTGCACATAGCAATTTTGTTTCTCTGCCGCCCTCTCCTGATCACTGGGTAGCACTGTGCCCGAGGACAGCTTCCAGTGCACGCTAGGCACAAGCTTCTTTTGTACTCCATCCTCTGCACCTAATAAAAAGTAATAACTTTGCCCATATTGATTATATGCACAGTCCTACTGCTTACGTTACCAAAACCCTTGTTTTCCTGTTCTAACTGATCCAGAGTACCTGCCTTTCCTTAAAGCACAAAATATTTTCTGCACCTTCTGTAAATCCAAATTTACCTCTGCCCAAGGGACACAGTGGATTTTTTTGATTATTATACTGTTACTGATGCCAAGAATGATTACCCATTAAAAGGTAAAGATTTCTTTAGTTCTAAACAGCTTCTTTCAAAATTATTTCATTATAGCTTTTTCTTTTGAAGGGTGTCATTACTTTGTAAATTACCATTGTATCTTCTAAAATCACATTCCACATTATCGCATCAGTTTTGCACAATGTGCTCTGGTCCTACAGCTGCAGGAATGAGATTATAATGAGATTAGAACAATCCAATATGACATTTTGGAGATCCTTTCTGCTCTCAGCCAATTTATAAAAAACACCAACACTATCAGAGGACTGGTGGAACATCTGGGCTTTAAGAAAAAAGTAACCTACTGCTCTCGCATACAGACTACAATACGCTGCTTTACCTCATTTTTTTCCAATGATTTTTCAAGATGATGCATGTCACATTAAATAGCTTCAGCAGGGCAACCACAAGCTAAGGCAGGAGAACACGGTTCTGAAGATGGCTAGCCAAAAAAAACGAGTTGTTGAAGGACATTTTTTCCACAATAGAAGGCAATATAAAATAGAGTTTTAAAAAAAAAAAGGTACTATTTCTGTTTTCTCCTGCTTAAGGGCTTGTAGGTTTAACTGAAGTTCTTAATAACTCGTAGAGTGAAGTAAATCTCTAAGAAGCCCTCTGCAAATATCTAGATATACTCCAGTCAAGGGCTTAGGAGTAGGCTTCAGAAGTGGTGACCAGTCAATTGTGGATGAATTAATACCATCAAATTGCCCAGTATTTCCAGTGGTCAACAAAGTGTGACTTCCAAAGTAATTTCTCACCTTTCCACCTCGCTTGGAGCTCTTTCAGGAGCTCTGCAGCTGTTCAGATCTCCCCCATAATGGAAGGTGCAGCTCTACACAGGAGTGGTCAAATGGCAAAAGCCTGAAGCTTTCTTTTTTCTCTTTCACCATTCACACCTGCTTTTTCCATTGCACTTGTCTCACCACATGCTTTAATCCTGTTTTCTATTTCTATTTAGTTTATCATTTCTACATACTCCCCAGCCTTACTGAAACTAAAATGTCAGCTTAACTATTATACTATTCAGGCAGATAGCAGTAAATTGCATCAATTTTGGTTGGATCAGTTCTCCATCCAAAAGCTTTGATTTCATAGAATCCAAGTGCTTTGCAAGAACTTGCCAGTTCTACCATTATTTTATTCATTTTTGAAGCAGAACCAGGCAGCCACACGGGCAGAACCATTCCAGCCACATTCCTGCCAGTGTGCTTGCCAGGCAGCTGCCTGGCTCCCTGCACATTTCTGTCTCTGGGCTGTCTTGATCATAGGCAGAGTCTGCTTCTTCCAAATTGAAACATAAAATATCCAGCTCCTTGTTTCTACAGCATAGCTTCTGGTTTTGAAGCAATTAAAATTTTCAGAGACAGATACTCTATTTTTATTTCTAATTAAAACCAAATATTTTTTTAAATGTCAACATTTTCATGCAAAGAAAAGGAGAAACAATGAGACAACAAATGAATTCTCTGTTGGTATTCAGGGAAGGGAGACCGACCAGGCCTTTGCTTCCTGTTACTTAGCATGCAAATGCTGCATGGTAAGAATAGTTAGTGATCATATTTTATGTTTCTACAACATGTTGAACTAAAAGGTTCCCTGATATAAGGCAGCTCTGCAATACATCAGAGTACCCTGAAAGTTCATTGGAGCTCCAGGCTTTTACAAATGGAGCTCACTTCAGGAACATGGTCTAAATCTTTCAGATCATTATAAACTTCTTAAGAGGACAAAGCAATCAACCTGGGAGAAGAGTCAGTGCTACAGACATACCTAGCTGCCTTCATTACTCTGTACTGCTGCATATCCTGCTTTATGTCAGCCTGATTTACTGTTTCACTTTCCAACTTGACCAGCTAGCATCTTGGCCATGTTTACTCTCTTCCCTTCTTTCAAGAGAAGTCACTTTTCATCTAGTAAGCATTTTTAAATTTCAGGTCTCATGTTGATTCCTCACAAAACCCTTTACAAAACTGATCATGAGCCAAAGAGAGCAACTAGCACAACTCACTAAAATCTAAGAGACCATTAACAACCAAGGTTTGCCAAACTGAGTAACAAAGTGCTTTGAGCCCTTGGGAGATTTAGCACAAGCTACTTTCAAGACATTTCTGCTTGTAATCATTGCCAAAATATGCAAAAATATCAACAACAAAACAGAATAGCCAGACTTCTACAGGTATCATATGCCATACCCTTCACAGCAGTCAGTCCAACTCTAGTATCTCTTTCTGGACTGTAATGCATGTTAAGTACAACAGGTACATTGAGCATCCTATAGCACTGTACTGAAACACCAGTGCTCCAACTGAGCGAGAGATAAACACATTCTGGGATGCAGGTTGTCAAAAAATAACTCTAAAATTCCATCGCAGCTTTGTTTCTCCCTCTTCTACTTTCTCACAGAGATGTCCACTCTTAACGTCAAATATAAGATCAGTGCTTACCTAGAACCAAACAGGGAGCAGCAGCTTGGAGGAACATGAGGGGTAGCAGCTACAGTTCTGTTTATGTTACGCTCTGGATATCCATGCACATGTTTGCATGGTCTACAAGACTGGCAAAGAAACTTGCACTTCTCTGTCTCCACCTTTCATTCAACAGCAAAACCCACCAAGCTATGAGGCAGCTGGAGGCATGACAGAACTGTGTTGTCTCCTGCTGCAAAGCCTGGACTTCACCAAGCACCACAGGGTTTGGATGCAAGTAACCAAGGAGTAGATAGGGGTTTGGGCAGAAGTAAAAAGAGAAAAAAACCTGATGACTGAGTCTCATCACACTCAGATGTAAAGATTTATTTTACCACATCCACTTTACAAATAAGCAATTGAAATACCAGGGATAGTTGTTTCAGTTCAGGGGGTGAACTTCATCTCCTGTAGAATGCCAGGTTTCTACAGGATGTGTCATTTTCATCCTACTTAATCTCTCAGAGCTTAAACATGGCAAAGATCCGTTTGTTGAACTCTTCTAGTAAAACAGTGAATGCTGGGTTTCAAGGACAGTTCAGCCAAGAGATTATATTTTCACCTAACTGTACTCCCACTGAAAGCAGGCAGGTTCAGTCTAAGCAGAGTTAGACCATTCCAAAGTGATTTTGCAATTCAGCTCAATCAGTTTACAACTACCATGATGTAGAAGTTTGGAATATTCACAGATTTCAGTGTCTTAGTGAGCAAAATGATGGGTATTACCTCAGAATGACATTTATATCAGAGCACTATAATGTTTAATGGAATACTTGTTGCATTCCCTTAGCTCACCCTCACTTGCAAGCCAATGTAAGAGTAATATTCTGGTTTAAAGCCCTCTAATGTATGCCTTCTTTTCAGTGAAAACACAGGCTCTGTAAGTCTATTCATGTTCCAAGAGAACATAAAATGCCAGTCCTGCCAATGAAAAGCAATATAATCAGCAGTAAAAGCTCAGATCTCTTTTCATATGTACTCTGATAAAGAAAACAAAAAACAACAACAGACAACTTACCCACTTATAAAATTCCATTGATGGGAGGAGAATGGAACTGTACATTTACCTTGATCAGGTAATTTGGCACATCTTACTGCTACAAGGAAGACAAGTTATTTTTTTAATAAGTCTGAAAATGAACCAATAATTATGGAAAATTAATTTTTCATTTATTGTGCTGTTGCTTCCAAATTGCCCTCCCCATCTCATCTTTGTAATTACTTCTAAAAGCTAATAAATATTTTATTCTTTATTATTATGTTCACTGAGAAACATAAGAGCCATTGACTTCATTGTTTATAGCACACTGTTTATAGCTTCAGGTTTCCCTATACACTTACTCTGCTCTGTACTAGGAGCAGAGAGAGAAATAATCTTTTTACATGGTGGTTTCTGTATATTTCACATGCCCTCATATAAACCAAAGTGATATCTTTGTCTAGAACTGTTGAGACATTTGAGTTTCTAGGGGCATGATTCCAAACCTTCTCAAAGTTCTTCAAAAGGTACTGGAACAGGTTGTAGGTATTTGCAAAGGCCTCTATAGCTTTCATGAATGCTTTGGAACTAGATTCATGCCAAATATGGCAACTTCAAAACAGCCCCTTGCAGATGACATGTAATAGGTTAGATCTGGCAAAAGACACAACTGTAGAAATCACAAAATCATAGAACAGTTAGGGTTGGAAAGGATCATCTAGTTCCAATCCCCTTGCCATGGGCAGGGACACCTCACACTAGACCAGGTTGCTCCAAGCTCCATCAAACCTGGCCTTGAACACTTCCAAGGATGAGACAGCCACAGCTTCCCTGAGCAGCCTGTGCCAGTGTCTCACCACCTTCACAGAGAAGAACTTTTTGCTACATCTAGTCTAATCCTATCTAATCTAAATCTCTCTTTCTGGTGCAAAGATCATAATGCCTGCTTTGCTACAAATCAACCTTCTTCTCCCTTTTCAAATCGTCCTTCCCAGTAACAGTCCCTCCATGCTATGTGCACCTCATTGGAGGACTGCAGCTTAGAACACTTGAAGGCAACAGCTATATCTGCTATGGTGGCCATATGATAGTACAAAATAGAATATGTTGTTCACTATTAAATACTTCAGAACAGATCAAACATCAAAATATCCCTATCAAACTTCACCAGAAATGTGCCAGGACTTCAGTAAGTATTTAAAGATGCATGGTTACCCACAGACAGTGAAGTCTTGCATCTCCAATCTGGGATCAAATGATACGGTTTCTACCATCTGCCCTGGAGGATCAAAACAGGCAAGTGTTTGCATCAAGTTTCTCTCCAAAGTTACAAACTGCATTCTGTGCAGAGTAACATATCAATTTAAATTCCCACAGCCACCATACTATGACAAGACAATGTTCTACCTTGAGGATCATTATGCAAGACAAGCACAGCTATGGCTGATGTATACATGAACATTTTAATCCACTTTCCAAAACTCCTTTCTTAAGTCAAAGGGGATTAGAAACAAAGACACTTTGTTTCTACACTTCAACAAATTTAAATCAAACCAAAAATTGTACTCATTATTAAACACAGTTATTAAGACAATTCTTCCCTTTGTTGACCCAGTATTTTTCTTGCTACAAAACCATTATGTATGTGGGAGTTCTCTCTCCAATATCCTTACCACACCATGAACTCAGCAGGTAGAGAGTGGACATGAAACATCTCATTAGAAAGTAGATTATTCCTGTATAATTTTCTGTAGCACTTTGAAATCCTTAACTAAACATCTTGCCTATCACTAGTCAGTGCTATGGACTTTAATTAAACAATGTTTAACATCCAAGTCCTGAGCATCGCATTATTAATAACCTTGAGCCTTAATAATGTTGAGTAAGAGTAGAGAATGTAAGCATTCAACTGGAAAAGCTGGTTTGTTTTAATGTCACTAACCTGCCTATAAGACAGAATATGGTATTTAATTGAACAATAGCATTAATTTTTAACCAAAGCAATTACTGTTTTCCCTGTGGCTACATAAAGCGTTCAAGATGTATTGTATGATCCACCCCCATCCTTCACATCAGTCTCAGCACACCCAAACCTATTCATCCTTTGAATATGCTTGTCAAACATCCATTCAAGTGGGCAGTTATTGGTAGGAACTACCAATACATGTCACCTACTGCCCTGTTTGATTTTTTTCAGCTCAAATTTCAGTCTCCCATTTAATTGATAACAACACCTAAAATGTTTTGAGGAATTTGATCATCCAGTTCTCAAGCTGCTGCAATGAACAGTCACTCTTTGGAGAGCAGAGTAAGAACATTATCACTTATTTGGCTCATATTAAAACACAGGCCAGGAAAAAGCATTTCAATTTTTACAAGAAGCCATCTCAAATTATCTAGTTTCATCAGGAGATTCATGGATGCATCATGGATTCACACCTGCTGAGTACAAAGTAGATTATGCCATTATCAGCATTACCCTCCCTACCATCACATTCCATCCACGTAACCCTTAAAATATTGAGTAAGTTTATAAAGAGAACCTACTAAAAGGCAGCCTATTACTATAGGCTTATTGAACACAGTCTATCATATTTAAAATTCTACAGAAAACATCAAAATCCCAGGTCTTTCCTATCTTTGCTGGTTTGGTGTCTGTTATTTTTCATTTGGGTTTTGTTTGTTTGTTTATTTTAAGAGAATCTTAAATTGCCAGAATGTAACAAACCACTACTGAAAGACTGCAAGCACAACAGTTGATATTTTTCCCGATAAACATCTTTCCTTTTGAAAAAAAAAACAAACATTGTATACAGGTTTGGGTATTTTTTTGTTTTGTGCTGGTTTTTTTTTAGTGATTATACTTATTGTTTCAAAAGTCCAGGATAATGAGTCAGATGAGAAAATATTATAAAATATTATACTATCGCGGACATGACACAAAACTCTGTTCAAGTGGCATCCCAGACTTACACAGATCAGAAGGTCAGAATCCATTTTGGCACAACTATACCTTGTAAGCCCACTGCATAGATTTACAGTCTCCTAAGTGACAGACTGGCTGGCAGAATTACATGCCACCAAACGTGTTGGTGCAGCACGCCTAAACCCCCTCAGCAAAAGCCTACCGAATCAACAGGATGGGGTTACATAAAGCCTGAAAACATTGCTTCCAACTAATGTGAACCCCCTCAGCAAACAGAAAAATCGTAAGTAGATAACAAACAGTTCATGTTTTCTCGCATGCTGTTTTAAGTCCTCTGGAGGAAAGTTTTTCTTAGCCATTTGCACAAGCCTAAGTGCTTTGATGTCAGCTTACTGAAAGGACCCTGGCTGTGACAGAATATTGCTTACATGATCACATCAAACATACCTAAGCACAAAGTCAGATTTTAGTTTACATGTCCTAAAACTGTAATATTTCTCAAAAGGTTATTTGGAAGCATCTGTACTATCCATTTGAAAACAAAGATAAACAAAAACAGAGTAGAATCTGAGAAGCATCTCTGCATTCTCAGTTACCAACTATTTGTGTTGGCCAGTCCTGTACTTCTGTTGTGCAAGATGAGACAAGGGTGCAAAATATGCCATTCACAGTTTAATAAAGACTTCCTAATTTGCAAGGAGTTTGGACTTGACTATATCAGAATGACAGCAGTTTAAGACAAGTTTCAAAGTAACCTTCATTTCACAGTTCTAACAATATGCTTCCTGAGGCACCATTTTTGTGCCAGTTAGCCACTTTCCCCAGTTTTAGTCCTTGAAGGAAGTACAGGCCATGTGCTAAGCATTCTGAAGGGTGATTCTGCATTTTCAGCAGATCTCAGGCTGGCTCAAACTTTAAAACCCTTACAGCTTGCATTTTGAATTCCAAAGAAAACCTTGAAGCTGGTTCACACTTTTCTTCAGCAAGTTGTTGCTTCCAAGAAAATCAAGTTACCACAAGAAACACCCTACTCCAATTGAGGGAAACCAGACATGTTTTTCTAAATTAACAGAGAGGAAGTTCAGACACTGACTATCATGCTGTAAAACTGCTTGGCAAAACAACTTTACAGCTGTATCACAATGACCTCTATGCCCCCTGACAAACCAAACACTCTTTGCTATGCAAGTCCTTGATAGGAGCAGCCTCAAGGATACACATCTCTAGATAAATCATCCAGAGTATCTTTTTGAGTATAGAAACCAGACAAAAGGTACCTCACCCAAAGAATGCAGTAATAGATGTGAGTCAGAAAGCTTGCTACCTTGAAATACCTCTCAAAAATGAAATATGCTAAATGCTCTGCAAACATTGTAGGGAACTAGCAAGTTTTGTAATTGGGGAATTTCTGGTATGTCTATATCATCCTGACAAATTAATAAGACTGTCTCAGAACCACCTGTACGCCATCCAGCAGGCAGGAGGAGGCCAGCTGAGACTGCTCACTGCAGTTAAGGCCCACTACTGCTCACTCAGGGCCCTGATGCTTCCTTGCTGGAGTCAAAACAGACTGGTAGATAAGGATACAGGAAAGAAGGACAATAACATATTTACATCTGATTTATTTTTTATGACCAGTACAGGAAGTCATTAGGTTCTTCCTTCAGCATCTTAGGTCATAAAATGAACAGCCTCCACTCAAGCTCCTAGTAGATTGTATAGTTAATCTACAGATCTGCTTATGTTACCACATGACTAAGCCTCAGGCAAGAGGGCACCTAACTTCTGGGTTCTCAACGTTCTTCTATTCCCTTGCTGTATTTCAGTACAGGTGAAGTAACACTCACAGAGAAATAACACTTTTCTCCTCCATGACAGCTTGCCTCACTTGTTTCAGACTGGCTTCCAACTAGTTGTCCCCCATCCCAGCCAGCAAGTACAGAAGAGAAAAGTGGAGGGAAGATACTGAAGGGTAGTTTTATTTGCACTTTTGCACTTGAGCATCTTTGTAAAGTTTCAAATGAACAGTATAAGCAGGAACATGCAGAAATATGGACCAGCAGAGAGCAGCTTCATGAAACTGCCAGGTTTAAAGGTCAGATTTTCCTACATAGTACCATCAAGAAAACTATTTTCCACAAAACTCTTTTTCCCTTTAAAGATTTCTGGTTTGTGGTGTTTTCTATCCCACCATCTGTGTCTGAGGCCTAATACTGTACTGGCAGTTCCAAAGCTTTAATTTCATTCACCATTAGATTTCAAGCTAGGAACAGATTTCAGAGTTTTGGCAGCAACAGCTGTCATGCATTGAAATACACTTATTTGTATTACCAAGGCATGTGTCTGAAGGATCTCAGACATACAAAGCTGCCCTTTGCTCTTTTCTCCTCAATCTTTGAGCAAAAATTCACTTTGCAACTGTTACGTATCTCCCAAATTCACTGGCACATCTGTGAACAGTGATAGAGCACAGGACTGAAGGGCAGTAACTGACAAATCAAAACAAGCAGCTGGAAAAATGTAGAAACTGGTTCTCACTAAACTCATGGGGTTGGTTTTTTTGGTTGTTTTGGGTTTTTTTTTGGTCCTCCTTCCAGTATTATTCCAGTTTACAGTAAGATCTTGATCAGAAGTCAAGAGAATCGGTGGGTTTACAGATAGATAGCACAAAAGCTACGATTATCACCATAATACTGGAAATGCTACTTACTATAGGAGCAGGAGAAGACAAAGGTGTAAATTAGAGGGCTGGAAGAGATGAAGTAACTGCTGTAACATTCAGCCACCATTCAGACATGGTGACTGTCTTATGAATATTCTTTCAGTCCACCTAGCATCTTTATCTTACAACCACTGCTGTCTTCAGTGCCGCCTCCTCCTTCCTTACCCCCCTCCCATCTGCACAGCCCGTTAAATTCTCCTTCAAAAAGCTTTGTTTCCCTCACACAGTCTTTAGCTCTTGTTTTGTTTGTACATCACATTCCCATTTGTCTCTGCTTTGTGTCTTTCTGAAGGAGTGGTGTCATGCTTCATGCTTTAAAATGTTTCAGGCAACAACCCCTTGAACATAACTAGGTCCAACAAATATTACCATAATCCAGGTACATGATAAATGGACTCTATCAGTCAAAAGCAATACTCTTTTTCTATACTTGCAGGAGTAAAGGGGAAGTCAGGTCAAAATCAAGCATGTTAAAATCCAGGTTAACCAAATGAATAGCTGTTAAGAGTCTGAAAAATAGGTCAGTTTAGGTCAACCTGGAAGCAACAGAAGTAGAAATAACTAGGCTATAGCATTCCTCCATAGAAGACAGCAATCTTCTCATCACAGCCAAAGGAAGAAAAAGTATAGCTTTGGGTGTCTGTTACCATCTGAGCCACAGAAAAAAAAAAAAAAGGTCAAGATCCAAAGTAGGAGGTGAACCTTACTTTCTATGCAGGTAAGTTACTATCACAGATAGAATCATAGAATAGTTAGGGTTGGAAAGGACCTTAAGATCATCTACTTCCCCTGCCATGGGCAGGGACACCTCACACTAAAGCATGCCACACAAGGCTTTGTCCAACCTGGCCTTCAACACTGATAATCTAGTGGAAAAGAAAGCATATGATCTCAAAAGGTTTTCAGCAAGTTCACTTTCCTTCAAGCATCAGTCCTGAAAGAAATCCCATTTCCTTCAGAAACAGAAAGATGCTGTCTCTGCCTTTTGTGAAAGTCTCTCATGACTGATGAGGGTTCAGCTTTACATGGGACTGAAAGATATCTCCTGATTCATCAGAGCTTTTTATGACACAGTCAGAGAAACCCACATAGTGCCTAGCAAACGTAGCTCAATTATTTGCCTCCTCTTGTTCCTATTATCAAACAGCAAAGGCAAGCTGCTATCTAGTTTCCTTTATTCATGCATTATCTCAGATGCCCAAGTGCTGTATAATCAATTCACATTAGAGAGCAGAAATTTCAAGGAAACCCTACAGGCAGTCTCTAATACAAGGAATAAACCACAACTAACATCTGACTATCTGCTATTATGTACAGCAGGCTGAAGGTGGTCAGTAGTTATAAAGCTGCCTGAAGGCAACAGAAAAGATTAATCCATATCTGTTCATATCAACCTCAAAATGAGTCTGGTGTTTCAGGTAAAAGACTCCTAACCACTTAAGCATCCATTGTTCATTCTTAGTATCACTTATTTCAAAAATAGGTTATGTTTGCAATGAAGCTATGATGAAAGAAATATTTTGAAAGGCATACTGAAGTAGAGGGTGAGAAGGTCCAGTGCAGAAACCAAACCTGGAACCCAAAGACATTTCACATCTACATCTCTCTCATGCAAATATTGATGCTGGGCAATCACTAGGCTTCATTTAGATAGCACCTTGAACTTCCAGAATGTATTTTTCTAAGCAAGAGAATTATCATTTCTCATATTCACCTTTATGGAAATAAATCAGTCTAACACCTTCTACAAAACAGGACCAAGGGAAGGAGTGCTTTATTCTTTTTCTTTAAAAAGGGAAAAAACAAAACCAAAATACCAAAACAACCAAGAAGCCCAAGCCAACTGTTGTACCTCCACAGAGTTAGAAATAAAAGAAGCATATTTAATTTACAGCTAGGCCTAAAGTAGAGCAAGCCCTATGACGTACTCTACACATCAATGACAAGGCATCAGATAAGCTCCTGGACAATATATGTGTCCTACAAGAAGAAATTTGCCATGGGAGTTAAGACACTAAGAAATTACAAATATTAGATGATGAGATTATGCCTGTCTTTACAAAGTTCGGTGTAATTCACTAGGGCTAGCCTGATTTTACCCCAGGAGAACCTATACACCTCTGCAAGACAGCTGTCCCTTAGTGCAGAAGAGCAATAATACTTTAGAATTCGAAGAATGTGGTTATATTCAAACAGGGAACCGCTAACTATTCTTATGACTGACAGAAACCCATCGGACATGCAACTTTTATCCCTTACATTGGTTCTTTAAACCACGGTAAGGAGCAAGTGTTTGGCCAGCGTCAGATTTCTCCAGAGCCAGCTCAACCCACCAGAAGCCACACATAAACAGGAGCCATTTGAGGGGAGCACTGTGGCTGTTAGCATGACAAGGGCACCAATAGCAGTGAAAAGCATTAGCTGGGCAAGAGCTCAAACAGGACTTCAGAACCCAGGGATATAAACTGACCAGGAAAACGGCCCCAGAGATCATTCTCCATCTTGTCAGTCAGACCTGAGAAGGTGTAGGTCAAGGTGCCATGCAGACGAAATCCTCGCTTCATGGCTGATGTTATTGCTAGGGCACTTAGATTATATTATATGATAATAAGGCCTTCTTCAAAAAATGCAGATAACTGGGAAGAGATGGGATCCAATTTAGAAGAAATCCAAATCTCTGCTGGCAGACTGTCTCACTTGGCAAATCATGCTTTAAACAAGATAACTTGAGTGGTAGGGTCCAAAGCCATGACACTTGTGAACTCACAAGCAACAGCATATATGAGCATACCTACCAGAGTAATGATGATGAATACCCCCAACTCTCCAAAAACCTCTCCCCAAATCCTACCTGTTCCCAGGAGGCTGCAACCATGCTCTGAGGACCCACACCAGCACCCAGGTTTCACAACAAAGAAGGGTGCTTTGCTGGCATCTGCCAGCATGCTCTACAGTAAGGGCAGTTTTATTTATCGTGTTTTAATCAGACCTGAATGATCTGTTTAAAATTGAGACATAGCCTCTGCATCTCAACAGCTTTAAAGGTCTCCCCTTTATTTATCAACAGCATTTAAACAGCTGTACCTTTGCAGTGCAAACCACCCAAGGATGTAAATGCCATAGAATATGAAGTCCTGGAGGGAAGACATTAAATTTAATAAAGATGTCAGTTTCTACAGCAGCTAGAATAACACATGCAGTGTTAGCTATTATGCTCTGATTGATCATTTCTGCTCCACCAAGGCAAACCATTAAGTTCAGGTATCTAGCTGAAATCTATTACTCAAAACCTTTTAATAAAAAATGAATGCTCCATATTTCAACTTTTACAGCTACATAGTTGTTGGTTGGTTTGCTTTCCTTCATTTAAGTATTTAATACACCTATAATGGCTATATGATTGAAGAGACGGATCTCACCATACTTGCTCTCGTTATATAGTTCCTTCTTGCACGATTTTCCTCAAGGATCATCTGGGAGACTACAAATGTGTATAGCCACTATAGCTTCACGCTACCTTCAGTGCTCTTGAGGATAAGGCCCAGCAGATCTGCCAAGATCAGATTAAAATATTTCAGCATTTCATACTAGTGACTCAGATAATAGAAATCCATCTCTTAATATCATAGTTGTGTGCAAACACAGCCCACCAAGTTACACTACAGTGCATTCACCTCTGGATATTTTTTGTTAATTTCTGCTTTTATTTTATCTATGATTTTCTTACATAGTATTCTTTGCTTGTAACTCATTCATTGCCTGTTTTCATGTATCAATAGAAACACATGAACTCTTAAAACCCATCTGCAATTCTTCTAGACATTTGTACCTGGAAAAACTGAGGCACAAATTAAGGGACTGACCTGCTAGTCACTCCAAATAAAGACTGAAGCAAAGAACAGAAGTATCAAAAAACAGTTTTCTACAAAAAAAAGTTTGTGTAAAGCTATATTAAATAAATGCTAAATTTTACCTTCATAGCAAATATTTTGATAGTTCTGCTACTTTTCATAGAATCATAGAACAGTTAGGGTTGGAAAGGACCTCAAGATCATCTAGTTCCAACCCTCCTGCCATGGGCAGGGACACCTCACACTAAACCATGCCACCCAAGGCTTCATCCAACCTGGTCTTGAACACTGCCAGGCATGGAGCATTCACAACCTCCCTGGGCAACCCCTTCCAGTACCTCACCACCCTCACAGTAAAGAATTTCTTCCTTATATCCAGTCTAAACCTCTGCTGTTTAAGTTTCAACCCATTACCCCTTGTCCTATTACTACAGTTCCCAATGAAGAGTCCAGCCCCAGCATCCCTATAGCCCCCTCTTCAGATACTGAAAGGCTATGAGGTCTCCACACAGCCTTCTCTTCTCCAGGCTGAACAGCCCCAACTTTCTCAGCCTGTCTTCATATGGGAGGTGCTCCAGTCCCCTGATCATCCTCGTGGCCCTCCTCTGGACTTGTCCCAACAGCTCCATGTCCTTTTTATGTTGAGGACACCAGAACCGCACACAGTACTCCCAAGTGAGGTTGCACGAGAGCAGAGTATAGGGGTAGGATCACCTCCTTCAGCCTGCTGGTCATGCTCCTTTTGATGCAGCCCAGAATACGGTTGGCTTTCTGGGCTGTGAGCACACACTGAAGCCGTCTCATGTTCATTTTCTCATCAGCCAACACCCCCAAGTCCTTCTCTTCAGGGCTGTTCTGAATCACTTCTCTGCCCAACCTGTAGCTGTGCCTGGGATTGCTCCCACCCAGGTGTAGGACCTTGCACTTGGCATGGTTAAACTTCATGAGGTTGGCATCAGCCCACCTCACAAGTGTGGCAAGGTCCCTCTGAATGGCATTCCTTCCTTCCAGCACATCAACCGAACCACACAGCTTGGTGTCATCAGCAAAATTGCTGAGGGTGCACTCAATCCCACTGTCCGTGTCAGTGACAAATATGTTGAACAAGATTGGTCCAAACACCGATCCCTGAGGGACACCACTAGTTACCGGTCTCCAGCTGGACATTGAGCCACAGCTCTTTGCATGCAGCCATCCAGCCAGTTCTTTATCCACTGATTTGTCCACCTATCAAACTGATGTCTCTCCAAATTAGAGACAAGGATGTCATGTGGGACAGTGTCGAACGCTTTGCACAAATCCAGGTGGATTACATCAACTGCTCTACCCCTATCCATCAGTTCTGTAGCCCCATCGTAGAAAGCCACCAAATTAGGCAGGATTTCCCCCTAGTGAAGCCATGCTGGCTGTCACCAAGCACCTTGTTGTTTTTCATGTGCCCTAGCATGCCTTCCAGAAAAATCTGCTATTTTACCCTATCTTTAAACATTATTTTAGTACAGATATGCAAAACAATTAAAGTTCTGAGTGGTATCATTTCAGCACATTTTGATTTAAAAATAAAAAACTGCTGTAAAGGTTGTTGAAAAGGAGCCCTGGGGTCACTTAACCCAATCTCTCACTTGAAGAAGAGCTATTTCAAGCAGTGTACCATATTACCAAGCCATGAAACAATATTCCTAAAGCCCAAAGTTTTGTAATTGAACTGCATGTTTCTTCTCTTGTTGCAAATCTGTCCCTAGCACGAGGCACCCTGACCAGTAAGAGATTTAAACCATTTCAAGTACTAATTGTGTAACACAGCACAAGCTATTGTCATTGTAGTTCACACTGCTAATTCTCCACCACCACCCAAACTGCTGCTTCTTTTCAGCCCCAAAAATCTGGTTCTATTTGGTTTTATATATTAAACAAATTCATATACAACTACCTAAAAGGACGTTTTAGTGAGGTGAAGGTCAGTCTCTTCACCCGAGCAAGAAGTAATACAAGAACTAATGGCTTCAAGCTGTGCCAGGAGAGGTTTAGACTGGACATTAAGAAAAAGTTCTTTACAGAGAAGTTGATCAGGCACTGGAACAGGCTGCCCAGGAAAGTAGTGGTATCACTATCCCCAGAAGTGTTGAAAAAACACATAGATGAGACCATTAGTGAAATGGTTCAGTTGTGGTCTTGGCAGTGCTGGGCTAATGGTTGGACTTGTTGATCTTAAAGGTCTTTTCCAACCTGGATGATTCTATGATTCAATAATACTAATGTAAAGAAAAAACATTTTTTAAATGGAAGTTGAGGTCCTTCATTCCTGTTTCTCTCCCAGAAGCAGATTCACAGCTGCATGTTCTGCATAAACTAGCTCTGGAAACTGATCTATTTCTGATAGACTAAGAGGAAGAAATGACCCCTTGTCGTGGTTTAAACCAAGTCCCCCAACTCCCGGAGAGTTAGGAAGGAGAATCCAAAGAATGTAGCCCCCACAGATTGAGATAAGAACGGTTTAATTGCTAAGGCATAACACAAAACCCCTACTGCCATTTACTACTACAAATAATAATGATACAGCAAACACCAGCCACCGACCCATAACTCACTCCACCCTGCCCGGCTGAGCACCGCGTGCTCCCTCCTCCATTTTCCTCTCCAGCTCTACCCCTCTCTTTCCCAGTATGCCTCCTGGGCATCACGTGCTATGGTATGGAATACCTCTTTGGCTAGCCTGGGTCAGGTGTCCTGTCTCTCCTTCCTCCCGGACTCCCCTCCTCCACCTGGCTGGAAAAAACCTTGAACAAAAACACCCTCAAAACATGCTCAAACCATGACACCCCTCAGGTTTCAAGTGATACTTGTCTAATTCTCATTCCCGTTACCATACATGGTCTACAACCACTTGTGATAACACTGTGTTAAGCTATGGCTCTTTATTTAAAGGGTGAACTACTGACAGATCTTGGGCAACTATAATACACACCACTTAAACTTGCCTGTTTTTCCTTACACCTGTTCTGCAGGATTAAGCTCGTAGAGACTTAACTTGTCATAGCTTGCTACCAGACATTTCAGATGCTGGTAGTCTACAGGCACTTCACCAGGGCCACAGACCAAGTCAGGCTATGTAGTCTCAGTACCTGTACTAGTCAGTGTAAAATTCATTTTATGCTTCAAAATCTGAAGCAAAGTTACTCCTTATCAATTAACCTCACTTTTATATCATAGACTTGATTATTACATTGATGAGTAGCCAAGGGCCAGACTGTCAACTATATCTGACATTCAGTTTTTCAGTGGAATAAAGATAGACAACTATACCGGAAAAAGTCCACATCCTTCCACTATGTAAAAAATTAGTATGCTTCTTTTATCTAGTGGCATTAAATCATTGTTTTGCAGTCCTTTTCCAGGGATTTATCTTTTCACAGGATAAGAATAACACAAAAGTAGTCAGTGGCACCACTCACAGAGCATGATGCCAGCAGCTGAGATTTTTAGCATGAAAAAAGGCCAAAAAAAATTGTGAAAGACCAGCAGGTTAGTTGCTGAACCTAGACAACATTAAGGCTAAGAAGAAACTTAGCATAAGCACTTGAAAGCTAGCCTGTTGATTTAAAGCTTGTTTACCTAGCAGTAATATCATCCATTTGTACTGAAGATGCACTTTGGTCAATAAGCACGAATGCTTAAGCCACAAATTGGACTAAAGGGATTTCTTCAGAGAAACAATTAAAGACTTACTGTGTAATACCTTGACTAAATAATCACATAGGGGAACAATAACATAACCTTACTGAAATACATGGAGGATCAACACACCAAGGGGGGGGGGGATATGACTCTTCAGGGATTGAGCTAATAGGATTAAAATTTAGAATATCATAAACTTTATTAGTGTAACCTATTAGCCCATAGAATAACTGGGATCACCAGAGCAAAGAGGCATTTCATTAATATTACATAGACAACATACAGTGGGATTGTGGAGAAAAGCAACAAGACCTTAAAGGGGGTTTTTTTGTGGCATCATTTTTAAATAGATTTATGAGTCTATTATTACAGTATTTAAAATATTTTTGAATAATTAATTTCAAATAATTCCTGACATTTTAAAATGAAAGTAAAAGAAGACTTTTATCCAATCTTCCTATAGGGAACAACTTCCTATAGGGAACAACTTCTTCAACAGAAGATTTTCCTCACTCTGGTCTGTAGGCAAAGAAACTCCCACTTTCAAGGCAGCTCTATTTTCACACACACACGAGCTAAACGTTAAGCTTCAGCTAACACAGGTGGTATCATCTTTCATTTCTCAATGAAAAGTAGTGTCTGCATCATTTCCAGGACATGTCCAGTTACATGCAGTGATGGGAATGCTAAACTGATTGGGTTTGGTTGGGTTTGGTTTTGGTTGGGTTTGGTTGATTTGTTGTTTTTTTTTTAAGATCAAAATCTCTTTTGTCCCATAAAACTGTAACTGAGAGACTCTAGTAAAATGAAGTGAAGCTTCTAAGCTCCAGGGAAGATTTGATTACTCCTAGAAGGAACTTCCACTCCTAATACATAGCTGCCCTGCATCAGATTTATATACCTTTAATTCAAACAAACTAAGTTTCCTACCCTCTTCACACTTGATTACACTCAGTACATAAATCCCCCAAATCAATAGTTAATTAAAAAGAGGTGGCAATTTCTACACACAAAATTGGCTTCTAACTGGGATTCTACATTCTCTGTTCCAGGTATGTGTATGATACTGGAAGAAAGAAAACTGGAATCAAAATATCTATTACATTTTAAGAGGCTGCCATTTGTTTTGGGGAAAAATAAATGCCCAACAACAAAAAACAAACAAACAAAACAAAACCCTGAAAATGTCTTATTAATGCAGAACTTTGAAAAACAGATCACTGCTGGAAAAAAATAAAAAAATTAAAACTGGAATAAAAAAAAAACCTGGGGAAAAAAAACAAACCAAACCAAACAGATCATGACTGACATTAGGAGGGCTCTGCAAGCTGTTCAAGTCTTGGCAAGCCTACACAAAATAGACATATAACTGTAAAGAAACCCAACCAAAACACACAAGGGAGGAAAAAACAACCTTTGCCAACATGTGAACCTATATGAAACTCAATGCCACCTTATTCTTAGATTTCATAAAGAACATTACATGGGTATGACAGTGACTTTATGAACCATGGTAATACTTTGGTGTTGTACAGTCAGGACACACAATAAAGCTAATAAAAACTGCCCTGAATTCTTTCTTCTTCTAGTAGGCACTTAGTAGGCCTGTGTAGTTGACTTCTAATTGGAGCCATTCCTTTCTCATTTCTTTTCCTTCCTATGCCCAATGCAAAGCAAGTATCAGGCATTTCTCACCTCTTCAGGAGTTTCAGAACATTGCCAAATGTGGCAACTCATTTTGTTCTTATAGCCCAGCAACCCAAGGGGACTAACTAGTCCTATTGCACATGAAACTAGTCAGCCCTAAGTTGCTCTACTGTATTCTGTAGGATTCCTTCACACGAAGCACAAAAATGAGTTGCAAGAGTGAATCATGAGCTGCTCTTTAGGCCTTAAAAACATGAAATGTTAAGATTTTTCTATTTGTTACTGCATTTGACATCCAAGTGATATAAGTAAAGCAAGTACCTGGAAAACATAGGGTTAAAATACTTTTAACTTAACTTAGGTCTAAGATAGAGAACAATGTTTGCGTTGTAAGCCTGTGGTGTGATAACAGAATTTAGTAGTCTTACTAACAAGAATGAATTATTTCTTTCCATCCTTCTACTGAGTGAATTATTTCTTACCATCCTTCTAACTATCAGTTAGTTTGGAGACAGTGACTCCAGAACATCTGCTAGCGTTGGATACTCCTTGTCTGCCCATCCTGTTCTGCTTGCAATAAATTTTGTACACAGGTCACAATCTTTGCCAGCTATCAGACACTAGCAGATACTGCTGGTTTCAGCTAATTTGTGATTACCAGGGAATCCAACTGTGCCAAAGGTGAAAAGGGCATCCTGAGGAAGACTGCTTACTTCATCTTGAAGTAAGTTCATCACGACCATCGACCATAGGAGGGCAGTGCACAAGCGCCAAAAGGGAGGAGACATATGATAATGAGTACTTAAACTAATAGTAATATCCCCACCAAATTCTCAGGAACCAAATGAATATGCATGTTTGTGTGTAATAAATACCTGCTTGCTCAACCCCTCAGTGTGCAAGTTAGGGGAAGATATCCCCCTTGCACCCGGCACTGTAATAAACATATCTGCTTTATAGCTCTCTGAGTTGGAGAGTCTGATTTCATGCTTCACAAGTGCAATACAGCCAGTTACGTGAACTTGCCAGCGGAATGCCTTCATCCTGTTAGGATATTTCTGCAACTTTATTAGTTTAAATATCTTTAATTGTTTTAACCTAAAGAAAATAATCATTAAGTATACCAATCTGGAGCTAGCAGATGTAGGGACACAACCTGTTATTCACATTATGCTAATGTAAAGCAGTTTAAAATACACAGTAAAATTGCAAGTTCACTAGGCATGTTCAGTTTGTGTATGCCACCTACCCCATTAGGCCTCTCATGCCTGACTAAGCCTCAAGAACGTTTGCAATTCAAACATGTCTTCTGCTCCCTGCAGAATTCAATCCAATTTGAAGAAAGGCAACAACTGATTAAGACAATAAAGAACTAAAAGGCTAGGACAGTTCACATGTTGCCTTCAACGATGTATTTCCTCGTAAGTATCAAATCAGTGGAATCTATGTATTCTGCAAAAACTCAGTTTCCATGGAAGCCAGAAGAGCTGACAGCATAGCTAGCTAGTACTCCTGACCTGCCTCCTTGTCTGTGCACCCTACTCAGTTTACATGAGTGAGCTGTTAGATTTACAGATTGCCCAGATTATTCTTCAAACAAATGATTAATTTGTAACAAGTGTAAAGGCAAATCTGAAATATGTTCTCTCACAGCGGGACTGTGGAGAAAAGCAACAAGACCTTAAAGGGGTTTTTTTTTGTGGCATCATTTTTAAATAGACTCATGAGTCTATTACTAGATTTTAAATATCTAGCCCATAAATGACCCATCAGTATTCTTCATGAAAGGTTTTGTATAACTCTGTAAGATATTCTGTTTCAAACCCAAGCTCTGTTTGGCACTTGAATGTGACTGGGGGAGCTAGCTGTGTTTTGTGGGTTTGGAAGGCAGGTTTCTTGTTTGTTTGTTTTACCCTTTTAACTGTACATAGAATGAATTTTATGCACCACACAGCTCTTTCAATCTGTTCTTGACTACCGACAATAACACAAGCCAAGTCTGGCTTCATTCGTCTACAAACCGGCAGTACTGTGACTAATTCCCAACAGATGCTCTTCCCCCAGCTTTGCTACTCTTTCAAAGAAATGTTATCCTTTTCCAGAGGGCCTTTTCCAGTTCTCTTGTATGATCTTGCAAGACACATCCTCCTGTATAGTAATTTCCCCAGAGATTACAGATGTTTTGTTACTGTAGAAGCAGACTGCTACTTCTCTGCCATGATGTCTTGCAGTCTTGTGATAAAGGGAAGCAAAATCAGGGGTTGGAACAACATGATCTCTAGTCCTTCCACTTACACCAGCAGTGTACCAGTCATTCCAGAAGGAATCAGGTATTATGCTTTGGTGCTATCAGGCCCATTGTTGCCTCACTAACATATGTTCACCTTTGAATTAGGTATTTCCCCAATACATTCATTAAACATTTTTAAGGTAATGGAGAACGTATTTCATATCAGAGAACAGGAAATAAACAAGAGAAATTAATTTGTTTCTTTGAATTGATCTTACATGGTAAGGACAAGGATAAGATCATAGAATCATAGACTCGTAGAATAGTTAGGATTGGAAAGGACCTCAAGAGCATCTAGTTCCAAACCCCCTGCCATGGGCAGGGACACCTCACACTAAACCATATCACCCAAGGCTTCATCCAACCTGGTCTTGAACACTGCCAGGGATGGAGCATTCACAACCTCCCTGGGCAACCCATTCCAGTACCTCACCACCCTAACAGTAAAGAATTTCTTCCTTATATCCAGTCTAAACCTCTGCTGTTTAAGTTTCAACCCATTACCCCTTGTCCTGTCACTACAGTCCCTAATGAATAGTCCCTCCCCAGCATCCCTGTAGGCCCCCTTCAGATACTGGAAGGCTGCTATGAGGTCTCCACGCAGCCTTCTCTTCTCCAGGCTGAACAGCCCCAACTTTCTCAGCCTGTCTTCATATGGGAGGTGCTCCAGTCCCCTGATCATCCTCGTGGCCCTCCTCTGGACATGTTCTAACAGCACCATGACCTTTTTATGTTGAGGACACCAGAACTGAACACAATACTCCAAGATGGCAGACTGATCTGTCTACCAAAATGGTTTAATAGTTTAAGTTACTGCAGTTTCTCTGGAAGTATCATCAAACCCTTTTTCACAAATACACTTCACAATATATTCTATTTGTGGGTTGTTTTTTTGATTTTTTTAATAAAACTAGCAGCTCTTTTCCTGTGGTATCCTTAAGCTATGTATTTCTTCATCTCTCCCAACTGACCTGAAAAATTAATACTAAGAATCATTTTTTCAAGATTTCTCATTTATTTTACTTTCACTTGAAGGTGACTTTAATAATTAAGTTACCCTAAATATATTCAAACACAATTTAGACAAGAGGGGAAAATTATTCAAAAAAATATCACTATTTTTTCTACTATTGTTAAATTGTGCCTTTGCAGCACACGGCCAGTTCTCGTTAGCCCAACAAAAGGCTGATAAATATATTCCATTAATGGATGAGTAGATCCAGAAACACAGTTTCATAGTTGTGCAAAGAATAATATGTATCACATCACTGAAGAATACATGGGTCTGAGAAGGCGGAGTAAGAGGACTGCAAAGGCTGGATATTTGAACAAGAGAGATACAGTTAGAAAATCAGCTCAGAGGGAAAATATTTGTTTCATTTTCTTCATGGCATGAACTTTAAGAAAAGTATTTTCCACAGGACTGTTCCAGAGGAACTGTAGTAAACAGGAAATGGCAAACAGGAAATGGTTCCAGTCAGATCAATATACATGATGTAGGCCAAATCTATTGACCAATTATGCTATTTTGCCTACCTGTCACCAAATAATTGCAATAAAAATTAGAAAACACTGATCCCAAATCAAATAAATCTATGATTTACCTGATCTGTAGTTAAAAAGCACATGATAGGATGTTGTGGTTTTCTCTCAGGAACATCTGGGGTGTAATCCAGATTTGCTCCATACTGGTAATCCTGGAACAGATGGATTTACTGGTTGAAACGGTTTCTGGTTGGACAAGTGTATAGTGGCCCCTTTAAAAGGACTGCAATTTGTAATTTTCCACAGTTAATTTAAGTTTAAAAAACAGATTAGAACCTAATAATATTAACATTAACCACTGCTATGCTGTTAGAAGCACCTGCCTTATGTTCTGCATGAAGCACACCAAAGGCCACCAGGCCCTAAAGGTTTATTAAAATAAACCATGAATCTAGAAGTATATGAGCTCTATACTACGAATTATCTCTTTACTACCTCTTTACTCAGCGCTAAGTTTTGAAACAGAATTAATGAGATTTTAAAACAACTTTCACTGATGCCTATTCTTCTCTGTCAAAAGATGTATCCTTTACTTCAGCCTGCCTTTCTGCACCCAGAGTTTTCAGGCTTTTCAAATTCAGTAAGCTCTTAGGTATTTCCCAGACAGGAAAAGTCTTCCCATTGCTCCTGAAGCACAGTTATTGACATATTTTGCAGTTAAAGGAGCTTGCCTGCCACTCTGGTATCTCCCCATGCCAGATCCTGTCCTTCTTCCCTCCTTGCCTGGCTGCCTGCAGGAAGCACCGCACTTCAGAAAGGAAATGTCATCCAGAGGCATGTAACATCCTGCTCCTTCCAGGATGTCTAACTTGATTCAGAGCACAGTCCTAGGACCCGGATACAGAAAATCTTCCTGAACATACTTTTTTAACTACACAGTAACATACATTGAAGAGCTTATACTATCTTTCACTATACTAACTATCACTCACACAACTATCCCCTGTCCCTGCAGGGGTCACAAGTATTTTGAAGGGATAGGCAGTAGTAATTAGTTTTTCTCAGTCAGTAAAATACAGCGAGCCCCTTCACCTAATTTCACAAGACTTCCAACTGATTTTTGCATAGAGCTATTTCTTGTGGCTATACAAGAGGCTTTCACATATCATAGAGCTAGGAAACAGTACTTGATAAATAGCAGAATTGTCAAAAAACTTGGATTTCAAGAGGATTAAAACTGTAGTTAGGCTTGGTAAATAGCTCAACAAGAAGGAAGAAAGCTTCTGAGATACTGAAATGTTTCAAAATTTATAAATTTCACACTCTTTTGTCTACTGAAAACCTTTTTTATTTTTCTTTTCCCATACAAGTTTTCTTTTTCACACAGGAATTTTAGTAGTTAATTACAATTTAGATACCAAAATTGAAAATAAAAATTCAGGCACAGCTGGTTTTGATCACTGTTTGTAGGGCGAGTAGAACTGTTTGTAGGGCAAGTAAAAACATTTCCCATATGTTCAAGAGACAGTTGCTGGCATGAACTTTACAAGACTTCTCCAGCATTTCCTTTACAGGCTTCCCTCTTGCATTGACTAAATGCTGCGTAACATTTCACAGAATCACAGAATCAGCCAGGTTGGAAAAGACCTTTAAGATCATCAAGCCCAACCATTAGCCCAGCACTGCCAAGACCACCACTAAAGCATGTCACCAATAGTCTCATCTATATGTTTTTTGAGCACTTCCAGGGACGGTGATTCCATCTCTTCCCTAGGCAGCCTGTTCCGATGCCTGATCATCCTCACTGTGAAGAATGTCTTCTTAATCCCCAATCTAAACCTCCTCTGGCACAGCTTAAGGCCGTTTTCTCTTGTCCCATTGCTTGTTACCTGGGAGAAGATACCAACCCTGATCTTACTACAACATCCTTTCAGGTAGTTGTAGAATGCAGTAAGATTTTCACTCAGCCTTCTCCAGGCTAAACAACTCCAGCTATCTGATTTGTCAGATCCTTCACCAAGTTCATCACCCTTCTCTAGACCCAAAAAAAGGGCTTTCATGTCTCAAAAACTTCCCAACTGCAGGCCGTACCCTGCTCTCCTCGAGGCACCAGCAGCACCTCTCTGACACACAGATACCGATCCTGAGGGACAGGGGAAGCGAGAGGTGTATGAGAGACCCCTACCACTCGCATCAGGGACACAGGATGCATGGAAGGGTGGCACAATTCGTGAGATTCGAGAGGGGCGGATGGTTAGAAAGGAGGGAAGCGAGGGTAGCATTTCCTGCATGCTGAGGACCCGCGAGGTGCCCCGGGGTGTGGGAACACATCTGTTGGGATGTTGCTTTAATTACGGGTGGGGAAGGTTTGTAAGAAGCTAGAACTGAATGGAAAGTGTAATACAACAAAAAGGTGAATGCTGTTGTGTTACTCAGTGACAGCTTGCATGAGAGCTCTACAATATTGCATTTGTCGGAACCCTTAAAAATGATCTTTTCACATACATGCACAGAGGGACAGAAGAAGTTCATAGTAAGGACAGAAGACCGGCCTCCTGAAGTGAGCTTTAATATTTTATATCTATTTAAATAATTCTTAGCCTGTTTGCAAAGTTCAATTTAATATCAGGTTGAGTTGCTTTCATTTTTTTCATTGCTTCTTCCTCCACTATCCAGCACTGTCTGAGAACCCTCATTTGTTCTTGTGGGTTTTCTTTGTAAACACTTGTTCTCTGAAGACTTGCTAGAGAATGGGAAGGGGGGAAGAGAGCTCTGCTTTGTTCTTTATGTGCTCCTAAGTTATAGCTTCCAGAGACAGTTATGTTGTGCAAATTAACATTGATGGGAATTATGGGGCTGTAGTCTTCCACAAGGTTTGAGAGCTAAATGCTTAACATATATTTTATTCTAAGTTTTATTGCTTATTTTATTGTTTTCCCTTGACATCAAAGCTTAGATAATGCAAATCTAATAAAATATATTTCACCTCAGTTTTACACACTAACTCCCATAAATTGCATATACCCGAGAGTGGAAAAGAGAATAAAGTAATATCAGATAAGCTTAGAAATTAGAAACAAGCCAAAGGGGAAAAGGAATGCTTTTTTTCCCAGTGGCCTCAAAATAAAGCAACCCAATGAAGTACTTGATGGCTATAAAGCAGTAGTTACAGAAGTTCTAACAATCGATTTGTAGCCTCCTCTAGTTCCACTGAAATAAAAATTCTCTCTTAAAAATACTCTTCTGTGTCAGGTTCTTTCTAACTGTATGTGAACTCACACAGAAGTCCTGCTATTTATTTCCTCCATTGTTTCCTGGGTAAATGCCATTAGGGTTGGAACTGTTAAAGACTGAGACATCTTACAGTGTCAGCAAACAGCAAGGGCAGCTTCACCTAGTGGAGGAGCACAAGGGATGGAGCACAGTATCACTACAGAGGCAATGGCTGCCTCTCAAAACTTGTGGAAGTGACACATTAGAAGAAGATTTGATTTCTGGATGGTTGAGACACAAGATCCCAGTTAGAGCTTAGGGCCTGTAAGGTTGCCTAATAGCTGGTGACCAAAAAATCCTAAGAAAGAGGCTATTTGTTCAGACTGTCTCAGGGCAGCTGAAAGGAGCAGCTCAAGATCTGTCTTAAATGGCTGCAAGTACCCAAATTTCAGTCCCAGAGGTTGTTTGCAATAGGTTACTATGACTGAAATATAGTCCAGGAGCAGTAAGGTAGACTACTAGTATCAGTTAAAAAAATTGAAGAAAACGTATTACTGCTTTGCTCATCCTCATGCACTGTTTTGTCTAAAATAAACCAGTTTACTTACTGAAATGGTGCTTAAGAGGAAGATTAACATGGCTTAGTGGACTATGCCTGCTATTAAAAAAGTAATATAGGAGTTCTATGTTTGTATAAATACCAAAAATAATGAAAGAAAAAAAATACAGTTGACAAAAGGTCACATGAAATGAAGTATTAATAGCTATGGAACAGTTGAAAATGTAAATATAACATGCAAACCTTATGTCCTGATTTTTGAGACTTACACCAGTGTTGGTACTCAAGGCTAAAGATAGTCTAAGAAATGGGCCTTCACCATCTGCTACAAGTGGAATCTGAACTTTGTTAAGATGAGCCTTTTAAACAGTTCATTAGTAATTCTTACCAATATATCACCTTTTGCTGCCATTTGCTTTAGTTTAAAGTGGGAATCAAACTTTCAAAGCAAAATGACAAATGAAATTGCTCTGATACAAATTGTTAAATAAGGGAAAACATCTACCTCTTCACATGGTTTTGGATTGTCATGTCGAGAGAGGATGCCATGCATGACTATGTGTGTGTATCAAAGGAATTCCTCTCTTCCAGAAGACCTTAAATAACAGAATAATTGAAATATTTCTAGGTGAATAAAAGGGAATTGCACACCATTATTTATGGAGAAGAAGCAGGTTTGTTTAATCACTGGAGTTTTTAAAACTCATTACACTTCCTGTGATCCACTGAGCAAATCTATTTGCATAACTGGGTTTTAAATGCAAATCAGATAGAGTTTTACTAAGTGGATGATTTGTACAATACAGCCTCTAGGTCTCTTGCAGAATTACTTTAATGAGGGAATGTTTCTTTAATTATGTTGAAGGCCGATTACCCCATTATAGCCACATTGTTTTGTGGATTGCATATAATTTTGCTGTTTCCAAAGATTCCCTGCCATAATTCTGAAGAAAATGCAAGCAGCAAGCAGACACTTGAGACACATTAGGCAAGAGATGAAGATGCTTTAGTGAATTCAATTTAAGCTGCAACATTGAAGTGATTTTGTTGAATAAAACATAATGCAATAATGAGTCTGTGTATGTCAACTCTGTGGAGAAGATAATAGCTAGAGGACTGTCTTTCCTTTCCTCCTTTCTAGACTCTTCTTTTCTTAGACTCATTAGTCAGAGACAATGCTGCAAACAGAAACCTTTTTTGTATATGCTTTATTTCAGTTGAAATATATTTCCCTACACTTGTAATTTACAGTTGCATTTTACAGTTGAATTAAGTGTTAAAGGAATTAATTTGTCAGCTTCAGAGCAGCACTAATGAGATTACATGCTGCATATTTTTTTACCCTTTTATGGCTGATGTTAATGATAATGACATATAGATCACTTGAGATCACTTTGTGATGTTTGCTGGCTTTTTAGAGAAGGAATATTTACAAGTTTATGCAATTAAAGGAAAATAAAAACCTCAGTTATCTTCTGTACAGTTTTTCCTCCTTCTACTTTCTTACATCCTTCTCTTCTGAGATAACTACACTGCTGTAACAAGGCCATGAGCCCATCATGTCCAGAGTAAGGAATGCAAATGACACAAGACTCGAAGTTTGCACCTTCTTCACTATTCATGGAGGGACTCAAATCTGGATTACATACAGGTAGGTCTTTTGTGACTGCAAGGACATTCATCTTTACCAGGAACAAAAGAAAGATAAAATTTTAATATTAAAGTTCAGTTAAGTACAGCACAGCTATCCTGTTGGGGATTTTTAAAACTTACAAAATATCTATAATCTGATAATTGTAAATGGAGAAGCAACCCCTAATCCTTGTGTCTGCACAGTCTTTTCAGTTATTTCTAGCCTGAGCTTTTATAGAAAAGTTTTAGAAAGAACCACTGTCTGCTTTGATGACACAAAACCTTTGCTACAGAAAACTTCCTGGACTCTATAATTGTAGTATACTGGCAGTATTTCAGCTTTAAGGGAAGTCCATTCATTTATTCATGAAGTCGTCATTTTCTATGGGAAAGAATGTTAATAAATCAAAATCTTAGCCATTCATAATTTAGAGGGGTGCCTCACCTTGCAAATTCAAATGGTTTTAATGGTTTGGCACCATTTTATTTAGTCTCCGCTGAATGAAGAATAGCTAAGAACAGCCAAGCTCATACATCATTACATCTGTGAATCAAAGGAAAAAACAAGAATGAAATCTTTCATAAAGGCAAAGCAGCAACAAGAACTAAAACATAAGGAAAAAGAGGCAGAGAGCCTTTTTTGTTATAATTAAGATGTTTGAAAATACTGTGCCCTTGGAAGATAATAAAATTCTTAGAATCTGCACAATACTGAGAGTTCAGTTTGGAAGTTGGGTTCCCCCAGAGGTCTCTGGCATATCTGTCCATGGCAAAGGTAACATTCATTTGCCTTTGGGGGAAGGCTGATGAATTTGGGTGCACTGGTGACACAGACAATGTATTTGCCATTGCTGCAGTGTGGTGGCCACACTCTTGCAAAAGGTGTGCAGGAAGTCCAGGAGAGCAGCAACTACAGAAGAGTTTTAGAGCTGGTCAAAGCTGCCCTTGCAGTCTCATTTGCTCTTATCTCTGTTTCTGTTCTCACAAGCCTCATTTCTTTGCTGTTTGAGTAATTTTAATTTAAAAAACAGAACAATTTAAATTCAGAGTTACTGAGAGCAACTTTATAATTTAGGTGGGGCAATAGGAAAGATGTTATGAATTCCAGGGGAGTTCTTAGCTTGTGCTAATTAAAAGAATGAAGATCAATCACAGGAAAGAATATGCACTACTAAGAGAATATTGTAGGAACTACAAATTATAGCAAACATGTTATTTCAGCAGAGGAATAAATAGATGAGTCTACATTCTCCTATCTCTATACCTTGCTGCTCAGCCCTTAGTGAGGAGCAGATCATGCTGGATTGCAATCAGATGGAAAGCATCCATTCCCATCTCTTGAGTTAGAAACACTACATTTTCAAAAGGTAAAGAAGAAAAGGAATTTTCAAACAGATGTTTGCCAAAGGAAGGTTAACTCTAAACTTGTTTATGTCATCACGTCTACTGTGCTTATTACCTCAGATGGTAGCAGAAACGAAACTTCAGCAATGGCATAATAAGTGGATGAGATCCGGCTATTAACACCTTCTAAACAAAATACTGGAAATGCTGCTCTGTTTTCTGCTTGGTGCCATTTTGTATCCCCTGACTCTTCTCATTGACCTGTTCTGAAAATCTTCCTTATGTCACTGATGTTCAGAACAGTGAATCTGTGCTTGTTACATACATAGAGGCTGAAGTTGCAGTCAGAAAATGTATGGGGACATGGAGATGGCTCAGTAGCTGCAGGACAGGACATCTATGCAATCCTCAATTGTTTGTGCATGACCCCTGTTAGCTGTGTCATTTGTGAACTTGCTTTATTGTGGTAGCCCCAAGGCAAGGATTATTGCTTGCACTTTGGTGACTGATGGTGTAGATCTAGTGGGGAGTTGTAAAGTAATCAATTTTTTTCTTCTAGCTGTGCAAATAATAGTGCCTTTTACCTTGTACTTGCCCCTGCTTCATTTTATTGTATTTTTAGACCACCTCTTCAAAATTCAGGATAGTTCTAACCTGCTAAATCTTTGCAGCTTTAATGAACATTTCTGACATCTGTGTTCCAACATGTAGATCAGGAATGAAAACGCGATGTAGAATTAAGAATGCTTGATTGGCCATCCTTCTGATGAAAGACATACAGAATGGAATCTGTACTAATAAAGTATGAGCAGATTGGAGTACTTTTTCACAACATCCACAAATTCACATTTCTCTTTCTCTTAGTTCATTCATCCTAATGAAAATGCAGTTGTAATGACATCAGCATGTATGAATGTATTTAATGTATGAATGTATGAATATATTTAACTCAAGTTTTTGTGTGCTTTGCTGTTTCACCTGTGTTTCAGAGTGTCTGTTATTCATCAATAACGAAAGAATTATTCATAAAAATTAAAAGATCCAGTATTATAAAAAAAGCCCCATGTTCAACAGAAATCAATCACATCTAGTAAAGTATAAAATAATAATATTTAGCAACACATTTTTTGTGGAAGTGGACCTTCAAACTCAAGAGATGCAGTGGTGGTTAGTATTCTACAGCAACCTGCAGAACTTGGCAAAATGTAAAGAATTTTTAGAGACTGATTATGCGTTCTTTTTTGTTGGTGCAATGTTTGTAATATTTGTTTGTCCCTGGCTGATGCCACAGTAGGTGATATAAAAAGACATATAAATAATTTATAAAAGTCAGTAGTCATCAAAGAGCATTGCTCTCCTGATGTAGTATGCATGAAGGCATTAGATAATAGATTACAGTGGAAGACACTGGAAGATACATTTTGGTTTGTGTTATAGTATTTCTAGATGTACAGGCATTTTAGTCATCTGTAGTTACAAACAGAAATTTTTCAAGTAAAACAGTTTAGGAGGTCTCCAGTTTCTCCAAGTCCTTAAAACAATGAACTTGATGATAAAGAAAGATCACTGAAATTATATTTTTTTCCTTAGCAGGCTCACTTAGATGTCATGAGGCCTTTCCTCAGAAAGATCATACATCAGTATAGTCTACAGATGTTTATTCATGATTAGCAGGATTATTTTTTTAAATTTCATGTTATTAACAGAACTTTAAAAGGGACATAAAATACTGTGGTGGTGTCAGTTCTACATCTCCAAATTGGAGTTTCACAGAACCATCTGCTGCTGTCACGCAGCGCAATAAAGATGAGAAGAGATATTGCTTTTGGACCATTGAATGCAATGGAATTATTATTTGAGATGAGAATCTGACGCATGTAAAAGACCTTCTGTTGGGACAAAAGCTGAAGCAGCCCCTCGTGGTTCTTCCCATTCTGAACCATAAGAAAGAAGTGTGGCACAATCAGAGGCAATAGTTCAGAACTTCTGATATATACTAAGCATAAGATGACCAGAAATACAAAATTTTAAGGGGCATCTAGCTTATATTTATTGAGAGAATGTTGAAACATTTCTCTGTGCCAGCACTGTTTCCTGTACCTTCAGAGAAAAAAAATGTGATCCTTTCATTAATGATTCAAAGTGGCTAAGGCTATTTTGAAATAGAGCAATGATCTGTGAAAACTGACACTTTGGCCCTTAGAAATTCAGGCTTTCCTCAAAGTTATGGTTGCTTTAACTTTTCTTCCACGCAGATGTTAAGAAAATCGTCAGGTTTCTTGAACAGAAGCATGAGACAGAGCTATAATTTAAATCTTATTAAGGTCAGTTCTGGTAACTTGAAGATAATAATTCAGTATATATTGCTGGTGCTCATTCAATTCCTTATGCTCATGTGAAATATTAAGAAAACACGAAGTTTATACCAATGGCATATTAGCTGTTTCCAAAGTATGTGCTTGTAGCATAGAGTTTTAAGAGAGGCTAAGTCTCCTTATCCCTATAGGCACCTTGTCTCTTTTACCCTTCCTTTTTCACTTCTGTACATACTTATTTAATATATGGTGTCTTGCTGTAGGTCAGGACTGCAGGCAGATGTCAGCAGATAGTGGCAGACCTATATAGCAAAGTGAGAGGTTCATCTCCTGTGTACAGTCAAGAGTAAGAGGTATCAAATAAGTGGGCTGAACCTCAGCCATTACCACGTGGCAGAGAGCTTTGTCCAAGGTATTAATGTCAGGCAGAGGTCAGAGAATCCTTCTGAAGTTTCTTCTCAAACTTCACACCGTGTAGAGCAAAATAACCTTCCAGGAACTTTGGGAACTTTGGTGACTGAAGTCAATAAAAAGCAACAGCAGAGACTCCAAGCCAATATTTTTTGAGCAACAAGTATTACAGGATAGGGGATCTAGGAGTCTACTGCCTCAGTAGCAGTAGCACCATGTTATGGAATAGAAACTCTTCTAAGGGAAGCATTTCATGATCTAAAGAGCCTGTGATGATCAGAAGATAAACATATGAACCTATGCATTGGGCTGAAGTAGGAAATGTGATTCTGAGCTAATTTGGTAGAACTAATGGGCTTGCATTTAAGCTGTCCAGAATACAGTTTTTGAATACCAGATGGATTATTTTATTTTCACTGGTCACAGCTACACTATCAGACATCTTTTTTCCTTAATTTTAATCCCTGAAAACATCTTCAACATAAACAGGGCTCACTTTAAAAATTCTTATATTCTCATCCTTAGTCCCAATGGCAGGCTGAGTGAGAAGTATATTCTGAGTTTACTTTCATATTCTTCTACCAATATCTGATCATCAGGTCAAATACGGATGGTGTCTCATAAACTGACGAACAGTAAGAATCAGACATCCGTATGCAAACTCCTGCATCTGCCCAGACTATTCAGTACGGATGATCTTACAAACTTCTACAGGCAGTTACTGAGGCCATACAGAGATGGATTTGGAGTCTTTTTAAATTAAAAAGAGATGAGTAAGAAAAGAAACATGATTTAGAATAAGAATTGTCCCTTAGCTGAATGCTTACATATATATTTTGAACTCTATGGGGCTTTTAATACTGCAATTTGGTTCCTACATCAGAATAAATATTTCAAAGCATGTTTGCTTCTTTCCTATTAACTCAATTTTTCTCAAAAATTCTTCTAGATTACATTTCTTTCAGCCTACACTCTCTTTCCTTGTTTTCTTACTTCTGGAAAATCTAGGACAGTATTATTAAAAAAATGTAACTGCTATATACACAGCAAAACTCTCAAAAACTTCTCACCATTAAACCTTTTAATTGTAGCTCTGTGTCTTGCAAGACTCTTGTTACCTGTGCTTGGGTCCCTTGGACCAGTTTGAATTATTATAACACTCATCCAACCCAGAGATACTTTCCTCAAATAGGAAAATATAAATCCTCACTAGAATGTACATTAAGCTTGTTCCCAAAGTCAGTACTCCCAGATTACCTTTTGGCAGTGAATTGCTGTATGTATCTCTTAGAGCTTTCCATAATCCATTCTACCATTTTTTTCTTATAAAAATGTGCCTTATTTTGCTTCTCTTGGACTGAATTTTGGATGAAAAAAATTTATGTACTAGGTTTCCTCTATTTATAATTCCAAATAACATACCAGAAATCAATGGGTTATGAGGAATAAAGAAAAAAAAAGGCTCCTTGGCTCCTTCCTTCTTTAGTCTTGTCAACAGGGTTAACACGGTGCCTGCTTTTTCAAAACTAATATTTTTTCTTAGCTGATTATTTGGGGATAGGTCTCATCCAGAAGTCAAGCTATCTTTGACAAAATGTTCCTATAGCCTTTTGTGGAACAACAGTGACATTTAGTGGCCATTGAAGCAACTCCTAAATCCTGTTGGCCCTTTATTGTCTTTTTGACCCCAGCAACATGTAACGTACACCATCATCTTCCCTGTGATTCACAGTTAACTTCCACTTCCTTCTATCACTGTGCTTTACTATATTGTAATATAGTATTTGTAAAGGAGTAAAAAGCTATTTTCTCTAATAGATTACCACAGGCTTTTTGACAACACAGATTTGTTTTGAGGGTCTTCCTTGGAAGTCAGCTCTTCCCCATATCATAATAAAACACCTAAGGAAAATTAAATAAATTCCAACTTGTTTGGGAATTAGACCAAAGCAGTGCATTGTCCAAATCAACTTGCAAGGAGTAGATAAAACCATTATTTCCCTTAATTTTTCTATTGGTCATATCAGCATTCTGGTATTAAGCTCAGATCATTCATGTGTGATTTTGTTTTGAACCTTGAGGAAGAAGTACTTGCTCCTTCAGAGTCCCTGATTCCTGCTTCACTTCATAGAGTTGCCCCTTTTTCCAGATGTCTGTACCCCTGCTGATACAATTTTAAGCTATGTCTGCAGAACTTAGCAAGCTAAACTGGAAGAGGAGCAGAGATAAAGCTCTTCTAGCTGGCATGCTATAACACCACAACCATCTCCATTTCTGACCTTAGACCCACAGGCTTAGGAATATAAGGCACCACTTACTCTGCTGCACATTCCAAGCCATGGTCTATCATCACAGAGTGACACCAGGTCTAATATCCAGTACAATAGTTTGAAGTTATTTTCTTTTAAAATAAGCATGAGTTCTTTCTGATGTAGGTTTCAGGAAAACTTCTGCAGAGCACCAAAAGAAGAAGTGACTAACACTGAGGACTTGCAGCCTAATGCATTAATACCAGAACATCAAAGTACATTATTGAACCTACACACTATTACTCATTTCTTTATGGAAGTTATAGCCTGTCCAAATTCAGTGTCTACCAGAAGTTTCAATCCTTCATGCATACTTGTGTGAGCATTACTATATATTGTTAGATGCCAACTAGACTTCACTACACATATAGAAACAGCTTCAGCAAAGGGTTAGTAGACCATTTCATGTGTATTTAGGATCATGAGCTCCTTTGGGATTGCAAGCATTAAATAAATATGAGTGATTGTGCTATTTTGTTTCACTCTGATTTCAGGGATGCCATGTATTAACAATGGAGATCAGGTGTTTGATAATGACCATATGAATACAAAAATGACATTCAGAGCTTTGGCACTGTTTTTAAACAGAATTATTTAGCTCAGGCTGATGACAGGATTCACATAACTAATGACAAGTAAACTCCTGAGAGACCATCCTGCATCCCATACTGTGTCTCTAATACTCATAAAGAAAATGTTTGCTGAAAGACCAAAGTCAGACATTAGCTACTGTTATTTTGAGTTCCACAGCAGCAGCTCTTATACTCATCTTGCCTGTGTTATACACTGCTATTAAATGGAAGGGGTAAATTAATACCCAATTGGAAGCATTGACAGATGAGGATCTTGGGAGAGAGCTCTATGGGTAAACCAGATAGTTTTGCTATTTGATTAATTATAGGAAAGCAGGACACGGCTATCTCTTCCTCAGTCCACTCATTTCACTGAGCACTTAATTCCTTGATTTTGCACTTAAGGCAGTATTTGCAATTGCTGTCCTAGTTTGGAGAGAGCTTCGTATTACCTGTATGCTCAAGCAGCTCTGAAAGCACAGCACTGCAGATTTTCCAGCCATGTACTAAAGATATCCTTCAGGACTCCTAAATTTAAAGGGTTATTTCAGGGATGTATTGTCTGCCCTGATCAAACTTCTCCTCTATAAAGAGCTTTGAAAATATTTTCTATATTTAACTACAGCCAGAACTCTCTTTCAGGTAGTGTTATAATTTCTCTTTGAAGAACTTAAAATTGTGTTTTAATATAGCACTTCTCTCTCTAGTAATATATTTTATTCTGTCAGCCTTGTTCCCAACTCGTAAACAACAGCAGTAGTTGGTAAGCCACTGAAGTACAGTGTGGAGACATTTGATTTAGCCAGACCAATGTAGCTTACTTACCAGCAGCGGGAAGCTCAGTAGCTTATTTATGTTGATGCTTGGCCCTGGTAGTCCATGCTGAGCTTTGCCTTGCCCAATAAAATAGTTGTAGGATCAGAATTACTATATTCACAACCTGGTCAGCTAACCCTTAGCCTACTTTTCAACAGCATTGCAGTCACATCTCCAATAAGAAAATGATTTTGAAATTATAAGGAAGTTGGAGTAAGAGCAGTTGCTAAAAATGTTTCCAATCCTGAGAATGGTAGCTACACACTGCTTCCCAAAGTATGGGTTTCCTCTTCATCCTATCCTTTGTTATGGTTTTGCAATGTTTGTAAATGCTTAAAACAATGTTCTGCAATAACAAAGTCCTGCAGAAGTCTACAGAAGCCAGATTATAAACATGTTGGTCAGTTTTGCAAGGATTCAGGTCTTCTCCTAATCAGAGGGAATTTCTTCCTCGGTGATTGGGTCCAGATAAACTGCTTTTCTAAACTATTCACATTTATTTAGGTTCTAGCACAGATAGGCAGCTTAACCTTATCACAAAATTATTCAAGTGTTTTAATATCTACCAGGAAATCCGATAAGAAAAAGACACTGTGTTAGGTAGTTAACATAAAACCCTGTCCACTTGCTTTTCAAATATGACCAAAGGCTAAAACCTTTCTTTTCAAACTGCCATCTAGGTCTTCTCTTTTCTGTTCCTTCAACCCATTTTCCTTGCAAATGACCACATATGAAGAACCCAAATTGAATTGCATATGGCTTCTAAAGTATATTGCTTATTTGCAGTATGTGATAAGAGCCATAAATAAATTTCAAATCATTCTCTATAGTTCACATGAGAACCAATGTAGCTATGTATTTTTTACCTAAATGTATGTTCTAGGACTAAGTTCTTCATGCATTTCTTCACACGTTTTCTCTTCTCTCTTTTGTGCTGGTAAGTGGTGAGAATGCTACTTAATCTTGTATCCTGCAGTATCAATGATACACTTCACCAGGGCAGTACACCTGTTCTGTGTAAGAGAATAGGTTTTTAAACAGACCACTCTGCTTCCTTACATTGCAGCAATTTGAGTTTTCAGGTTTGTGTCTCAACAAACCCAGAAGGCATTCTGGAAGCACATGTTCATCTGGTTTTCTCTTAAACGTACTTTATTTGGCAAGTGTTAACAAAGCCCTTCAGTACATGTTTTGCTACTATGCCTTTTTACTGTTTGCATCTCATTCAAAAAAAGCCAAGCAAAGAAAGCAGGTCTCTAGTATCGTTGCTTTAGATACAGAAAAGGTTTGCCTAAGGCTGCAAGTTATATACAAGCTATCCCTCTTTATCTTTTGCTGGAACACTATTCTTGGCTATCACACTGCAATGATCCCAGAAGTCTGTACACAGATGCAGTACCATTCATCACTGAAAACAGTCTTGTCAACTTCTTGTTTGACCTGACACACATTTTTAAAAATATTTTCCTCAGAAATAATTTGTAAGATACCAACTGTGCCTTTATATATGTTTTTTATCATAAGGAAACCTAAGCAAGTATTCTTAGCAGGTATTTTTTGATATTCCTTCTTAAGTTCTAGCAGTGCACATTTCAAATCCATTCCTGAGTAAATTCCGATTTCATATATATTTTCTATTCCTTCACCAATTCCCTAGCTTGATGTCTAATTCTTCCTCAGCAAACTTGTTTTTTCTCAAGCTTTCTTAACCCATTCTGTGATTTCTGCTCACCTAGCAAATGTTACAAATAGTCGCTAGCCTCACAGCTAAACTTACTGTGATTTACCAAGCATGTAAACATGCCAATCAGATTTACATATTTTACTTTGATATCCTTGTAAATTGGGTATTCCCTTAGGTTATGTTAACATATCCAGCAGCAAGCCTTATATTTGTAAATGTCTTTCTGGGTTTTGAGCATTTTTTAATTTTTTTTCTCCAGAATACTAGCAAATAATTGAACGGTTTTCCTTACATTTTGCATTACTTCTGATTTCCTGTGTTTTAAAAACTGATGATTATTGCAGACATGTCTGGCAAATGTCATCACCTACTTTAGAATTGCCCTGTTCAATCAAATGTATTAGAAACAGAACTACACTCATAGGCCCTAGGGCAGTCAATTTGTCCTTTTCCCGGTATCAGCAGCTTTTTTTCCTCATGAGCTGCTACAAAAATTGTTAAAACTCTGGCAAATTCCACAGTTTCTGAGTATGTCTTTGTCTTTCTTTTGTTGATCTTCATTTCATTCTACCCAAGTATTAATAAATAAATTTATTGCCAATTTATTTTAGGAGTCTTCATTTGTATCAAGCATGCCAAAAGCTCAACTGTTTACATGTTCCACCTATTTCTTTTCTGTCCAGGATCTTCTGGCAAGGTCAAGCTGGTGGCTGTGTTCAAACAGCCTGTACAGTCTCTTTTCTGGATGTAGATTTTGAGTATCTGCAAAATTATATGAGTCAAATTTGATGCAACAGACAGATACATATCTGTCCATCTCCTGAGCCAACTATTGTGATACTGATGCTAAACTGTGCTAAACTGGCCGTCCAAATAATATTACATTTTGCATTGATTTGTAGGAGCAGAAATGACTCAAAATACCTTCAAAGTAGGCAACTCTTGGAAATTAACTGTAGTTTCTTACTGTTCCGGTCATAACTGACTTCTACTGAGCTGTGAATTTTTAATCTTTCTCAGTGTTTTTGTCTCCTTAAGTCATTTTTTTAACTAACTTCACTGCTTTGTTGTGTGATGAAAAACCAGGTTGCTTATTCAGGATCCAAAATCTGCAAGTGAAAAATAACAGTTGGTCAGACAGATGTTTATCTTTTCTCTTTGGAAATGCATATGTTTAATAGCATAAAAATATTTCACAGAAATGTTCATGTAGCCATAATCATGAAGGAAAAGTAATCAAAACATTTGTTTCAAGTTCAAAATGTCTTGTAAAACTGATAAAAGTCTGAAGGCAAAGCAGTAAAATTGAGTAAGTACTTTTATTTCTTTCAAGCCAACTATTTCTATATAGCATTTCAAAAAAAAGGGAAAATCTCAGAAGGTATTTTGTCACTGTTTTTCTATAGTAGCTGTAATCTGAATAATCACTTCTATCCTAAGCTTCTTGTTTTGCAAAACTTAGCCCTGTATATGCAGTAGCTTAGCTTCTACCTCAAGTTTTCTTTAGATGCCCCACAATTTCTATTTCCATTTCTATGTTTATGTTGTGCTTTAGGTGTCTATAAACAAGGAATGAAACATAGTATAATATTATTACAGTTCTCATTTTAGAGTCTTGCTGTTAACTCAAGGCAGATGCAATCATTATTATAGCAGACTTACTTTACCTCTTCTATTGCTCATAACTAATAAACTGTGATATGGGGCTATATTCATTTTCCTCACCTTTGGAAAGGAGACTGCCTGGCTCACAGACAGCAAGAAATCTTTGGAAAAGAAAACTAGCTGTGTACCTAATCCCAGTAAATTTCCTACAAACCAAATGTAAACTTTTCTGTGCATCTGTTCCAGTAATAAAGTGAATGGTAAGAGGCATAATTCACTAGATCATGTGGATTTTGAGATACCTCTCAACTCATGTCTGAATTTTTAATCAGAGTATGCAAATCCACATGTTTATGGCACCACCAGATATTAAGCAATGAAAAATCAGATACACTACCCAGGCTGAATTGAATATTTCAAAACTCATGATTGTCTTATTTACATCTTGGTACAACAAAAGAACAGATTTTTTTCATCTGATGATTAAATTTTGCCTTTCTTCTGCAAATACTCATTTTCCCTCCCAGCAAAGGCAGGGTATCTTATTGCTAATATTGTTAAACACATCCATATTTCTCTCTTGGACACTGCATACATTTCACAACAATACTCACCTTTGAGTTCATGGACATTTGATAGAAATAGTAGTAGACTGGGAAAATGATGAACAAGAAGAGAAAAGTTTACCTGAAACCCATTAAATACTTTCAGAGAACATCTTTCTAGCATGAAAGGAAAACATGTATATTTGGGAAACATACAGAAGCATGTGCCTTTCAGTGTGTCACAAAGATGGAGGGAAGAAAGAAAAGGAAGGATGGAAGGAAGGCAGGGAGGAATGGAAGAACGGATTTCAAGGAAAGATGGAAAGAAAAAGGGCAGAAAGAACAAAAAAAAGGTGAGAAAGGGAAGTGAGGTCAAAGAAAGCAAAAGAAGGAAGAAATTAAAAGGAAGGGAAAGGATGGAGGGAAGGAAAAACTTTGGGATGTAGTCACTTGTGCTGTTTCTGCATGTCTGAGAACCTGGAGACCTGTGATTAACTGAATACTAATTTTATTCTTTCCTCAGAAAATACGAACTACACAAGTTTTGACAGATCCCTTTAGTTCACTACTGAAAACAGTAGTCATGTATTTGCTATTAAAAGGTATCAGAAAGGAATTTTTTAAAAAACACAAAAGCACTTTCTAAAGTGACAAATTGTAAGGCAGAAGAAGAGGTTTTAGAGGAGAGGTTTTTATCAATCGCTTTCAGTAAAGCTGAAAACATTTGGTAGGATTTGGCTTTATTTGCCCCATTATCTGTATGGCCAGAATTTCATTCGATTTAAACAGCTTTTTGCAGAACATAGAAGAACATGTCTCCCTTGGCCTCTGAAGAAGCCAGCCTCATAAACACAAAGGTTGCTGCTGCAGCCTAGGAACCAGCTGGCAGTTTGGGTTTCTAAGAAGGTCTCAGGGCTGCATCCAGCTGAAGAGCTTGCCTTTGCTCAAGAGGCAAGATGGAGAGCCATGGACCTTGGAAGATGGATAAACTTTTGGATATATGTGTCTGCACCAAATCAGATCTGAAAACAGAATGTCTTCCTCAGTACACACCCAACATAACTACCATAAAAAGTGTTATTTGAAACCAAATTGGAGCACACAACTCCCTTCTGCCAGCCCAGGGGCACACAGTCCTCCATACAAGGTCTGTGGCTACAGGTATGCCTTAGTAAGAGTGGGGAACTTTCCTGGTTCCTAGTTTTGGGGCTGAGCAGAAAAAAATGAGCACTTAGAGCTATATAAATTACATGGAAATATCCGCTGAATACTGTTTTCTCCTGACAATGTCTTTGTCTACCTATAATTGCCAACAATGTGAAACAAAGTTATGCCATCTTGTTCGGCAGTTGCATGGACCTGTCAAGAAATGCTGGCAGCAGATAACCCGGGCACTCCCTGTAACTACGCCCTTTCAAACAACATAGGTATGTCTTTGACACTGGCACAGACAGGCAGAGAAGTGGTGTTTGCAATACTCCTCTGGAGTCTCCACTTTGCTGGCAGCATGGCTGGCTCAGACAGGGCTCCCTGGCTAGAAGGGAAGTACCTGATCTGCACAACAGGGTATGAATGTGGGAGAAGGTGACAAGTCTGAGCAATATGTTACTAAAGGTCATCTGCTTCTTCTTCTGCGCTCTGATTGCACCAAATTTCACAGGTAAATGACTAAAATATCTTCTGTTGACTTAAGTTGGAAGATGAAAGGGCTGTGAGAAACAGTCTTTTGTCCTTTTGTTAAACATACTGCTAAAAAACTGAAGTCAAATAGTATGAGGTCAGGTATTGAATTTTAATTCTTTATCTAAAGTTAATACTAGAATAAGCAAATGAAAAAGCCAATATGCAAATTCTGCATTCTGCTAGTCAATTCTGAAATCTAAAGGGGAGTTTCAGTTTGAAGGATATTTGTAATATTGTAGCTGTGTTTGCTTTTTTGCTGTTCTGTGAGAAACTGAACTTTCAAGTCCTCTTAATGCTGATCAGTTTGAACACAGGGGATGCCCCACCTGTGGAGTAGGTGTAGAGTCAGAGAGGAAGGGTATAAGGTGCTAATAGCTCAAAAATGTTCACTGAAGGTCTCTTTACCCTGTAAGGAGGCTGTGCAATTTTTGTTCTGCTTCTCCAAGTAAATGCTAAACTCCAAACCCACCTCCTAAAAGGAGTTTTGCTTTGGATCTCCTGACTATACTTCAGTGTTTTTATGATGGTCAGTCCTCAAGAAAACAAACATGGCTGGCCAGTGTGCTTGGATTTTGCTCATTCCCATCTTTCTAAATGTGTCATCTTAGCTTTTGAATTAAGGTTGTGTCTTGCTCCATTTTGTTCTCTAACTAAGAAAAAAAAGAGTAGTTTTAAAGCTTTCTTGGCAAACAAAATACAACAAAACATCATTATTCATAGTTCCTTGTTGCTGGGATGAAACCACTGACTCAGCATCAATTTGCTTATGTTCTCAGTTTCTTCTGTGGAATGCAGATGATTATGACAAATGCTTTTTAGAAGCAAAGCAGGGCTGCTATTCTTTAAAGAAGTTTTGTTTTTATTATGTTTTTCTTTAAGGCCTGGCTCGCTGTGTGATGTTTCTGCACAGGAGCCATGTTGCCTCTGTACATAGTGACTGCCAGCCTGGCTCAGCTGCTTACTCATCCACTTTTGTCTTCTACACTGTGACAGACAGTAGGAGAAAAAGATGGAATAACTTACATTGTGTCCCCCATTCTTTTGGCCTTGACCTGAAACATGAAAGTTTCTAGTCTGCTTGTTGAGCAAAGAACATTTTGACTGAATGTTTATGTTGAAACCTGCCACTGTGGTTGCGCAGAGGTTGCAACAAGTCAGGAGATGGCATGTTCATGTCCAAGCCTGGGAGTCCAGGCTTTGTATCCCATGTGATGGGAAGAAAAACAGGCAAAGGGGTATTTACTTACTTTTTGCAGTCAGTTTGTGCAATTGGGATGTGAGGGAGGGGATGCTCCCAGAGTTGTCAGGTTAGAGGTACATCCAAACATATTGTTTAGGATGATTTATTGTTGTTGTCTAAAATGCTTTCATTTTCACCACTTAGCTTGCATAGAAATTTCTTTAGCTTCATGGGGTGTTACACACATTTTTTTCTCATCACCAATATTTAGAGTACAGAATTCCCTTTTCAGATTCCTCTTCACTGAAGTTTCCTCATATGCAGAGGCAGACCACTCTTGATGATACAAGAAGCTGGTGACGTTGTTGTCCTTCAGGTTTGGAAAAGGAGATTAAATGACTGGAAGTTAAAAGTTAATGCTTATTAGCACTGCAGTAAGGAAGGATTTCTCAGTCCTGTATATAAAATTTTAAGGGGCATGCCAGAAAAACCACAGAAGTTGTAAAGCACTTCTGAACACTATGCAGTGCTGATTCTGGAGTTACTTCTTGTGTTTGTTGAGCCCCTGAAAGGAGAGTAATTTTCTTAATATTTTGCAGTGTTTACTGACATTGAACCATAAGTACTGGTGATAATAGTGAACAGCAAACTAACAGCAAGAAACAATGAAGTAGTAGAGATTAAATATTACTGCATTCTATATTCACAGAAAAAGAAGAGTATAAGAATCTATCCCAGACCAATAGAATTTTATCAGGGTTTATTTAAGGCATTTTAACTGAAAAGGAAACCAGACAAATGTATTGGACTTGATAATGAATTTTTTTTAATTGTAGGTTCTGTAAGTTTAACACAAAGGGGAAAAATATTAAACAAGAAGTCATCACCAGTCTAAATGGGAATCCATCCTTAGTGTAACAAAGAAAATGTAATATACTCCTGATAGATTTGGAAGCAGAAATGCTATTTACAGAGAAAATCTGGACATGTCTTTTCTTTGGCATGACTGGAGATGTTAGAGGAAGAGTCAGTACCCTGAATTGAAAGATGAGCTTGGCTTTTCCTGTGAGGCTATTTACATATTGCTTGTGAATCCAAAACCAAATGAAATTCGCACACAGCCCTGGGCTAACAGCCTTCTGGGTCCTGCCTGCTCTCATTGTCCATTTGTCTCCTGCACTTTGTATATTATTTCTTTTCCCTTCAGAATGTATAGACCACAGATAATGGAGTATTTCAGTACTAGGAAGCATCCTTCACTGTTTATACTCTATGTTTCCCCTGTTTATATAACCTCGAATTTTTTTTCTCCTGATGTTAAACACATATTTACTTACAATTGCCTTGTGGGCTTTTGCAACAGATGGATTGGAGAAAAGATGAATGTAATTTGTTTGGCTGCAACACAGGGTATGCTATGTCTAGATCAACAGCATTTTGGGAAAGCATAAACCTCTCTTCCAAACTACAGCTTTCAGTATGGCTCTGGGTCCCAGGCAGAGAGCAGGGAAGTGCATCATTGCTTTTATTGCTCAGGAACTCCATTTAATTTGTGTACTGGATGAAAAGATCTCAAGTTTTAGCTTTACATCTTTATGATTTACTCCTGAGGGCTGCCCACTGTATTTGTAGTAGGGCATGATTATGCAGTTAGAAACATTCTTATATAAACAATCAAGTAAGATATACTAAAGCTGAATCACACGTTTCACTTTAGTGTATTTGTCATTTAATTTGTCATTTAATTATTTAACCTTATGAGCACAGAATCTTATACTTTTTACACACGATAGCTGCACATACATGCAGGTATATGTATACTTGTGCCCATACAGATACCTGCTTCTGTATTCTTTAATTATGAAGGGTAAATACTACCTTTCTCTAGAGATATATTTCCTTTCATCTGAAAGCAGATGTTCAAATTAATGTACCATTCATGTGAACTATACTGTAACTCACCACCACCATCTCACCTGCAGTGCCGGAGACTTTGCATTCTCATACTAAAGTGCAAACACTCCAATAGCTGTTGTGTGATCTGGCTTTGCTACAGTAGATATGTAGTCCTGTAAAAATCAAGAAATATGCTCTGTAGATAGCATAGATGAGTATCTGGTTTTATCTTATTTTTCATGGAGAAGCGTTCTTATAAGTAGCAGAATTTGTGCTTATCCCGAATCTATTAATACCAAACAGAAACTTAAATCAGTGAACTTTTTTCATAGAGACACATACACTGTAATTAGGCCCAGAGTTTTTCCTAATGAAAGGAAGAAAGAAACCTTAGTGCCTGTGTAAAATCTTCAGCTGAAGTGAGGTGGAAGGTCTCATTGTGCCAGTAGAAGACTCACTGGTTTTGCCAGCAAACCAGGGTTCAGTACTTCTGAATAAAAGAAAAATACATACCCAAAAAGTCCTAAATCAAGGGCTTAAAATATTCTGAAACATTCCAGCACAGCTCAGCCCTGTTCAGACATGGAACATCATTATGTGTGCTGAGTCATGGAAAAACCAGTGTCTGATCACATAACTGAAGTCCATTACGTAAGTCACACATTTGGGTATGCCAACTCCCAAAGCATACAAGAAAAAGTGATAGCAAATAATCTAAATGTTGGGAAGCATAGAGAATACTAGAGACAAAATGGGTAGTTAAGCTGCAGAGTGAACATGAATAAAGACAACAAGTGCCCTGAAACTAGTAAGGACCCCAACAAGCCAGAAGTGCTGGTATGGCAGCAAGTGACTCTTCCACTATCTAAACTGCAAGGAAGAAAGCTCCTCATCCTAGAGATAGCTGATGTTTAGCTTAAAGAATAGCTAAGCATTGTGTCAACAGATCCATATAACACGCCAAAGAATCATAAAGAGTTGGCATCAAGGTCCTCAACATCATTACTGATTTTATAAAGATATAAACACAAGGAATATTCTAAAAGCAGAAAGAACACCAGTGTTTTTATACTCTAAAATAATATCCACCATGAAAATGTTGTTCATTGACTTGTCAACCTGGTTTTGATCCTGAGTAGAACAACTGACATTAACTGGTTAACTTTGTAAGCACAGTTTAAAAGAAGACACCCTCTTTTAATGGCAGTTAAAAACTAATGAAAGATAGGCCTTGTTAAGTGAAATAGATGTCATAAACAAATAATTAGGAAATAATCCTTGGTAACAGATATTATCATGGAACGATTACCTTGTTTCTGGGAAAGTGTCAAAATGACCACTGCTGCACAGTGTTGGTTGAAACTGCTCCATCCATTCCTCTCTTCCAATGGTTCCCTGGGAGCCATTCCCTGCTGAGCAGAGAGAATATACTTTACTTGTGACTGGAAAGTAGCAGAACAGAGATAAGTCTGTTCCCACAGTGTAGTGCAGGGCATGCTCATTGGGATTCCTGCCTTCTGTGAGCTGGTCCAAACACCACTAAGGATATTACATCAAGATGCCATAGAATAAAATTACCTACACTGTAGGTACCATCCCATATGCTTTGACGATCTCAGAATAATGTAATGATTTCATTTATAGTCTATTAAATAAATCAAAGAGGTACTTTGATTACAGCCTACAAGCACAGAGATTATTACAATCCTGCAACATGAAAAAAGCTGTACAAAAGCTAAGATCTTCTACAGTGTCCAGTCCAGTCAAGTCTGGAAAGAAATAGCACATTTCCAACCATGACATTGGAACAGTCTATCGAGTGCAATAGAATATCTGTCACTTGAGTTCATTAAATCATATTGGATGGCTTTATAAAAGCTTGACTTGTTTTACTGATACAGTGAAAAGCTGAAATAATGAAAAGGTGTGCTTTGCCTTTCTATTAGCCTAATTGCTCTCTCATTTGCACTTTGGTTATCATTTCTTCTCTGAATTTTTTTTCAAATGGTGAAGTCACAGTAGTGAAATAAAGAGTGTGTATTTCTAATACAAAACATGGTTTTGCAGTATTGTAAACTTTTTTCTAGTACATTCATACACGTGTATATATATTTTTTTCTTTTTCTGGGAATTTTAGGTGAAGATGCTTTGCTGCCAGCACCTCAGAATATCTCTATTCTTTCTACCAACATGAAACACTTCTTATCTTGGAGTCCTGTGATCATCCAGGGAGAAACTGTGAGATACTCCGTTGAGTTTCAGGGGTAATTTCTGTTGTTCTTCTTTGTTCTTTGAACACTGTTTACTTAGACATAAAATTTGTCTTTTTTGGATGTTTTTAGCACTATTCAGTTCTTAGACATAGGAGAAGTTTTATACTCTAGATGTTAGGCCATTACAAGTGGGGAAAAAAAGTCCTTTTGCTCAAGTTCTGAGACTGTTTACAGGTTAATAGGTACCAGAGTAATCCAAGCTGTGCATTAAGGACAAATGTGAAAATATCTGAGCATTAAGCCCAAATATGAAAACTGCCTCTGTCCAGAGAATTCAAAAGTTAGGAGGATTAGCAACAGTTTATTTAGAAAAGGAAAGAGATTTATTCAATGTTCATCTTTTAAACATCTAACATGCATTATAGGAGGTTTCTGATCCATCTTGAGCTATGACTTGTATTACAGTATAGCTTTTGAATTCTGGTTTACCAGGGATGATCAAGTGAAGTGAGTAGGCAGGATCTGAGGCATCAACACTGTGTTGGCTATCCCCACCTCCTACATTATCATGCTCTATTTGACTCATGAATGAGGTGGCTCTGGGAGATTTTGTCTAGATAAGATCTAAACCACACCCATACTGGTTTCATACACTCCTGGTATTCCAGTTCCAATGCAACCCAGTACTGGTTTTACCTGGAAAGAACTATCAAGAAGCCTTAGACTGTGTTACAGATATATGTCCTACCAGACTGTTGCCCGATTGCTTTCTTTTCCTCTCCTCAGGGAGTATGAACGAGACTATGCCGATGAGAGCTGGATTCCCATCTGTGAATGTTCACTCACCACAGCCACAGTGTGCAACATCACAGAGGATATCTCAGCCACTGTGGCCTATAACCTGCGTGTAAGGGCAGACACTGGCACTAGAAGATCAGAGTGGGGCACCCTGAAAGGTTTCTTCAATCGCATCACAAGTGAGTCCTGCTGTTTGGCTTAGCTACGTTGTGTTAATTTCTCAGTCTGGTGTTGAGGGATTGCTCATGCATATGTTTATGTACTGTGCATGTCACACAAAGCCAATGAATGCACAAAGCACACCCTGCTTCTCAGTTTCTCTCATTTTGGGTTGGGACATTTCATTCGTATTCACACTGTGTTCATGGACATAAGTTCCTCCTGAAGCAGGGCCGAATTTACAGGGCTTGAATCTCCAAGGCTTCTAAGATAGGTAAGAAAACATTTCTTTTGGCAAGTTGGTTACTCTTGCCTCTGATTTCAAAAGTTTCTGATCAACCAGGGTTGCTGTCAGTGCTCCATCTAATCCATGTCTTCTAGTCACTTCTGAGAGTCCAGAACCTGATCCTGTCGAAGCACTTACTCTAGAAAACAGCCATGTCAGCCTGCATCTGCTTCATGCTGTCCTAAAAATCCCAGTTCCTTCCAGACATGGCTCCCTCCTCCCATGTTGTCAGATATATGAAGTGACCTCAGAAGAGGAAATTAAAAAGGAAACTATAACATTGCTGCAGTCCTAGCAATGCAGGGTATTTTGTCCATATCCTTCCAACCCCTGCAAAGTTTGAGGTCTAGCTCAACCTAAGAATCATGTTGCAACCTAAAATTAGCATGCTGTTTCCAGTGTTTCTCTGGAATCATTGCCTGTGTTCTCTGCTGTGTAGTCAACTGATTGCAGCGATAAAAACTGGTGGAAAACCCCTGCCAAGGTCACTATTGGAGTGCAAGTCTCAGTCTGAGATGGGCAGCAGTCATCAGTTTCAGCCCGGAAAGAAATTGCCTGTCCAAGACCAGAGCTGACCCAATCTTAAACCTTCGTCAGTCATTGGAGATTATATACTACTTCATAAGTCAGCAGTCCTCGCTCATACAGAGCACTTAATCAAAGCAGCACCATGAGAAGTGCCACCTAAGCTGGTAAGCGTGTCTCTTGGTGTAGAAATGTTTTCTAGATAGTGCTTTAGATGAAAACTCATTCCCTTTTCCAAGAGCTCTAGTGACATAAAGTTGAGCCACAGGACACACTGTCAGGCATTTATATGGAAAGGTATTCATTAGCTTGATCCTCATCATGAAGAAAAGCAGCAACTTCCTTATGGTATGGTAAAGTATTTGACAGCTTAGTCTTGTATCTAAGAGACTTCAATACAACCTTCTCTCTAAGCTGTGAAAATTCAGAGGATACAGCTTGCAATGAGCTGTAGTATGAATGTGCATATATGGACAAGTATTTAAAGGAGAAAGAAAAGTCACTATAAGTTCTTGTCCTTATGCATTTTTACTGCTCACTTTCCTTTGCCTCTGTTATTGCATCTCTTAGGAAATGTGTAACTGCATCTGAGAGAAGCTAAGCAATTCAAAGCACAGACCACTGGTTCTGTACGTAGCTCATAGACAGTCAGGGCATCAGCACAGTACTTGTAGTCTGAATAGCTCCAGTGTAAAAGCCTTAGATGTAGATATGTATAAATTATGATGACACATGGAAGACACTTTTAAAAGACCTTCCTAAAACTAACGATTTAGTTATGTCTCTCTTCATTTATCAAAATTCCAATAGTTAGTTGGTATCCAGTGTACCGACATAGAGATAAAACTAAACACTTCTGTTTGGTTAGTAGTAGCACCTTGCAATATTCATTTCTTAAAACATCCCAATATTTGTTTTTAACCTCCAAATGATGTTAAGACTTTGTTTGTTTGTTTGTTTTTGAGACATATTGTTAAGCAGATTCTCACCTTTCAATTTAAAAGTATAAAGTAGTTTTCCAGGTGTCCCATTTGTGGCACACTCATTATGAGCCTATTTGTATTTTATCTTTTCATACTGCTCAGTCTTAATGGCAATTTACTGAATGTAAGAGCAAATTCTATTAAGAACATCTCTTCTATATGTGACTATACATTGCTCTCCTTCATTTCTTAAAAGCAAGTTAATTAAAACCAGTTTCAGCCACAATGGAGTGGTAAAGAATGGCTTATATAAGTAGTATAGACTTAATTCCCAGTTCACAAATGTTCAGTGTGTAGTTTCATTCATGTTTGATAGATTCTGATTGTTTCACTAATACTCCTCACAGCAGAATCCCAATCAGAACCAATCTTTGAATATCGAAGTAAGCATGAAGCAAATCATCTGCAGATTTGCTTGCATACATTTACAGAACCTTAGTCACAGCAGGTCATCAGCCCAAGTCTATCTAAAACCATGTAGACACTAGAAGAAAATCAGCATTCATGTGAACTGCCAGAGTTACAGAGCTCCACTGCCAGAGGATCATATTACTTTTTCCTTCACATTTGAATAACTGCCAAAATTCCCATGAAAAAGCAATGGTTTCACAGCTCCTGCCCTGTATGTTAGTGCTAAGCTAATGCCCAGGAGCGGAACTGGCCTGATCTGGTGTCTTAACTTCTGGTTATCCAGCTGGTTCTGCTGCTGTTGTTCACACGGGACTCTTAGGCCAGATGCTTCCTCTACTGGAGAAAATTCAGAAGCTTTCAAGTTCTGTGCAACTCAGCTGTTGCCAAACTCCCATTTGCAATGCCAGCCATGGTCATCCTGTTCAAACTCTGCTAGTGTTTCTAGTCATAGTGGAGGCAGAGCAGAGAGAAGCTTTTGCCCCACTGAAGCAACTGCCTATTATTCCAGAGTAATGTTACTGTGCTCATGATGGCAGCTTCTTTCCCTCCCCTAGCTGGGAACAGGACTATTTTTAAGGATTGCCTCTGATGTGATAATGGTGCTCTCTCTGTGTTGGCAGCTTCCCTGACCCCACCTCTGATGAAGGTCATAGCAGATGGCTATCATTTATTAGTGGAGCTGGAAGACATGGGGCCGGCCTTTCAGTTCTGTGTTCTCTATTGGAAGAAGGGCCAAGAGAGTAGGGTGAGTTTTACCCTCGGGTTTTGGGCAGGGAGCCTACATACTTAAAGTGAAAGCATATGTACATTGCCAGGACCTCTTTGCCAATCCGAACTCCTGCTGTGAGGCTGGGGGACATGTCTGGAGTCAATGTGTGACATATTCCTCTGCACATACCAGTGTGCTGGTGTTACCTCTGTGGAGAAGCTTGTGTGTTCTTTCCAGATTTCCTTCTCTGGAAAGAGGAATCTCCTCAGGGACCTCAATCATTGAAAGGAACCAGAAGCCAGGAACTGAAGGTGTTTATGCTGACTTTCTTCTCTAAACATCATTTGGATGACTCAGACCAAGATTAATGTGTCACACTGAGGTGCCAACATTTTTCTCAGGATTTTTTTGTAAAACAGCTTGGCTGTGACAGTGAGCTGCCAGTTGCTTAGCTGAGGGCATTGCTTATACCTGGGTAATACTGAAGCACTGACAATTTATGTTCCATTCAGGCCCTTCTGTTTTCACTAGATATCAACAATTTTTTTTTCTCCTGGGAACTTGTGCTTCCACAGCACCTAAGGACATAAAAGCATGAAATTTCAGCAGCTGCATGAAGTCAGACCATGAGACCATCAAACCCAGTGTTTTCTCTCTGCCAGTGGCCAATAGAGATGACCAGGGAAATTAATAAGGAGAAAGCCTGTGTGTAATTACACTCAGGTTATTTTCTGAGATTTCACAGACACAGCTCCAGGAAATTCCTGAACCAGAAATGGTATCATTAATAGTCCTTGATGAATTTTTGGTCCATTAATTTATCTGTTGTGGTTTTCAAGTTAAGTAAACTTTTAGCACATACAATTTCCTGTACTCAGGAATTCTGCAGCCTAACTGTTGTGCTGTCTCAATCTTGGTTTAGGGGAGAGAGAGAGAGAGAGAACGGTTATTCCCTATTCACTTTCCCTGCCACTCTGAATAGTTTCATATTGTGTATCTTCTTCCAGGCCAAGGACTCCCAGGCTACTTAGTTGTTCCCTGTGGAAGCCTTTCCAGCTATTTTTGTCTTTACCAAGGTGGGCAGGGAGTAAACCTGCACAGCTGAAGGTGCAGGAGCACTATACAAGTCTCCATACTCCTTTTCTTCCCCAGCAGTTGTTAACAAGGATGACTACCACAGAGCTGACTATTCCAGAAAACCTGAACCCCAAGTTCCTGTTTCTGGTGAGGGATGCTCAATGTAAGGAACACTCACTGACTGTAAAAATGAAGGGGAAAAATTCTCATGGGCACAATTTAACCAGGTTGGACAAAGCCTTGGGTGACCTGGTCTGTGAAGCATCCCTGCCCATAGCAAGGGGGTTAAAACTGGATGATCTTAAGGTCCTTTCCAGCCTTAACTATTCTATGTTTCTATGACAGGCACCACTCCAGCATAGTTCAGACTGCAACTGAAGGTTCTGGGCTGAGTTTAATGGGGCTTCTGGGCCATGGAGAGGAGGGTGAAGATGGGGGAGCCAGGCAGGGCTGGTCAGAGCCGTTGCAGCCTGGTTAGTGCACTCCAATGCCTTTTCATCCTGTGGGTGTTGCATTAACAGGCTTTTGAAGTAAATCTTGACTATCTTTTGGAAACTGAAGTAAATAAGATCAATCGTGTTCATGGGCTTAACAAAATGTTAACTCTTCTTCAATGTATGATATTAATCACCTGAACATTAATTCCAAACTTCAGAATAGTTTCCAACTACTGGACTGTCCCAAGCACCAAGTCTGCTGGTCAGTACGTGTCCAGTTCTCTGCTGGGACTCTTCTAATTATTTTTTTTATAATTGTCACATTTGACATGTCTGATTTGAGGTTTTTGCAAGAGTTTACATACCACACATAGTCACTAGCCTTATTTCATCCTTGAAATCTTTTCAAACTAGTGGGCCTCAAGATCACGTTTCTGTGGAGAGGGATATTTTGATGGAGAGAAGGACTTGCCCTACCAGAAGAGCCCTAGTGGCTTGTTGGAAGTATCCATGTGTGCATGTGATGCTGGAGGCTGTTCAGGCCTTCTGAGAGTGCAGGCTTTGCATCTGAAACACAGCAAGAATTAGGAGCTACTACTTAATTGTTACCTGTCCTTTCTTGACTGGGGAGACTGGAAATACTGACTTCTTTTTGCTAGCAGTTAATGGAGTCCTATTTATTGCAGAAAAATAATGTACTGGTATTCATATACTGTTTAAGGGTTGCTGAAGTGTGTTGCAGTCGCACACACTAAATGCACTTGCTCCTCACAAGCCCAGTCCATCCCCTCTCAGTGCTCTAGAGTTACAGCAGAGCTCTCACACCCCTGTCACAGCATGGTTCTGGCATTCCTATCATATCACACTAACACAGGCATGATTTTCATACCTCAGCAAAAACTTGGATCAGTCAAGATCTTAGTCATCAAGCCCTTACACCAGGGGAGTAGGTCATAGTCTAGCATTGTGGCCCAATATCACCATTATACTTCTTAGGCTCACAGTTCTATTTTTCCATCCCCTTCCACCATGTGTGGGGTCTCATTCTGCACTCCACTGTTCTTCATGTTTGCTGTTTTGCTCCCTCTCTCACACCTCCTGCTGTTCCTCCCCCTTCTCCCAATAAAGTCTGGGATAGCATCACTTCAGGAATCCTGTCCACAATTAGGTTCTTGCCCTGTCTTCTGATGCTCTCTCCCCTGGACTTGTGGCAGATGCAGCAGAAGGTGGTGAAGAAGGTCAGCTCTGTGATTCACCTGGACACCATGGAGGCAGGACCTGATTACTGTGTAAAAGCTCAGACATACGTTGAGGCGATCAACAGAAGCAGCAGCTTCAGCCAGACACAGTGCATGAGGGCACAAGGTAACAGTCACCCTTCCTTCCTATTCCCCTGGTTTAGTCATGCCCAAGGACACCCCAGCAGCTCTTCCTCTCATTTTCATCCAATACCTCCTGCTTATTTGCAAATGTGCTACCCATTTGTTCCTTGGGGAAGGAAAAAAGAAAGACTCAGGAGGGCAGCCCCCTACACTGTCACAGGTATCCTTCCCTGGAGTGAGCCAACAAAGGATCTCACCAGGGTGGATGCAAAGATCAGCCACAGAGGGTGCAGGCTGACTGCATTGAGTGGTTTATCCTCACAAGGTTTGCCTCTTAGAAGTTTTGCTGCTTCTGTTATTTCTAGGTGGCACATCCATGAGGCTGCCCACTGCCCTCCTCATCTCTGCTGGCTTTGCCATGGCTGCTTTGACCCTGCTTTTCATTACCTGGAAAACAAGCAAAATCCTTCAGTATTCCTGCTGCCCTGTTGCAGTCCTGCCAGACACACTGGTAACTTTTATTACTGTGTTTTATTGGTTTTTAGGGTGTTGGATATTCACAGGAGCACGAGGCAGGCAGAAAAAGCAGACACACGCACAGGAAGCCTTGCTCATTCCAGTATGATGAGCTGAGCTGCACAGGTCAAGCAGCCCACATGAGTTGGCTGCACGGCTGTCACTGCCTTTGGCCTACAGCCCTGATTAGGGAAGATGCTCCTGGTGCTTGTGGGGAAGCAGCTGGGGAGGCATGGACTGTCCCTGCTGACCAGCTGCTCCCCGAACAAAACAGCTGTGTCATTGGCAGCACTGCTGCATGTCCCCTGCTATCAGCACTGAGCTTCTCATCAGCTTGGTAAGGAGAAACAAATCAAAAGCAGCTTCTTTTCTCACTCACTCAGGAGAAGTATGTTTGAGTCAGGAGCTGAAGTGTACTGTCCAGTTCAATTGAGAATGAAGGAAGCAGCTTTTGTGGCTGTGAGTTCCTGAGCAGTGGCTCTGTGGGCAGTTGTGGCAGGAAGGATGAGAGGAGCAATGTGTGGGGAAAAGTGGATGGATGTATAGCTCGGAAGCCTTGAGGGTGCTTGAGCGAACACATTTGTTTTGCAGAAAGTATCAGAACCTCCAACCCAGCTGATACTGTGTGGCAGTGAAGAAGATGAGCAATGTGATCTGATGGTGCATGTTATACCCTCAGAAGAAGTTCTCCGACTGTGGATTCAAGAAACACTTTAGATCTCATAAAATAAACAGCCTGTGGAAACAGATCTTGTAAGCAGAGCTGGCAGATGGTACCCCAGCCACTTTCCTCAGAGTGCCAATAAGTAGCATTTGTGTCTAAAACTTTTGTGTCTAAAAACTGCTGCAAATCAAGTGATACGAGTGTGTGGCCTGCTCTGTTCCTCTGTGTAGCATCTTCATCCATCTGCATAAAAAGCAAGTAAAGGTCACAGATGACAACCACTATCTTTTATAGTTCATCTTAATATCCATACCCATGACCAGATATGAACTCATGTTCACTTTACTTCTGCCAGTCACATAGATGGTTCCAGGGCAGAAACCACCCTTTGCCACCAGGATTTCACCAGAGCAACGAATGCAGAGACCAGTTCCTTTGTTCTAACCCATTTCAGCCTCAGCATTTTTACCTTGATATTTTAAAAAGGAATTAAGCAGCCAGTAAGAGCTTGGTTAAATCAGCCGGAAAGAGCAGGGAAAAAATGCTTTAGGACTGCAGGCCCTAACCTGAGGTTACACTCATTCAAAAGGATGCTGACAGTGACTTGACACAACATAACAACTTGCTGCTTGTGACAGATAATCATGTATGGTGCCAACAAAACTTAGAGACAGACCATGAGGGGCAGCTGGGTTTTACCAGTGCTTCGTGGGGATAGATGTAAGAAACAGACTTCAAAGACGGGTGGAAGGATCTTTGAGAACCATTTTGGGGAGCAGAACTTTACAAGACCAGCAGCACTTCTAATATTATATAGGTGCAAGATCACCTAGGCAGGGTGTCAAAACCATTAATTCACATGGGCAACAGATGTCTTTGCACCAGGAGGCATTGAGCACCAGATGTATGGATCAAGCATCACAGCATTACCATATGAGGGACCATTCCAGGTCTGATGACATCATTATCTTCCAGATATCTTGTCCTTTTAAGGGACAAAATTGGTCCTTAAAAGACAAATTCCTTTTAAATACAAATGAAATAATTTTGTTGCGTATACTGCAATTATGGCTGTCACTTTGAAGAAAAGTAACTTATTACCTGTGAAGTGAAGACTTGTGTTAGGAGGGCATGAAAAGACTTTAAGCTGAAAAGCTTTTTTTTAAAGCTAACAACGGATCTAATGCAATGCAAGACGTCCCTCACAATATGCCGATTTGTTTCATTCTTGCAATCTTGCATCAAGCCATCAGGTGGCAACAAAACACCGTGAAAGAAGTAGAAGCGACTCAGGACTGACCGTACCTCTCTGTGTAGGCAGTCCACCCCCTGGTTCCTGGCTAGCATCACACTTCGGTATTGTAGCCCAGTGGCTTGTTTTATTCCTGTCCCACTAACATCTGCCTGGACAATATTAGGGTATAGTTCTTAAGTGTTAAATAGTAAGACTGGTACTGCTCAATATGTAGCAAATTACAGGGTGAGAAAATCTGTGAAAATCTGAGCATTGAAGACTCAGGGCTGGTTTTAGGTTGACAGCTAACTGGGAATGCCTAGTTGCCAACACCTATATGATGGTGGGCCCTGACAAGGAGATCTGGGAGTGAAGAGGAGGAGGGCATGTACACGGGCTGATACAAGTCCTGAGGGACCCAGCAGGTCTCATGCCCTCCCTGAACTGAGCTGGGTTGGCAGCAGGAGGCAACCAGTGACTGGGTGATTCTGGCAGCAGGCACTGGTGAGCAGCAATTTTGCTAAGGACAGTCAGCACAGAAGTGAGCTCCCTTGCAGGGCTGTGGGCTCTTGGTTAAACACACCCTTAGCTTTGCCCAGTACTTGAATTTTCAAGGCATAGCTCCCCCTTACAGAAGCCTTGGTAGTAAAGTTGGTTTAGAGAGCTCCTGTGCCTTGCATTTACGCTTATTTTATTCCTTGTTGATTTGGATGAGTTCAGTGTCTTGGTTTCGAGTGTGCCCACAGGGGTGTCCCATACCGGAAAATGTCCTGTTACTTCTCCATTCCATGGGTATAGGTCTGAAAAGCCTTAATAGTTCCTCCAATCTCTTCTCCCCTGATATAGTTGCATCATGGCAGTACCAATTGTTTAGGGATACAAAGTAAAGCAGGGAAAGAAACGGCCCTTGAATACAAAGGGCTTTTAAGAATTGTTCTAATGCGTATTTTCCTGCTGCATACTAAGTACACAGCATATGTTTGTTTCCCACTTGCAACAACAGATTTTATGTCCTTTCTTATTTCCAATAAAGCAGTTAAACAGTTGTACAAAACTGCACAGACGTTAAACAAAAGAAACACCTGAAAAAAAAATCTTAAGATAGGGAGATGAAATGGAATTAAGTGCTGCTGCTGTTTCAGAAAGACAATATTCAATTCGCATCAGGATATTCCAGTATTGAGTCTGTGGAGACTTGGAGCTAAAGTTTTGATGCTGATTGAAAGTCCCTGGAAACCACCTCACTTTGAAGTATGTACTGCATTTTGTTAGGCCTGAAAATCATAGTATACAACAAGAGCAATTCCTTTGCCATCCATGTACAGAGTAGCATGGCAGCATTGGCATAGGTAGCTGCTCTCAACCACTCTTTTTAGTTCATTTCTGTGCATTCCAAGAGTTAACCATGCCTTAGCAGTCATGGCAACAGCTGTCTTTCTTTGATAACTGATTTTGCTCCTACAACCATGATACTGCATAACAAAAAAGGACCAAAGAAGAAACAGCAGTGAAGAGCAATGTGTGCTGATGAACTTTGCCCCGTTTCTTTCTCTTGATGTGGTAGCAAGCGGCTCCATTTCTTTTGAAAATGCACTACTTAGTTACTTTCCTCAAAAAAAATGCTGCATGAAAATAAAGCACAAACCTGCATCACCTTTCTAGTGAGTTTTATTTCTGTGCTGCATGTAACCCATCAGATGTGATTCCAAAAAAACAACTTATTCCTGAAGACTTTGTAAGAACAGAAGGAAAGCTGATCAAGATTGGTTTGCAAAGAAAAAATTATTCAGTCTATTAAATGCAGACCAGCATAAAGACTGTTGATTACATGAGCATTTAAAAAGAGTTATGTGATATGACTGGCTTGACAAAAAAGCAAGGAATTCAATTATCTGTTCCATGACACTAAATGGCTGGAATAGAGCCTAATTCTTCCTGTGAAGTATATTTTCTTAGAAGTACATTAAAGTTTGCAATTTTTACAGACTGATATTAATATACAGTCAAATTAAAATTGAGATCTTTAACTGGATAAATTACAATTTAAAGTATTTTCTGCATTATCACAGTATGTTTTGTCTCTTTAAAAGTTGTCTTTTTTCCTTATAAAATCAAAAAGTAAGCTAAATAACTACTTTGACTACAAATCAATTCACTTTCTTGTGAAGGCAGTACTGTGTCCTGAAAATTGATTGCTACAAACATATTAAATATCTAAATCACTGTATATATTTATTGTTTAAAGAGTTATGTACAGATGATTCTGTTGTTACTGAAGTACAAAGCTGCAGAAATAGAAATTACTCAGTTCAGATCTCTTGTGGTCTTCTCAATAAACAGAACTATAAAAAAAATCAGAAATTACTAAATTGAGGTATAAAAGGAATTAAAATATGGCAAGGTTAAGTGAAATTGCCCACATAAATACTGCACACTGAGCCCTAGTTTAGTTTCATTCAGTGTAAGGGCTATAATTTAGCTATTACTACAGCAATGGCTCCTTCTGGGGAGTTTAATGTCCATGGTTCACTCGGGATCAAACTCAGACCTTCATTAACAGCTGAGGACATGCTCTCACAGTGCAGGCCAGCAGACAGTTAGCCTACCCCAAAGGCATCCTGTTCACCCCTTCAGCCGCAGAGAGAGGTTTGACAGGAGCTTGCACTTTACAGATCTTCAGCATTGTAATAAAAGAAGCATGAGGGAACCGCCAGTCTGGACTTCCCTGATGTTAACAACTTACCCTGCCTACACGAATGTCTGCTGTGCTACCCCAGTCTGTCATCCCTCACTGCGGACCCAAGAGGAGAGCAGTGGCACTGCAGGGTGAGGCTGCGGGCAGCAAGATGGGAAGGGTTGCTATCACCCAGCATTGGCGCAGCTCCCCCAGTGACCGGGGTTGGGACCAATTGCTGAACAACCTTTCAGTAATGAGGCTGGTGAGTCAAGACTGGAGCATCAAACGTGGCCAGGGCTACAGCAGAGCTATAAAAACAACCAAGCTAGAGTATGGCTTTGGCAGTGGGTGCCAGAGCTCAAAGGCAGCTCCCAACAGAGGGGGTTCCTGGTAAGAATTTGCACAGTCCTCTCACCAGCAGTCTGACCAGGGGTGACATGGGTGCACCGTATCAGAGCTATTCTTGGGCACAGGCCCTCCAGCCACTGACCCCAGAGGGTTTACCAACCAGGCAACTACAAGCAAGCCGAAGAACATTTGTCTTCATTGTCTCTTGGGGTCATAACAATATTTGATTATCTTTTTTATTTTTACATTATCCTTTATTTTTTTATCAGACATCTAAAACAAGAGCATGAGGCCTATTTAAAGACACAGCAGAGGATTAAAGCAAATACATTCCACCTGTCAAAAAAAGACTTTAGAAAGAGCAGAGAAGTGTTGGCATGGTGAAACTGCAAGGTGGGGGGGGGGGATTAATAGTGGGAGCAATAAGGCATCTTTCAAAACCCTGAAGTCATAGCCAAATAAGAAAAAAAGGAGGGAATCACAATTTCTATCCGATTAAATGTAAATACACAGTAAATCAGGGCAAAAAGATTTTGGGATACAACTTCCTACAAACATCTAAACTAATAATAGATCCTAGAAATGGGACACTTGCCAGGGAGTCTTCAGGGTCAGATGATCACATATCAAAGGAGCTCTCTAGGAAGTTCAAGCAATGGCAGAAACCAAACTGAATTTGTAACAACTCTGCTTACTGCGAAGGAGTTTATGAAGGTTCCCATGCTGAATCTTTATGTCTGAAAGCATAGGATTAGTTTTCACAAGTGGATGTGCTCGGAATGTTCATACATTAGAACCAAAATGGATAAATTGCTCCAATATTAAGCCTGGAGTTCCTGCATGTGGGTGGGAGATTTGAATACTAGCTGTGGTTCATAGGTCCTCATAGGACCCTAGGATAATCCAGGCTGGAAGAGACCTCAGGAGTTCTCTAGTCCAACCTCTTGCTCAAAGCAGGGGCAGCTTGGGTCAGATCAGGCTGCTCAGCGCTTTATCCAGTCTGGGTTTGGAGATCTCCAAAATCAGAAACTGCACAACCTCTCTCAGTAATCTGCTCACCTTCTTGGCTGTCCTGATGGTGAAAAACATGTCTCCTTAAGTCTGGACAGAAGCACTCTTGCATTATACAGGGCATAATACTGAACCTATCAAAGGTCCCCAGTAGTTCTGATCTAGGTTTGAAGTTAGCTTGGAGTTGGGTGGTGGATCGAAAGAACTCCAGACAGCACACCAAACCACAAAGATTCTATAATTCATGTTTGGGAAAACTATTTTAACTGAGTGCTCTATATCTACATCAAATTATGCAGTCCATTTTGTTATGGGGGTTATGCTGACATATGCAGAATAACAGAATTCTATGAAACCTGAATGATTTGGAGACTGACTTACCAGGAGAGCACATGGTGGAGAAAGGGAGGATCTCTTCAAAGATGCCCACAACTTTAGAGGCCAAGTGGAGAGGTGAAGTGCTCCCTACCTGAGACCTTGTAGGAAACGGAGAATAAAAAGGACTCTTCCCCATCCAAAAGTCAGTCAAGGAATGGATTGGAAAGAGTAAATATTCACGATCAGCTCTGAGCTTGGAAATACAACCCCAGGCTCCCGAGCTGAGCAGGCGGTCCTTATGCTACTGCTGAACTTCTTCCCACCTGCAACTTCATTCCCATTTAAGTTCCCAGATTTATTGCATTTTTTCCTTTAAACAATTGCTCTTTCATTTTGGCATCCCTGCTGAGGCCAGGCAGTTCACATAGTCCTGTGAAAGTGGTCTTTGATACATATCAGTTGCAGCTCTATACTTCTTAACATATTGTGGTCTTCAAACCAACCTCCCACTGTATAATCCCTATCCATTCACTGCTGTGCTTTCATTCTGTTAAGCAGTGTCCTGCTTGTCCTCCAGGTTGCTCATATATCTCACCTCTCCTGCTGCTATCCAGACAGGCTCATGACTAACATTTTCCTTCTTTTTGCCAAGTCCTGGCCTTGAATTCCTCTTCTGCCATCTGGTACAACTTCATTGTTAATTTTGACATTGTTCTTATCACTCTGCTGAGTTTGGTGCTACCTCAAATGTCCTGCAGTTTAGAGGATGTCTCTCACCATGACACCATGTGTCATTATAGAATAGTCTTACTCAGGCATTCTCAGCTTCTTGTATTGCCCATAGAGTTTGGCATTTTCTTTGCCACTTCTGCATAATCATTCATTTTTCTGCCAATGCTCTGTGAAATATTGTCCCCTGCTAAGCAAAAGCTTTCTGTGCACCAGCCTGTCATCTGCCTGTTGACCTTTTCTCTTCTACTTGGAATGGTTATGCAATTACCTAGCTATGCCATAAAGAGATATATTTTCCTCTCCATTTTGCTTTTACTATCGATCTCTTGATTTTTACTTTTGTTGCTTTGTCTTCTACCGTCTTCCAGGGGAAAGAAATTCTGCTCAAAGTGAGAGTTGGTACCAAAAGTTAAAAAATCTGCTTGCTGAATGTAAAAATTTGCATGTATTTTGTGCAGTACTTCGTAAGAATCAGCTTCTAGAGCCAGCCCAACTGTCCTGCCTTCCTGTAGTTGCCAAACTCACCTTCAGGATCAGTACCCTGCTTCCATTTGTCTCTGAGCCAGCAAGACTACTTGAGATCATGAGCACAGCCTAGGGACTCTTGATGCACTGGAATATGTCTTCAGTGACAGAATGTATGTTCAGTCTCTGCCAGTCATACTGGCCCCATGAAAAAGCCATCCCTGTACATAAGCAGCCTCTCCTGCTCTGCTCTGGCAGAGTCCATTTTCCAAATGCATTTTGTACAGGGTACAGTTTCTGCAGAGAACATACAGAAATGTGAAACCCAGGGTACTGACTTTGCTCAAGTAGATCTGACTGGCCACACCTTTCTGCACTAAAATCTCATTGCCAAATCATATTCTAGTACTTACAATGCCTCAGCATATGGATGAATTCTAATTATGGCAATAAAATGCATGGACATACAAATATACAGCATTATTCTTCACATAAAAGACACCAAATGTACACAGTTTACTCCTTTGCCAGGCAGAAACTGAAAACTACAGTCTTTTAAACATTCTAGCTTCTGTCCCTAAAAATATATTGCTAATAGAAAGGAAAAAAATGTTAATTAAAAAATCTTAATTAAAAAAAAGAAAAAAAAAAGGGGAGGGCAAGGTGATATCTGAGAGAAGTCAAAATGATATTTCAGGTCTCTGGGTCTATTTTGAGGAAGAAGTCCAATTTTCATGAAATCTGTCTCAAATTTGGTTGCTTTGCCACAAGGGCTAGGATGCAGTGTTTCTGAGATATGTAAGATTTCAGAAGATTTTGATCAACTGTCAGTGATCAACCAGCGTCAGTGTAACCCTAGCAATGTGTCAAAAAATGGAAATGAGATAAATTCATCTCTAGTTAGCGGATTAGGCACATCCAACAGCACAGTGGGATATGGCAATATAGAATTATATGTGAATGTGGAAATCAGATGCCTGGGTTATAAAAGAGCATGTTTGTGTAACAGGCCCTTTGACATTTCCCAACGTTGCTGTTTCTTGTGGCTACCTTTGCTTTGGGCCAAATACTGAAAGGCTCAGAAGCTGTCATTAAAGCTCTGCTGTACAGGAATGCTTCTCTAATTGTAGGTGACTAACATACATGGTAATGATCTGGGAAAAGTATGTAGAGCATTTCCATTCTAACTCTATTCTCCAAATACAGAAGTCAAACCTGCTATGTGACTGAGGTAATAAAAAAATTGCCATTTTGCTGGACAGAATGTGGATAGAGGAAATATATTGGGGCAAAGTTGCTATTTGCCACAAGAAAAAGATGAGCTATGCAGATCTCTGTGTCAAAGTAGGAAAATTCTGACTAGAAAAGGAGATTCTGAACCATTCACAAGACGAATTGATTGAACTTTGGCTTTGTAGTGCTGAGGAAAAGCATGCTCAAACCATGACAGTGAGCTACCAGGAGAGGTCCAACCTAAGGTGGCAGAAGAAGCTGGACAGTCCAGTGGACAGCTGAAAAAGCCAATGCAAAGACATAAGAAAGCCCAGGAGAATAGACCTGTAAGAATTAAGAGTTTAAAGAAAAGCTATAGGGGGTTTTAAATGTTGATTTAAAATCAGCATATAATCCCATGCATTTGACACTGCTGGTATCAAATAAACAACCAGGCTAAGCTCCCATGCCCTCATCATCACTAGAGGACCCAAAAGTAGGGCTTCCTCTCATTTTAGTAAATGTTGCTTCTGTTTCCCACTAGTGAAAAACACAGCCTGATTGAAAATGTTTCTTTGCAAATGCTATCATTATTTTAAACCTTCTGCATCAAATTCTTTTTGTACTCAAGTAAATACTGAGTAATAACAATTTACTCTGATCCTATAAGAAATAGTGAAGGAAAAGAGGTTTAGCTATAACTCATGAAGGTAGTTTATCTCATAGCATCAGAGAAAAGCTATTGCTGCAAAAAGGATTTTAAAGGTTCTTGTAACCACAATATGAAAGCTATTCCTCCATAGCATTCAAACCCTTCTGCTTTACTACTAAAGATAATACCGCATAAATACAACTTAATCCAGGCATCTGAACTTCCTTCAGCAACATATGTATTATCTTTCCATTTTTATACACAACAAATCTGATAAAAAGAGATTATATAAAGAGAAATCATTGGAGCATTACAGCATGAGTATAGCACAGACTAGTTTCCTTCTTTTCAAGTAATCCCAGTGTATACAGCCAGAGGAGTCTAATAATTAGAAAAAGAAGTACTTCTGTTAGGAAAAAAAACATTTAAAAAATCCCTGACTTTGAACGTACTTTACTTTGTGCCGAATATTTTTAAATGCTTAAATTTCTAAAAGCTCTTTATCACTAAAGAAACCAAATTTCTGCTTTATTTTGCTGCCTATATATATATATTCACTGCCACCGTCTCTTTATCAACAACACATTCAACTCAAAAAAAAAAAAACAAGCAACCACGAGTAAAGAAGGTAAAGAGGCACAGAAATAGTAATATTTGTTAGGATTAGGAGTAAAAACAAACTCCAAAAAGTATTTGGGACAAAATAATCACAGATAACCAAACCCTCGAATGCCCACTACTCAGGGACATAGGCACAGGGAGAAACAGAGTGCAGACATTGATGCTGGTACCAGAAAACACAAGCCACAGAGCAGCAGAGATTTGTGAGTAAAGACCTTTAAAGGCCTGTGATGAGTCAGATATGACAGCCACTTGAAACATAATCCTGAGGAATAGCACTAGCTTTCTTGTGAATGCATTCTGACAAAGTTTAAAGTGCATTGTTTATTCCTCTAAGCCTGAGAAACACAGGAACATACAATGCATTACTAAGTGGAATGTCCCTCAACATAAAAATAATTGAACTAATAATCCTGTGGTCCTCTAAATAGCTATCATCTGTATTTCTTACATGTAATTAAAACCAAGAAAATAATGCTGATTATTTTGCTGCAAGACATAATGCTGGAAGGACTGTAACAGGGAAAGGTGTGGTGCAATTCCAACAGAAGGAAGACTGAACAGAGGCACTCTGCTAGCCCTGCCCACTGGAAAAATCTGTCTCTGAGGAGATGTAGCAATCATGCATACAGGCAGAAGTGGCCAAAATGAAGGGCACTTAGGAAGGGAAGTATCTGCAGGTCAAAGCTATTTCACTAACCTTGCAAAGTTGCCATCACAGTTGTTCTCACAGTGCAGAATTTTCTACTAACTTTCTAGTTTATTTATAACACAAAATGGCTAAAGCCAAGTGAGTCTGTATAAGGAATGAAAAATCTCATAAACAGTTGAGGACTAGACATGCAGGGCAGGCACCAGCAAGAGGCATAATACAGAGTCCTATGAGTACCTGTGAGGGGGACATGAGGGTCCCTGAAGTCTTGTGTGGTGGCTTGCTAAGGAGAAACTTCACCTGGTGCTTCCCAGCTTTCTTCAAGAAGCTGGAGAAACTGCCATAACACCACATTTCCTGTCTGCAGGCAGTACGACATAGGATGAGCTTTGCATATTGAGTCAATGTGCTGACTTAACAGAATAGAGGGTGTGAGATGAGACCATTGCCCCATTTATTAGTGTGAGCCTGTGTAGCTGCATGGTTATTTCCAGGGCTTGCTGGAAACCCACTACTGGACTGCTCTGAAAGGCCACAAGCATCCCCATGGCCCTTGCAGAGAGTCCAAACAAGGCTGGAACGAAATATCACTCAGTCCAAAGCCCAGGAGGCATGTGCAGCTTCTTCACCACAGAAAATTGCATTCATCTACTAAGAACACAGAAATGCTGTGTGGTGGATGTGGCCAACCTCAGGGCTGGATACAAGGTCTTAAGAGATTTTACCTCCACCTACATCAGGTGCCATGGTCTCCTTACAGCACTCAGTATCAGAGAGCTCTAGGCAATGCGGAAAGGGGTCATAAGCATTATGAGACAGTCAACCAACTAGACAGGACAGTACACTTCTCTGGAAATGGGACATTATGCAGTGCTCCCTACTCTTGCAGTATTTCCATCTGGTAAGTCAAGGCCAGGGTTTGCTCAAATTAGTTCTCTAGCCAGGACGTACAAAATGTCCTACAGACCCACTTCAAACAAAACATCTGTGAGTACTGTGTCTGGAAATGAAAGCCTGAGAAAGGGGCTCCAGTTGGTATTTTGAATGACGTGGGGTTTACTCATTACACACTTTCAAATCTAAATTCCTCTGGGGCGTTGCTGACTGTCAGCGTAAGCCCCTGAAGACAGAGATTTACACAGGTATGCTGACAGCAGAATCAAACCCCCGATTTACTACTCACTAGCTCAGAGCAGAAACGCTAAACTACCACTCCATCCCTCCTCCTCCCGAACAAATCTCTACTCTGGCACAGAGAAAATGTGTTTCGCAGCTCCAGATAACGATTCATTTCGGGACTAAGATGTGACGCCTCCCCTCAGCCCAACTGAGCCGCCAGCGCTGCAGTGGCCCCTGAGGTCCTCGGAGGAGGGTGGTAGCAGGCAGCAGCTGGCCCTGACGCCTGCCTCCCGCCGGGTTGCTCTTGCTTCATCCTACAAGAGCAGAGGACAGCGCGTCCCGCAGCCTGCAGGTGTCTCCCAGCGGAGACAGCTGCGGAGCCCCTTGGGATCATGTGTGGTACCAGAGCAGATGTTCACTTGCTCTTGGTGCTGTTTGTGAGACAGACCCTCTCTGATCCTGTCAGCGCGCTGAAGCACACCGACTACAAGAGGACGGCCGCACTCCCGCGCCTGCAGCTGCTCCTTTAACGTACAAAGGCAGGATTTCAAGTGAAGAGAAGAATGGGAGTCTGGCTGCAGCGTTTCTTTCATTGCTACAACAACAGATTGGAAGAAGCTGAGAGTTTTGATGCCTGGACAACTGGATTCTGAATCGTGAGAGGCTTTGACCCCCCTCCCCTCCCCACATAAAACAAGCCCCTTTGACTTCTTCTCTCAGCAGGAGGGGGAGGGAGGGCGGATTTACCATGAAGACAAATCGAAGATGCAGAGCCCTGCTAGCAGTGAGTCTGAATCTGATGGCTCTCCTCTTCTCTACAACAGCTTTTATCACGACCCACTGGTGTGAGGGCACACAGAGGGTCCCCAAGCCGAGCTGTGGGAAAGAGAAGAAGACAAACTGCCTCAACTACAGCGGGAATGAGACTGCAAATGAGACAAACCAGAATGTGGTTCATTACAGCTGGGAGACTGGAGACGACCGCTTCCTTTTCAGGTATTTCCACACTGGGATCTGGTACTCATGTGAGGAAAATATCAATGCTGCTGGTAAGTATAAAACAACTTCCTTCCACCTTGTGTTGCTTTGTGTTTGGCTTAGTGTGATAAACACACAGGCAAGCTGTTCTGTGTTGTATCTTAAAGCAGATTCGCCCTGAAGAGAGAGGCAGGATTTTAACAGTTCTTTGTTGAAAAGCAACCTGTTTCCAGCAAGAGCAAAGATTTGCTTGTTTACCTGCTGGCTGATGCAGGGTCTGTGCTCTGAAGCCAGCTGAGTCTCTGATAAGCAGTATGTGCTACCCCCGTGGGCACTGCAGCCAGCCTGGTCAGTGCTTCCCTTCTGGGAGCTGCTCCATGGAGCGCACAAAGAACAGTGGCTGGTAGTTGTTAAGGAGGTTCTGACATCTAATTGTAATTGCCCCTGAAATAACCTAGGGCAGTGTCTGAATGACAGGGAAAGCACAAAAGTCACAGTTTTTATCATGCCATAGCCTGGACTGCCTCTTTTCTGGTATCTCTTAAGCAAATGACCACCCATAATCCCTTCCTGGTGGCTTGATTGCATGTTTATTGAAGGAGAGTAGTGAAATGGCAGTTAAAGGGCACAACCGGGCACAAGAAGGCTCATTCCTGTTCCCCACTCAGCCATTTACTTGCTGAGAACTGCTCAAGAAGATGTCTCTTCAGCTGTTCAGAGCATTCATTTCCTCTGCTGTACCCTGGCACTTTTACCAGGAGTAGAACACTGAAGGGCGGATGGGAGGTAGCAGCCATTGGGACTGATTTAAATCTCAACAGATGCAAACTGACAATCCCTACTCCCAGAGCTGTCTGGTAGAGCTAACATCCAAACTCTGCTTTTGAAAGAGCTTTTTTACTAGATTATGTGATTGGAAAATAAAGTTTACAAATGTGACACAGTGTAAGATGGTGATGGCATGTGGCGTTGCCCAAAGAGCAGACTGGGGAGTTGATCCTTTACCACTATTGGGAGAGAGAAACAGTTAATCATCCTACATGTTGTGTCTCTGAGGACACAACCTCCCTGATAATGAGAAGTTTATGAGGTCATGGTGAAACTTCTCTGTAAGGATGTACTATAAAGCCAGGCAAACTTGGGGAGAAGCTCACAGTCCATTTCATCCCAAGGTGCCGTGTATATTCAGTTATTTTTGTGGATAATGTTTCAAGAATTAGTTGGTCATTAAAACCCATTTTAATGTATGGAAATGCAAGTTGATGAACTTCAGCCTTGGGACTGTCAATAAACAGTTCCATGCTGAAATGAGGGCACCAAAGTAACCCTCTTTATGTTAGAAAAAAACTACAGAAAACAAAGATGATTTGTCTCACTGCTTTAGAAATAAACATAGGCCACAGCAGCCTCAGTGAGCAGCTTAACACTCTGACTTCTTGAGCATCTTAGCTGGTATTGGGACAATCAAGCATGCCCAAATTTCTGGCAGATATTGAAAGCTTTCCAAGCCAAGATGTATGTGTGAGATAAGTTGTAACTGTGTGACTCTAGCCCACTCAGAAAACTGAGTTATATGTGGGAGAAGAGAAAAACAGTGATCTATTCTGTACTAGGTAAACAAAGCTGTGCTGTAGTGGGTGATTTCAGGAGATAGCTGGAAGCCAGCTTTAGAAAGTTATGGTGAAAGCAGGAGCGAAGGCGTTGTTTCTCCCTCCTCACTCCGCCACAGCAGGCACATGTGTGTTTCCTCTTATTTGAAACACTAAGTTCATGAAAAGTACTCTTCAGTTAGCAGACCAGAAGTGAACAGCCTTTGGAAAGAATCCAGCCAGCTACAGGGATGTATTGGCTTAAACAGACAGCTGCCTCATTCAGGATTTACCACAGTTATTTTCTGGTAAGGAACAATGTAATGGGCACAGATGTAAATTTGTCCCTGAGACTGTCAGCATAAAATAACCATGAAAGGTCTTAATTCAGACTTATGGGTTTGTAATACCAGACTGTCAGTTCATTATCATGGCCTTTTGCAACCTGGCTGGTGATCATCTTACCTGACTTCCAGGGTAAGGAGGCACCAGGCAGCCTCAACCAGCAGCACTGAGCTCATGATTATACATACACTCTGATGCTCTATATATCTGTTTGTAATCCATCCCATGGACTCATCACATTGTCCACAGCATGCTTACTGATCACAGTCCTGTAGGTATCAGAAGTCATACAGTCATCATGTTGGCAATTAACACCTTAGCACACCAGGAGAACATCCAGAAAACACCACGAAGCACACAAATACTCGTGTTAAACTAATCAAAATCCCTAGCTTGAATGCACTCTATACTTTCAATGTCATCTTTCTCAAAGCTTTACCAATAGCATACTGAAAGTGACGGCAGCAACAGCCTTCTTCCAGACAAAGTCCTTCTGAAAGCCACTCCATAGCCTCACACCTATTTCAGCAGAACCTGTGGCCACAGCCTATGGTCAGCAGCATTCCTACAGCTCCTGACCTGTCCATGATTCCTCACTGCCAATGTCTGAAGCTAAGCAACATGAATCCCACCAGGAACATATGAATGCCAGTAACACTCTCTGTGATTGCAATGCTGTCAAAGCCTTCCAGAGACTCATAACTTTCCCAGCTGTAAGCCACATTCTTCATCTACCAATCAAGCATTTGACTTCTCTTTCCCTGTAGTCACAGTGCTGTCAAAACTTTCTGCTCCCTGCACTGGTGCAGCTGCAACACAGCTGATCTTGTAGTGCAGACACAACAGGACCAGCTCCCAGTGGGTTGATATTGCAAGAGCCAGCACTGCAGGGCTTCCAGTTGGTTGGAGTGGCTGGGACTCAGTCACACTTTAAAGTGACATTTAGGCTGCAATCAAATTAATATCGAGTGTCCTCCCACTCTTTATCTGAAATGTCCATTTAGATTCCAGATGTTGAGGTGCAAAAAGCATGCCATCCACTCTGCAGAGGCTAGCAAAGTGGGACTTCATCTTGAGGCAGGTTTCTAGTTTTCACTGACATCTCTAAAAGGGATTGAATGCTGTGATTAGTTCTGAATAATTTGCAAATCTAAAATTTCTTTTTATCCAGCATGTCTAGGAAGATAACGCAAAAAGCATTTAGTACCTGAGAATTGTGAATCGCCTCTGGGAATAGAGGGACTGGAACATATATATTTAATTAGTGGGTATGTCCTCTAATTATTTAGCACTTCTGACTCAAAAGTATGCTGAATCCCAGTCTATCAAACAGAGGAGGAAGGCTCTCCTTTTCGGAGTGGGTTCATGCTTTGGATCTCACACAGGTGGAGGCACCTTCTGTTAGAGCAATGCACCTGAACTCTAAAGGGGAATGAAGCTAGAGCATGTGCTATGAGCTTTGTAGATTGTGCTGGTTATGAGTCTTGTTCTGCAGTCACACACTGCACAGGGCACTTGATGCTACCTCCTGGCTCATGAATTCCTTGGCTATGGCCAAGCATCTCTGAGCCAAGCTCTATAATTTAATTTATTTTTGAGTATGACTTTGAGTGCAAATCTTGTTTCACACCTGCAGCCTAGGTCTGTGCTTGTGTCAGTCCTGGACACCCCACAAGATACCAGACAAGTGATGTGCCACAGGAATGACGGTGGTAAACTATAGTTTCTGTGACTCAAGAACAAACATGCAACAAAAAAAATAAACACATGAAGTAGGTAATGTGGCGTATCTTCTCCTAACAGGTAGAGGAGTTTCAGAGCTGGGAAACAGTAACAAGTTAGCTGAGTTTTCTCAATAGTGTGTTTGCTTTGATTTTAATAGAAAAAGCCTACGAACTCAGATCTTGTTTAAGTTACTAATGAACAGTCTCAGCAATAACATCCACATTCAGAGGGAAAAGCAGCTGCCTAGGTGACTTTTAAGAGCGCTATCCAGTTGAATAAAAAAAAAAGCCTTTCCCTGTTGCTCACCATGCCCCATAGAAGCCAGGGAGATCAGAAATGGGTATGCATAGGCATGTTTTGTATTCTTGGAATAATGTTTTGAGGCTAAGCGGTCTGTTTGTATGCTCTGTATCACATATTCCTCAGCACTCTTCAAGAAATAAGTGGTAGAGTAGAATTTAGATGGTATGTAAGGATGCATCAAAATGTGCCATAAATACGGACATTAAATGCACATTTGAGAAGGAGCCAGAAAACAAGAGAGGTGTATCTTGCAGGAATGAATAAATCTGTGACATGGAAAGACAAGAACTAGCCATACATTGTCACAGATGCAGAGCAGTACTGCATATCCCTTCTTCCCTGCCACCATGGGATAATAAGCATATGTGATTCACCATAGGCTTCTGTCCAGAAAGAGAGAACAGGGAGAAGCACCTTGTGAGTATATAATTAAAAGCAAGAGGAATTGGGAATTCTTGCTAGATTATGAGAAATACAATATAATTAGCATGACTGAAACCTGGCAGGTTTATTTGCATGACTGGAATGCAAAAATTGCTACTTATAAATTGTGTAAGAAGGAAAAAGTGGTAAAAGGAATTGAGTAGGTAGAGCTCTATATTAAAGATAAAATTTCCAGTGATGGAGGAACTGAACCCAGGGGGCCTGGATAATCTCCATCTGACAATGTTGAAATAATTGGCACATGAAAATACAGGGCTAGTAGCAAGAATCTGCACATGCTGTATTCAAAGAAGACTGGAAAAAAATTATATAGGTGACTTGAAGCAGCAACCTTAGGACAGTTTTGGGGGACAGCACAACAAATGGGTTTTATCAAAGGCAAATCTTTTAACAAGATGAATCACTTCTTAGACAAGGGTAATAAACTAGACCCAGTCTGCATGGATTTACAGAAAAGCATTTGATGGAATGTCCCACTGAAAAATTTTTTTACTGAAGAACTACAGAGAGTGGAGGGAATGGTAACAATGTGGTGATAAATATAGGTATGCTTCACATCAGAGAATGCTGAAGAGCCTGAGCCTCTTCAGGCTGGAAGGAAGGCACAAGGTACAGAGAACTATGATATTGGTGGGGATCAACTGGGAATGACAGAGATCAGACAAAAAATATCACTGATTGCTTGTGTGACTTAAGAACAGTAAGGCATAACACAAAAAAAGAAATACTCCTTCCTACAGAGCTCCGTGCCAGGGAATGTTGTGAAGGCCAAAACTGGGGATTGCATGGATCCAGGAAGCAAACATCCATTTGTGTTACTGATATGATGATTTGAGAGTAACCTCTGGCCAAGAAGTCCCCAAACTACTGATACAGTACTGACATTACAAAGGGAGTACATGAGCAGAATCACCCTATATCCATCCCTTTGTTCTTCCATAAATATCTATCATTGGATGATGATACAAAAATAGTGAAGTAGGTAGACCTTTTGCTTGAAGCTGTGGTGCAGATTTTACTTTGTTTTGTTTATTACATGGGGATAAATAGAAAGGCTGTCAATTGACAAAAAATAATATTAGAAGAAGTCTGTGGCAAGTAATATGAAAAACAGAAATAGTTACACCGGAGATCAGATATTTCTAGTTACCTTCTATTTTGGGTTTGGGACTGGTTCTGCTATTGCTGAGATTAGCAATCTAGGAGAAAGAACTAAGGATAGAATTCATGTAGCCTAAAAAGGCAAGATGTATCCTACAGCAAACCTGTGGACATTATCAGATGCAGATGTCTGTGCCCAAACTGATCAACATCATCACTGGAGTCAGTAGAGAGTAGTGAGTACTTCCTGGGGAGATTAAATTCTTCCTCAAACAGGATGAACTGAGCCCTGGGATTATGTATTTTCTTCATTAGCCAAAAAGGAATCTAGGAAGTTGCCATTTCTAACACAGAAGCCTTAATTTGAAGAGGATAATCCTGCTTTAAATGCACTCCTCACATATGCTATGGCACAAAGTCTGGGAATATTGGCATAACAGAGGAGACTTTTTTCTGCATAACTCAAAATGTGAATTGGTCTGATAGAGTTGTAAGAATAGTTTTAAAATTTAAAAAGGTTTACAGCACCAATCACTAAGGCATAAAATTCTTTGAGGTCACAGGCAGTTATCAATTGCAGGCAAAAGGTAGGAAACAAGTTGTGGGCCAATATTTGTCTCTGGGGTGACTGTGAACTGCTAAGTGCTGTGATACAAAGGAATAGTATTATTCCAGGGAAGAGTCAGCACCCCTTTGCAAGGCGCAGGTAACACCTGTGCGTTTTGTTAAAGCCATCATGCAGAGTTATGGTAAGAAAAAGAAGGATTTGAAATAGATGCAGAGTGGAATTTCTAAGGTTGTTAAGGAAAAGAGAATCTCTCAAGAAAAGAAAAACTAGTCCTCTTTAGTATAATGTATCAAAGATCTAGATGTGATGGTACCTTATATATATAATATACATAAAATATATAAATACTTATATTTATATATACTTCTTTATGCATATTTTTATATTTTATATACAAAATATATAAATATATATGTGGGTAAATATTAAGAAAATAATATGACTTAAGTAACTAATCATTGAGAAAAAAAGGAAAATCCAAGGAGGGGTTCCCAGAAAGTGCATCACTGGACTTCACCTCATCTGCATCACCATCTGCATCATCTGGACTTCACTGCATCACCAAGGAAATCCATGGGCTGAAGTGGGTACTTCTTAAAGTCACAGAAAGAAGTATAGGAGGGAAAAATAATGTTTCTGGAATGAGGAAGCTTGGAGTGAGTCCTGCATAGATTATTTGTTGGTATCTTAAGGAGGTCTGAAAGGAGCCATCTTGGTTTGACTGCTTTGCTGATACCATGTTTCTACTCTGTTAGGTGACATCCATGCTTTGGGGTTGGTGCTGATCACCAGTGAGAGCCAAGAAAAAAACAGTTGCTGACTTAATGCATATCACGTTTTCTGAAGGGTTTTATATCTTCTCCAAAGCATCAGAAATTGGCTACAGGTGGAGACAATATATGAGGAGGTTGCTTTGCTGCCGTTGACATTATTACAGCCTCTCAGTATCTAATTGATATGTCTGCTCATGCACTGAACATTAAACTGAGGATCTAATTTGGGATCAGAAAAGAAATCTCCTTCAGGCTATATAACAGCTATAGTAACAAGTTTTTGCCTTCGTTTACAGCACGGGGAAAGGTCCGTTTCAGAAAAGCACATATGAACTCCTCCTAACAAATTCCCCCTTTTTTTGCAACAGGAAAAAATTGGCCTGGCCATAGGAATTTAAGCTGTAGGAGTCTTCAGATCTGTTAATGTTCCTCACAATATTCCTGCTCTCTTCCTGTTGGTACATGATAGCTGTGGTTACTGTGGCGGTGGTTGCTTTATTATACACATTCAGTTTTTTATAGGATGTTGGGGATATTTTGTGCCTGCAGTGCTCTGGGAATTCTGGATTTTAAGTCCTCCTGATTCTGCTAGACAGACTATGCTATTCTGCTAGCTCTATGAACATCTATCATACATAAAATGTGGACATAAAGTCCCTGCAGGCTGAGACCCATAAGAGAGGAGAGTAAGGGAATAGGCAATGAACGACCTTATATGAGAACTTACACACTACCTCATGAGCAAAACCTGTTCCGTTCTCTTTGGAAGTGTCTGTCCTCAACCATTTAATCCAGTAGCCTTAAAGTAGCCATCTGAGAGGTTCTAGTAGTTCTTTGTAAATTGAATAAACTTCAAAGTGCTAGAAGACTAACACCCAAGACTAAGGCCCCATATTTCAAAGAGAATAAAGATGTTTACCCCAAAGTCAGTTAGTGAAAAATATTAATAAATGCATTTAGGGCTACAGAAATAGATGCAAGATGGAATATCAAGCATCATGGTATCACTATGGTTTTTTAATTACACCAGACGCAATCCTGATTTTAAAACTTTTTTTATATAGACTAACAGAACTTGCTTACTGGAAGATCTCAAAATGAGGACTTACCAGGGAATAGGGTTGCTTATAGCAGGATCCTCTGTTAATCTTCAATTGGTGTAATGTTACTCAGTATTCTTGTCAGTAAACAAAATGGCAATATAAATCTTTGCTGATCTAGCTTACAAATGACTACAGAAGACAGTAAATACAAGAAGCAGATGCTATTATTATGGAATGTCATGGTTTGTAGAATAGTCACAGGCAAGCAAAATTCAGTGTAAGGTGTTCCACCTTGAGTTTGGCTGCATTTGGTGGGAAAAAGGACACAAACCATGCTCACAGTGAGGGAAATTAACTGAGAAAAAGAGCCATTCCACCATTTCTAGAGTCACTAGATCCAGAGAGACCAAAAACCACCTCATAATATCATTCAGACTGATTTCACTGTGCATCACCTGGCCAGAAAAAAAAAAAAACACTAAATGAGAATTTATTGCAAAGTTATTATTTAGAAGCTTGAAATTAAGGTTTACAAGAATAAATGCAGTGCAACTTTTTTCACTTGATTTTAAAACCTGGATATTATGTTTAACCTCTTAGTCTGTGGCTGAAAGGTTAAAGCTATCTCAGTTTCCATACTCCAAGTCAGATGTGCCTGCCTGGAAAAACAGGATCCCTCAACCCAAAAATCATCTTTGGATAGAGAAGGTGGGAGAAGTTTCTGGACTTCACTTTGAAACAGGCAACCTAAATTACCATGGCTAAAAGGAGCAGGTTGCAGATAGATGGGCGAAGTAGGGAAGAAATACTGTCATGGTGTTAACTGTGGAGAAGAAATACAGGTTGATGTAGTACAGGCTCTGACATTCAAGGTTGCCTCCCCTTCAGCAATCCCTTTTCCTCTTACCTACAGTCACTTGTGGATGTTTCAAGCCACAATCTGAGGACCTGTACTCACAGCAATGTGCCATGCCATCAGAGGAATGCTCTGTCCTGAATCTGTCTTTTCCTCTATTTTGGCACACATCGGCTTTTGATGTTTCCATTGTCTGCAGTAATCCCAGTGGAAAAGAGTTTTCTTCTTTGCTGTCAGTGACTTTCATCTCTGCCTGCCTGGCTCATGTATCTCTGGAGCTAGGGAACAGATCCAATGCAAATACTCTGCTTGAGCATTATTGGAGAGAAGCACTTGGCATGGTTAAAAGAGAATCCACATTGATCCACAGCTAGTAAGTGAAAGGAGTGGGAGCTGTTGAACCACATTTCTTCTACAACCAGGACTTTAGGGTCTTATTGGCTATTTAATCCTTTGATCTTTGCTAATCACCAGCCTAAATGCAGCTGCTAATGCAGTCACCTGGGAAAATGTAGAAAGCGTGACATGCATTATAAAATGATGTAGTTCATACAACAATGTACGTACAATAAGTACTTCATACAAGTACATTATCAGTTACATCTTCTATTGAGAGAATCCTTTCTAATTTTTCTCAGTTTTCTTGGGAGATCTTATAGTTCCGCAGATACTGGACTGCTGATAACATTAGCAGAGTAAGCACAGTGTGGCAGATGGGCACCTGCAGGATAAGGAGGTGAAACCTCTCGTCTTCCCATTCTGTGACTTGAAATGCTAAGAGCACCTCAGAACTCTGTTGATTTAATGTTTTCTAGATTATAAAGTCAGGTTGAATTTGACACCAGAATAATCGAAAGCCTCCCTCAGCACCACTATTTCCCTGATTCTCCCAGTCATTTAGAAATCTGAACTACTTTCCAGCTCTCCAAATGGGAGATGTATGTACACCTCCATCAGGTCTTACCAAGGTAATCAGATGAGTCTTATGACTTGGATGTGTTTCAATCAGACATGATTTGAGAGCAGCCTGTAGAGATGTTTGCTTTCAGATGCTGCGCAAGATTTTTCACATCAGGAAGGGTTTAGCACAGAAAATGCAGTTTCCATGGCACTTAGTCCCAGTTAGCACAAGCGTGCTAGGCATTGCCTACTCTTCCCACACCTTCTGCCCTCTACATAGCTCTCTACTGCTCCAATGAACCAAAGAGGAAACTCCACAGTGGATTGCATCTCCCAACAGAATTATTACCATTTCTTTGTGAATATGTGAATTGATGAAATTTTTATTTCATGCCTGAAATAAAAAAGTGGAAATCTGAAAATTAAAAGTTTTTCCCCTTTAAAGGGTAGAAAGTTTTAAGACTGAAGTTTGCTGAAAGAGAACAGTAGTGTAGCAGTCAATTTAAAAACAACCCCAAAAGGGAAGAAGATTGTGAATTGTCTCAGCAGAGGCTGAGAAATTGAACAAATTTTCAGGTTATTTGAAAGTAAGAGAAATGTTGATGGGCAGCAGCTAGGAATGAGAGTTATCAGAGTGAGAAAAAGCCAATTGTTTTCATCGTTCAAGACATATCTTAGTGTTATTCTGCATGAACTTTACTTTCCAGCAGAAAATATTGCTCCAGCCAAATCAACACAGTCAACTGGAAAATGTTGATTTTGCAGTTGAATACTCAATTTTTCATTAGAAAAAATTCAATTATATACTCTGTCTGGGATCAGTTTAATCAAAAGTGTAATATTTCACTCATTAATTAACCTGATATGGCTCAGTTTGAGTGACCTTATTAACCTATATTTTCCCTGATATAGTACTTTATTTCACTGAAGTTGTGTTGGAGTCCTCAGTCTCGTCTAGGCTGGGATCCCTTGGGGGTTATATCTTTTTTTAGCCAAATACAATGATTTTACTCTCAGTAGATGATGTGGGATTGCATCAAAATTACATGACTCCAGATATAATTGGAGAGATAAAGATTTGTTAGGGCCTGTTGGGAAAAAAGGGGACCTTGTCTTTCGTAGGCTGGGAGCCAGAGTGTTACTAAAAGGGAATGCTGTTTAAATGAAATGTAATCATTTAAATTTTCATCAGAACTGTACTTTTGAACTCGTAAAATTTTATGCAGAGTAAGTGAATACAGACAGCTTTTTCTTTTTACTGCAAGATGAAAAGCAGAGTTATAACAGAGATCCTTCTTTCAGTCAGAACTACCGGAATTCTTTCAAGTCAAACTATTTAACTAGAATGTTTTGAACCAGTGTAGTTGGAAGACATACAAACTAGGATTTTTCAGAGTTGTTTTTATTTTGCTGCCCTGATTATTAATGAGGCATTTATTGTTGGTTCAGAGAGGAAAGGCCCAATATATGTAATCGAGGATATCAACTTCTGTCCTTATTATTGCAGTAGCCATGTTATAAACTTAGATTCTTGTCCTAAAGCCTATGGTTTTTGCTGTGTTTTCTGCCCTTTTCCCCCTTTCCAGTCTAAACCACCAGTTTACTGAGGTATACTCTGGACAAGTCCAGCCACTGCTGTGCAGTGAGGGGTCCTGAAGTCAGGAGCAAGCAAACCACACAGTTTAGACAACTGGTGGAAGAAACAGTAGAATACATGTGGGTCTCACAAAGGCAGTCATTCCAGTGTGCACACTGGCCTTGAAAGTATAGCTGTGTTCTGTAGTTTAGACCTAATCTATGTGTGCCTAGACCTGCCTTTCCAGCTGCCCTATGTAGCTCTCTAATTGCTCCCTAGTGTCTTCCATAAACCCACAAAAGAATATCAGCCTGCATCCACTTTGGAAGCTGCAGCTAGGCACATCTGGTCTGTTGCAATGTAGTTTCAATGCCCACAAGAAGGTGTACAGAGCTTAATGGGGAAAGAGGCCCAGAGCCCTGGGGCCAGTATATCGTACAGACTTGATAGCATTATGGGATCCATTTGTCTTAACTTTCTGGCAGGACTGAATCTGGAGGATTTGGAAAAGCCACTTCTCTTTCTTAGCCTTTGCTTTCAAATTATTGTTCAGGCTAGGGAGGTACAGATGCCTCTGAACTCTGCCTGAGAAAAGTAAAAGGAGCAAGCATTTGCTTCCAGCACAGAGTCCCAGCTGTACAAAGTGTGTCTGACACTATGAAGTAGGACCCTTCAGTGGAGAAGGTAAGAAAGCAACCCCACTATCTCCACATGCTAGGGAAAGGGAGGTGTCTGGGTCTACCTATCTGAGGTAACAGGACACATGGGTAACCACTCCACCATGTGCAACTGCTCATTAGCAATGTTCTGCAGTGCTTCTTTCCCATCCCTGAAGCAGCCTTACTCTTACCAGCTCATTTACTTTCTCCAGAAGACAGCTCAGTCAGATTAGTGCCTGCTTTTCACACAGCACCCTACTTTTTTCCTGAAGTGATTTAATTTTGCAGACATGAGACTATTTCCATGAGAAGTATGTGCCAAAGACTTGGAAGGGCTGGAAGCTCGGACTTCCCACCATGCTGTGAGCAGCAGAAAGAGAAGAAAGAGTATGGGCCTCATGCTGGAAGCAAGACAGAGAGATCAGCTCATTATGCTGCCACAACTTTCTCTCTGTTTCCCTGGCACTGACACAGTGATAAAATCCACATCTTCACTGTTTCCTAAGAACACACAGAACTCAAAGCCAAGCTTTCTTGAGTAGAAACTACTAAGGAACTTGAAAGCATTTGACCTCCAGTGCTGCAGAGCCATGAAATGAGAAAATTCACAATGAGCCTGTCTGGGGAATTGCTGTGCATGCTCCTGGGAAACTGAGCCCAGGGAACTTTAAGACCCAGGAATTTCTCCTCCCTTGATTGTTTGCTGTTGGTGTCCTTCCCAGTTCAGGCTAGGCACATATTCAAGATGCAGATGGATGCACGTGCACAAGCACACGTGCTCTCACTTGCGTACACATGAGTGACACTAATGTGACAATACAGACCAACCTAGAGAGAGCTGTGCCAAAAAGCACCCACAGAAACACAATATCACTATCAGCAAGCTCATTCCTCTTCCTCCTTTCTGGCTGAGCAGGTTTGCAAATCACTACTGATACGTGCACACCCCTTCTCTCTGTAGATGCACAAGCACATCATACTAATGATCCCTCAGATGTTACCATGGGCTCTAAGTCTATCATCCATACCAAGACCTCAAGACACTTGCCCAGCTCAGATCGTGGGGCTTTTCAGATCTCTCCTCCCACTTTCTGGCTGGTTCAGTTTGAAGTTCCCTAGCAGATTACAAATAAACTTACCCATACACATATCCAAGATTAGATTAATCAATTAAGATTAGAGAAAAACACAAGCAGATTTTGGGCTGTTGGTGGTATCCAGTCCTAGAAGTCCCTATGACCCATGTGCCCTTCTCTGGTAGCCCAGAAGACTCAACTGAGCCAGTGTAGAGCCAGCCTGCTTATAAAGGAATGCATTTGCAAGGGCTTGCATAGACGATGTTTCTACCTCACCCTTGGGAAGCCACAGAAGAAACTCTTACTGGTGTTTAGGTGGTTGGTCAATCCTTTCTACTCAGCCTCCAGCAGCTCTCTGACACTGACGAGCTCCAGAATGCTTGATATGCACTGTACATGGCCATTGTTCCTTCATGGAAGTGGAGAGCAATCAGTCCAGGTCAGTCCTTTCTAACTAAGTTATGTGCAAGGGAGACACTCCTTGGCTTTCTCCTCTGTCAGAATTGCTGCCACAGAAGGGTGGCTGGACTATCAGGTGGTTGAAACCTAAATGCTGTTCTTGTTGCATCTCTAAACAGCCTTTTCTGTATTCTCTAAAGACTCTCCAGGAGCATGGTTATGAGGAGAAGATGCATCTGGAAAAGGGCAGCACAGCAGGATAAACTCTTGCCAAGTCTAAAATTAAACTTAAGAGGGCTTAAGAGATCAGTTATACAAGATACCCAAAAATAACTTAGAATAAATCCTAGGAGGAGCAGTGAAAGCACTGCTGACATCTTCAGTTCTCAGTGAGATGCATGTCTGCATGTTGAAGTATGAATGTGGTCTATAAATACCACCAGTGGTTACCACTGAAATGAAGGAGAGGTTTCCAATGCTCCAGCAACAGGAACGATGATGGGAAGTGTTCTTCACCAGGGACTGCTTGTGCAGTTCTTACCACAACTTTTAGCAGTAACCCAGGCACAATCCAGACATCAGCTGCTGAAAATGATGTGACCTCCTTCCACACTTTTGTGTCTCCCAGTTACAGTCATTCTTTGTGCTATGGCACCAAAAGGACTTTTTCTGGACACCCCAGAATTTTCTGGCCATATTATTTAAATTGGAGGCCTCAGCCACAGCCAGCTCTCCTGGGAGAGGTGTTGTTCTGGGCAAGGTGATTTAAGAGAGAATGAGGATGCACATTCCTCCAAATAGCACATGATTACACTCTCTACATCTGTCCTGCAGACAAGGTACCTGCAGCCAGACACTGTGGTGCCATCAGTTTCCTCAGTACTCACGTGTGTTAGAGAGGCTTTGTACCTTGCCGTGTATCTGAAAGGTACCATTTATCTCCAGCTCTCGGAACAGCTGTGCAGTTTCTGTAGTAGCAAACGCCATTCCCCTTTGGCTGTCTTGGGATAACATGATATTTGTTAAAGGTTTTAAATAATATGGCTTCAGATTCACTGGAACCACAGATGAGAGATGACTCAATGCTACCCAGTTAGTTTAAAGTCAGGTTAAAATAAAACTGTGATAAAAGTAGTAACTTCCATCAGAAAAAAAAACCTAACCAAACCATAAAACCAAACTCAAAACACAGATCCATATGGCTACAATGAAAACTTGTGCTTAATCTGCTTATATCAAGTCCAAATTTAAAGGTTACTCTCCCTGTATTCCCTTGATTTTAAGTCAGTACATTCCTGACACACCTCATGCCCTAAAACATGGAGTGTCTGGATGAGAATGATTCATGCTTACAGCACAGAATCTTTTATAGTCCACCTATTTCTCTTTATTTCTTGGTCAGGGACCTAAAGTACACCACATGTGCAAAGACAATTAGGGAGCTGGGCCTGTTCTTGTCCCTACAGATAAAGAAAGGATGACTACATAGATGACAGAACAGCTAAAGAAGTTGGGTATAAGGAAACACTTCTTCAGAAGGGTGGTGAAGCCCTGGGACCAGAGCAGGAGAGAAACCCCATCCTTGGAGTCACCAAATAATGGGTATCACCATCCTTGAAGTATTGCAAGGTTTGGCTGAGAAAAGTCACAACTGACTTGATCAGGTGTTAGCAATAGTCCTGCTTCGAACAGGAGGCTGAACAGACCTGCAGGGTCCTGTCAACACAATGCTGTTATGATGCTGTGATTTCTGTCATCCATCAGATATTTTTCAGTCTGTTTGCCCCAAAACTTAATAACTTGCTCATCTGACATTCCTTCTGCTCAGTTATAGACTGCCCTACCTACTGTTTTGGAAACAGAGATGGTGCTTTGATAAATCAAGTGTCACTTCCTCTTCTTGACTGTCCTGTAGGCAGAGCCTGGATGCAGAGTAGAAATCCTGCCCCCTGCCATGGAGATATTGAAATGTTCATTTTAATGTCAGGTGAACCTTTTCTTTCACAGGAACTCATACATACACAAACAGACTACAGACTATGTACTCAACACTTTTCAGCATATTTAGCATAGGTTTAAAACTGCAAAAAGTAAATAAAAAGTGGTAGTGATAGCATTATAATAATAGATTGTTATTTCAGCACAGCTATCATTTGAATGGTTATGTTTATCTCAATCTTGGCAACAAAGACGCCAGAAAGATTAACATTTTATATTGGTTTGTACATATAATTAATTATAACCAAGAAGAAATTACACACTGATTTCAACATCACTACAGCATTTCACTGTTTATTCCTTTTTAATGGCTCACATTTCCTAAATCAGCCTTTTGACTGTGCAATTAAAATTGAGCAAAACTACTGAAAAATCCTACTGCTATATCTTTGCATCAATTAAAGTCTTGAAGGGCAAAATGGATTCTTCTCCATTACCTCTGTCAGGCATGCTGGGCTCTGATTCCTCAGGGCAGGCAGGATATTGGTCACTTTGGAACATATCATATTGAAGAAAACACATACACCTGATGAACAGATGCACCTAAAGCAGAGAATTTATTTTATAATCTCTGATTGTCTGAAGAAGTAAAAAAGAAAGGTCAAAACATCCACCTTTAAGACACATTTCCTGCTCAGAAGCAATAGGCTTTTCAAGAATGCCTGCAAAAACGGAGGTGGAGACCTAAACAGTGAAAAGTTAATTTACAGTGATAAATGGATGCAGCAGCCACAAAGCAGAAGAAGTGGCTCAGGGCTGTGATGGTCATAGCAAGGCATTTGCTTGCCTTTTTAACAGTTCTTTTTTTAATGCTATGCAATTGCTTAGCTTGCTTTGTGCTCTGTGCTCCAGGTTTGTCTGTCTTAGTCACATGTGTCTTATCTATCTATGGAGATGTCTGTGCCCATGGCAATGCTTCCTGGCACTGGGAGGTTGGGTCACATTCTGGTGGGGCACAGGCATTGTCCTGACAATGAGGAGGAGGGCAACGGTGTTCATGAAAGAGGCCAGTGCCCTCCCAGTGCGAACCCCTGCAGTGCTTTGCACTGTGTCACTCCATTTGGAGTGAACACTGCTCCCAACCTGGGAAGGAGCATTGCTGACCCAGCAGGGTTCAACTATCAGAGAGCACTTTTTTCTTCACTAACTGTATTTCATACTCCCGCTGAAGGAACTGTAATCCTTAGGGAGATTCCAGCCTTGTGAACACTGTGGTTTTGGTCCAGGATGGAGGCATAGGTAGATGTCTGCTCTCTGTGTGGTACTATAGAGACTCAGGTGGCAGAAGCACCAGTCAGAAAGAGGAGGCAAAGCAAAACCAATCCATTTCTATGTCCTAAAGTAATCCTTTTCTTTTGAAGGTGAAAAATGTCGAAGTTTTATCGACCTTGCCCCGGCTTCTGAAAAAGGTAAGACAAAGCAGTCGAGACTTCTTCCCATTTCACACATTGCATCAGTATTGTTACTTTTGCTTGAGTGTCAGGGAAAACATTACTTCCTAAGCACACAAGGACATACCTGTCATCCAGATTACATACAGCCAGGTGAAACAAATGCAAAGGGTTTAACACTGCTGTTTACTCAGTTTATGAAGATCTGTCATTTCTCTGGTGTATTTTCATTCAGCTGTTATTTTTCAAGAAAATAAAGATCTATATTGTAATACAGACATTCCCCTTCTTCATCTAGTGAGGAAGGACATTCTACATGGTTTCCACAAGCCATCAAGACATTTATGGTCAGAAAACTGCAGTCACAGTACCAAAAGTCTTTTTGTGAGAAAGAATCACCTAGATGCTTGTTTGTTTGATTTACCCTTTAATATATACATATATATACAAGGGCACAGAGACAGCTGCAAAGATCATCTTTACCCTGGTATTGTAGGTGTAAATTCCCAATCGCAGTTTAACCCTTATTTCAAATTAGTATTTATCAGGAAAAAAAATGGGCAGAATTGAATTAATGAACCAGGCAGCTGAGCCCATCCTGTTCCTGCCCAAGACAGAGTACTCTGCCCACAGTTGGAGAGGTGCACAAACCTCTCAGTGTCCTTCACACTAACAATGGGCTTCTGGAGAATCCAGAGGACAGATGGAAGTTCGTGTTTGTACAAAGAAGTGATGTATTTTGTTAAATCATTTGAGAAAAACACAAAACCTTTTGGGCATAGGGTGTCTTCATCAGGTCTGACAGAGAGGCAGCAAGTGGTGTAAGCAACAATTGTACTTTGTCTGAATTGCCGATCGGCTGGACAAATTGAAAGAGAAGGGCAATTACCATTAATAAAGCAGTAGGGTAGTTCAGTGCAAGAAATAGTAACAGAGACAGTATCTGTGAAATTCATTGTAAGTAAACCTAAATAAATTATGCACATAAGGGAAGAACAATCCTGGGATTACTGCCACTAATGGGCTCTGAGTTAAATCTTACACACGCAAATGTGGCCTTGGGGCATAACTGTTCTTGTGAAACTACTAGCTCAATACTCAGCAACAGTCAGAAAACAAACTACCTGTTAAAAAGCATCAGCAAAGGAGTTGAGGACAGAGCAGAGATTATCCTGTCTCATGAGGACTGTATACCTCTGAAAACTTTGCCTTTATAGAAAATATAGTGTGGTATTTTGTCCTTTTTAGTCCAGCTTGCAGAATGGAAGCAAGAAAAATCAGAGTCCTGGAAGGTTCTGTACAAGGGTGAGACTAAGGCTCTTCAGTCTGAAAGAGAGACATGTGAAAGGAGATATGATGCCCATTGATAAAGATGTAAAAGGAACTGAAAAGGCAACCTGGGTTATGGTAGTTCTCTGCTTTTCCCAGTACTAGGCCTAGTGGGCACTGCATGACACTTTTAGGAGACAGACCCAAAACAAGCACCATGTGTCTGTTAGAAAGACAATGGGATGTTTTTGTGCTTTATCCATTTTTTATGAAAGTTCATTATGATGCATAATGCTTGGTGTCATCACCCACACACTTTCCAAAACAGCATCTAGTGCTTCACTTTAAGTATTTTTTTAGTTGTGTGAAATGCTGTCAGCAACTTTTTTAGAGTTGCTGCATGGCATCAGTGTGTATTTCTAGACTCTTCTATTTTTCTGTTTTAAGGAAGGAATACTTTTTTGGTGTGCTGGCATAAAGAAAATTATATCTATTTCTGAAGTCTTTCCATGGAGTTGTAAGGCATTTTGACAGAAAGAGAGGAGAATGCTCTTTCAGAGATGGAAAGTGCTGACCATCTGACTCATAAAACCAGGATAAATTCCACAACTGTAGATCAAGTTGGACACTGCAGCATAGTTAATCTGGATTTTTCACCATCCGTCTTGTACTGTCCACAGATCCTTTCACCACATCTGAAGAGAAAATTGTGTGTTAATGATGCCCAATTTGTATTCACTGTAGGATTCCTTAACTTTTTTACTTAATCTGCTCTTTTCCAGTTAGAAGAAACTGCCCATTCTTTTAATTTCTTGAGTCCCTCACTAGCATTGACTTTAATGGTCAGAGGTTTGTCAACTACTCAGTTACACACAGTGACAATGTTGGGACAGATTCTTGATTCTTCTTCTAAGTAAATGAGAGATGATAAAATGCAGTGAGTACCAAAATTTGAGTTCAGTTATACAAACATATTTGTGGTTTCCACAGTCCATTGTGTAACTGGGAATTTTTGGACTGCACTCATCTTCACAACGAGACTTGAGCTTATTCAGTTTCTGTATATATTCTTGGCATTACCTACTACTGAAAAGTTGTTGTTCATGGTTTCGATTACCTAAAGTGTCCCTGTGAATACATGCTCTGTTCCTGCAACTGAGCACTCAGACTCTCCAAGGTTTTCTTCTGAGTTGGTTTTCCCTCATCTAGAGACATCTGCCTGATCAGCTTCTAAGCTGTTGCAGCCTATGCCTACTTCTCAGCACATCATCTCCCACTATAAGACATGCTAAAATGAAGCCTAAGAACAAACTTAGTCTAGCTGTACAGCCAGTGTCTATTGGTGTACCAATAAACACAAATAAACAGCAAGTTTATTTTAAACGCCTGAATAATATTTTAAACCTCCTTAGCATAGAAAAGCTAATCACCAAAACTCAAAGTAAAATAAAACTGTCTATGGTGAGGCCTTACTACATCCTTGTCACAAATCTGGCATTCATAAATGAAAAGGTTTCTTACTGTAAAAATGTGATAGTTGAGCTAACTATTTTTAATCCATATGTGCTGATCTCTAGTGTAGCTGGATACTACATCTCTGATCAATTATTATACCCTTTGAACCAATGACATCTACTAAAAGGAGACAGCAAAATTTGGGGAAAACAGACCCACAGTGTGGTATAAATAAGCATTTCCAACCCACACTAGGAGAGTTCTTCCGTGCATTTAAGGCAGCTGCCAGCAATCTGTCAGAAGCCTGTAAGCCTAACATTGAATCTATTAGCTATTGGTGGTTGTTAGTGCCAAATTTGCTTAACAAAATGAGCTTGGTGATGGTACATAACAACTAAAAAAACCCCACATTTCTATGTCCACAAATATTTCTTCTGATAGTTGCCATTCACTGTCAACAAAGGATGATGGGTCAATAGCTGGTTACCTTGGGCATCATCAGGAATTTTAGTGGGCTGTCACAGAGCAGATGTTGTTGGGTCCTGAAAACTGCACTATTTTCTAGTTTTCATTACAGTTGTGAGTGGTAAGATAGCAAGTATTTCCAAAATGACTTGGAAGGAAACTCTCACAGTAGGCTGAACCTGATCTTTCAGTTCTGAATTGCTTCTGGGATCTTCTCCACAAAACTTAATCAAAGTTTTATTCCTATTGGATATTTGGATCACAGAACCATAGAATTGTTTGTGTCAGAAATGACCTTAAGGATCATCCAGTTCCACCCCCTTGTGCCATGGGAAGGAATACCTTCCACAAAGCCAGATTTCTCAAAGACCTGTCCAACCTGGCCTTGAACACTGCCAGGGATGGGGCAGCCACAGCTTCTCTGGGCAACCTGTGCCAGTGCTCACCACCTTGTCCAAAGAAGAAAAGGATAACCTACTTAGTGAGGGACACTTACATGTTATGCTGAAAAGTGCACTCAGTTTTTAGCTACTTGGTCTATTTTTGAATGCAGCTTGTGGCCTCTCCTCTCCCTTTGGGCTGCTGTAAACCTTGCTAAAAACATCTTTCTGACAAGCTCCCTGTTGTAGTACCCAATGAGAACACTGAGGCTGGGACACACTCCACCACTCTCCCCCTCCCATCACACCTTTCGATGTACCTTTTAGCTCCCCTTTCCCACTCCTTCAAATCTGTGCCCAAGAAGACTTCCAAGAGGCCATGGAGGATACATTCAAAGGAAGAAACCAAGACCAAATATTATGTCTGGAAACTGTGGCAGCACAATAAAAGGCAGAAGATAGCAGTATGTCCCATCAAATGATCTGATAAATGACTTCACAGACCAGCATAACATCACAGCTATACACATATACAGGTCTGTTCCTCCCCCTGCCTAGGATTGTGTGGGGATTCAAACGCCCTTCTATAAATGCATAAATGTCAGCTGCCAACCACAGTGACATAGAGACAGGAGTCACGATCTGCCAAAATCCTGTGTAAGTGAAGGATGGGATATATCCAGTGGAAAACTGTTGGAAACAGCATTTTCACTGGAAGAATTTTGCTGGGGGAGAGTGAGGGTTTGTAGGAAATGTGGTGCCCTCAAGAGTTTTTCGGATGGGGTCAACAGTGGCTGTGCCTCAAGCACAAACTGACGCGAGGTGTCCTATTGGGAAGTTGTCTCAGGAACAGGCTCAAAGGTCAGTCTTGGTTCAAAATTTAGAGATGGCCACACCAACATAGGAGAGGATTCACAGAACAAACTCCTTACTGGTTTGGTACAATATGATCTAAGTTACTCCAGTGCTCTGTAGGACCTCACTTGCCTCAGCTGTGATATCTATGGAATACCCATAATGAATGGCAAAGCAGAAGGTCATCATCAACTGCCTATCTTGCAGTGTTCTCCACCTATTTGTAGGGAAATTCACATGCATAAAATAAACAAAACTTTTTAGAGACCATGGAGGTTGAGACTAGACAAAACCTTGCAGAAGGAAAATGCGCATTTCTAGTGAGTATTTAACAGTCCAAAACGTTACAGGGGACTTTTTAAATTGGAAATTGTACTGGCAGAGGCAGGAGATGCCTTCTGCATGTCCTCTGCACAGGTCATGATTATGCATCCTGTAGAGATGAAGCAATAAAAATTCTGTATTTCTAAAAAGTAGCTGGCAAAGCTAAAGCAGCACATGGCAAACGGCAAATAAATAAGGTCTCACCTAAACACAGCACAGAAAAAGAAAAAGCTGAGCCAAGTATATGCATGCTCCTAAGCCAGCTCTACAACAGCAGTTAATGAGAAGAGAAACTAGATGCCTGATTTTAATAGATACTGACATAATAGGTGTAACAGAAATTTGATGGGAGAAAGATAATTAGTAGGACAATAACATCTTGGTACTGATGACACCAAAAGACAAAACAGATGTCATGTACTAAAGCTGAATCAGAATGACAGGGTAATGTCATTTATGAGCAACACAATCCCTGTGGATGGATTCAATGCCCAGATAAAAAATACAGAATTACATTAGTGATTACCCATTGGGATGGCTTACACTATAGCAGTGTTAAACTTGATATCAGAGAAGGTATAAAGACAAAAAACAAAACTGTAGGAGCAGACTTCAAAACCCCATGTTCAGACTGAGAAAATGTCGTGCTCAGTATGATGGAGAGGCTAAAATTTGGACAAACTTTATGAGCATGGAGAAATTAGTTGGGAAACTTGTAACTGATTCCTGAGTGGCCTGGTGAACTTGATTCAAAATGTCAGCAAGATATACCTTGTATCTGTGGCTAACAGAGAGAGACATTCAGCATCCTTGCAGAAGCAATATAAGTTTAAAAGCCCCCAAAACTTTTGAAGAAGGCAATGCAAGTAAAATTGATTAAAAGAAATTAAAAGGTTCATATAAAAGGACAAGTGGAGCTTGAAAACTGTAAAGATACTAGGTATACTACAGGCATCTAACTATCCACAAATCTTTCTCAGCCACTGAGAGAAAATGGGAGATAATATTCAATGTTGATAAACGCAAAGTGGTGAACGTGAAGAATAATCCTACCTTTACATATATAGTGATGGGTTCTCAATTAGCTTTTTCCCCTCAGGATAGAGTTCTTGGAACGGTGACAGACACTTCTATGAAAACATTAATTCACTACTCTGTAGAGATTAAGAAAAGACAAAAAGAAATATTAGCATCATTGTAGGAAATAAAGAACAAAACAAAAAGTTACCATGCCACCGCATATATTCCTGATGTACCCACCTGCAGCACCCTGTGTGCACTTCCCATCCCTCACCTGCCAGCCCCAGCTCAGAAAAGTTATGATAAAATTTAAAGAGATAGAAAGAAGAGTTTGAGAGTTATGGTCAAAGTTTGGGGATACTTTTTGTATGAGAAGCACAATGCGGAACAGATTTCAGGCTGGAAAAGAGACAAAAGAAACTTGTAACAGCCAAGTTAAAAAAAAAAAAAAACAACAAACCTTTTTTGTGAGCTGGATAGCTGTTCCTGAGAGGAGAAAAAGAGGATAGATTTTCTAAAAGGACAGAGACCTGCATCTAATGAAAAGAAATGTAACTGGGTCTTCCACAAGAATTATACACCTTCCAAGACAGTCCAGTAGTCCAATTCTACTGTCTTCTTGAATATTTTGTATTCTGCTTGCATTTTTCGTGGTATATCTGCAATAGGGTATATACATACCCACACAGACAGGTACCTGGGCACTTGTATTAGGAGAGTTATGATTAAGTATACAGGAAAAAATGCGTTAGTAACATTTTATCTGTGTTTTCTTACACATCTGTTAAGAATCATTAAAGTTATTTTTAAAAACTAATTAGGTATATGAAGATAAAACCATGCTCAAGAGCAGAATTCAAGCTAAATTCTGAAAAGGAAGCAGCAGTCTTACTTCTCATGCTGGTGATGACAACGACATGGAGAACATTGGTTCTGTGGCCAATGCTAGCCACAAGGTCTGAACATAATTTACTTCTAAGCCTAGTGCTGAGGGTGGAAGTACAGGACTACAAACCCTGCACTGTAGGTCTTCAAAGGGAGGCATTTAACTCAAATATGTTGATTAAAGCATATGAGATAGTACTGAGTTAGTCTTTTCCACTATATTACTCTACTCACTATGTTACTACTACACCAGGAAAAAGAGAATATAGGCAAAAAGATGTTCCACAGTCTAATCAGTCTCCTACACATGATTAAATTCAGAACCAAGCTCAATGGCAGAACCATAAAAAGTCATAGAAAACACATCATCATGTAGAAAAGAATCATTTTATGATTCACAGCTCCACCTCATCTTTCAAAATAAATAAACTAATGAAGAACTAAAGCTAAACAAAACCAAAACAGCTGGCTTTTCCTCTGTCACCTAAGCAGTTTCAGGTATTTATCAGTCATTAGGGACTGTAGTGACAGGAAAAGGGGTAATGGGTTAAAACTTAAACAGGAGGAGTTTAGATTGGATATAAGGAAGAAATTCTTTACTGTGAGGGTGGTGAGGCACAGGAATGGGTTGCCCAGGGAAGCTGTGAATGCTTCATCCCTGGCAGTGTTGAAAGCCATGTGGGATAGAGCCTTGGATGGCATGGTTTGGTGTGAGGTGTCCCTGCCCATGGCAAGGGGGGTGGAACTGGATGATCTTAAGGTCCTTTCCAACCCTAACTATTCTATGATTCTGTGGTTTGCAAACTGCAGTCTCTCTATCAAATTGTATCATTTATTTTACAGGAACAGGTAGTTTTGGGTATCTCTGATGGCTTTTAGGATCATGGAGCTTACTTTGCTTTGGTGAAATGTCTTTCATAGATCTGTGGCCTACTTCTCACAGGTTTTTTACACTGCAGCACAAGAGGAGCAGGCAGACAATCTGATATTATGAGACTGCATTAACCAACAGACAGACTGACTGCTCAGAGCTGAGTCCCTATGCCAGCCACAACAGCATGCTCAGTGTTTATTCCTTTCACCATTTCTTACTGATCACTCCAATATTTCTGGCTTTTAATACCCAGTATTGGAGCAGCTGAGCAGTAAATGACTGAAATCATCAGAAGAAAAAGTGTGAGATTTACATGGCCCTTTCAAGCTTACTTTAATGCTCTTCCCAAAAAAGACATACACTTCTCAGTGTGGACCCATTTGTTTATTGTTTTTCGATCTTCTCTCTTCACTTTATTACTGAGCTTGAAGAGAAGAGATTAAAGTGAGATTCAGGTGTCAGTTCCAACATAGCGGGTAAGTATGGAAGAGCAGAGCAATGGCAGTCAGGGTTAAGAAACAGGGACAGCAATATAGACCAGGAGGAACAAAGCAGACAGATCCAAAATTGCAGAGGAAATACCTTTCTGCTTAGGTAAACAGAATATCTTAAAAATTATTAGCCCAAAACCATACACCCATTTGGTCTATGAAACCAGCACCTACTACATGTTTTGCGGCTGCCAGGTGTGCTCTCAGCATCACACTGCTAGCTCTGGAATTGAGCATTAAAGAAATAACAGAATTTTCCCTGATGTGGCAGACCACTGTGTGGGTGCCAAAGACTATGGATGGTCAGCATCTTTCTGAGGATTAGATCTTGATAAGGAATATGGAAGTGCAAGAGGACCTCTGGGGCCACTCGTTCCACAGCAGTCATCTCTGCTCCCTTTCACTTCCTTTCTCAGGAAGAGTGACAAGGGCCTGCCCCCAGTTTTTCAGTTACTAAGTTCTGGGTCCCTCACACTGTTTAAGTCTAATACAGTACCTAACAGAGAGGACTTTCATCATTGAAAATAAACTAAGGAGGAGGACTCATTCCCCAGTACTCTCATCTCCAATGCAAGTGTTCAATTCATAAAGCAGAACATACAGACCCGAGGTTCTCAAAGGCAAGAGAGCATAAGTTGCTGGTAACGTGAACAAGGGTAACAACTCCCCCATGTCCCCTGCTGCCTGTGCTGCATTTAACATCATTAACATGACTCAGCAATCTCCTTCAGAAATAGCAATATTTTCCGAGAGATCCTTTACATGCAAACAAGCTCATGTTTATGGATTAAAAATGCTTTGAACTCTAACAGCAATTGCTCTGTTGGCCACCTCTTCAGTGTTGCCTTGAGAACATGTACTAATACTGTATCTTTGACAGTCATTTTCATGACCTGACCAACCTGGAGAAGCAGCCAGGAGGAGATTTCAGTATTGTTATTCCATCTGGAGACAAAGCCTCACAAACTGGCTTCAGAAGCTGTTGGCATAGTGAGCTGGCACCAAAAACCAACTTTTCTGATTTGCCAACAAGTATGCATAAAACTCTATGGCTGCATGTGAATGTAGGAGGCATAGATGTGTATTTGAACTCTCTAGAACTGGTTTGTCAGCTGTATTAATCTCAAAAGCTCAACTGTAATTGGAATTATGGAGCTTTGTAGTTCCAGAAACAGCAGCAACTGCTTCTTTATCATCCTGCGCATAATCCTGTTTAGATGGTATCCAAGTTCTTGGTATTTCAGTCCAAATCACTAACGAGTCTGCGAATGGCTTTAATAATGCAACACAAGACAACTAAGAATCACCTTTGCATGTTATGGGGAAAAAGCATAGAACAGCGTGTCAGTAACTTCTTGACATTTGTGAGGTCAGTCTAACAAGAGCTCTCTCAGAAAAAAATGGAGTCAGCAACTGTTGCCTCTTTGTGACACGAAATCACAGTGGATTTGAACAAAGAATATTTGATGCTTTGATATGTATTTTCGCTCCAGGTACTGTGAATGGTTCCTTAATGTTTCTTACTCCAAAGGAAAAAGTCCAGATGCATACCGAAAGAATGACCTATGACAACAACAGCAGTTACCCCAATTTTATATTTATACTTCTTAACCTGGATACCAACCAGTCAAAATCAGCTCAAAACTCCTGGAAATCATTAACCACACCATTCGTTGGGTTTCTTAATCAGGAATTCACTGAAATGTGGTCTGATGCCTTGAGTTCTCAACAGAATTTCTATGGCTTTTGCCAGAATTCCTATTTCAAAGGAAACTCAGCACTGGGGATTCCTGACTCAGAGTGCTCCTTGGTGAGAGGTAATAGCGTGTTCACTTACAGTGTCTTCCCTGGTGATCAGGGCTGACCTGACACAAATTCACACTTTGTGAAGAACTTTTGAGCCCTGAGAGTCATTGCAGGCTGAGGTTAAGCTTCCTTGCCTCACTGTCAAAAAAATACCAGCTTGTTTCATTCACATGAAGCATCCTTTTGTTACCATGTTGTCTCTGGCAATTGTACTTAACATGACCACGAGCTTTGCAAAAATGCATTCAGTATCTATGAACCTTCTTCCAAAATGTTGATGCTGCCCTCCACTGTCTGACAGAAATGCAAGGGACTGATCTCGTCAGATGCTTCATGATGTACTTGAGTTCCTAAAATTTCAGCAATCGTGTGGGTAACAGTTATCTTTTTGTTCACAATGAAGAGTATGTTCATTTCACTTGGGGTTGCTGGAAAATTGATTTCCTTGACATGTAATGTGCTGATGCAGTGGCTAAGTCTACAGGGAGGTGGCACAGATGCTTTCCACCATGAACTCCGTAGAGAAAACAATTTCTTGGTATATTGTTAGGGAAATAACAATAGCTCAGAGACATGAAAAAGTTTGGTAGTGTCCTTACTAGTTCACTGATCTTCTTACAAAATCAGAATCTCTGGACAATGACTGAAGCACAGACAAAAAAAATGTGCTTTCAGCAGGACAGTGTTTTCTTTTTAGGAAAAGCTAGTGATCATAGAGTGCAATCTGTCTTGAGATAGATGATACAAAGGTGATATAATTCCTTCTGAGGTAGGAGTCCTATAATGTAAGTTGACTTTGGTGAGGCCCAGCTTTGCCATCTGAAGTTCCAGGCGAGCAGCTCAGCCCAGGTCCTGGACTTTCAGAGCATTTGCTCCACAAGGATATTGTTCTGAAGATGGTGACCCTTCTATGTCCAGGAATAGCTTCACATTCTGTGGTGTTCAGCTTCAGGACAATCCCACCTGTGACCCACAGCAGCTTCCCTGCACAAATAACAGTTAGTTTGATGAACAAGCAAGGAAAAAAGTCATAAACGGGACAAAGACCAAAAAATGAGAGAAAGACAGTGATCTATAATACAGACCCTTGGATACAAGACATCCAGGTGGAAGTCTCCAAATGAACCAAGTTGTGACTCTTCTGAAGGAAAGATTATTCACAAAAGCTAAGTTAGGCCAGACAAATCACTGGAGCAGGGGACACAGGATGGCTGGAAATAAGACAGACAGAAAAGGTGACAGTAGAGAAGATAGAGAAAGAGAAAAATCCTCTGGAGAATTTCTTCCCTGTCACCTGGCATGACTGAGGTCTCCTCAAGAGAAGGAGCTCTTTGCTTTGCAGGCAGGAGGCTGTAAGAGATTGTAAGTGGAAGTAAGTGATGCCAAGTGACTGCCTCATGAATCTCATGTTGAGAGAAGAGCTGTGGGAGATCACTTCACCATCAGCACAGAACAGAAAGACACTGTCTCCTGAATTAATAACCTGGATCAACTGTTCTGCTTCTGGCAGCCACAAGAAGATGCAAAATCCAGATATAGCTTGCACTTTCTGGAAGTTATTATTGCAGATTAAAATTAAAAATCAAATCAGTCAGGACAGGACATAATCATAGCCATGCAAGCACAGCATGTGTGACTTACTTTCCCCACACTAAATGTATTTTAAAAAGTCACAGAGCAGATACTCAGTGTACACCATGAAATAAGACATGAGATTTAGACATATTTTCTTTCTAGATATAATCAGCCCCCCCTAAAACATGGTTTAGAGTGGAAGGGGCCTCTAGAAACTTGAGTTCAAGCCCCTGCTGAAAGTATCTCCATCAGATCCAGCTGATCAGGGCCAAATTTTGTCTTATCCTACCCTGTTCAAATCTAGAAGTCTGACTCTTATCTGTATCCTTCCGTGAGGCAGCTGTAGACAGCAGGACCTTCACCTTCTCTTCTATAGGATAAGAAGGTGAAGCTTTCTCTGTCTTGCCTTGTATGTCACTCTGAAGGTGCATAAAGCTGCCTCTAGCAGTATCCCCTCACTTGCCTTCTGGACATGTTACCCTGGAACCTTCCTTAGAGACATGTGCTTCAGCTTCCTGTAATTTCTCAAGCACACTACCCTTGTGTCTACAGCATCCAGCTTCAAGCACTGTTTCATAGGTTGGCAGTAGATAAAACTTGTATACAGCTGATGTACATCAACTGAACCCCCAAGCCATCAACCAAACCCACAGATCCCTTTCTGCAGGGTTGCACTTCAGCATCATGTTCCCCAGTCTATACATCCATCAAGGATTACACTGTCCCAGGAGCAGAATCCAGCATTTTTCCTTGTTAAATTTCATATTGTTGCTGATTTCCTAGCATTCAAATCTACCAAGATCTCTCTCTAAGGCCTGTCTACTCTTGAGGGACTAAATGTATCCTCCTAACTAACTATCACCCTCAAACTGTCTCAGTATGCACTCAACTCCTGTGATCAGGTCATTGATAGAAACATTGAAGAGAACTGACCTTAAAATTGACCCTGAGGAACACCACTAGTGACTGGCCACCAGCCTGATGTTACCCCTTGACTACAACTGTTTGAGCCTGACCCTTCAGCCAGTTGTTCACCCAAGGCAGTAGAGAACATAGCCACACCACGGTCTTGAGCTGCAGTCACTACTACAGCACTGCTCTTGAGTGTAGATACCAGCAGTGAGTATCCTCAAGAATTGAAATAGGGTAATAAGCGTCTGGGCAGATATGTTGTATATTAGTCTTTTGAGTTTGGGCTGAAACATTTATGAATTAGAAATCATTAGTTAGAGCTCTCTCCTGACTCAGTTTATAGGCCAGGTTTACACCATCTTATTCTTTCCAACTCAAACCATTTCATCATCCTCTTGTTATAGAAACTTCTGTTTGTAATAAAATGAGACAAAATCCCTTTTCAATCCTGCTGAACAGAACAACACCCTTACTGTTTCTCACTTGTACTTCTCTTTGGAAGAGTGTGCCAGTTGCCCTAATACAAAGCTGACTAATAGGAGTGAGGTAAACAGCTGCATGCTGTTGATGCAACATTACCCATAAAAACACATACAGCCACTGTAAGAAATTAAAAGGTTGATTTATTACTGTCTCTGTAGTACTGTTTAAAACCTCAAAAGGTCAGATTCAGTGGCAACAACAAATAGTACATATTAATTAGATGCAATTATAGAGATGAGTTCCCAGACAAAATGAGAGCTGGGATCAATCTGGTCACTAAGAGGGCACTCCAATATTTGGCAGAAGTGAGACTGCATATCTGGTTTGATAAGCTCAACTATAGGCATTATCACACATATGTTCTTACAGTGACGAGAGAATGTATTAATATAAGTGAAGCCTGTAGCAGTCTCTATGGTTACAGCTAACGTTTTCTAATATAAGCCATTGTCTTCAGATGCTTAACTTTCCATGTTTCAACTGCTTAGGCTGAAATTTTCCATCACTGCTCATTGTTTCCAGGTGAATCCTCTAGCAATCAGGTTAGCAAATGCAGTGAAGAATTCTAGCAGATTCTCATGCTGAAACGGTGATCAGAAATTTGGCAGGGACTTGATATTGTCATTTGTTCCCATCCTCTCAAATTTATTCCATGGTTTGATGACTTTAAAAGACTCAGCAGATCCTGCTAGAGGCTTTGTGCTCAAATCTCCAAATGTGACACCTACAGGGGATGAACCAGTCTCAGCCAGACACTACCAAATGTTGCCAGGCTCACCTGTGCACAACCTCAAAGTCCTGCTGAACGCGCAGTACAAACAGGACACATCAACTCTGCCCTTCCGCTGAGGGATTGTACCTAGGGGCTGAGAAAACAGAAGGCAGTCCAAATTTTGTATCTGCAGCTCTTCAGCTGAGTTATAAATAGCTGGCTCCACCCTACCTCTCTTCTGGCTGTCTTTCTATTACTTCCAACAGCAGAGACCTCTGCAGTGAAGCCCAAACACCCCAAGTCAGAAGAGCCATTCTGCAGGACACCAGTTTCTGTTAAACAGTTTCTAATAACATGCCCCAATGCTACACTATAATAAGTATCTTGAAACTTGGACTGAAAATATTTTCTTTGAATGGTGTCATGAAGAAAGAGGTATCCAAGCCTGTTCACTTGCCACCAGCCCACCTCGTGTAAGGTATTACATGCCATCACCACCGTTAAATTTTGTTCACCCACAAGACAGTGAGGGAAAATAAATTCTGTGTCCTATGCTTTGAGTTAGAGGAGTCAAGAGGTTCTAGATATACCCAAAGAGGTTCTTTAGCCAAACTGGGATCTTAGGCAACAGCTTATTCTGTCTTCAGTATCTTTACCACCCTGCTACAGTTCACATCTTCATTCACTGCTTTTTCTATTTTTCAGAGTTTGGGTGGTGGTTTATTTTAAATTTAAACTTTCTGAATACACAATTACTCCTAGATAGTCCTGATTTCATAACCAGTTTTTGAAAACTTTAACCTCTTGCAAGTATTTACCAACTAAGTGACCGGTTGCTGCTCTTGTGCATTACAGGTGTCCTGTGGTTATCAGTAGTATCCGAGGTGTTATACATCATGCTGTTAGTCGTCGGATTCAGCCTTATGTGCCTCGAGCTCTTTCATTCAAGCAGTGTAATAGATGGGCTCAAGTTAAATGCCTTTGCTGCTGTCTTCACTGTGCTTTCAGGTATGAACCTTCCCTTTCCCTTTTGCCTAAGGAGCCACTATGAAACAGAGCTCTAAAACTTTGGCAGAATAAAAGCTAGGGGCTGCAAGAATCTCTCATCCCCATTCAGCTACTGCATTTTTCACTATAATTATTTGTTACTTTGCAACAAGGACTGCATGATAAATTTGCTTCTTGTCAGCAAAAATACATATTCCTGATTTCACAATGGCAATGCAGTCTTCCCACAGCCAGCACAGCCATTATTATGGCCAAAGCCTGAGGTTCATTTTTTCAGCATCATCACACTGAATATCCAACAGAAAATTAAAAAAAACAGATAGTGTTGAAAATTCCTTTTTTCCATGTTAATCCTGAAAACAGGTAAAGGTTTGATGCTTCAAACCAAAGAAAGGAGTCACCTTGTTCATTAGGAGAATAGAGAATGAAAAGAGTTCTAGTAATCACACATAGGAACAAGCCCAATAGTAATGTGGGGATGTGTACACCTTTTGGAACAACTGTTTCAGCCTATTTTCATGCTTGCTCTGTACTTGCAACCTTTCAGCATAGGAACTTGAGGAATTCACTTCTCTGAAAGAAGTTATCAAATCTAACCATGTAACCAAGTGCCCCTTCACGTCTCTGCTGGCAAAGAAAAACACTTTCCCAGATTTATACAGGCAGCCAGCCATAGCTGGCTTTTGTGAGCACTCCTGCATGGACTCCTCTGGCAGAAAGAACTTCTGCAATAAAGGTTCATCTTATTCTGCTGTATTTCAAGCTGAAGGAGATTATAACAGGCAGCATACATTCTGTAAAGGAGTTTGTATCTTCAGGGGTAGCTTGAAATTGTGAAATACTCGTAGTGGTATAAAATTTAGATCAGATGTAGAGGTGAGAGAACAAAAAAAAATCTGGTAAAAACTGACAAAGCATATTTTTGATCGTTGGATGTAATTTGGATTTTTAAAAAAGTTGGTTCCATTTTCAAACTGTATGGAATTCTCCAGCATTCGAGCTATTGTTTCCATGCTGTTCCTCTTTCTCTTTACTGTTAATCACAGTTTTAAAGTTTTGTAAGAATTATGAAGTTTTCTTTCCTACACATCTTTCTATTTTTATTTTTATCCTTCCCTTTTTATAAGTACATTGTCATGATGTTCCAAATACAAATTTCAAAATATTACAGAGAAAAAGGACAGAAAAAGAAGCAAAAAAGCCCAAAACCCCAAAAGAATGCTAGCTGTTCTTTTCAGTGACAGAGTTACCAAAGGAAAGAAGAGCATCTTTATTTAAACTTAGCATATTTATAATGACATAGCTTAGTAGAAATGAAGTAACAAAGAAAACTTTGCCTTGGAGCAACAGACCTCTCATAAAATTAATGCTAGAATTTACTCCTAAAAGTGCAATGGGATCTTCATATCCTCATAGCTCAATATCTAGGAAAGGAATTATTATTAAAGGAAAAATTATTCTTACATTGTGGCCACCTATTATTTTTTCTTTACCTCTTATGAGTCATTAATAGAACCCCAAAACATCATCATTTTGGTATCCCTCTAAACCTTATACAAATTAAAAACCTTATATCTATGTCTCTCATGTAATATTGATAACAAAGCATTTTAATTAATGTGATATATTGTATAAATAATATTTTTGATAAAGATATCTGAAAATTCTTTCAAATATGTTGTATTTTCCAAATTTAGTTCCTTAAGCTCTCCCATTACTGACACCCAGGAACAGCTCTGTCCTGCAAGGCCAATGATCTCAAGCCAGCAATAAGCGGTCAGTGTTTCTGCACTCTCATCACTCCAGCACACCATATTATCAGGACCTGTTGCCCTGGACCTTGTGGGTGGGCATACAGGCATTTTGTCCTCTTTGCAGCCTTTTGTCCTCAAGCAGCCAGTGAGAGGAAGAGCTGATCTTGTAAATACAGCATTTGTTGATTTGTTATGGGCAGTTCATTTTATCCAAAATGTGACCATTAAAAAAATACTATAGGATATCCCCATGGTGAACTTGGCAAAGCAAATCTAAAATAGACCAAACCAATGGGTGGTATCAGGAACAAACCAAACCAAAAGTGCATGAAGCAGCACAATGAAAGAACTTGCATTGTTTTGCCATATCTTATACATGATATAAAGCCACTGACAGCACAGCCAGGTACATGTCCACCCCCGACCCTCCACACCTGAGGCAGATAAAGCAATGAATGCCAAGTTTTCACTGTGGTCCCTGTGTTACACATAGCAGAACCTGCTGATGACCTCCTACTCAGCTGTATCAGTGGACTGTCATCCTGGCCTCCCACACAGCAAAAGGTTTGAATATTGCTGAAACCCCATTAAGGTTTTGCATAAACAGAACAGAACAGCTTTTCCATGTGTCAAATTTCCTGATGGCTCTGACTATGACATATCTCAGGGCAGTCTGTAATATTTTATTAAGGTTGAAAGATAACTGACAGTAGTTATAGGAACAGCAAACCCCAAACTTTAAGATCAATGCAATAACTGTAGCTGGAGAAAATGCACTGAACAGCAAGCTCCCAGTGATCTCTTTAAATTAAATATAGCCAGAAACCAAGGTGTGTACCAGTTTGCTGTGCTCCCATTAGGCCACCCACCCTGCTGAAATATTTCTTCTCTTGTGAATGGCTCTTTCCACCTCCTAACTTTGCAGTGTGTCACACCAACATGAAGCAGCAAATCACCGCTGCTTCTTGTAATAAAATGTTGTTCAGCCTCTGCAGTTGTCTGTATCAAATATGACATTCATCTTGCTGAAGGTCCTGCTTAACATACCCACAACACAAACATGACATTCCCTACCTTTCCTCCCACAGAAGTGCCCTGAATCATCAGCATGTCTGATGAGACAAATGAAATGCTTTAGACCCTGAAAATAAGGGGGAAAGAAGAACCAAAATTTGGGTCTGGGGAGGGAAAACCAGGATCTTCCACACAGAGGAAGGGCAACTATGGAAAAAAGTTGATGGTCAGAGGCAATAGTAAATGGCAACTTCAATTAAGGTGCAAAGTGAAATGTATGGGACTGCGTTGCATCCCACCATAGCAGAACATCAGTACTTCTAAGTGCCTTGAACTGTCATTATAGCACAAGGGGATTTTTGACATCTGTAGGTCCAAGATCTATTTGGGATATGATGACTCTGCCCTATGCTAGCTAACTGCCTGTACCCATGCTTTTTGTGAGCTCAGCTAGGAGCATCATTCTGCACTATCAAGGTACTAAAGCACACACACTCCAAATTATTGTAGTTTGAAAAATCTCCAAGCATCAGAGCTGCTCCTGGCCATCACTTCCTGAAAACTGGGGTTTGACTTTCTTCAAAGAGATGTCTAATTGTAAAGTTCAGGCAGTTTTTACTGCTTAAGCTGAAGAACCATGCTGGCCAGCTAAGTGGCAAACTCAGGCTACCCTGATTTAACTACAACCCTGTTCTTTAGCATCATGGTGAGTAGAATGTCTAATCTTCACCCAGCTGTAGTTATCTCAGCAAAATATAAAAGCAAGCATCATCAACGTTGTACCATCAAAAGTATTCCTAGAGCATCCTCTTACCACACATCATCAGGAGCACTGAGTTCACTGAACTTCCCTGGGTAACTTCAGAGTGTTTTATAAGTGTTCAAATTTACAAATCTTGGCAGCTGTTCAGATAAAATATCATTGTTTGGCATTGACACATTCAATCTTGCATTGCCTACAGAAGCCTGTCTCGTTATTCTCTTACCTGAGGCCTGTCTGCATTGGGCTAAGTGAGATAACTTGTGGGTGGCATACCCCTGTTTTGCAGCAGCAAGGTTGGTGGTGGTGCTAATTGTGCAACATTTTCTTCAACGGTTTTCTTTCTTTAACTCTTCTCTTATTGAGAATTCAGTACGATGTAAAATAATGAGCTTTCAGTCACACCTTTCCTCTGCCCATGCAACTCCCTCCTCCACAGTAGGAGGCATGAAAGTACAACAAAGACTCTTCTGGAGCTTTCAAAGCACTTCCAGCAGCAGCTATCTCACAAATTATGAAAAAACATTAGCACAGAAAATCCTAATATCATCTCTGCTTCTCAGGTCTCTTGGGGATGGTGGCACACATGATGTATACTCAAGTTTTCCAAGTGACAGTCAGCCTTGGACCAGAGGACTGGCGACCCCATTCATGGGACTATGGATGGTCCTTCTGGTAAGTGTCACCACCAGTTAATACCTTTCAGTTTCCAATAGTCTGTTGGGAGATTGTGCATACACCTCAGATTTTCAGGAGCATGCATAAGCATTCCCAGCTGCCAAAATGCTAAGAGCAAAAAACCACCATGGCCATGCGGTTGCTGAGGTGTAGAGGACAGTTATCAGTGACTGTGCAGCAGCAGCTGTGCGTATCAGCAGGTACATAGCATTTGTAAATAAACAGCACCCACAATTACCAACACAGATTGAGCACTCTCATTAAAGTTCAATTTGGGTACATAATTACCATGGCATTTCAGAGACTTTTAGCTTCTTTTTTTTTTCTGTGTTTGTTTTTAATTAATGTGTCAGTTGAACCTTAGAATGCAACTTTGAACACAGCCGCAGACGGGGGCATGGTGCTCCTGGCACCTTGCTACTTCCCTGTGGATCATGGAGAGAAGGCTTAGAAAAACTGGCATATTTTAGAGACTGTTTCCTTAATTTTTTTTTTATCTTTCCCATTTATCTTCTAAGAATCCCATAAAACTAATCTGGCCAAGATATGTCAACTGTGTTATATTGCTTGCAAGTTTGTAAGAAGTTTAACAAGCACAGGAGACTGTGGAGAGCAGAAATACCTGCAAATAACATTCACATCCCTCTAGAGGCATGAGCCTCTTCGGATGGCTAGGAAAAATACTTTCTTTTTTCGTTTCTAAATATAGAGCTTTATTTTTGTTCCATCTCAAAGCAGATACAACAACCTTTGCTAATGTCAGTAAAAACACAAATACTTCTTATGCACAACACTTCAGGGAATTATCAGCCTTTCTTTCTCCCCTCACTATACTGTGCTTCACAGGAGGAGTTACTAATATTTTAGTAACATGTTGCAAAATATAAATCGCATTATATTTAATGTATAGATTATTTTGTGTCTCAATAATGAATATTTACTGCATATGAAGATGAACTTGTAAATATACTGCATTCATATATTCATAATATTTATATAAACATAACAATAATGCATAACAATTGTATAATTATTAAGATATTTAAATAATAAGGCACATTCTTTATTAATTTGTCTTAGTAATATATTTTATTATTTATTCCAATACTCAAAATTCAGACTGTTGTTAAATGACCAGCATGATAAAGCACTCATTAGATTATTCTCCTTCATCTTGTGCAAGACAAGAAACCTCCTGTTTCGTGGCTCCCGTAGGGCATTATGAGCCCTCCCTGGGCCATGTCATCCTACCCATGCTCCAGGCAAGCTGTTCGGAGCTCAGCATCCTATCCTGCAGCTCACAGTGCTGTCTGCTATCCTAACCACAGCTTTGTCTCGGAGCAGATGTGGAATCCCCTGCCTGTAGCTCTGCCCAGCTACCCACAGCCACAGCAAGCTTCTGTTTAAGGACTGATCCTGGGATAGGCCTCACTGTGGAGGACACTGGAGATTCCCACAAGCAGGGAACTATGTGGGAGCAACCTCAGCTCTTCCCAGATTCCTGATACAGGACCTCAGCTTCACTCTATGCAGTGACCATTGGTTCATCCTAGATAAAGTTGAGCTCACTCAAGCCATTGCTGTCACAATGCAGCTTCTCAGATTTGGTAATCTCTCTCCCTCCCCTAATACCTCCCAAGGAAACATGCTTACCTATGCAGGATGCTGGGCAAGGTGCAAACCTCAGCTCAGGCACATCTCCCCTGGGACAGGTGTGAACAGCAGCAGCATTTTCAACCTGCAGTGGTGCTCAGCAGCCTGAGGAAGGCCATGGAGCTGCTCACGCCATGCCAATGACTGGTAACAGACCTAGCAAAGGAAAGTCTGAAAGTCAAATTCAGCAAAAACATTAGTTTCCTTCCAGCTAACACTGAATCGCCCCTGCTGAATAGACAAGAGAGGTATAGCCTCCCCTGGCATCACCCAGGCTTGAATATCTTCTTTAACTAGGGTTAATAACAAATGCCCACAAAACTTGGTGGAGTTTGGAAGCTCTGCACATGTAGGAATTTCCTTCTGTTTCATCTGGGGTCAGGTAATGGCCTGAAGCATGAGCCTTAAATACCCTTGAACCAGCAGTGCAAACATCAGCATTATTTACCACCTTCTCTAAAAGTAACACTGCAGCATCCCACCAGACAACCTGTCAGAGCACAGGGAGTTGTAACACTGAAAAATGGGGCTAGGAAACGTTCTCCACATGGCCAAGAGGTAAACAGCATGAATGGAGATCCAGACTGCCATTTGTTTCCTAAGTTCCAATGAGGAAACTTCCTTTTTTTGTGACTCTAGTTCCTCTCTATAGAAAATGAATGATAAAAATCCCTCTCCTCAAAATGAGGAAGGGCTGCTTCTGATCTGCTCAGATGTCCCAGGGTTGAAAATGCACCTGTTATCTTACTGCGTTCCCAAGCCATTGTCAAAGCCTGGAGGTTGGTCTGTGCTCTGGCACAAGCCAGGAGTGGGGCAGGGGCAGGGGTTTCAGTGGCTCTGAGGAGCTACAGATGTTCACACTCAGCCTTCCTAGGAAGGAAACAAATACTCAAACCTGAGATGTTTGAGCCGCAGAGGAACTTGAGAGCACAATCCTGAGCTCAGCTACCAGAGGCACAATAGGTACAGCCCCATCACACCTGGGACACAGCTGGTATTGCTGTTAAACAGGTCTTCACCTAAGGTTGGATGTAACTCTTACAGGTAGGAGAACCACTCTTTACACTTAAAAACAAATAATATTTAACTAAAGTCCTTAAAAACTAAAACATATCAATGGTAACTGTCTTATTATTATGATATACCAAACGCCAGACCTGAGGTCACACTGAGGGTCTTCATTCTGTATTTCCTTCTCCTAAACCTTTCAGCATTTCTGAGTCAGTGATTAGAAATTATCAGAGACTTTCAAGAGAATCTTTTCTCTATATGTCATTCCCCACGCACCAACCAGGCACAGTGAAGCATGTGGTTTCAGCTGGCTTCTTCCTTGATATTGTTTAGGAGCCCAGCTGGAAACGTTTGGAGCTGTTGGAGCTTTTCCACACATTCTGTGTAGGATGAAGGCACTTGCCAGGCTTCCCTGTGCCTGGATACTCACATATAGCACGAGTTTTCTTTCCACATCTCCACCCAACTGTGGAAATCCTAAAGAAATTTCATCACCCCAGGGTTCCTTCTCATTTGGTTGCATCTGGCAAACAGGTTCCAAAATTACTAGGAAAGGGCTGCCTCCACGCACGTCATTGCCATGGGAGTCCCTAGAGGACTTGTTATGCACTCAATTTTGAAATCACTGAGATGTGCCATTTCTGTTTACTTGGACCATTTTTTTCCCCCAGATTTTTTGGTTCATGAATGTGTGTTCTTTTTCAAGTTTTGCCTAATTTGAAATGAGAGATTGTTTCCTTGTCTGCAGAACCTGTGCAAAACGGGAAAACAGCTCATGCTGAGGGCTCTGTTGATAATGCGTATTTATAAGATAATGCTGCTGTGGCTATATGCTTTCCATTCTGCATAATTTATATCAATGTTCAGTTTGGTTATAAAACAGGTGAAAGCAAGGAGCAAATAAAGTGTGTAGCTGACACAGATGCTGAAGTTAATCCAAATTAGTTAGGAAGCCACTGCAAACTATATGTGGCTGGAGCTGATGAGCTTAATGTAGTCAGGACAAGCCTGAAGGCAGGTAAGTTCTGCAGACAAAATAAGTAATTCAGTGCCTTTTCTGTAGCCCCATTTCATGCTCAAATAGCATCTAAACTTCTCGGGGCCATGAGTTCCACCCCCACCACCACCCTCCTAACTACCCCCCACCCCCAGCCACATCTGAACTTGATGTCAGTGAGGTAAAGGCTGGAGGGGAGATGTGCAGGGAGGGCAGAAGGCACTCAGAGGAAGCCTAGTTCACAAGCAGGGGGCAGAGCAGCTCCCAGCTGAGCTCTCCTTGCCAGGACACCCACAACACTTGCTGTTCCAGCCTGGCACTGAGGCAGTCACGTTTTTATCTCCACTTTCTTTCTCCCTTTGTCTCCCTGTGCTCCTGGTTGGTACTTGCAGGTATCCCGCCACTGGCTGACCAAGATTGGATCTCTGGACAAAATGGAAGTGTTGTCTTCTATTGTAGTCAGGCTTTCAGAGGCCAGATACAAGCCAGGAATGCTAGAAATGTCCATGAGCCAGGAAAGAAGGAAATACAGTAGTGTGATGAAGGCATAAAAAATGTAACAAAAACCATCCCTGCAGTAGTGTTGTGCTGAGTCAATCTCCCATGGATGCTGGAGAGCTTGTGCTGGTCCAAAAGATGTGCTGTCTGGGGCATTACTCCTTCCAGGAGTTCATTACTGGTCTATAGATTTTAGCATTTGTCTGTGAGACTCTGAAACATTTCAAAGGGAAATCAAGAAGCTCTGAACTCTTCTGTCAGAGTGCAGCAAGTATTCATGTTAGCACTCTGTCACACAGTTCTCTATGGGATGAAAACTGTGCCCAGCCCCTGACCCAGCATCCTTCCTGCATGCCTGAGCACCTGCCACAGGTCCTTTGAGGTAAGATGAGAAGAACGGGTTTGTCACCACTGACTTACCTGCCTAGTAGCATCCTGTGTATATGTGTCTCTTGGTGTCAGAAATATACCATGAGCTGCTGTCTTAACCCAGCTCTGTTTGCTGGTTTCTCTCTTCACAGTCTGGCATGGGGCTCTTTCACCTGCTGCATGGCGGCCTCCGTTACTACCTTGAACTCTTACACTAAGACTGTCATTGAGTTCAGACACAAGCGCAAAATCTTTGAGCAGGGCTTTCGAGAAGAGCAGAACTTCCTAGACCAGGAAGCCATCAAGTACTTCAGAGAAAGGTCAGTGCAGTCAGTTGCTCAATCAGTGGAGGTTTTCATGGACTCTGCTAGTCTCAGAAAATCCAAGCTCTCACCCATCCTGGCACATGTGGGTGAAGCCTCTGGGTTACTTGGAGAAGATGTGTGCTAAAGACAAACACAAAGTATCCTCCTTGGTTTGTTTTTTCTTAAATCTTGTGATGTCCCAGTGCCTGCCTTTTCTTACATACTCATTAAAACACAAGACTGACAAGTCCTTACAGTATGCATCTGATTCATAGGAATTCATAAGAAGCTATACTGCTAATGCAAGCTAATTTTCCCTCTCTGGAAAGGTAAAACTGTGGGGATATAACAAGTGTTATAGCTATCCTTTCTCAGCATGTGTAACCTCCCAGTAATCCAGACAGCTGCCAAGACATTTTCCAGCCACCACTTGGTCACTTTGATGTTGCCATCTTCCATAGTCACATGCCCACAACCCATCTTAGTCTTCCACACAACCCATCCTCCTGAACTCCTCCACACAAATATACACCATGCTTTATACCCACACAGTGCCACACACACTGCTACCAGGGTCTTAGATGATCTCTAAGTCCTGTCTGAGTCCCAAAGGTCCAGAGACACTCCTTTACTCTGCCTGTCACAGCACATTGCCCACCCACACTGCTGGCCCCATGCACTCTTGGTTGGCCCATGTGGCTGCACTGGGATACTTGATGCCTTCATTCTTCCATAAGATGGTTAAGGATTTGCTTAAAATTGCAGAATGTGAATACACACAAATATTGACCTCACACAGCCAGGAAGGTGTGATGGACTCCATAGGGGTACCTTCACAGAACAAGGACCTGATAAGTACAGAGAATGTTCACCTAAAGCCTACTGTTGGAAGTAATGTAAAGGTATTTTGGGAACAGAAAACATAATGAGGATTAATTCCTATTCTTCTGACCAATTTGGCAGTTTTTCAGTGGTGGAAGAGAATGGTTGGGAAGCACTAAGGAGACAGAAGATTTGAAATGATCAGACATTTCAGTAGCAAAATGAGGAGCTCTCCTGAGCAGGAAGAACTAGAGAACTTCCATGCTTATATTTTGCTTTGGTTACCCAGCCTTAACTAATAGACTGTTGTTGCAGTCCAATTTCCAAGTTTTCACTCTATCTTTCAGACAATCTGGAAGGATGAGAGAAATTATTCAAACAACCATGATTTTCCTAATTTTGCATTTAGAGATGACAGTGAATTTTAAAAAATTCTGTATGTGAGAAAAAACCCAAACAGTGAAGAGGAAGTGGTCAGCAAGAGAAATCAACACTCAGTGAGGGAAAACAGACGACCGCATTACTGAAGTGAGAATTGCAGATGAGAGACAGGCAGAACTGTAAGCAACAGTATGTTGAGTTATATTGGGAAATGCTAAGAAAAATTGATAAAGTACTGGAACAATAAATAGCAAAAAACATTAATAGCAGTGAGGACAGTAATCCTCTTTATCTCACACAGGTATCATCTGGTTTTATTTTGATTCCTCTTGCACTCACTGTATTACACATGCCCCATTTCTACATACATGTAAATCAGCACCACACAACACACAGTCAAATCCATGTTGGACTGGTCATCTCAGAGACCTTCAACCCAATACACTAGATTAACAGGTGAAGGGCTTCAAAGAATGACAACAGGCCAAATGCAGTATCAAGGCTTTTTCAAGTCTCTTGGAAGTAAGGTTTGAACTTACCTAGGCAGCTAGCAGGGTGTTTAACACACATATGCCCAAGGCAAGTGAGAAGTCCCACCTTGGCCAGCACAAACTAATAGGGTTTTAATCCTTATTTTATATGTATTATTCAAAACAAGCTCCATAATAAGCAATGTGCGTATAGGACAGCCTGTTCCTTTATACTGGTTAGAGCCACCTTGACCAGTATACAGAGGCAGTGCTTTGTCTCTACCACTTGCTTTATGATCAGACTGCATATTTTGTTCTGTCCTTTCAGTTTCTTTCCTCATTTTGAATGTGTGTGAACAGTTCATTTGTTGGTCACATCCTCCAAGCCCCTCCACATGCACTTGGCAAACACAGCTCAAGCATGTGGTGTTCCCAAACTTCATGATTATGACTTTCTTTTTTTATATCAGATTATTTTAATTGTTGTATCTGAATACATAATAAGAAGCCCAGAGTCAGTGTTACCATGGGATCATTCCAGAGATTTAAAGCTGTGCAGCATTACATCCTTTCTTTGTTTTTTTCTTTCATTTAGTGCATTCATGATTGGCTTCACTGCTGTGACCTGAGGATACGCTGAGACTGGGGGCTCCAGGGGTCATTAGTTATCAACACAGTGTTGCTACATGCTGTGGGTGCCAGCAGTCCCAGCAAGCACACAACTTCCCTGAGCTCTGAACTTCTTAGCACAAACAGAAAATAACTTAATTTTTTTTTTCCTTCCTGTGCATATACCCTGGGATACTTAACATTCCCTCCTACTCCTACACCTCCGTGTTCCTTTTCATATCTCATAAATAAAACCCTCCAGCCTGCCTTCCTTCCAGTTACTTTGTACATATCAGGACTCTCTTTGCATGTTTCTTTGCCTCAGCACACATCCAGCACCCACTGTACACACACATCTAGCCTCTGTGTTGAATAAACTTTGTGCAATAGGCAGCTTTCTTAGATCAATATATTTCTAGTGAAAGCTAGAGCTTTATCATTATTCCCAACAGCTGCAGTTTAACTTCCAGGTGACAGGGAAGAAAAGCATTAGACCCGTTTTGCCTGATAAAAGTTTTTTGTTGGAATATTCTTCTCCAGGCCCCTGCTCCCAGAGAAGAAATCTGCTTTATGCAAAATACTGACAGTAATATACTGCTAACCTTGCAAGTACTTTCTCAAACATTGTATCATTTTACTTCACTTAATTTTAATCACGTGGAATTGCATGTAACAAGGGACACATTAGATGAAAGAGCTGAAATGCTCCCTTGAGAGTTCCCAGTTCAACAAGTGCATATATACCATGTTCACCACCCAGTGCAGGGGGTGCAGCAGAGAAGCCACATCAATGCACAGCTTGCTGTCCTGACAACCCCCCCCCCACACACACACTTCTCTACCAGCTCACCCCATCCCCTTCCCTTGTATGTCAGCCTTGCACAGCCTGTAGTACTGCTGCTTTTTTAACTTCCATCTCCACATCCTAACTGCCTCAGCTGTCAATAACATAGGAAAGACCTTTAAAACTACATGAATGCATGTGTACACCCCAAATGCTGCTCCACTGCCTGGTTTGACTCCGCCTTAAGCAGTGCATAGTTACCCATCCCTAAGTCCACACAGCTTATATAGAGACAGTTAAATTCTCTGACTGCCTGCAACTGCAAAGACACAGACTTTGCCTCTCAACAACTAAGCATCTTTCTGTTTCCATCACTGGGAAAACATTTAAAGAGCTGCTGGTAAATCAAAGAGTCATGGTGTTATTCAACAACTATTTCCTTCCCAGACATGAGATACTTTGAAGAGTCCAGACAACACAGATTCTGTAGTTCACACCATAAAATCAAAAAATTATAGCTCTTCAGATATAAAAGATATGATAGCCCTCAGAGTAAGCCTTCAGTAGAACAGGTCAATGATACAGGCTTGGAGGTATTATTCATGTACTAAGTGTTCTATAAAATTAGCAGTAGAATTGTCTGTAACATGTCAGCTTTCAATCTTTGTCCTATTATCGATTGTCCTCCCTTTTTCTCCGGTTTTGCTTTTGACCAACTCTTTGGCTATATTTTTTGCTCATCTTTTTTATTTTTTCACTTTATTAAGTGTCAGTTCATAATAGGTACCTATCTTCCTTCCCTCTCAGTTTCTCTTTCTTCTGTGTTTCCTATGAATACTCTTGCCCCATATAACCTAGAGCATGGCTCATTGTTTACAGTTTACCCCAGCTAGCAGTGGAGGAACCCTCCACACACTTTTCTGTTTCCTTTGCTCTGAGGATCCTTCCAGATAAGTCAAAGGGACAGGGATTCTTTGTTCTCTCTATATAGTTTGATAAACTATGGTTGTAGCTATGGGAAGGAAGATCTGGAGGAGTGGAACATAGAGGCTTGGGTAAGAGTACATAAGGACTGAAGCCTGGGATCAGGGATAGAGAGGATGAAAGGGTGGAAAGCAAATCCAGGTGAACTTGTGGAGAGCAAGTCACTGCCTTGAGCAAGGAATAAACAGTTAGTGAAGTGATACAAGAAAACTTGAATTACCCACTGCTCTCTTTTGTTATTGACAAGAGAAGAAAGAGTAGCAGCTTTTGGAAATATGCCCGTGCTTGGTCAAGCTGTCTGAGGCAAGGAATGTTGAATCGCATTGGAACTAAAGGCCCTACAGACAGGGATAAGGAGGTTAGCCCACCCTGGTACCAGTGGGAGAGGGGACCCAAGAGATCAGCAAAGCCCTGTCTCCAGTCTAATATGCAGCCTTTTGGTAACTGTGAAGTAAATCTCACTTATCAGGTGCTGTTAAACCAACATATAAATTTAGCAAGTAAATCTGGAAGAATCAGCCTTCCACTGTTCACTCATCCATAGCACAGCACTTGCCAACTTGCAGCTGTCCATCAACACCCATTGTGGCTTTGCAGCTGATTTCACAACATTTTTCTTGCTGACTGAGCCCTTACTCTGATCTGCAAAACCAACCCAACATCAAGCAGATGCTACTGGTGAAATTCTAGAATGAACTGTGTTCAAACTGCCATTGACACCCGTGCAGACAAAATGTCTCTGCAGGGATAAAAGATGTAATTTTCAAGTGCTAGGAGCAGTTTGAAACAGACGGCAGGACCAGAGCTATTGCAGAAAGAATAAATCAGGACTATTCCCAAGACTATGAGAATTAGAACTTTTTGGATCATCATTCACATCTGCTATTTTTCATTTCTGTGCTGTATGTTACTCACAGCTTGCTTTCTCTACCTCCATTGTACTGATATCTGTTGTGCAGATCATATCAATGCACTCCAAAGACATGCCAACCTTTTGCTCTGATTTCCTCCTTGGTCACCTAGATATCTAAACAGGTTTTAAGCTACTGACCTACCATACCTCCCATTTACAGAGTCAGTATCTTTTCATATGAACATCAATGAGAATTTCCAATCTGACTATTTGCGTTTCGTTAGCACACAGGGATAAGTGTAACATTCTGCCTTGGATTTATTCGACAACACAGGAAGGTTTATCTGCAGAGCTGTTACTTCTGGAAAATTACATGGCCTGGCACTTAAATGGTGTAGCACTAGCAACATACACACTTCCAACACACACGTATTGTACAATGCTGTTAGTTCCTGATGTTTAGATTCATCCTGAAGAGTAAAAGAGTGGGAAAGCCACAGCCCTGAGCCCCTCATTTCTATTCCCCATGGTCTCTTTACATGAGCTTTCCTCTGAGAGGGGCAAAGCCAATGAAACAGAGTCCTTTGTGAGACCATTACAATCTCCATAATGGGCCTGGCTGGCTATAGATGGAGGAGCCCAGGTATGTTGTACTCTTACTGATTTTGACCCTTCCACCCTTCCATTTCTGTACATTTGGGAGCAGCTTTCGTTTCTGTTAAAGGTGCTACTTCTATATTCTCTTTTCCAGGACTGAGGAGGAGAGGGCTGAGGCTGGGGACCTGAGGTTACAGTGCCTCCATAGCTGCTCCCCAAATAGTAAGTGACCATGGCTTGGATATGTCCAACGATACACAATGGCTTGTACCATCCCCACACTGGCTCCTTGGGGTTAAGAATAAGGTTTGCTGTAGGAAGCTACAGAAATTGAGGTTTTTGTAACTTTCCCAGACAGTGTTGCCCAAATGATAATCAACTAGCATATGAACAGTACAAAATTCTCCAGGATTCAATTTAGGATGTGCACATATCCTATAATTTTATGTTATCTCAAGAAGCTGTGACTTCATAGTAGTTTAAAAATATGTTCTAATTTACACCTGTATAACTTTCATTATCACTACCTTTTATTAATCTATATTTATCACCAATTCATGATGATGCATGCTATTGAATATAAAAGTGATTGAAAGCAGATTTGGTAGACAATAATGTTAGTATAATTAATGCCATTTCTTGCACTTATTCAGAAAATTGCTATGCTTTTATTCAGCATTTGCAAAAATTCTTACCTTAAGCTATGGAATCAGTGGTTCAATGTACGGAGCAGTATTGGAGCATGGCTCCTGCCCTGCTCTGAATACTATACTTTTCCTTTACTCTCCAGGAAAGATGTGTGCAGTTTCATGCATCTATTTCCGTGCAAAGAAAGCAAGTGATTCTTCATTCAGCAGGAGGGAGACTTGGGAAGGTGACTTGCTGTCTCTGCGCTATTAAAATTTGGAAACCTCATAGCATTTTGCTGCCTCTGTCTTGCTGAGATTCACATCTCAGCCACGTACTTATGGAAGCTTGGTGTTCATAACCCTGATAATTGAGGGTCCCAGTCCCTCGTCAGACCTGCTGGAACAGCTCTCCAGTCCCACGTCACTGCAGGTGGTCTCCCTACAGGCATGATAGTGCTAGAATTGATCTGCAGCTTGGTTTGTCATCAGCTCACATGGTAACTCCTGCTCCTTGAAAATGTCATGTCAGTTGTGGATGTTACCACAGGTAGATCCACATCCTTCATTTTCACAGGCCTGAAAATGTTTTTTAGTACAAAATTGATATGGGTCATATGTCCCAAGAAAGTTCCCTACCTGCCAAGCCACTGGCTAGTGCTCGCATGTGCTTATTTCATTATGAAGACTGTCCAAAGGTCTTTGTTTCAAAGAACAAATAACAATTCTTGACACTTAGTGTTCAAAGGAATAGAAACAAAGCTTTATTGATCCTATGCCCAGCCCTGCCCCAGCACTTCAATTTAAAGGACATATAGCTTACCTCTATAGGCGTGCTGACAGCACTGTAAAAGCCAACTGCAAATGACAAGTCCAGTATCAGGTTAAAGAACAGTGGCCATTCTTCAATATTACATCAGTGCCAGCTTCACATCAGTGACCTACTGTAATGAAATCAGATCAATATAAATAAAGTGACATGAGTGAAGTTCTGCTCTCAGTTCACAGTTTACTTATGAATCCAGATTAAACACCAGAATCTTCATTATTTATGTTTCTTAGGGAGGAAAAAACATTAATTAAAGGTGCTCATGATGGCACAAAGCCTCACAACCCTCAAATGGAAGTCTGCTTCCTGGAACTAGCCCATCAGGCCGTAACTGTCCTGTCCCTGATCAGAGGCTTCTCTTTGATGTTCTTTCTAGCTTCATAAACTCCCAGTCTTCTTGTCACATTACATACGCAATGGGCTCCTGGCCATCAAAGAACTGTTAATGGCAAGACAACGACATGAAGTCAGAGCAGCCACAAAGGTTACACTGGCCGTTTGATTATCCAGGGGCCTGCTTGTGTGAAAGAAGGCGGCACATCACCTAGGACAGCCCAAGGCCTCACCATTGCTTGGTCAGCTCACCACCTGCAATTTCGCTAGGAGAGTAAATGCCAGCAGATCGTTTGAGCTCTTTCTGAACTCTTCACACAGAAGTGGTCCTTTACCAGTAGGACATGCGGATGTATTACCAGAAGTTATTCCTGCTGCTCACTTCAACCTGCATTCCCTGGAGGACTTGTCAGCTGCCTTCACTTAGAAATGCCTTGAGGCTGTTTTAATTTGAACCAAACAGCATATAAGGACTATACACTCACCCTGAGACATCATGATTTTTTCTATCCTTCCACAAAGACAAAACAGGGCATTGAGTCCTTGTTGAGAGGCAAGGATTTTTAGAGAGTGCTGCTGTAAAGTGAAACAGTAAAAACTTCAAATAAAAGAAAAAGGCTGAGCAATCATAGAAGAGAAACACCAAATGGTCAGGTGATTTTAGAAGACAGAATATGAAAGGATTGCAACTAGCCCAGGAGCACTGTGAGAGCATAAGTAGCACAAAGGGCCTTATGCCAGCTCAGGACCAGGACAGGATCTTGCGTTCCTCTGTTGGTGAGACTAAGCTATTCATTCTGAGAAGTGGACTTAAATTATACATTTCATCAAAAGCTTGACTCCAGAGGAGTCTTGATCAAGGCAATGCAATATTCAGTCCTGATAATTCTATATTAAACAATTTAATGTCCAATAATAAACTATAATTTTCCTTTAACAGGGTTTAAACTTGCCTGATATAGGCTAATAACAGCATCAGGGAGTTCTAGCTATACATTGGCATCCTCTGCTTTCACCAAGCTGCCTTCCTGTGCAAACATATGGTGCTGGCCCCTATACATCTGATACCATGTCATGTTTTGTTGATACCAAGTTTAGCATTGCCATTGCAAAGCTCTAAACACTCTTAATACTCTGTTGGCTGTCACTTTTGATCTTTGAGGTCTCAACTTTTTCACTCAGAAGTGTAGGGCTGGGACGTCCCAATGCACGGGCTATGCAGTCACTACACAAAAATGAGAGAAGGTGAAGTTTCATAGCAGGGTCTTGTTGTTACACAGCTATTTATTACCAAGACATGCTCACTGTTATTAGGCTGTGGATAGCAATTGCTCCTGATTTCAGACATCTCTATATCCATGCCACTTCCACCCTCTTCTCCAGCCTTTTCTGGTCACTTGGCATTAATATGATGAGTTTGCTGCTCAGATCAGTGCACCTGGGACTCACAGGACAGATGGGAGAGGTATGGATGATAGATGTAGAATGAGAGGCAAAAGAGAAGTGGAAGAGTTTCATGAAGGACAAGGAGGAACAGGTAGAATGGCAAAGCCAAAAGGGAACGGATAGCTCAGAAGAGCCAAGAGCTGAGCAGGAAACAGCATGTTCTTACAGTGTGTGGCTAAAAGCCTCAGTTGCTATTTGAGGCAGATAAACCCAGGGTCCAGGATACCAGCTTTTCTTGTAGAAAACTGAAAGAATATTCAAAATTAATTCAGCATTTAAAAACTAATATAGTCACTGTTTTGGCAGTGTGGGCAATTTAGGAGGGTCACCTGACAAAGAGGAGGCCTTGAGAAAAGTAATTTTATTCTCATATCATCACCCTGCAGGCATTTCCCCTGGGTCCATCCCACAGCTCTTCTACCATCCTCCCACCCCTGGCTGTCTACAGTAAGATTTATTCAACCAGCCCCTCAGTGCTTCACTGAAAAGCATGTTGTCATTTTCTCCTATTCAGACAAGCTCATCAGAAGAACTCTAGTTTTAAAACATGGTGGAAATGATTCATAAAAAAAGAATATCCACTGTTTTTTCTTGGTTGCAAGTGCCACAGAAGTAAAGTAGTGCTGTATTTGCAGGCAACTTTCAAATGTCTCCAAATTCAGTGCTACAAAGACTGTTGCACAAGCTCAGCTGGAGAGGGCAAGGCACAGACGGCAGACAAGGTCACTCTGACAACGGGGAACATGCTTTATATGCTGAGCAGCACTGGGCTGGAAGAAGGCAGACAACAAGGGCTTGATGCATTTGAAGTGTTGCTCAAAGTTGAGTCAAGGTTTCTCCTTGTGGAGGTACCTGACAGCTGCAATCACCTTCCTGTTTCATGTCAGCATTGATTTCAATTCCAGGTCTTGCAGTTCTTCCTGTAATTTATTCAGTTTATAGTGATTCACTACATAGAAACAGGTGGAAAAAATCACCTCTGATGGAGCATCATGGGTACAGATCTGAGATCCAGCCTTGTTATATTGAAAGCAAAGGGAATTTCATTCCTGTCTTCAGGCAACCCCTTGTCCACTAGGGAAGTCCAAAGTTATTGGTCTCAGCTCTGTCATTTACCTCTTCTAAAATCCAGACTGACATTTCACGTTTACAAGCTTCAGATTACTCCTTAAGCAACCAGCTCCTCTGCTTCTGCAATCAGCATGAGGATAAAAGTAAATACAGTCCCATGTTGAGCACTGCAGACACCGAAAATTAGAGGGTGGAAAAGGAAAGCAAAATAAAGTGTTAGTTTAGAATACTTTTCTGTTTCCTCCAGTGCACAGGTGAATTGGAAACATATCTTATGTAAATTTCAGTGAGATTAGTTACGAAACGTGTTCTCTGTCACTCTTAAGTCGCATCTTTCAATAAATGTCCCATCTCCTACAGCTAATCCTGGATTTATGAAAAAAAACAAACCAAACCAACAAAGCCAAACACAGAACAAACAAACACAAAAACACCAAAACCCAAAAAAACCCAACTGGGTCCAACACTGCTAAAGACATGGAATATTTCAGATTGTACAAGCACCAAAGGAGCCCTTCAGTTACTGTGCATATTATATTACCCCTCCCAGAATGTAGGCAGGAATTAGCTCAGTTAATGTTCGGATAGTTTTACACTGTGAGATATTTGAGGATAAATACATATATTTTTAACAAAAAAAAAAACAAAGTTACAATATGCATTTTTATTTTAGTTGCCCTAAAATGGGCTTTGCTCATCAGAGTAGGTTTCTTACACTTTGCTACAGCAAAAAGTATTTCCCGTATGTGGGATTTTGTAGTGAAGATTAAGGAACGAGTGCAGTTCAACTCTGATTTAAGTAACCAGCAGTTTTGTGTCCTTTGTGCTGGAAGATCCCACTTTTCCACTCCTCTTCTCAGGCCCAGAGTAACCTATGCACCAACAGACAGCTCTCCTTCCCTCTGCCTGCTCCCTGGGGCATGGGGATGCTCTCCTTGGACCAGAAGCTCTGGCTTTTGATCCTCACAAGTTTACCAGGCTTCTGAGTCTCTGGCAATAAATGAACAACCAGATTCATCTGTGCCAAATTCCAGCTCTCAGAACACCTCCACAGCATGACCAAGCATGCTACAAGCCATCATTCCTTGCACTCAGAGAGACTGAGAGCCAGCAACTCAATATACAAAGGCAACACAACACAGATGCCCAGCTCCAGGCTACCCTCGCTTGCACAGCCTGTTCTTCCACTGACTACTGACTCCAACTAATGCAATGAAAGGGTAGCAACCCATCCAAGCCAGAGGGCTGCAAGTAATGCCATTTTTCCTTTAAAAAACTATTTATGAGGGACTCTTCTGCAACAGGCACTATACACTTAGTATGGAAGGGGACAGTCCAGAGGCTTCAATGGAAGAGAAGGATGGTGAGGTGGAACTCAAAGCAGAGAAAGCAGAAAGGAGAAAGGGAAACTGAGGACAAGTAAGTTAGGTGGAATCACTGAATCACAGAATAACATGGGTGGACAGGGCCTCTTGTTCACAGCATGTCACTTAGACCAGGCTGAATCAGGATGCTTAGTTCCTTGTCCAGCTAATTTCTGAATACCTCTAAGGATGGAGATCCCAATACATCTCTTGGCCTCTGTCCCATTGAACACCCTCAGGATGAAAAAGCTTTTCCTTACATCTCGTTGGAAATTTTTGTCTCCCACTCCAGTTCAGCCAGTTTAGGAAAGCAAGGCACTTATGGAGAAGGGTGCTTCCTCTGACTTGTGTGTTCCTTCTTTTCTCTCCTGCCTTTTATGTAAGTCATTTAATGCTTCTTTTGGCTCTGTTTTTATGCAGTAGCTCTGTTACTGTCTACTTTTTTGATTAGCAAATATCTAAATTTATTTAAACCTGATAATTACGCTGTGATCTAGCAAAGGCCTTAACCCTATTAAAGCCAATAGGGGTGAGGCGTACTCTTTAGGACCTTAAAAATCTGGTGTTTAATTGCATCCAATATTGAGAAAGGTGCAAGGAGCTGAAGAAGTGAAAATGTAGCTAATTTAAGCCACTGGTACTAACAGGACAGGACTTCATGCACTGGAACTCATATATGCCATCCAGACCAGGATTTTCTGCTGTCTTCCACAACAAGAGAAATACAAATATATCAGATGCACAAGAAGACTCAGTTGGTCACTGCTATTGCTACAAAAGTTTGTCATGTTCTTTGGCTGTTAGAAATCTTGAATCATGATCTGCACAGTGGGTATGTTTGTGTTCCCCTTCAAGGTCAAGGCATTTCTAGCTGCATTTGATACCCATCAGTACAATTCCAGTCTCCAGAGGTACATCTTCCTCTCCTGCCATCAGTCTTGCCAAACTAAGTAAAATTTAGCCATAGGAAAAAAACACTGGTATCTCCTCTGCCTGTACACAGTCTAGAGTTTGGGGGAGGGAGGGGAAGAAAAGTCCTTAACATATTAAGCTATATAAAAGAAATGTCCTACAATGTCACCACAGGAACACTGATGTCAGCCTGTGCTGCCCTTCTGTTTTTATCTTGCCTGTTTATTCATCTCCTAATTCATTGGGTGAATGTGCAGAGCTACCAGGAAACTGAACTATGTGGGTCCAAAGTGAAGGCAGGTCTTTGTAGTTTTCAGGAATGACCAAGGGCAGGTGTTGTGGCAACCTGCAAGCCAGGCTTTATTCTTTTGCATTCTTACTGGAATTTGTCACAGTCAATATGCCAGTAGCTTTCTTCTCTTTCATGTCCCTCCCCAGCACCAAATCCTTGGTTCTTGCGGAGCTGTTGACTTTTGGGAAGAACACTGATGTGCCAGTGATTATCACACTGATGATAGCTGCTTAGGTGGCACCAGGGAGGAACTGATCCTGAATTTATGTGCCTTATTCTCAAGCACTTTTTTCTTGCTCATGAAAAGCAGAGGGTTTTATACAGGCATGAGAAACAAAACAGCCTATGGGGAAATGCAGTTGTGGGAAACAGGCTTAAAATTGTCCCAAAAATAGGCCTAAAATTGTCTTACAAACCTTCAGCCCAGTCCAGAGGACAAAGTGTGTGTTTGTCTTTCTTTAGGGCTTCACAACACCCAGCTCTAAATGTCACTAGCACGCAGAGGAACAGGAGTGACCATAATGCTCAGAAAATTCCCCCATTCGCTACGTCAAACTCTTCCAGCGACACATCAAGCAGCTCTTCACTTTCATCAGGACCAACCAGCCAGATCTCCATGGTTCAGGATCAAACCCTGCTGGACATTGCCTCCATCACTAGATTGGCCCCAGGAGAATCACCAAACCTTCAACCATTTGAGCAAAGAGATAAACATTTAGCAATATCGTGTCCCAGCCCACTCGGAGCACGGACTATTCCAGCATCTTGCCCAGCCAGCCCCAGGCTCAGTGCAACACCCAGCTCAGCCAAGTCACAGCAATACTCTGACTCTTCTCCAGTCAGTCCAGGGATCAATGCAGCTTCCTTCTATACCTTTTGTCCTCACACAGCACAAAACGTACAAGCTTCAGCATCAGATCACACACTGACCCCAACAAGGAAAAGCACAAGGCCTCCAGCAGCAACTCCTGAAGATAGTTCCCAGTCTCCTGGCTATTCTAAAACTGGATTAAAGAATACAGGAAAGGGTTTTGAATCAGATCTGGAAGATCCTGGTCATGAAAGGTATGTATCCAGACCATACACAGGTTTAAGTCCTCCAATGACTCAAACTGGTATAGGGTCATTAAGAGCCCTTCACAAAAAAGTTAAATATCCTTTATAATTTAGATGCTCCCAGTGGCTTTTTATCCAGTAACTACCCTGTGCTCCCACTAAACTTGGTTACCCAAGAAGCAAAATACTGTATTTTCCATACATCCATTTAGCTCTCCAGCCCTGATTACAGACCATTCCTGGGCCAGACTGTCAATCTCAGTTCTTCCAGCAGGACACAGTTTTAAGGTGCCTCATTTCCTTCCAGATGAGAAAGCACATGTCTCCCTATGCTAGCAGAGAGAAACTCTGCTGTGACTATGAAGCCTGACAGCTAAGAGCTGGGCATGGTACTCAGTGACATAGCCAGTACCTCCCTTCCCAAACGTCAGGCTCTGTGATTCCAACCCTGGGCAAGCTGGGTGTATTACACCCCTCTGAGCTTCTGAACTCCACACTGTGTCTGCCACTTCTTTCCTTGGCAGGACATTTGTAACCATGAAGGAATTCCAAGCCATGGAGGAAGAAATAGAGGATGTAAAAGAAGAACTGAAATGCCTGAAGTGGAAAGTGAGACACATTGGTGAGACTGTGCAGCCCTTGGCTGAAGACAGTAAGCGTTACAATGGCTATACCCTGACAGAGCTCAAGGCAATGGTGCAGTTTGAGGATGACCCTTACAAGGCTGCACACAAGATCCTAACTGCACTCTTCAGTGATGTTTACTTGCTACAGCACTCGGTCACTGAACAGGCCTGCAAGTCCCAATCTCTGCCCAAGCCCAAAATAGACCCAGAGCTGTACACAGTGTACTGTGACATTCTGAGGAGCATATTCCCTGGAATTAGCAGCCAGACCTTGAGGGAGGAGACACAGCACATGCAGAAAAGCACCCAGAAAGAACTGCAATAACACCAGAACCCCCAACATGTTCTGCAAAGTGAGAAGTGTCCAGTGATTTTAGAGGATTAACTGTGGTAGGTACCATCAGTTGAGTCTATCTCCACTAGGTATGAAGCATGCCTAAAGATACTGGTGAGCTCTGAGCCCTTCACGCCACTTGCCCAGTGAGACAGGGTGGGAAGGCATTCTGCATACTTCTGACATTCTAGGAAAAAAATGCCCCTTAGTGTCTTTTTCAACATATGGACGTTTCCTTGTTTCCAGCAACTACAAATGCTGACAAAAAGATCCAGAGAAGGCATTATATGTCCACGCAAGGGCATTCTCCCAGCCCCAAACAGATCAACAAACCAGCATCTGGGTAGTTTCTATTTTCTAGAGTATATCATTCATTAAATGACATTACTTGTTAGAAAATTGTGCCTGGGTTGTTTTGTTTTAGGTTTTTTTTTGGGTTTTTTTTGTTTTGGGTTGGGTTCTTTGTCTCACAATGCTTTGCACATGAAATCAACATATAATCATAACTTGGATACACACTGGGATGTGACCTGGGCATGCAGCAAACCACCCTCCTCTGCCCAGCTGCATCCTGGGTTACATGGGAAGAGCACCAGGCACAGATGTCAGGGGCAGCAGCACACCCAAGCAGGTCTCCATTCCCGGTAACCGGGGCCTGGGGCATAACGGCATGCAACATGCCCCTAAATTACCAACCCACCAGTGACACAGGTAAAGGTCTGTGACCTCCATGTCTCCCAGGCTCTGACAAGTGAGTTGACAGACCAGCTGTGCCTTCCTGTGACAATGGTGCTGAATGGTTGGGCCATTGTGAACACCCTGGAGCTCCTTCCTCTCTCCCTGTGACCAGCAAAGTGCAACAGATGAACCACAGTTTGTCCATCAAGTTTTGCTCACAGGTCTTGCAGCTCATTTTGTAAAGATCAGGTGAGGGTGGAGGGTTGGAGAGATGTCCTTGTGCCATTTTGCTCACTACCAATGGAAGATGCTGCTTCCCTACCCTACTGGAACATCCACCCCTTTCAGACAGTCATTGACACTCTTGGAAGCAGTCACTTCCCTGGTCTCAATGTGACAGGTACATCAAAACCCAGAACATGTCTGTCCTGCACACTGCTGCTGCTCTCTGCCAGTCCACTGAGGACAGCAAGGTGAGCAAAAGGTAACCTGTGAGTTCAGCCTACCTTTCCCTCTGCTGAGATATAATCAAATTCTTAAGCTTATTCCAAAAACAACAGGTAGGAGGAGGTAAAAAAATAGAAAAAAACAAAAGCAGCTCATTCCTTGTGTCACCACAGCTCCAGACATCACTGGAGATAGGAGGGAGCAGGACACTCCAAGGACATGCTCTATACATTCTGTATAAGGATGTTCTGACATTTGTATGAGAGATCCTACCTGTCTTTCAGCATGATGTACCTATACTGTTCTCTGCTGGGCTTACATATACAGTTTTTTAAGCTCTTCACTATTAGCAATTTATTTTACTTACGCTCCAACGTGCAGACACAGGCACAGCACTTTTGCCCATGTAGCCTTTCTATACCAACTACAGCTAAGATGCACAGCCACATCCTGCACATTACCAGGTAGCTGCAGTGTCCTGGGTTCAGCAGTAGCAGTCATTTTTCTCCTTAGTAGCTGGTGCAGTGCTGTGGTTTTGACTTTCAGCCTGGGAACAGCGCTGAGAACACCGATGTTTTTAGTTGCTGCTCAGTAATGTTTACTCTGATCAAGGACTTTCTGAGTCTCATGCTCTGCCAGGGGGGAGGGGAAGCTGGAAGGAAGCAGAGACAGGACACCTGACCCAAACTAGCCAAAGGGGTATTCCATACCACAGCACATCATACCCAGTATATAAACTGGGGGAGTTACCTGGGAGGGCTAGATCACTGCTCAGTCAAGCTGGGTATCAGTCAGCTGGTGGTGAGAATTTGTGTTCTCTTCCCTTGTTATTTCCCTTATCATTATTAGCATTGGTGGTAGCAGCAGTGGTTTGTGTTATACCTCAGTTACTGGACTGCTCCTATCTCAGCCCATGTGATTCACATTCTTTTGATTCTCCTCCCCATCCCTCCGGGAGCAGGGAAGAAAAAAGGGGGAATGAGCAAGTGGCTGTGTGGTTCTGAGTGGCTGGGCTTAAACCATGACATACAGCAACACACAGGATTGTGCACAGCATACACCCTTGGGGCAGCCACAGTACCAAAGGAAGCAACAGGTGTTCTCCCCTAGCTCCCTTCGCAGCTAGGCACAAAGGTGAGGAGTGATGGAGCTTCTGGAGATGCAGTGTCACCTCGGAGCAAATCACGCACACCAATGAGCACCAGGATGGATTGTGACAAATGGTCTGGAAGGCTCTATGCACCATGGAGGAAATGTTTTGTGTCTCACAAAAGCTCCCTGTCTTGCAAGCATTTATGTCCTGCTTTCATAGTTCTTTATTTTGTAGGAAAATGCGGCCCTTCCTTTGGTTCAGATGGGTGGGAATAGGCTGGCCCTCCTCTCACAGAACTCACATAGGTACTGCTACTCCAGACTTGGTTTTATATGACAGACCAGACCCCCAGCTCTCAGAAGTTTCTCTTCAGAGCTCGCTGTAATCCTCATAGGGCAAAGAACTGAGGAAAATGCAATATCAATCTTCATAATTTCTATTGCTTGCCCTCTCTGTCTGTAAAATCTGACAGTTGTTCCTGTGAGAACAGGCTCTGTGGCAGCTCATGTTCATGAGGCCAGACAATATGCTCAGATTATTTGTTTTAGCCTTGTCCTCCTTGTGTCAACTAGTAATAGATATATGCACAGATATATGAATTATTTTTATTAGCATTGCATCATCAAGCAATGAGTCCCTTTCAGGTTTCAGTGTCATCTTTCTTCTGGATCAGTTGTGGTATGGATCACTTCCACCCATTTTAGAGATGTGCATTAGGTCTTTCACCTTGATAGTTCTGGCTTTTAGCTATTCCAGTGGAGCTTCCAGGTTATTTATATCCAAGCATAGTTGGCCAGTCTTCCCAGCATTATTATTAGGTTATCATCTCCAACTTCTGAGTCCTGCAGTCTGTCCCCAGTGCCTTACATGCTGCAGCAGCCCAACTGATCGGCTGCAGGGAACCTGTGGAAAAAAGAACAGGGCATACCCATGGCATTTGTCCTTTAGACTCCTTGCTTCCTTCTTTCCTGCATCCATACGTTGAAGGCAGCTCTGCCTCTGTGAGGACTGTTTGCTCTCCGTACTACACCTGCAGTTACTGTCTGCACCTCTGTGACCACCTCCAATACTTGAGCCACTTCTCTGGTTTTTCTACAGGGAGAAAAATCCACTAATTTTCTACTAATTTCCCTGAGAGCTTTTTATTGTTTGTATTCCTGTGCATTCCCAAATCCTTTCATCCTTTTACGAGCCTTAGCTTTCCTTGCTAGCTTTGCTTACCTAGCTTTGCTGGGGAGAGCAGCACAGCTGTCTTCCCACAGTTCTGAAGAGCTTTTCTGTGCAGTCTATTTTTTCTGCAGTCACCCACTCCTAACACAACAGGAGGATGAGGGCTGAACGCCTACACCAGCAGAAAGAGCCCTTCTCCTTGGAGGGTAAGAGAACTGAGTCAGCATAACAGAAGTAAGACAACAGGATCTTAAATACACGGGCCTGAAATGATTTTTTTTGCTTTCACTTTCAGCACCCTGCACTTGCCAGAAATGTGTCCTGTTACAAGCATGCTCTGTCTTAAGACATTAGGTCTTGCTGCCTGGTATTCAGACAAAAAGGCAATTACATTATTCTGACAGTTAGAAAGATTCAGCAATTGTTTCTCTTGGTCAATCCATGCTGATTTGCACTGTGCCTGTGTTGCTCCTTAGCCTAAATAAGCCTTCTCTCCAAAATGTTATCACCAACCCTTATGTAGAGACAGAGAGAGAATGCAGTCAGACACATAGTGAAAAATTAGTCTATAAATCCATGCTGCATTCCATCTATACTCCATTCAAATATATAATTCTATATTTTTATCTTGAACATGCATTTTCCACTCTGAAGACCCAATAGCAGACCAAATGATTTTTTCTTTCTTAACTACAGGCATTACTTTTGCTATTCTCCAGTCACACCCAAATGCAGAGACTCATTAGTATTACACTTATTCAAGTAACATGCACAGTCTGTTATGTATTCATCCCTGCATGTAACCTGAGGACCCAAGAGCCACGGCACAGGTTGTCTTCCCTTGTGTCATCTCTAGGAGCAGATGTCTAGTCAGAAGTGTGAGGACATGAATACTTTTTCCAGCCTCAGGTGATCTGTAGTTTGTACTGACTGATTGCATTAAATAAGCAGCCTTTTAATACCCACCATGCTGTGGCTCTGTAGGCTCCAGTTGGCAGAACAGTCTACAGCAGGTAAGTTATGGTAAGCAGAGGGTCCTGATCCATACTGGTCACAGAATTGCAAAATAATTTAGGCTGGGAAGAGCCTCTGGAGGTCAACTGGTCCAACCCCTCTGATCAGACAGCATTCAAGTAAAAGAAACTGAATAATAAAATATGTGCTGCAGAAACTAAGCCACTGCAATACAACAAACAGCTGGCAACACACACATCCCAGAAAAAAAGAGAAGCCATACAAACAACCTGCACTGGAATCACTTGCAGAGAAGATCCACCATGGGAAAATGTGGGGAGTTTCCTTCCCCCAGAAGCACTGTGCTGGGATATCATCTGGACAGGAGCCCTCCACAGGTTATTTACGTCTGCATCAGTGGATAACAAAGATAAATGGCAAAGTTTCTGTGGCATTGTTTTGGAGGCCCCTTTACCATGGTTACATCTACATGCATTGCCAATCCATTTTTTAGACCTCTCATTAATATCTCTAATGCATAATTGCAGTCAAAATCAGTCACTGAATCATACATTTTATGAGCTCATGCTTACCCGTTCATACTGTTAATAATAATATCTCTGCATAATGTGAACACTTGCTGCAAAACAAGTCCACCAGCCCTTCTGGTTTATGACTTAAAATATAGCAGAGCTAGTTTTAGGCACCTGTCAACTTCTTTATATTAATTATCAGCACCATCTATACTGAAATCTGAGTCATAGGAGTTTGGGCAGGACCATTAATTACCATGAATGTCTTCTCAACTCTTCCTACCCAAATGCCTCCTTCTTATGATGTGTTCTCTATACATTTATATACCTAGATCCTCTTTGCACACTCCTGCTCAATCAGTAATTTTCACATTAAATCTACAATATTTGTTTCCCAAGGTGAAACTACTTCTGGAGACCCTTTTCTATTTCTTACCTCCATATCCTTCTACAGGTGGTTACTCTTTCACTATGAGTCCTCGCCCATGGACCTCTCCTCCCATTGCAGTTTGACAGGCAGACAAGTGTCCAAGAAGTCACTCCCCAGCCCTCATTCCCAAATCAGAAGCAGATGATCAAGGTGCAAATCTCCCTTGGGCCTTAATGCTACTATCCCAGGAAAAAGTGGCACTGGGGATATCCCAAAGGACTTGAGATGAAATGCATAAGGACAGAACACACACTGATTTACCCAAGTACTCCCCTGAGAAACGCAGATCTTAGCTTCTTGCACATTTACTGGAAAGAACATATTTTCTCAGTGCCACAAAGAGAGCGATTAAATTACATACCAGTGTTGTGCTGGGTCAGTTGGGTTTGATCAGATCTCCCATTTTGTGTTAATACTCAGATACATGACCATCCCAGAGAGATGAATAATAGGATCTATTTCATTTCTCTGACAATATTAAAGATAATAAAAAGTCTTACTATATCCCAAATCCTTCTCCATGAACTCTGGCCACAGACAGATCTCCTGTAAGTAATGGAAATGTCAGTTTGATTCATTTGTTCACCAGTTAATCCTTACCAAACAACTACCAATATATAGTAAGCCATCCAAAAACATTCCTTTGGAAACAAGCCAGAACCAGCATTCACTCTAGATTAGTTTTTACCTCTGTTTAGGCTTATAGCATTTCAGGTAGCTTTCCTACTTACTCTATTTTTAGCAGTGCCTCCAGCAGACCAGGAAAGAGGCAGATCATAAGACTTCTGCTAATCTGCAAATCTGTATTTATCGTTGGGAGACCAAATTTATTATTATTATTATACCGCTAGATGACGACAGCAGAGATGACCTTTCTGCAATGCCAGAAGTCTTATCCACACTGATCTAGGCATTTAATCAGGAGAGAAGTATAGATTATTATGTGTCAAAGGAAAAACTTTTTCCCTATTCAGACAGTCGAGCATTAGAACAGATTGCACAGAGAGGCTGTGCAGCCTCCAGCCCTAGAGGTTTTCCAGCCCAAACTGGGTGAAGCCCTCTGTGTAACCTGGTCTGATTTCAGTAAGGTAAAAAACAAAGAGTGTACACACAATCGCAGAAAGCAGCCACGAACACCTTTGATGAATGGGAGCACAGAGCCATGAATGACAACAGGCACAGCCCCATCAGTGTTTCACACTTGCTGAGCCACACTTGTAAGCAAGCAGGTTGACAGTCCCCAGTGTCCCAGCTCGGCTCACTGGGCCGGCTGACTCATTTTCCTGCCAACCACTCTGTGCACCCTGTAAAGCCGATGCGCCGGTGCTGCCTCAGGCCTTGCCCTTTTGATGGAAGATGAAAGCTCTCTCTCGCTCAAGATGAAAGTTCTTTTCCCAGCTTGTTATAGACAGAAATGTCTTTTCTGGCAGCCACCTTATGCTGCCATCTGGCAGAAGAGAAATCCTAATGGAAAAGATGAAAGGGCTCAACTGCTCCCAGTTCATAACCTTTAACACAGAGCCCATCTCTTCTCCTAAGTACAGTGCTCCCCTTGGGTGAAGAGTCATTTCCCTGAGAAACCTTCACAGCCATAGCTGCTTCTTCTGCATTTCCCTACCCTTTATGCCTACAATGCTTGCTTTCCATCCAAGCCTTTGACCAACATCTGTTTCAGCTCCAGCCATACTGACTGGGACATGGTTTGGAGATCAATTCAGTCCATGATCCTCAGCTGGCCTCATTCACAGGAGGCAGCAGATGAGTACAAGGCTCCTTCTGGCCCTTACAATAGCTCTGATATGCAGTGTCCAGATCTACAACTTCTTTTTAGCACTGCACCCACCCCCTACCTCCTCCAGGGCCAGAAGACTTTCAGGTAACAAGTGCCTTCTTTGCCAAGAAGATGGAGACTTGGCTATTTCTATGTTCCTTTAGTGTTCTCCAGCATTCACCTCAACACGCTTAGCCCAGCTTGATGAACTGCCAAAAACCTTCTTTTCCAGTTACATTCAGATAAACTAAGGAACACAAGCAACAGAGCTCTGAAACAATGGATCTGTCTGCTGTATGTCCTTAGGTTTATGGTTCCCCAGAATGCACATCCTCTTGGAAAATCTCCACAAAATCTGTACATTCTGACATTTTCAGAAGTCCTATGAGCAATAGAGCAAAGATGCACACCAAACCAAGTTGATTTTAATCCCAACAAAGAGAACTTTTAGAGTTGAAAGCTAAAGTTAGGATTTCACTGTGGTCTCCCTGTGTAATTGGAACCTTCCAGAAATAAACAGCACACCTGGGGAAGGCTGCTAGCAGCTCATAAGTGATGGCTTTTCTTTCCTAATTAGAGCCAGAGCAGTGAGCTGTGGGTGGAGGACCATGTGGTGTTGGAAGAATCAGTCCAGACCCAAAAGTTCTGATCCTGCTGATCATTAGTGTGGTCAGTTCTGTCTTTCAACCAAGAGCTAAGAAAGCAAACACTAGAAAGCCATCAGACAGAAGGTCTGTAGCCTTATTCTCACATTTTCCAGTAATTCCTAGGTCAGTAAGACACAAATTGCAATTGTTTCCTTTTATGCCTAGAATACAACACTGCAGCACTTCACAGGGTCCTGAGCCAGGGTGATCGGAGCTGATGCTATTAGACAAGGGTGGAAAATGGATCTCTTCCCAGCAAGATTTAGAGGCCAGTTGGACAGGAAATTACTCCAGGTGGGCACTCTGTCCCCATCTCTCAGCTCTTCCTGCAGCTAGGAGATTCACTCTGTAATTGCTTTCTTAGTCCACATTTTATCCTCAGCTGACAGAATTCCATTAGGGTGATAGAAGCTGTGTGATAAAGGGATGTTTGTGTCTTACATGGGCTGTAAGTCATTTCTCAGCAAACAAGCAAATAGTCACAGAAATGGGCAGAGAGACCACTGAGCCAGGAACCCTCCTTGTGCTCTGAACACCAGGACCTCAGCACCCAAATGGAAGCAAAAATTTTTCCAGTGTGTTATTCCCCCCTCTGCTTCCCCTGCTGCTCTTCAGAGGAGACAATGTCAGTCAGTGCACATCTCCAGACTGAGTATTTTTTAATAGAAAATAATCCATCAGGCAGATGTGCAGCAGCTGCACCCCTAGAAGTGAGGGCCCCATAGAAATAGGAGGCCCTGGCACTGGAACTAGGATTGGTCCCAATGCTCATTCAAGCTCCCTTACGCATTGCTCACATCCTCACATTATCACTGTCAGCGAGTCCCATTTTTGGTTGTTCCAGTGTGTTACCTGCTATACAAGCATATCTTACATGTTACAGGATGAACCTGGAAGAGTTTATTGTGCAGCTCTTACACATTCATCCTCCAAAATGAGGATGAGTCTCCTGACTCAGTACTACTCAGACTTCATGTCTTCTATGCCGCCTTTTACACTATCATTGCATCGCTGCTTGCTCCCTTGTCCACAGAAAGGTGCTTCTCGCTGTTTAAATTCTGCTGTATTAAACCACAAAAGGCAGAAATTGAAAAGAGAAGTTGCAGCTCTTCCCAGGCATCCTGGTTTTCAGATTACGCTGTGAAGAACGGTATCTTTTTAGACTGGTATCTGTGAAAACTGGTATCTTTTTAGAGATCACAAAGAGGCAGCATGACGCGTACTCCCTACCGGATTATTTCTTTATCCCTGCCCTTCTCAGTGTCATTGTGGGACAAATTAATTTGTGTTATCTTGATCCAACCCCTTTAAAGCAAGTCACTACAGGTAAAGGTGAGCAACCAAGACATGAAGGTTTTTGAGTGGCCCAGAAATTGGAACTGGGTGAAAGTTTAATAATTTACATCACAGGCTTCAGCAAGATTTCATATTAATCCTTCTCTGTCCTTTGTCGTGCTTTTGACAATGTCAAATGATGTTACTGAGCACATTCTTGCTGAATTACTCTTGCTGAAATTGTGCCTGACATTGACTGAAGGGCTCCGTGGGGATTTCCATGATTGCATGTTTACTCTTTCTTGTAAATCCTAGACTGACACGATTGACTTGTGACTAGTTAAAAAACGGTGAAAAATATAATAAAATGGGGTTTTTGTTTTGTTTTGTTTTTTTTTAACCCTGATTTACCGTGGAAATTAGTTGAGTAACTCTGAATATCTAGGGCTGACTAGGACAATGAGTTATCTTTGGTTATATAAAGGGTCATTGCATCTCAGCTCCAATTAGGAGGGCAAATGCTGACATCTTCCCTACAGAGATTAATGCAGTATTTTCTAAACATTATGCTACTTTCTATATATGAGTGACTGGAATCAAGGACTTCATTAGGCCTTGCCTCAGTGGCATATGTTATCCCAGAGCAGACAGCAGCAGGCAAACTCTTCTTTCACACAGAGCAGCAGGGGAGGATGTCCCACAACTTAGCAACATTTGGAAATACTTTAAAGACTTTCATGGTTTTTCAACAGTGTGGTAATTGTGGGGAATCTCTTGAATGGGTAAAGAGAGCTGCTAGGAGAGGTTGGCAGAAGGTACAAACCAGTATTCTAGTTGCCAGACGAGCTACACTGGGTACAGATTTCCAGAGGCAAAAGGTGTGAAAACTGGCTGCGGCTACCAACTAACCAGGGAAGAGCAGGGGGCAGAGAAAAATGATAGTGTCCTGGTTTCAGCTGGGACAGAGCTGGGACAGAGCTGGGACAGAACTGATTTTCTTCGTAGTAGCTGGTGCAGCGCTGTGTTTTAGATTTAGGATGAAAACAATGCTGATAACACACTGATGTTTTAGTTGTTGCTCAGTAGTGCTTCTCCTGATCGAGGACTTTTCAGTCACTTGTGCTCTGTGAGTGAGGAGTGGCACAGCCAGGACAGCTGAACTAGCCAAAGGAATATTCCATACCATAGAATGTCATGCTCAGGATATAAACTGGGGAAAGTTGGCTGGAAGAGGCTGATTGCTGCTCAGTGATGGGCTGGGTATCAGTCAGTGGGTACTGAGCAATTGTGCTGTGCATCACTGCTGTTTGCTGGATTTTTTTGTTTGCTTGTTTTATATCTTTTTATTATTTCATTATTAGTATTAGCATTATACCTTATGTTAATTATTATCTGTTCTTAGCTCAACCTATGAGTTTTAACTTTTCCTGATTCTCCTCCCCATCCCACTGTGGCTGTGGGGTATTTAGTTGCCAGCTGGAGTTAAACCACAACAGATAGAACTGTGAACCATGTGGGCTTGACCAAGTATTCTGCAATAACTTACAAAACCTGGATTTACCTCAAAGGATTAGGGTTGAAAAATCATTAGTCCATCGCACAGGATCTGAGATGCTCCAGACAGATACAGAGAAGACAGATGAGCATAGAAAGTCCTCTCCTCCTCATACCTTTTCTGATCAATAAGAAGGATGCTATTCTGTGCCAGGGAACACGACAGATTTAATTTCTTTTCAAATTCAGTGCAATTTGTTCAGCAGAACAAACAATGTGACAGGACTCATCTCATGTAGAGACTGCCTATATGACAATGCGATTGGGCTTTAAGTCTTAAAAATCTTGCAATAGCCTCTCCTCTTCCAAATGCACACATTTGAAACTGTTCTAAGCCCTACCAACAAACCTCCTTTCAGCTCCTCCTCTTTTTCATTGTGGAGCTGCATGTAAAGGTTATCTGATGTGGAGCAAAAATTAAAACTTGGTTCTTGGTAGAGCTCCACAGGTAAACACACCAGGGGAGACCTCTGAACAACAGAGGGTTCTTTTGTGACTCCAGTTTGGGAAGAGCCTTTGAACAAAGTGTTTTGTATTTAGGACAAAATATATCTTGTTGCTCCATCAATACAGAGAAATCTGGGAAGTGCACTGCTATCTTGTGTCTTTTCAGTCTAGCCAACAACAGTTAAGAAGCATGTTTTATATAAGCAAATACCCAAGATATTGCACTCAGGACTTAGTACAGAAAGGGAAACAGCACATTTTGATTTTACATCAGATGTTGCAGTATCTCTGCTTCATGTCTAAAAGCATATACTGACTCCAGATTTCAGTTCTCTCTGGAAACAATGAACGAGTTCTAAACGAGAAAGGAATAATCTTTTATGGAAGAGATTTACAGGTTATCGCAAAAGAGAAATGTTCAGTGAAAAGTACATTTGCATAGCTACAAATCCTGCACATAATTATTTGGTTAGAGGTTTTGTTTATATGGCTACATATGCAGAGTAGTTTGTGTTTAAAAAAGCAGTTCCCTCCTTACCTTCTGCTAGCTAAAATGCATTTACTGTTTCCCAAAACTGATGGTAGGTTGCTGGCAACACAACTGGTTGGTGCAGCACAGAGGTATGATGGCCTCCTTGTTCATATAACCAAATTCAGGCAAAATAGAAAAATAGAGCAGGGGGGTGGTGAAAATCAGACAGGTAATGACCATTTAAAAAAAGCCCAACAAAACAGAAAACTGAATTCATGCGTTAAATTTCATTACTAAAGTAAATGTCCTGTAGCAAATAAAGCTTCTTCTCATAAGACAGGAGGTGGTTCAGCACTGGCAGACATGGAAAATCTTCTAGTTGGATGACACATATCTTGGAGATGTATATTGCAGTTATTTAGGGCTGGATGTATTCAGGACCTTCCAATCACAATCCCGTGTTATCTTTTCCTCCTCTGCAGTCCTTTCTCACATATGCAAGTTTTTGGACGCAAAGCTGTTAAGGAAAAGAAAGTGCTGTATTAAGACTGTACCTGTATTAACAGTGAAACCACAGACTAAAATGAGGAAGAAACATGTCCATTTCTCTTTCCATTTCAGAAGGAAAGCTAAGCTACTCTTCTCAGTAATGTTTCTTACATTGACAGTGAGTGTTGCCTATTTTTTCAGTCCTGTGGAACTACTTTCCTGGGGAATCTGGTCTGAATTCAATGTTGACACTGTTCTGTGTAGGAGGTTAGGGCGTCCCACAGGAGGGGACCATCTCTGAGTACTCCTCCAACCCAAATCAGTCTACAAATCTGTGTTATCAACTGCTGTGGCTGATACAAGCAAGTTCTACAGAGGAGATGTGAGGTAGATGGCAACAGGCAGTCCTCAGCTGCTGACTTCAGAGGCATTCTGTGTACTTAATGTCTGGACAATAGATGTGATGGCCACGGCAACAACAGCTGTTCACTACTGGACATAAGCTATGTCTGCACTGGAACCCAGGATGTCATTACAACAGACACAGGGATGTTTAAAATACTTTTGACACAGCTAGTGCTAATATACTAACAACTTTGAAACTGTATTTGCACAGGCAATGGCATTTCAAATCCTTCTCCTACAGAGCTGTTATGAAAAACCATCAAATAATTTCTGTAACACTTTCTAGAGGAACTAATTGGAGAAAGTGTCATGCTCAGGAGAGAAAACCAATCATGAATATACCAGCTTGGCTGAGAATTTGCAATGTATTTAAGGAGCTTTTCTGAGTAATTTACAATGAATGACTGGGACTCTTCAGACTATAAATACAATCTACTCTTTCTCTTCATGAAAAAAAGAGGTTGTCTTTTTAATTATCACTTTGTAAGAGAAAAGACCAACCAGAAAGACAGTGGGAGGAATAAAGTCAACATGTTTTACCCCTTGTTACACTTATTATAATTTTGGATTTGCTTGAGGAGCAATAAGCAGCTGATTCTGAGACACACATGCCTCATCTCTAAAGCTGCTCAAAAGGCCAGTGAGGATGCAATGAGCCTATTATTCCAAAAGCTCTCTGTAAAGCTGTACAACTGACACCAGTTTTTAGTTTTTCTTCAGGGAGTTTCTTTTCTGAGGACTTCTGTGTATGTGTTAGTATACACTGTGACTACATGCCACATATGTCTTTGATTTATATTGTCCACTTTCTGATATAGAATAAAAATCCACTGGAGTATGACATTCCTGGTTTGCTTTTCTATAGCAGAAAAAGTAGAGCTAGATATATAAAATAGATGTAAGTCTCCCATCTTTTCCCAGTTTAGGTCTATAACAATGTTCACTACCTATACTGTCTCTATAGAAAGTGAGAAGAAAACTGGAGAAGACAGAACTAACCTTGATCAGCCACAGCCTGCTTCTTTTTGCTGTTTGTAACAATCTCATTTTCATTCATCATTCGTACATCCTGATCTCCCACATGATTGCTGGAAAGATTAAAATCAGTACAATAGCCAAAATAATCAACATTGTGAGAAGTTATGAGTGTTACGCAAAAGGTTACCAAATAACTTATTTAAGTCCTAGAGGCTAAACAAAGCTATGAAGCACAGCCATATTATGTGAGACTGTCTAGAAAGGAAAGGCATTCTCTGTCTGCAGCCACCTGAAGGATTTCTTGCCAGTTTTAATTAGTAGCATTCGTTCAGGCACACATTCAAATAGAAATACCATATTCACTCTACGATTTTCATGCCTGCCTACACAGCTGGAACTACATTAACCAAAAAGAGAGATTTCAAATCAGTGCTGTTCAAAGACTGTATAAAAATCCCTATATGGAACTTAACACTCTTTTGTAATGTTGATATAGCATTATTTGAAAATTTTCTGAACTAAACAAAATCCATTCAGTGTGACAAGTTTTGTTTGCAGGCTGCTGCAACATGTTTATGATTTGTTTTTGGGAAAGAAGTAGTAACTTCAGAGTTAAATGAAATTAAACAACTTGCAGGAAAAAAACAAGTGAGCTGAATTGAAATTAAAGAAAGTATCTTGCTCTCCTAGAGAAAAACAGAAAATATCCATGCTTTTGGAAAAAAAAAATGTGTTTTTCTTCTCTCTACAAATACTGCACAAAACAGGTTTTCATTTTTGAAGAAAAATGTAATGTCTCTAACTGCCAGAGTGAAAGAGGGGCACCAATCCTGAAGTAAATCAGAACAGATGCAATTGGTGATAATATCTGACTCCAGTTCAGGGTTCATAAAATATTGAACAGTAACATGTGAGAGAGAATAGGCCAAAATTAGAGGTAACAACACAGAGAAGCTCAAGAGCATTTTTAAAATGGAGTGATATTATCCAACATATAGCAAGGGATTTGTCTTCTCTTGCTTACATACCTATATTTTGGTACACTAGTAGGTGAAAAAAAGGAAAATAAGATTGCAATCCAAGCTAAAAAGGAAGACCAAGAAAGCTTCTGCACAGAAATCTAGAAGAGACTCAGCATGTTCTTGATTGGAAACCAGATCAGTTTTGTGTGACAACAAAAGTATGCCCCTCTTAAAACTAAAGCAAAGGATATAGGTCTTATAAATATATGTAAAGGAAGTTGCGTGAAAAAGATCTGTGGTTACAACTGGTGCTTCCCTGCTTCCAATAAAATAACTTTATTCCTAGAAAGATATTAAACTGAAGAAAGTCAAGGTTCATTTCACCTCCTTCTTCCTATATACCACTGAAAAAAAAATCTCACATTTGTATTTCCTTGAGACATTTTCATTTCTGTAACTTTTTCACTTGAAAAACTGTCTACCTCCAAAATTTACCATGGCAACACAGCCACTTGTACAAAAACACGAATCTAACACAATACATACAAACAATAATAATTTATTTCAGTATCTGACAGTACAAACGGCCAACAACCAATGCTTTAGAGAAACATGGGAAAACAAACCCCATAGGCAAATGTGAACTTGTGTTCTTAATCAGGACAGCTTATGTCCCTTCTACTTACTCTTAAATATTTGAATACTCTTCTGAATGAATCATGTGCCATTTCTGAATGCACAACTTGCCCTTTTTTCAAGTGATATACGTGCAAGACATTCTATTTGTTAGCTGTGTAATGTATAAGTGCTCATTTCTATAAGCTTTAGATTTTTCAATTTTCAATAGCATTTAAAATAAATTATTCTTTCAATCTTCATTTTCTTTGCTAGGGACTGGTTTTTAGACCCTATCAATCCTGACCTTCTAGGTATAAGTGTGTTTTTCACTACATTTCATCTTATTTTCTGTGAGATGCTAACTTAAGTGGTTTCAAAATGTCATTCCTCTGAATGCAATTAATTTCTCATTTAAGAAGTTAATTATTTTGGAATGTTTATAAAAGGAGAATTCTGGTTCTTTAATTAGTACCTGTGCCAAATCAGAGGATTTGCTTTTCTTTACTTTTGATATTTGATTCTTTAACATTTTTTTCCTCCATGTGATATCATTGGGATTTACTATTTTTTATCTATGGAAGACTAACTTTTCCCTTTTGTGATTATTACTACAGGTTTCAATGAAAACATATGTATATATGATTCACAAACCCCAGTAAGCACTAAATATGCCTACAAATAAATCTGGTAATTTGGTCCTAGTAACTAAAAAGCTATTGTTTTTTTTCTCGTTAAGTGGGGCTGAGTATGCTTTGGGAGGGAATTTTCTATAGCAATATGCATATTGCTGAGACTAATCACATTAAAAGATTTTTTGAAAATAGGATTCTTTCTTCCAGTCAAGATCCACTCACATACCTAATAACAGTTCTCTTCTCCTGATGGCAAATCTTCTCATCATCTGTAAAGAGAATGGTATGATACGGGACCACTGGATCACAGGTTGGTAGGATGCCTGATACTACATGGTTCACCATATCCAGAATCCCATTGTAGACTAGCAAGTCATCCACCAGAAGCTAAAGATATTTAAGAAACAAACAAACCAACCATCTGAAAATTAGGCATTGCTTTCAGCAGTTGTCTTTATCAGTTAACTAGAAGTCATTCTGCCCTGTTTGTTTCATTTGCCCTGTTTGTTAGGTCATTCTAACCCTAACCATTCTATGATTCTATGATTAGTTTAACTTTTGTTCCTTAAAATTTCCATTTCTCTCTATTCGCTACTAGGTTTTGATGTTGGGTTTTTTTTTCTCTAAGTTTTTTGTCTTCTAAGTGACGTTTCTAACGCAGCTTTCAAGTAGATAATTAAAAATGTATTTCATGTTTTACATAATTGCTGTTCTATTAACTGGAGTGAATCACTCTTAAATCTAGGAATTAATGAATCCCACCTCACTTCAGCTGTCTAAAACTTGGATTTGTAGCTTAAGCTAGTCTTCCAGGCCTGCTCTACAGTCTACAATCTTAAGTCAATTATCTAAGAAAAAAAAAATCAGATGAAGTGTTCCTTCCCCGGACAAGAAAGGGAGGACAGATGACTGGCATAGATTAGTCATTTCAATACTAAATGCACAGTTAAACAAGATGAATCCCATCCTTTAAGATTATATGGAATCACACTTCAGTAAACTGTGAAAATAAGTATAGAAATCAAGCAAGATGACTCACCAGAACATACAAAATACATACAAAAATTACTTACACCAAATTCTCTCACGCCTCTCTGAGGTGTTTTGGCATAGTTCCATAACTTGATCATTGACACAGTAGTAGGTACATCAAAAATGACATATACCCTATTCACCTGTAAAAGAGAATTAATTTATATTTAACCACACAAATTCCCCAAAGAAATGCAATTCTCATGCATGTTGAATAAAGAGCTCCACATTTAAAGAGATCTAGCTGGAGGACAGATAACTGGTTCTAAGGATTTAAGTTCAGCTATCAACTCTGTTGATAATTCACAGATGTCTCTACCCCAGAGCTACCCTTTCAAATGCACACGTAACTCATCAGAAGATGACATCTGCACCTGAGCTTGTCATCCTGGACTACTATTCAGTTAGAGAAGGGGTAGAGAAACACATCAACCAAATACAGACATGTGTCTCCAGATAAGACAAGCTGGAGTCATTCTAGTCTAGTCTAGTCTGGTCTGGTCTGGTCTAGTCTGGTCCAGTCCATTGCATTCTATTTCATTCAATTCCATTCCAGCACATATGAATGGAATCCACCTTTCTATTTGCAGGACTCAAATTTTGCTTACATCCCCTGATTTCAAAAGCTCTTGCAGAAATTTTGCAGTTTTTGTGTGAGAAACACTAATAGAAGTGCACTAATTTTTTGTGTGAGAAACACTAATAGGACCATTCTCCAACTGCTTGCTGAACAATTATTGCTTCAAATATTGTTCATTTTACATTCAGTGGCATTAATGTCAAAATGTTAAGACCAAAGATTAGGCTGTAGGAAACCAATCTTGCCTATTACAGTTAATTCTATGCTACTCCTTTTATGAGCTACTATATCAACTTTAGGCCAGTATATCTTAAGCTTCATCTCTAGTATCCTGTTAAGCTTTAATCATCTGATGCACTGGAGAAGATATTATTAGTTGTGTTAAATCATTATGCATTTTTTTAACTAAAGAAAGGTAAATGTGATCAATAGAAATGTTTATATCTGTAATCTTCCAGAAGACAATTTGGGCACAGTCTCCAATAGCAATTGTCAGTCTCCCAGCAAATGACAAATTTGATGGAAAATATATTGAAACAAAATTACTATCAATAACAGGGAAATAAAGAATTCAAATTGTATTTACATTAGTAATAAATTCACAAAAGACAAAAACATTTTTAGAATTAGAAAGGAAGAAATATTCAGAAGGGAGAACAAAAGCTGTAATATAAAATTTCCTTAAAGCTTTCAAACCTTCCAATATAGCAAAGAGTTAATTCAGTTTTCTAGGCAACCGGCATGTTTCAAAGCAGCCTAGCAATGAGGACCTAAGCATACACAAGCTTTGGATAAGCATCCCAGCTACAGAGGATGATCATAAATAGACTGACTGATAAATCCACTTGCACTTCCTGGCTGCACAACCATGGAAGATGGACAAAAGAAAAGTACTATGTGGATCTTGAAAAGGTAAAATTTGCTACAGCTTAAGCACAGGAAGTACCATTAAATTGCTCACCCTTCCCTTATGTATATCACACTTTATCAATTTACCCTTTTAAGGCTGATATCTTATGTTCTTCTACAGTACTTTGGTGTCAGACACAACACAAAACTGTGCATGCATCTGTGCTACAACTCCAGGTACTGTCACTTTCCTTTTTCCCACAATGAAACAGCCTCTGCAAGCATGTCTTTTATAAGGACATGAGCAAACTCAGATTGTTTTATGTCAAATCATTCAATCATTATGCTAAATGGACATCAGAGCATTGCATCAAATTAATTACCAGGATTCAAGCTGTGGGAGCTACAGAGTAGGAGCTTCAAAGCATTACACAGAACTTCCATTTTCCTAAGAAATGCAAGTGGTCAGTATTCCCAAGTACACTTAAAGGCTTTATCTTAATTATACCCACTGCATTACAACATATGATGCTGTATGAAGTATTTCTAAAACTGACTTAATTCTTTGCTTTTAATATTCTAATTAATAACTGTAACATACAGAGTAAGGATTTTTCCAGCACAGTAAGCTATAACATATAATGTGTCAGGTTTACCTTTTGTTACTTTTGAAATGCATCCTCTTCTAAGATATTAATACATATAAACTATGTCCATAACAGGCCCATAAAAATATCTTCTCCCATCTAAGTTTACCTACTTTTCTTGTTTAGACATTTGATACCCCATATTTTAAACCTAAGGCTTCTAAAAGAGCTGAATTGCTTTGGGCCCTAGGACATGAAATACTGTCATCTCTAATTTACGAGTTTGAATTCAAAACAGATAATGAGATTTAAAAATTTCTTACTGCTGGAATAACATTCATTGCTTATTGTAAAAACAAATTTAAGATCTCAGTCCACTTCTGTTTGAAAGGTGTTTATGCATATTAATATGCATATTATATTCCTTTGTCAGTATCTTTATCATACTAACTGAAAAAACATCTATGCTAGTCTTGGAAATTCTGCTGTTGCACCATGGAGACAGAAGGAGATTACAAACCTGGGAAATCTGTACTGCTGCTATCTGTGCAGTGAAGAGAAAGAAACTGGAATAAAAAGAACTTCTTCCAAAAGGCAGTGATTTAGCACCATTTACTAGTATCAAAGTCACTTAAAAATTATGTTTGCTTCCCCTTTCCTTTCTGCTTCTAGCTACGTCTATGCACATCAGTAAGACGGAATGAAAAGAGAAAATATACCAAACCAGGAAGAACTGGTGCAAGCCACATATGTCTGCCATCAGTTGTGTCATTTACTCTGTCAATTAGTTTGTCTGGAGTTCGAATGTCTCCAGAGACATCTTCTAAAATGTTCACACTATCTGGAAAAGCAGCAATATCTGAAAAACACTTTAAGGGTAAATAACTGAAAAGGACATTTCAGAATCACCATACTTGAAAGTTCATGCCTGCTTTTCTGCATGCCATGAGCAACCATTTGCCACTACAACAGTAAAATGAAAAAATACTCTAAGCCTTTCACATGGGTAGCTGAGGAACCTGGGGGCACACAGGACAACCCTTACAGATTCTGGCATTCAAAATTATTTAAAAAATAGGAATAAATTAGCTAAATGCATTTAATTTATTTCCAAATTTGTATTTATGACTTTATCAATAACCAGCGTTTTGTGACAAACCCCATTTTTTTTAGCATGCACTTGTGAAAATCTCTCATATGAAATACATCTGAAGAAACGTATCCTTCCAGGAGGCAGTCATCTGTCAGCCTAGGTTTTTCTCGAGTTCCTCAAGGTTTGTGATAAAACCCAGGAAATGTCTAATAAAGCCTTCTTTTGGTGTTTTGAGAGGAAAAGATTAAACCTGCTATTGAACAGACTGCCGATGTAACCAGATTTTCTCTCTAAGACATTAATGTTAAAAACATATGTATGTTAAAGGCATGCAAAGAAATGGGGATAGATGGCACTTCCTTCAGAATTATAAATCCCTAGTAATCCAGTTTGAGGGACATTAATTTCTCCTGTCCTGCTTTCTAAAATGCTTGAGTCTGCAAGTATTTACAAAGAATTGCAGGAATAACACAGCAATGCCTCAACTGTTTGAGAAAAGCTTGCTCCAGGCTCAGTGCTCAATTATTGCATTTAGTATTGCACCAAGACAAATACGCTCTTATTGAGATCCTAATATATCCAAGAAACACTACTGCACAGGCAGAAACAGGCCACCATTCAAAATGAGCTGAGGTATCTTTACCTAGCACTGTATTGCACTGTAAAGACAGACCACTTAAAAGCTAAGTTAAAGATCACTTGTTCTTAAAACCAATTTGTTACCATTTTTCAATTTCAAAATGCTTCTCCATTTCATATATTCCAAGTTCATCATGTACCATACAAGACTAAAAATAGCACTCAGGAAAAAGCCTTTATGACGTTTTTCATTGTATCTTTCTACTTATTAGGCAAGAAGGACCCTTAAAGACATATGATTTATGCAGCATTCATGCTTTTTATCCTTTCTAGTTGGCTAAAAAACTTTTTCTTCCATGTGACTGAATTACGTGAATTATATGTTAGGGTATGAAGCTTTCAACTCTTCAGAGACTTTAGCTGATAAAGAGCACTGAAGTGTAATCTTGATGACTATGAATCTTTCAACCATGTCCTTCATTCCCTCTGGTTACCCAGGGAACACTGAATCAAATTCAAAGTCTCAGCCGTTACCTTCACAACTGGATTGGGTGTCTAGAATAGCCTAAAGCTCCAGAACAAGAGTTATGAAAAATTTCTTTCTTGTGGCACAATGAAAGATTTGACAACAAAGAACTGAGCTCAGCCTTTCCTCATGAATTTATAGTTCAAACTTTCTCGTCCTTCCACACCATAGAAGAATACATGTTGACAGCAAAAAGTACCATATCCTTTATAAGCCTTCCCTTCTCTAACCTTCTCTTGCATTGTTGGTACAGCCCATTCAGAGAAAAAATATTCTGAAAATATATAGAGTACATTAAAACATATGGAAATATCATCAAACAAATCCTGAGAAATACAAGCAGAGTAATTGCATGGAATAAAACGGCAATTTGGAAGAAGCAGCAAGTGATGCCATATGGTAATTTGCCAGGGAGCAAACTGTGTATCTGAAAGGGATAGATGCACTTGGTCTGTAGAAGGATACTGTTTTCAGTTAGTAAGATTTGGTCTCCATGTTCATTGAACAACTCAAGTCCATTCAAACCAATGTAGTATGGATCACCCCAACTCGTCAGAAGCTGAAACTGAAAAATAACTAAAAAGCAAAAAGCTATTAAGGAAAATTCTGATACTTTTGTCTGAACAGACTATTTAATTTGCAGTTTTCAAAATTACTGTGCAGGACACACCTTGATGTTAGACACTTGCAGCTTACGAGAATGAAAACAAAAAATATCAGCTTTTCATTTCTGACTTCACTATGTCAAAACCTCTCTGAATAAACTATTTCTATTAAGACATGAAGTTTGCCTTTTCTGTCACTGATAATACACACATGAACATCTGCAGGTGGCACAACTAGTCAAAAGTTTATCTATATGTTTACATATATACATATTCATATATATGTATGTTCATATATGTTCTTCCATCAGATGAAGAACTGTTGAATTAGTATGTGTCTTACCTTCTTGTACACTGCAACTTAATATCACCATGGCTCCTATTTGGAGTTTTTACTGCACTCCTACATTTCCTGAATATGCCTTTGCCTGGTTTTGATTTATACAGGTGATAACTGGCTAGTAAATATGCCCCAAAACTGAATGGCAGAAAATGTAACAATGAAGTCTATGCTGTCCATTTACTAATGGAGCACCCATTTGTTTCTCTTTGCTCTATCAAGACACAGATTGTCATGAAACCAGCATGGAACTTAGTATTGCTGAGATGTCACTGTCTCCAAACTTGGTTAGAATAGCCTCACGGATTTAAAAGGCCCATCAGCTAGATGCATGGCATGATAGTAAGCATTATCATAAAAGACTGTACTTATCTAGAAAACTTAGGTTAAAAAAAATCACAAACATTAAGAAAGATGGTAAAAATATTACACAGTTGTAGTCACCCTTAATAAAGATAGAAAATGAGACAAACATTCAAAAAAATGCAAAATGTGAAGACTACTTCTAGCTTTCATAGGCTGGCTCAACTATCCTAATGGACCTCTAGCTCCAGCTTGCATGGACTACAAAAGGCGGAAGAAAAAGCTACCAGAGTATCTTAAAACAGGTCACACATTCACATATATTATGCTCCCATTATTTACTCTTAATTAATACTTAATATAAGCCTTCCTCATATTCTTGGTATCTCGTTGATTTCTTACAGCACCAGAAATTGTTGGATCCAAAAAGCTCAGGACTCATAAGCATAGCATATAACTCTAAAATATTCTATACAACAAGTAAGAAAATGACAGAGGAGGATACAACCACATGGCATTAATGGTGCTTCATAGTCCATACTAGCTTGTTCCATTCTCTTCGAACCAGTCCTGTCAAAAAAACCAAAACAAAATGGTTCCTTTATGTACCCTTGGCTCATTCAGGAAGGAAGAGAACAAAACCAAGGAACTAAGCCTCCACAAACACCAGTCCCTGATCTCCCTGCCTGCAATTATGGATTCAACTGTCCTCTGATCTCATAAAAACTGGTTAACAGCATATAGTTAAATCCCAATGAAACATTTTGCTCTAAGTACTTTCGTATTTTCACCCAGGTGACTCATACAGTTGGCTTCAACAGAGAGTATGAAAGAATACCAAAGAGTTAAGAGAAATGGTGTAGATCAGATAACAAAACCATCCTACTTTACCTCCTTTGTACTTTATTAATCAGTCGGGGCTGTAGATAATCCAGAAAGAGAATTTCCTGGGCAAAGTCAAAGTGGCAGTTTCCTGGTCCCTTGCGGATAAGAAAGCCCTCCGGTGGGGAGATGCTGTGGCCATCCAGCAACACATGGACTACCTTAGCCTTATTTAAAAATAACATAAGATTACATGACATGACACAGAATAAAATAGATCCAAACCAATCACATTGACTTCAGAGGCAGAATTAATTTCTATAATTTTGTTATATTTATTTAATTCCTCTATAGTATGACATCCTATGGCAAAAGAAAGCTTAAACCAGCAGACACCAGTTGCAACCCATATTCTGCAATTTAGAACATCACAGCTGACACTGATAGGGATGAGAGAGGTGAGGATTTGGAGGACAAAGAAATAAAAATGCATTGTAGAGATCTTTCAATTACTGCATCTCACTAGATCTTAGTAAACTGAAGCTTCCTTTCTTCACCAAAAGGGTTGTCAAGGTCTGGAACAGGCTGTCTAGTGGAAGTGGGAAAGTTATAATCTCTGGAGGTATTCAAAAGACATGTAGATGTGGTACTCAGGCACATGATTTAGTGGTGGCCTTGGCAGTGCTGGGTTAATGGCTGGACTTGATCTTAAAGGTCTTTTCCAAACTAAATGATTCTATGATTCCTGAGTCTGAACATCAACAGAATGGAGAAACTCAGCTTTGAAGTCAGCATGTGTCACAAAGATGATTTGAGGAGACAATTAAAGTCATCAGGCACCTGAATGCATTGCTAGATCAGGCCTGATTGCTCAGCACTGGCTGAAGCTAGCCTTTGAGAAAACACAAAAGCTGATGCTCTCTCTCAAGCAGACTCTTTTGTGTCTCTGTTGCATTTATATAAAGGCTGTATTTATTTAACTTCTTGGCAGGCGGCTCTTGGACTTTTCCAGGATCATGCAAACTCATCTACTAAGCAGTGCTGTATGTTACCTAAGGGCATATGAATAAAGAAGAGGTATTGTGCCAGGCAGAAAGAATTGAGCGTTGTTCGCTGCATAGATGCATGCACGTCTTGTACAATCTCTGAAGATTAAACTAAATAATTCAAGCATACTTATTCAGATGATGCAGGAGTCCTGGCCCCTTCACCCTCCCCCGTCAGCACCATCTGGTGTTGTATGCATGATCCCAGCCACGTAAAAATTCAATCATGCAGCAACAATTATCACTGCATCTTGCCCTGAAATATGTTAAATATAACTTAGCATTAATCACAAGCAGCATTTGTTGCACTAACTACTCGTTTTTCACTATCTAATGGTAAAGGAAGGAATAATACATGTAAAATACAACAAGATGGCCTTTAACTAGCACTAATTAAAGCTTATTGACTAACAGACTGAACCAAAAGAGAATAATTTAGTTAATGAAAGGCTTAATTTAGTCCAAAGATACTGTGAGACAGTTTCCTAATCTCTGGATTTTATAGTGACTGATGTATATATGCTAATGTAAGGTTAACTTAGTTTTGTATACAAATATTTCATTTTCATTATTAGGGTTTCTATCAAAAATAGACATGCAATATTTATGGTGAAAAGTCCCGTTTCAGGTGTCTGAGAAGAACTAAAAACATTCAGAGTTTTATGCAACCCCCATGTATTATCAGTGACCTGGTATTCATAACAGTTCTCATATTCTTTCCATTTGTAAATGATTTTTTTATTCCATTACAATTTCAGTTACACGTGCAATATCCCAAAAGCAGATAATTCTCAGGAATATTTGCTTTGTTTTGCTTTTTATTTTTTGTTTGTTTTTTTCACAAACATTTGTTGATTTGAAAACCTCTGGTATTGTACTGGGCTAGAGGAGGTGCTCAGTACATTTCCAAACAGCATTAAGACTAATTAGGAGGGAATGTCTGTATGACTACCAAGTATGGAGAAAGAATTATTTCTGGTTTCATCTTTAATACATGTGGGAGCAAAGAACAGAAATATCCTTTTCATATCAGAAAGTCTTCTGCATGCTACTTTCCAGCTGAATCAGACAGAATAAGGAAAAGAAGCAAAAAATCCACTGAAATACACTTTAGTTTAGGAAACGTGTATTGAATGGAACTTCTAGAGACTTAGAGATGAAATCTTACCTATTATACTATAGCTGCTTATATTTATGTGTCCTTTACAGCTCTCATTTCTAAGTAATTTTCATCATCCAAGAAGGTACTCAGCCATCACACATAGCATTTTACAAATTGCATAACAAAGCTCTCACAAGGTAATATTTCATAGGGCTGGAAATAGCACACAAGTCTTCATTTTGACAGTTCACTGCCATTACCCTCTCATACTAAAGCTGTGAATAGAATCCACCAGTCTACAGCTGCCTAGGAAATCATTAGATCTCATACCCAGGGACTGGTTCTTAGAATGAACAGCAATACTTCAAGAAACAGATGTCATGATGCTCTAGGTAAACACTCTACAGCTTCTATACTGGGGCCACACACACATCTTGCATCTTCAGTTTTCCAAATATTTTTTTCATCCTTTTACAGACTTGTAGTCATGAACTCCTCATTTAAATTGTACCCACAGACTGTTATGGGACCTGCTATGCCAATTGTATGCTTTAGCAGACTCACTTCTTTTTGTACCTAAGCAAAGTAAACTGCGATTTTTCTTTTTTTCTCAGTTTTGCCTCAAAAACCAAATCCCATGTTAGATTCTAGGGATTAGAATATTTCTTTCTCTCCTTTAATAACTGAGACACATACAGGGAGTTGATTTGGTATGAAAATTCATACTCTGCCAACTCCCCCCAGCTCTATAGGCTATCATATGGCACCAGATGGATGTCCCTTTAGTCAGCTCTGGTCGGTTGTCCTGGCTATGTCCCCTCCCAGCTCCTTGTGCACCCCCAGCCTCCTCGCTGGTGGGGTGGGGTGAGAAGCAGAAAAGGCCTTGACTCTGTGTAAGCGCGGCTCAGCAATAATTAAAACATCAGTGTTTTACCAGCGTTATTCTTATCCTAAATCCAAACCACAGCACTGTACCAGCTGCTAGGAAGAAAATGAATTCTATCCCAGCTGAAACCAGGGCAGAGATTTTAATAAAATAACCCTTGCTGTTATACAGGGGGTATGTTTAGATGGCAAACTCAATGTGCTCCTTAACCCTGCCATGTGTCAAACATGGGTTAACATGGTTTAATGCCATGTATTACAAAATTGGGTGCCATATGTTAAAGTCTCTAAATCAACTGTACCTTCAATGAAAGATCTTTATGCTCTGGCCCTCTGGGAGTCTTTGGCCAGTCTTGGGCACTCAGCAAGATCCCATGCTGACATTAAAAGATGCCAGGGCTCTTGTGAAGATGGAACACCTTGCCACACATTTATGTAGTGTTCATACTAAAGTAATTCCTGCAGGGTAAATTTACACAAAGAAGCAGTTCTGCAACTTTTGCCACTGATTCATCCAATCCTGGGAAGAATCCATGCCTCTGACTTCAGTATTATTTTTCTCCAGAACTGATCTTTTTTGTCCTGTCTCTCTCTAGTTTAATATATATCAACATTTTTCTTCTTATCTATTGACTTGAGTTTGACATCAAGGATGTAACAGTTATATGTCAAGGGGAAAATCTGGAAACAAATGGATTCATAAACTTTCTATGCCATGAACAGCAACTACCTCTTCATTGTCATTACAAATGCATGCATAGCTTCTGAGAATAAGCAGGGAAATGATGTAACACAATCTGCCAGTCAATTCCAAGAATTCAATATGAAGAACATATAAACCAAGCAATTTGGCAAAAAAAAAAAAAAAAAGAGAGGAGATATATTATGCAATTTTAGCTAAGTTAGTTCACTAAGCTGTTTGAAGATGACAACTGTCTCTAATAAACATTAGAGTTGTAGACTCTTCTTGCTTCTTGGAAAAGGTAGTATTGATTGACTTGCCTTCTATAACTTGCCTAAACAGAATTTCTGTTAGAGAACTGTCCTTGTTCTGCCACTCCCTGTGTTCTAGGAAATAATCATATGGTAGGCCTAAATACTGGATATTGAAAGGATACCACTTCAGAACCATACATCTTGAAAATAGTATGTGTCTCTTAGAAAAATCAGCCATGAGGTCTTCTTTAAACTATCTCTGGCTTTTTTTCAATATTTGCTGTTTGTGGAGACAGAAATGCATTATACCTGCCACAAAATTCAGACTCAGACAATCTAGAAAGATTTATGGTGTTCCATTAAGGCAGCTATATTCATTCATCACAGTACCAATTTTCCAATGCACTACTGTATATTTTTGCTGGCAGTGCTCCTTTGCTTTTACTTACCCCTCTATAGGTATCCTCTGGAGATTTATTATAGTTCCAAAAACGAAGCCCTGCAATACTTTCAATTTTATCAAAATGGATCGTGAGCAGATGATCTTCTCCAAAAGAGAAGGGAATGAGCCACATATGGTCATCCTCTACTGTGATATTAGTCCCATCTATTAACCTACAAGGAGAAAAATCCATTAGCTGCAAAAAGGAAAAGCTTGCTTTTCGCATGAAAATCAGGCGCTTTGCTGTTTTTTTCCTATATGCCACTTAAAGCTTCCAGGGCTTACTGTGCCTGTGTGTATAGAACTAAAAAGCACAATAAACACCAAAAATAGTACACAATTGTTGAATTAAGGACAATGGGGAAGAAAAGCAGTATTTCTTTTAGTTGGTTCTGTTTGAGGAAAAACAGAAAACCCCTTAGGTTTCGCTGTGTGGTCAGGGGCAGGCAGAGGAAAGCTCAACTATCTTCCTACCAAAATGGCCAAAGGCAAAAGGCTCAAAACCAATATAACTTACCAATATAGTCCCGTGCCTACACTAGTACATCTGGCACTCTGCAGTGTGTTGCCAATGCAACTATCATGAATCTGACAAGGAGCTGGATGGCAGCTGGATAACCTGGAGAAGCAGAGTTTGTTCACACCCTCCTTCATGCACACAGGCATAGTTCTATTTTTTCAAAAGAGCTTTCCACCAGTGTGAAAACATCTTTTCATAAAAGCACAGACTTGAAGCTGCCTAAAGCTAATTCCGTTATTTCCTCACTTTGGAATCCTGACTTTATATTCTACCACAAACAATGACATACAAAGATGGAGTAAAGGAGAATATGAACTAATTGTCCACTGTAATTACTTTGGTAAACCACCCAAGGTACTTACTATTTATTTAAAAGTTTAATGGAATATGAGTGCCAGACTTGGAAGTTGCTTAAAGAAGAAGATTTGAACAATGACTCTTTCACAGAGAAGCCAATTAGGGAGCCCATGAGAGAAGATATAACCCTTGACTTGGTCCTGTATAGTGCATGGGACCTATTCCAAATGCTACAGTTGAAGAGCACTGTAGTACACTTATACTCAACATGCTTGTGTCCAAAAAGATTCTTAAGCAAAAATTATTCAATACATTAAAAAAAAAACAAAAATCCAAAACCTCAAAATAAAATCATTACACACAACACAGAGAACATGAATGGATATCATACTGGAAGTACAGAACAAATGTATCCCACTTACTAAGAAACATGTTGAAAAGACGGAGGACTTGAAAAATCAAATCTAAACTGGCTCAGTGGCAGGATAAAGGAAGTTATTACAAGCCATCTTTCAACAAAATTCATGATCAGAAAACTCTAACTTGATTGGATCATAACTCTGGAAATCTAAATGCGTATGCACAGGCCAAAAAAGAGTATGAAGGCTAGCAAGCAAGAGGTACCATAAATAAAATTCCTCAAATACATCAGGAGCAGAAAGCTTGCTAGAAATTCTGTAGGATCAACAGACAATGGGGCTGTAAAAGAAGCATTCAGAGAAGGGAAGACACCAACAGAAAAGCTAAATGGCTTCTTTGCAACTGGGACCATTATGGTGGAATATGGAGAGAATCCACCACCAGAATCTCTTAATCACAGGAGATGTCCTGGGAAGATTTCTTAGATCTTGATGCCTACAGAGAGATTTTCATACAAACAGGCAGAAGAACTGAGGAATTATATACAAGTAAGCTTGACATCTGTGTAAATCAGATTAGCAGAAATTACAAAGTTAGTGTACAGGTAGATAAAAACAACATTCTAAGGAAGACTCCACAAAGACATTGAAAAGACAAGTCCTAATTCATAAAATTCACAGAGCACAAACATGCCAGAGGACAGGATTACAACTGAAAATACCCTTTAAAAGAGACACAACTCAGAAACAACCGGATGCAGCTTCAACAACCAAATGCCACGTCCTGTCCAGACCCATAGCATATGATTTCTATATTGCTATCATTTAGGAAGTACAAGTTAATTTGAGAAAGTATACTTGTAAATGAATAAAACTTTATTAGAATTACATCCAAAAAAGGGGGGGGGGGGGGAAGCTGCAGAATTACCAACAGAATGGCACCTGTTTGTGCAATTCCCTAACACATCCTCACACTTTGCTAACTTGAAATTTTTCCTTGAAGTTAACCAGAAAGCCTGCATAAATATCATTGCATATGCATAGACAGATGCTACAGAACACCCACATTTCTGCCTAGAAAGTCCTTAGCAGAGATACCAACCAGGCATGTTGCCATCTCCTAACTCAAGCACCATCTTTTGGAAACATCTCATTCATGTTTCTACAACAAGCTGTTCCTGGGTAGCTTGTGACATCCAAGAATGAGCAGTGGTGGTATGAAAATCATTTCACATTAACATGCGTTAGAAGTTTATATAATTCAGTAGCTTTATAAAGTCTGATGTAAAATGCCTCTAAAATCAATAAACTCCAAAACCATTTGTCAAAACAACAGGCACAAATACAAAGAAAGAGCCCTGCAGAAAATGCTTGGACAATACAACTCTTTCATTACTTACTTCTCTAACGTTCTGGAATCTCCTGCATACTCTGGAAGATCATTCAAGTCTTGGGGTGAAGCAGAAATCTGTTCTGTACTTATTTTTAATGCATGACCATTCTTTCCTATCACTTCAAGTCCTGTCAGTCCAAGGTAATGACAGTCTCCCCAGGTCATGGTAAAATTCAGTTGCAGGCCTATATAAAAGAATATAGATATAATCTATACACATATTGAGTAGTTTGAAGAAGCCAATATAAGCATGAGCCAATATAAGCATGCATGCAACTTCCAACAATTAGCAGTACATGCATTTCGTTTAGATTATATAATCTGCTATGCTGTATTTGGATACTTCCTGATCTGCATGCTTACCTCTATGTAACAGCATAGTATCTTCTGTAAACGTGTGATAGACCCTTTAGTGGGCTACCAACATCTTGTTCAATTTAAACTATATAAATCCCAATAAATAATGCTATCAAGTATCTCATTACTTAGACTGCAGACCGACAGTAATTGAACGATACATTCAAGCAGGTACATGACAGATTTTGTGATTATGCAGACACACAGCAGACCTATTAGTCTGAAGTCTATCTATCATTTTTTGCCAGATAAATGATTATATAGATTCATATAAATCCAGTTTCTTATAAATCAATAAATTGATAGAGAACACTAACTTGTAGTTAAATCAAAAAACAAATATGGTTCACTAATGTGTCTTCATGTCAAAACTGGACATATGGAAGTATTTTAAGGGTCAGCATTACTGAAAACCAGCAATGTTGATTTGCTTGCATCTCCAGAAAATAAATAGGAATGAAAAATTGGGCAGACAAAAGATTGTGCGTGTATCTTCAGGTTCACCTGTTTCATGCCTTACTGAAAAAAAACCTAAGTAGCATATACAGATTTAACAAGTAATATTCCAATCCGATCAGGCTCTATGAAAATCCATCAGTGTAAATTAAAAACATCTTTTATTTCACACATTTTTAGAGAAACACAGAAATAATCAGGTTGGATAATGTCTAAAGAAGCATCATGTAGTCGTGATGCCCTGTAAAACAAACAAGCATTAAAACTATTAAGCCATCCAGCCCAATTACCTATAAATAGCCATAGTAATTTACACAAGACTGTCTTGATATACACATAAATTCACTTGGCTGTTTAGATCTCATTAGCATTTGCAAGGACACTAAGAAATAAAGAGTTCTATTAGCGGACAAGTTTGGAGCTGTGGCTACACTGATATTAAACGCTATTCCCAAGGCCATTGCTAAGACTAAACTTGCTTTGTGTACAAGTGTGCAAGAGTTCTCAGGCAAAACCAAAGTGTATTTTCAAGCAAAAGGGAAAAGACAGGGGGAAGCAGCTATCCACACAAGGTTTAGTATCTACATCACTGTATCAATGCCTTCATAGGATCTCAAAACGATGCAGGGTGGAAGGGTCCTCTGGAGGCCTATAGTCCAACTCCAAGTTCAGAGCAAGGTCATGAGATCAGGTCTCTCAGGAGCTTATCAAGTGGAAGTATGAATGTCTCTAAGGCCAGATTCAAAATCTCTCTGGACCGCTGTTCCAGTGTTTCACTGCCCTCAGGGTTGAATAGATTTCCTAATACTTAATTGGAAATTCTTGTTTTCTACCTTGTTTTTTCTGCTGCCTCTGAACCCAATCCTATTACTATGCCTCAGAATAGCCTGGCTCTGTCCTTTCTATGCTCTCCTGATAGCTAGAGACAGCAAGAAGATCTCCCCTTCACCTTCTCTTCTCTAGGATGAATAAACCAAGGCAGGCCTTTCATGCTTTTCTCACACATCATGGACTCCAGCTGCCTGACTGTCTTAGTCATGCTCCCCCACCAGACTTGCACCAGTAAGTAAATTTTCTTCCTGTTCTAGGGAGCTCCATACTTGACGATACTCCAAGTACAGTCTCACAAGTGTCAAATACAGGGAAAGAATCTTTTTTCCCTGCCCTGCTGGCTGCACTCTTAGGTCCCAGGAGGCAGCTTTACTGCAAGGCCGCACTGCTGGCTCATTTTCAACTTGCGGTTTACAAGGACTTCAGACTCATTAGTGCAAAGCCGTTCCTTAACTAGCTGGCCCCCAGCCTGTCCTGTGGCAAGGGTTTTTACATCCCACCTGCAGGTCTGTGTATTTGCCCTGAACTTCATGAGGTTACACTGGGTAACATCATGAAGTTATCATTTATTCGGGCCTGCTGAGGTACCTCTGAAGAATAGCCTTGCCTCCAGCTTATCAGCCACTCCCTTCTGTTTAACATCATCCACGACCTTGCTGGGATTGCACTTTATCACATCATCCAAATTATTGAAAAAGAAAAAAGACATTAATCAGTGTAGACTATGATAGTATTGATCCCTGAGGGACACCACTAGTAACCAGCCACTAGCTGGACTTTGCACCAGTGATCATCACGTTTTGAGACACTATTTCTCATTGGCATCATGACTGGTAATAAGATGAAAGAGAGAAAAACTACCTACAGCAGGTCAAGGATACAAATCCTCAGTGACTCCATGCATGAACCAGGAGTTCCAGGTGAAGAGGGCAGTATTGATCCTAAGATTTCCATAATTCCCACTAACTCCCCTAAACCAGAAGAATCAAGAGCACTCTCAATCCAGGTCTAAGGGACCACTCCACAGAATCCTATTCCTCTTGTGCTGATGAAAGGACCAGGAACTGACACTGAAAATTCTGAGCCATTCAGAAAATAATTTAAAAGCCCACAGAGAGTTGTTTTAGTACAGGATAAAGAAATCAGGTACTTAAGTATGGATATAACATTCTGGTCTAGCTTTACTGAAGGGTTTCTGTTGTCAATCTGATCTGAGAAATTCAGCCTACATAAATACATAGGACTGGGAGAGAATTAATGTGTAAGGGACAGAGCTATTACAAATCCCATTCAGGGACTAGGCAAATGGATAGTGTTATTTTTCTGAGATTAAAACCCCTCTGTTATGATACAATGTTCTAAAAGCCATAGTAACAAAGTAACACAGCTTCTGCCTTTGTTTATTGTGGCCTTCAATTAATCTTCTTTATTCTAGACCTGACATCTGTTACAAAGTTCTGTACAGCTCAGACAATCAGATCCTCCATGATAAAATGTTAGGAGAGAAAGTGGTTAGGCAAGAAGTAAATGTAAGAACTTACACTTTCCAGTAAATATTCCTGATTCCTTGGGTACATATTCAGAGAGAGGGTCTGGCTCTTGAACCTAAAAGTAAACCAATAGATGCAATGAACATATATAACACATATACATTAAAGGCATATTGTTTATAAAGGGGAGGAGGCTGGTGGTTTTGTTTGTTTGGGGTTTTTTTCCTGTTTCTTAATTTTGCTGGGGTTTTTGTTTTGTTTTAATTTTTACATCCAGCCTTTTGCATGTCATAGAATCATAAAATCATAGAATAGTTAGGGTTGGAAAGGACCTTAAGATCATCTAGTTCCAGCCCTCCTGCCATGGGCAGGGATATCTCGTACTAAACCATATAACCCAAGGCTTCATGCAACCTGGCCTTAAACACTGCCAGGGCAATCTCCTCCTTGCTTCACCAGTCAGGCTGTCCTGCAAAAAACGGAAAACATACCCCAAAATGTAGATCACCTGGATGCTTAGAAAGTCAAGACTCTTCATTTGGTATTTTTTTGTTAGTGCTCATAGGAGTATTAAATGTGAGACTCCCTTGTGTGGGCTACCTGTTCAGAAAGAGTCTGAAATTCTTAAGTCATTCTTATTTACCTACAAACTGCCATGCAACTGATAACATGCTGTATTTGCATACTGCAAATACATTGCAGAGACAAGAAGTCTGGGAGGAAGTTAAGACCTCAGACAGTGCCACCACAGTTTCTTCTCAAGGCCAGAGCAAACAAGCAGATGTGTCCAAAAGCTTGCATTTGCTCTCTGACAGTGCTAATTAATAGTAAGTTATGCTATTCAACATAGCAAAGCAAAAAGATAATAAACAGATGATAAGATCTGCTGATCATACTGGGGCAAAAAGGGTACTAAAGACTAAGGACAACTGCAAAGGGTTCAGACAGACTTAATTTCATTGAGTGAGCATGATAAAATGCTCAATTATGTTCACTACAGGCAAATAGAAAAATGTTACATGTGAGGAAAACAATCCTAACTTTACATATACAGTATTAGGCTTCAAAGAATAGCAGAGTAGAATGTAATCTTGGCATTATTTTAAATAGTTCCACAAAAAACATTAGCTCAATCTTCATTCGTAGTCAAAAAGCCAAATAGGAAACTCCAGACTCCTTTTCTAGTGCAGACTCCTTAACTACAGTTTCATTTACCACTCGAAGTAAACTCCCTGTCACTAAGAATACACCAAATGGACCTACACTGCACCTAAAAAAAAAAAGAAATATAAGACTTGTCAACACTTTTCTCTTACTGTTAACATTAGATCTCTGCAGTATAACCACTGACATCCTGGATCTAATATGTGTATGCTCCCAGATGGCAATATACTTCTTGTAGTAGCAAATGTCCTTGATGTAATTAAGTAGGTGAAACTGAGCAAGAACTGTGCACTGAAATAAATGCGCATAGATAACCTACAAAAGGTGGAAAAAAAAAACTCCTACTGGGGGTACCTTTCTTGCAAAACAGTGACTCTGTCTTTGATGCCTGATGCCTTTTCCTCAGAACAACTTAAGAAGACCAGCCTGAGAATAAGAATTTGCAACAATACTATCAAAACCCATGGACGCAACAAAGCTACCAGTCTTACAGAAGGCAGAATAATGCCCTCCTTTGCAGATCATAAACCACTGTGCCAAGCCACCTTATCACCTTTTTCTCTCTCTTCCTCCTTTATTGGCTACTTAGATTCCTTCAGTCCACTGGTGCCCACCATCTTTTCTTTCAGATATGGTCTAATTTTCTACTATTTCAACCACTTCTGCTTGTGAACATTGTCCCACCCGTGTCTTTAGATCCTTATGGCTAGAACAAAATACCACCGTAGTACATGAGCTCTTGGAAAAGCAGTAAAAAGTAGAAAGTATTTCCATGGTCCTATGCTTAACCATAATATACCACCTTCCATGTGACAAATAACTGAAGTAGGACTAGCCATTCTGGAAAACAGATTTAGAAGAGACTGTAGCAGAGGGGTATAAATCTCTTGAGTGGCTTGAAGAAGGGAATGGGAAATAATTTAGTTTCTTCCAAAACAAAACCTAGGGGACATTAAATGAACCTAGAGACAAACATAAAGAGGTTCTTTTTGCTATGCAAGTTAAGCTGGGAAACAACACAGAGCACTGCAAATTGTACAAACGGCACACAGCTTCAAAAAGCTAATGGATGAAATAATGTAATAAAAATCCATGGCAGGATACTAAACACAAAGGTGAAGTCAAAACGTCCTTGTAAGACAAATTTCTAAGGACTGGATGAGTGTCTCAGAGAAAAGCCACTGCATGTTTGCTCTATTCTTTCATTCTCCCTAGGCATCCACTGTCAGTCACAGTCAAGAGTCAGGTCAAACACCCTAGTTACTGGTCTGACCTGCTATAAAAGTTGATGTATTAAGGTTTACTGAAGTCACAGGAAAGACAGATGACCATGGATAATACTAACAAGAAAGTAAGACACTTCTTAAGAGCTTTTCAAAAGTTCTGTACTCACTGCTGTAAAACACTGTTTCATCCACTGAACATGCTACAGGAAAAAAGGATGAGTGATCAACAGGTAGAGACGTTTTAAACCCAATACCAGTCTGAATTACAATGTTAAGCTGGGGGAGACAAATCATCTACTAGATCTATATAATTTTATAGCATAAGCATCCATCTACAAAATCTTGATGGTACCAGCAAATACAGAATGAGATCAGGGAGTTAAATGGCTCAGACACAATAGCTTTTGTCATTCCACTGCTGATAGAGCAGGTTCCAGATTTAGAAAGAGTATGAAGAACACCACAGATGAAAAGCAAAATAAAAGGCAGGGACGCCAAACAGCCTAGGTCTAGGCTTCTGCAGTGGAAGAAGTCTTGGTGAATGCTCACAATAAACAAGCAATCAAGAAAAGAAAGGTGAAATTCAATTTGCGTCCATGAAATCCTGCACTGCATAAGGTGTCTAAACAGTTTAAGATACTGCAAGCAAAAAAGGGAACAAAATTACTGTTGCCAATGTTAACTAGCATTGGAGATGTCAAAGGGTTAGAGTCACTGACTCATGATTGTCCTGGGTTCAGCTGTAGCAGTCATTTTTCTCCTTCTTAATAGCTGGTGCAGCACTGTGGTTTTGACTTTAGTCTGAGAGCAACACTGATAACACACTGATGTTTTCAGTTGTTGCTAAGTAATGTTTACCCCCATCAAGGACATACTCAATCTCATGCTCCGCCAGTGAGGAGGGGCACAGGAAGCTGGGAGGAAGCAGAGACAGGACACTCAACCCAAACTAGCCAAAGGGGTATTCCATACCACAGCACATCATGCCCAGTATAGAAACTGGGGGGAGTTACCCGGAAGGGCTAGATCACTGCTCAGGTTGGGCTGGGTATCAGTGAGTGAGTGGTGAGCAATTGTATTCTCTCCCCTTGTTATTTCCCTTATCATTATTATTATTGGTGGCAGCACCAGTGATTTGTGTTAGTTACTGAACTGTTCTTATCTCAGCCGGTGGGAATTAACATTCTTTCAATTCTCCTCTCCATCCCTCCAGGAGCAGGGGGAGAAAAAAGGGGGGAGTGAGCAAGCATGGTTCTGAGTTACCAGCTGGGCTTAAACCACAACAATGATCTTAACAGTAAGATCAAATTCCAACATCCTGACATTTTCATTTGTCTTACAAGCCACCAGGAGAAGAGTACAAAACAGAACATGAAGGCATGACAACAGCATAAGGCTCATTAGGAACAATACATCACTGGGAGCATTTTAGCAGAACCAACTGGAATTTAGATTGATTCAGCTTTGATGTCCTCACAGACTTACAAGTAAGAGTGTGTCCCCTAGAAACAGATAACCTCATTGAAGCAACAGTAGCTGCTCATAAAGATCCTTCGAAAGCAGAAGATTTGATGGAAATCAAGTCAAAGACTGCCCCACAACATCCTGAGCAGAAAATCTTGCAGTATCTTTGCTCAGACATAGAGCGAGACTCCAGTACTTGGAAATATGGCCTTCCTCCAAGTAATAAAACACCTACTGTATGGAATAGGAAAGGAACATTTTTATGCTGCAAAATACTCACAGACCTGTGCAGATGCTATTCAGAAAAGGAAAGAGGAAAAACTAAGGGGAAGGTTGAGAGGGGGAGTTCCTTCTCAGATAAAATACTTCATCTGTGGAGGAAGAAACAAGCAAGAGTACACTCTGTGTGAAAATACGGAAAAAAATCTTTGGTTTGAAGTGGTAGGGAGCACAGCTACTCATTATATATTAACTCTATGGTAAAAATCACTGTCAGTGCTCAGGAGTACCTCAATCAAACAGAACTCCCTTGAATGTCTGTCCGAGTAAGCAAAGAGGAAAAAAAAAACAAAACAGTATAGTCTTCTTTGTAGTCTTATTAATGATTCAGGGAAACAAAAATTTTGAGTAATTTTGGGGCTTCAAAATTTTGCATAAATTATTGAGCTGGTGAAAAAAAGGTACCTTCAAAACAGACCGAGCGCTGTATTAGTTCTTCTGCAAAGCTTTACTCTAACATGGAAATCAGTGTCTACTACTTCCACGTCATCTTTCAGACAGACATTTATAAGAGTGTTCCGAACACAGAGGCCCCTACCTGTTGATTCTCTGCTCTTAGCCCTGCTTGTGTGAAAGGTCTTTCATCTCCCTCCCTATCAGCAGTTGTTGGCCTCTTTAACTCTTCCTCGTATCTCAAGCAGCTGGCATTTTCCATTTCTCCATCATATGTCTCATCATAGCAGTATATCGCTTCAAGAATGTCATCATCCATAGTGAACAATATAGTATCACCAAAGTGCTCTGGAGCTGAAGGCAACACACAGAATAAAATATAGAAGAATATATAGAGTGATAAAACTATTTTTGGTCCTTCTTACATTTAATTTGCAGTAGTGTTTAAAGACAATAGACAGCAAATTGATACTCACTACTGATATAATTAGTATGTTCATTCTCAAATTCATACTGCACAGCAGAAAAACCTGGAGAACTTGGTCGAATTTCAAATACATATAAAAGAAAATAGGAAGAAAAGCTTCTTCATCACATTTTCCAAAAGACAGGTCTATCTGATGTGACTGAAATATGGCCTTGTTGCTACACCATCATTAAGAATAGAGATTAGATCTATAGGCTGCTAAAATTCATAGTTTCATTGAAGAATGTATTACTGGGCTTTGCATTACATTCTGAAATTAAAAGGACTAAATACCATACGTAGTGCCAGCTTGCTCTGAAGTGTAAAGTAATAACAAGCTAAATGTATTTGTTTGTATTCTACTACTGTTTCCACAAAGAAAATAAGAAATGATAGCATACCTCCAGATAAGGTTCCTGAAGCTTTTGCAATTTCTCCTTTAAAGATGCATTGTTCATCTAACACCATTATAATGTCTTTCACACCTCTGAAAGAATGTATGCGAGATTTATTATAATTCCAAATCCTAATCATAGCTACTTGACAGGAATCCACAAAGTCAATAAAGATGAAGTGAGGTTTTCCAGGGGTAAATGGTGCTAGCCAGAGATGCATATCATCCTGTGTCCGATTTACGCCATCAATTAGGTTGGTTATTATTCTGGGATCGTTGCCATAAGCTGGTAAAATATTTATATCAGGTGGTTCAGCTGTTATTTTTGAAATCTGAACAGGCTCTCCTTTCGAACTGAAAACTTCAATTCCATTAAGACCAACATAATGTCTGTCTCCCCATGTTGTCTGAATGTCTATCACTAAGTGCTGTCCATAAGGTAAAACAGGAATTTTAAAATCATTTCCATCATGTGCCTCCGTAGAATTTTCTCCTTGCTTTTTTGGTAGTGTTTGTAGTCCCTCTTTTCTCATTTGCTGATATTCTCCAGGCCAGCTGATTTTCTGTTGATGGAGAAACTCATCAAAGATGTCCCCTTGAAAATCCATGTTGGAGATTCGGCCACGATGGGAATAATTAAACTTTACCAAGGAGTTCCAGGACTCCTGCAGAGTGTGTTCTTTTTCATTTTGCCACTTTGCTCTAGAGGTTTCCATGGCCTTGACAGAAAAGTCGTCACCTGAAAACAACATTACATAAGCATTTAATGTAAAAACAAGACTGGAAGCAAATACTATAACATGGACTTGCCCAAATTATGCTGCTACTATTCATGTTCCTTTACCGTAAAACGCTCTTTGGAGTAGCACTTTTGTATTGCCTCCCTATTACAAAGGCTACATGTACCAGTTTCCCTTACCCATTTAGACAAGCACTTTTAACTATTGAAGAGCAGAGCACATGCCAAGATACAAAATGCAACTCAGTTTGAGACTGCAAATTCTTGACTCAACACTTAGAGAAGTTGGGATTTTGCCCAGTGATACTTATTGTCTGTCTGTCACAATAGTTTAAATCATCTGTCTGCATTTCTGCAGATCTTTCATACAGTTGGAAATGGCTGAACTGGTTAAGTTTCTAAAGCTTTACAGAGAAAAGAGTGCTTCCTGTCAAAATCAACCTTGTGCATATATAGAAAAGTGGTGAGAAAAGAAGTAAGGTCAGCATACAAGGAGGATAAGGTGAGCGTTGCGCTCTATGTAGGTAATGTCCAACTATTTTTCTCACTTTTCAGCAAGTGTGAGATGCAGAAGGGGGCTAATGACAAAGTATCTAAGGGGAACACAGTGGAGACAACCAATTAGAGGGGCCCAGTGGGAACAAAGCATGCTCTCCTTGTGACTGCACTGGGGAGCTGCTTCATTTCCATCCCAAAACAATTAAGAGCAGATAATAACGAAGATTTTCAATAAAGCTGTCACTTATGTATTTTCTTCAAATAAATGAAGAAAAGCAAGTAGAGTACTAAACAATTACAGGCCCATGGGCTAGATTTTACTTCTGTACAATGTCCTTGAGTGGATACTAACACAAATGGTTATCAAGAGTAAGTGCCAACTGCTGCAAAATTATCTTTTCCCAGAAGACTGCTCAAGACTAACTTTTACCTTTGTTTTTGGAAACACTGGGAAAGAGGCAATGTTCCTAATCTATCCATGGCCAGTAATAATTTACACTGGGACAAGAAAGATAAAAATAAGAACTTTAAAGCAGATGGGAAACCACCTGAAAGAAGGTTGTCTTCCAGAATGAAAGCTTGAAGACCAAGTTCCCCATTCTTCCTCATCCCACAAGGGAAATAGAGAGAGGAAGCAAAGGTGTGTATCTCACAGAGCATCAGCCATTTATAAGTCACTTTCTTGTTCAAACCATTGCCTATATGGATACTCTTTGGGTGGATGATCCCCAACAGTACTTCCTGTTTGGATGTACTGGAGAAGACAATTTACCTAAAGAAGATACCACATATATATTTACCACTTTTGAAATGTCAAAGCTTGAAAAATTCAGGATGAGCATGTGGAGAAGAGTATTTGACATTTATTAGCTTGCCTTGTTTTGGAGGGTTTTTTCCCTTTTTTAAAACCCCCCTCTTTTTTAAATGTTAAGTACTTCAAGCAGCACAGAGATTGCAACTCAGAAACACTTCTACAGCAGTTTAAATAGGAGTGATTTTCAATGGGAGGTTAACAGGTTTGTTAGCTACATTAAGGAGTCACAACCGAAGTGGAGCTCTGAAAGGAAAGCAGGGAATAGCCCAAAAGCAAAGGTCAATGGCTAAAGGCTTACAGGGTTGGGCATACTTTTTAGAATATAAGATTTATTCTTTTTATTGGAGCCATGTGAACAATAAACTCTTCCCACAGATAACGAGTGTCCCACTTGCAGATGTTAACATAGTCGCAGCCTTCTGTATGCCTGAAAGGATTGTATAATGGATGCTATCCTGAAGCCCAAGAAAAAATGACACCTCAAACCCTGTGAGTTTAGGAGGGGATTCTTAAATCATCAAGTCCCTTGTCCTGCTTCTAATGGCAACACACCTCACACAATTTCTCTCAAAACTTTACTAAACTACATTTTGGGGCAACTCTTGCTTGGAAAAAAACCCCATCTTTCTTCTCTCTCTGTTGTGTTAATCTCATTTTTACTCCCAGCAGTTATAAATAGCAATCATATTTCCCTGCTTCAATCACAGGCTTCATTTCCCAAATCATTCTAAAAGCTCTCTTCTATATCTGTTCCACTTTGTAATCAGCTTTCCTGAAAATGGATGATCAGAACTGCAGTTTTCCAACTGACGTCTCATGAGTGCCTGTGTTGAGATATT